>NW_026125052.1:30692500-31892500 GCF_943737965.1 Phodopus roborovskii
GGCTGCCGGGCGCCATTTCCCTCGCCGCCAGGCGGGGTCTGGCGCGCTGTGGCCCGGGCCGCGAGGGAGGGGCCGCTGCACGTGCTCCGCGCACCTTTGTGCGCCCGCCCGCCCGCCCGCCCGCCAGGCCCGGCCGCCCCCGGGCCCCCGCCCCGCTCACCTGCGGCTCCGCCGCCCGTAGCCGCCGCCGCCGTACCTCCGGGGCGGCGGGCCCCGGCGGCTGTGGTGCGAGTCGGGCGGGCGGCCGTAGCGCGCCATCTGCACCCGCAGCTCGCGTCCGTCCAGCACGGCCCCGTCCATGGCGTCCATGGCGTCCTCGGCGTCGCGCTTGTCGTGGAAGCGGACGAAGGCGAAGCCGCGGGACTCCTTGGTGTAGCGGTCCCGCGGGATGTACACGTCCCCGACGCGGCCGTACTTCTCGAAGACGCGCCTCAGCGTGTCGGGCGAGGTGCGGTAGGTGAGGTTGTCCACCTTGAGGGAGGTCATGCCCTCCACGTCGGGAGGGGGGCGGCCGTAGCTCATGGCTGTGAGGCGGCCCGGGGCCCCGCGAGTGAGCTGGCGCCGAGACCCGAACGCCCTGAGCCGGCCCCGGCCCTCGGCAGGAACCGCGGACTCCCCTGGCCGCGGCGGCGGGAAGCCGCGCCTCTCTCGGCAGTGGCCGTCCGCGTGGAAGAGCCGGGAGCCGCAAGGCCGTCACGGTGCGAGCCCGCCGCACAGGCTCCCCGCAGCAACTGAACGGGCGGGCCGGCCCCGCCGCCTATTTATACCCAGCCTCACAAAATGGCGCCCGCGCCACCCGGAAATGAATCTCCTGATTGGCTCATCCTGCCCCGCTCCGTAACGTCGCCGCCGCGCGCCCCGCCCCGCCCGCGCGCGCCTGCGCAGAGCGCGGCGGGCGGGCAGAAAGCGCGCAGTCACTGCGGCGGGGAGGGGCAGCGGCCCGGGAAGGCAGTTAGAAAGCCCGCCAAATGCTCTTCCCGCCGGCGACGCCCGCCGAGGGGGGAGGGGGCAGCCGCTCCCCTCCGGACCCCGCCTCCTTCCCCACGCCAATACCCGAGCTCCACGCACCTTCCTGCCCAGCCCCCTGCCCCGCCTCTGTCGCAGGCCCCCATCCGCCACTCCACTCTGCGTCCCCGGCCACCTCGCAGTCCCCCCTCCCCGCCGTTCCCGTCTTCAGCTCGCTGCACACGGGCTCATCCCCCCCCCCGCCCCAGGGACGGGGACTGAGGCACGCGCTCGCCGTCTTGCGCAGACGTAACGCCCCGCCCCACCCCGCGGCCACCCACCCGGGACTACATTTCCCGGCGGGCCCTGCGCCTCCATTGCGGTCAGCTGACCGGTCTCGTGATCCGCTGTGAGTCAGGCCGGGAGGGCGGCCCCGGTGGCTGCTGCTAATTGTCCTTGCCCGGATCCACCTCCTAGTAACTAGTTGCTGCGTGCGGGCTCCGGCTCCCCTGCCCACCCGGCCGCGTCCCGGGAGTGTCGGAACCGTGCGGGTGGGGAGAACTTTCTCGTAAGCCCGCGTTTCCCGTTCGAGGACTGGAAATCGGCACTCTGGCTGCCTGGCTCTCATGTCCTTTCTTCCCTCAGGGTTGTCAGGGGCTTCGGCTGGAGGAGGAGAGGTGACTGCCCTGGGCCGCTGCTGCCCTCCGACCAAGAGGAGCCAGAATGTCCCCGGAATCTAAAAAGCTTTTCAACATCATCATTCTAGGAGTTGCCTTTATGTTTATGTTCACCGCCTTTCAAACTTGTGGAAATGTGGCGGTGAGTTGGAATTTGTCCTCCCTCCTTTGAAATGCCTAGCAGAGTGCTCTCTAAAAGTGACAATAAACATGGATGTCCGCTACCACGCCAAGATTGCATCTCCTGATTTTCAATCTACCCTTCCTTGTTTTCTGCGATTTAGTTTGATTTCATATGTCAGACGTTTCTCCTTTACGGGGTGTTGGACACTGGCGTTTATTACTCAGATGCGGCTTGGAGTTTGGTTATTGGCCATAGTTACTTTAGTTCTTGTCTACATTAAACTCTCCGTTTAGTGTTTGAGTGGTTGAGGCACTAGAACCCAGTGTGGGTACGTGTGGTTGCGGATTCCCCGTCTCAGGGTTTTGTTCCGAAATTGAGTGTTCTTTTTCTCCTCTCGTGATGGGCTTGGGTGGTAGGTAGTGAATCATAAGTATTTCCGAGTACTTAGGCTTTCCAACGGGGAGGGAGAAGTCAAGGCGTTTTCGTTGATTAGTTTTATCTTCCACACAGCAAACTGTCATCAGAAGCTTAAATAGCACAGATTTTCATGGCAGTGGATATACCAGGTATTGTACTTACTGTGCATGATTTTACTTCGCATGTTATCATTCCATACATCTCTTCAGGAAAGCCAGCAATAAAGGGTTATAACTGAGCTGTAGTAAATCCTCTTGTACTTACATTTGATTTTATTCGAAACCCCGAGAATTAATCCCCAGAGCCTACAAGGCAGGAGACAACCAGACAACCAATTCCTGCAGAAGTCATGTGACTTCCACACAGGAACACATGCTTACATATACATAAATTTTAAAATATGACCATAAAATTTGATAAGCCAGGAATGCCTCTATCCCCCAAAATAAGTAACTGTGATGGTAGGGTTTTTTGTTTATTTGTTTGTTTTTGGTTTTTCTTTTTGTTTGTTTTATTTTTTTTTTAGGACAATGACATCACGTTTTCTGTAGAATTAGACTTTGGGATGAAAAGCCTGCCTTCAGAGTTCCTCTGTGCTTTGGATATTGTCCTGGAACTCGATCTGTAGACCAGGATGGCCTCAAACTCACAGAGATCCGACTGCCTCTGCCTCCCGAGTGCTTGGATCAAAGGTGTATGTGTGTGTGTGACAATTGCCTGGCAAAAGCAGGACTTTTTTTAGTTGACAAGAATTGTACATGTTTATCTCTAGTATGTATACATTTTGGTATTGTGAAATTGAGTTATACACATTCTATAGATTTAAAAACTTTAGAAAGAGAAATAAGATCTTACCCCATAGCCCAGTCTGGCCTGGAACCCGTACTGGGATCACAGCATGCATTACCATGCCTGGCCACTTTTCTTAATTTCTCTGTGCTTATATGTTTGCTGTTACCCTGTCCCCCAGTTTCAAGAGTTTTTTTTTTTTTTTTTTTTTTTTGTTTTGTTTTGTTTTGTTTGAGACAGGGTTTCTCTGTGTAGCTCTACCTGCCCTGGAACTCGCTCTGTAGATCAGGCTTGCCTTGAACTCAGAAATGTGTCTGTCTGCCTCTCTTCTGAGTGCTGCAATTAAAGGCGTGTGCCACCACCACCCAGCCCAAAATGTATGTATTATTACCTGAATCTAGTATATGGTATGTGAGGGGAAGAAGTTAGTGTCCATTTGTAGGTGGTGAGTGCTGTTGGAGCTTGGAGTGCTGTGTCTCTTGTGTATTTTAAAGAACAAACAAAAGAATACATTTACTGTCTGAGCAGCTTATGGAAGCCAAAGCAACATTTACTTTGAATTTACAGATTTAAGCACTGCCTAATAAATGAACTCGGGACCCTCAAGATGGCTTTAGTGCCACTCTGTTCAAGATGAGTGTAAGCAAGGAAAATTGGTGTAGCCTTTAATCTCAGGATTTCGGAGGCAGAGGTGCGGGATCGATATATGTAGTACGGTTTTTAGGCATGCCGTGTATATTTGTAATCCCAGAACATGGGAGGCTCAAGCAGGAAAATTGTGGATTAAAGCCAGCCCTGGCTATATAGTGCTATAACAACTATCTATATAGATAATATGTGTGTATGTGTGTAATACATATAACCAAATTGTGTATATGTAATAGGGCTGAGGTGTAACTGAAAAATGTCTAGATGGATAAAATAAATTCTAACTCCGCTTGTCATTTGTAGCAAAGAAACCCAGTCAGCTACCAGGAGTTGTAGTGGAGCAGACTGCTAGACCTAGACCCCTGGATCAGCTCTCCAGGGCTGGATCCACACTTACCTCACACTGGTTGAACCAAGGCAACTTATTCACAACAATTTCTATTTTTATGAAGTATGTAAAGCCTTCTCTGTAGCATCTAGATTGAAGAGAGGAAGTACCTGTATTCCTCGGCACGCTGCTCGCTAATGTTCACTGTTATTAAAGGCGGTACCTGGAATCATGTTACAGGCAAACTTGCTGAAGGAAACATGATGCGCATATTTAATACAAGGCAGTCATGGTAGTGCTTGCCTGTAATCCCAGCAGTGTCCTAGGAAGACAGCCAGGAGTGTTGCTGCAGGTTTGAGACCAGACCCTGTGATAGCAAACAAAAACCAGCCAGTGTTGGGTTGTATGCCTGTGACCCTAGCACTTCGGAGACTGCGGCAGGATTGCCATGGGTTCAGACTCAGTCTGGGCTGTGCGGTCTCAAGCCAGCCAGGGCTACATATTAGGACCCTGTCTCCATACAAACTCTACCCATCTACCAATAACTAATACATTTACAAAGTAAATATGTATTTCTGTATGCCACACAAGTGAGAACTTCAATGTGGTCTTCAAGGATATACATATAAATTCTGACTAAAGTCTATGGAGTTTTTTGTAAAATTATAAGATGTACGTATTATGAATAGAATTTTACATTATCTTATTTTGTGCATGTATATATGAGTGCCCACCTAACACATGGGAGCATGGAGGTCAGAGAACAACCTTTCAGGAGTTGGCTCTCCCCTTCCACAGTGTAGGTTCTGGGGACTGAACGCCAGGTCGTCAGGCATGACACCAGGTGCCTTTACCCGATGAACTGTCAGGCTGGTCCTAATTGGAATTTTAAAAGTGAACTTTTGAGATGTTACTTAAGGGCTTTGTTCTTTTTCCCTTCTGTACATTGTGTGAGCAGCTTGGCAATTATTTATGGCGTGTTCTCTGCTTCAAATTTGATCACTCCCTCCGTGGTCACCATCGTAGGACCTCAAATCTCTATGTTTGTCAGCGGCTTGTTTTACAGGTGAGTACTTAGTTCTTTTCCCCCCCTCCGTGTTTAATTTAGAACACACATTTTTCAAGCACAGCAGAAAGTAGTTTTGGGAATTTGGTGCTTTCTGTTCAGGAACACTGTATTTCTAACTGATGAATGTGTGTCAAGTTGGATTTGTGTTTGACACAGGGTCTCACTATAGCCCAGACTCAGGTTGGCCCTGAACTGGCAATCCTCCTGGCTTAGCCTTCAGAGTATGGTATTATCATCATTTGGTATTATCATCAGGCTCCTGCAAGTCTGTCTGGCGGATATCAGCTTTTGTCTCACTATTAATAGTTAGAATGCAAAAACTCTTTTTCTGTTAGGGTTGAAAAGAACCTTCTATGAAATAAGGTTTTTTTCTGTTAAGTTGGTGAGCAGATTTAAGCTTCATCCTGCATCGAGCTCATGGCAGAAGCTGTTGCAAACCTGTGAAATCTGTATTTACAAGCTTGAGATGGTAAACAGCAATAAGTGGATTGGGATACAGAAGGCTCCATGGCAGAGCATTCGCCTGGCACACACAGAGGTCTGAGCTTGATCTCTATTCTGGGGACAAAAAAAGAAAGAAAGAAAGAAAAAGAAAAGAAATTCAAAACCAGTTCTCATTCATCCCTTTCCAAAAACCCAAACCGTGAAAGTGCTTTCCAGGTGGAAGTTGAGGCTGAGAACCTCTGAGCTGGCCCCTGGCAGCGTGCTCATCATTCTGTTTCACATACTGTTTGACTGTAATGCACTGACCTGTTGTATTTTAGCATGTACATTGCCGTTTTTATCCAGCCTTTCCCATGGTCCTTCTACACGGCGTCTGTTTTCATTGGAATTGCAGCTGCTGGTGAGCATCGATCGCCTTTTACCTGCTTTCCCCGGGGTACAGGTGCTGATTACATGATGCACGGGAAACAGCCTGATATCCTCTCTTTGATGAGTTTTTGGTTTGAATTTTAGTGCTTTGGACAGCACAAGGAAACTGCCTGACAATAAATTCCGATGAGCACACAATCGGGAGAAACAGCGGCATTTTCTGGGCACTCTTACAGTCTAGGTAATCTCTTTGGAGCTCAGTCTGTCCAGGGGTTTCTTTATGGCATCATTTACTAGCACTTTATTGTGTGGGGTACAGATTCATAATTTACAAATTGATGCGACTTTTACTAAAATTTAAAGTTAGGGAACAAAATATTAACCTCCATGTATTTAGCATCCTCTGTATTTTAGGCCTTCACACAAACTTAGGAGGCGTTATCTGTGTGCTACAGATGAGAAAATGGAGACTGAAAGTTAACCCATGTAAATATGGTTATCAGGAGTCCTTTAGCCATGCCCTTCCGCCTAGCTGGGCTGTCGGACATCTATTAATAAACACACCAAATTCAGAAGGGAGAGCAGCAGAACTTCTTCCTAACAGCACAGCATAGTAGATGTTCCCCAGAAAAGAGCAGGTAGCACATGCCTTTAATCCCAGCACTAGAGAGACAGAGTGAGTTCGAGACCAGCCTGGTCTGCAAGAACTAGTTCTAGGACAGCCTCCAAAGCTACAGAGAAACCCAGTCTGGAAAAACAAAAAAGAGAGAGAGGAAGGAAGGGAGGGTACAGCAGCAGCAACAGTCACTCTGCTTAGGACTCTTGGGTTTCACTGTGTGTCCTGAAGAGCTTGGAGCATGGCATGGACCTGTAATTGCAGCACTCAGATAGAGCCAGGGAGATTGCAGTGAGTTCAGGGCTAGCCTGGAGCACTCGGGGGTGGCTCCTCAGATAAAAGAGCTTCCTACCAGAGCTGAGGACTTGAGTTCTATCCTAGACCCACACTGTAGGAGGAGAGAACAGCTGTTCTTCACTTTTATACTGTAACACTGACACACCTCCCATATGCAAACAACTAAATGTAATAAAATTGAATGTTTAGTTGATGGTGGTGGGGGCGCCTGCGTGCGTGTATGTGCGTGCCTGCGTGCATGTATGTGCGTGCCTGCGTGCGTGTATGTGCGTGCCTGCGTGCGTGTATGTGCGTGCCTGCGCGTGTGTTTTGGTAGAAGCTGATTGGGAGTCTCACTAGGCTGGTCTTGAACTCCTCACCATTTTGCTTCAAGCCTCCCAAGTAGCTGGGACTGTAGGTGCATCTTACCATGCCTGGTGCAGTTTAGTCTTACCGGTTTAGAGATGAAGAAACTGGACAATCAGTGAAGTGGCCATTCCTCAGGACAGTCTGCCAGTTAGAGGTGGATATCTAAATCACAAGCTTGTTCACAGAGTCCATAAATTTTAGGATTTTACAAGTAGCATAAGTTTGTTTCCAGTTTACTTGGAGAGTCCCATTAAGTCACATGTATCAAACAAAGTGAGTCAAGTCCTCTAGGGCGGTGCTGAATCAGCTTACTGTCACATGCTTCTGGGTTGATTAACGTCTCATAAAAGTCACATGGCTTTGATACTTGTAACCTAGGACAGGCAGGTTCTTTAAAATCACCCCTCCCCCCCTTGTCGCTTTCCTCTTCCCCCTCTTGAAATACTGGGAGTGACATTTTAAAAGCTTTAAGCATGAGCTGGGCACAGTGGCCCACGTCTTAATCCCAGCACTTGGAGGCAGAGGCAGAGGCAGATAGATCTGAGTTCCAGGCCAGCCAGAGA
The DNA here is from genome assembly GCF_943737965.1 of Phodopus roborovskii. Lineage (NCBI taxonomy): Eukaryota > Metazoa > Chordata > Mammalia > Rodentia > Cricetidae > Phodopus > Phodopus roborovskii. Next base: position 30,700,135 of record NW_026125052.1, read on the forward strand.
CCCTGTTACGAGTAAATACATAAGTAAACGTAACACACACACACACACCCCACCCCTGCCAAGGATTCCAGTGATTTCCCCAGCATCTTCTCCCTTTCTCCCCCACAGCTTGTTCTTTGGAAATCTCTACATATATTTTGCCTGGCAAGGGAAAACTCAAATTTCAGGTTGGTCTTCTTCACTGTCCTGTCACTCCTGTGAGCTTTAGCACCCTGAAGTTCCTTCAGACACTTGCTTTTTCATAAGCTTTTGCCTCTCGTTCCTTAAGTGAAGGTCAGGGTTCATGGTTGTGCTTTGCAGGGCACCTCCCAGTAAGTGAGAAGGCCGTGCTGAGCGTGCACAGGCTCGCCAGGCCCCTGAGGCTCTGGGAGTGTTGGGTTGTTGGATCTGGGCCTCCCGTAGTTAGGGGAGAGGCTCTGTCCTGCGCTGTTGCTTCTTTGGCCTTCCTCTGGCTGGAAGAGCAACATAGAAGAGGCTATTTCTTCCTAAGTCATTACTGATGCCTTGAATAATAAAAATGTAATGAGGTAGTGTGTTTTGCTGCCTAGAAATGACCAGTGGGCATGGCACTAACTGGCATTGTTTCACCAGCGCCGTCCACTCTCTGCTTTTGTCCCTAGAGAAGGACCGAAGGACAGTGTTCATTGCCCTGACGGTGATAAGTCTCGTGGGAACTGTTCTGTTCTTTCTTATTCGGAAACCGGACTCTGAGAATGTCCTTGGAGAAGAAGAGTCTTGCGATGACCAGGACATGGAAGCCCCTGAGTAAGATGCCTGGAGCATTCTTCTTCGTGTTTGAATAGATTTTGAGGAGTCGCGGTCCAGGGATTACTAGACTGTTTACCACAGCTGACATGTGATACTCTCAGACAGACAGACGGACATGCACTGAAAGTGTTTAAAGTGAAGGAAAGGAGGGCCTTGGGTTGAGTATATGTTACATACAGTCTGTATGTTACATACATACAGTTATACATGTAGGGTTTCTGATAGTGGCAGACTGCTGATGACAGTCAAGCCATAAAAGTGATGTCTGGGATTGGATTCTCAGCACTCTTATGTTCTAGCGTTAGCTAGCAGAAATTGGAGACGGGTGTGGTGCATCCCTGGCAAATTGTAGTTCTTAGGAACGTTGCTCAGCCTGCTTAGCCTGCTCTCGTCTTGAACTGTCTCCTACACAGGAGACTTCTGGGCCTTTGTTTTGCAAATATTGCAGAGAACACCAGAGTGTCCTAACTGTGGGACTCAGGGTAGTCATATTTTTGTCTTTATGTCAGGAGATCTTTATTGATTAATTTTTAAATTAAAAAAAACTGTTGTATTTCATGTGTATGGATGTTTTACCTACATGTGTATCTGTTCTGTGTGTGCCCCGAGGCCAGACAGGGCATTGGTTCTCCTGGAATTATGGATGGTTGTGAGTCACCATGTGAGTCCAGGGAATAGAGCCTGGGTCCTCTGGAAGAGCAGCCACTGGTCTTAGCCACTAAGTAGTCTGTCTAGCCCCTTTTAATTTTTAATACATGTATGTAATTGTGTGTATGTGTACTTGTGTAGGCATTCTTGTGTTGTGACATAGGAGACTTGGGTCAGAGGACACCTAGGAGTCAGCTCTTTCCACTATTGTGGGTCCCACAGGTTCAGGTCATCAGATTTGGTATCAAGGCTGTTACCCATTGAGCCATCTTGTCAGCCCCAGACAGTCACAGTTTTAAAGAATTTGATCACTGGAAGGTTCCTGTCTTCATGAGAAGAACAGTGGGAGATGGAGCAACCAGATCCTCTCTGACAGTTTGAAAACAGCTGGGTGGTGGTGGTGCACGCCTTTGATCCCAGCACTCGGGAGGCAGGGGCAGGCGGATCTCTGTGAGTTCGAGGCTAGCCTGGTCTACAAGCGCTAGTTACAGGACAGGCTCCAAGAAACCTTTCTCGAAAAACAAAAAAAAAAAAAACAAAAACAAACAACAACAAAAAAAGAATATGCATCTGGGGGGAGAGGGCAGGTTAGAGTATGTGTGCAAAGCCTGGATTTGATCCTAGGTTTGAGTTTGAGCTTTTAAGGGTGAACAACACTTGTATATACAAAAGCAACAAAGTTTTCTGTTTTACTGTGTCCTTTTAGAAAAGGAGGCAGATGAGTGAGTGTGTGTAATAAGTGCATTAGGAGAAAGTCCTGTCCCGTTGTTCAGAATGAGGAGGTTCTGGGAAGCACGTTAAGCACCCTGAAGACCAGGACCAAGACTGTTCCATCACATCAGAGAACACTAGAATCGTTATGATTATTTGGCAGGCCACATAGAGCCAAAGGTATGGCTTGGTTTGAGACAGGGTCTCACCAAGTAACTGGCTGGCCTGGAACTCACTGTGTAGACCGAGCTGGCCTTGAACTCCCCAGGTCCACCTGCCTGTGACTCTGAAGAGGTGACTTAATTAAGGGACTGTGCCATCAAACCTGACTGAGGCCATAGATTTTACAAATGTAGACGGGAGTGGGGTGGCCATTAGTCGCGTGTTGCTTTTGTTCGCTTTGCTGGGGGCAAACGGTCTTCTTTACCTTTCCAGGTCTGCCCAGAACAATGTGACGAAGGCAGTAGATGCGTTTAGTAAGTATTCTCTGTCTGAAATGCAAGAGCTATGCGGGAAGTTGCCTCCCCCTTCCCCTGGTAACTTTGGATTGGTGATCCCCCAGTGTTTTTAGCCTCCTAAATGCAATGCGCCAATGCCTCTCCAACGTGAGGGTGTGAGGGATGAATGAACGCTGCCCACCTAAGGAGGGTGGGGGCAGGGAGTTGAGAGCAAGCCATAGGCTGCCCCTTGGAGCAGAGCCATGGCTCCAGTGAGCTGGGCGCTAGTAAGAGCAGTCACACTTGCTCACAGACTCCAGAAAACTTTCTGTATGGTTCCTTGCTGCCATGCTCATGGGTGGTTCTGAGGGTTCTGTTGTAGGCAGTGATTGACACTCCCATTCCAGAGAAGAAAGCTGAGCCTTCTGGGACATGTATGGGTCCACTAGAGCTGTTCACAAATAGCCAAACAGCCAAACAGGAGCATGGAGAAAATTTTACCCAATGGCCATAGAGTGGAGATGGAGAGCGCTCCTTGCTCCTGAGGTTGGGAGCGGGCAGCCTAGTGGTTAGCAGCTGGGCAAATGCGATTATCAGTGTCCAGGCTGGAACTTTTACAAACAAGTGAGCACCATCTTACTGACTGGACAACAGGCTGACAGGAAGTGCCACCAAAGGGCACAGATGGTTGGGCGGTGGCTGAAGTGGATTTGAGCTTGGATTGACTTAGCAGGCAGAGTCAGGGACTCACACGGGAGTCAAGCATTCCCTTGGACACAGGTGGGCTTCTGACTCCAGCATCTGCCCACAGCCTCTCAGCTTCTTTGCTTCCCAGGAAAGGCCCTTGCTGAAGCAGCTACTATTCATAGGAGTAGCCTGCTATAGGCCACCAGATCTCAGAACTTCCCAGTATGAGTTGCTAGGTCCCTTTTGCTAGAGTGGAAATTCTTGATCTCATCAGCTGTGGCCTGGCTCAGATGGTACAAGGCCTGTTTTTAGAAAGGACCTAGGATGTGGATGCCCTGTCATTAGAGTTGTTTAATCTGGCTTTTATACACTTCCTGTGTTGCAGGGATGCATTCATAATTACAAATTGGGGTTTGGTTATAAGTAAATAGGTTATAGCCAAGTTTCCCGACTAAAATGGGAGGTCACCTCCATTCGAACTCTGTCTTTCCAGCTTCTAGTCTAGAAACTCGTCTGCCAGAAGATCCATTTGTGGTCAGGGGGTCAGAGGATTGAAGAGAAACTTGCAGAAACAGTAACTTAGCAACTTTTTTTAGACTGATTTTCACTGTGTAGCCCAGTATGGCCTGAAACCTATAGACCCTTCCATTTCAGCCTTGTAATTCCAGTACTTGGGGGCCAAGAGGGTCAGGAACCTCAGCTACTGAGGAATTCAGGACTAGCCTAGGGAGCAGGAAATTCTGTCTTAAAAAAAAAAAGAAAGAAAGAAAGAAAGGAAGGAAGGAAGGAAGACAGACAAATTCAGATGAAATGTTGCATGCATGGTAATTTAGGTCTGAATCCTAACACTCAAGGCAGTGACAGGAAGCTCAACTTGTCCCAGACTATATTGGACTGCATAGTGAGTTTCAGTGTAGTCTGAGCCAGCGTGAGACCCTGTCTTCTGGGTGGGGGGTGGGTTAGAATTGCATTCTCCCCAGCAGATCTCACCCTGCTCAGTGCAGAGGCAGATGGCAAGCTGACTGCAGACCAGACTCTGTGGGTCAGGAATCCCCAGGTGGTTCCAACCTGACCTGACTGACTCCCTGGGCAGCCTGTCTGTTGAGTCAAGTGTTTCATTGTCTTGTGCTATTCTGGCTTCTTTCCCCTCCCCTCTGGTTATTGAGAGCTAAACGTGCATGAGGACAGTGTGTCTCCAGAATAAACACTCATTTACAGGGCAGAGTCAGTTCATGCCTCATGCATTTTAATCTGGAAAGTTAGGTTCTTTGTTTACCTACTGGCTTCGGTGATGAGAAGAATACTCTGGATGAAGGAAATTGTTTTTAGAACTTTTGGTTGCCAATTAAAATCTAGCTAAGACTGTCCAATTTTTCTCCTTCCAGAAAAGTCTCTGAAGTTATGTGTCACCAAGGAGATGCTCCTTCTAAGTGTTACGACTGCCTATACAGGTACGAGCTGGGTGATGATGAGGAGACTAAACAGTAGCTCGGCATCGCTCCTCACGCTCTGCTCTGACTGACCAATGCTGTCTATCCTACACCACCTCCCGAGGCTGCTCCCAGAGGGCATCTGTAGCCAGAGCCTCCGGGACAGTTTTGTTCGTGTGTCCAGCACCTTCCTGGTATCTGATGGAAGATTGAGTCATATTCTTTTACTTAGCCTTCACCTTCGTGTGGCTTCAGGGCTCTGCACAGCCATTTGAGCCACCTCCTCTCTCCGTGTGATTGACAGGAAAGCCAGACCTCACGGTGGCTGAGCAACCTTTCCTGAGAGGCTGTCCTGGTGCCTTGTATCACCTCTACTCGGATCTGTTGGTGACAGCCAGGCACAGTGCTAGCCCCAATTCAGTGTGGTCGAGCAGCAGAGCATTCACCCAGCAAATGCAGGGCAATGGGTTGAACCTCTGCCTTTGGGGTGGGAGTCAGGCTGGAGGGATGGTCCAGGGGTTAAGAGCATTTGTTGTTCTTGGGGCGGGGGGCGGTTTGATTCCCAGCTCCCACGCGGTGGCTCCTGTGTAACCCCAGTTCCAAAGGATCCAGCGTTGTCTTCTGGCCTCTTTGGGCACTGCACGCAGTGGTGCATAGACATACCTAGAGGCAAAACACCATATATATAAAAATAAAATAGATCTTAAAAAAAGAAAGCCCAAACAAACAAAAATCAAAACCAGTCTGAATCTGATGTTATGGCACATACTGGCAGAAAGATGCAAGTTCGAGGCTAACCTTAGCCTGCACAGTGAGACTTTGTCTCAAAAACACCAACAGCTACTAACCACATTGATTTCCCATGGTTTTAGAGCCTAAGAAATCAGAGCCAGTGTCATCACAGTCAGGTTCTGGGGAAGGTTCTTTTAGCTGTCATCCTGCTGTGTGGTCACAGGGCTGGCAGGGAGCAGGAAGCAAGCCACCTGGTGTGTCCTGTAAGACTGCCGACCCTGTCATGAGGGACCCATCCTGTGGGCCCATCACCTGAAGGCTGTGCCTGCAAAGCCACAGTGTGGAGAGAGTTAAGTTGCTTGTAGGCTTTTGGAGAGGACCATCTGGTTATTTACACAGTGTAAAGCTGTTCACCTGCAAAGCATTTTAGTCTCTGAGTTTTTTGGTTTTTGTGTTCATGTCATATGTCTCAAGCTTAGCTGGCTGCTGGACACAAGCGGAAGTCGGGAAAGGACTGTGTAATGGTTAAAAGCTGATTTCTCTCCCCGAGGTCTGGAGCTCACTTTCTTCTCTGGGGTGTATGGGACCTGTATTGGGGCCGTAAACAAATTTGGGACAGAAGAGAAAAGCCTCATCGGACTCTCTGGAATTTTCATCGGCACTGGAGAAATTTTAGGTAGGTTGGTTTGCATTTTGTTTTTTAGTTTAAAAACATTTTATTCTCTGGGAGGTGGTGGCCCTCATCTTTAATCCCACCTTTGAGAGGCAGAGGCAGGGAGATGGGGGGCTAGAGACCCGCTGGCACCTTTGTGGGGCCTGGGGATAGGACAGAGACGGTAATGTCCCCTGGGACTAGTAGCGTTGTGCTTTCAGTGTCAAAGTTGGATGGAGAAAGATTGGATGCCGTCAGTTTCACAGACCCGTGGTGACCCGTGTGTGCGCAGGCAGCAGAGAGGGCCGGAAAGAAAAGGCGGAACCGGGCTCTCCCCTGCCTTCAGTTCCTATGGGCACAGGCGGGTCCGCACTGTAGAAGCTGTGTCTAAGGGCCTGTGACAGGCCTGCAGCTCACCCCTCCCTCAGACTAGCCGCGAGCCCGGGGGTCCCCAAGCCACCCTATCTCACTTGGCTTCACATTCAGGGCTAGAAAGATCTCAGGGAGCTGAGAATGCAGGGTGACAGACAGACTGTGAGGGACCCCACCCTGTTTCCAGAGGGACCGTACCACAAGCACAGGGGGACGTGTGACGCCAGGGTCCCAGAGCAGGGTACTGTGCACATCAGCACCTGAGTCTGTATCATTTCTCTAGGGATTTCCAAATCCCTCCTGCCAGCTACTTTGCAACCTACAGATAATTGTCATTAACCATAGTTAGCATTCGGTGCTATAGAATGGCGGGTTTTGTGTTGTTGTTGCTGTTGTTTTTGAGATGGTCTTGCTGTGTAGCTCTTGGCTGACCTGGAACTCACTATAATAGAATAAGCTAACCTCAAATTTTGTTGCAGGTGTGTACCGCCAAGCCCTGTGTACATTAGAAGCTTTTTTTATTTTTTTAATTTAATTTTATTATTTTAGTTGTGTGTGGGAAGGTTTGTGCGCATGAATTCAAGTACTCACAGAGGTCAGAAGTGTCAGATTCCCCTGGGACTGGGGTTGTAGGCAATCGTAAGCCATCTGATGTGGGTGCTGAGAATTGAACTCAGGTCCTCAGGAAGAGCAATTTGAGCTCTTAACCAACCACTGAGCCATCTCTCCAGCCCAACATTAGAAGGCTTTTTGTTTTTGTCTTTTGAGACAGGATTTCTCTGTGTAGTCCTGGAACTCACTATGTGGCCTCTAACTCACAGAGATCTGCCTGCCTCTGCCTCCCACGTGCTGGGATTCAAGGTGCGCACCACCACTGCCCGGCTCACATCGGAAGGTTTCTAACTGTTAACTTTTTTTATTTTTCACGGTCAGAATTAATCCTGGAACCTTGTACATAAAAGACCAAGCACTGTACCACCGAGCCAGCTGCTACCCCCACTCTGTCTTTAAAATTCTGAGACAGGATCTCACCAAGTTACCCAGACTGGCTTTGAACTCACTGTAGTTGGGGCAGGCCTTGAACTTTTGCTCCCCTCCTCCTTAGCCTTCTCAGTCACTAGGACTAAAGGACATGCCGGCTGCCGTGGCACTAAGCTATCACGGGTGAACCGTCCTGACAGTCTTCGTTGCCACTCTGAGCTTATGGCAGTCTGCAGGTCCCCAGTGATTACTTCCGGTCATGATTCCTGGACAAGCTGTGATTATAACAGAAGCTCAGGGTGTGTGACTACATCCGTGATCCCACCACCGGGGAAGTGGAGGCATGACCCGCAGTCCCAGGGCTGGGCTACCTGAGACCCAGTCTCAGAACAACAGTAGTAGCTGCTGAGCTGCGCCTTTTTAGCTCTCTGAGTAGCTAGACTGCGAAGGGAGTTGCTCCCATGCCGTAACTCCCAGAAAGCAACAGCAAGAGCAAGAAGGGTGCCGTCTAGAAGAGACCGCTTGTCAATACCGGAGTCACCCCGCTGCTTGACTTTGGGGGCCTGTTTGAGGGCAGGTAGTGGACGTCTGAGCGTTCTCCCTGTGACTGGCTTAGTGATGGCTGGGACCTTTGACGTGTTTGTCGTGACCCTCAGGTGGAAGCCTCTTCGGCCTGCTGAGCAAGAATAATCGATTCGGCAGGAACCCAGTGGTGCTGCTGGGCTCCCTGGTGCATTTAATAGCCTTCTACCTGATCTTCCTCAACATGCCCGGAGATGCGCCCATCGCCCCCGTGGAAGGGACTGACAGTGTTGCGTACATCAGGCCCAGGTACAGTGGCTGCTGCTTCTGAGTGGTTTGGGGTGGGCAGGAGGAGGGAAATGGAGCACGGAGTCCTCCTCAGGCCTGTCAGCTTTCAGTCTTCTGTCAAGTAGAGATGGAGCTAGGAGGAGTTGACTGGGGACCCAGAGTGTCCCAAGGCAGTTTTTGCAATGGTTGCTTTTAACCTTTCCCCTACCGGTCTTCGCTTGATTTATCAGAAGTGTCTGATCAGAGTTTCATCCTCTGCTTTTTGAGCAGGGAACTGTTCCATTGTTAGAGGAGGGACAAAGAGGAATGACATGTCTGTGTCACAGCATAAGGATGTTGGTTCATTATAGGTGCAGTGTCTGTGGATAAACCCACAACCCAAGGGAGCCCAAAGACAGTATTCGCTTTCCAGAGAGTAGACCAGGGTTTGCTAGAACACAAAGGTCTGTGAGTTTGAGCATAATTTCTCACTGCACAAATTCTAGGACGTGGGCTGGATTCGTGACACTGTGAGTGAAATGTTGGCCTCACAGTCTTTGCAAGGTCCTAGGTTTAATCCCAATACCGCAGACAAGGCGGCAGAAACATTAGTGTTTATTTGTTCTTGTTTGGGATGTATGCGCACACTTGTGACTCTAGCTCTGAGGAGGCTGAGGCTGGGGGGTCATGCATTCCAGTCCAGCCTGGGTTCTATGTTGGAGCCGTCTCAAAGCAGGACTGTGAAGTTGTACAGTGCCAGGGGTTGCCCAGCATTCGGAAGTCCCAGGGCTCAGTTCCCAGCAGCCCCTTCACCAAACAAAACAAGTGTACTGTGCTTTTGTTGGGAATCTTGTTTCTATATTCTGGTGGTAATAATATTGTTGCTACACGTTAAATTTATTTTAAAGGTTCATTTGTATTTTATTTTTGTTTTTTTTGAGACAGGGTAGAGACCCTCCATAACCCTGGCTGTCCTGGAACTCACAGAGGTCTACTTGACTCTGCCTCCCCAGTCCTGGGATTAAAAGTGTGTGCCTGTCGTACATTTTATTTAAATTATATATGTGTGTTTGTGGGGTTATGGATGTTTGAGTTCAGAAGAGGGTATCAGGTCAGCTGATGCTGGAGTCACATGGCTGTGGGCCATTGGAAGTGGGTTCTGAGAGCTAAGCTCAGGTCCATTGCAGAAGCAGCACATGCCCCTAACCACTAGACCACCTTTGCCCTACCCCCCCACCATTGACCCACCTTTCCAGGCCTACCCCCCCCACCACTGACCCACCTTTCCAGGCCTACCCCCCCACCACCACTGACCCACCTTTCCAGGCCTACCCCCCCCCCACCACTGACCCACCTTTCCAGGCCTTTTCTCTCTCTCTCTCTCTTTTTTTTTTTTTTTGGTTTTGTTTTTGTGTTTTGAGACAGGGTTTCTCTGTGTAACAGCCCCTAGCTGTCCTGGAACTCACTCTATAGACCAGTCTGGCCTCAACTCACAGAGATCCGCCTGCCTCTGCCTCCAGAGTGCTGGGATCAAAGGCGTGCGCCACCACGGCTGGGCTCACCTTTCTAGTCTTGCGTGTGTTTTCTTTTCTTCAGCAAAGAAGTTGCCATTCTCTGCAGTTTTCTGCTGGGCCTGGGAGACAGCTGCTTCAACACCCAGCTGCTTAGCATTTTGGGCTTTCTCTACTCAGAGGACAGTGCGCCAGCTTTTGCAGTCTTCAAGTTTGTTCAGGTAAACTGGGTTACCCTGCCGTCCTTCCCCTTCTTGCCCCCATTGGTTTTAGATGAAGGTCGGGTTCCTGTGAAGTAAGTAGAACCAGGTGGCCTTGGTTGGTTGAGAGTGTTTTTGTTTTTCGAGACAGGGTTTCTCTGTGTAACGCTGGCTAACTTGGAACTCACTTTGTAGATCAGGCTGGCCTCCAACTCAGAGATCCACCTGCCTCGTGCCTGGCTGGGTGAGAGAGTTTAACTCTGGTCTGTGCACTCAGGTGAAAGGGCTTGTCATCGGGTGCCAGGATCCATTCTCTCACCACACAGGCTCGCCCTCCCACTCAGCACTCTATTGTGTTAGCCCACAGCTTACCCGATTGTTGCTGTTGGGCAAGCTTGGGGTAGCGGTGGGCGGGTGACCAGTGAAGCCTGTCTCCATGGGCACTGCCAGTCACAGGTGTCCTTTGGGGCAGAAAGGAGCAGGCTGGCTGGAGTTGCTGAGGCTCTGTGCTCACTAGGTGATCTGTCTGGTTTATTCTAGTCGATCTGCGCAGCTGTGGCTTTTTTCTACAGCAACTACCTCCTCCTCCACTGGCAGCTCCTGGTCATGGTGATATTTGGGTTTCTTGGAACCGTTTCATTCTTCACTGTGGAGTGGGATGCTGCTGCCATCGTGGCCCGAGGCTCTGACTACCGAAGTATTTGATGAGGCCCAAGTCTCCAAGAAACAGACGGTCACATTACAGAGCTAGTTCAAGCAGCTGCCTGCATAACCGATGAACGATGACGTTGAGTCTGGCGGAGACTCTGGCGTTGAGCTCACGGAGCCTCACGGTTTAAAGCAGGAGAGTTAGGGAACCCTGTTGTCAGCTCCAGCCCTCGTTTGTCCACCCACCTTCCTCAGCTTCCCACAATCATGTCTCGTCCTCCTTCTCACGGAAAGACCCTGCCTGGAATGCCATGTGTCACTCAGGATTCTTGCGAGCTGTGGAGTATGTTTCACTACTTAGGACCAGGAAGCAGATGCCACTCCACGCGTGGCTCTGGGAAGGACTTTCAAATAAATGGTGAGGGCGCTGAGACACAGTTGTTTTGAGATAGGGCCTCACTGTGTAGCCCAGGCTGGCCTGGGACTTGCAGCCCTCCCCCTGCCTCCGGGGTTGGGTTGTAGAGTGTGCCCAACACACAATTTAAAATGCCCAGTCTTTTTTGAGGTAGGAGCTTGATATGCAGCCTTGACTGGCCTGGACTTTGTATGCCAGAAAATGCTCCTGCCTTTGCCTCTAGAATGCTGGGATGATGAGAATACGCCACCACGCACACTCGGCACGAGACCTTAGCTTCTCTTGAAATGCTTTGTTGAACAAGTCCTCTTACCCTTCCTGGCGAGGAGTAGCCAGTTACATGTCATGAAATGAAGTAAAGACTGCCATTTGTCGATTAATAAAAGCTTATTTAGAGAAGTAAAGAATGTTTACTCCGGGACTTTTGCTGTGGTTTTCCTGACAGTTACAGTAAAGAAAACCTCCATCCTCCAAGTGGGCTCTGTGCAGCTCTCCTGTCTGAGAGAATGCCTAAGTCCTGCGGGCTGTCTCCCGAAGGAGCTCACACTTTCACTATTGAGATAGTCCGTTATGACTATGTACTCCAGGTTGACCTCCAGCTCTTGCTCTTCCGGTCTAAACACTTGGCTCAGACTCCCCGGTGGGATGTGTGTGTATGTGATGCGCATAAGCGTGAATAACCATCACCTTATATAATGACAACATTTCATCTTTTAGTTCTTTCTATAAATTTATTTATGTGTATATGTGTTTGCCTGCTTGTCTGTGTGTTACCGTGTGTTTGCATGCTTGTCTGTGTGTTACTGTGTGCTTGTCTGTTACCGTGTGTTTGTGTGCTTGTCTGTGTGTTTCCCTGTGTGCTTGTCTGTGTTTGCCTGTTTGTGTGTTACCGTGTGTTTGCATGCTTGTCTGTATGTTTGCAGAGCTCATGGGAGTTGGAAGGACAATGGATCCTCATAAACTGCAGTTCCAGGCAGTTGGGAACCGTCTGATGAGTTTGCAGTGTCTTAGTAGTTTGCAGTGTCTTAGTTACTTTTTTCTTGCTATGTAGAGACACCATGACCAAGGCAGTGAATTTAAGGGTTTACTGGGGCTTAAAGTCCCAGATGGTGAGTCATGGCAGCGGCAGCAGACATGCATGGAGTTGTGATAGTGGAGGACAAGTAGGAGGCAGACAAGAGCTAACTGGGAATGCCTTGGGCTTTAGAGATTTATTTATTTATTTGATGTATGTAGATGTTTTATTTACATGTATGCACACCAGAAGAGGGCATCGGATCCCATGGAACCACAGTTATAGGTGGTTGTGCTAAGAATTGAACTCAGAACCTCTGGAAGAGCAGCTGGTGCTTGTAACGAGTACGGTTTTTCTTCCCACCACCTGGTCTTGTCCTGCCGCCATGCTGCCAGCCCCAAATAATGCACAGAGACTCGGGATGAAAAGAAACCAGTCCTGCATTCCCAAGCTTGCTGAAGACAGGCCATGAGGCTGTGTGGGTGGAAGGTGGCTGAGCAGCCCATCCCTAACAGCCAGTGTCTTCATAAGAGGAAGCCGTATCTTTTCAGAGCTTGTAGGACTCGTGGTGAATACTGTCAACCGGGAAAGGACATGAGCGGAAGGTTGGGAACCCAACTTCTGGTCTGTTTCCTGACAGCTGTGCCATGTTCCCCATTGTAAGCTGTGAGAATTCAAAGCCAGCATAGGGAATTGTAGGCCATTCAAATCAATATGGAGAGACCCTGTTTCCAAAAAAACAAAACAAAACAAAACAAAAAAAAAACAAAAACAAAAAAACCAAGACCAGAAAACAAACAGGAAATGCGATTACTGCACAGAGTGGATAGTATTTATCCTTTAAAAGGGGAGTCTGTTGTGACACATCCTTCAGCCCGGGTGGGTAAGCCAGCCAGTGAAGAGTTAACTGCTATAGGACTCATCTTACAGGAGGGACCTGCCAGTCAAAGCTCAGAGAGGACAGAATGGTGGCTGTAGGAGGTGGAGCAAGGGAGACTTAATGAGTTCGCCAAGTAAAAGGAGATAGGTGGAGTTGGGGGGGGGGGGGCGCTACACAACGCGGTGGACACAAAGGATGAAAGGCGTATGAGTCTTCATTGAAAATGGTGTCTTGTGAGGGGGTCCCTTCCTACCCAGTGCACACTGACTGGCAAGTCTAAAGGCAGACGAGTCATTGTCAGCATGTTTAAAACAGTGCAATCCGGGGAAAGGTTTCCAGGCAATAGCCAGTCCGATTCCAGGTGCACAGTAAAGCTCAAGGACCATCCCTGAACAGGACATCTGCCAGAATGATTGGCCGGACTGAGCTAAGGCTTATTCCAGTGTTACATGTCCATTCCCAGATTGTAAGGACCAGGCCCGAGTCTGGGCGTGCTGTGAGTAGAGTTACATATGTTGGTCTGTACCTCCGGGCCACAGGCATGTCACACCTCACAGCCACACCCAGGTCACACTCCACAGCCACCTGGGCTGTGTGCCGACCAGGAATGCCCACTAGGTCACACCTGGCACAGAAGGGTCTCACTGGGGTCTGATCCCGGCAGCCTCCGTCCCGGCCGCCGCCACACTCCCCGAAGGAAGGCAGGTGTGTGTGTTTATCATAAACTCCATTGTTTGCACTGGCAGTCCCGGCACATGGAGATGCTCTCAGATGCTGGGGACAGAAGTCTCTGGAAAGAACAGCTTCACTGAACAAGGCTGATTGACAGGTGACTCTGGAGCGTCGCAGGCCCAGGGTCTGATATCTTGAGCCATCTCGAGCCTCCCTCTCAGCCATTTCTTTGCCCTTCTCTGGATGTCAGCTATCCTGTCTGTGACCTTGACCATTAAGTAAACCCTTTGGTATGTACAGAAACCTGCCTGCCATCAACTGAAGGTTCAGGAGCATCTGAGGTCTGTAACGGACATTCTTGGCTTTGCCTTAACCCACCCACCTCATATTTCCACTGGTGTATTTAAAAAGTGCCTCAAAAAAGGGCAGCAAATGCCTTTTATCTCAGCACTCAGGAGACAGGCAGGTGGACGTATGTGAGTTGGAGGCCAGCCTGGGCTACATAGCAAGTTCCAGGACAGCCCGGGCTACACAGTGAGACCCTGTCTCAAATAAAGAAAAAGATGTTGCCATCCCCTAAACCCTGTTTCCAGGACTTCATGTCCAAGATCAGACAGCAAGGATTTGAGTGGCTACACATATTTGAGCTCCGTGGTGTGACACACACCTGTCCAGCACTTGGGAGGTGGCGGTAAGCAGATCAGGGGTGCAAAGCTAACCTGGGCTACATGAGACCTGTCTCAACAAAAAGAGAAGCACATTTAGCCTCTTTTTTAAACTGGGTATTTCTTTGAGAAAATGCAAGCATTGGGCCGAGTAGAGCAAGAGCAGCTCTGGCCTCAGGGTCAATGCCCTCCTGAGGGCCCTGGGCTGGTTAATCAATAGTGAGGCGACGATTGATGAGGATCCTGGAACCTGATTGAGAAGAATTAGACAGCTACGTGGCTCAAATCTGTAAACCCCAGTGCTTGGGAGGTTGAGGCAGAGGAATTGGACTATAGTCATGAGTTCCAGGTTAGTCTGGACCACAGAGCGAGACCCCTGGGGTATAACATAACTGCTGTGGCTTCTTTGTTAGGGCATGGCAAGCAAACAAACAAACGAAGTTTTCCAGCACTCAAGCGTGCTCACTGCTCTTCCAGAGGCCCTAAGTTTGGTTCTTAGCATCCATACTGGGCAACTCACAGTGTCCTGTAACGCTAGCTTTCTGTCTGTCTCAGTGCTCTATTGCTGTGGAGAGACACCATGACCATGGCAACTCTCATAAAGGAAAACATTTCATCAGGACTGGCTTACAGTTTAGGGATTAGTCCATTATCGTCATTGCAGGAAACATGGCAGCGTGCAGGAAGACACGGTGCTGGAGAGGCGGCTGAGATGATCTCTGCATCTGGATCCGAAGGCAGCAGGAAGAGGGAGGCACCGGCCTGGCTCGAGCCCTCGAAACCTCAGAGCCTACACTTCCTCCAACAAGGCCCAGCCACACACAGCGCCTAATAGTGCCACTCACTGGTGGCCAAGCACTCAAATCTATAAGCTTCTGATGGCCATTCTTACTCAACCCACCACACCTGCTACACTCAAGTGACACAAGGTAACTAAAAATTACATGCTTAAAGATAAATATTGAAGTCAGGCTGGTGGTACACGCCTTTAATCCAAGCATGAGAGAGAGAGTTCTGAGTTCAAGGCCAGCCTGGTCTATAGGAAGTTCCAGGACAACCAGAGCTACCCAGAAAAACCCTGTCTCCAAAACAAAACAAAAAAAATATTGAAACATGTCTCTTAGAAATACCTTTTTGTTACTTATGGTATTGTTGTTATTAATACTGGGGATGAAATCCAGGACCTTAGACATGCTTTTAAAAAAAATGTACCACTGAACAATATCCCTAGCCAGCAGGGATAATGAATTAAATTTATTTATGTGGAAGGCACATGCCACAGTGTATGGCTGGAGGCCGAGGACTTGTAGGAATTGCTTCTCTCGTGCCCAGTGGGACCCAGGGATGCAGCTAGGCTGGCCGTCATTCGCCTACTGAGCAGTCTCACGGGCCCTTAAGTTTTATTCTTCGTTTTAACCTGCTGAGGTCAGAAGATCCTCTGTGTGAGCCGGCCACGTGGGTGCTGGGGATTGAACTCAGGTCCTTGGTCCTTTGGAAGAACAACAATGCTCTTAGCCTCTTAGTCACTGAGCCATCTCTCAGCACCCACTCCCCACGCCCTTTGATGGTGGCAGTTTGTGGAGAAGCTGCCATCTGGCTGCTGTCCCGCAGCACCCTCTTCAGCCCTCTGCAGGTGGTGTGATTAAGTGCACTCGCATCTGGTGGTGGCCTCCTCCTTTGCCTGAGCTGGTTGAAGTCTGGAAAGTGTGATGCCCTTGTCAGAAGTAGTTCTGCCCAGCTCTGTGTGAATCAAGCCTGGGAATTTGAAGAGCCGATTGCAATCCGGTAGATTAATGCTGCCGAGGCCCATCTGTGCCTTTCTTGTTTAGTCTTCATAACGATTTAGAGGTCCGTTTTCCTCCTGCAAATAGCATCCGCTCCCGCCTTATCCTTCAGTCTTTTTTTGTTTACATTCTGAGCTTGATTGCCTTTTTCTTTTTTATTGGATTAGCTCTCTGTGTTTTGCATTTGCAAGGGCTCTGCTGGGACAGTTGTTACACCAGCTGAAAGCCAAGTGTGCATGACTCATCGTTGATGGGGGGGAGCATATTGAGTTGAAACAGGACACCTGTGTGTGTGTGTGTGTGTGTAATGTATGCCACAAGTGTTCTCACTTGGTTTCTCCTCTCAGTGACCAAATAACTCAAGGGGGCAAGGCTTCATTTTGGCTCACTTTCTAGGGGGACAGCCCACCATGTAGTTGGGAGGCGCTCTTGGCTTCTTGGCTATGGTGACATCCAGGTGGCTCAGAAGGCAGTGAGTGGGAGGCATGTGTCCTCTGCTGGCTCTTCCCTCCTTTCCCATCCAGGCCAGCCCCCAGCCCACGGGACCGTGCTGCCCACATGGTCATCTTCTCTTAAGTCTCTTCATAAAGAAATAAATGCCCGGGGTGTTTATTAATTCGGTAAGGCTGAAAATGTAACTGTCAAGCTCGGGTGTCAGGAGAGGTTCACCAGCTGTGGTGGTGTGAATGTAACTGGCCCCCATAATCTCATAGGGAATGGCACTATTAGGCTTTGTTGGAGGAAGTGTGTGTGTGTGTGTGTGTGTGTGTGTGTGTGTGTGTGCACTCTACTTCCTGTACCTTCTCATCAAAATGAAGCCAGCACTGTGTCTTGGTACACACTGCCCACCATGCTCTCTGCCCTGGGGATGATGGACTGAGCCTCTGAAACTGTAGCTATCACCTCAATTAAATGTTTGCTTTGTAAGAGTTGCCATGGTCATGATGTCTCTTCTCAGACACAGGGTCTCTGTTATGAAGGGGGTTACACTGTGTGTCAGGGTCGGCCCTGCTCTTGCAGTAAACTATACCAGGGCTCACTGTGTGTGTGCAAGCGTGTGTGTATGTATGTGTGCAAGCTTGCAAGACACAGTTCATTTGCGGTCAGGTCATATTTAGGCTGAAGGACGACATCCTCTGGGCTCTGGCGAAGTCTTTACTCAGGGGCCATTTTGATCCATCCCATTATCTTATAGGATTAAGTGTCTTGTGTTTCAGTCTCTTTGGTCAGTTGGTTGGCTGGCTGTTCTTGGTTTTGTGTTTTTTGAGACAGGGTATCCTATCGGCCTGAAGCTTGACAGTTACTCTATCCTGACTGACCAGTGAGCCAGGCTAGTCTGCCTCTGCCTTCCCAGCACTGAGATTGCTAGTGGCCATCACTATGCCTGGCTTTTATTAATTTATTTTTATGTGATGTGTGTGTGTGTGTGTATGCGTGCGCATGCGTGCATGCACATGTGCATGCATGTGTGTATGCCAGTGCAAATGTACATGTCATCTTGTGCCCTCAGAGGCCAGAAGGAGGATTTGGATCCAGAGGAATTGGAGCTACAGACAGTTGTGAGTCATCCTGTGGGTGCTGGGAACTGAACCCAGGTCCTCTGGAAGAACAGCCAGTGCTCCTAAGCACTGAGCCATCTCTCCAGCCCATTTTTGTTAATTTTTATGTATTGTTTATTTTGAAAAATATCTTTTTGAAATTTTATTTACTTTTCACTCAGTATTTTGAGACAGGGTGTTACTATGTAGCAATAGTCATCATGGAACTCGCTCTGCAGACAGGGCTGCCCTCTAATTCAGAGATCCACCTCTCTGCCTCCCTAGTGCTTGGACTAAATAAAGACTTGTGCCTACACCGCCTTGTTGAAATGTTATTTTTTGTTAGGTGCATTTCGCTTATGTATGTGAGTATGTAGATGCACCATGTGTGTTCATTGCCCACAGAGACAGTCCTCTGCAAGAGCAACAAGTGCTCTTAACTGCTGAGCTGTCGCTCCAGCAACCCCCCCCCCCCGCCCTTTAAGACAGGATACCTATATCTGTATATGTATCTGGCCTAGAACTTGCTTTGTAGACCAGGCTGGCCTTGAACTCTCCTCCTGAGTTCTTAGATTAAAGCTATACACCACCACATTTGGCTTTTTAAAATTGTTTTATTTTTTAAAGACAGGGTCTCAGGTAGCCCAGGCTGGCCTTGAATTCTCTTTGTAGTCTGGGAGGACACTGAACTTCTGATCCTTCTGCTGCAATTACAGGCATGTTCCATCATGCATGCTTTATGCACTGCCGGTGTGTGTGTGTGTGAGGATCTAGTGCTTCATGCATGCTAGGAAAACACTACTTACTGAGCCCAGCCCAGCCTAGCCCCAGACCAGCCCCAACCTTCCCAGGGTCTTTATAAAAAGGAGAAAGTGAATCAGAGTCAGTTTAGTGCAGTGAGACCTACCCTGGATATCTGGGAGGTAGAAATGTCAGAAAGTATATAATTTTTTACACAAGATGTTGCTCTGTAGCCCTGCTTGGCCTGGAGTTCTGTGTAGTTCAATGTAGCCTTGACTTTCAGGAATCCTCCTGGCTCAGTCTCCTAAATGCTGGTATTACAGACAAGCACACACCACCCCTTGCGTGCACACACACACACACACACACACACACACACACACACACACATCCCTTAGGTATTTTGTGTTGTTTCAGGGAGTTGGTACAGCAGTCCAGGTTCTCTGTGTTCGTATGTGTCCTGACCTCACATACATGCACTCACCCCCTTTTGTGGGGGGAGGGGAGCTATTGAATTCAGGGCCTTATGAATGAACCCCGGGTACGTGCTCTGGGACTATAAAAACTGGATATGGTGGCACACGATTGTAGTCCCAGCACTCCGGAGTCAGAGGCAGTATTTGAGGCCAGCCTGGGTTATAGACTCAAAACTACACCGAGCTAAACCAGACCAAATTTATTCCAAATGCCTGGGGGAAAGTCGCAGCCACGGCTCTCCAGCTCTTGGATCCTGGAATCCTCAGTGTGCAGAAACCGGTTCTTGATACAGAGGCTGGGTGCATATCCTTCCATGCCCTGCAGAGGGCAGCCTACCCTTGTGATCCGTTTTTGTGGGTTTGCCCGGGATGAGACTAAACTCAAGACCTAGGGATGGAAGAGGCGGTGAGCCTGCATAGTAAATTGAAATATAAACCAAAACTCAGCTCTGCGCAAAGGAAGCTGCTCTTGTACTTCCGTCTCCCACTGCTAGGTCTCCGGGTGCCGTGGCTTGTGTTCTGATGTCCTTGATGTGAATCCCTGAGTATAGGTTGTTCTTCGGAATTCTTTCCGAAGGAGGAGACTGTCCCGAAGCCCGAGTGTGTGTGTGTTTGTGTGTGAGTGCGCGCGCGCGCGCGTGCGTGCGTGTGTGTGTCCCTGGTGTCCTCTGCTCTGGTGAGACCCCGTCTGAAAAGAGACTTAGACTTCTTCACCCTGACCAGGGTGCCACTCTCCAGGGATCCTGCTGCTCCCAAAGCCTTTCCTGCTCCTGCACTATCACCTCTGTGGTGCGCGGACGGGCGGGCGGGCGTGAGGGTGGGGTGGGGGTGGGGCAGGTGCCCGAGCCTCTGGAAAGCGGATACTAAGATCTTGGCTGGCCTCAGCAGGTGGTGCTCGTTGCTAAGGAACGGGAGGCCTCAGGGGTGCTCTGCGGGTGAGTGGGATCCCTTGCCAGCTGTCTGGCTTTGCAGTTTCTGTTCCCGGGGGAGCACACGGTGGGAGATGCAGGGGAGGGGTGGTTACTCAGATCCAGCCACCTCTGTAACACTGAGCACCGTCCCAGGCTGACAAGGTTCAGGCGGGCAGCAAGGCTCAGTAGTTCCAGTTCTTCCCTGCGAGAGGCTTTCTCCAGCCTGTGTGGGCTGGGACTGTGTTTATGAAGGTACTGGTGGTGCTCGGGGTTGAACCCAGAGCCTTGTGCCTACTAAATGAGCACTCTGCCACCGAGCCACACTCCCCAGGTGCCTCCTTTTTCTTTCTTCCTTCTTGTAATTGCTGGGCATGGTGGCACACACCTTTAATTCCAGTGCTTGGGAGTCAGAGGATGGCAGATCTCTGAGTTCAAGGTTGGCCTGATCTGCATAGCAAATTTCAAGCCAAAAAGGAATTATTGACAGTTTCATCTGTGTATATAATATATCATATAATGTATTTGGTCTTCTCCCCCGTCATGCTATCATCTTTCTCCTGCTTGCTGGACAACTTTGTCACAACACAGCCTCCCTTTCCTTCCTCTGTGTGTGAGTGCGTGCGTGTTCATATGGGCTCGTGCACATTCGTGTGTGCGCACATGAATGTTCCTGTGTGGTGTGTGTGTATGTGTGTGTGTGCACCTGTGTCTCTGTGTGTGTCTGTGTGTGAGTATGTGGTATGGGTGTGTGCACCTGTGCATATGCATGTGTCTATACACATGTGTGTCTCTGTGCGAGCACTTGCATGTGTGTGCACTGTGGTAGAATGTTAAGGTGTGTGACTTTTGTTTATGCTGCATTTGTTTAACTCAGTGAAGCTGTGATTCTTTGCCTGTCTAAAACACCTGATGGTCTGATAAAGAGCTGAACGGCCAATAGCGAGGCAGGAGAAAGGTCAGGCAGGCTGGCAGGCAGAGAGGATACCTAGGAGAAACGAGGAAGCAAGGGGAGGAAGACTTCAGGGGCCACCCACCCACCCACCCCACCCACCCAGCCACCCACCCCACCCACCCAGCCACCCACCCCACCCACCTAGCCACCCACCCAGCCACCCACCCAGCCACCCCACCCACCCAGCCACCCACCCCACCCACCCAGCCACCCACCACACCCACCACACCCACCTACCCAGCCACCCCACCCAGCCACCCCACCCAGCCACCCACCCCACCTACCCACCCTCCCACCCACCCAGCCACCCACCCCACCTACCCAGTCACCCACCCAGTCACCCACCCCACCCACCCAGTCACCCACCCAGTCACCCACCCCACCCACCCAGTCACCCACCCCACCCACCCAGTCACCCACCCAGTCACCCACCCAGCCACCTACCCAGCCACCCCACCCACCCACCACACCCAGCCACCCACCCCACCCAGCCACCCAGCCACCCACCCAGTCACCCACCCAGCCACCTAGCCACCCACCCCACCTACCCAACCACCCACCCCACCCACCCAGCCAGCCACCCACCTAGCCACCCAGCCACCCACCCAGTCACCCAGCCACCCACCCCACCCACCCACCCCACCCACCCAGCCACCCAGCCACAGAGTAAGAATGGAAGTAAGATTACAGAAGTGAGAAAAGGAAAAAACCAGAGGCAAAAGGTAGATAATTTCAGTTAAGGAAAGTTGGCTAGAAACGAGCCAAACTGAGACCAGACGTTCATAAGTAAGAATAAGACTCCATGTGTGATTAATTTAGGTGCTGGGGGTCTGGCAGACCCCCAAAGGAGTACAAAGAGTAAAAAAGTCAAAAGAGTAAAGATAAACAAACAAACAACAGTATACCTGTGTGTGTGTGTGAGAGAGAGACAGACAGACAGACAGACAGACAGACAGACACAGAAGATATAAACCCCCTGAGTTTAGAATTGCTTGCATGAGTTATGAGTCGTTTAGTGGAGCCTGGGCATCTTTCCAGTGGCTATACCATTGAAGAAACTAACTCCCCTTCCTCCTTCCTCCCCCTTCTCCAGCAACCACTAAGTGCCAATAACTCCTGAGGCGGGGTGGGGCCTTGTGAGCATCCCGTCCATAATGGAATATTGACACCACATGAAGTGAGCAGAGCTGCTCTTGAGCTCCGACTGCAGACACCACACCCTGCCCAGAAGATAGCAGCATCTCACAGCATCCCTTCCCAGCCACCAGCTCTTTGGTCATTCCTGAGGGCACAGTGATTGGGAGCCAGGAGGGAGACAACCCTCTGAGTTGGTGCTCTCTCACTGACCTTCTGAAGCGACTCTACAACCATTCGCTGTTAACCCCAGGTGCCCAGATCAGCCAGTCACCCACCACTCCTGGGCCTTGGCTGCTGTTGGGAGCTGAGGTCTTGGCCCCTTGTCTAGATGCAAAGATGGCACACACTCAGAACTGTAGATATGATGATGCTCTCCCTGGCCGCTCTGGCAGGAGAGGGGACTTTTGAACAGACAAACTCAGGTTCAAGTTATAGCCTGCCACTCCTCAGATGTCACCCTGGATGACAGTTCCAACTGTCCTGGGACCCACTTTCATTTGGGCTAGGACATGGGAGAAATGGTTTGGTGACAGGGTCCTCGTGTCCCCCATGCAGGACGCATTTCCACAAGGCCCAGCCAAGCAATTCCATGAGATGAAATCGTCTGCTTCATCTCCCGATTCTGCAGGGTGTAAATGGAGGTCTAAGGTAGGGAGAGGAGGGTGGGGCTGAGGGCCTTGCTTCCCTGGGGTGTGGGTCTAGGTTAGAACGAGGCAGAAGGTGAAGAGGGCTTTCAGGACTCTTGCTGCAGGCCTTGCTGGGACATGTGCATCTCTGGCTTCACCATCTCAAGCCGCCCTTCCCCCAGTGGCACCCAGGATAAAGGAAAGTGAATGTGCACAACGGGAAGTAAGTGAGGAGGCGTGAGAGGCCAGGCTTCTCTGAGGGCCCAGGACTGCTAATTCCAGGTCCACTCCTCTGTGCTGTCGGCTTTAGTGGATCCTTACTCTTCATAGATATTAGTTTCACAGATGTGAAGAAAACACTCAATTTTCAGAATTTCTCTGCGGCAAAGCAACACTGTGACTGAATTGGAGACAAGTCTCCAGAGGGTGTGGTCAGCACATCCTCTTGTTCTTGCCTGGCTCAGGCCCTCCTTGCCTCCTCCTGATTTTCCTCCTGCTAGCCATGCTGCCTGTGTGGCCTACACAGCCCTCCCGTCTTGTCCTGGGCCCAGCAGCCCCTGACTTCCCACAGCTTCGAGATCTTCTGCAATGGGAGAGCCAGAGACGCCTCTTACTGCCACTTGATGTCAGGCATGCGTGGGGCCTGGCCTTTCAGGGCTGAGCAGAGGACATTGACCGACCACAAACTCCACCCACTCACCCCATTCGCTCTAGGACTGCCTGTTAGAGTAATCCTGTCCCTTGACTGGTCTGCCTGAGGTCCCCCTACACTGTGGGCTGCTGGTGACCGAGCATGTCTTCGTAAGGGTGGCTTGGCCCTTTGGCGCTGTAGAAAGCTACTTTTATCATGAGCAAATGTCCCTCCCCACATTCGTCTGTGCAGCTGTCCTTCCCCGACTTCCGTCTGTTAGACGGGACAGTCTTTCCCTCTCGCCCCGGGACAGATACCCATCTGGAACACACAGGCACAGCCCCAGGGAGGTGTCTGATTGAGCCAGGCTCCCCTTTTCTGGGTCCTTTGCTGCTCTTTGAGGGCATTACAGGGTTAGGGAAGGTTGTGAGCACAGAGCATCCGTTGGGGCTTAGTTGCAGGATGAGGGTGACCATTTCTTCCTCCCAACCCCAGGCCTCAGGTACCTGCTTTGTGTGGCTGTTAGTTGTTTTTAATTTTACTGTGAATATGGGTCTGCAAGAAGAGGGCATCAGATCCCCTGAATCTTGAGTTCCAGACACTTATGAGCCACTAAGTGGGTGCTGGGATTTGAACCTGGGTCCTCTGGAAGAACAGCCAGTGCTCCGGTCCCATTGTGTGGCTCTTCCTGGTCCATGGTGAGCTGTGCCACCTTTCATCTTTCAGGGGAGCAGGATGTTCCTTCTCTCCATGCTCCTCTCTGAAGTGGGGCGGGGGTGTTGAGCAGGGCCTGAGGTTTGAGCCTTCCTCAGCCCGGGTTTTCTCAGGCCTCATCTTTTTTAGGATTCCGGCTTCTTCCTCTGAAATCTCTATTAGCAGACATTTCTCGGCCTGCCAGTGAGACACTGGTTAAGGAAGTCCTTGTACCTGCTGAAGCCTGATTGGAAAGACTGCGCATCTCTGCCGCGGAAATTCTATGTGGATTAATTAAAACAGTGGCGAGCATCTCTCCTGAATTATTTACCACTTGAAGGAGACCAAACAACTGCAGTGGAGTCTGGTTACAAATGCGTGTGCCTCTCCTTGGTGGGGGTGGGGGGTGGGGCAGGCTCCAAGGCTGGGGAAGGGAGGGGGGCCTTCCTTCCAGGGCTTTCATTTCAGGAAGCCCATCCTGCAGGAAGCCAGCTGCAGAATGTTTTAGAAAGTTCTACCCGCAGAGAAGCCGGAACCACATCTTTAATTTTTCTCCCTGATTCATCCCAGAGAAGGTCCCAGGAGAGATAGGTTTCCCATACCAGACATGCTCCAGGCTTGGGGCCTGTTGGGGCAGATCTGGGGTGTAAGTACACTGATCCCTGTGTTTCTGCTGCCACTCAGACAGGGTTTGAGGAACCCTTCTGCAACCATCATGAATGCTGGTCTGAATGGTCAGGGTACCCCTTCTTTGTAGGCTAAGGATCCATGAAATGGCAGCGCTAAACTGGGCATGGGCACGCCTTTAATCCCAGCGCTCAGGAGGCAGAGGCAGGAGGATCTCTGTGAGTTCGAGGCCAGCCTGGTCTACAGAGCGTTCCTTTAGTCCAGTGGCCATCTTGTCTCTGACAAGGGAGTGATGTTGCAGGTCCAGGCTCCACCAGCCACTGTTTTTAATTCAGGAACCGCAGATGCCAACAGCGACCTTTCCATCTGGGTTCGACCAAAGAAAGAGTTAAGTGTACTTGGTATGCTGGCTGACTTCCTTCGTTCTCTGCAGAAAGACAAGTCTTAGGCCCTGGATTTACCCACGTCCCAACCTTCTTGGTGCATTTAAGTCATGTTGCTATGAGGAGGCCAAGCCAGAGATCACATGCCTCCCTTTCTAAAAAGCACTTTCAGGGTAATAAATATTCATCTGTTTCCAGCAGAGAGGCTAGCCAGCAGGTCTTACCCCAGGGAGGGGTTGGTTCTTAGGGCCAGCAGTAATCACTTCCCACCTGGGGAAGAGCAAATGTGACCAGGCCTCCTGCTGACACTTGTGCCCTGAGACTGAGAGAAAGCAGGCACCATGCTGGGTAATGTGGCTGGGAGCCGGCTTTAATGAAACCCCGACCTGTGGGTAGATTCTTTGCATGTTTTTAAGGCACTCCGATTAAATGATGAATGGTATCCTTTGTTTATTTTTGACAGCCCTGACTGGCTGGAACTCACAGAGATCCTCCTGCCTCTGCCTCCCGAGTGCTGGGATTGAAGGCGTGCACCCCATGCCCTGCTGAAATGATTCTTAAGGAGGCTTGGATGTAGCTCGGTCATGAGACTGCTTGCCTAGCATGAGCCAAGATTTACTCTGATCCCAGTCCTGAATAAATCAGGTGTGTGGATGCATGCCTAGAATCCCAGGACTCAGGTGGGAGCAGGAGAATCAGCAACTTCAAGACCCTGTGTCAGAAACAAATCAAAAAAGGAAAGAAAGAAAGGAAGGAAGGAAGAAAGAAAGAAAGAAAGAAAGAAAGAAAGAAAGACAAAGCTGGGCACTGGTGGCACAGGCCTTTAATCCCAGCACTCGGGAGGCAGAGGCAGGCAGATCTCTGTGAGTTCGAGGCCAGCCTGGTCTACAGAGCTAGTTCTAGGACAATCTCCGAAGCCACAGAGAAACCCTGCTTCAAAAAAAAAAAAAAAAAAAAAAAAAAAAAAACCAAAAAATAAATCAAATAATAATAATAAATTTTAAAAAATGAAAGAGAAGACAAGCCAAGATTCTGAAAAGCATGACTGAGAAACAGATCCCAGGCGTGGTGGCACACATCTGGAACCCCAGCATTTGGGAGATAGACGCAGCAAGAGTTTAAAGTCATGTTCAGCTACATAGTTCAAGTCAGCTTTTTGGGAATGAGCTGGCTGCTCAGCAGGATGCTTAGTGGGTAGGGTTGCTTGCCCAAAGACCTGTGCTGGCTGGGCTTAGGTCAAGGTGATACAAGCAAGAGTCATCTGAAAGGAGGGAGCCTCAGCTGAGGTCACGCCTCCATTAGATCCAGCTCTAGGCATTTTCTCAATTAGTGATTGATGGGGGAACTCAGCCCATCCCTCGGCTGGTGGTCCTGGGTTCTATTTTTTAAAAAAATCAAGCTGAGCAAGCCAGGAAGGGCAAGCCATTAAACAGCACTCCTCCATGGCTCTGTATCAGCCCCTGCCCCCCAGGTACCTGCCCTATTTGAGTTCCTGTCCTGGCTTTTTGTGTGATGAGTAGTGTAAGGATGGGAAAATACAGCATAACTCTCCAATGACCCCAGAAAGCTAAAAGTTTAAAAATACTATCTAAAAACCTCAAACTCCAGACCCTGTCCTCTGCCAGTAAATAGGCAAGGTCACACTCCTTGCTGCTTACGACAGACAGGCCCTTGACTAAGTAATCCTGGCCTACTGAGATAACAGAAAATGAGCTGACTAACCGCTTATCTGACTTCATGAACTGCTTGTGAAACCCCCACCTCAATGACCTATGTGTGGGCTTTGTTATAAACCCTATAAAACTGTCTCAATTTTGCCCTTGAGGTCCTCAATCCTCTACCCCTGTGTGTCGCATGACTGTGGACCCAGTGCATTTGGAATATAAAAGGCCTCATGCTTTTACATCAAGACCGCTTCTGGTGAGTGATCTGGGGTGTCGCCTTTCCTGAGTGAGAGTGTGAAGGTTCATGCTCTGTGGGTCTTTCAGGAGCAATATGGAAATGTAAGCCAAATTAACTCTGTCCTCCCCAACTTGCATTTTGGTCATGGGGATTTCTGCGCAGCAATGGAATTCCTAAGTAAGACAATACCCAACCAAGTTTGATTTCTGGAGACCCACCGGATAGGAGGAATGAAGGGACTCCCACAAGTTGTCCTCTGGCTCTCACACTCATGGGGCGACACAGGTGCATGCACGCATTAAATAAATCTAAAAATAAAAGTAAAGCCAACTGGGGCTACATGATGCCCAACTCAACCAAAGGACACCTTAGAGAGAGAAAGTAGCCCGCAACAAGCAGGGTGGAGCTCTCCAGTTGTTACCGAATGTTTCTCCAGACAAACTATTTTCTTTTTCTTTTTTTATATTTAATTTTTTAAATGTAATTTATTATTTTCCATGTCGATCGATCCCAGTTCCCTCTCCCTCCCTCCCTCCTTCCCTCCCTCTCTTTTACCCTCTCTGCCCCCTCACATGCATCCTGACCTCCCCTCCCAATCCCCCACCCCAAGGACCAAGCTATTTTCATGGAAGAGAGAACACTTCATATGTGAAGATTTAGTTTCCTTTCCCTAGTGCTCAGAGGCTATGCCCACTGATGGGAGATGTCATTCTGTTTATGTTTCTCATACTGGTTAATGAATAAAGCACTGTTGCCCAATAGGAAAGGAAGATAGGAGGGACTAGGAGACAAGGAGGAAAGAGGAAATAGGAAGGAGAAGTCAAGATGGAGAGTCTGGAGAAGGCAGAACCGCCAGCTGCCTCTCCCTGGTAAGACCACGTGGAAATACATAGAAATGGGTTAATACTTAAGACAGAGCTAGCCGATAAGAAACTAGTAACGGGCCAACAGCATTATATCAAATACAGAGTCTCAGTGTGTTAATTGGGGCTGGTGCGGCAGTGGGACAAGACCAGCAGCGGGAGGAAAAACCTTACTCATTATATATGGCGCCCAACCCTACTCCTTACAGCCCACTCTCCTTTTTGTGAACCTCATTTATGGGTACCATGATGGCCCAGAACTCACGCTATAGGCCAGGCTGGCCCAAGCCTCCCAATCGCTGGGATTGCATCTGTGAGCCATCAAGTACAGCTTCTGCACAGTTTTTAAGAAACTTAATCCCACAGGGCGGTGGTGGCACACAACTTTAATCCCAGCACTGGGGAGGCAGAGGCAGGTAGATTTCTCTGTGAGTTCTAGGCCAGCCTGGTCTATAGAGAGAGTTCCAGGACAGCCAGAGATACACAGAGAAACCCTGTCTTGAAAAAGGAAGAGGAGGAGAAGCAGCAGCAGCAGCAGCTTAATCCTGAGGGCAATAGCTCTCTACTCCTGTGGTCCATGGTCAGAAGCAAATCTCCAAATCCAGCCACAGTAAGGAAGGGAAGGGCATTCTACAAGGGTGTGGGCCAGGAGTCGAGACGCTTTGGATGATCTCCGAGGCTGCTGCGGTCTTCTGTCTATATAGGCCTGTGTGTTAAATTGTATTTCGGGTTTTGTGGGAGCTGTGAACTCATAGATTTTTACACCAGGCACATTCTCCTTTTGGCTATCTGGAAGGGAGAGCCCCCTTTAATGGTTCATTAATTTTCTTGACTTGTACATTTTGCAAACACTTGCTTCTGCCTCTGATGGAGCACCCTGTCGAAATCCACAAATTACAGGTTCCTATAACAGCAGGCGGCGGCCTACATATGAAAATGCCAGCTATAAAATGCCAGCATGCAAAGATGTTTTGCCAACGGCTGTGAGTTTGCAGATGGGGACTCAGCCTTAACGGTGGGTGAGGCTCTGTCACCCCACCCCCCCACCCCCCACCCCCCACCCCCGCAGCTGGGCCAGATTTGAACTAAGGAATTTACACCTTCCCGCTTGCCCTTCGACCCCTGTGTCCTTAGGTGGGGGTGGGGAGACTCCTCTGTGTGAAAATGACATGGTTAGCTGGAGTTCTGGCTAGAGTGACAACCCATGAGGCAGAGCATGTCCTTCCTGAACAAGATCATACTTTGTGCCATGTGTGGTGGCTCGTCTCTGTACTCCTCACACTTGGAAGGCTGACGCAGGAAGGTTGCTGTGAGGCCAAGGCTAGCCAGGACTATGGAGTGAGGTCCTGTTTTGTTGTTTGTTTTTTAAGATTTTATTTTTTATGTATACAGTGTTCTGCTGGCATGTGTTTCTGCATGCCAGAAGAGGGCGCCAGATCTCATTACCGACAGTTGTGAGCCACCGTTGCTAGGAATTGAACTCAGGACCTCTGGAAGAACAGCCAGTGCTCTTAACCTCTGAGCCACCTGTCCAGCCCCTGTTGCTTGCTTGCTTGCTTTTTTGTTTTTAAGTGGGGGTAAGGATCCAGCCCGGTTGACACGCATGAGGCTCTGTGATCTACTACTGCTGAGACTGTGGTTATGCACAGCTGTAATCCAGCCCTTGGGAGGCTGGGGGGTGGGCTATCTTCAGCCTCTGAAGTGAGATGGAGGCTAGCCTGAGCTACATGAGACCCTGTGTGAAACAAGTAAGTGAGAGAATGTGAGTGAAAAGGACCCTTGGACCTGGGACTCTGAGCCCTAGGGTCCCCATCTGCCTGTGGACATCTTCAGGGAAATCACTTTTGGTCAGGTCTGTCATCAGACTGCCATTACATCGGTCTTGATCTCTTCCCCCCTCCCCCCCCCAGAAGTTCCTGCCCCTTGCGGCACCCCACTCAGCCTGGGGGAAGGGACCCTCAGTTCCCCCCTCTGTCAGCTGCTGCTCACGGGACTGTGTGAGGGTGGCTAACTCCTGTAGAGCCTAGCATTGTAGCAGATAATGCGCGGTACCTCCCCGCCCTCCTTCCCACCTCAGGCCCAAACCCAACTTTCCTTTCTCATGAAGAGTCTTTCCGGATGGGTCTTGTTGCAGATGGGTGTTCCTTTCCATGCATGTGACAGGGGAAGATCATAGGAGACAATGGGCTGAGATGCAGGCTCGGAGGAGAGCAGAAGTCTCTCTGCTTGACTCTTCACTCTGGGGTCAGCAACAGTGGAGTCATTGACTGCTAGGGCATCTGTAGCAGGAGAAGCCACGCCATTGATCCAACCCTTCCCCAGTGACAGTTCCAATCCATTCCTCTGCAAGGAGCTTCTCTGCCCAGCAGCTGGCTTCCTTTGTTCCTCTCTCTCTCTCTCTCTCTCTCTCTCTCTCCCTCTCTCTCTCTCTCTCTCTCGTGTGTGGTGTGTGTGTGTGTGTGTGTGTGTGTGTGTGTGTGTGTGTGTAATGGGAAGGAGCCTTGCAGACCACCATAGATTGTGTCCCTTTTAAATTCATATGTATAAATCCAACTCCAGGGTCTGGGGCGAGGGATCAGTCTGTAAAAAGTGTGCTGGGCAAACATGAAGACCTGAGTGTTCATCTTAGCAGCCAGGTACAAAGCCTTGGGCTGGGCAGTGGTGGCGCACGCCTTTAGTCCCAGCACTCAGGAGGCAGAGGCAGGCAGATCTCTGTGAGTTCGAGGCCAGCCTGATCTACAGAGCCAGTGCCAAGATAGGCTCCAAAGCTACACAGAGAAACCCTGTCTTGAAAAACAAAACAAAACAACAACAACAACAACAAAAAGCTAGGCTTTGTGGTGTGCACCTGTAATCCCAGCCCTGGGAGACAGATTCCAGGGACTCACCGAGCTGCCGGTCTTGCCAATTGGTGAGCTCTAGTTTAGAAGGGCCTTGAGATGGCTTTCTGTGCAAAGGTGCTTGCTGTCAAGCCTGATGACCTGGGCCTCATTCCTAGGACCTACACAGTAGCAGAAGAAAAGCAGCTTCCACAAACTGTCCTCTGACCTCCACACACGTATCATGGCAGGTGTCTGTATGCACGCATGCACACGCGTGCGTGCACACACGTGCGTGCGCGTGCACACACACACACACACACACACACACACAGGCTTTTGGGAGGTAGTCAGGGTTAGAGGTCCTGAGGCTGGACCTCACTCTAGGATTGGTGACCTTATTCCTACTCTACCTATCACATGAGCGCCCAGCAGCCAGGTGGCCATCTGCAAACCAAGAAGCCTCACCATGAACTTCAGTCTTGGCTTTGGTGTGAGTCTGCTGTTTGAGCCCCAGGCTTTGCCACGGCAGCTGGAGCTGACTCATTGGGACAGTTTTCCCGGCCAGCCGAGGTCCTGTCTTCTCAGCCACACCTGCCATCATCTTCTGTTGGGAGAGCAGCCACCTCTCTCTGATGGAAGAAGGGATCCTGCGGTCCTTGTCCCTGGTCCCTGCAGCCCCGACAAGGCCCCCTGGAGAGCTAGGTCTCCCTCTGTATCCCAGATTAGGGTCTGTGGTACCCTGCCCTTGCCATCCAGGGGCACTACACCAGGGTTCAGGCACGCCCACAAGCCGTGCTCCGGGGTATGCCAACGCAAGATGTCCTCTTTGTTGAATTTATTTTCCTCTTGTCTGTGCACTGAATTAGGCTTATTTGCCTCTATTGTCTGTTACAAAGCAGGGATGGAGAAGAGAGACAGGGTTGGGGGGATGCTTTCCTCGCGGTGTATCTACAAAGTGCACATTTTCTTTGTGTGGCTCAAACAAAACGTCAGAGCTTTGAAAGTGCATCTTAAATGGCCTGATTGTCTGGTCTCAGTCCTGGCTTGGCGCCCTACATGTCTCTTCATGGATCTGAATGGGGGAGGGGCACTGCTGGGAGAGCCTTCCCGAACTTGGGGATATTTTTGGCAAATCGCAGTTTGCTTTTCTAGGTCAAGTCTGTCTTCTGTGGCCACTGCTACTGCTGCCTCAGATCTTGAAGCCTTTGTCTCTAGCTTTAGGGAGGAGTCCTGCCCTGGGTTGCTGAGTTTGCCACCAGGACCGCCACTGTCTCACTGTCATACCCAGGCCAGGGCACCCCAACCCAGGGAAAGGTGCTGTCTGAACCCTGGATCCATAGGGTCCCAAGGGCTTGGGGGGTGATGCACTGGTTTCACTCCTCTGGAGATCTGCGATGAATACTGAGGCAGAGCCTTACAAGAGGGTTACGTAGAAAGTGTGCTCCGATCCAGCCTGTGTTCTTACTGAGGTTGAGACATTTGGTTAGTTTGTTTGGAGTGCTGGGAATGAGATCCCCAGGGTCTCCCTGATGCAAGTGTTAAGCTCTGAAGGGAAAGGTATTCTGGCAGTTGGAAGCCAGGGAATATCCACAGCTCTGAAGAGAAAGGTATCTCAACAGAAGTGTTACAGCTCTGTTCTGGTGGGAGAGAAGGCTTCCCTAGCAAAGTGTTACAGTCCTTGCTCTGGGAAAGGTTTCGCTAATGGGAGTTTAACAATTCTGGTCCAGCAGGGGTTGTTACAGCTCCACTCTGCTCCGGAAAAAATGTTACAGCTCTGCTCAGCTCTGCTCAGCTTGTAGGAGTGTTAAGTTCTGCTCTGCACCTGCTCTGCTCTAGTGAGAGCCACTACAACTCTGCTCAGCTCCTGTGAAAACTGTTACATCTCTGCTCCATTCTGTTCTAGCAAAAGAAAGCCATTCCAACAAACTTCACTTAAGAGGTTTATTGGGAGGGAGGAATCCTGGAGAGTGGCTGCCTCTGCCAGGGTGAAAAAGGGCTGTTTCAAACTAAACAGGTACAGAGCTTAAGGTTTCTTAGGGGTGGAGCTTTCCAAGGTGAAATTTTCAGGGTGGGGATTGGTAGGATTTCAATTCCTGAGCTTGGGACAAGCTCAGCGATTGGATGGATTTTGTGCTCAGGCATTGGTTGGCCTCATGAACAGGAACTGGTTAGTTTTCATGCTCAGGGATTGGTTGGCCTCATGAACCGGAACTGTTCGTTTTCATGCCCAGGGATTGGTTGGATTTCAGTTCCTGAGTAGGTTAGGGGCAGGATGTCTTTCCTTGGTTCTGACCTCTGTTTTGTTTTGTTTTTCAAGACAGGGTTTCTCTGAGTAGCTTTAGAGCCTGTCCTGGAACTCGCTCTGTAGACCAGGCTGGCCTCAAACTCACAGACATCAGCCTGCCTCTGTCTCCTAAGTGCTGGGACTAAAGGTGTGCGCCACCACTGCCCAGCTATTTTATTTTTTAATTACACATGTTTGTCTGTGAGTGTAAATGCCCACAGAGGCATAGGATCTCTCTGGAGCTGGAGATACACGTGGTTCTGAGCTGCTGCATGTGGGTGCTGGCAACCAGACCCAGTTCCTCTGTAAGAGCAGTACTGGCTCCTAACCACTGAGCCATCCCTCTGCTCCCACCTCTTTCCCCGAGCTCCCGATGCTCTGGCTCTCCAGTCCAGATTTCTAAGTCACCTAGGCTGTTCCTCCACACCCTTATATGGAGTCTCTTCCTCCCTCCCACACCGTGATTTTCACTCTCCAGTCCTTAGCAGAGCCCATAGTGGTTGTCCCTCCTGACCCCAACACAAGGCCTCATGTAGCTCCAACTCTCCGCGTTGCTGATGCTGACCTAAAACTCCTGATCCTCCTAAGTGTGCCACTTCACCTGGCTCTGGAGTTTTCTTTAGGGGGTCATGCAGTCCCTAAGACGTGGATCCCACTCCCCGCATGGAAGATGAGCCCCTCTGGTCTCGGGCCCTGTCTTTTTTTATTTGATATGGTTTTTTGAGGCAGAGTCTTATTCTGTAGCCCAGGATGACCTAGATCTGGCCATGTAGCCCAGGATGGCCCCAAACTCACGGCAACCGCTTCTCATCCTCCAGAATGCTGGGATCACAGGCGTGAGCCCCCGCAGCTGGCTCTGGGCCCCGTCTTGCACATCACTGTTGTGTTCCCAGAAAAGATTTGTTGGCGGCCCTGAGTCAAGTGCCGCCCATTATCATCTCTCTCCACTCTTCCCTCCTAGTCCCCGCCCCCGCTGCTCCTCTGAGCCGGACATGACTCCATCTTTGCCTGTACTCTCACGGCTCCCTTTTTATCTTCTGAGTTTTTTAAAAAATATATTTATTTATTTTTGATGGAAGGACAAAGGAAGGTGAAAGGTAGAATTCCTGAAGACAAGAGGTTGGCATCATGTGGCCACGTCCCCAGCTGGATGGCTGCTCCTGCTGTAGCCTGGCAGAGGACCCCTGCCCAGATCCCTTACCTTCCTGACCAGCCCCAACCCGGATTGCCCACAGGCCTCCATTGGGTCTATTCTTAGCCAATCATCGTGCACCGGGGCCCGAGTTCCCCACTTCTGCTGCCCCGCCCCTCGCGCTGCCCCGCCACAGCTCACGCTGCCCCGCCCTTAGACATAGATCCTGGTAGCTGGACGCAGATCACCCTGAGAAGTCAGCAGGGTCCTTCTCTAATTGCCAGGCAGGGGAGAGGCTGTTCTTTTCAGTCTGACTGTAATTCCACTAATTATAACGGAGGCCTGGAGCAGCACTTCCCCATAATCTGCTTAATTCAGACACTCCCCCAGTCCAGCCCTGTCCACCCTCCTGCTGCGGGGAGTGGGGGGGGGGAGAGGGGGAAGCTTCTACCTGCTTTGATTGGATATGCCCCCACTCACCATAATATACATTGAAGCCTTACCTCCCAGGACCTGAGTGTGACCATATTTGGAGACAAGGTCTTTAAAGAGGTGACAGAGTTAACCCTAGGTCTTGAGGGTCGGACCGAGATGTTATTAGAAGAGGAGCAGCATCTAGGTGGTCACAGGTGGCTGCCATCAAGCCTGGTGACCTGAATTCTGTTCTCTGGCCAGGGCATGTGCACACTCTCTTCTCCCCACAAACTACAATATAAAAAGAAGGGGTGTGGAGCTGGGCATGGTGGCTCATGCTTTTAAGCCCAGCACTCTGCAGGCCGCTCTGGACCACAGAATGAGACCTCATCTTAAATAAAAGGGGAGGGGGAGCAAAGAGGACCTGAGAGATCTTGGAAAGACTTACAAGCCGATGAGGCACCCCATTGACCATGCACAGCAAACGGCTGGTGCCTGGAAGGGAGAACACCAAATATACTTTGCAGACCAGGTGAGGTGGCGATGTGGGCACCTCACCACAAAAGGCCTGGGTGGGATCTATGGCTTGGAAACAGGCCGGGTCACCAAGCCACAGAGGAATGGAGAGGGGATTGGCTAGGTCCCACTCAGTGTCATGGGTGCCCGGCCACCAGGCACACTGCCAAGCCTGGCTCTCCCTCCCTGGTGTATGGAGCAGATTGATGAGGATGTGGCCAGCAGTGCCTCCCTGGGCCTCCTGTGCGCCATCTCTTTATACTCCTCCCGCGTCGGCAGCTTCCACTCTTTCAGACTGTTCTTTTGGGCCCAGGGGTGCCCTAAGTTTTGGGACTGTGTCCAGTCAAAGCAACTCCTACGTAAGCACAGCACCCACCTGTAGTTCTCAAACCCAAGCCAGCCGTTTTCAGGTCGTCACTGGGCCCTTGCTTTGGGAAGGCTCTAAGGTAGCCTGGGCCATTTTGTCGACTTGCTAATGTGGTCTGGATGAGGTGGTGGGTTTTGGGTGTCCCTTCGTTCTGTGAGTGGGAACAGTGTTCTTGGGTTGGGCGCAGTATGACTGTCCAGAACCACGCACTGGAGACTCGGCATTCCAGGACCCCGCTGGAGATGGTCACCTCCACCGAACAGCAGTCCAGAACTCCCCCAGAGAAAAGCATTTGGGGACAGGGACGCGCTGAGCTGGTGGGCTGCTTGCTTTAATTGTGCACCAAGCCCTGAGCTTGGTCGCCAGCACTGATCTGAAAACAGAGTGGGTAGATGCATGACAGAGTCAGAGTTCATATCCCATAGATACTGGTTAGCATGGTTGGTTGGACCTCAGTGAGGGGCAGAGATGAGAAGAGGATCTGTGGGGAGGGTCCCGGCTCAGCAGAAGGCGCACAGCCTGCTACAGTGGGCTCGTCTGCAGGGACAGCGGCTCTGGCCCTCCTGCCATGTGCATATAGCTGCCTACCTTCATTCTCCTCTGTCAGCACCTAGCCTTCCTGGATTCCAGAGACTGTGGGGGGCTGTCAACAACATACACCGCCACTGTGCAAATTAAATGTGATGGCATACACCTAACCGGCAATCAACCAAAATAGCACTTGGGGCAAACTCCAGACAATGCCTGACAAATAACTGTGTTTTCAGAACGTGAAGCCAACAGTCTGCTATTAACCTCTGGTGTTGGAGTCTCAAGGGTGTACAGTCTCCAGATAGACTGTGTTGAGGGAAGTGTCTGGTCTCCTGGGGGGGGCAGCCAGCTTCAAGCTTGTGTGTGTGTGTGTGTGTGTGTGTGTGTGCGCACGCGCTTGTGTGAGTGCAAGTACACCTATTGCCAGTGACTCCTCCCACAACTGAAGAAATGGTCCTGTAACAACATGGTCTATGGTGTGACGTTGGCCAAGACTCACCCATCTACCTGTGTTTGCTGGGTCTTGAACCCAGGTCTCATTCAAAGTCTGTGCTTATAGAGTGGTTTCAATGCTGGGCTGCGTCGGGCATGTCCAAGGCCATGGCCTGAATGTTAGAATTTTCTACCCCCGTGAATAAGTAAGTCCACGCTGTGGTTCCCTGCGTGGCCTGGTATTGAGAGGCTGGAGATGAGCTGCCATCTTGACCTTTGGTTTCAACTTCTACAGGGGCGAGGAGTCCAGGTCTCTGGAGGTCTGTCAGAGCAGCTTGTCTCTCAGCCCCTTCAGACAAGCATTCTGTGTGGTTCTCAGTCCGCATGTGGGGTTGTCAGCAAGGCCCTGTTGGAAGCGAGCGAGTCTGAGCCACATGGAGGTCCCTAGATAGACTCTGCCATGAGACAAAGGAAGCCTGGACAAGGTACGAGAGGAGCTTAGGGAATGGCCCGTACGTGTCTGGTTGGCCCCTACCTGCACAGGCTTAACTATCTCTTCAGGTTAACAGCGGCCAAGACATAGTAGGAAAATCA
Organism: Phodopus roborovskii; assembly: GCF_943737965.1. Taxonomy (NCBI): domain Eukaryota; kingdom Metazoa; phylum Chordata; class Mammalia; order Rodentia; family Cricetidae; genus Phodopus; species Phodopus roborovskii. The sequence continues at coordinate 30,736,704 of NW_026125052.1, forward strand.
CGGTATCTGAGGGCTGCCCATGGCGGAGTGGCCACACTTGAGAGTCAAGTGCTGCCTGGGGAACCCAAATGGAGGACTTCCTCAATGTGTTATTGGCAAGTTATGTAAAATGCCTCCTGCTCTGTGAATGGACAGCGGGGCTTTGCCAGGAGGTGGGAGAGGCCTGCAGCCAAGCCTGGAGGGAGCGGGAAGAAGGAATGGCTGTTTGAAGGTGGGCGAGGGCCATCCGTGGGGGTTTGGGAAGAAGGGAGGCTGGAGGGCACCTGGGGTTCAGTAAGTGATATGTGTCTTCTTCCTAGGTCCCCAGAAGCCCCATCTCAGTGTCACCTCGCAAGGCTGTCACTTTCTCTGCTATTCCTGAACAAGACCTGATTCATTATCAGCCTAAAAATTGATTTAGAAAAAAAAAAAAAAAAGAAGTATAAGTCTCAGCTGAAAGACCCACTGAGATCCCTCATGATGGATGGCTGTGTTAGCATGCTTCAATTTTATACTTATCAAATTAGGCCTGCAGCCGAGGAGCACTTAATTAAGATTCTTTTTCATCACCTAGAGATGAGAAGAAAGAAAGGGCTTAGTTCCTCAAAGAGCACCCCAGGGCCTCAGGTGGGTGTGAGGCCACTGCAGGGCGAGGGAGCCTGGTGTGGGGAAGATGGCTGGCTCTCTCCTGTAAACTGCCAGCCAGAGATGCAGATTTTATTCAGTTTTAATGACCCAAGGATCCCTCTGCACAAACAAAAGAGCAGAGGAGCCAGAGGGTCTGGGGGCCTGGGTGGGTGGAGCCTGGGGGCCTGGATGGGTGGAGCCTTGGGGCCTGGGTGGGTGGAGCCTGGGGGCCTGGGTGGGTGGAGTCTGGGGACCTGGGTGGGTGGAGCCTGGGGGCCTGGGTGGGTGGAGCCCGCACCTCGTGTGTGCCTGGTGCCTGCACACCAGAAGAGGGTGTCAGATCCCCTGGAACTAGGGTTACAGATGTCTGTGATACAGAGCACTGGGAATTGAACCTGGGTCCTCTGCAAGAGCAGACAATGCTCTTAACTGCTGAGCCATCTCTCCAGCCTCACACCTCTGTATTTTAAGCACAGTTGATTAGCAACTGACATCCCAGGACAGCCTTGCTGTGATCTTGTCCTGTGTAATACCTTGCTGGGGTGCTGGGGATTAGTACCTGGCCCTCCTGCAGCTGATCCCCCTCCCGGCTGCCCTGTAGGTCCCATGAGGCAACTGGGGATTGTTCACAAGTAAAGGACTGGTTTTTTGATTTTTTTTTTAAGTTGCTGTGATGATATGTGTGTAACTACTACAGCAAAAATGTAAGTCTGGTAAAAATGTAAGTCTGGTAACACATTTGGAGTCCCTGGTCATTTCCTGGCATGCAGCAGGGAGGAAGTAAATTCGACTCAGACCATAATAAGTGAAGTGCCTGCTGAGTTTGCAGGGTCCTCCAGGGTTCACCTGGGAAGGGCTGTCTGTTTGGTTCCCTGGTTCCCCTATCTACCCCCTCTCCATCACACACACACACACACACACACACACTCATGGATGCATTCATAATGTACACATATACACACAGTCTCACATACACACACAGTCACGTAAGTACACACACACAGCTGCTACCTGCCCCCTCACACACACACACACACACACACACACACACACACACACACACACACACAGCTGCTACCCTCCCCAACAGAATTGCCAAGGTAGAGCAGCTCTGTTCTCAGCTCCCACAAGCTGTGCAGCAGAATGGCTCTCTGGCATAAATAAAAATAAGCCCCAGACGCTGCTTTTCAATCGGAGGATTAGCCTAAATGTTGTGAAACAGAAAGCATGAAATATGCATTGGAGAAGCGGCCCTGCCCGACTAGTGGCCTCCTGTGTAGCTCTAGGCACAGGGTGTGGGCTGGTTTTCCCGCCTGGCACGGCCGATGATTTGTGTTCGGTGTCGGTAAATGCTGTTATGACATTATTAATGTTTTGCACTCCAGCAAAGGACAATGGCCTATTTCCTCGTAATGTGCTGTCTGCTGCAGCATCGTGAGCACACGAAATGGGGATTTCAAACACGGTAAAGTGCTTGTTTCCTCCTGCCCCAGGTCTATGAGCTGCCGAAGCTTCTTGAAGCCCTGGAAAGGCAGGAGAGGAGTCAAAGCTGATGGATAGAGAGGCCCTGAAGGAACGGGAGGGGAGGGAGGATGTGGGGGGAAGAAAGCTCCAGGGAACAGTTTCCCCTCCCGCTCCCAGGTCAAACCCAGTGCTCGCCCGCTCCTGGGCAAGTCTGGGGTCTAGTTTCTTGACCCCAGGAAGCTGGTCTTGCTGAGTGGGTGGGGCCACAGACCCCATTCTGCCCCTGGATGGATGACATCCACAGAGAGCTAGCTGTAAGGCAGGCCATCGAGTGGATTTTACTGGCCTTGCACAACATTCTAAAAATATTGAGCCTGTATTTTTAAATTATGCAACTTCACAGTAGAAGCCCAGATTTTCAGCTTCGTTTGAAGTAAGTAGCTGGGCCCATGGCCGTGCAAAGTAGTGATTGCCTGTAGAGTCCTCAGGGCACTCAGGTCCTCTGCAATCTCTAGGCACTCTGTCCTGTTGCAAGAGGTCCCTGTGGAGGGCAGAACAGTGTCTCGAGCTCTGTGTGCTCACAGAGCAACAGATCACCATCTGGTTTAGAAATAGGGTCTACGACCATGTCCTGAGATAGAGCGATGTCGTCCCGGACTAGAGTGGGTCCTGTATGCTAGGACAGGTGTCCTCACACAGAGGGCATTTGAACATAGAAAGACGTATGGAGGCCACATGAAGACAGCGGAGAGTGAGTGGTGTGATGCAGCCGCAAGCCCAGAGACAGGACACTCTGCAGCTGTCGCTATCAGCTGGGCAAGGGCAGGGACAGCACCGCCTCCATCAGAGCTCCCGGAAGGACCCAGCCCCTCTGATGCCCTACATTCAGACATTGCGCTTCCAGAGTCCAGAGAGTATATGGAAGCTGTTCTTTTCATGGTGATATGCTATGGTAACCTAGGAAACAGCTTCAGTGGTTTTACTAGGGTTTTCCCATTGAGTTCAAGATCCTGCACAGGGGTGCCTCCCTCACTCCCTAATCTTTCCCAGGGGTCCTCCTCTACCGCATTTAGCAGAGGAACACACTGTCACTCAGGCCGGCTGCTGGCTCTGGGTTCCTCCTGGCAGGCAGGTCCAACACAGGATGCCAGTGAGAGGGAGGGGCTGCGGTAAAGCCAGCGCCCCCACAAAAGAATGAAGAGGAAGGAGGCTCGGGTCAGGAATCCTCTAGGGCCTGATACTTCTTAGCTGTGCCCTGCAACAGGCCTGCCTCACTTTCTACCACCCGCTCCAAGACCGCTGGCATACGGATACTCCCTGTTACCATTTTAAAAAAGAAAAGGAGACAGAACGGCGGTGCACACCTTTAATTCTGGTTCTTGGGAGGCAGAGGCAGGCAGAGGCAGAGAGGCAGAGGCAGGCGATATCTGCGTGTTTACGGTAAGCCTGGCCTACCTGGTGAATTTCAGGCCAGCTAGGGCTATAGGGAGACCTGTCTCAAAAATAAAATAAAATAAATAAATAAAAATAAAATAAAAGTATGGTGGGTGTGGTATCTTAGGGCTGTAGTTCCAGTACCAGGGGAGGTAGAGGCCAGAGGATTAGGAATTTACAGTCAACCCCAACATATAGCAAGTTTGGGCGTGGTGGCTTGAAGGAGAGTGGCCTCCGTAGGCTCATATGTTTGCAGTGAACTGTTTGGGAAGGACTAGGAGGTGTGGCCTTGTTGGAGGACGCATGTCACTCACTGAGGGTGGACCCTGAGGTTTCAGAAGTCCTGGCCAGGCGCAGTGCCTCCCTCTCTCAGCTACTTCCCCAGCACCAGGCCTGCCCGTGTGTCACCATGCTCCCACAGTGATGGTAATGGACTGACCCCCTGAAACTGCAAGCCAGCCCCCAGTTAAATCTTCCAAGCTGCCCCGTCATGGTGTAATAGAATAGTAACTAAGGCATAGGTTTATCCCTGCCTTAAAACAAAGCACAGTAATAAAAGCCCAGGACGAGCCCCCAGTGTGACCTCGGGGACCTAATTAGAGCAGGGCTTCTGTCTTGCTAAGTTCCACAGCTGAGCCTGCCGTGGCCTAGCGGTGTTAACCCTGGTACATATGGCAAGGCTCTGGTTTAGGCGCTCTGAGACTGGGTCTCAGCTGCAGGAGTTTGTCCAGGAGCTGACCCAAGAGCGATGACCGAGGAATGACACAGGCAGACAAGGCAGCTGGCACCACAGAGCATGGTCCTATCAGGAGCGCGTGCGGGGTGTGTCTCAGTGTCACACTTAGGGTGCTGTGGGTGCTTCTGGGCACTTCAGGCCTCTCCTGGTACATTGCCACATCTCTACAGCCATCACACAGAGTTGAAGGGGGGTCTCAGCAGCTTGCATTTTAGTGCATAGAGGGGAATGTAGAGGAGATACGGGCCGGGCACCGGCAGCGCCGGGCACGGCAGACAGGAACGAGGGCATGCGTCCACAGGCTTCATTCTCACAGCGACCTCCTGAATCCAGTGCTATAAGCAGCCTGATTCACAATGGGGGAACTGAGGCACAGAGCCGCTGTGCTCAAGGCTGCATAATGCAAGGTTCATAATTTCTCTCCTGATATGTACAGCGGGGGTGAGGGATGTGGGGGGTGGGGTGGGGCATGTGCTCCGAACTTCACTGGAGAGACGACGCTGGCAAAAGGCAGCAGGCTTGCAAAAGAGCAGGCGGCTAGACAACCTGTCATATCAAATACTCCTCGCTCTTCTCCCTCGGCCTCTTGCTGGCTCTGAGCCTGCTGCTCAGAGGGGACAATCCCTCTGCTACCCATATGGACAGACCCAATAGAGCAAGGGCCAGAGGGAGTGGGCAGTGGGGGGCTGCCTCTTTCTGAGACAGAGTCTCATGTAGCCTAGGTTGCACTCAAATTCACTGTGTAGCCCAAGGCTACATTTGAATCCTTCTGCCTCTACCTCCCAAGGGCCAGGATGCGAGATGTACATCATCGTGCAGCTAGGAGGGTCCTTTTCCATCTTGTAAATCCTGATGGAGGGAAGGCCACCTCCCCAGATGGCACGCTGCAGTCATACCTACTAGGGAGGTGTCAGGTCCCACCCTAGGTAAGTATAAACCTGGTGTAAACTAACCCCTTCAGCTTGGGGGAATGGAAGGTGTCTGCTCGGAATAGACATCGTTTTTCGTTGTTATTACATTTTATTTATGTATTTATTTTCCGGACAGGGTTTCTCTGTGTAACAGTTCTGGCTGTCCTGGAACTCTGTAGTCCTGGCTGGCCTCAAACTTACGGAGATCCTCCTGTTGTGGAACACTACTGTGGCTGGGAGGTAGAGGCAGGTGAGTGCTGTTTTACCTCACTGGCTGCACTTTAAACAGCTGAGTGTCGGGGTTAAAGGTGTGCGCCGCCACTGCCTGGCACATTTTATTTATTTTGAGTGCATGTTTGCCATGATGCGTGTGTGTGGAGGTCAGAGGACAATTTGAGGGAGTCGGTTCTCTCCGTCTACCATGAGGGTCCTGAGGATGGGACTCAGGTTGTCAGGCTTGGTGGCCACCTCCCCAGACCCCATTCAAATTTCTTGACCTTGAAGAGCTAGCGAAGCCTGCATGGCTTCTAGAAAGTACTCAGGCTGGATCCGCACTACCCAAGACCAAACCTCTACCACGCACAGACATGACACCCTACTCTCACTAGTAAGAGTCCCAAAGCCTTACACACTGAGCACAAAGATGGTCTGTGAGGGGTGCCCCCTCCCTAGCTCAGGAGAAAGCCCTGTGGCCTGGTTAGTTTTTTTGTTTTGTTTTGTTTTTGTTGACACAGGTTAAAGTTATCTGAGAATAGGAAATGCCTCCATCAGATTGGCCTGTAGGCAAGCCTGTGGGCATTTCCTTTCCTTTTCTTTTAAAGTGACCTGTAGACTTTTGTGCATTGGTGCTTTGCTTCCTTGTACATCTGTATGAGGGTGTCGAATCACTTAGAGCTGGATTACAGACAGTTGTGAGCTACCATGTGGGAATTGAACCTAGGTCCTCTGGGAGAGCAGCCAGTGCTCTTAACCCCTAGGCCATCTCTCCAGTCCCTGGGGTTTCTTGATTAATAATATAGGTGGGTCCAGCCCACTGTGATGGGGCCATCCCTGGGCAGGTGGCCCTGGGTGGTACAGGAAAGAGACTGAGCAAGCCAGCGGGCAGCATCCCTCCACTTGAGTTCCTGCCTCCTGGTTCGCTGCTGAGTTCCTGCCCTGACTTCCCTTTGTGATGTGAACCAATAAAGCCTCTCCCTGCAGGTTGCTTTTAGTCGTGGTGTTTATCTAATTAGAGAATCCTCATTCTCTTCCATTCCCAGCCCCTTTGCAGGCTGCCCTGCCCCTCTGGGAGCCTTTTCTCACCAGCGGTGACTCAAGCTGCCTGCTTTCCCTGCTTCTTCCCATTACATCATTGCCTTACTCCCGCCAATGTGAAAAGGAGTGATAAATTGGTGTTGGCGGGTTGATGCGTTACCTCAGCTAGGTAACACATTTGCATTGGACAAGGGCAGTCTGACCGTGCCTCAGTCAGAAAGAGTGACTGATGGTGGAGGGAGATTTGGGCACTCCAGCAGGCTGGCTAAGGAAATGTTGTCTGAGGGCCATGGGGTCGCTGCTAAGCCTCTAAATCATGCATTTTGTCTGGGTGCTTCCAGCTGACACAAGCTTGGGTGTCATTCCTGGCTGTCAATGCTAAAGCCACATCAAAGCCAACGAATTACTTGACGGGCCAGTAAGAATGGCTAAGAGGGTAAAGGAATGAATGGGTAGTTAAGCCAGATAACCCGAGTCTGAATCCCCAGCACCCACCACACATAAATTCAGGGAGGGTGTACTCAGGGCTTGGGAGTTGAAAGAGCCTTGGCGAGCTTTTTGGTTACTAGTTGTACAGTAGTAGAAAGCCCTGTTAACTCCAGCCCTTCATTACTCACTGATGAAGAGGGTCTGAGGCTAGACCCCAGACACACAGATGACGATCCGACTTGGCTCCCCGCATGAATGCCACAGACCCAGCTTATTATAGACCAGTGAGAAGTGGGAAGACTCGGGGGTTATTTCTGAGGGTGGGTGGGCGCTGCTGAGAGAACACCGGCAGGTACAGAAAGAAGCTCTTGGGGGGCGGCTCGTGCCTGCAGGACGGACAACCTTCCCCTCTCCGCGCCCATCTCGCCTACGCTTTGCAGACACCGGAGCAGCCTCGCCTCTCCGGGATGCTGGATTCCCTAGGAAGTTGCATGGCCTCGGGAGAGGCGCAGGGCCACGCACGGCCGGTGTCTCCGGCGGCGCTGCTGTCCCCTTCCTCCGCGCCCAGCCCCGAGAGGGTGCGCGTCGGGGCCGCGGCCACGAGGTGGCGCACACGCGCCGAGGAAGCGCGAGGCGGCTCCCGGGCCGCCTCCTCGTTGGGAACAATGCGGCGCCTCGGGCTCTAGCGCCGCGCGGGACCCCGAGCCCGGAGCCCGGAGCGCCGGCGGCCGAGAGATCGAGCGAGCGGGCGAGCAGGAGAGGGCAGGCGTGCGCGCAGCCATCCCTCCCCGGGAGCCATGGGCGCGGCGGGGCGCGCGGCTGCCGAGCGGCGCGGCCCGGAGGTGCGAGGGGCGGGGGCGCGGGCCTGGGGCCGCCTCTAGCCGGCTCGGAGGGCGCGGGCCCCGGGGATGAGGGCGCCCGCCGCGGGAAGCCGGTCTGCGCGCCGCGGCGCCGTCCCGCCCAGCCAGCGAGCCTGAGCAGGCAGACGCGCGGCCGGCGATCTGGGGGCGCGCCGCCTCGCCGTCCTCAAAATGTGAAGCGGGGAGGGCGGAGACGCAGAGACCGAAACCCCCTGCCCTACCTACGCGCCCAGGCCGCGCCACCACCCCCTCCCGCCCCCTGCGCGGTTGCAGAGCAGCAAAGCCATCGCGCTCCGCGCGCCCTCGGCGCTGCGACCCCCGCCCGGCTTCGGCCCGCAGCGGCTTCGTGTTTCCCGAGGTGGCCGGAACCGGGCCCAGGACGGTGCGTCCGGCCTCGCCCGCGGCTTCTCGTCCAGACAAGTTTGAACAATGATCACAGTCAACCCCGATGGGAAGATAATGGTCAGAAGATGCCTGGTCACCCTGAGACCCTTTCGGTAAAGTTCTCTACTGGTTGGAGCGGGGAGGTCAAGACCTCCCCAAGCGGGAGCGTGGTGGAACTAGGCGAGGTGCGTCCCCGCTGGGGTCGCAAGTCCGGGTGGCCAGGGAGGTTCACGAGTCTATTCTCCATGTTGGCCATGGGAATGGGAGACGGATGGAGATGGGATTGTGTGTGTGTGTGTGTGTGTGTGTGTGTGTGCAGGTCTGGACCTGTCTTGAGTTGATCAAGATTGGGGCGATATCAGGTATGGAGAAGTCAAAATGGGGTCAGAAAACACCCAAATCAAGGAGGTCCTGGGTTCCAAAGTGGTCCCAACCAGCTAGTCCCTTCCCTGCCCATTACTTCAGTCCCATCTGAGATGTAAAGCTACTGCGGGGTGCCAAGGAGGCACCTTGGTGTCCCGCCTGTGCCTTCTAGGTTGGCCCGCCCATCCTTTCTGCCTAGTCCAACCCCTTTTCCCGCCCTTGTTGTTTTCCTATACTTCTGGCTGGGCAGGAGCCTAGGTCTGCCAGGAGGGTCCCCAAGAACGGGGCAGAGACCCATTCTGCTGGATATTTGCTCCCAAATGCAGATCTTCAACAAGCTAAACAGGAATATTGTCTGAGTCAGAGACACCTCTATTTCCCTACCGTGGACAGTCTTAGCCAGGCAGGGGCGCAGTTTGTGAGGGACTCACTAGGACCTGTTGTGTGTGTGTGTGTTGTGGTGGTGGTGGTGGGGCGCTGGAGTGTCGCCTTGCTTTGCAACTGGGCCCCAGATGACAGAGAGAGACAGTCACAGTAGTGGAACCACAAGTGGAGTCTGGTCACAAACCTTGAGGCATGTGCAGGCTTTGCCTCCAGGCTCTGGGCTGATCCCCGGGTGCCTCCAGACAGCTGGGCTGGCGGTGGGGAGACGTGGCCCACCTAATTGTTGCCATCAGCAAACCAGGGTGGTTTGGGGCTGGGATGACAACCTTTGGGGACAGTTGTCTATGTGAGTGCAAAGGTCTCTAGAGCCAGAGTTGCAACAAGGCTTTCAGAGTATTATTTGGAGAGTGTCTCAGAAATCCCTGGCCTAAGTTGCCCCAAGGGAACCAGGTCACCAAGATTAATCTCTGGAAAGACTCTGGCTCTCCAGAGACCCTGGAATACTGCCCTGCCGGGCAATTTGAGAGGTTTCTTGCTGGTCTCAAATCCCAAATCAGCTCTGTATCCTCCTGCAGGCTTCTGAAGGTTCCCCGTGTGATGGTTGCAGGCGGCGGTCTCCAGCACCACGGACAGCACCCTCTTCCCTGAGCTGGGTTTCCCTCTGTGTGTGTGCCCTTACTTGAGGCGGGATTCCCAGTGCAGTCACAACCTCCTTCCAGCCCTGCAACTTCACCTCCTGATCTTTCTAGGGTGGTGGGGTCCCACAGCTACCAGTCTTCCCCCTCAGATCTTTAAACTGGATGCCAGGGGCAAACCTCTGATTATATCACCCTAACTTGGTTTAATCCCCAAGGGAGGTCTGGGGACGCTGTATAGAGCAGAGCTCAGGCAGGGCCTTTATATTGTTCATGGCCCCGAGATGTCACTTGGATGAATATATGAATGGATGAGGCCATTGAACACACTATAAATGACCATCAACTGCTTTTGGGAGCCCTGGGCCCCAGCTGTGGTAACTGGGGGAGAGAGAGAGAGAGAGAGAGAGAGAGAGAGAGAGAGAGAGAGAGAGAGAGAGATGCCAAGGCAGTAGGTTGGGGCCTCAAAGCCCAGGCAGAAGATGTGACACCTTTCCCATGGCAAGCATTCCTATCTCCAGCCCTCTTTGTCTGCAGGATGAAAGGACAGTGAGCTCCCACGCCATCTCCCCGGTGTGTTTGAACCCCATTCAAGTCTTAGGGGGATTCAGTGAGGTCCCTCTGACGTAAGAGGTGCCCCCTGTGCCACATGTCCTACGGTAGCCCACCAAGCTCTCCCACAAACCAGACGCATGACTGTTCCTTCTGGGGCTGTTCTCCGGGGACCTCTGAGTATAGGCCCTCCCCTTTTCTTACGCGATCTCTATAACAGCTCCCTTTAAATGTGGGCTTGGAATTTGTTGTGTTTCTCCTTTTCTTTTACAATTGTGTGTTTTCTTTAATGGACCAAATTTTAATTAAACAGGACACTGCCAGTTTTGAAATAGTGAAGATTAAAATGTATAAAGCAAGTCTTGCAGAAAGACACAAGCAGGCACCAGGGTTGCAGACAGGGTGGAGGCGGGGGCATCTGGAATAACTTTTGGGGGACTCTTCTTGGCCATCCTGGCCCTGTGTCGGGTGGGGATATAGAGCCCTCACTCTGACCTGGGGGAAGGGAGGGAAACCCTTTCAGCTCTGCCAGCTCTTCAAGTCCTCTGATGAATTTGGGGCCTCAAACTTTCTTTGCCTCTACCATCCCTCGGGGCTGGGCTGCCGGCTCAGTCCTGTGTGTGCCCAGCATGGAGCACTGGTTCTTGCTAAGCGTGAGGCAAGGACTCTTAGCCTAGATTCCTGCTTGTCACTTTGGGTTCCTCCAGTGTCTGACACCTCTTAGACAATGAGCATGTATTGGAAGAATGAATGATGTCATGCTTTGGCCTGCTCTCCCTTCCTACATGACTGCAGGCACACTTGTGTGACACTCCATGCCTGACTCTCGGTGGTGCAGGTTTACAAGCCAGGGTGTGCATGACTGATAGAGAAGTATGTGTGTGGTGGGCACAGTGGGCGCGGAGGGGGTGTGTCCTGCCTTGAGATATTATCACCTAAGAGTGATGGGGACATGTGGCACCCCGTGAGGACACAGATAAGTGAGCTCATGACAGATGGTGGAGGTTGTGTACACGGTGCCGTGTGTGGCCCAGGTGATTGATGGGAACCAGGTGGGTCTCGCGGTTCCATCTGTAACAGTGGCTTTCACGTTAGTGTGGGCCAGAATCACTGGGCATCGGGTTCAAACAGATGGCCTGCCCTGTCCCAGGGTCCCATCTAGGAAGGGGGATTTATAATACCCTCCCTCTTGCCCCCCACCCCATGCTTATCTCATGTGCTGGAATTGAACCTAGGGTCTAGTGTATGCCAGGCGAGCACTCCACTGTTGAGCTACGTCTCTAGCCCCAGATCAGCTAGAGTTCCTGGGAGCCGGTCCATGTCCTGCACTTTGGGGACTCAGTACTCCAGGCGGACATGCCTTACCTAAGGCTGCCCTTGTTCAGGTTTCTTCCTGTACACACATCTTCTTGTTTATGTTATTTTCCCCCATGTGGTCAATTTGTTTGACCCAGTTGAGGTGGGATTCTCCTGGGTCTGGGAGCACAACCCCCAGATCTAATTCTCCCACGCATGCCCGAGCTCCCTTCTCTCGCTTGCTGGCTCTTTGTTGGCTTGAGAGCTCGCTCATTTAGCAGAAGGTGGACTGGAACCTGCTATGTAGCTGAGGATGGTCTTGAACTCCTGACCCACTGCAGCCACTTCGCCCGCTGCTCTCCCCCATGAGCGCCTTCCCAGCTGGGAGTGGGGCACTGGATTGTTGGGGTGCCCTGCTGACCCATCTTGTTCCTCTCTCCTGCAGGCTGTTTGTCCTGGGCATCGGCTTCTTCACCCTCTGCTTCCTGATGACATCTTTGGGAGGCCAGTTCTCTGCCCGGCGCCTGGGGGACTCGCCCTTCACCATGCGCACGGAAGGTATCTTGTGGGCAAGGAGAGCCAACAAGAAATATGAGCGCTCTTAAGCCACAGGGGAGATGCCTCTGAGCTCAGCCCTGAAACAGGCTTTCTGGGACCTTGGCCTCTGAATATGTAAATGTGTAGGGGGGGGGCTGAGCTTGTGCTGTGACATGCATGCTGCTTGGGCTCTGGCCACTGCCACCAGGATTCCCAGGCTTAGAAGGAGGACCAGGAGGGACCTCTGTGTCACTTCTTTTCCTGGAGTGTTGGGGATCGTGTCTTTGAATACAACACGCTTTGAGACCCATGTTTGTAGGTATGGTTTTCTGTCCCATCTGCCCATTCCCAAATAACCAACATGGAGACTTCTTAGTAATTATAAGTGCTTAGCCAATGTCTTAGGCTTGTCACTAACTAGCTCTCACAAGTTAAATTAACCCGTGTATTTTATCTACGCCCTACCGCGTGGCAGTACCTTTGTTCAGTATGGCACGTTCATCCCCTGATTCCTCTGCATCTGGCTTGAGACTCCCTGTGACTCTGCCCTTCTTCCCCCGAGCTTGCAAGTCCTGCCTAATCTCTATCTGCCTAGCTATTAGCCATCTAGCCTTTTTATTAAACCAGTGAGAACGACAGATATTCACAGGGTTCAAAAAGATTGTTCCACGGTGTATTTCTGTGTCTCCAACCCCAGCAGAGAGGTGGTAGGGAACAGGCCTGCAAAGGGCTTACTTGTTTCCTGTCTGAGCTCTTGTAATGTTGGTCTTACCTGGTCCTTCTTTGTCCCTGGCCTGCATGATGCTGGCTAGGTATGGAGTGGAGATGCAGAGTGTGGAGTCTGCATCTCTAGTTACTAGCTTTGTAGTGTTGCCAAGTTCTTAAGTCGCAGAATAAAGGAGAGCGGAGGGGTTGGGGGAGTGAAGACCCTCTTGGGTGTGCGGGTTGACCGGGCTGCTGAGCAGAACACCCCCCCACCCCCCCTCCACACACACCCCCCACCCCCGGCCGGCACTGTGCTGCTATCACACAGCTCCAAGGTGACAGACTAGCCCTTGGCTCTGCCTCTGCTCCTCACACCACATAGGCTGCCTGGAGTAGATAACACTGCAGGGCCTCTTTGGGTCAATAGTGGCAGGGCAGGGAGACTGAGGCAGGTGGGGCTTCTGGAGCTGTTGGTGTGGTGAGATTTTCCTGTCTAGAGTCTCTTGGAGATCACCCCCTCGAGCTCCTGCCTCCCCGTGATGAGTACTGAGTGTCGCAGGTTGTCGGCTCAAGTGGGCTCTGAGTGGATCTTATTGTGCCATCTGGTAGCCGTCCTCCGGCTCGTTCCTTGGCTTAGCACGAGTCTTTAAACTTGCAAAAGCTCTTAGAAAGCCAGCCCATACTTATCATCAGCCATTCCGGACAAGCAGGGCACCCTGCCTCTTGCTTCCAGGGGCCCCTCAATATCTGAGCCTCGCTCGGGCCTCTTGTGGTAAGCAGGGTGGGGCACTACCTCCTGTGTTAGCATGCTCGGAGAGGGGATTCCGTGCAACGGCTGTGGAGTGAAGTTTCCACACACGTGTAGTGCACATGCTATTATGGGAAGGGGTGCTCCAGGGATGGGGCTGAGGGGAGCAGGGGACCGATGAGGTGTGTGGGTCTCTACACAGGAGATGCTCAAGGGTTGAGGTTGGAGAAGAGGGGCAGCGTGAAGGCTCCCTGGGGTGGCTGGGGGCTCAGCATGGAGAAAGATCTTCAGTTCCTTAGACATTAGCATACCTGTGTGGGCTTCAAGAACCTAGACCTCTGGAATGTTCCAGAAGTTCAGGAGTCTGATGGGTGAGAATAAAGACATTTCAGGAATGGGAATTGTGCCTAGGCTCTGGTTTTGTTTTGTTTAGTTTTTGCCTATTCCCCCCGAAGGGCTGGAGCCAAGACAGCACCTCCAACTCATTGTCCCTGCCCTGCCCTGCCCTGACGGTGCTTTGGGAAGGGTCTAGCTCAAGCCCTACATCTTGTACCAGGGGAGGGAGAGAAACTTCCAGGTTATACATGTAGTTACACTAGAGTTGTCTGTGTGTGTGTGTGTGTGTGTGTGTGTGTGTGTGTATGTGTGTATGTGCGTGCGCGTGTGCAGGCGCTTCCCATTTCTAAACTGAAGTCTCACAGATACAGAGCATGCCCAGAGTCCATGCAGCTAGATCCGAGAGCTACATGCTCAGCCTCTGGCTCATTGTTTCCTTCCAGTTTTTGTAGGCCCCAGTGTGGCTGTGGGAGGGAGGCCCCTCCTCTGGGCCAGTGTATACTTCAGGATAATAAAGTGGTCTGGTTTGGGGACACAGTGTGACATGTCTCCTTCTGAGATTTAGAAAGAAGCCACTGACCGGGAATCTCTTGGGGGAAGGTGGGATTTCTGGTTTGGGGAGGGACTTGCCTTTGGTCCTGGCCTAGGGCCTAATTCCTCCTCGCTCTTCTCCTGAGGAGGTCCTTGCTTTCTCCTCCCTGAATCACTCCTGAGCGAGTTTCCTTACGGGTGTGGGCAGGAACTTCTCCAGCGCACGCACGTGGGGGCTGGAGGTCCCTGCTCACTGCTGTCTGCCCTCAGATGATTGCTGTGTCCTGGCTCTGCTGAATTGTGCAGGCCCCAGGCCCGACAGAGAGTACCGGGTTCTGCGGATGGCTCTTGGAGACTGACCATTGATTTGGGGAGGGAGGGGTAACAGGTAGAAGAAGAGCCCCATTCGGCCTGGGGGGTGGTGAGTCTGACCTGGTCTCTGCAGACCAGAGCCCACACTCCACTGCCTCAGCTCGGCTTGCAGGGGTTGACCTACACAGGACATTTTCCCAGCTGTCCAGACACCTAGTCCTGGCTTCCTCTGCAAGTGCCAGGGAGGGCTCTATTCTCTGCTAGGTGGGGGCTTGATTAAGGTATGGGGGGAATGCACACAAAAGAATGGGAGAAACAGCCAGAAACAGCCATAGAGAGGATGTCGGGGGAGGAGATAGACCAGCTGGCCTCAGGGGGTAATAAAAACACCCATCCCTAATGTGGGGTCTGTTCATATCTGCAGTGTCCCGGCCTCCCTCATTTATGTGGTAATTGGAGGGGAGCCTGCGGTAGCTCCCAGACTTGCTCTTGGGCCCTCATAACTTCATTTCAGTTCAGTCAGTGCCAAGAACAGGAAGTGACTCAGGGGAGGATGATCAGCTTGCTTCTCTGATAGTCCCGGGGCCAGTGGTGGCATCTTCACTTGGGGAGGGACTGCCTCCTGGCCTGATCCCCTCTTGGGTACCTGTGTCTGGCTTTACCCTTAGGTATCTCCTCAGCAAAAACTATGAGCTTCTCAGGCAGGGTGGAGCCACCCCTTAGGGCTTTTGCAGAGGAAGAGGGCCACTCCTGAGCCCCAGGAATGGGAGAAATCTTGTTGCCTTGGTTTAGGAACAGGAGAATGTCACAAGAGCCATCCAAACTGGGTCTGTCTCCTCAGTCAAAGCATAATGAAACCTGGACGGTGGCCGCTTGCATGTCCCCAAGTCCTCTGGTTTTGGGGTCACACCTCCTGCTGACTTCTTATTAATTCCTACAGCGAGGAGTAGGCTCTGACCCCCAAATGTCTCCAGAGTCTCTTGTGTGGGGGTGACCTATATTTCCCTGTTCACTTCTTCTTCTGATTTCTTGCTTCAGCAACGGAACCAGCTCACATCTCCTCTCCTGATTCCTTTGTCGTTCTGACCCTGACTTGTTGGGAAGGAGACCCCATTCTTCTTAAGTCCCTTGTGCAAAAGCCCGTGTGTATTGTAGCCAGTTGCATGGAAAACAGATTCTAACTCCTTCAACAGTGGCAAGAAGACCCCCAACCCCCCACACACCATGATTGTTCCTACAGAGGGTCTTCCCTGTGTCCTCCTTAGGCCCTCTACCCTATCTCTAGATCCCCTTTCTCCAGTCTCCCAGGCCGTCCAAGGAACCTGTCCGTCTTCCTGTGTGCATATGCAGTCATTTATGCCTGTCTGGCCGTGCCTAGGCCCGCCAGGGGCCAGATGAACCATGTGAAATGCTCCTCGGGAGGTCCCAGTGCCAGACTCATCCATTCCCATTTCTACTTTTATAGGACCCATCTCTCTTTCCTTCCTTTCTATTTCCTTCCTCTTCCTCCTCTCCCCCTCCCCTTCCTTTCCTGGGACCCCAATTTCTATCAGCTCTAAGCAGGTAACAAGAAGATAGAACTGCAAATTTTGACAGCTCCAGACACAAACACACGCCCATTTTACCCAAGGAGAAACTGGGCTGGAGAAGGAAGTGACCTGTTCCTATTAGGTCCATAGCAGATCAGGGCTGCCTGGAGCCGGTGCTGGGCTGCCTGGAGCCCTGCTTTGATTCTTCCGGCAGCCTGCCCCAGGTCCCCCCACCCCTGTTACTCCCAGACTCTGTTAAACTGTTGGCTTTGCCTGGTGCTCTCCCAGCAGGCGGCCTGGATAATAGCCCTGGATGGAGCATGGATAGAGCCCGTGATGATGGGTGAAGGCAATGAGGAGGGGCGGGAAGGGCTGGGCTAGGGGAGGGGGGAGCGACGCTGGTGAATCTCTCCAGGAAACACAGCCCCCACCACCTTGAGGTCTAGGAAGGCATGGATGTGCTCCCGCGGAGCCACTGGCCAGGCTCTGGGGGCCCTTCCGGCTTGAGTGCTCTGGCTGGTGCTTGGCTAAGGAGGCCCCAATCTGGGGTGATTAGCTGTAGTCTTCTTCTCCTTTCTCATCCTGCTCCCTTGGGAAAGGGGCTGCCACAGACGAAGCTATGGTCTGTGGTCCACCAGGGCTGCCCAGGAAGGCTGAACAGGCCGTGCACTGCACAGCTCAACACCCCTCGGGCATCCATTGACACAGGTGGTACCCTGGGGCTCTGTCAAAATGGCATGTTCTCCTCCTCTCTTGTGAGCTCAAGTGATGGCTGCCGCTTCTGTCTGGTGGGGGCAGATTCTGTATGAGTGGCAGAGGATGGGCACAGTGATGGGGAAACTCAGGGTTGATTTACCTGAGGCTGTTGTGAGATTTCCCCAGGCTGAGTTATCTTTAGAGAAACCCACTTGAGGGCTGGGCGTGTAGCTCAGTGGTAGGGCATTTGCCCAGCATACCTGAGACGCTGGGCTCCATCGGTCTCTCTTTTCTCTCTCTCTCTCTGTCCCTCTGAGGCAGGGCTTCTCTGTGTAGCCTCGGCTGTCCTGGAACTCTCTCTGTAGAACCAGCCTGGCCTCAAACTCACAGAGATCCCCCTGCCTCTGCTTCCTGTGTGTGTGCCGCCACCTGGCTTGGCTGGCTTGGGCTTAGTCTCTTGCCACTACAAGAAGAAACAAGACAAAAACAGCGGTCACTTTCTTGGACCAGGAAGGCCTTCTGCTGTTTCTCTTCCCGTGGGGCTGGAGAAGCCATCTCCTCCCCCCTCCTCCGCCCCTTCCCTTCCTTCCTTTCCTTGCCCCTCCCCCACCCATCTCCACTGCCCCGCGTGACTCCTGGAGCATCTCCATCTCCTTCCTCTCCCTCTCCCTTGTCCCTTGTCCCTCCACGTGGTTTCCCTTCAGAGCCAGGGATGCATCTGCACAGCACACAGATCCTCTGGCTCTCAGGCTTCTTGAGTGACTGCCCTGAGCCAAGCAACCATCATCACCTTGGGGAGTTCAGCTGTGTCCCCTTGCAGAAGAATCGCCCCCGCTCGGCTTGTTGACTGTTTTCATCCTCACAGAGGGGTGAGGAGGGGCACGAGACCCTCACCTGAGCGCCCATTCCTCCCTACCACCTGTTAAGTGTGACTCTGCCCTGGGGGGGGGACCCCAGCAGGTGGGGGGGGTAAAGAGTTTAGCCCTGGCACGTCCTCACCCTGCTGGGTAAAGGCTTTCCAGAGGTGGCCTATTCGGCCCACCCTTGTAGGTAACCCCTCCCCTGTGCTCCACAGTGAACTTTGGTGGAATCGTGCCTCAGTTTGTGACTGGGACCTTAAGAGAATGGATAGTTAGTGAGGACAGAATCTAGCAGCAGATGCCTGGCTGCTAGTCCCCAGGCCATGCTGTGAGAGATCCCCTCTGGCTCTTGTGGCCTCCCTCTGACTGTGGGCAGGCTCTGCTGCCTGGGGAGCCCAGCCTGAGGGGTCCTGTGCCAGTGTGGGGGAGCAGGCAGAGCCTGGGCCTGGCACAATAGAGGGGAATGAGTCTACAAATGAGCCTGGTCTACAAAGCGACACAGACAGACCCTGTTGTTTTAATGTGTGTACACAGGCTCCCTCGCAGCAAGGCGGGGTTTGGGAGGTCAACCCTGGGCATGAGGAAGACAAGGTTTTTATAGCTCAGGGTTAAAGGGTTTCCAAATGGGGCATTTGGTGGGCAAAGCCGACGGGCTTACGGGAGCAGAACATGAGCCACACCTCCTGAAACAAAGCCGCGGTTGCAAGGTGGGCATGACGGGGTAGTGGAACAGCAGCCACAATAAGATAGTTAGTCACGGGTGGCCAAAATGCCACTCTGAAACAAATGTAGAGTTACAACATGGCTTTACACTTTTGGAACAGAGTCATGGCTGTTATTTCCTGGACAAGGCAGCATAGACCCATTTGTCGCTAAGGTTACAGGTGGACATCGCCTGATCCTTGAACGGCAGGATTTAATCATAAACAGACATGAGCCTGGTTTGTCTTTCCTGTAAGATGGCTTCTGGGGTGGAGACGGGCTGGTTCATCACTAGGCGGGGCGGTCTCGCACGGGGCACGCACAGCCAGTGAAGGGCCGGAACTTGGAGGGTTATGGGGATCTTAGTGGGCGAGCCTCACTTTCAGTCCATTCTTCACAGGGTCTCCCTGGCATTGGGTCAGGGACTCGTCCTGGAGGAGCCTGAGGCTCAGGACAATAGCACTGTCATTTTCTAGAGAGGTTCAACTAGATAGGAAGGGCTTCAGGCCGGGCATGGGTGGGACAAGGAACAGCACACAGGACGCCAGAATACAGGATGACCCAGTATCAGAGCCATACAGGAGGCAAGCACAGAGAAGGTTCCAGAACCCCAGGCCCAGAGCCTCAATCAGGGGACAAGGCTGTGCTTATAGAACCCTGGCTGGGGAGTCCCGGCTCATGCATGGCATGAAGGCTCCGGACCTCCCCTTCTGCTGCGGCCTTCCTGGGATTCACAGACCCTCGAGGCCCAGAGCACCTCAGAGGCTATGCCGAGAGTTTTATGGTACAGTTCACAATCCAGAAGCCAGAGGGACAGAAGTCCTTCATCTTACACAGCGGGGAGGGGGCAGGTTAGCCCAACAGATGGATCGCTTCCACGAGCAAGGTAAAGGGGTCCCTGCAGGGTGAGTGGGTAGGAGGCACACTCTGCTGACACCTCCTGTGAGGTGGCCTGGGAAGATGGAGGTGGGGCTGGGGGTGTGACTGCCCCTGACCGTGGCCCTCACTCTGTCCACAGTGCCAGGTGGCGCCGAATCCCGCGGCGCCCTCCGCAAGATGAGTGACCTTCTGGAGCTGATGGTGAAGCGAATGGACGTGCTGGCCAGGCTGGAGAACAGCAGTGAGCTGCACCGCACAGCCAGCGTTGCACGCTTAGCTGCAGACAGGTGAGGAGAGGCGGTGTAGGGCACAGAGCTAAGGGTGCCCTGGGGTCCTGGGGGTCCAGCGTAACCTCAAATGTACCTACAGAGCTCAGCCAAGGTGCCCTTTCTGGTAAACTAGAAAATCTTCAAGACTGCACAACACAGAGCTGGGAAGATGGTTCGGCGTGTAAAAACCGTTGCTGCTCAAGCATGAGGGCATGAGTTCAAATCCCCAGCACCCATGTAAAACCTGGGTATAGCTGTGCTGCTGTGTGAGTCAGGAAGACCACTGGGGCTCCAGCCTAACTCCAGGCTGTGTGAGAGTCTGTCTCCAGGGAATGGTAGAACCGGGCACAGACTTCCTCCTCTGCATACCTGTACAGCGTGCATTCTCTCAACCTCCCCCCCCCCAAAAAAAGGTTAAAAAAAAAAACACGCCAGAGTAAAAACACGTCAGAGTGCAGGCATCTCCCTCCCACACTCAACAAGCATTTGACTCATCTGTAAACTGACCTTTGTCCTCATTAAATAAAATACTGTGGGTGGAAACTAAAGGGTCCCACTGCTTCTGCCCGGAGACAAGCAGATTCACACTTAGGGCTAAGTTTTCCCATTGTACCTTTTACACACTTATCACACTCATTACAAATGTATAGTGTGTGTGTGCGTGTGTGTGTGTGTGTGTGTGCGCGCGCGCGTGTTGATTTGCTATCTGGCTCAGGATGGCCTTGAACCTACAATCTTTCTCCTTCAGCCTACTGAGTGCTGGGGCAGGGGAGTTGTTAGTGCCCCCCCCCCGCCCCCGTGAGTGAAGGGGGACACACTGTGCTTCTGTGGATTTCAGCAAACGCCCTGGGCATCCAGATGGACACCGTCAGCCACGTGCTAAGGGGACATTTAACTACAGAACACTGAGTATCTTGTTGAACATTTTACTCATTTGTTGTGTGCGTGTGCACGAATGCACGCATTCGTGTGGAGGCCAGAGGACGACTTGTAGGAGTCAGTCAGTTCTCTCCCCCACGTGGGCCTTGGGCTCCAGCTCTGGTCTCAGGCTTGACAGACGTGGCTCTACCCACTGGGCCGTCTTTCCCCCTTTGTGGGGCTTTTCATATTTGTGCATTTATAACCCAGGAAGAAAATCTTTTGTTAGTTTGTGCTGTTTTGAGAGTTTTCTTTTCTCTGTCCTTCCTTCCTTCCTTCCTTCCTTCCTTCCTTCCTTCCTTCCTTCCTTCCTTCCTACATGATCTCATGTAGCCCAGGCAACCAGGCAAGCTTTAACTCACTCTGTAGTAAAGAATGGCCCTGAACTTCTTTCTACGATCCTTCTGCCTCTATCTCCCGAGTGCTGGGATTATAGACCTGCACCACTCACCTGGGTTGTGTGGTGCTGGGGGTGGAACCCAGGGCTTAGCGCATGTGCTCCGGTTTCGAAACTGTTTATATTAACTAACATTTCAGTGTTGGGACCAGGGCTTCAGGCAGGCACCCTGTGCAGTACCTGCCACAGAGCTGTGATCCTAGAGGGATCTCTTCCCTCTTTTCCTACTGCAGGAGCTCTGCCTCCTTGGTACTGGCTTCCTAGTTAGAGCTGATGCCACTTAGGATTTAGGATGAAGCAGAGTAAGGGAGAGAGGTGGGTGTTGGGACGTAAAGGTCTGTGTAGGGAGGCTGTGTAAGGGACACATGAGGTCATCTCGGACACCGGCACAGACTCCAGAGGATTGGTGGGTGGGTGGGTAAGAGCGGCGATAAGTAACACAGGTGATGAGGGAGGCAGCCATGTGGAACCAGGAGGAGGGAGGAGAGGTAGCGAGAGCAGGCTGTGCAAAGGCCCTGCGGTTGGTGTGTTGAAGGAGAGAGGCAATATGGCGGTTGATATGGCAGAGTGTGGTGGGTGACAGGGGAGGCCTAAAGAGGCAGAGGTCATGTGGGGCTGTGTTAGCCGCAGGACACTGTTCTAGAGAGGCATGAGTAGCTGTCCAGTTTACTTGTTTACTTACTTATGTGTTTTGCTTTGACGTTTGCTCGTGTGTGTGGTGTGCACGCATGAGTGTATGTTTGCATGTGTATGGGTGCACACGTGTGTGTACGGGTGCATTAGTGCATGAGTACATGTGGAGGCCAGAATGTGCCTCTTTTGGTTGCTCTCTGCTTTATTTATTGAGGCAGGGCTGTGTCACTGAACTGGAGCCAGCTCACCTCGGTGATACCTTTCTGCCTCCCCTGTGCTGGGATTGCAGGCTGTGGACACACCTGCCCGGATTTTACATATGTTCTGGGGATCCAACCTCTGGGCCCTTGACTGTGCAGTGTGTTCACTGAGCCCACAGCTCAGGTGTTTGAGACAGGGTAGCCTTGAACTTGATATTCACCTGACGGTCACCTTGAACGTCTGATCCCCCTGCCTCCGTCTTCTGAGTTCGGGGATTATGGGTAAGCACACCCAACTGGATTTACTTATTTTTCTTCTTTAAATTTATTGTTAATTTATCTGTGTGTGTGTGTGTGTGTGTGTGTGTGTGTGTGTGTGTGTGTGTGTGTATACAGGTGCCATGGCATGTGTGTCGAGGTCAGAGGACGACATGCAGGAGTCAGTTCCCTCCTTGAGGTCCAGCTCAAGCTCTCATTCAGGCTGTCAGGACTGGGGTAGCCACACCTTTGCTTGCTGAGCCAGCCACCTCACCAGCCTGGGTTTTCAAATGTAAATTTAATTGTGTGTGTGTGTGTGTGTGTGTGTGTGTGCAGAGATGCAGAGGTGAATGGATTTATTTAAAAATATATCTCTGACTGCTGTGTAAAAAATGGATTATTCATTGGCAAGAGCAGAAGCAGAGAGGCTGCTGGGAAAGAGACGGCGAGGGGACTAAGCTTCCTTTGGTCAACAGGAGACGGTTTTCTCTTCTGTGTGGATTGCCATTACCCTTGGGTCCCTTCAGGCCGAGTCCCTGTTCCTGCCTGTGGCCCAAGAATGACCTCAGGCCACAGGTGTGCTGTTCAGGGGACAGAGCCCCCTCTCCCCCATGGCCCCTGCTCAATGAAGCGCACGCTTAGGGTCCAGGGACCCAGCTGGGTGGAAAGCCGTACATTCACTGACTCTGGTTTCTCCCAGGGCTGACTCGCCCCTCCCTCCACTCCTTGCCCTTCATCTGCTCCCAGAGAAGGAGAGAGCCCTGTGGGTGGGGGAGCACGCGCCACCTCCAAGCTCTATCTCGGGGAAATAGCAGTCATCCATCATGGCCAGTGGAGCCCATCAAACTCCACAGGCAGAGCTATAAATTGCAGGGACACTGGTTTGGGACACAGGGAGAGGGGTGGAGGTGTGCCGGGGCTCACGGGTGTCTGGGCATTCACACACACCAGCCCTATCCCACCCCGGTCACCCTGGGATTAACCAGCCAGAGCCACAGGGGCCTCCCACCTCCGCTAGCCAATGTTGCCACCTGCCCTTGGATCCCCACTTCAGAATTGTCTGGGCTGTCCTCCTCCTGTCCTTCTGGAAGCTTCTGGAAGCTTCTGAGCTGCCTTGCCTTCCACTGTGGCTGGATGTCCTTGGGGAAAGCAAATTTGCTATTTTAGCCTAGGAAAACATAATTAGGAAAGCAGCTTTGAGGCAAACACCACTGAGTTATGCATCCTGCAGCCAGATAGCTGAGATCTTTGAATTTCCCATCAGGCCTCTTGGCTGTGGCGACAGCTCTGTAGTCGGTGGCTGGCTGCATTCAAGTACATCTGTCTGTTGACTGTTCCCTGGGTCTGCAGAGTCTGGGCAGGGGCTCTGGAGTGGGAGAGGGACTGGCTGGGAATAATTACAGACAGACCATCTCTGTCCTGGTCCGGCCCATGGACCGTGGGCTGCGGTACCCGAGCTGGAGCCAGCCGCCTGCCTGAGATGACCCTGGGGGAAGGGCTACCTGCTTGGCACTTGAAAAGGACAGTTTTAAGGGTTGTAGGTGTGTTCCACCATGGCCAGCCCTAGATGCTGGGATCTCAGTGTTAGGTGGGAAAGAAGGTTCCGGGTGTATAGCTAGAGCCGTAGCATAAAGTGTGGAGAACTCAGCATAACGTGCAGGAGCTAGACACGTCAACGTTCTTCTTCTTTGCTTGTTTTTCTCTGTATAACAGCTCTGGCAGTCCTGGAATCACTCTGTAGACTAGGCTGGCTTCGAACTCACAGATCCGACTGGGTGTCTCCCGGGTGCTGGGATCAAAGGTGTGCACCACCAGCAGCTGACTTATTCTTGTCTGGGAAAAATGAAGGGTTTTCCTAGCTCTTTGTTGGTGGCTCTGGGGGCTGTGGTTCAGGGACTGCAGCCACAGGGGGGTCAGCGTCCTGGGGACTGTGTGAGCGCAAGCTGGGGCACGCTTCTCTCTTAGGGTGTCATCGACCTGGACTTTACAAAGACGGGTCCCATTTTTCTCATGGCCTGTGCTAGGTGCACCTCTGGGTTTGACACAGGGCTGGCTGACAGGAAGACACTGGTGTAAATCACCTACAGCTGGTCTTCCTTAGGGCTGGAGAGGGACCAGGCTGTCAGGGAGGGGCTATGGGAGAGTGGTGATGTCAGCGGCCAGCTACACCACCTGAGAAACAGGTCTTCAGTGGGTCAGGATCAGGACAGGACAGGACAGTGCAAGGACGAGGAGCCCAAGTCAGGAGAGGACCAGGGGTGACAGCAGGGCCATGACCAAGGCCCTGGGCCCAGTAGGCAACAGAGGAGGGGTGGGCCAGGAGGCTTAGCTGGCCCTGGGTCCTTCCTGCTGTGTCTTCTAGGCTGTGTGCCCCAGGCCCATCAGGAAGTCCTTATAGTGAAACAGACCTGACAATAGCCAACACTCATCCAGGTATCAGCATCCCATCTCTGTGACAAAATACCCCACAGAAGCAGCTTAAGCCAGGAAGCGCTCATTTTGGCTCACAGTTTGAGGGCGCTATCCATCATGGAGGAAAAGGTGTGGCCTCAGGGGGGTAAGGCCCCTGGTCACATTGAGTCCACGGTGGAGAGGGAGAGAGCCAGCCGGTCTCTCCCCTTTATTCAGAGAGGACCTCAGCCCATGCAAGTGGTACCTCCTACATTAGGTGGGTCTCCCACCTGAGTTAACCCTGTCTTCCCCGTGGCACGCCCAGAAGATTGTCTCCTAGGTGACTCTAGAGCCTGCCGAGCTGATGTGCTCATTTGAGGCACTGGGGTGAACTGTCCATTCTCTTCCCACTGAGAAAGGGGCAGGTCAATCTCATACCATCCGTTTGCCACCTCCAGACCCCACCCCCACCCCTGCCAATCAGGGAATAAGGCTGGGGTGAGTGAGGACAGAATTGCACAGGAGGGAAGTTCACACCACACAGGGATGTTTCACGCCCTGTGCAGCCTGTGAGATGAGGGAGGCACAGAACACGTGTGTGTGTTGCTGTATAGTTTTGCAGGCACCCAGATATGTAGCTTTCTGTGTTTTAAAAGCACCTTGTTTCGTAATACAATTATTCCCAGGGAGCTTGCTGGCCAGCTGCAGGGAAATCAATGCTGCTGCTAATTGATTGTAACCCTCATAAATCACAGAGAGACTGGGAATTAAACCTCCTCCTCCAGAGAGTTAGAGGCCACCTCTGGGGCCAGGGGGTTGGCCTGGGATTGATGGTGACCTTGTGGGTGGAGCTTTTGGGAGCTTTGTTGGGGACCGGCCTGGAAGGAGTTGAGGACTGGAACAGTGGTCTGGTAGGAAGCAGATGTCAGAATTCCCTGCTGGGTCCTGCCATGTCCTTGGGTCTGGAACTTGTAGAGACTGGGGTCCCCAGAGCCCCGGGAGGCGACAGGCCTGTGATGTTGCCTCTCTGTTGGGTCAGCGTGAGCTTCGGTGGGCATGGAGGCTGGTGTCTGAGGCCTGGCTCATCTTTCTCTACTTCCTCAGTGAGGATGTTTGGTATGGGGACCAGCAGGTGGGAGCTGAGGAAGATGCAGCAGGCCTTAGTCTCTACCACATCTGGCAGATGCAGAGGGGTGGCGCAGCCAAGCTCAGGCCCAAGGCACCATCCTCCTGACTCCCCCATCCCTAGCCTGCTGTGTGACCCCAGTCCAAGCTGTAAAATAAAGGATCAGTTGGCAGATTGGGGGGAGGATCCTGTCCCAGGATTTTGGTCCCAGTGTCCACAGGTTTGGCATACTTATCAGTATGGGAATCTGTGGCCCCTCTCTCCGTCATTACTCAGAGCCATTGTCACAGGTCACCACCAGGCACCATCACTAGAAGAGAAGTCTGGAGGTATCTGGCCTTTTCCAGCCATGACCACATGCAAGGGCCCCGGGTCCCAGTAGCATGCTGTAGACTTTGTTTTAGAGCTGATTAAAAAAAGTGAGGGGTAATGACAGAGCGGGCACAGGCAAGATGACCTTCTTAGAACTCTGGTGAACTTCATCTTCACCCAGCAATGAAGATGCCTAGGCTACAGACAAGGACCTGGGCTCAGATGGAGCGAGCAAGGACCGCTCCTGGTCAAGGAGCTGCAGGGGCCAAGCCAGGCCTGCTTTGCTTCCACAGGAGCAGCTGGAGCAGCAGTTAACTGCCATGTTTGTTGGGGGTGGGTGTGAAGAAGACCCTGTCATTCTAGGCCAGGCCAAATGGGTCCTAAAAAAAGGCACCCGGGCAGCGGAATCCCACCACGGTTACCGTGGAGGTCTCCGGCCCCTGCCTACACTGCTCTTCTGGAGCCCAGCTGTGCAGGTAGGGGAGGGTTCACACTAAAGAGGGGAAAAGAAGGAAATGAAATGCATGGGATCAAAGGGCTCAAGGTCCTTCCTCCAGCCGGAAGTCCTGCTGATGGCCCTGTGGGGACAGTATGGTTGTTGCCAAGGAAACGCTTCAGAACAGTTTTGACTTTTGCCACCTGCGCTGGGGTGGTGGCACCTCAAAGGGCTCAGTCTGTGTCCCCCAAGCTTTTCTTCAGCCCTGGCCTTACTGAGTGTGGTCCCTCCTGAGTGACATGGCACCTTCCTGCCTGTCTCAGTTCTACCTTGTAGCACCTCCTTCTTGGAGGGATGAGAAGCTCTCTCTCTCTCTCTCTCTCTCTCTCTCTCTCTCTCTCTCTCTCTCTCTCTCTCAGATCTCCTGCCTCCACCTCCTAAGCGTTAGTTACAGGGATATCCCTGGACTATCCCAGGGCCCAGTTTATGTGGTGCTGGGGGGTCAAACCCCGGGTTTTGTGTATATGAGCCCAGCACTCTATCGACCTACCTCAGCAGTCCTGGGCTCTGAGGCCCGAGACTCAGATCTTTTACTGCCATCTGTGGAAAAGTATCTCAGCCTGAGAAGCCAAATCGTCTATTATTTGAAAATAGAAAATGCTGTGTGAATGGTAAGTCCAGTTTAATAATAGTGACGCCGGGTGATTTTGTTTTGATCGACTTGAACTTGTTAAGTCCAACAGATGCCACGGCACTATTTAAAGCCCATGCTGTCGATATGCTTTATGCAAAAAACCGTTTATTGTGGGGGAATTGCTGAATCCTTCAAAAAGTTCAGTTTTTCTCAGCTGAGCCTACACTACTTCCTCTTAGGGACAGGGTGTGTGTTTAACTAGGGAGAAGCCTGTCAGCAGAGCTGGGGAGGTAGCACAGTGGTAGAGCAGTCGCCTAGCATGTGTGAGGTCAAAGGTTCAGTCCTTAGTAAGTACTCACTGTGCACCGAACCCAGGTGTCACCACATTCTGCCTCAGCTTGAACTCTCCAAGCATCTTTGCTTTGATACCTGAGTTCCGAGGGGTTATGTAACCCTCCTGAGGTCACGCTGCTGCAATGGGAAGCCAGGCTTTCTGTCCAGGCCCTTCAGCCCTGGGTTAAACCCCCTGCATCATATAAGCCAGGCATTTGGAGGGGAGAGCAGCGATCATGTGAACAGATCCTGTCCGGTTCCTTGTTGGTGTAGAGGACAGGCACAGGCTCCTACTCGGATGAAGGGAAGAAAGGAAGGTGGTCAGACATGGCGGTTTGCTATCTAGGTCTGCTATTGTGCCTTCTCTAGTAGGCAAGTCACCCAGCCTATGAGAGGTGAGGTTGGCATGCCCAGGCAGAGCCTAGCTTGGAAAAACCCTTCATAGACTTTCCATGCCAGGTATCTGTGCAAATCAAATACCTGACTAGGAATAAACAGAGTTTAATCAGCAGTGTGTGTGTATGGGTGTGTGTGTGTGTGTGTGTGTGTGTGTGTGTGTGTGTGTGTCTATGTGAGTGTATGGGTGTGTGTGTATGGGTGTGTGTGTCTGTGTGTGTCTGTGTGTGTATGGGTGTGTGTGTATGGGTGTGTATGGGTGTGTGTGTCTGTGTGTGTGTGTGTCTGTGTCTCTGTTCCATGCCAGGTATTTGTGCAAATCAAATACCTGACTAGGAATAAACAGAGTTTAATCAGCAGTGTGTGTGTGTATGGGTGTGTGTGTATGGGTGTGTGTGTGTATGGGTGTGTGTGTATGGGTGTGTGTGTGTATGGGTGTGTGTGTCTGTGTGTGTGTATGGGTGTGTGTGTATGGGTGTATGTGTCTGTGTGTGTGTCTCTGTGTGTATGGGTGTGTATGTGTGTGTGTCTCTGTGTGTGTATGGGTGTGTGTATGGGTGTGTGTGTGTGTGTCTGTGTGTGTGTCTGTGTGTGTGTCTGTGTGTGTGTCTGTGTGTGTGTCTGTGTGTGTGTGTGTCTGTGTGTGTGTCTCTGTGTGTGTATGGGTGTGTGTGTGTGTGTGCACGCGCACCAGGAGGTGAGGTGAGACTCAAAGCAAGTGCAGTAAAAGAAATGAAAGCAAGCATCTTCCTGGAGAAGGCCCCAGGGCTGTGCTTGACAGGAAGATCAGGCCAGCAGAGTGGGATCCATCTCAGTAGCAGCTTGTACAATGAGATAAATACTGCGTATAGCAACTAATACAATTCCCAGAGCACTGGCCAGTAATCAGCAAGGAAATAAATTCTCCAGAAATCAAAGCGGCCCCATGCTGATGGAGAGAAATAGGAGGTTTAACATCCGCAGCCCAACGCTCTCAGTGTCTAGGGAAGTGGGCTGGAGTTGTGGCTCGGCTGGTGGCCCTGAGTTCCATGCCCAGCCCTGCATAGACCTGACAGGGTGTGTGTCTGTGACCCCAGCACTCAGGAGGGGAAGGCAGGAGCAGCAGAAGTACAAGGTCACCCTCCACTAGATAGTAAGTTTGAGGCCAACCTGGGCTGCATAAGACTGTTTGGGAATAATAAAAGGGAGTTGGGGGTAGGAGACCGAGAAGATGGCACCATGTTTTAAGAGCGCTTGCGGCTCACTGGTGAGGACTAGAGTTCAGACCTTTGCACCCAGGCTGAGATGCTCACAAATAACTAACTCCAGTTCCTGGGGTCTAATGCCTCTGGTCTCTGCAGGTACCTGCACATGTATATGTGTGTACACTCACACAGACATATACGCACACAAAAAATAAATCTTAGTTTGTCTTGCTTCTTTGAGACGTGGCCTCACGCTAATCTGGAACTCACTGGCGTAGACCAGGGTGACCTTAGACTCATCCGCCTGCCTCTGCCTTCTGAGTGCTGGGATTAAAGGCATGCACCACCACACCAGCAAATAAAATAAATCTTAAAAATTAGCAAAGAGGGTGGAGCTGGAGTGGTGGCTCGGCAGTTAAGAGCACTTGCTGTTCTTGCTCCTGTGTTTACATACTGTCACACACCTGTCCCAGCCCTGGGGACGCAGAGACAAGAGGACCCCTAGACCTTGCTTCCCAGTCATTTAACCAATCAGGAAGCTGTAGGTTCAATGAGCAACACTTTGTCAAAATGTAAGATGGAGAGCAAAAGAAGAAGACACCAGTCAATTACGCCCTGCTCCTGCCCCAAGAATGTGTCCCCAGGAAACAAATGCTAGTTCACAGGCCGGCCCCAGGACTGCTGGAGTGGGATGTGTCTTGGTGTGATGCAGGGGGAACAAACTAGTGAGCTGGCTCGTGGCAGGAAGAGGCCTCTGTCATCCGGGCTCCTGGGCTCGTCCATTCAGGGTCTTGGCAGGAAGACAGCTGTTTCTTTGTCTTCGGTCCCCGATGCAGTGTCTTACACACTCACACTGTACGCACACCTGGCTCCTGCAGAGGTGAGGCTTTCCTGATGCCTGCAAGGTGTGCATTGATGGAGGCAAGCTCAGCTCCTCCCCAAGCCGGTTTCCAAGGTTTCCGCTGTGGCCTCTGCTGATGGTCCTAGGCCACGGGAAGGCCGCATGGCTGGCTGTGGCTGTTTGTGGGGGCTTACCTCTGGCTCTCCCCTCCCATCTAGGCTCAACCCTGGGACCGGCCTCATTGAGAGGATCCAGGCCATTGCCCAGAATGTGTCTGACATCGCTGTGAAGGTGGACCAGATCTTGCGCCATAGCCTGATTCTGCATAGCAAGGGTGCGTCGTGGCCAGGACACCACCCTGTGTCCCCAGAGGCCAAGGCCCTGCTGGATAGGGCAGAGCCTCCAGGAGGTCACATTCCTCTGGTAATGCTAGCCTGGTTCTTGGGGGGCCCTACTTGAGGCTCTCAGCAGGGGGACCTGGTCCACCCCACCCCGGCCTGCCTGAGGGTGTGGAGGACAGACAGACTGGGTCACTGCAGTTCCAAGAGTAAGGCCCCCATTCCTTTTGGTTTGGGAAAAGCCGGAAGCTTCTGCTCAATTGCCATCCTCAGGAAAAGCAAGGGTATACTTGACAGGGAGCCTGTGCCCATTGAGGGAGCCTCTCTGTAGCTGTTGGCGAGAACTTGCTGCTCTGGGGATGGAGGAGGCTGAGTGCATGGAAGAGGGTAGCTCAGATTCCAGGACTGTGGGGTGGGAGAAGGCTCAGGTGGCGGGGGCAGGGACGGCCACGGATCTCTCTGTTGCACCCCCGACCTGTCTGTGTGGCTGCTTCCAGGCCCCGTGGTGCTTCAGTAACCCATACTCTTGTTTATTTTGTTGTGCAGTGTCTGAAGGTCGGAGGGACCAGTGTGAAGCACCCAGCGACCCCAGGTTCCCTGACTGCTCAGGGAAAGTGGAGGTGAGGCCCAGAGCTCTCCCAGAGGCAGGATGCAGACAGCTGGAGGCTTTTCCTCAGGGCTCTGCCCAGCTGGGCTCTTTGTTGACCAGGTCCCTGGCCCAGCACAAGCTGGTGGCCACCAAACTCAGAGAAATACCCTCTCCACTGAGCCTATTCCCTGATACCAACCCAAAGCCCTTTGGGGCCAGTCACCTTCAAGGCTTTGGCACTTTCTCACACCTAAATGTGGGTTGCCGCTTAGAGCCCCGTTCTGACAGGAACGGGCTTCAGTTACTCCGTTTTTGTTGGTTGGACCGAGGGCTTCTCCTGCCTACCTCCAGGGGCCACTTCTGACTGCACAATGTCCCTGTATACAGAGAGCCGATCCACAGCCTTAAAGCCAGCTCCCCTCTGGTTCTGAACCTGAACCCCGTCCTTAGGGAGCTTGGGAGCACTGGTGTCTAATTAAGGTGGTAAAGACAAAGGGAATACGGGGTGTAGCTACGGAACCTCCTGGATCTTTGCGCTGGTGCTCGCCCTTTATGTCCACCAGGTCTCGGCCCCTGCTGTGAGGCCCCAGGAAGGTGGTCCACCTCTTTTTCTGCTCCTCATGGCAGAGGGCTGATCTTGGGCCAGGTCCCCGGTCCAGTCTTGTGTCTCTCTCCGCTCCTCTGCTTCATCCCTTAGGTTGGGGCATGCTCACAGCTCCTGCACAGCCTGGAAGATCTTGGGGCCCCTGTGGCTGGGGGAGTCTATGAGGTGGTCTGTGGGTGGGTTGCTGGCTGCCTGCCCAGGCCTGACCTTCTTCATAGTGGATGCGTGCCCGCTGGACCTCCGACCCCTGCTACGCCTTCTTTGGAGTGGATGGCACGGAGTGTTCCTTCCTCATCTACCTCAGCGAGGTTGAGTGGTTCTGCCCCCCACTGCCCTGGAGGAACCGGACTGCTTCCCGGACAGCCCCCAAGGCTCTCCCCAAAGTTCAGGTAGGCCTTGGAAGTGGATATCCTATGGGACAGTGGGAGGGAGTCCCAGGCTTGCCAGTCCCCCACCCATAGAATGGGGCTCTCAGCTCTGCCAGCTGAGAGTTCCAGCTCACCTTCTATGGAACTTGCTGGAGTCATCCTGGAGTTGCCCCTTATTGGGTTAGAAAAACAGCAGTAACAGCTGTCGTGTCCTGAGGGCTCTCTGCTCTAGGGGCCACTGTATTTGTCCTTCTGTGCTTATGTTTAATGGATGAAGACTCACAGGACTGGAAAGTTAACAGGTTCAAGGCATCATTGACCGAGTTCCTGGTGACTCAGAGCTGAGCAGCTCCCCAGGAGGACACGGGGCAGGTGGTTAATGGGAGGGAGTAGGGTGGGGGGGTTGGGGTGTGCACTGGAAAGAGAGAGCAGAGCCCCTGCCCCGATGCTGCAGCAGGCACCACCTTCCAGTCGGCAGCAGCCTCCACCCTAGGAGAGCAGGGGACAGGATGGTGAGCGGATGGCCTGGGATTGAGAGAGCTGGCATGTGCCCCCAACACAGGCAGTGTTCCGGAGCAACCTGTCTCACCTCCTGGAGTTGATGGGCAGTGGGAAGGAGTCCCTCATCTTCATGAAGAAGCGAACCAGGCGGCTCACTGCCCAGTGGGCCAAGGCTGCCAAGCACTTGGCACAGAAGCTGGGGGACATCCGGAGGGACCAGAAACAGGTATGGCATCCTCTCGGGGAGTGCTTGGATAGATAAAGGGCTCCGGGCACAGAGTTCTAAGTGGGAACGAGTGTGGAAGGTTCTGACTGGGCATGGCGCATGTCCCCAGACCAGCGGCATTAGATTCAGGTAGAGGACTTGCGGGTGACAGGGCCAGGATAGCTGGTGGAGCCCCTGGTCTTTCCCAGGCTGGAGCAGGGTGTGGGTGTGGTGGACTGAGGAGGGCTTGTTGGCCCACCCGTCCATTCCTCTGTCGCTCTGTCTTCCCTTCCATCTACCCATGCAATGGAGAATGCCAGACTTGTCACCTCCCTCTCTGCTTCTTTCAGAGTCCTTGTCATTTCACAAACTGTCTTGTCTGTGTGTACTGTTGTCCATCCCGTCTGTCTGCACAGTAAGCTCCGTGAGGCAATCACATAACCGCCTCATTGACCTACAGCCCCAGTGTCCTGTCTAAAGACAGTCAACCAGGACTGGCCTGGAGACGCTGTGTGGGATGTTCCTGGGGGTGGATGGACCTAAGAGCTGCTGCAGCTGCTGCTGCTGCTGACTAGTGTCCTGCTCACCCAGATCCTCGTGCACATCGGCTTCCTGACAGAGGAGTCTGGGGACGTGTTCAGCCCAAGGGTGCTGAAGGGCGGGCCTCTGGGGGAGATGGTACAGTGGGCTGACATCCTGGCTGCTCTCTACGTGCTGGGCCACAGTCTGCGGATCACAGTCTCCCTGAAGGAGCTGCAGAGGTGAGTGCCCAGAGAGCCATTCACAGCCTGGGGGCTGGGTGGGTGTGGGTGAAGGAGAGCCTGGCCAACCAGCTGATGCTCCACCTGCAGGGGGCCCTCAGCCTGGCCACAGCCACCTCCTTCCCACTGCCTGTTCCCAGCAGACGCCTTTGCAGTTAGAATGCATAGAGGAAGTGCGTTTGTTTAGTTAGCATCAATCCACGGGCACCTGACCTCTGCTAGGGCTGCCACTAGGGCCTGGGTTTGTGCTCAGAGGCTAATGCTTAGTGTCTGGAGAGGGGAGCCCCTCCTGCACATGGGACCACTCCGCCTGCCTTCCTTGTGAGCTGGGCAGAGTCTTCAGGGCATCCCTTCTGGAGCTGGGCTCATTGCTGGGCCTATGAGGGTGCTGGGATTGGTGGGTAACGCTGACCCTCCCAATGCTTCTGGCTCCCGAACATAGATACACCCCTGCCCTGTGCTTGTTGGGGAAGAGGGTCTAAAAGATTGTGTGTGAGAATTTGGGGGGGGTATGGGCAGTAGGAATATGTGGGATACCAAGGGATTGGTGTGTGTGTGTGTGTGTGTGTGTGTGTAAGAGCGAGAGAATGAGACAGACAGACAGACAGAGGGATACTGAAGGGTAGGAGCGTGTGTGTTGATGTTGTTTGTATGTGTCTTGTCCGATGCCTTGTTGGGGTAATATGTTTTTTTATCACTCATCTGTTGGCTTTGCTATATTTCTGGCTTTGTTATATTTCTGTAAGCGTTGGATACATACAAAAGTCCCTCTAGGAGCTGTACTAATGAAGCTATGATGCACAGAATCAAGTAACCCACAGTGCTGTGGCCATCCACCTAAGACAGAATACCCGGCAGACCTGCCCTCAGCTGCCTCTTCCTCTTCCACAGGGAACTTGAATTCTGTCTCACGGGCCAGTATCACTGAATGAGGGGGATGTGAGGACTGGGCTGTATTGTTGAGAGGGGCGCTAAAATGAGCCAGTGGTTTGGGGTGTTCATCCCCATGGCCTGAAAGGCATTCTGTATGATAATGCTCTTCTCTCCAGTGGGCACAGAAAAAGTGAAAAAGTGTCTCCAGAGAGAGTGACAGGGACAAGGTAGACAGGCTTTGAAGGGAGAAAGGCACCTCACCTGCATGCGGGCTGCTGCCAGAGAAACGCTCCTCTGCCTCCAGTAGCCAAAAAACCTCAGGAGCTAAAAGGACCGGGCGGGGAGCTGTCCCAGAGTCCTGGTGCTGAACTCAGACCGATTCTGCACGCGGGGAGGCAGGCAGCAGGCTTCTGCTTGGGCATCAGAGGGCAGTTCTGTGTGTTCAGTTGCACAGGCCCCCTCGGTGCTGAGACATGCCTGCTCCCCAGTGGCTCCTTCCTGCCCCACACCCACCGCGCTCACTCAGGCAGGGCTCAGGACGTGTGCTGATGAGGGTGCTTCGGTGACAACCAAGTTTTGCAGATAATGAAATGGCCATCCTCTGGCTAGGAGGCTTCCTATAGGAAAGCCACGTGTTCATGGAAATAAGAGGAGGACCAGCGTCACAGAGCCAGAGTCTCACACCAAGTGGCATGGGCAGTCTTGTGGATATTCAGGCACAATGGGACAAACAAATATGGAGGGTGCCCAGAGACTGTTCTCCCAGGCCCTGGCCTCCAAAGACCCTTGGGAGCAGGGGCACCCTATCAGGCTCACTCACGCCTCACCCTGCCCAGTTGGAGTCAGTTATCAGAAGTGAGCTGTCCTAACCCTATTCCCTGGGGGATGGGAGCGTTTCTTCCACACACCCATCACAGACCCATCGGTACACAGTCCTGCTGGGAAGGAGCAGAGAGACTGCAGATCCTTCTGGGAGGCCGGGATTTAATTCAGTTGCTCTGTTCCAGCCCATGCCAGGGCTCTCTTCTCCCAGCTCCCACTCCAAGTCCTTCCGTGCCCAGATCACTGCTAGCTCCTCTGTCCACCTCAAGAATGGGGTGCTGAGCGTGAGGCGGGTGTCCATTGCCCATCGTGGCTAGGCAGTGACTGTGGGGTCCCTGGACTTGGGAGGCCCTGATAAAAGGTAACATGACGGAACAAGGCCCAGATGTAGCCATCCCCTTGTGAGTTACATGTACCCGTCTGTGCACATACACCCAATGCCCCCACATGAACTTACATTTGTGAATATTCACATGCATGTATATCATGACTATGTGCATGTAACCCCCGCAGGCACACACATGAATTTAGGAACTCATACATATGAACTCATGTAACACTCACATACATATACCCTGAACTTATGTGTATAACACATGCACACAAATGAATCCATATGTGTGTGAATGTATAACATCCACATTAATGCACATGTGTGAATGTGTGCATGCAACATCCACATTTACACACATGAACTTATGTAACACCCACATGAATAAGTATGACCATTTTTGCACACACAGTGCATATTATTTGCATCCATGCACATATGTACCACTGCATGCATGACACATGCATATCCACTTATATGGTTATGTATATGCTCACACCTACCCACACACATACACACACATGTCCATATAGCTTCTGCTCTCATATGCACATGTATGTTATGTATCCACGCATGCATGATCATGTGCATTTATATGCTTATGCATGTGCAACACACACACACACACACACACTCCCAGTACCTCACCAGAAACTGTCTTTTACCCCAGACTTCACTCCCTCAATTCCAGCAGGGGCTCAGGGATTGCCCCATCTCAGAATTGCTGCTCAGAAAGTTGATAGGCCCAGCTGTGCCCAAATGCCCTGGCCTTGGTCCCCTGAGGGATGCGAGTGTGAATGGAATGTCTTGCTCTGACAGGGTAGATGGGTGTAAATAGCCCAGCCCCTCCTGGGATATCCTCAGGAAGATGCTTTCAAGACCTGTTACCAGATACAATTGAAAAACAACCGAGAACCAAAGAAAAACAAAGCTGCCTTCCCTGGGGGATTCCCACTCAGGGTTAGTAGCAACAGCGCGTACGTTGGGCTAGTGCCCAGGGTGAGTGCTCCAGCCCTGGCTGCAGCAGGTACCTGCTTGCTTTGAGCATTCACCAGCACAAGGACCCCACTCTTGGCACACTGGTTCAGTGGCCCTTAGCCATCCTCATGAACATTACAGTCAAGTTGCTGCAAAGCTCAGAGCTGTGGCCTCTCAGTGGCTTCTCTCCATGCAGTCTCTGAGCTGTGAGGCTGGGAAACCAGAGAATGGGGCTGGCTTTGCCTGGCTTGTGCAAGAGGGATGTCCTCGGTGTACCTAGGACAGGGACAGGGGATGGGTTAGGGCCTGAAGTTGAGCTTAGCCTTGACACATTTGTAGGAGTGTGAGGATTCCTCCTAAGGCCCATTCATGCCTGGAAGCTCTCAGGATCTCCTTGGGCTGAGTCATTGGGGTGAGGGGCTGAGACAGTAGGGTGGAAAATTAGGACAAGGAGGGACACACTGACTTGGTTAGTTTTTGTCAATTTGATACAACCTACAGTCACCTGAGAAGAAGGAGCCTCAGTTGAGGAATTACCCAGACTGGGTCTTTCAGCGATGGAGAGTAACCTGGAAGTATAAGATGAGATGAGCCCTCTCCTCCCTCACGTTGCTTTTGGTCATGGTTTATCACAGCAACAGGAAAGGCTGGACCACACTGGAGGTGACCTAGGTTAGGAGGCCCCTGGTGTCCTTCCCAGAGTACCGGGAAGGGGCCTGCTGGCTCATGCCTTGTAGATATACATGCCTTTGTTCTCTCCAGCTGTAACTGGAGGGAAGATTGACAGGTGTAAACCATGTGGATGCTGAGCTGTGGTCCTCAGTACGCACTCTGGCACTATAGAAACACAGGCCTCTCATGGCAAAGGACAGTCGGGCACAGTGTGGGACGTGCCGGTTTTCTCTAGCGTTGCGTCACGTTGATGGTTAAAACTATCCCAGGGTTGCTGGACGATGGTGAATCCCAATGAGGGGTTGTCTGGATAAGCCTTGTCTGTAGGTATGTCTATGGGATTGTCTTGATTACTTTAACTGATGTGAAAAGACCCAGCCCACAGCAGGCGGCACCATACCCTAGGCAAGGAGTCCTGTGAGAATAGAGAGCTAGCAGAGAATGAAGCTTTTGTGCGTCCACTCTCTCTGCTCCTGACTGTATAACTGGAGTTGCAGCCAAATAGACCCTTTCTCCCCTGAGCGGCTCTCTGCCAGGGTATTTTTTTTTTTTTTTTTTTTTTTTTTTTTTTTTTTTTATCACAGCACCAGAAGTGAGACTCTGACTCAAAATTTAGAGACATGTCATTGTCACATGAGGCAGGATGCAGCCCACTGATCCAAGTTTCTTTAATGTGTATGGGTATTTTGCCTGTATGTATGCCCATGCTCCAGATGTGTTCCTGGTGCCCGTGGAGGCCAGAAGAAGAGATCACTGGGTTCCTCTGGAACTGGGGTTACAGATGGTTGTGAGCCACCACGTGGGTGCTGAGAACTGGATGTGGGTCCTCTGTAAGAGCAGCCAGTGCTCTTAAAACCATAGGGCCATCTCTTCAGGTCTCATTTTGTCCTCTTTGTAAAGACACTGTCTCCAAATGAGGCTGCATGCTGAGAAGCCGGGGGCGTGGGGGCCAACATGCAACACGTGAACTTTGTGGGGGACAAGGCAAACTGTGACAACAGTATAGCCAGCCTGGGCGGGGCCAGGCAGAAACATGGGAGGCTGAGGCGGGAGGCATGGCCATCCTTGCTAGCCCTGCAGCAGCAGGTAATGAGGAGGTGCTGGCCATTGCATTCTGAAAGCTCCCTTGGCTGCAACCAGGCCCTGCGTGGGGCAGGCACTGGGACAAAGACACAGCTTGCACACTGGTCGTAGCTCATTCACAGATGTTCCTGCCAGGTGTCTCGTCCGCTGACTATCAAGAAGTCTGGATGGATGAGCCAGCTTTTCTCTGCTCCTTGTGTTTTGGCATTTTAATTAACCGGCTCACCGGAGGGATGTCTAGGGCAGTGTGCAGACTCCACTTTTGGCTCTGGTGCAGCAAGGCATTTGTAGATGAGGGAGGTGCCGTGCAAGGACAATGCCCTGTGATAAGTACTCAGTGAGGGGGTGTCAGGCACCCGCCCCTCGCTCCTGTGGAGCGTGCACAGGGACGGAGATGTGAAGCCAGGGACGCTGTTCCCTGATGCATCCCGAGCCATCGTCTCGAAGGCTTGTCTCCACAGTGGATATTTGGAATGGAAGCCTTGCCCTTCCTCCCTGTGGAGAATTGGCAGTGCTCATCAATTTTATTTGCATAATTTCAAACATTAACAATACATGGCATGGGGAAAAAACGATGGGGCTCTTCCTCCAGCCATGAGTGAAATTGGGTTTAGGAGAAAATTAGTTGACTTAACTGGCAAATGATGGAAGCTTGAGAGGGGGCATTTAAACAAGGGAGCAGAGGAGGGAGGACTCATGGCTGTCAGTGTGCAGCCAGGCAGGGAATCGGACTCCAACCCAGGGACGTTTGCTCGCAGGTCCGTGGGAATGTCAGAAGCAGGGACCGCATCGTGTTCATCTTGTGCAGTCTGGCTTGGTCAGCTGTGCCTGTCAGACTTCTCTTTACCATGACACTTTAAAAGGAGGGATGGTTTGTTTTTAGCTTATGATATACTCAGGTTCAGTCCAGGGTCCACTGGATCCTTTGCTTGGGCATGAGGTGAGGCAGAGAGAGCGGGAAGGGTACAGCTGAGCTGCTCACATCAAGGCTCCTAGGGAACCAGAGCAAGACAGGAAGGGCCTGCTGGTGAAGTACTTGCAGCGTAAGTAAGTGTGAGGACCAGGGTTGGGTCCCTGGAGCCCAGTGCTCAGGGTGAGGGTGCAATCCTGGGGCAAGCTGCCTCCTAGGCTGCCCGTGTGGATGAGCTCCAGCTTCAAGGAGAAGCTCTACCTCAATATATGAAGTGGAGGGTAAGCCTTTAATCCCAGCACTCAGGAGGCAAAGGCAGGTGGATCTCTGAGTTCAAGGACAGCCAGGGCTACACAGAGAAACTCCATCTTGAAAAACAAAAATGCAAAATAAAAAATTAGGTGGAAGGCAATGAAGGAAAGCACCTAATATCAACTTCTGGCTTACACACACAGACACACACACACACACACGTATGCGTGTGTGCATGTGCGTGCATGCATCCCCCCCTCAAATGTGTGCCCACAGGTGTGAAAAGGCAAACGTTTACATGCTCACACCACACATACATAACACATGACGGGAAGGGGAGAGAAGGAGACACCGTTGAAGACATGGCTGCTAGCCACTTCCTTCTTTCACTCTGCCTCTTATACATCCCACCAGCCTTCAGACCAGAGCCGTGGGAGACGCCTCCTATTAACCCACAGCACCAACTGTAGCAGGTCCTGGGGTTTGAACCAGATCTAGGACTGTTCTGAGCCCATGGAATGTTCAGCGGACAGAACCAGAGCTGGGTGATTGACAACAGTGACTCGGTGGAAGGTGGTGTGTCCACTTGACACCGTCTAGAATCGTCTGTGACGGGAACCTCAATGAGGGAGCTCTAGATTAGGTTAGCCTGCAGACATGGCGTGGGAGATTATTTTGTTTATGTTAGTAGAGGTGGGAAGGCCCACCCACTGTGGGTGGCGTCATTCCCTAGGCAAAGGATCCTGCCGTGTACACCAGTGCAGGAGCACGCTGTATACCAGCATGCATTCATGGAGTCATTGCTCTCTGCTCTGGAATATAGATGAGATAAGTAACTACTTTAAGTCCCTGCCTTGACTTCCCCCATGGTAATGGGCTGTAACCTGGGCTTGAAAGCCTGATAAACTCTTAATCCCTTAAATTGCTTTTGTTGGGATATTTTATTACACACACTGAAATGAGACTAAATTGGAGGGTGTCCCCCAAGACTCCAGTCTCATGAGTAGAAGACTTGCTCGTCACAGTGTGAGTGGCATTTGGAGGTGAGGTCTTAAGGAAGTGATCAGGTTAGGTGGGTCCCCGGGGCTGCGTTATTGACTGAAAGAAAAAGAAAAGAGGCCAGAGTTAGCTAGCACAGTGGCTGTCTCACCAGGTGGCTCCCATGTAAAAAAGCCAGACGTGGCCATGTTCTTTAACACCAGGGCTGTGGGGGACAGAGGCTGAAGGACCACTGGGGCTTGCTAGCCACCAGCCTGGTTCCAGGCCCAGTGAAAGAGTGTCTCGAGGGAATAAGGCAAAGTTGTAGAGTACAATGCCTGGCATCATCCTTTTCTGGTCTCCTCCACACGCACACTGGTGCGTGCGCGCGCGCACACGCGTGCACACACACACACATGCATGCACAGTCAGTAAGAAACCAGCAGTAGGACGTACACCTCTAAACACACCTCTTGGAGATCAGGTTGGAGGATAGATAATTCAGGGCCAACCTGGACTGCCTACCAACACCTTGCCAAAAGATAATCAGGGAAAAGAAAACACACTGTCCTAGTTGGGGTCACTATTGCTGGGATGAAACGCCATGACCAGAGAAACTTGGGGAGGAAAGAATTCACTTGGCTCACACTTTCACATCAGAGTCTGTCACTGGGGGAAGTCAGGACAGGAACTCCAGGCGGGAACCTGGAGTCAGGAGCTGATGCACAGGCCATGGAGGGTGCTGTTTGGTGGCTTGCTCCCCATGGCTTGCTCAGCCTGCTTTCTTCCAGAACCCAAGACCACCAGTCCAGGGATGGCCCCACCCACACTGGGCTGAGGCCATACTCACAGCACGTTATTCTGTAAAGCAAAATAATTAAGCCAAATATGGTCGCTATGAGGTCAGGCTAGGTAGTGGAGGTGCTGTATTCGTGAACTTGTTATATTATTTTCTATAATTGTCTGGGCGCTTCAAATATTTTCTAATACGTAAGTACAAGGAGCAGGAAAAGGAAGGGGCAAGCCTGCTTGGACTTGACGATTCCTCTTTACACAGTACCCCGCCCCCAAGAGGAGACATGGCTATCTCTGATTGGGCCAATTGAGCTTGTCACTCTCCAGCTCTCCCTTCTCTTCCTCATTGCTTAGGCTCTCCCCTCCATCCTGGTCCTCTAGTGAAGCCTGCTAGGTCCCTGGGTGACCGTACTGGGGCATTCCCCTAGGCCACCTAGCCAAGCTTTGGCACCACCGATTGGACACTGGGTCCCACCCGCCAGACCCGCTCAGCCTTTCCCCAGGAGCTGGGATGGGGCAGTCCTGGTCCCAGTTCTCCATCTTCTTCCTAGGACAGAAGCGTCCGTCCGTGTGAAGTCATCTCCCTTCCCTTCCTTGATGGTCAGAGCCTGGGGGCTCGTATACAAAGGTCCGCGCTTTGTGGGCCCCATCACACACAGGGCAGGGGCAGTTCTGTCAGGAGGTGACTGGGAAGGAGGAGGGAGGGGATGGGCCAAGAGCCCTTCCTTAGGGAAGCCAAGGAGTGTCACCCCGAAAAGGCCCAGTCTTCTTGCTTGGCCTCTCAGGAGGGACAGAGCGAGCCGGTGGAGCTTGTGGAAGTCCTGGAAGTTTTCAGCTTAGACGGCGATAGGAACATCATTTCCTGGCAGCTGGGCTGTGCTTACCCCCAAATGTGAGCAGCACCTGGAGAGGTTATTTCTAGTCACGGAACAAGAGCACAGGGAGAGGCGGAGTGGAGGATCTGTAGCTTAGGAGACGTGTCTGAGTAAGAATACAGAAGCCGAGGCCACAGCAAGGGGATGCAGGCTCTGTGCAAGGTCACACAGCAGCCTTGTATGCAGAGCTCGTGTCCACAGAAGTTCTTCCTTGTTCCAGAACCCAGCACATTGCTTCCTACTCTGCCCCGTCCTA
This sequence comes from Phodopus roborovskii, assembly GCF_943737965.1. Lineage (NCBI taxonomy): Eukaryota > Metazoa > Chordata > Mammalia > Rodentia > Cricetidae > Phodopus > Phodopus roborovskii. Next base: position 30,778,366 of record NW_026125052.1, read on the forward strand.
CTCTGATGTTTTAGCAGAAAGCAAGGGAGCTGATTTTTTTGCCCTGTGCTGTCTGCAACCAGCTAGAACTCCCAGGCAGGATGGCACCCCAGTGCCTCTGGGAGGCAGAATGCTGGGATCTGAGCATATGGAGGAGGTGGCTGTTTTAATTATTGTAAAATTCACATCACATAAAACGTGTTGTCTTAGCCATTTTACAGGGTACAGTCTGATGGCTTCAGATCTTCTTGCAAAATTAAAACTGTCTCCACTATACTGTAGGTCTGTTCCTCCTTCCCCCAGAAGCCAGCATTATATGTACGTGTGTGTGTGTGTGTGTGTGTGTGTAATTTAGCTGCATGCATGTGTGTATGCATGCTAGTCCATGTGTGTATGTGCAGAGACCAGAGAACGATGTTCAGTGTCTGCCTCTCTCATGCCATTTTATTCTTTAAAGATTTATTATGTATGTGTCTGTGTAGGTATGTGTATGTGAACTCAGGTGCTTGCATGTGATCCCCTGGAGCTGGAGTTACAGGCCGTTGAGAGCTGGGAACCAAACTCAGGTTGTCTGCAAAAGCAGGGCATGTTCTTAACTGCTGAGCCATCTCTCTAGCCCTCTCCTTTTTGAGACAAGCTCTCTCAATTTACCTAGACTCCTGGAATCCTCCTGCCTCCACCCTCAAGAACTGAGGTGTCAAACTTTTGTTGCCACACTCAGTTTTTCAAAAGAGATTTGTTTAGTTTTATTTTATATTTATGGGCATTTGCATTTATGTCTGTGAACCATGTGCATGCCTGGTGCTCACAGAACCAGAAGAAAGCATCGGATCTCCCAGAATTGGAGTGACAGACAGCTGTGAGCCACCTGCTGGGTGCTGGGACTGAACCGGAGTCCTCTGAAAAAGCAACAAGCACTCTAACCATGAACCATTTCTCCAGGTCCCAGGAGAAGCTTTTATACAGGTTCTGGGGTAACAAACTCAGGTCCTCATGCTTGCTCGGCAAATACTTTATCCCCCGAGACATCTCTCAAGCCTGCACCTTGTTTTTTGAGAAAGTATCTCTCACTGGGACGTGGAGCTGAGTGGCTAGGCCATCTGTCTAGAGGGCCTCGGGGACCTGCCACTCTCATTTCACCAACACTGAGATTATATACGCACACTGCCACCTGCAGGTGGGGGGCAGGTGACCATATCCTTGGTCAACCACCCTATTCACTGTGTTAAAGTGCGCGCGCGTGTGTGTGTGTGTGTGTGTGTGTGTGTGTGTGTGTGTGTGTGTGTGTGTGAATCAGAGGACAATTTGCTCCCATCAGTATTCTAACACCATGAGTGTTCTGAGGATCAAATCCAGGTCATCAGCCTTGGCGACAAGTGCTTTCACCCTATGAGCCAACTCACTGGCCCCTCTGTGTGTGTAGATGCCACCCAGGTGGACCAGGGGACATCTCTCTGGCCACCAGGTTTGGCAGTTCTAAAGGCCTGCAGTGGGGTGGCCGTTCCCTGGGAAGATCTGAGATTTTATTCTGTGACTCTGGGTCGGTGCGGTGGATGAAGATCAGCGCTACTGATGCTGAGGCATCAGGAGAGTCCTCTGGCTGGGACTGTGTGCAGCCTCCCGAGCCACCTCTGGCTGGGACTGTCAGGCTGGCGTTTTCTCAAGTGCCAGCTCCAGCCAGCCACTTAGAGTAAAATTGCCCATAAAAGTGCACTTGAATTATAGGCCATAAACCTACAACCCCCTGAGTAGCTGACCTTTCTGTTCCCTGGAACTCAGGTGCCTTTGGGAGCAACGAAGCTCTGCCTGCCTCCCCTCGGGAAACCAGCAGAAGGGGGGGGGGCACACACACTCCTTTGGGTGGGGGGGAGAGGGGAAGGGCTGCAGCTTCTTATTCCCTCCTCCCAGGAAAAGGCACAAGGAACCAATCAGCTTGCTCCTTCTTCCCAGCATGCAGGGCCCTGGTTTCCGAGGGCCTCTGGGCTCTCCACCTGGGTTAACCTAGCAGGTGCTGGGTGGAGCTCCCACATCTAAACCCACCCTCTCAGGGCCACCACACCCATTGCCTCCGTATCCATCTGGTCTGGAAAGAGTCCTTTGGCTAACGTCATTGGGTCAGATCCTGAACTTGGTCCTGAAGCTTCAGATCTGACCTGCTTTCTAGGAGCCCACAGTTGAGACAAGGTGACTTAGGGCAGTCATTAGGTATGTCTGCCAGTATAGATAACATGAAAGGGAAAGACAGCTGGAGGGTTGGCTAGAAGTTGTCGATTGTGACCAAAAGGGGACAGAGAACCAAGGGACCTTCTGGTTCCAAGTCTGGGCATCTGCTTGGAGCTCTACCTAATTATGTGCATAAGTGTGCCTAGAGGGATGGGCAGATCTTACTGAATGCTGTTTAGAATCACAATGATCACAGAGCCTTAGTTTAAATGGAGCAAGCATGAGGACCTGAGTTCGGATCCCGACACCCATGTAAAAAATACTTGGCACACTCCCAGAGATGTGTTTCCATGGTGGCTGTAAATCCAGTCAAGGTGACAGTCAAGACGAACCGAGGAAGTCTGGTGTGGTGTCACACGAGCCCTGGAGAGACAGAGGTCTCCATGGATTCAGAACTAATCAGATCTACATAGAGAGTTCCAGGCCAGCCAGGGCTACATAGTGAGACCCTGTCTCAAACCAAACCAAACCAAACCAAGGAAATCAAAGAACAGGGTGACACACGTTGCCTGGAAGCAACCAGAAAGACGAGAGGAGGCCTGTAATTCCACAGGGATGCCCCCATGATTCATATGTTTAGAACTGCCTTCGTTTTACCAACCAGATTCCCATCGAGAGGAGAGTAGCCACCCCTTTCTCGCAGCTGAAGGAGAAGCCCAGGGCAGGGTGCCTGGGTCCTTTTGTCTGTAATTCTCAGCTGGGTGAGGCCAAGAGAAGGGCGGGCTCTGCAGCAGCAGGGAAGCTCTGTGAGGGGTGTGGTTTTGCTACCGGAGTTTGGGGGTGAAGAGAAGGGCACCGCAGAGACGAAGGTTCAACACTGAGAAACGTCAGTCTCCATCTTTCAGTACCACAGCTCGTGGCTCTCAGCCCATTCCCCATCACCAGTTACTCAGGAGACCCTGGTCTTAGAAGCCCGTGTTCCGCTCACTGAAAGGCCACTTTGTACCCCTTTGCCGCGACCTGGGGGGGTGTCATGGGAAAGTAGCCCCCGGGGGGAGGAGGGACGGGGCAGAGACTGAGTGGCATGCCAGCACAGTTTCTGGCATTAGGGGGACACATGGTTGGGGAACAGCTCAGCAAGGCAGGTTGCTGGCCTCACCCTTCGTGAGGCCATGTCCTGTAGGGACAGATCCACCCCTGATGCCACCATATCCATCCTAACCCCAACCCTGGCGTCTTTGCTTTGCGGGCGGGTACCATCTACATCACCAGAATGGGGCCACTGTGGATGGTCTGTCCGGAGGACAGTGTGAGCCAGCCCCTCCCCTACCCAGCCGGGAATGCGCACACGGTGCGGTGACTCTGGGCTGGTACTTTTCCACCTGGCTTGAATTATTTCAGAGTGGATCAGCTGTGGCCCTGTGTCTCTAATGAATCTGTCCTTGTCAGAACCCATCACCTCCCTGGCCCAAGGTTGCTTATGGTGTGGGATCCCCACAGGCAGCCAATGGCCTGGCAGAGGCAAAGCGTGGGGCATCCCGCTCACTAAAAGGCCACTTTGCACCCCCAGGAGCTGAGATGGGAAGACAAGGGCTCTTAGCATCCTTGGCCTATTTGGCCATTGTCCTCCTTGCTCTCAATACCCAATCGACACTCAGCCCCTGGCCCTGATGCCTGATCTGTGCATCTCCTCATCCCTCTCCAGGTCACTTACTCTTCCTGGAAAATCTCACAATCTGAGGACCTCAAGTCTCACGGGGCTCAGGGCCTGGCACCCTGTAATATCTTACAAAATATTACAAAATAAAGGGAGCACCTGAGGGGGTGGTGCTGTGCCTGAAACAGCACAGCACCAGGCTTGGTGTTACTTCAGCCCAGGACTTTCTGCTCTGGCTCTGTATAAGGCGAAGGTCATGGGTAGCTGTGGCTCACTCTCGGTCTCACACTGGGGCTCAGCGCAGGCTCACTGAATGCTAGAGTATGAGGCCGGCCAGAGGGGGAGAGACCAGGGGGCTTCCCAGTCAGTTCTGCAGGGGCACAAGTGGGAGGTGATGATTTTACGGACTGAGAGTGGATTGTTTAACGATGCTGAAATCAGCAGCTGTGGTGGCTGTGCCAAGGCTTAGAGCCTTCTCCAGGGAGACCACCGGGCAGATGGCTGTTCTAGAAGAAGCCGCAAGGCCATGGCCATGTCCTTCAGGCTTCAGTGAAATGAGATGACTGACAGCCGGGCTCCTGCCTGTCAGCAGACCCAGCCACGGCTTCTGGGTTACTGGAAGCAGCCCTGTCCCTGGCAAAAACCGTTACGTTTGTACAGGCAGGCTGGTGATCCCAGGGGACTCAGGGCTATGGTTGGCTGGAGTAGGGAGGGGGGTCCCAGAGGCCTGTAGGAGCTGGGTCAGCCATGGCATTTGGAACCTTGGCACTGAGTGAGCAGTGAAGGGACTCTGGGGACTTAGGCTCACATTCATGGCACTCTGTCCCCAGACTTGTTCTCTGAGCAAACAGCCTTGTCGGAGTTGCAGAAACCCCCTTCCTCAGGGCAGGGGGACTAGGCCAGGTGCACTGCTTGGCAAAGTAACTGGGGTGTGTGTGTGTCCCCTGCCGTGTGTGTGTGTGTGTGTGTGTCCTGCCGTGTGTGTGTGTGTGTCCTGCCGTGTGTGTGTGTGTGTGTGTGTGTGTGTCCTGCCGTGTGTGTGTGTGTGTGTGTGTGTGTGTGTCCTGCCGTGTGTGTGTGTGTGTGTGTGTCCTGCCATGTGTGTGTGTGTGTGTGTCCTGCCGTGTGTGTGTGTGTGTCCTGCCGTGTGTGTGTGTGTGTGTGTGTGTGTGTGTGTGTGTGTGTGTGTGTAGGTAGGTAGATGCCCACGTGCAGTGAAAAGTCCATACAACTGTATAGAGCCATGCCTTTGATTCATCTCTGAGAGCACGCTCTTGCCTCTCTCGGGCTGACTGTCTCCCTTTGCTTTCCAGCCTGGGCTGTGGCAATGGGGTGGGTGCAGGGCTGGCTGAGAAGGTGGGTTTCTCGGGGCTCCGACTCTAATGGGCTCTTCTCTCAGTAACTTAGGGGTGCCTCCAGGCCGGGGGAACTGCCCACTCACCATGCCTCTGCCTTTTGACCTCATCTACACGGACTATCACGGCCTGCAGCAGATGAAGCAGCACATGGGGCTGTCCTTCAAGAAGTACCGGTGAGAGCCCGGGGCCCCGGGGCCGTGGGACCACAGCTCTTCACCATGCCTCCCTCCTGCCAGCTAGGCCAGGGCGGGGCCTCACCTCACCTGCCTCAGCCTTCACCTTCCCACCCCAAGCAGATCACTGTCAGCCCTCAGGCGCCTTCCTTCCCTCTGTGGGAGGGGGCTGAAGCTAGTAGGCGGGAGGTGGGCTGGAAGGGGGCCCCAGGCATCCCGGGGGTGAGGAGGGTGGGAGAGATCCCCTTGGGGTCATGACCGCTGCCTGGAGTGGGAGTCGGTCAATGCCCTTCCCTCAGTGACCCCAGGGTGAGGCAAGCAGGCTGCAGCCGGCAACTGTGGGTTCATTCAGCACCGAGAGATCTACTTTTTATGTGCTCTAATGTCATCAATACCCAGTGTGATTTCATTAGAGGAAGGTGATGGCCGGCGTTATTGCTTTTATTATTAATGTGTGCTGTCTGAGCATTGCCATCTTGCCCGCCCCACCCCCTCTCCCTGGGAATCAAGAATTCTGCTGGCCTCAGCAGTCTGAAAGATTCTGGGTCACCCGGAAGAACGCTGGGCCCTGGCAGCTTTGTGTGTGCGGTGTCTAAATGTCAGCACCGTCCTTCCGTGGCCACTCAGGGTAGGATGGGCGGGTGGGGTTTCTAGAGCCATGACCTCAGAGTTGACTAGGTTAGCTGATCCTATAGGGAAGAGGGTCAGAGCAGAGCCTCTTCTGAGACCTAGGAGGGACCACTCTTGCAGAGGACGCTTGCAGCAGACTCCCAAGCCCAGATCCCTGGGGCCATGCCCATGGCCACTGTTCTTCCCAACAAAGCAGAGCTTACAAATGACCCTGGGCGATGAAGGGATGCCCCATCCTCCTCAGATACCACCGCACTTCCTAGCCTTCCTCCAATGGAAGTGACAGTCTGGCTTCTGGGTACCAACCAGGGACTAGACGTTAAGAATGACCAAGCTACCCCGAGGCAGCTGGACCATCGCTGTTCCTGTCAGGGAAGCTGTCCCAGAGATGGTGACGCACCTGCTGTGGTCACACAATGAGGCAGTGCCTAAGTGAAGCCCTCGCCAAGTACTGCCCTTCCCTGACCTAGCCACAGCGTTGTCACAGGGCACCCCTAGTCCAGGGACACACAGAAAGGTATGACCTCAGTCCTGGTTCCCCTGGGGGAGGACAGGTGCAGAATCCGAGTCATCGACACCTTTGGGACGGAGCCAGCGTACAACCACGAGGAGTATGCCACGCTACACGGATACCGGACCAACTGGGGTTACTGGAACCTTAACCCCAAGCAGTTCATGACCATGTTCCGTGAGTGCTACCGGGAGAGAAGGGTCTCCCCAGGTGTGCAGGGGTGGGTCTCCCCAGGTGTGCAGGGGTGGGTCTCCCCAGATGTGCAGGGGTGGGTCTCCCCAGATGTGCAGAGGGTGGGTTTCCTTGTGTCTAAGGGGTGGGTCTCCCCACATGTGCAGAAGGTGGGTTTCCTTGTGTCTAAGGGGTGGGTCTCCCCAGATGTGCAGGGGTGGGTTTCCTTGTGTCTAAGGGGTGGGTCTCCCCAGATGTGTACCCTTCCTTTCTGGCCAGTGGGATGGACTCATCAAGCACCTGTCATCCCTTTGGGTAAAAGGCAGCAGGAATCACAGAGGCACAACAAGGTGGGCCCAGGGCTGCCGCTGACCCAAAGCTGGGAGTTCTGGGAAGCACGCAGCTCAGAGCACGGGGCCCAGTGGCCTTCCTTCCAGAGGTTTCCCAAATCAACCAGAGAAAGTGGAGGGGGCGGGGCAAAGGGAAGGCAATGAAGCAGGTGGAGGAGTTTGAAGGTTGTGGACACTTGGAAGCTCCTTCAGGCCCCAGGCCTGAGCTGAGCCTGGAGGAAGGGGGTGAAGGAGGGGGAGCCTTAGGGGACCAGTGTCAGCCATTTGTTTTGTTCGTTTGGTTGGCTGCTGTTTGGTTTCTCAAGGCAGGGTTTCTCTGTGTAGCCCTGGCTGTCCTGGCACTCGCTCTGTAGACCAGGCTGGCCTCACAGAGATCCACCTGCCTCTGCCTCCAGAGTGTCAGGGTTAGAGGCGTGCGCCACCACCGCCCAGCCGAGTATCAGCCACCTGTGTGTTGTTTTCTGTTTCTGGCGCTGCCGACCACATGTGGGGCCTTGTGCATGTTAGGCCAGCTGTGTTGCCAGCCTCCCCACCTTTTAAAACTTTGAGATAGGGTCTCCATGTGTACCCCGCTCAGGGTTTGAACTCCTGCCTCGGCCTCCCAAGTGCTGGCATCTCAAGTCCTGTGTGGCTCTTGCTTAAGGGTCTATTTGGTGTCACTTAGAATGCCTTTTATTCCATGTATTTATTCATCTGTGCATACAGGGTATATGGTGACAGGTAGAGCCCACACATGCTGTGGAGGTCAGAGGACAGCCTGCAGGAATCTGTTCTTTCCTTCTTCCCTGGGATCGAGCTCAGGTTGTCAGGGTTGGCAACAGGCACCTCCTCCATCCTGAGCCATCTTACTGGCCCTCAGCTGTCACTCTTAATTGTATAGTCCTCTGTTGCTGTGAGCAGAGTAACATCATAAGCACCTAATTTTCGATACTTCAGAGGCTCTGGGCCAGATAAGCCGCCTCGTTACGGGTGTGTCTAAATTAAGAGCAGACTGGGTTTTGTGCAGTTCCTGGGGACTTGCAGAGGATATGATCTTAATTTAAGGTGTCAAACTCAGGCATTTCTGTCAACAGCTTAGGTTCCGATTGCACTGGGCAGACACGAGTTTCCATGGTCAGTGAGTAATGGCTGCATTAGCTCCCAGAACTGGGGCATAATTCTGCAGCCCAGGGAATCTAGACTAGGAAACAGGCTCAGGGAGGTATTGCACCCTGCCTGGGGACACACCGCTCGCTGGGGGAGCCCATTTGGCAGTTCTGTGGGGCCCAGAGGGATGTGTGGTCCCTGTATAATGTGGAATGCAGTCTGGAAGGAGAAGACAAGGAGGGGATTGCAGGGGCCCCTGGGTAGGGAAGGCTGTGGAATTTGAGTATCGGGTAATTATCCCCTTAGAAGAGGAGTTTTAAACATGATGGGGAGAGAGGCCTGGGGGATTGGGCACGAGCCACTGTGTTTGGTCAGAATATAGCTAAGAGGCTTCTGCAAGAAACTAACAAGGGACCAGCAAGATGTCTCACCAAGGACAGGAGCTTGCCTCTAAGCCTGGTGACCTGAGTTCTATCCCAGGGACCCACACTGTGGAAGGAGAGAACCAACTCCCACAAACCCCTCTGACCTCCATACATGCACCACAGGACACGAATGCACACGTGTATGCGTATACACACTTGATTGATTAATGCCAGAAAACATTTTACAAGAATCTGCTCTTTGAATATGGAGTTCTAGGCTTAGAAAACTCCTACTCATCCTCCTGAACCCCAAGTCAAATGTTTCTTCTTTCTCCCAATGCTTACACTGACCCCCTAGTCTTCTATCTTGTAGCTAATCTGCTCGTCTTAGCGTTTTGAGACAGGGTCTTGTATATCACAGGCTGGTTCTCTTTTCCTCTCCTGGTCTAACCTTTCCCTGCCCTCGGAGCTCTTTGTTTAATTGTCCCAGTTATTTTAATTGGTCACCATGCTTCCCTGTCCAGTTTCCCTGACTGATTCAGCTAATTATATTCTAAATCCGTCCCTTCCGGTAGAATTGGTGGAGTGCGGGGCAGTCCTGATGTGTCCTCCTCAGGCCACCAGCCCAGCTGGAGGCAGAGGGAACGGAGGTAGCCAGGCATCTGTCCAGGAGGGTCTGGCTGCCTTTCTGGGGGTGGGTGTGTCCAAAGTTGAGAAGAATCTAGATGTCATCGGAAGTGTCCCCTGTCCTGGTTACCGCACTGAGAGCTCTGGGCCTCGGGCAGGGCTCCACCCCACCTCCTGAAGCCCAGGAGGCCTGGGTCTCTTCTGGAAGGGCCTTGAGCATTCCCAGGCATTGTGGTGGGAAGCGGCGGGGCTGGGCATGTGGCTCAGTCGGCTTGCCTGGCATGGACAAGAAGACCCTGGGTCCCCTCTCCAGCATCACATAGCAGACATACACCTACGCACCTATAATCCCAGCAGTTAGGAGGAGGAGGCAAGAGGATCACAAGTTCACCCTCAGTTACTTAAGAGAGGCGTTGAAGACAGCCTAATGCCCCAGGTGTGTGTTGGAATGTCCTGTGGGTGGGGACGCCACACTTGTCTGATTAGCATGCCTCTCCCTGCTGAGGGAGGCTAGCTAGGGTGTGGCTCATAAGCATCTGGAGTAGGAAATGGGGTGACAGGAGTTTGGGGTGTCCTGGGAGACTGAGCAAGCTTTGCTTGCAGCCAGCTCTCTCCAGGGTTCCACCCATTCAGAAGGCAGTGAGTGGGCTCTGGATTCAGCTGACTCCAGGTCCTAGCGCCCCCCAGGGCAGCGGCGGGCGGCCTGCACAGGGAGAAGACTGGCGGCTGTCTCTGAAGGCGGGCAGGGTTACCCACACCCGATCCCAGGGCCTCAGCTGCGTTCAGTACCGCAGACTGGTGCAGGACGAGGGATTTCTTCATTAACTTCATTTTAAAAAGCATTACTCAAATAAGGAGAGGGCCCTTTTGATTGTATAACCTGCTGGGCAAAAAGTATGTATTGGGTAATCTTGTAACAATAATGCAATAACGATGCTTTTCTGAAAATCTAACCAAATAATAAATAAATTATTAAAAGGAGCTAAAACTCACTTTGCCCCTGAGGGATAAGTGAGGAAGCAAGACCCTGCCTGGGGCGGGGGCTCTGGAAGAGAATTAGGAGATCTTTATCTTAATTCTCTGTTGTGTTCTCAACAGAGAACTGGCCAGAGGACCCCAAGGGAAGCTGGTGGACCCCAGAGAGGCTCATGAGGGTGGGCGATGGGGGAAGGGATCTGTCAGAAAAGGGAGGAGCTTAGTGCAGGCAGGACAAAGGTTGGGAGGTGTGACACGAAGTTGCTTTGGCTGGGGACAAGAGGTGAGCTAACCCTGCTGCAGCCTGACCTTGTTCCCACAAGAATAACTGAACGGTGAGGTGCGTGCTAGAACGTCCTGTCAGGGAGCGCCATGTTGAAGACTAGGCTCCCAGTAAATAAAGGATGTCCCCATTAGGAGTGGGGGGAGCCTGGAGATTGTGAGAGGGAGCGTGCCTGCCTGTGGGGTCTTAAGCAGGTCTAGGAACGTGATAGGACCCAAGTCAGAAAGGATTGTTCCAGAGAAAAGAACTTTGGCAACAGGGAGCCAGCTGCCAATGCGCTGGAGACTGGGGGTGAGGCTGGGTAGAGGAGAAGCCTCTGCGGTGACATGTGTGGAGGGGGCCAAGATGGAGACAGTGCCCTAGAGAAGGGACTGAGCAGAGAGGGGAGTCCTGGCTGGGTTACCCAGACTCAAGTCCGCCATCGGAAACAAGCTGGGAGCCAGGTGGCCCTGCGGGTTCTCTGCTCTGAGCTTTGTGACTGCCTCTGCTCCAGGCCAGACCACCCATGGGTGCTGTCCCCACATGCTCAGTGGGGACTCCTGGGAGAGGCAGGTCCAGGGAGGAGGGCTGCCGCTTGGATGTTTGTTTGATAACCCCGTCTTCCCCACTCTGCGGCCGGGCTGTAGCTCACACCCCAGACAACTCCTTCATGGGCTTCGTGTCCGAGGAACTCAGTGAGGCTGAGAAGCAGCTCATCAAAGACAGCAAGGCCAGCAACATGGCGGTGGTGTACGGCAAGGAGGCTAGCATCTGGAAGGTGAGCCCGGCAGGTCCTGCCAACGGTGCCAGCGCCAGTGCCGGCCACGCCCACTGCAAAGCCACCCTCCAGAGTGAGGGCCACACCCACGCCAGTGCTGAACATATCCACTGTGCTTGCCATGCCTACTCAAGTATAGGCCACACCCATTGTGGCACAAGCCACGTCCACTGCACTAAGTGCCTGCCACAGCCACACGGGGTCATGTCCATGCCAGTGCTGGCCACTCTGCTGCAAGTCACATCCATGACTGTAAAGGCTCGGCCACACAATCACAGGACTTCCCCAGCCCTGTATGGGCAAAGCCCACGCCTGGGCAGTCCACCGGGTGCAGAGTATCCGGAACACAGCTCCACCTACTGCACAGCACACTAGAGGATGGACTATGTGTCTTGCTAATGGTTCAGGGTCGACCCCAACAAGATGTTGACAGGCCCCCTCACCCCCTGGACTGTTCCCAGAGACCTGGATGGTTTCTTTATGGAAGGAACCCTCTACCCCCACCTCTAGGAACTGATGAATGATATAAGCCCCATAGGCAGGCTTAGGCTAGATGGGAGTGTTGTGGGGTGAGAGGTGGGGATGGGGCTTACAGATTAGAACCCTACCTTCCAGCTTGGGTCCCCCACCCCGGGAAACTTGTGAGTGAGGGATGACACCTGCTTCTGGTCACTAACCTGCTCTCTCTGTCCCCTGTGCTCCGCGGCGATGAGGCAGCCCCAGGTATGGAACGGAAGCCCCATGTGCATGCTTTTGACTTACTTCAGCAGTGGCTACATCGTGGGCTCTCCCTGAGGATGTGTTCTTGACTCTCACATGAGCTCCATGGATGTACCAGGGTCGGGAGGGGCGAGTGGGGGGAGCAGGGTCCGAGGAGCAGTCTTCCCTGGGTCCCTGTGAGGGCAGTGGTAAGTTCCTGGGCACAGCCACAGACAAGGCTTAGGGCCGGAGGGACAGAAGACAGGCGGGAAGCAGATTGTGTGAAGGCAGGTTTGGGCTGGGGAATGTGACTTAGTTGGTAGAGTTCTTGCCTGAAGTGCACGAAGCCCAGAGTTCAGGAACAAGCCTGTAATGTCAGAATTTGGGAGGTAGAAACAGGAGGATGACAAGTTCAAGGTCATCCTAGGGCACATAGCTAGTGCTTTCATCAAACGTGTGACACGATTATCTTCTCTGAAAACTCTTGTGACCGGTGGGCAGGATTAGGCCCTGCCTCACATAGGGCTGGGTCAGGTGCTCTGTGAGTCTTCCCTTGGACCACCAGCTCCCAAACAATGGCACAGAGACTTCTTACTAAGTATGAAAGCCTGGCCTTAGCTTAGGCTTACGCTCAACTAGTTCTTATAATTTAAATTAACCCATCTATATGAATCTATGTTCTGCCGCATGGCTCACCACCTCTGCTCAGTACCTTGTGTCTCATTTCCTTCATGTCTGGCTGGCGAATCCTGCCTCACCCCAGAGTTCCTATCTCTGCCCAGAAGTCCCACCTTTCCTCTCCTACCTAGCTATTGGCCATCCGGCTCTTTGTTAAACGAATCAGAAGGTGCCTTGGCAGAGACATGTCTTCACAGTACACAGAAAGACTGCCACAGTAGCTTCACCTGCTGATGTTCTATCCACTTAAAGTCCACGGAATTTCTACGGGGTCTAGCCTTACCAATTCGTTTCTGCTACAAAGCCTTCTGGGATTTTAGTATGATTTCTTTGGTTGTCTTGAATTTTTAATGTGTCCTGGAAATGAATATGAAAAGAAAGTATAAGAATAATTTGAAATAAACTGATGCTGTTTTCTTCCAGAAGAGGATTAGCTTTGATTCCTAGCTTGTAGCTCGGGCCCTAATGGTCCCATAACTCCTCAATAATGTATAACAATTGAAACAATTCAAGTCAGAAGTTTCTCCTGTGAGGGAGCTGTAGTTCACTTTTAGCTAATACCCTACATCCCGTATCTTCCAGGACCTTCTTTCTTCCTAGATGAAAGGAAGGATGAATGGATGAGTAGATGGAAGGATGGATGGATGGATGATGGATGGATGGGTAGAGACATGGATGGGTAGGTGGATGGAGGGATGAGTGGGTTGTTGGATGGGTAGACGGATGTGTGTGTATGGTGGAAAGGTGGGTGGAGGGATAGGTGTGTTGATGTACTTTTTGGTAGGTGGGTAGGTAGGTAGAAGGATGGTTATGTAGATGGATGGACAGACAGATGGACAGGGTTATATAAACAGATTAATGGTTGGTGGATGGATGGGTGAGTGTGTAAGAGAGTTCCAGAGAGCTCCACGGGCCCTCGGGGATTTAAGTACTGGGTCTCCTTGGACTTCTCCATGGCTAGAACCAACCCTAATGCCTCTGCTTTAGTTCAAGCAAGTCCTGAAACTCACAGATGAAAACCTTAAGGGTCAGAGGGGAGAGGGACCTTGCCCAAGTCTGCACAGAAAGTTAATGATCATTCCGAGATGAGCCCCTGTCTTCTGACCCCAGAGCAGGGGTGCCTGATACACCAGCTCTGCCTTCTGAGTGTGAGGGGAGGCTCCACCATCTCCTCCTCCTCATGCAGGGCAAGGAGAAGTTCCTGGCCATCCTGAACAAGTACATGGAGATCCATGGTACCGTGTACTATGAGAGCCAGCGGCCCCCCGAGGTCCCTGCTTTTGTAAAGAACCATGGCCTCCTGCCACAGCCTGAGTTCCAGCAGCTGCTGCGTAAGGCCAAGGTGAGGCTCTGGCTGATGTCCTTCCCATGAGGGCCACAGCCATGGATGACAGGCATCCACCAGGCTGGATGCCTCCATGTGCTCGGCCTCCCAGAACCTGGGCAGACATGGTATCCAGCAGGCTGGGAGACCCTCCATTGGGCAGTGGAGCTATGCTGTCCACAGGCTGAGGGAACCCTGGCTGGGTCTCCACAGGGACATTAGACCCAGCAGCTGCTCCTATAAATCCCGAGTTGGATCCCTGCAGCTACAGCTGTGCATGTAGTTGGTACACTGGGAATGACCCTGTGGCTGGTCCTGGAGCATCATCTGAGGCCAGAGCATCTCCCACTGGCATCCAGTCCCTGTCTGCTCTCTCCTTGGGTCTCTTATAAATGTATGTGTTGGGAGCAGGATGAGGTAAACTCACACAGCGGCCCTGGACTCAGAATCACTCATTAACACCTTCCTGGAGCTGGTATAGTCACTAATAGGATGAATGCTTTTACATCTGGAGCAAGGGACTTATAGGATGAATGCTTTTACATCTGGAGCAAAGGGCCCTTGAGAGCCGGGGATATCTGGGGTGGAAACACTGGCTTCTCCTTTCCTTCCAAAAGCATAGCCTGACGGAGCAAGGGGAGGCCATTTATAAAACCAGACAGCTTCTTTCACAATGGGGAAACTGAGGCCCAGGGAGGGGAAAGGCGTGTTTATGGCCCTCAGTGATCTCTCTATACTGCCCCCGCAGCCTCCTATGAATGCTGAGACCAATCCTTGCCTCCGGCTTCTGGAGTCCTGGGCTGAGGTGGCTCGACCTCCCTAACCATTGGTTCACCCTCCCTCGCCCAGTTTTCGTTTTAACATTGATTGGTTTGGGTGGGGAATTGGAGTCAGATGTGTACTACAAGGTCAGAGAACATCTTCTGGGAGACTGCTCTCCCCTTCCATCATGTGGCTTCTGGGTGTTATTACTGGGTCTGAAAATGGCCACACAATCCAAAGTGCTTCATGAAAGGTAAAAAGGTTTTTCAGAGGGAGCAGAGCCCTGTAAGGAGGATGCTGGGTTTGTACGTCAGTGCAGAGGGGTCCTGTGCCTCAGTAGAGTGGTCGGAGCTCAGCCTCATGCTTTTCGCTGATTGCCTAACGCAGTGATGTGGAGCAAAGCACAGCTTTGGAGGGCAGGATGGGCCCCTCCACACACCCTTTTGTCTTAGGGAAATGCTGACGGGGGAGGGGTTTTTGTTGCCCGGTGTCTTCACTAATTTCTTTAAGGGTAGAACTTTCTTCATCTCGTTTAACCCACTGATAGCAAAAACAAAAACACTGATCATTTCCCACATGGAGGTTGAGCTCAGGTCATCAGGTTTGGTGGCATGTGCCTTTACCAGTTGAGGTTGACCCCTTCTCGCCTGCCCTCTGCCTCCAGCTCTTTATAGGGTTCGGATTTCCCTATGAGGGCCCAGCGCCACTGGAGGCCATCGCCAATGGCTGCATCTTCCTTCAGGCTCGCTTCAGCCCTCCCCACAGCTCCCTCAACCACGAGTTCTTCCGGGGCAAGCCCACTTCCAGGGAGGTGAGCAGAAGGGCCCTGCTCCTGATTTGGGAGTCTGAAAAGGGAGTGCTGAGCCTTGGGGTGGGAGAGGGAAGGGACCTGGGTGGGTGCGTGAGCCCCGGCCCGGCGGCAGGTGGAAGCAGCCTCTGTTGATCCGGGGTAGGTGTTCTCCCAGCATCCCTACGCAGAGAACTTCATCGGCAAGCCTCACGTGTGGACTGTTGACTATAACAATTCCGAGGAGTTTGAAGCAGCTGTCAAGGCCATCATGGATACCCAGGTGAGGCCGGGACAGGAGGGAGGAAGTTCCAGAGAGCTTGCCCAGGCTTGGAAGGGAGTCCAGCCCCGCCCGCCCCTGCTTAGCCCAGCCCTGAATCTGGCCTCCTGGGCTAGAAAGGGAGATAAGGGTCTCCACTTCCAAACGGTGTGTAGGTAAGGGAGAGAGTGCCTCTCTGCTGTGAGCAACCTGAAGCCCCCCTTATCTGGCAACTGTAGGTCAGAGATCATTTACTAAGTACCTTGGAGGGCCCGGCCCCTGCAAGCACTCTTGGCACATGTTAGAACTTAGCAGGTGCCTCAGGGTGCACCCGCCATTGGTCTGTGCCCTTCCAGGGGCCGTCAGTAATTGTGATCGCACACAGCTGTTCTTGGGACGCCGGCTCACATGCGCGCTCTAGCTCAGCAAGCTGTGTGTCATGCGCGTACGTTCACAGTACTGGTTCAAGGACTGCCCATTGAATACCGAGAGCAGAGAGTTTAGTGTGGGAGGCCTGGTGTGTGTGCACATGAGGGCCGAGGGTGAGAAGAAGGGGCCAGGCCTGAGAAGCAGAGGTCTTCATAGCTTCCAATCACCCCTTGTGCTCAGCACTTTGTCCCAAGGAAACTTATCCCTTTTTTAAGGTATTTATTTTATTGTTTCTATTTCGAGGGTGTGTGTGTGTGTGTGTGTGTGTGTGTGTGTATACACATGTGTGTGCATGCTCTTAGAGGTCAGAAGAGGGTGTCAGATCCTGTGGATCTGGAGTTTATAGGCAGGTGTCAGCTGTGGGTGCTGGGAACCAAACTCAGGTTCTCTGCAAGAGCTTCAAACACTTTTTTAAAAGATTTGTTTCCTTTTATTTTATGTATATCACTGTTTTGCCTGCATGTATGTCGGTACCAAGTGTGTGTCTGATGCCCACAGGGATCCATCCTCTGAAACTAAAGTTACAGACCATTGTGGACCTCTTACAAGAATAGCCAGTTCTCTCTCTCTCTCTCAACACATTTTTATAGATTTATTTATTTATTATATAAGCAGTGCTCTGTTTGCATGTAACCCTGCAGACTAAGCCAGTGCTCTTTACTGCTGAGCCATCTCTAAAGCTTCCCCAAGAGAACTTATTAAAAAAATTTATTGGGTTGAGTGTTTCAGAGGTTTCCATCCATCTTTGTGGGAAGGGCATGGCAGATCACATGATAGACAGGAATCAGTGAGACTATCTACCTGTGCTAGCTGGCCCCTCCTTGTCCCCTTTCATTCCGTCTGGGCCCTGCCCATCTGGTGACACCTACACACACTTAGAAGCAGGGGATTGTGGGAGGACCCAGCACAGGGAGCCACTTCTGCTGGTGACTCCCAGGTGATCGGCAGTGTCAGTAGCAGAGAATGTCGTATTTACCCTTTGAGTCTTGAGAGAAAGAAAGAAAGAAAGAAAGAAAGGAAGGAAGGAAGGAAGGAAGGAAGGAAGGAAGGAAGAAAGAAAGAAAGAAAGAAGGAAGGAAGGAACCTGAACATCTGTTCAACTTTGTTAATCTAAAAAAATAAAATAACAAGAAGGAATCCAGCAGGTATTATCCATCTGAGACAGCCCCCCTAAAAAAATGAACAAGAACAAAAGGATGAAGGGATCCAATAGGTATTATCCTACAGTTTGAGGGACCCCAAAACAGACGGAGGTTGCAGCTCTCAGCCTCCTTCTTCCCTTGTAGCCCAGAGGGGCTCAAATGCCACGAAGACCCACTCCCTTGGAAGCTAAGGCAGGAGGGTTGGGGATTCTAGGGTATCCTGCACTATATGGCAGCCTGAGCATGCTGGGAATTTACAGCCCAGGGCCTGTGCCAGCCACATTTCAAACAGACACCCTGGGTAATGACAGTCTTATTTCAGAAGATAAGCTTGGGAACAGCTGGCTGGGTCTCAAGGGAATGTGGCCACGGTGAGCAAATGTCCTGGCTTGTTCTGCAAGTGTGGGCCTTTGAGACTTCGGGGAGGGAGGAGAGGGAGCCAGGAGTCTGGCAAAGGAGACTGAAGCCTCCCAGGCCAGTACACCCACCCTGAAGAAAACACAGGGCTTGGACTGTGGCTCCTGCCTGGGACTCATGGTCCAGATGGGGGACTGCATGACCTCCCTCATCATCCATTTCCCACAGGACCAGTCCCTGTCGCTGTCAGACTCCTACAGTTTGACCCAACTGGGTCATCTCCAGCTGCCCCTCCTAGCAGAAGCTTCAAGCTGGGAATGCACCTCACACAGGGGACCTTTGAATTGTCTGTGACAGGGGCTATTTGCTGTCACTCTGCAACAGAGGAGCTTCATGTGGAGGGAAATCTCCCTCCCAAGACTTATTTATAGCTGTTTCCAAGCCTTCCCCCACAAGTCCCAGAGGCATCCAGCCCACCAGAGCCCACTGGGTCCTGTGGTATTCTGGGTGTGGGGGTTCCAGCTTGGGCAGCGGCTGGCTGCAGGTCATCCAACCATCAGCCCAGAAACCAGAGCAGGTGGGACAGACAACTGTGGGAACCAGAACCTGGCAGGTGTGGCGATTGTTATTTGTGCTTTAACAAATAAAGCTTGCCTGAAGATCAGAGTACGGAACTAGCTACTAGGTAGCCATAAAGGCCTGGCGGGGGTGGTGCACACCTTTAATCCCAACACTCGGGAGGCAGAGGCAGGCAGAGCTCTGAGTTCAAGGCCACCCTGGGCTACTCAGATTGATTCAGTCTAAAAGAGGAGCAGAGCCAATCCGTGGTGGCTCACACCCTTAACCCCAGTATTTGGGAGGTGGAGACAGGAGTGATATGGCTGGGTGGAGAGGGGGTATAAAGCGGGAGGAGACAGGACCAGGGCCCACATACAGCTGCCATGTCACTCCAGCAACGGTGCTAGCTGGCCAGTGAGCTGCAGGGATCCCCTCTCTCCTGCTCCAAACCAAAGCTGGGCTTATAGGAGCATGCCCCCATGCCTGGCTTTTCTGCGGGCTTCCTAACTGCTCCACCCATTCACAGGAAATGCAGACCTTAGGAGAGGGCTGCTAGGGTCCCCAATGGTCCCCAGAGCCACTGAGAACACATTCCGCATGCAAGGATGGTTAGGCTCAGGGTGGCTCAGGGGTAGGTGATGCCTCGGGGTATGAAGTGCTGGCCTTTGTAAAGAGATGAGACCTGGAGGTGGGAGGGGCTGGGCGAGTGTGCTGTATGAACCCTAACCTGACACCCCTGAGGATATGCCTGGGGACAGGCAATGTGAGCTGGGAGAGGGCCCAGGTGGACGGTTGGCTGGCTTTCTGAGCCGAGAGTGCCAACCTGGTCTCTGATGCTGCGCATGGGTGTGGCTCCAGCAGCCAAGTCCCTCTGCCCATCCCTTCCACAGGTAGACCCTTATCTGCCCTACGAGTATACATGTGCAGGGATGCTGGAAAGGATCCACGCCTACATCCAGCACCAGGTAGGTCACCCTGCGTCCTCTGCCCCCAGGGACTTGAGCTGTCACTCCAAACCCTATCACTTTCAGAGTTGGGGCCCGTGCTGACACTGGGGTCTATGTAGACTGCAGTTATAGGCAAGCTCTGCTCTCCATGCTGGGGGTGCAGGGGGCTGGGATCCAGCAGGCATGATGTCAGCCCCACCCTACCCCACAGGCCTGGAAAACATAGAAACTATATGCATGCATGCATACATACATACATACATACATACATACATACATATAATATTTCCAAGTTTGACAGCTGAGCTAATGGAACAGGCAGGAGCCCCTGCTCACCACCCTCAAGGTGGGGCTGGAGTGGGGGTCTGCCCTGAGGAATGGGGGAAGGCCGGCTCCTGTGTCTGCTCAGCCATACCACACAGCCCCAGTGAGGAGGCAGCTGACAGGCAGACATCTTCTCAGCCAGCTCGGAATGCACAGAAGCCATCCAGTGAGGCACAGGTTAGGGGCCCTGCCTGGACCCCGTGAGCTGAGCTGCCATGGCTGCAGATGTGCTCTGTCAGACTCCAGGTGTGAGAGAAAGCCAGAGGATGCAGGACTATGGGACCGGGAGCCTGGGACAGCTGCTGCAGCCCTTAGATCTAGGCAGATGCCCTGTGTGTCTGAACTTTGGCTGGCCACGGTAGGAGCATTAGGACCTGGAGACTGGTTCTGAACTGTTGCTCTACAGACAAGACTCTGAGGCCCCCTGAGGGGAGCCTCAGAGGGCTGCCCAAGGCTCTGTCCCCGTGCTGAGCAGGGCTAGTGGGCCTCAAGCTGAAGCCCTGAGTCTGACCCCACAAGTGAGGTCATGCAGGGTAGACCACTCCCAAACAGGTGAGAGTTCAGAGCCCGCCTCTGCCGTCCATGCGTGAGTCCCTGGCTTCCGTCCTCTACTCTGCAGAATAATTAGCATTCATTCTATGGGCAACTTGGTGTTACAGAAATAATGCTTGAGGCCGCTCGGCATTCAGTAAGTCTCCAGTAGTGGCTCTTACTGAAATTGTAGTGCCAGGCACTCTAGACAGAACCCACCCCCTTCCCTAATACCTCTCTCTTCCTGACAGGACTTCTGTGCAGGTCCAAGCCCGGTCCCACCAGGTGCTCACGCTGCCCAGAGTCCCTTTGTCTTAGCCCCCAATGCCACTCATCTCGAGTGGGCCCAGAACATCAGCTCTATCGCGGGAGCCTGGCCCCCGACCCGCTCTCTGCGGGCCTGGCTGGCAGCCCCTGGGAGAGCCTGCACAGATGCCTGCCTGGACCATGGGCTAGTCTGCGAGCCTTCCTTCTTCCCCTATCTCAACAGCCAAGACGCATTTCTCAAGTGAGTCTAAGCCCCTGCCCGTGTCCTACCTTCTCACCTGTCTGCTTCCCTGTAGATGGGGTCTAATGCTCTTTAATCCGCTAAGACAGATCCATAGAGGACACCCCTTCTGGCCTTGCCCTTTCCCACATCCTTTGACCCCTGCCCAGCCTGGGCGGGCATCTCTCCCGCCCTTGGCTTCTCGGAGCTCCGACAGATGGGTTTAAAACCGTGGCTCGTGTTTTCCCTGGTCCAGGGACAGGGTGGGCTGTGCTAAGCTGGGAGGCAGCTGTCGTCCCACTCAACAAAGAGTGATGATGCTGACGGCTCCTTTGCAGGCTGCAGGTGCCCTGTGACAGCACAGAGTGGGAGATGCATCACTTATACCCTGCCTTTGCCCAACCCGGCCAAGAGTGCTACCTACAGAAAGAGCCGCTGCTCTTCAGCTGTGCTGGGGCCAGCACCAAGTACCAGAGGCTCTGCCCCTGCCGAGACTTCCTCAAGGGCCAGGTGGCCCTGTGCCAGGACTGCCTGTGAGGCCGGAGGCCACCCTGCCCACATCTGCCCACCCCCGGTTGGCAAGCACCTGCGCTCTCCGGTTGCAGCCATGCTCACGGTGTGTCTCCTGGCCGAGAGCAGGAGGAGGAGGCCGAGGAGGCAGCAGCTTCAAGCCTGCAGCTCCATCCTAGGGCGCTCCTGGCCCTAACCACAGGACTCGTGGCCGAGCAGATGGGCTGACCCACCTGTCTGGTGGGCCCAGGAGCACGTGAATGGAGACCCCTTGCTTTCTGAGGTCTGGATCAGCTGGAGACATGACCCTGGTCATTCTTGGGCCCAGGATAGGCCTTCCGATCTACAAGAGCATGACCACGTTGCCCCCTAGTTCACCAGAGGTGTCAAGGACTGGGGGACAGGCCACAGCCACACTTGCTACGATGATGCAGCAGTTCATGCAGGGGCCAGTGTGTCCATCCGCAGTTGTTTGGGGTGGACAAAGGGCAGAGAACTCGGGGAGGCTGGGGAGGGGCCCTGCCCTCCTCCTCTCCTCGTCCACCTCCCCGTCCCTTACTCCAGCTTCCTCCAGCGGGCTTCACTTTGGCCTCTCCTGAGACCCAGCTCTGGCATGATCTGTGACTCCACAGCCTCCGACTCTGCCCCTCCGGGGACACCTGCACCGCGGCCTCTGACGAGGCCCAGATCAGCAAGGCATCCTCTGCAGGTTCTGACACCGCTCTTCAACCTTCCGGCATCTCATGCCAGCCAGGCTAGGATGGCGCTTCCCCCCCCCCCGTGGCACACTTGGCTCTGTTGCACAGACCTACCAGACCTTCCATGGCCTCCCGCCCATCTATCTTCTGCTTCCTGCAGCTCAGGCCACTTCCAGAATTCAGTACCCATCTCTGTGTGGCATGCCCACCTCCAGTCCAGGGTAACCCTTCCCTCCCCTAACTCCAGGGCCTGCCGAGTCCAGCCAGGCCTCCAGGAACACTGCCATTGCCCATGTATGGCCACCCCCCAGCCTCAAGGCTGGCTTCCTGGGCCCAGAGGTTGTAGGAAGGACCAACCTCTCTGGGACTTGCTGGTGCCCCCTGGCCTGGTTGGCCCCTGTGGCAGCAGAGCCCAGGGCAGCAAGAGACCTGTGACTCTGAGGATCTGACTATCAGAGGAAAGCAATAGAGACACTCTTCTCTCTCTCTTTTTTTTAAAGATTTATTTCTTGAAATAAATATTTTATTGGGATGTGAGATGATAAAGAAATCTGCTATTGTGTGTGTGTGCGTGTGTGTGCGTGTGCATGTGTGCGTGCATGCGTGTCTGTGTGCGCGCGCGCGTGTGTGTGTGTGTGTGTGTGTGTGTGTGTGTGTGTCTTTTCCTGGGACCTCCAGGGCTTGCTCAGCATAGTGGGGACTTGCTGGGGTCCCCAGATGCTGTCTGTGTTGATGGGACTGGGCAGGAAAATGAGGTGCTGCCAGCACCCAAAAGAAGTCAGCACAGCTGTGAGCTGCAGAGCTGTGAGGTCAGAGAGCACCAGCCCGCTGTGGGAGAGCTTGCGGTCGCCCATCAGAGATGTGCCGGGACTTTTGGGGCTCACTGTGCGTAGGACTCCGGGCTGGGGCTGTGATATCCAGGTTCATCCATCGTATCAGGTGTATGCCTTCCTGCTCCTGTTACAGGTGAGCAAACACTGGGCTGGGGCTATGCCCAAGGTCTCGCTTCGACCTCAGGTGTCCCATCAGGTGACGTCATTCTATTAGGTGTATGTTACAGAAGAACAAACAGGCAGAGTTAAGTAACTCCCCAGGTCACATGGCTCGTGGCATCAGGTCCATTTCAAAGCTTCCATGAGGACCTGGGTCTGGGCTTTTGCTGGGCTTAAATACATGGAGACATTCTAAAGTCAGGGAACCTTCTTCAAGCCAGGGACTCTCCATGGGGGCAGTCTTACTCCCTGAAAAGTGTCCAGACAGGTTATGTCCAGAGTTGGGACATGGCTGTTTACATGGCAGTCAGTGGGTGTAATCAGGTAATGCAGGTTAGGTCAGCTTCCTGTAGCTCACAAGATGCCCCCCCATTTGCCTCCACCCCCCACACAGAGAACAATCTGGCCCACAGCACCAGCAGCACCTAGGCAAGACAGCCCTGCACCAGGGCAGTGGTTCCCAGATGTCACCAGCGGCCCTCAGTTCACAGTTCAGCCTCCCGGAGTCTGACAGGTCTGAGTAACAGGAGGTGCTTTGATCCTTGAGTTCCCAGGAGCTGCTGCTGCTGCTGTCGCTGACACCAAGCTGTGGCCTGAGGTTTTAAAAGCCCTGGTCTAGACCAAGTGAGCACTGGAGGTATTTCCAATATGCTAATGTTTATCCTACTTATTTACTTATATATATTTTCCATGTGCAGGCTAGCTTCAAAATCCCTGTGTAGCCCATGTGCTCGTGGGGGTGGATGTGAGGTTGGAGGAATTTTGCAAACCATTTGTTAGATGGCCAGCATCTTCACACCGGCCACAGTGAGCATGGTATAGCACTGAAGCTGCAGGGCTCCGGTCCTCTTTGCTTGACCCCCTGCCCTCCCCCCAGGACCATGGCCGGCCAGCCTCCATGGAGACCATATGGGTAGCAGCTCAAGTGTCAGTCAGAGTCCCATGTTTGTCCCAGCATTTGACAGCAATACAAGTGCTCAGGGCTGAGCAGGGCCCTGCCTCCCACTTGCCTTGGCTCAGGGAAATAATAATAATGAATGAAAAACTGATTTTATTGAGGACCATTTACTACAAAAGGCCTCAGGGCACCTTGCACCCCGGTGTAATTAGAAGTGGCCTCTTTTCAGCTGTGGTTTGGAATAGAAGCCAGCACTCTGCAGCCCAGCAGCCCCTACAGCCTCTCGGCTTCCAGTTTTGTGGAGGAACCTGGGGAGGGGCCTTCCCCGGAGGGTCAGGAAGTTTCTAGTGGAGGGGCCCAGTGTCAGAATGGGCCTCTGAGTCTGAGATGCCACAACTGAGCCCTCAGAGGGAAACCGGAAAGGCTGAGGGCCAGAGCCTCCCTCATGAAGGAACGCACCAAAGCCAACATGCCCAAATCAGACCCTGACCTTGACCCTAGAGGAAAAAGGGTGGTGGCTGTCACTCAGCCTGTCCTCAGCTTGTGAGATCCCTGTGCTAATCTCCCAGAGGACCCAGGTTCAATTCTCAGCATCCACATGGCAGCTCACAACTGTCTGTAGCTCCAGTTCCAGGGATCCGTCTGATATCCTCTTCTGGCCTCAGTGGACACACACAGTCAGGTGCACACACACACACACACAGTCAGGTGCACACACACACTCACACACACAGTCAGGTGCACACACACACACTCACACACACAGTCACACACACAGTCAGGTGCACACACACACACACTCACACACACAGTCAGGTGCACACACACACACACACACAGTCAGGTGCACACACACACAGTCAGGTACACACACACACAGTCAGGTGCACACACACACACACACTCACACACACAGTCAGGTGCACACACACACACACATATAAAATAAATAAGCAAATAAATAAATTAAAAAAAAAAAAACTAGAGAGATGACTCCATGGTTAAAAACACCACTCTTAAAATGACCCCAGTTGAAACCTGGTGGCACACGCCTTTACTCCCAGTACTCAGGAGGCAGAGGCAGGTGGATCTCTGTGAGTTCGAGGCCAGCCTGGTCTACAGAGAGAGTTCCAGGACAGCCAGAGCTGTCTGGAAACAAACTACAACAAAAACTAAGTTCAATTTCCAGCCCCCACATCTGGCTGCTCATAACGCCTGTAGCTCCAGGTCAGAGGGTCTGAGGCCTCTTCCAATCTCAGCAGGTGCCCACACTCATAGGCACACACACACACAGACACACAATTTAAACTAAAAAATATATTTTAAAAAAGGATCCTAGCTTGGCACAGTGGTGTAGGCCTTTGATCCCAGCACTCAGGAGGCAGAGGCAAATCTCTGAGTTCAAGGCCAGCCTGGTCTACAAATCCAATTCCAGGACAGCATAGTGAGAAAAAAACCTGTCTCAGAAGCCCACCTTTTGGACCAGGCCAGAAGACAGCAAGTAACCTCTGGGGGGGGCAGGCAGCCTGGAGGGGCAAGAAATAAGAGATTACATGCTCAAGGCTAGTATCTAAACCCCTGGAGCCCCTGCAGTTCCCATTTCATTTTTATAAAAGGCGCAAACTGAAGCCATGCTGGGCTGTGATGGCCCTTACCTATAACCCAGCGCTCAGCGAGCAGATGCAGGAGGATTAAGAGTTCAAGGTTATTCTTGGCTACATAGAAAATTGGAAGCCAGCCTGGGCTATGAGGGTCTGCCTCCAAAACCAAAAGACCAAAGTCGATGCAGAGAAGGGACCGGAGTCAGCTCTAATTCTGGAAACTTCCAAACAGCTGCCTCGGCCTTTGAAGTGCTGTTTCTGTCTGCCCATTCATTCCTCCATTCATCAATTAAAAAGCAATTTCTGAGCACAAAGCCCAGCTGGCCCGGTGCTGAAGCTGGAGAGGAGCTCTCGGCCTCTCCTCCCGGAGCAGGACCTTACTCTCGTGCTGGGGCGGGGGCGGGGCAGCTGTGAAAGAGAAAGAATCTCCTGTTTTAATTACTCAGTAATATTAATGAAAATATAAGAGGAATCTCTGAGGTGGGATGAAGTCAAAGTAGGGGACAGGACAGAGCACAATACTGGGCCCAGCCCCTCCTTAGTCCAGACAGCATGGTGTGTTCCCAAGGTAAGAGATGAAAATATACCGGTTTGTATCAGGCCTCTTGCCGATGCTGGGGAGGTGGGAGGACCCAGCCTTACCTTTAGAGAACTCACAGCCTTCAGGGAGCAGAGGCCCCACAGAAGGATAAAGCCACAGCAGGTGTCAGGCTGTGGCTCCTGGACGAAATCCTGTTGCTATGACAAATACCACAAGCAGCTGGGAGCTGGATGGTGGCAGCCGGAGCTCGCCTTTAATCCCAGCACATAGGAGGCAGAGGCAGGCAGATCCCTGTGAGTTTGAGGCCAGCCTGGTCTACAGAGTTCCAGGGTAGCCAGGGCTACACAGAGAAACCCTGTCTTGGTATAAACAAACAAACAAATAAATACCACAAGCAAAAGCATCTTAGCGGGGAAAGGGTTTACTAGGACTTCCAAGTCACAGCCCATCACTGAGGGGAGCTGGCAGAGCTGGAACAGGAATGTGAAGGCAGGCCTATTCACACAGCCCAGGCCTGTTCACAGAACGTAGGCCTGTTCACACAGCCCAGGCCTGTTCACACAGCCCAGGCCTGTTCACAGAACTTAAGCCTATTCGTACAGCTTAGGCCTGTTCACACAGCACAGGCCTGTTCACATAGCACAGACCAATTCACACAGCCCAGGCCTGTTCCCACAGCACAGGCCTGTTCACACAACACAGACCTGTTCACACAGCACAGACCTATTCATACAGCTCAGGCCTATTCACACAGCTCAGGCTTGTTCACATAGCACAGACCTGTTCACACAGCCCAGGCCTGTTCACACAGCACAGACCAATTCACACAGCCCAGGCCTGTTCCCACAGCACAAACCTGTTCCCACAGCCCAGGCCTGTTCACACAGCACCACCTCTGACCAACGGGATGGATGTGACTGACTATGTTAGAGTTCAGACCAACAGCTGGGCCCACAGCTGTCTGTGGCTTCATCTCAGCGTGCCTGCAAATTCTTTTGACATCCCCAGCTGACACCTTACCTGTTCCCAGAATTCTCTTCTGAATGCTGGGTTCTGGCACCTTGTCAGTTCCCCATCAAATTAATGAGTTACATAAAAACAAAACAAAACAAAAAACCCTGTGAGGCCTGTCATTTTGTACTTGAAAGAACCTCGATTTTACCTTGATGAAAATGGCCCTCGGGTAACATCTTCCAGCCTTCAGGGTGGGAACCCACAAGGCTGGCTCGTGTTGCAGGACACAGAAAGGGTGGAGAACCTGGTACTGAACCACCCAGGCAGGGCTGGGTTTGAAGTCTGGGATGTGGAGGGTGCTGACCTTGCCCTGCTGCTACGGAGGTGTGTGACCTCTGACCTCTCAGGCAGGCCCAAGCCCATCCTGTAAATTAGGCACATTAATGACAGGTGAGGCAGGGCGGGGTCAGGAAAAGGAAAGGTCCACAGCTCGTAGGAAGGGACTGAGATGAGCTGACCCTTCAGGAGGAGCGTTTTAGGACAGACAGACACATGACCTCAGACAGTCCCAATGGGGCCAAGAGGGGGAGAGATTAGGAGAAATGGTCATGATGTACAGATATCCAGCGTGGTGGAGATCCTGAAGGGGGAGACAGATTTCAGTTCCAGAGAACAAAGAGCGTTTGGGTTCTCTTCAGGAAGGTGGGCGAGCTTCGACTTCATAGCAAGTACTCCAATTGAGAACACGCCTCCATCGGATTGGCCTGAAGGGAGTCTGCACTGAAGGGAGTCTGCACTGAAGGGAGTCTGTACTGAAGGGAGTCTGTACTGAAGGGAGTCTGCACTGAAGGGAGTCTGTAGGGCACCAGCCCCCAAGGACCGTGCCACGCCTGGGCTGCTGGTCCTGGGTTCTAGGAAAGCAGGCTGAGCAAGCCATGGGGAGCAAGCCAATGAGCAGCGCCCTCCATGGCCTCTGCCTCAGCTCCTGCCTCCAGGTTCCAGCCTTGAATTCCTGCCCTGACTTCCCTCAGTGAAGAACTGTGCTCTATAAGATTAAATAGACCCTTTCCTCCCCAAGTTGCTTTGGTCTTCATGTTTATTATAACAACAGAAGCAATGTAAGGCGCCACTGTTCAAATGACTTGACAGATTTACACGGCCCCACCTGGGTGGCATAGCCCTACATGTGGAATGGGGGTGGGGGGATGGGAGGGGAGGGTGGTCAGGGTGCATGTGAGGGGGAAGAGAGAGTAAGAGGGAGGGAGGGAGAGGGAACTGGGATCGACATGTAAAATTAAAAATATAAATAAAAGAAATAAAGCCTTAAACCTCACAAAAAAAAAAAGAATAATCTCATTTTAGTAAACATGAGAGGTAGGATAATATCCCACACTCTCCAAAGTATATCCTCTTCCTAATCATCAGAAACTTAGGATCTGGCTTTCTTTTGTTTTCTTACTGTAAAAACTTCATGAAACTGTTTAAAAAAAAAAAAAAAAAACACCATTGTAAAACACCGAATGACTGGCCTAGCCTGGCCTAGCCTAGCCTACAGGGGCAGACACTAGGTTGGGGCCATAGGGTATCCCAACCTAAGCAGCAGCTAAAGGAAGGGGGTGCAAGGCCACAGCATGGCTTCACCCCCACCCCGTCTGTGGGGAGGGGCACAGTCTGACTTCCAGGACAGAGAGGGCAGTAGAAACTCTGAGCCTAACAGGAGACCCCGCAAGGTCAAACAACACACCCAAGCACACCCGTGAACCAACAATTTTGTACAACAGTTGGCCGTGTAGGGAGGTGGAGGCATTGTGGGCATCAGAGCTGGGGGAGGCCCCGTAAGAAAGTTAACAGGTTCCACCATGCCAGGGGGATTCAGTGCAGCTGATGGGGCCCAGCCACACCCCCAGTCCAGGCTGAGCACTGTCACACAGCGAAGCAAGTGTGTACTCATCCCTTGGCCCCTCAAACCACCCCCCCAAGGACAGTGCTGTCACTGCCCTCCACCACACAGGGGAGACTGGGCATGTGGAGGCTTCGCCCAGATTTTCTTCCCGTCTTATGTGGAGCCTGGCTCTGTAAGCACACACACTTCCACCAGGCCCGGCTATGACCCTGGGTGTCCCAACTCCAGCCTGCTGCCTCCACCCCCCCCCCCCGACTTGTGAAGGCTGTGGTGGTAGGCACAGCTGGACCCACAGGCCTACTCTGTGTAAGGCCAGCACTCAGGGGCAACAGAGTGGGAAGTCTGCTCAGGGCCAGTGGGAACAGGATCTCCTCTCTCCAGGTTTCGGCAGGGCTCTGCGGGGCTGGGGAACCAGGGCTCAGAGGGGTCCACCTGGCCTCATCTACTTTTGGGTACCAGTCAGGCTCATTGAAATGTGTGTGCCAAGTGGCTGCCCCGGTTGTGAGCCGGCTGCTGTGCTGATGAGGGTTAGCAGGGAGCTGCAGAGGGCCTCATTTGCAAGTGTAATGACTGGCGGGCCTCACTTGCAATCTCTAGGCTCCAGGTTTTGATTAGCTGCGGAGGAAAAGGTCTCTCTGTTTTATTCATGAGGCCTGGAGCCGGGGAACCCCCTTCCAAACACATCTCCATCCCTGCCAGCTCCTTCTCTCAGGTGGGATGGTGAGGGCAGTCTAGGTGAGGAGGGTCCCCAGAGGACTATATTGATCATGAAGCTCAAGGCCACCCCTTGTGGTAAGAAAGGGAAATGCTTTTCTGTAGTGGAGGGGATGGAACCCAGGGTGAGCATTTTACCACTGACCAGAGAACATTCTTTGTTGTTGTTGTTGTTGTTGTTGCAAGATTCCCCAGACCCCCAGCCACCCAGTAGGACCCCAAGCCCCCTTCCGAAGATCTTGAGAAACCCAAGAAGCCCATCCTTCTAGGTGGGTATCCTTAGCAGGGTTTTTTTCTGGCTCCAGCCCCTGCCCAGGGCTCCATGCACATAGGGAGACCTACTGGGTTCTGCCCCTCCCCGTGGCCTCTCTGACCCAAACGCTAGTCTCCTTCTTCAGTGCAGGCTTCTACCTCGAGGGAGACCTGGAGTCAGATGCTTTTGTCACCCAGAAAGCCAGGCAAGGGCCTGCAGGGACAACCTCAGCTGCCTGGTTGTTGACTTTGTTGATTTCTGAGGGATGAGCCTGTGGTGGTTTGGAGGGCTGAGGGAGGCTGTTGGGTGGTTTGTATCTGGATTTCTTGCCAAATAAGTGGGGCTTAGAATTTTCGTCTGTTTGTAATTAGCTATGAGTTGTGGAACATGTTTCTCCATGTAAAATGGGTGTGATAATGCTGAGAAGCAAATGGAATCAAGCAAATGACAGACAGGTCCTGTCTTGGTCTGAGCATCAATAAATGTCCAGTCTTGTCTGTATCACCAGAGCCTCCAAGCCTGCCTAGTTCACATTACTCTTGGGGTAACTTCCTTCTGAATTTGAGCACACCACAGGGAGGTGGGTTAGAGAGCTGGCTCAGGGGTTACAGGCATTGGCTGCTCTTGTGGGGGTCCCAGGCTCGGTTCCCAGAACCCACAAAGGTCTTACAGCCATCTGTAACCCCAGTGCCAGGGGAACCCAAAGCTTCTTCTGGCCTCTGTGGGTACCACACACATATGACACACATACATTCAGGCAAACTTTCATACACACATTTATTTTTTTAATCTTAAAAAAAAAATACTACCCAGGCATGGTGGTGGCACACACTTTAATTCCAGAACTCAGGAGGCAGAGACAGGAGGATCTTTGTGAAGTCAAGGCCAGCCTGGTCTACAAAGTGAATTCCAGTACAGCCAGCACTATTACACAAAAGAAACCCTGTCTTGAAAAATAAAACAAACACACAAAAGGGAATATACACCTCTCTCCAGACACTTGTCAATCTAATTTCTAGAGGAACAATGTGGATGGGAGTGGCCTTAGGTCACGAAGGCTACACTGTGAATGGGTTAGTTACCATGGAAATGGGTTACTAGCAAAAGGATAAATTCAAGCTGGGTAGTGGTAGCACACACCTTTAATCCTAGTACTGGGGTGGGGGTGGGGGCAGAGGCAGGCCGATCCTTATGAGTTCAAGTCCAGCCTGGTCTACAAGAGCTAATTCCAGGACAGCCTCCAAAACCACAGAGAAACCCTGTCTCAAAAAAACCAAAATAAATAAGTTCAACCATACCTCCATCCATCTACTCTGTGTGTTTCTCTAGTTTTTTCTGTCTTCCCTCTCTGCCTTTGTCTCTGACCTCTTTCTCTCTCTGTCTCTCTCTTCCTCCTCCTCGTGGTGCAGACCTGGACTTCCCTGCCTCCAGACTAAGCACTAAATAAGTAGCCACTGTTTATAATGTATCTGTGCTGTTCTATTATAGAAGTCCAAACCAGATGTAGAGGGCATCTTCCAAGTTCCTGCTAAAACAAAGTAGTATGCACATAGGAGGAACACTCCCAGGGCATAAAGATGGTTCTAGGTGAATTTACTCATCCCTGGAAAAGAGGCCAGGATGGAGGGTGTTGGGTTACACAGTGGAGAGCGCTGCGGCCCAGGGCAGCCTTCCATGGCACTGAGAACCCCCAGAGCTCTGAGGGAAACTTCAGAGGGAACCAACTACTAGATGGTGTTTCACCCCTAAACCCAGGTCAGACGACTGATTCGCACATCAGGGCCACTATGGACCTCCACCAGAGCACGTGGGATTGCCAAGCTCATGGGACTCATGAACGATCTGTTTCTAAAGCAACTGTACAGGAGTGGTGTGCCGTTCCTGCTGTGCCCCTGAGCCTTCTTGGAAAAGGAGCCAAAGTTTCAAGGCCTCTGAGCAGCAACACACCTGCCCGGCCTGGCAGGCACCCTACGCGCTCTGGAGGTCCTGTTCTGGGGAGGCTGTGGGATCTCCCTGGGGGAGGTGGGCCACCGAGGGTGGGGCCTTGACTGTTATTTCTGCTTGTGACCCAAGCTCTATTCGTCTTAATCCATCAAGATGTGAAGGAATTGTCCTGCCTCCACAAACAAGGCTACGATGCACCGTGCCCTCCGAACCCTGAACCCAGCAATTCCCCTCTCCCTGAAATTGCTGCCATTGCCATCTCTCATACACACTAATAAATTGTTAGCAGTGCTTTTTAAAAGCCGTGAGGTTGTTTGCCATTTATGCTGAGTCAGGAATCGTCCCTTAAAGGAGCCGTGCAAATATCTGCTTGTCTCTCACAAATCGGAGTCCAACCGAGAAAAATGCTGCTACCAAGAAGCCTTGCTTGTCTCTGTTCTTTTGTTTCTGACATCCTTTTTTAAGCTTTTGTTAAATTTTTAGTGGGAGTTCTTATTAGCCACGTAGGTGCCCTATGTAAAGAGTAAGGTTTTTCTTCCCGCTGCTGGTCTGGAAAGTGTGGGTGGGCACATATGTCCTGGTGTCAGAGAAGCAGCTTCAGAAGTTGCTGCAACGTGAAATAAAGGGTCTCATGGGCTAGAGTTAAATAAGGACACAAACAACAGCGTGAGGACTGAGAGAAGCTAAGAAAGAGGCAGAGCAGGGTGGAAGGGGGGGCGAGGAGTGAACTCCTCGGCTCCCAGTGTGAAGCCAATAGCTTTCGACTGCAATGGAAAAGGTAAGAGTATAGGACATTATCTAAAACTTCTGTATAACCACCAGATAGACAAAAGTCAGGAGTGGTTGAAAGGGGTTCCCCTGCAGGGGGCGAGTGGGGCGGGGCAGGGTAAGCCGGGGATGGTGCTGCTTTTGGTCTAAGTGCTCTACACAGTTTCATTTGCACCAGGTGGGTCATCCCCACCAAGCAGAATGAAGACAAGCACCGATCAAGGATCTTGCCACCCCCTGGCTGCCTTTCCAAAGGAGCCCTGCTGTGGTAATGGCTGCACTTAGCCTGCTTTTAAGGAAGGGAAAAGCAAGCCCGCTGCCCTGCAAGCTGGGTTCTGGGAGCCTGTCCTGCAGTGTGAAGATCTCTTGGGAAAGGAGCAAGAACCTTGCAGAATATATAATTTATTTTTATTTTTTAAAATTGGGGCTGAAGAGGTGGCTCAGCAGTTAAGAGCATATACTGCTCTGTTGTTGTTACTTTGAGACAGGGTTTCTCTGTGTAACATTCCTGGCTGTTCTAAAATTCATTTTATAGACCAGGCTGGCCTCAAACTCACTGAGATCTGCCTGCCTCTGTCTCCCTAGTGCTGGGATTAAAGGTGCACGAAACCACTGGGTGATGGGAGATGTCGTCCTGTAAATGTGTTTCTCGTATTGGTTAATGAATAAAGCACTGTTGGCCAATAGGAAAGCAGGATAGGCGGGACTAGGAGGAGAAAGGAAGTGTTAGGGAGGAGATCCAAGATGGAGAACAGAGAGAGCAGAATGCCAGCCCCTCTCTCCGGTAAGGTAAGACCACGTGGAAGTACTTAGATTAATAGAAATGGGTTAATAATTAAGACAGAGCTAGCCAATAAGAAACTAGTAACTGGCCAACAGCATTATATCAAATACAGAGTCTCTGTGTGTTACTTAGGGCTGGCGCGGCGGTGGGACCAGACCAGCCGGCAGGAAAAACCTTACTGCTAACAACCCGAATAACTACTCTTACAGGCTTTGTCTGGGGAAATGTGTCAATCTGATTTTGAACAGCTGGCTTTTTATTGTTTTCTTGATTGCACCACTATGTGCCATTTAACTCAAGACCTTGTTAAATGCATTTGTCAGAGAGACTTCTAGGCTCACACAGACAGACTGAAGCTGATCCTCAAATAAGAGAGACACTTCCTGCCTGGGGGCTGAGGGGCCCTAACAGGAGTACTCCACAGTCGGGTCTTGTTGCCATTTGGATGTGGCTGAGTGAGATCCTTTACAGAACACGGACGTTTTGCTCCCTATGTTTTCTTATTATCTTGTGGCTTTTGCCAGTCAGTTGACATATTCCTGCTGGAGTTGCTCCCTCTTAAGTGGCAGGTGTTGTGGAATGTTTAACTATATAAAGGTATGTTACATTCGTTTATGTTAAGGAATGTCACTTTAACTATGTAAAAATGTGTTACATTTGTTTATGCTGCACTTGTTTAATTTTGTTAGGATACGTTGCGCTGCGTTTGTTTCATCTTGCCTGCCTAAGGCACCTGTTTGGTCTAATAAAAAGCTGAATAGCCAATAGCTAGGCAGAAGATGGATAGGCAGGGCTGGTGGGCAAAGAGAATGAGGAGGAGGAGGAGGAGGAGGAGAAATCTGGGCTCCAGAGGGAAGAGGAGAGAATGAGGGAGAAAGAAAAGGACATGCCTGGACCAGAAGCCAGGCAGCCGGCAGGCAGCCGGATACAGAAGCAGTGAAAGTAAGATGTACAAAAGAAAGAAAGGTAAAATGTAGACAAAAAGAAACAGATTACGTTATAAGAGCTAGTAGGAGGGGCGTAAGATAAGGCCAAGCATTCCCAACTAATAGGAAGTCTTTGTGTCATGATTCGGGGGCTGGTTGGTGGCCCAAAAGCAAGCCTGTTACAGGCAGGTCTCCATTTTTTGGGACCCTCAAATAAAGGGGTGACCCATTAGCAGAGAAGCAAAGGACAGGCTGGCATGCTGGGTTACTGCTTCCACCAAAGGCCCGGGTATCAAAAGACTTTGATGCCATCTGTTCTCCAAGCATAGAAAAAACATGAAAGCATGTTCATGGAACCGTCCTGTAACTGGTCAACATCATCTGTAACGGCTTCCCTAGCACCCACATCAGGCAGCTCACAACTCTTCTTATTCCTGCTCCAGGAGTGCTGGCGCCCTCTTCTGGCCTCCTGGGGCACCTGCACTCATGCGTATACCCACCCTTACACACACACACACACACACACACACACACACACACACACACACACACACACACAGTCGTCATCCTGGCAAACCTGGCCCCGCCTCTCACTCACCTGCGAACGGCAGGTGTATGTACTCTGGCTCCTTAAAAGAAACAATCCCTTCCACTTTGTTCTTTCCCACTGATCCCTGGGACAGACAGGATGTTCCTGTTTCCCTCTTCGCCACTCTCTGTCTCTGTCTCTGCATCTCTTTACCTCTTTTCTCTTCCCTTCCCACCCCTCCCCTGCCATTTTAGTTGTTTGTTTGATTGGTTGGTTTATTTTTTAGTTTTTTGTTTGGTTTTGTTTTTTGTTTTTTTGAGACAGGGTTTCTCTGTGTCCTGGAACTTGCTCTTGTAGACCAGGCTGGTCTCGAACTCACAGAGATCCTCCTGCCTCTGCCTCCCATGTGCCCCTTTTTAATAAAACTTCTCACTTAAGCTCTGTCTGCCTGGCATCTTTGTCCCCCACCTTGGTCACCCTTGCCCGCCATGGAATCCACCAACGTCCCCGACAAGCTTTATTATAAAATATACATAATTAAAAAATTTAAATACTACATAGACCTAGACCCTGTCTCAAAAAAAAATTTAAAAATAAAATCTTCATAAAAATGACAAGAACCAGGTCTGTTGTGCCTTGTTCTAGACCCAAGCAAAGGGTCTGTCTCTCCTGCCTCTGGTTGTCTACACATGATTCTCTCTTCAAGCAGCCCAAGGATTGAGCAAACACAGCATCTTCCGGAGCCAGAGCATATAAACATTAAATTCACTCTTCCCTGTATCTAACTGCTCTTTTTTATTGAAACGAATAAAATCTCATGAGCAGAAATAGAATATTCTGCAAAAATATATGCCCATTAATATTAATAGTCAAAACCCCTGGGGCTTTATGAATTGGATGAGGATGTCTGTCTTGGGGACTCTGCCTCAGGGAAGATGGAAACAGCCTGTGCCTCCTAAGATGACCTTCTAAGTGTGGGTGGAGTCATCCAGTACTGATGAGGGGGGTCTGAGAAACCTGGGGGGGCCTCGAAGCTGAAATCCCTTTCTAGTTAGTGCCCCAGGGGTAGCAGAATGTCATTATTATACAAATAAGCCTCCTACCCCTTCCTTTACTCTTTTGGTGAATCAGATTCACTTTTAGGATGCCCAGGGCTGGGAAGCCTGTGGGAGGTCTTCACTGGAGAAAACCACCACCTTCAAACCGGCTCTGGTTCCAGGCTTACTGTTGGATCCACAAGGATCCGTTGTAATATAAGAAAAGCAGCGCACAAGAGAAAGATGCCACATGACAGGGTTCAGGCAGAGGGTTTTTTTTTTTTTTTTTTTTTTTTTTTTTTTTAATTAAGGGAAGAGATCATAAAAAGGGGAGAGAGGAGGGGGGAGACCAGCCTCCAGAGACAGGAGCATCAGGGGAGAGGAGAGAGGCAGAGAGGGGAAAGAGGGAAACAGAGAGGGAGAAAGGGGATGATGGGAGGTGGGCAGGGCCCTTTAAAAGGGAACATAGTGAATGTGCACAGGTGGTGCTCTTAGTGGCTGCAGCTGAGGGCGTGTCCTGTCAGGACCCCCAAGGGCAGTCCAGCACACATGCCTGAACGCTAACACCTGTAGAGAATAAAGCCCCCTTTTACCTCATGCAGAAGAGCTGCAAAGGCTTTGAGACCTCCCGTTTCTTCACAGATGTGACCTTACTAGGTTGAGCAGATTCCTTTTTCTATGCCCCCACCTAGTCCCTTCCCTTCTACCATCCAAGAGTGGGCCACCCCACCCCAAACACAGGCATCCTGTAAAACTCGGGACTACCATAGATCAAGGCAGAGGGACACCAGAGTCCCACAGAATGAGGACCAAAGCCTGCTCTCAAGATACGAGCTGTATGGGGAGTGTGCATAAGACAAAACTAGACTCCCTTAATATAGGTGACAATGGTGTGACTGGGACAGTATATGAGGCCACTGGCAGTGGGTCCAAGATCTAACACTAATGCACAAACTGACTTAGTGGAGCCCGTTCTATATGGAGAGACACCTTGCCCAGCCTAGACACAGGGATGGGGGGTTGAGGGGTGTCTTGGTCCTGCCTCAACTAGATATGATGGGACAGACTTAGTAGACTCCCTAGGAGAGGCCTCACCCTCTCCATGGGGCAGATGGGAGGGGGAGGGGAGGAGAGAGTGGAAACTGGGATTGGAATATAAAAAAATAAATTGATTTTAAAAATTAAAAAAAAAAGATACTAGCTGTAAAGTATGTGTCTGCAGGAGGGTTTCCCAGACTACCCTCCTTTCTGATCAACTGATACCAATTTGGGGTTACTTCCTTGTTAGGTCCAAAGTGCCCCCCTAAAATGGCAGTGCAAGGGGCAATGTCCCAAAGCAGAGACCAGGAAAACAACAGGGTTGTTCCTGGGTAAACTGAGTCTAAGTTCCACATCCCTCGAGCTGGTTTCCATTCGCTGGGAACCCCCTTTAACCTCTGGCAAGGGTGTCTGGCTCTCGTCAAGCAGAACTGCCCGTATCATCTGGAAGACCCGACTGCTGACTGTTGGAAAACCACGTGCTTTTCCGCCATTTTGTCCAGAGCGGCTGTGGCGGGTTTCAGGGTGCCCTCATGTACACCCCTGAAGTCCTGTCCTTGTCTAAAGGCCTCCCAGAACCAGGTTAGTGGGAGGCCAGAGGCGAACTTCCCCCATCCTTCCGGCGTGGCTGCACACCCTCTCCCTCCCCCAGAGCCCGGTGATTAGATGGGGCGAGGTCCTAAATCATCGTGTCTGTGCAAAGCCTCTCTGTGAGGGAAGGTGGCGTGTTCACAGGGGCTAAAGTGTGGGTTTCTTCAGGGCTGATATCCCCACTGCTACCCCCCAACACCCCATCCCCCACCCCTCACCACCACTGCCACCACCCCCCACTGTCACTACACCCTAGGCCTCTTACCACCCAGTACCCAGTGTCTTTCCTGACCGATGGTTCTGGAGAGAATGGCTGTGCCCCTTGGAATGCTGGCACGCTGAGCCCCAGCACCTGGCTTGACAGGAGGAGGATTAAACTATGCGGCAGGAAGTTAAAGGCCACGGTTCTCAGGATCAGCCGGGTGGGCAGAGCTGCCTAAGGAGATGGAATGTTGTCATTAGCTAGACTCTGGGGCATCTGGGAAAGGACTCTATCCGCAAGGCTTTTCCCTCTGCACCTGGCCAGACACAGGCCCTGTATGGATTGAAGTGCGGAACAAAAGTGCTGGCCATCCTTCCCACCAGGATGCTGGTGAGGCAGACCCTCACCTTCGACCTCAATTTCCTGCTCTGTTCTGGGTGAGTCCCCGAGCTGCCACCTGAAGTTGTGCATGGTTTTTCTGCACCAAAGCCAAGTTGGTGCTGGACCAACCCAGGCCAAGCTCTGTTCTTTCTTCGGGAGCCCCACTCACAGTGCCTCGACTGCCCATAGGGGGCACCCTCTTCAAATCTGCCCCAGGTACCCGAAGAGCTAAAGGCTATCCCGACAACCTTGATGTGAGAAACAAGGAAAGTCAGAAAGGTTAAGTGATGAATTCAAGATTATACAGCTGTTCAGCAATAACCAGGGCTCACATCAGGCCTCTCCAGCTTGTGCCATTGTCTAGAGAAAAAAACCCTCTTTACTGAATAACACCCAGACAGGGTACATGTGTGAAGAAAGGTAGGTGTCTGGGTGCCGGGGGGGGGGGGGAGGGAGGGGGGGAGGAGGGCTCGCCTGGTTGAAACACACGTTGAGATACAAGGTCCTGGCTGTCTA
Source organism: Phodopus roborovskii (assembly GCF_943737965.1). Taxonomy (NCBI): domain Eukaryota; kingdom Metazoa; phylum Chordata; class Mammalia; order Rodentia; family Cricetidae; genus Phodopus; species Phodopus roborovskii. The sequence continues at coordinate 30,816,515 of NW_026125052.1, forward strand.
GCCCTGGCAGATAGTTCACCCTCCAAGCCTCAGTTTACCCCATGTCAGAGACACGAGTGCTAGCCCTGAGTGTGCAGGCTGTTGCAGAAGTGAGAAGCAGGCAGAGCCTGCACAGCACTCAGCCACACAACAGTCCCTGCCTGCAAAACTGAGGCCCACAGCCTGGGAAAGTTATTCTTCCAGAGTCTCACGGATCCCTGGCTAGGCTGACCTCAATCTAGACATGGGACCAAGGGTGAGCTTGCAGGCATGTGCTGCCTTCCATGGTTCATGTGATGCTGAGGCTTGAACCCAGGGCTCCGTGAACACTAGACCAGCACTCTGCAACTGAGCAATTGGTTTGAATGTGCCTTCACAGGGCACGTCCTCAGGAGAGTGTGGGACCCAGCTGCATCTTGCAAACTATTTGGGAAGGAGCCTGAGCACCACAGAGCAGGGGTTTTGGGGGAGGGTCTGGGTTTGGGGGAAGGGTCTGGGGTTGGGAGAGGGTCTGGTGGAGAGTCTGGGTTTTGAGGGGTGGGTCTTAAGAGAGGTCTGGGGTTTTGGGGGAGAGTCTGGAGTTTGGGGGAGGGTCTGGGGGAGGGGTTGGGGAGGGTCTAGAGTTCGGGGGAGGGTCTGGGGGAGGGGTTTGGGGAAGAATCTGGGGTTGGGGAGGGTCTAGAGTTTGGGGGAGAGTCTGGAGTTTGGGGGAGTATCTGGAGAAGGATCTGGAGTTTGAGGGAGGGTCTGGGGGAGGGTCTGGAGTTTGGGGGAGGGTCTGGGGTGACTTTCTTACTTTGCATTTGCACTGACTGCATTTGCATAAGCTCTCTTATCCATTTAAATGTGAGAGACAATGGTCATTACAACCTCAGACTTCCCGCTGGGGTCAAAGACATCCATCATTGTTCTTGTACAAATTAATGGGGTGGCCCACCCGTGGTTGCTATGACAACGGTTCTCCCCTCCCCTGTGCTTTTTGTGAGCATGAAATGGAATTGATCGGAAATGCTTCCTCGCGAACTCCAGATAAGAGGAACAGAGAGAAATTACCAGAATCCTCAGCACCTCTGAGTGGGTCTTTGTTTTTAGAAGGGTTCAGTCAGTCCCATGAGAGACCCAGAAGCCACCACAGAAAAAGACAGCTAATTAAGGAAGGCTGCAGAAGTCGCCCTGGCACAGCGGTTCCCACACACAGCCCCTGGCACGGTGAGCAACCCAGAGCCTTCCAGAAATGTCAGAAACGACGAGGTTCTCTTTTTCCCTTACTCCCCGTGTCTCACTTCAACTTGTCTTTCTGCAGCTCTGTCTGTCTTTGAGGGCTGCAGAATGGACCCTAACCCACAGCAGCAGACCCAGGACCCCCCCAAACTGGAGGCTGCTGTCAAGGGGTTCAGGGTGGACAGAAGAACCAGGTGTCCTCAGCTTGGAGCAGGGTGAGTGGACCCACTGTAAAAGTGAAAGAATTAAACTAGCAAAGAAATGAAATGAAGCCCAAATAATTGGAATGCTGGGCGGAATTTGCTAACCACCAGCCCTGAGATAGCAGGATACCAAGAATTCACACGGCCCCTCCTTTCTGTGAGTCAGCAGGTGGTGAATAGGGTCCTTAGGAAACAAAGAGATAGCTGCACCTCTGGTTTGCCCAGACAAGATTAATAAGCACACCCCAAGGCCTTAAGGTCTGTTGACCCTAATAGGGAGACCATCTGGCCTCAAAGGGTCAGTACTCAATGGACAGAGGGTCCCACCGGCTCCCTAAGTTTGTGGGTTTTGCCTTTAAAAATACCTGTGCCCAGGGAATGGGGCTTCCCTCTAGCCTGCGCACTAAGGGGGCCCGTTTGTGCAAATGTTTCCTGTTCATTAAAGCCTCCTGCGTGTTGCAGCAACTAGACTGGACATTGAGTTCTTGGGGTACCGACCGAAACTGGGAGACTCCTCATTCTGAGGGTCTTTCAAAAGAAAACTTGTTCGCGTTCCAGTCAGCCCCATTCCTGCCAAAACAGAACAGAACAAATAAATAAATAAATAAGTAAGTAACGTAGACCTCGAAATTGTGGAAAGTTTGATGTGGCTCAATGCAGTTGACCTGTACAAGACTGGGCAGGGGAGGGAGGCTCCACCAGGCCCCACCCTTCCCGAGGGAGGAAGTTAAGAGTTGTTGGGGGGCGGTTACTCTCTTGTGATGTAGCATTGAGTCTTTGCCCTTGATCCACTGAATAACTTCCCACCCACTCACTGGCAGGAACAATTCTGGGTCCACATAGAAGACATGGTATGTGGGGGGGTGGGTTGAGAATAAAGGGTTCTAGTGGGAGAGGGAGGGGAGCGAGAAAGGGGGAAGGGGGAATGACTAAAACTCATTATATAAACCTATGAAACTGTCTGGCAATTTAGAAAAATTAAAAAATAAAATCCCAGGGAACACAATGAAGCCTATTACAGTCCTATGCTCACTCCAAATTGCCGCCACTTTGGGGGCACATTAGTTCGTTTTGTGTTACTAAAACGAGCCGCCTACTGAAGTCTGAAACACATTCCGGAGGCTGTAAGTAAATAGCGTGGCAGGTGGTAAAGGCTGTCCAGGCAGAGGGCGAGTGCCCTGTGGGGACAGCTTTGGGGAGGAGACTCTGAAATGGTTATTCTCAGGCTGGAATGCCCCTTACTCCAAGCCACAGGACAAGACCCTGCGGACCCGTTAGACTCTGACTCTGAAAGGCCCCAGGCTACGTCTTCATATTGCCCTGGGGTCAAGCTCCGAACACAAGAAACTCCGAGACGCACACACTGGACAGCACAGCCCAGGCGTAGCCGGCACGGCCTTGCTGGCCCTCCTAACCACAGCACAACAGCTCTTTGATTTTTGTTTTGGAATCTCGTGGTCCAGGAATGAGAAGGGCAGATCCGAGTCCCCACCTGAATGCAGATGGTTGAGATGTAATTTTGCAGGGGTGTGAGACAGAAACCCCTTGAGTCTTTTCTGGGGCTGGTGGTACTTACTTTGATGCCTCTCTAATGAGGTAGTGAACATGAGCCCCAGCTCCCGGCCAGCCATGCCAGCCCCTTGTCAGCAAGGGGAAACAGCGGGTGGGGGGTGGAGGGGTGGGAGGTGTCTCTAGGCACGCCTGCGCGGGATCATTTCAATTCTATTAAGGGGCCCCAGTTCGGCCAAATATGAGAACAGATTAGAACCAGACAACGGGCCACCTGCCTTGTCACGTACCTTAGGGCTTCCTAGGTGGCAAGCACTCCAGTCACTGCTTCATTTGACCAAGTGAACTGAGGGCAGGGGGACACTTGTGACCTCATATAGGGTTCCCCTCTCTATTTCCCCCATGAGCTCATGAGTATGGAGAGAGCATGAAATCAGGGAGCCTGGGAGCCCTGGTTTCTAGAGACATGGGTGAGAACCATCGTTGTTTTGAGAATCAGTGTGTGAGAACTGGGGTGTGCAGCTGTGATGTGAGTGTGTGTGAGTGTGTGTGTCTCTGTGTGAGTGTGTGTCTGTGTGTGAGTGTGTGTGTCTATGAGTGTGTGTGTGTGTCTGTGTGTGTGTGTGTCTCTGTGTGGGTAAGTGCTTGAGTATGTGTCTGTGAGTGTGTGTATGTGTGTCTGTGAGTGTGTGTGAGTGTGTGTGTCTGTGTGAGTGTGTGTGTCTCTGTGTGTGTATGTGTCTGTGTGTGAGTGTGTGTGTGTCTCTGTGTGTGTGTGTCTGAGTGTGTGTGTCTGTGAGTGTGTGTGTATGTGTCTGTGTGTGAGTGTGTGTGTGTCTCTGTGTGGGTGAGTGTGTGTGTGTCTGTGTGGGTGAGTGTGTATGTGTGTCTGTGTGTGTCTCTGTGTATGTGTGAGTGTGTGTGTGTCTGTGTGGGTGAGTGTGTGAGTGTATGTGTGTATAGGACAGGGGTTGGCTTTGGGTCAATCTTTCTCCATCTTCTTGTTTGAGAGAAGGTCTCTCTCTCTCTCTCTCTGTACCCTGGGGTTTGCTGTTATATCTGAGCTGGCTAGCTTCCACCTCTGACCCAGACTTTTTATGGGGCACTGAAGATCCAGACCCGGGTGCTAACTTTATCATCTCCCCAGCCCCAGAAAGCTCTGCTTTAAAAAAACTTGTATTTCTGTGTATGGGTGTTTTGCCTGCATGTAAGTCTCTGTACCCTGTGTGTACGTGGTGCCCTTGGTGGCCAGAAGGGGTCAGATCCCACGAAACTGAAGATACAGATGGTTATGAGGTACCACGTAGGTGCTGGAGTTGAACCCCGGTCCTCTGAAAGAGCACAGAGGGTCCTTAACCACTGAGCCATCTCTCCAGCCCCAAGCTTTACTTTTTGACATTCTCAAACAACTTGATTTTCTCTACCGGTGGACTCCACCCACCCCAAGTGTGGACCACAGCATAAAGCACTGAAGCGTGGGGCATAGGCTGTGCTGGTAGCTTGTGACTGTGGGAAGCAGCCTGGGTTGCCCTCCTTAGCCCCTCCCCAGCAGAAACCACAGGGTGGGCTGGTGGGATGCTGGGCAGGCTGGGGACTTGCAATCACCCAGATTTACATATAGATTTCCCAGGGCGGAGCTGCCTGCTCTCCCTGCTGGGGTGGAGCCATTATGGGTTTTTTTTTGTTTTTTTTTTTCTGATTACCCAGGCAGCTGGTGGCCTGAAGAGGTGCTGCTCACCAGTTTTCTGAGTGCGGGGTAGAGTCCAGCAGAAGGCGCTGCATTTATGGGGATCTGTTCCAAAAGCCAGGCTGCAATCCACACACATCTTCAAGAATGGGGAGAAAGCAGTCTTCCGTTTCCTCCCTGCCACTGGCTCAGACGATCCCATTTCTGTACGCTCACCCTCCTCACTTTCATTTCCCCCCTATTTCTGCCCTTCTGGCTAATTTTGCATTTCTTGTGGAGGCCGAGCTGAGCTGGCCAGCTTAATGAGCCTCCTCGACTTGCCAGCAGATAAATGGTGTGCCATTAGCCGCCTGTTTAACAGCCATATTTCTTCTTCGGGATGAGGGCTCAATATCTCTCGCATGAAATATGGCCTGAGGAGCCCCCGGTCCCCAATGCGGAGTACTGAGCGATTACTCATCGGTGACTTCAGAGCTTGGCAGCTGCCTCTTCCAGCTCATCGCCTTGGGTCGGCTTCCATTTCCCCCCAGACTGATGTCTTCTCCCTAGCCCCTTTCCCTCCATGTTGGTTTTCTGTGAAGCCCAGTCGTCCAGCACCCTCATCCTGTCCTTGTCTGTAATGTGGTCCTTGTTACTTCCCGGAACTCTGAGAGGGGAGGGAGGTTTCCCGTGGCTGACCACGCTGTGATCCGTGGTTTCCAGGGCGGCAAGAGATGAATGAGTCGTGCCTAAGGTGTTGTGGCTCTCTGGGGCCACCAAATCACTGCCAACAAAAGCTGGTTATTCTCTGATCTCAAACGGGATCTCCTGAAATCCACCCTGAGGACCACTCAGCAGTGATTCCCTCCGCCATCATCCAGCCTGCTGTCCTTCACGCTTGGCCCGCCCTTCACAAGGGTCCTTTAAAACGTGTCTGTATTTGTTTCATTTTTATTTTTTCGAGATAGGGTTTCACTGTGTAGCTTTGGAGCCTGTCCTGAAACTAGGTCTTGTAACCCAGGCTTGGTCTTGAATTCACAGAGATCCACCTGCCTCTGCCTCCCGGGTGCTGGAACTAACGGCATGGGCCACCACCAGCTCTATTTGTGTTACACAGTTGAGCACCTGTGAAGGAGAAGGGTCCCACCAAGACGGCCACTAAAGTTACTAGCAACTCAATACAGTGGACTCGAACCTTACGGTACACACAGCTAGAAGCAAGCACATCGGAGAGGTGGGAAAACAGAGACTTGTTACTAGGGTAGGAGAACACGGGGGTTACCTTCCCAGCTGCACCATCATTGAGAAAAGGAAGCATGAGATTTATCTGGGGATCCTACGTATATCCACATGGGAAAGCCGTTTAGGAAGCGGCATATTCCCGAGCATGCTCAGTTAAGAAGTGTATCACTGAGCATGCTCGATCCATGAAGGAAAGATGGTGGATACATGTGTGATGCTTAGCCCGAGTCACAGAGGCCATGTCTAAAGGGTTAAAACGGTGGAGAAGAACATTCCCCATATGCTTTTCTCGCAAAGGTAGAGGAGGAATGCTTCTAGAAATATTTAGTCTCTTTTCCCAAAAGTGGTTGAGTTGCAGCCAAAGGAAAGGACCCCTTGAAGCTGCCCTAACACAACAGTTTGTTCTGTGAGGGCGCCTGCCTCGCTCAGCCTCCGACAGACCCGGGCTTTCTTCAGCTCTCTTCAAAGATGAACAAATCAAACTACAACATTAGACAAAATAGTCACACTCCAAAGAAAGAAAGGGGCCGGATGCGGTGGTGCATGCTGGTAAAACCCACTGTTCATTCCGAATGCTGAGGCAGGAGGATTGCCCTGGCACTCAGCTGTCTCAACACAAATACACTTTTCACAGAACCTTTGTGAAGATCAGGCAAGGGTAAAGCAGGACTCAGTGGGGAGCTGGCTGGAGGATGAGGGAGGGATCCTCAAGGCCAGCCTGGGCCATGCAGAGAGATCCTGACTCAAAAAGGAGGGGGGATAAGGAGGGGAAGGAGGAGGAAGATCAAAATCTCAGTCCTGTGCCAGAATTAGAACCAGGGCACCGTGTGATTTTCCTGGAGAGGTTGAGAAGGCCAGTCATGAAGACAACAGGAAACTGGTCCTGAGCCTTCATCCTCCTGAGCCTTGGCAGGAGTGGGTACGAAACTGCCCTACCGAGATAGTTTTACAAACGCAGATGTGGGGCACCCTTGCAGGGCAGGGGCAAACACTTTTAATATAGACTCCCAACCAGAAATACAGCGAAGGCATGCACATCCATAAGCCACGGTGAAAGAGGAGACCGGCAAAACACCCGAAGGGAAAACAGGCTCCTAATAATTGGAGCTAACAGGACATCCAAGCGTGGCTTTACAACATTCATGTATTTGTGTGTGCGTTCGCAAGCTTGATGTGCTTGCCGGGGGGCCGAGGACGGGGTCAGAGGACAGCTTGTGGGAGCTGGTTCTCTTCCACTCAGGCTGCCATTTGGTGGCGACTCTTACAATCGGGCGGGCTGTGGGTGTGTCTGTGGGTATTGTCTTGATTCAGCAAATGGGAAGACACAGCCAAAATGTGGACAGAACCTTCCACTGGGTTTGGGGCCAGAATAAAGAAAGGAGAAGGCAAGATGAGCGGAAGCATTCCCTCTCTGCTTTTATGAGTATTGAAATATTAAATAAATTAAGTTTATAAGACATCAATGGATGAGAGAAATAGGAGAAATCATCCAAACTGCAGCATAGAGACAAAAAAGATAAACAATGTGGGGCTTGAGAGGTGGCTGCTCTTCCAGACGGCCTGGGTTCAGTTCCCAGCACCCACATGGTGGCTGCCTACTGTCTGTAACTCCAGTTCTGGGGCGTCTAGTGCCTTCTTCTGGACTCAGTGGAAACCAGGCACAAATGTGGTATGTAGACATACATGCAGCCAAAACAATTGCACACACGGAATATTTTTAATGGAAATATGCAAACACACAAGTATGATAAATCTGAAGACAGGTTACGTAGTTTAACATACATAGATTTAAAAGAGAGTAAAGACAATCCGGGATGGTGGGGTGGCTCAGTAGATAAAGGTGCTTCCTGCCAAGTCTGATGACCTAAGTCTGGGGCCAGCCAGGGTGATGAAGGAGAGAACTGACTGCAGCAAGCTGTCCTCTGACCTATGGCATATGTGTTTGCACCCACACAACCTAAATTAGTTCATTTAAAAACAAAGTCAATGTAGGAGGGGCAAATTCAACCTGCAAATATGACCAGAGTTTTCTATAACTGAAGAAATAACTCACCAGAGTGAAGTTACTATATCATCCAAACACGAGAAATAAAAGAATATATGTACATCTAGACACTGGATAAACCTCTATTGCCAAGATCTTAAATGCAACCAAAGAGCTAAGAGTCCCTAAAAAGAAATGACAAACTTGTTGGCAGAATTCCCAGCATTACCAATGGCTGCCAGAAGGCAAAGCTTTGAAGTACTGAGGGAATGTATCTGTCAGCCCAGAGTTTTATACCTAGCTAAACTATTATACACAACTAAGATCCTGTGGTTATGGTTGGCTGGGGCTGAAGAATCTGCTGTGATTAACAAGATGCCAGAACTACTAAGGCGAAATTTTGCTGTGCTGGGATACTTGATTCTGGCCAGTCAGAGCTAAGAAATTAGCAATGACTAAGAAGAGACTAGCATCATTGAAGCAAAATCTCGTGGGAAATGTTTCCTGAGGGCACAGAGAAGCTGTGTTCCAGAGGTGGCCAAGGTTGTACCTGGTGCTGGAAGTCAGGGTTGGTAACCTGTAATTCACTCAGGTGGTACTGGTTTGGAAGGCATGAAGGGGTATGGAGAGCAGCTGGGGCTTGGCACTGTGAGAGGCCAGGAGAGGCCACCGGTGAAGGTGCAGCCTCACCAGAGAGAGAGAGAGAACCTGACTAATACACTCACTCACTCACTAACAATCGATAATGAAAATAAGTAAAATTCTCATCACCAGAAATGAGGGGGGAAAAATGTAGCAATGACAGAAAGAAACTATATGTAAAGGAGAGAAATGACTAAGCAGAAAACAACAGAAAGTAGTCAGTTGATGGTGGCGTATGCCTTTAATCCCAGCACTCAGGGAAATAAAGATTATGGGGGACAGGGAAACCATGAGTGAAAATTATCAAGGAGATACAAATATTCAGTGCTTGCCTAGTATGTGTAACCCCAGCCTCTCATAGTAGAAGACGTCAGAAAAATTCAAACATTGTAAGCACTTCGGTATAAAACAATTTTAGGCGGCACACACCTTTAATCAATTATGGCTGAAGAGGGAGCTCCATGGATAAGGTGTTTACCTGAACCCAGTCCCTAAAACCCAAGTTTAAAAACAGAACATGCCAGCCTGTTGGTGTAGGCTTGCAACCCCAGCTCTGGGGAGGTGGAGATAAGTGGTTCCCTTGGAAGTGTCTGGTCAGCCAGGCTGCTTGCTGAGTTCCAGGCCAGTGAGAGACCCTGCCTCAGTAAATAAGATGGGCAATGCCTACAGAACCACCGCCAAGTTGTCCTCTGGTTCCCACATGCACAGGAATACATGTTCCCATACACTTGTGCCCACACACGTATGCACAAGAAGTTGACAAAGGCATTTCCACAAGTCATAGAACGTTAACGCTGTTAACACACGGACTGGTAAACTCTCAAAATATGGGGAGCTCCAGGTCTGTCAGTAATAGCCAAAGACAATCTTATCCAACCCCTGGAGCTCAGCTCCTCACCAGGTACAAACTGTTCCATCAAAGTTTCCTGGGGAGCAGGGGGGCAGCAACTGCATTATAAGGGTGGCAGGAACTTAGATGCCAAAGGCAGGCAGGCAAGAACAGTATGTATCCAAGAGGAAAATACGAACACCGAGGCATAGATCCCAAGTCAAAAAGGAACAAACCACGCCCACCAAGTCTCCATGGAAACACTTCATCACAAATCCAAAGATAACCCAGAAATGTAAAAACAGTTGACAACAAATTATCTGCTACAGAAATTCACCACAGGAAAGCCTCAAAGCAAGCCGAGTGTTGTGATGCAAGCACCAGGGAGGAGGAGGAGGCGAGTCGGGAGGCTGAGGTAGGACTTCAAGTTCCAGGACAAATTCTTATGTTTTGGAATTCTATCCCCCTCCCACTCCCCCGAGTGATACTTTATGTCAACAGTCAACTAGATGAGTCCTAGAATCTCTTGGTAGACGGGGCCCCTGGTCCTGCCTGTTGGGAAAGAATTGTCCTGGTTAGGTTTACTGAGGAAGGAACACAGCCCACTGTGGGTGGTGCCATCCTCTGGGCTTGGGTCCTGGGCTGTGTCTAAAGGAGAAAGAGCTGCTCACTCTGTTCCCTTCCTGACTGCTGCCTCAGGCCCCGGCTGTGAGGACTGTCTCAGACCTAGAGCCCAGACACACACGTCTTTAATCTGAGTTTCTCTTAGCCAGGTCTTTGTTTCCTGAGTGTTTCAGAATCAGGGGAAGTGAGGGAGATACTGCCCACGTGATTGTTCAGAGCAGCCGACCACGAGGAGCTGGTCATTAGCATGTAAGGCACAGGTGAATTAAAGGCCTTGAGGCTGGGGGTAGGTAGCTCAGTTGGTAGATTCCTCGCCTAGCATGTGTAAAGGAAGGCCTGGGATGGACCTCAGCATCCCAGGAAGCAGGAACAGTGGCCTATGCCTATAATATCACCACTCGGGATGTAGAAGCAGAAGGATCAGAAGTTTGAGGTCATCCTCGATTACATAGTCCAGTGCCGGGTCAACCTGAGATTCCTGAGATCCTGCCTTAGGTGTAAATGCATAGGGGATGGAGAGATGGCTCAGAGGTCAAGAACGCTTACCGCTCTCGTAGAGGACCTGGGTTCAGCTCCCAGCATGCACATAGCTGCTCATAAATGCCTATAACTCCAGTTCCAGGGGGTCCAATGCCCTCTTCTTGCCACCAGGTACTCCTGCATTAATGTATACAAGGACACAGAACCACCCATAAAACAAAATAAATACATAAGAAAAGGCGAAAATGTTAGAAAGCATTTAAAAGCTTTTCAGAAGAGATGAGGTTCATTACCATCAACATAGAGAATTAAGATTCAGAAACCACAATTGTACAGAAACAAGACAAACGTAGTTTAACCAAAGAGACAGCACAACCGGGAAGGTAGACAAACCGCTCGCGCTCGGGGAGATCTTTCAAAACCACCACATTGGTCCAGCGGAATACTGACTGTTTGTGACTGCTATAAAACAATGCATTAATGTAAAATTTGAAGTCAGGACCCACCTGCCCCCAAGCCTGGTACTCAGCCTCAGGCCCAGGAGGTAACCGCCATTGAAAGACAGTTTTTTACCCACAGTTTATGGAGGGGGAGCATGCGCCCCATGGGGTGGGAGTGGGTACACACTAGGGAAGCAGCAGGGGCATCAGGCTGGGGTAGAGTAGAGAATCACAGCTAAGAGCCCTTACGGAGGTTTCTGAAGGAAGGATAGATAAAGCCGGGGGGGGGGGGGGGGAAAGGCTGCTTATACTAGTGACTAAACCATTTCTGTGTGCATCATGGTGACCTGGGCACCCCAGTTTTCCTGTTCCTGGCCCCAGAGTGGCCAGGGCAGGGTAGAGCTTGATCTGATCTGAGCTCGGAGGCTATGGGTGGGATATGGGGTTATGAATCATATCCCAGGGGAAGGGCTGAGCAGCCGTGTGGTTGAGTCTGGGCTGGTATCTGCGGCCATGGGGCAGATGTTAAAGCATCCAGTTTTCACGTGCTTGATCCAGCTGCACTGCGGGTGTCCCTCTCTCCCCTTTTGTTTTAATTACCTTTTTTTGGTAAGCAGCTGCTCCTTCTGGAAACTTGGGAGACAGAGATGAAATTAAAGTGCCAGAAGCAGGAGCTTATTCTTTTGTGTGTACCCTACTTTTAGTACCCAAGGCCTCTCTGAGCCCTGGGTTCCTAGCCATCACCTGCTTTGTCAGGCAGAAGGCTGAGGCTGGAAGAGGGAGCTCATCATGCACACACTTGGCAAGCGTCTTCCCTCTGAGCTGCAGCCTTGCCCCCACGGAGTCCTCTGGAAGCCATGGCTTTGGGTTATTCAAGCACCTGCCCAGCTGTTCCATTCTCCACCAGGAGATGTGTGCTGGGCTAGATGCTCGCTAGCTGCCCACAGCACAGCACAGGATCAGCAGGCAGACCCGAAGTGGCCTCTCTAGCAGCTGCTGTGGGAGGAGCTGCCTGGAGCCAGCAGGTGCTTCCTCCAAACTTTGAATCAGGAAGAGCTCTACCCCCACCTAGGTTTCCATCTCCCCAGGACTGGGACCCAGCCTCCCTCCATTGCTGAGGAAATGCTCGGCTGTGTTGTGAAGCCCGGTACTCAGCCGGTACCTTTAGAGGTCCCAGTTGTAACCTAACTGTGCTCAGCAGCCTCGCTGCTAGACTTTTAATACGAAATGTTCCGCAAGGGCATGCAGATTGCTCAGTCTCCAGCAGATCGTTCCTGATTTGGAAGGTAGGTGGTTGACGTTTTTGGAAGTGGGGCTGGGAGCATTGAAGATTGTACAGTTCATTGTGACATCTCTGGTTCCTGTCTGCCTTGAGGTGTGCAGCCTCTGTCACATGATCCCAGCTGGTGTGGTTTCCCTGGGGAGGTGTGAACAAGAGTTGTCTATTTGACATCAACAGACCAAAGCAATCATTCCTGCAAGATTGACAAAACCCAGGCTTGGATCCATCTGTTAGGTGACAGTCACTGGGACCAAGAAGTCAGGCTGGTTGTCTTTGGGCCAGGAGTCGACTGGGTGAGTAGAGGGGAGGCTCTGGCCATGGAAACTGAGCCATCTGGAAACCTGTTGGTGCTTTGGCCCCTTGGTGGGCTTCAGAGAAACCCCAAGACACAAGCTACTCCTGTGAGCTAGTATCAAACTAGCAGCCCAAGATGGTCCACAGATGGGAGGAGCCTGGGGGACTTTTTAAGCCAGCCCTGCTCATCCGGAGCTCTTGCAGAGCAAGGTTGTTCCAAGAGCGTTGATTCATAGCCAGGCTCACATAACACTGTCTGCTCACAGCTTGCATGCCAGCCTTTGTTATTCATTGGCACACATTTTCTCTAATTCCACCCAGATCAGGTGGTGTTGCACACCAGAAGCCAGGTCTTCCTGGGGACAACCCACACCCACACTTGCCTGCTTTGGTCTGCTCTAGCCTGTGGTCACTCGTGTTTGGCGAAGGATGAGGTGCCCTCTAGTGGGCTGTGCTTGGAGGCCCCAGGCTAGCTGCTCAAATGTTGGTTAACCATGGCTGACTGGAGGCTTTCGGGGGTTCAGACGCCAGCTCATGGGTGCAGATGGATCGAAATCGAGTCTCCACGTGCACAGAAACCACGTTCTGTTTCTCATGGGGCGGCGGTCTGGGCACTAGTTGATTAAGGTAGTCCTCGGCCAGTTCCTCACACATCCTCATAGCAGTACGCATTCTCCTCTAGGATGAACATTCTGGAAAATGCAGATCGAGCTGAGAAAAAAGAACCTGAGCCCCAGCTAAGCAAAGTCTGATATTGCAGGACAAGGATTTTAAAAACCGAAATATTCTGTGAGAGTGCAGCTCAGCTGACATGGTGCCTCCTAGCATGCGAAAGACCCCGGCCGGGTTCAAGTCTCACAGCATAAACCAGATGTGCCGAGGGAGGGAGCACACCTGTAATTCCTGTGCTCAGAAGGCGGAGACAGAAGCATTAGGAACTCAGGCTCATTCTTAGCTCATAGAGGATTTGAGGCTAGCCTGGGCTACGTGAGAACCTCTCACACACAAACACAAAACCTAATATGCAGAAAATGAACAAGCACAGGGATATTTAGATTAAATAATATCTGCTATACTCTTGTTTATGCCGGGGGGTTAGCAACTACCCTTGTCACTTATTTTTAGAGTATGGAAATGCGTATCGGTCTAAATCACAGGCGCCGAGCAATCAATGCTAATTAGGTCCTTATCTTGGTTAATGAAAATAAATATCGAATTTATGGGAACAGTCTGGAGGTGGGCCCTGCATGCAAACAAGGCTGAGCCTGTCTTCAACACACAGAAGTTGACTGCTGTTTGCCACTCACAGCCTCACCTCCAGGGCCCTCTGGGATGGGTCCCCTGTGCTGAGGCCCAGTGATGTCCAGAGGAGACCAGACACCGGACTAACCCTCCTCTACCTACCCACAAGCCCTGTGCTCTGTGCTGTGGGCCCGGTCTGTCCCGATGAATTCAGTCTTCAGCACCATGCCCTGCACTAGAGGACAAGTCCCTCTCTGGCCACATGCCAGAGCTGCTGGGAGGTGGAGCTGGGACAAGGGATTGCAGAAGCCACTCCACAGTCCCAGACTAGGTGGTGAAACACACCAGAAAGACAACGTTCTCAGCCTGGCGGCCTGACGTCCTGGTAGTTTCTGTATGGTAAGAGCCATACTCACAGACTGTTCCCCCCCCCCACGTCCTCACCGGAGCTAGTGGGACCTTTATAAGGGTGCTCATTCTACCCCTGGAGTTCTGCCTTTGCCCTAGTCACCTCCCAGGGTATCCTGTCCCAATTCCATCCCCTTGGACCTTGGTTCCACCATACAGAGGGCCTGTGTGTTATGCTGGTGAATGCTTGTCTAGTGCTAAGCAATCACAGTGTTGAATACCAACAGGCCGTGGTGAACACGCCCTCACAGGCCATGGCTGGTCCAGGGTTTGCTGCTGTGACTTCCCTTGTGACAAACTTCACACAGCCCCCTGGAGCACTGGCTCACACAGGCCTTCTTGTGTCCACCTCTGCCTTAGGCAGCCCAGATGGGAACTAGAGGCCAGGCCCTGCATGGGGTGAGCCCCATCTGTCTGTCCGAGGATGGCTGGCACCTTCAGACTGCCACTCGACAGGGCATTCAGATGTCCCTAGGAGGCCTGAGGAACTGACCGAGGCTCTGCCCTTGGGTCAGCTGGGAGGCCTGGGCCACTCACCAGGCAGGAAGCTTCAGAGGCCTTCAGTGTGAAGAGCCTGGAGTGACGTGTGTGTGTGTGTGTGTGTGTGTGTGTGTGTGTGTGTGTGTGTGTGTGTGTGCGCGCGCGCGCACACACACGCAATTCCCGCTAAAGCCTCTGGGCAGGAGCCATGACTACTTGTTCCCTGCGTGCTCCCGTTATTGAAATCACAGTTGGGGCAGTGACAGGTGCAGTGCCAGTGGGGTGAATGCGTAATAAGTGAAGAAAGCAATAAGAGTGAATGAAAGGGGTCGTGTTACTAAGCGATGAGGGGATGAATAATGAATAACTCTAACAACCATCTAGGTACAGCGCTCCTGGGGCCAGGAACTGCTCTACGAAATTTACCATTTATTATATGTGTGTGTGTGTATACTTTTTTTTAAAGATTTATTTCAGTATTTTTACTTATGTGTCTATGCACGCCATGCCTGTGGAGGCCGGAAGAAGGCATCGTATCCGGTGGAGCTAGAGTTACTTCCAGGTGATTATGAGCTGCCTGACCTGAGTGCTGCGAGCTGAACTTGGGTCTTGCAGAAGAGAGGCAAGTGCTCTCAGCTGACAAGCCATCCATCTGTGCAGCCCCTGTTACGTGTGTTCTGAGACAGGATCTCACATAGCTCAGGCTGCCCTTGAACTCATTATGTGGTCAATGCTTCCTTTGCAGTCTGGTCCTCCTGCCTCTGCCTCCTGAGATTACAAGCGTGTGCCACCATGCCTGGTCTGTGTAGTACTGGGTGTGCGAGGCAAGCGATCTACCAAGTGAGCTCTGCCCCCAGGCCTGAAATTCACCTTATTGATCCAACAGATGTTTACACTTACCTTGTGACATGAGCCTTGTGACATGAGTGTAACCCACACTTTACAGATGGGGAAACTGAGGCCCCTGGCAGTTTTTCAAGGTCCCACAGCCCACAGGGGCCAGAAGCCAGGACGTAACCCAAGCTCTCAGCTCAGGGCCATTAACTAGCATGTTCTTGAGCATTCAGATCAAACTCCGTCTCTTCGAAGACCAAGGGGGTGGGGTGGGGGCTGAGGATGGAGGGGGGAGTATCAGAGGGGTCATCCACTGAGCACTGAAGGGACTCGCAGCCCTGTCAGCTAGAAATAAAGTGTAAAGAAGATGTCACCATGTTCCTGGCATCTGGAGTCCCTGACAGTTTGCAGGGGATAAAGAGAAATGAAGAGACGGCCAAGCTTGGAGACATTAGTCGTTAGTTTGCTTTCCACGGAGTCCTAGCATCCTCAAGAGCCTACACCTGGAGAGGGGACAGCACCCTCCCATGGGCTCTCCAGGTGGTCTCCCAAGCAGGAACCAGGGCCGGCAGGTGGGCTCCATATTCAACTCTTAATTGGGGCGGAGCTCCTGAGTTCCTAAGGGGAAAGATTGAATTCCAGACTGTTGACTGGTTAAACCGCACACAGCCATCAGATGACAGGGCAGGGTCTATCTATCTAGTCAAACGTCTTCCGCTTCTAGAATGAATAGAAGGGGCCAGTTTGCAGACTTTCCATCCTATGTGAATGCAACTCTTATGGAAGGGACATACCCTGTGTAGGGAGAAAGGGCCAGCCAAAGAACATGCTTTGGCCCTGCAACCAGAACCAAAGAAATGCACCCTGACCCTGAAACCAGTGCCAGAGAAACACACTTTGTCCCTGGAATCAGAGCCAGTGAAAGACATACACCCTGGTCCTAAAATAAGAGCCAAAAGACTAAAAAGGACCCGTGAAAGAAACACATTTTGGCCCTGAAACCAGAGCCAAATCTGACCCTGAACCTGTGCAGAAAACCAACCAATCCCTGAGCGGGAGATCTAGCCAATCTGAGCTCAGGGATTGAAATCTGACCAATCCCCACCCTGGAAATCTCCCTGGAAAAACTCTGCCCCTAAGAAGCCCTATGTAACCCTGTGCCTGTTCAGCTGTGGCTGTCGGGCTTTTCACCTGAGCCAGAGCAGAGGAGGGGGATGCACTTGGGGAAACCCTCCTCTAGCAAAGTGGAGTTGTTACACTACACTCTGGGGACCTGAGCAGAACTGTAACAACTTCTCCCGGAAGCCCTCCCCTGCCGGAGCAGAGTTGATACACTGGGGAAGCCTTTCCCTGAAGCAGGGCTATAAGCTGCTCTGCTCACTGTGACTGTGGTATTCCTCCCAACTGCCAGAATCCCTTTCTATCTGAGCTGTAACACTCAGTATTCTGTGGCTCCTGAGTGCCAGAATCCCCGTCCATCTGATCCGAGCTGCCATAATGCTTACAGACAGGAGTCAACACTTACTCAACACCAGTCCAAGCCCAAACAAGTCTGCCTGGACCCAGCTTTCCCTGCCTGTGGTCACTTCCCACATTGCCTCACAGGAAGCTCCCTCCACTGAGCACTGCCCATTACCAGTGCCCAGGCATATGGCACGGGCACACCAGCTCTGCAGATAACAAGACTTTCAGGACTCAGGCTAGGGAGATGGCTCAGTGGGTGCAATGCCTTCTGCTTAAGCTCAAGGGCCTGAGTTCAAGTCCTCAGCACCCAAATAGAAATTGTACCTGCAACCCCTACCCCTAAGTAAGAGATAGAGGTGGGAGAATCCAGGCTCTCACTGGCCAGCCAAGCTAGCTGAAATGGAGAGTTCCTGGTTCCATGAGAGACTCTGTCTCAAAAAAGATGAAAGCAATTGAGGAAGGTACCTGACATTAACCTCTGGCCTCCACGGGCACACACAACTACCCACCCTTTCAAACACATGTACCCACAGGAACACTTCATACCCCCACACACACACACAGAGAGAGAGAGAGAGAAGTGTGTGCCTCGGTACTAACTGATGGGAGATGTCATTCTGTAAATATGTTTCTCATACTGGTTAATGAATAAAGCACTGTTGGCCAATAGGAAAGCAAGATAGGTGGGACTAGGAGACAAGGAGGATTCAAGGAAGTAGGAAGGAGGAGTCAAGATGGAGAGACTGGGGAGACCAGACGCTGGCACAACTCCCCGGTAAGATAAGACCACGTGGAAATCCTTAGATTAATAGAAATGGGTTAATACTTAAGACAGAGCTAGCTGATAAGAAACAAGTAACAGGCCAACAGCATTATATCAAATACAGAGTCTCGGTGTGTTCATTGGGGCTGGCGCCGCGGTGGGTCTGGCGGCAGGAAAAACTACTATTAACAACCAACTATAAACCAGTGAGATCCAGGGATGGCCTCAGAGCCAGTGATTCTATGACAGTGGGAGTGTAAATGTCATGCCAAGATCTTTGCCGTAGCTGTGGTGGGATCTGAACCCCATGCTGTTTGGTGATGACAGTTTTACTGTGTTTGCAATAGAAGGGAAGAATAGATGTCAGGTAGAGACTGGTAAAGGAGCTACCTTCCCCACCACCACCCTGTCTACACTCATGGAGGCAGAAGTAGGCAGATCTCTATGAGTTTGAGGCCAGCCTGGTGTATATAGTGAGTTACAGGACAATCATAGCTGCATAGTGAGATTTTGTCTCAAACAAAAGAAAACAAAACATGTAGAGGACTGGTTAAATAAACAGCAGCTGTTCTCCCAAGAGAAAACAGCAGGAGCATAGTGTGTTTGTAAAATCCATCCCTGTGTATTCAGGCAAGAAAGAACACATGCACGCATGCACGTGCGCACACGCATGCACACACACACACAGAGACAGAGAGAGAGCATCTTAGAAAAGCATGCAGGAGATAGGGAGGGGGTTCACTTGTGGGTGAAGATTGACACCTCCAGGAAGCCCCAGTGGGCTCCTCCTGACATCTTGCCCTGAGTTTACAGCCGCCCTAGCAGATGAATGCAGGCCAAGTCACAAAAGATACTGTGTGTTCCTGTGCCCTGCCCCGTGTGTGTGTGTGTGTGTGTGTGTGTGTGTGTGTGTGTGTGTGTGTGTGTGTGTGTTGGAGTGGGTGATTCACAGGGCAGAGTAGGCTTTCAGGGAGAGCAATGTACCGCCTACCGCCTGCCCGCCTGCCTGCTCTCATTGCTGGTTTTAGAGGCTGACATGGGAACATTGCTAGGTGACTGTATTTTCAAAGCTCTGCCCGAAGATGTCGTCTCTATTTAGCCATTTGCTTATACAGAAAGCCCAGCAAGGAGTGTATGTCAGTTCCTGCCTCGTTATCCACTAAGGAACTCCCTTTAAGAAGTGGAGGTAGACCTGAGGGTGTGGCTCAGGTGATAGTGCTTGCCCAGCATGCGTGAGGCCCTGGAGTCAATTCCAGCACCACAGAAACTGAGTGTGGTGGGGTATCCCTATAGCCCAGCACTAGAGAGAAGGAAGACAAGAAGTCCACAGACAGCCACAGCTGCCCAGCAAGTCTGAGGCCGACCTGAGCTCTGCGAGTTGTGGGGGGAGGAGGTGGGGAGCAGAGCTCTGCCATCTGGGCATGTCACCACCTAGATGGAGGGTCTGGATGACAGAGAGCCACGTGGGGATCTCCAGAGGGATAATGTCCCCTCCAGAGCTGCCCGAGGACATCCCTACAAGCCTGATTCCAGGATAGTCAAGAATTGGACTGCTTCAACTAGACACGATGAAGTTCACCCTGGAAGTATGGGAAAATATCTGAAACTCGACAGCTGGCTCTTTACCCGGAGCCATCACCCTGTGAGGAAAGACTTGAGAGATGGGGCTCACCCTAGGGTTCAAGGGGGCACCCCACACATGAGGTCCTGCTGTGGCTGGCACAGGGCCTCCTGTCTCTGCCATGGTACAGAGAGGCAGCAGTAACAGTAATGACCCTTCCCACACATCATCAGTTGGGTGTGGCAGTGTCCCAGCTCATTAGTTCAAGGCCACAAGGCCACAGGTTTTCAATATTCCCCTATTCCCATTGCCACAGACCTGAGAGCATCTTCTCTCTCTCTCTCTCTCACACACACACACACACACACACACACACACACGCACGCACGCACGCACACACACACACACGCACACACACACACTTTTATTTATTTTATGTGTATGCGTGTTAGCCTGCATGTATGCATGTCTACAGTGCCAGTGCTCTTAACAGCTGAGCCGTCTCTCTAGCTCTACAGTCTACGTTTGGTTCCATCCAATGCTCAGGCATTGCCACGTCAACCCTGAATTTCTCACAGGCACAGAGAGAAGACGATGACTTGGTCAAGCCCCTAAGCAGTGGCAGCCAGACTCAAACCCAGGCCCGGAGGACTCAGCCCTGGCCCGGAGGACTCAAACCCAGGCCTGTGCACAGTCGCCCCCTGCTGTGCTCTGAGGCTTCTGCAAATGTCTACTTCCTGTCTCTGCTTTTGCCTGGAGTGTGAGCGCTCTTTCCTCACGGCTCCAGCCATGTACCACCATCGTGGATTACTCTGTCATTTCCCTGTTTACACTTCCCAACTGGTCTCTTTTCTCTCAGTAAAGCGTGAATACCTCAGGACCCTCCTGTCCCTGCCCCCAGGGCTAGAACTATAGTTACCACACCGGGCTCACAGATTGAGCCATCTCTCTGGACCTCCTTTTATTTTTTTTTTACTCTCACTGACCACCCTACAATACGGATCATAGAAAGCCACAGGCTCTTCCTCGTGTAAAGGGCGCCCGTCAGGGCTCTCCAGGGGCTTGGTTCTGCTGGAGCCTGACTGACCCCTCAGCCTGCATACCTCTTCTGCTTGCATCCACGTTCTAACGTCAGCACATCCCATGATCCTCCATGCTACACTGCTGTGGTATCATCTATGAGGACAGAGGGCTAGTGTCTCGCTACCCCTTAGTTCACAGACCACATTTGCAAGCACTGGCTATGTGAACAGATTGTCCCCATTCCACAGGAGATCCCCCACACTGCATAACTCCCTTTGCATAAGATAAAGCAGGCTCAGAGGCTTAGCCCAAGGTCACACAGCAAGGAAAGACAGTCTGGAGGCAGGACTAGGCTCCTCCTCCCAAGAGAGGCTGCTCCACACTCTGGTGGGGCAAAATGATTAGGAACTGGTCCTACCTGCCTGGCCCATCCCTGTCCAACATAGCAGAGCAGTGTCTTTGTGTGACATCTGTGCCTCCTTTTTGCTTCGACTTGCTTTAGCTAAGAGGATGTAGGGTAAGAACAGGGCAGAGTCGGGCCAGCTTAAGCCTCAACACCTGCTTCTTCTTTGGATGCTGTTCCCCACACTGACTGCGAGCCGAGGCTGGGCAAGGAAGGGGAGGGATGAAAGAGGCATGGAGCCTGGCTATAGCTGCCCTGGACCAGCCATCCCTCCCCATCCCTTGCCACCTGAAAATGCAAGCACACACGAGCTTAACTGAGCCTTGCCAAGCTAGGGCCTCTCTCGGAACAGATGTTCATTATTTAGAGCTGCCGAGGGCTTGGTTGTTAGATGGCATTTCAGTGGCCATTAGCTATCCGATGCACCTTGGCAAGAACCTGCATCTATCCAGGGAGTTGGGGGGCCACCTGCAGTGGGTACCAGGGAAGTCTGTGATGAGCCAGAGCTGGGAAGAGATCCTGGTTCCCCTCCAAGGCAGCTAGGACTCTGGAAGGAACTGCTTCACCCTGGTTTGTCCCGTGTCCCTCTTAGACACGGATTCTCACACATTAGCCCACACACCGCAGGTGGCATGGAGTGGACTGTGTGTCCTTCTCCAGATCTGGCAAAGGGGTGTAGACCCAGTGAACGCCTGCCTTTCTCCTTTAGTTGAAGCTTTAGAAGCCACTGTAGACACACACAGATGCTGAGCAGGAGGCAAGGAGATGGAGATTGAGGATGTGCGAGGAGCAGAGGCTCAGATCCTCGCGGGATTGGAAGCCACCATCCCCATGCAGGAAGCTGGTACTTCTGCAGTTCAGGGACGCTGTGAGGATAGGCTGGTGGAGGTGTGTGAAGACAACACCAAGCAGTGCACGTGGAACCCTGGTACCAGAGGCCATTGAATACCAGCTGCCACTCCTCAGATGGCCTTGTCCACCTCTCCAGTCCTCTCCCACTCTGGGTGTGCCAGGCCTCCAGCCCTCCGTCCTTTGTCCTTCTCTCTCCACAAGGCTCAACTCCTATGTGAAAGCTGACTCTGTAGCCCTTCACACCTGTCATGAGGACAAGGACCATACAGCGGACACATACCATGTCCCAAGTGTGTGCAAACCACTTATAGGAACCATTCCGAAGTAGGTCAGCATTGCTTAGACCAGGACCCAAGTCCCCTGGTCAGAAATGGGGCGGGGATGGGGTGGTGGTGGTGGTGGGGGCATCAGGACTTGAATGCATGCCTTGTCTGGCTGCAGCCTGCCACCCTTCACAAGTTGTACCGTTACAGCTGTGGGTCCCTCTCATCTGCACATGGAGTTCCAGGTGGTACAGCAGCCTCCAGGACCCAAGCCCCACATCGCACGCTCAGGGGCCGCATTTCACTCCACCACCAGGACAGATGGAGTGGGCTGCGAAGCTTCCCAGCACAAGCTCCCTCAGGCAGCCAGCCGCCAGCAAAAATAGGCATCTCATTTGCATGGAGTTGCATGGAGGAAGAAGCAAGAACTCAACTTCAGACAAAGGAAGATTTTCAAATTAAAAAGAAGAGGACGAACAAGAAACGCAGTGAGCAGCCAAGTCCCCCGCAGGACACTGCTCCAGCCCGCCAATTTAGCACGCTTAGCTGGAGACGCACCCAGTCAATACAATAGCAGGCACATTATCAGTATTGCCACAAACCATTATTCATTATCTCTGGAGCTTGCCGCACCATTGAGCCTCCTCCCGCACTCAGCTGCATTTTAATCAGTCACATTATGGGGGTGGGGAAATGCTCCCCTCCCCCCGAGAAAAAACGGTGGCGTCACTCCGTGTGTCAGCCAGCTTGCAGATCGGAAGAATTGGGATGTTCCAAGGTGCCATGATGTCACGTGACATCGTTCAAGTTCATCTGCAGAGAAATTAGACATCCGGCGGTACTGAGTGAGGTAGCTAAGTGGAGGCTGGCTCCGCTTCAGACGCTACCGAGATGGCCTCGGGGTGTGGGTTCCACAGGAACCGTCTGCAAGGATTCAGGGTGGCACTGCCTCAAAGGAGACAGGATGCACGTGAGAGCCACCGATCACAGACTGGTGCGATGACAGACGTCTACAGGGTGCAGGGAGCTATGCTGCTGGGAGAGGGGTGGGAGCAGAATTTCTCCTCTGTGCATGTTGCCTGAGCCCTCGCTCTATGTAGCAAATTCCAGGACAGCCTGGACTACACAGAGAAACCCTGTCTCAAAACAAGTGTGTGTAGGGAGGTGCACTGGAGAGATGGCTCAGTGGTTAACCAGCTCAGTGGAAGAGCACTGGCTGCTCTTCCACAGGACCAGGGTTCAATTCCCAGCACCCACATGTCTGTAACCCCATTTCCAGGAGATCTGATGCCCTCATACAAACATATGTGCAGGCAAAAGCCCTAATCAACACTAAATGAATTCTTAGAAACCAAAAAGAAACAACAATGCAAGATTATTGTATTAAATCATGAAGTCTTAAGGGGATTGTTCCAAAGCATTATTGGGGCAGTAGCTGTGACCAGATACTGTCTTATTTTCTACTTGACTTCTTTCTTGCTTCTAGCTTTTTGCCTCAGTCTGGGATGTCCTTCTGCACCCATCTTGGATTAAAAAATATTTCAAGACCTCTGCAGGCTCCTCCTCTCCAACCTCTAGAAAGGCATCATCTCTGATCCTGCACCCAGAGAGGGAACACCTTGGCAGGTACGCAGCAGGGAAGAGGCTGTGGGTTGTCCCTGTGCCGGGATCCAGGCATTTATCCTCACCTCCTCCCACTCCTTGAGGTCCTGAGACCTCTCTGGGTCACACGCTTTCTCCTTCCTAGTTACGCTGTCACCAGAGCCCGTATAGCTAGCCAGTGAGTAAGACAACTCCATGAGATTCCATGCTCTGGAACTTAAACAGCTCCTGCCACCTCCCTGAAAACGCTGTGCTTTGTAAGTAGCCAGCCCGTATTTTAATTTCAGTCTCTCTGTTCTTTCCAGCTTTTATCAAGCACCAGAGATTTCTGTACAAACACAAGTACATCTCCGACGCATCTTTGACAGGCTCGACAATCCCTCTGCTTCCTCGCCTGGTGCTGACAGAGGCCTTCCTTATCCCTGCCTCCTCAGGAGTCTATAAATACACGCATGCACACACACACACACACACACACACAGAGAGAGAGAGAGAGAGAGAGGGAGGGAGGGACGGAGGGAGAGAGAGAGAGTTCCAATGCTGCAGAACAGGTCAACTTAAAGGAGCTGTGTGTGTATTTTCCCAGACTTCAGGGTTCATTTGCCTCCGTGGCAGCTGGCAGGTGCTGGCTTCTTCTGCCAATTACCTCCTACCACCCTCAGGGACCACAGAGGGCTGCAAGGGCAAAAGCATGTCCCACCGGTGCAAACTCAACTCCAAGGTGCACACTGTCCCCTTTCTGATAATGCTTTTCCTTGGACTACTCAAGCTGGAATATAAACCATCCCTCAGAAGTTGGGGTGTGAGGAGTTAATCTCCTTCAGCAAATACTGGCTGTGCAAGCCGTATTCAGTCAAGGCTACCAATGCAGTGGGAAGCTTGACTTTGGACCTGTGACAACAGAGTAGACAGGGCCAAGCACACTCTGATTGCGCGCATCCTCTTGCAGACCTGCCTGCCACAGAGAACAGGGTGTTCACCCGAGTAACTGTGGGTCCAGTAAGGAGCAGGCCTGGACTCCACCTGCAGCTTGAGGATTGCTCCAGCTAATTTTACTACAGAGAGAGCTAGACAAACAAACGCTCTCTGGCTCAGACAGACATGTGACTGAGAAACTTTGGAGTTGCTTGCCTGTAGTGGCATCCTGCCTTGCCAGTGAATTTGTAGTGGCAGCTACACCCTTTGGGCGTGGTCTCAGGTGCAGCTCTCTTGGATTGCAGAGAATATATATATATGTATATATACACACACACACACACACACACACACACACACACACACACACACCCAGTGAGCTGAATCCTCAAATCACCCAGACAATCAATATTCAACTACCGTGCTCCACAGCAAGGCATCGGCTCGTGCCAGCCATCACTAGGCAACCAGAAATGTATACGCCATCCTCATCCAAGACAGTAGGGCAGCCCTCTGGGCCTAAGGACCAGTGGCATACAGAGCCAGGTAACCATGGGGCTTTGGAATGTGCTGCTCTCAAGCCTCTGGTGTGCCTTTCCCAGTACACTAACTTGAAGCACGCTGCTTGATTCACAGTCCCTTCCACTGTAGACAGTTTCACATCCATACACACAGAGATGCTGTGATGAGCATCCACGGACTCATTACCTCCTGTAAGTGTGGACTCTTAGTGATCAGGTTTCATTCTACACCCTTCGTGTTACCCATCCACCAGGTCATTTCTGGCAACTCTCCATCCGTGGGTGTTTCAATGTGCACAGTGGCCAACTGAGTCTACCTGATTGGACTGAGGAGGACCGAGATCAGTGGAGGGGGTCTGTGAGGGTGTTTTAAGAGACAATGTAACTGAAGGACAGACCCGCCCTGGATGTGGGTGACACCAATCAATAGGCTGGGGACCTGAATGGAGCCAATACTTGCCTGCTAGGTGTCTTAGTTACTGCTCTATTGCTATGACGAATCACCATGACCAAGGCAGCTTATAACACAAAGCATTTAATTGAGGGTTTGCTTACAGTTTCTGAGGGTCCATGGCCACCATGGCAGCAGGCAGGCAGGCAGGCAGGCGTGGTGCTGGAGAAGTAGCTGAGAGCTTGCATCTGATCCACAGGCAGGAGGCAGATGGAGAGAGAGAGAGAGAGAGAGACCAAGTATGGGCCTTTTGAAACCTTAACCCCACAGAGACCCACCTCCAACAAGGCCACGTCTCCTAATCCTTTGCAAAGAGTTCTACTAACTAGAAACCAAACATTCAAAGAGATGAGCCCATGGGGCCGTCCTCATTCAAGCCACCGCAATAGGTGTGCTCTGTCCTGCTAGCACGAGGCTAACAGCTTTGCTTTGCACAGTCCTACACTAACGTTTCCCTCACCCTGACTCAGCAGCAGTGGGACAGCCAACTGTGAGCTGAGCCTCTGAAGCCAGGAGCTGAAGGAGATCTTCCCTTCCTGTAGGTTTTTCTTCTTGCAGCTCGCAGGGGTGAGGGTGGGGTCAAGAATGGACTCTGGGTATCTTCTGCTGCCCCCACGATGGTTTTGAGTCAGAGTCCCCGAACCCAGAGCTCACCGTTCTACCAGACGGTTGACCGTCTCGACCCAGGGATCTTTGTGTGTCGACTTTCCCCGTGCTGGGATCACAAAGGTGAAGAGTGCTGAGGATCCAAACGTGTGTGTGTGTGTGTGTGTGTGTGTGTGTATGTATGTGTGTGTATGAGTGTGTGTATGTGTATGTGTATGAGTGTGTATGTGTGTATGTATGTGTGTGTGAGTGTGTGTGTATGAGTGTGTGTATGAGTGTGTGTATGTGTGTATATGTGTGTGTATGTATGTGTGTATGTGTGTGTATGAGTGTGTGTATGTATGTGTGTATGTGTGTGTATGAGTGTGTGTGTATGTGTGTGTATGTGTGTGTATGTGTGTGTGTGAGTGTGTGTGTATGTGTGTGTATGAGTGAGTGTGTGTGTGTGTGTGTGTGTGTGTGTGTGTGTGTGTGTGTGCCACGCATGTGTAGATACCTTTGGAGGCCATAAGAGGGCATCAGTCACCGGAGCTCAAGGCACAGCCGTGTGAGCCTTCTGGCGTCAGTGCTGACATACTCGGGTCCTCTGGGAGAGCAGCAGGTGATCTCAACCACTGAGCGAGCTCTCCAGACCATCAACCATCAAAACAGGTGCTGCTGTTCTTTCCTCTTCTCTTCTCCTGACAGAGCCTCATGGAACCTGGGCTGGACTTGAGCTTACTATGTAGCCAAGGATTTCCTTGAGCTCCTGGCGCTCCTGTGAAGTGAGTTACGACCCACTTGATAGGTTTGAAAGGTGCTGGTGATGAAACCCATTGTCCTTCTGCGTCCTGAGTGCTGTGTGATCTGTGCCAGCGTGCCCAGATCCAAACACTGGTCTTCGCATAGTCGAGCTCCGGTCTCCCCAAACTGGAACCGATCAGAACATGAAAACCAATGAAAGCTCAGACTTCCCTGGGGGTGGGAGTGGGGGAGAGAGACATCCGAATACCACGATCCATCAGAAACTCGCTGTGACCGCAAAAGCAGGCCACTGTGGAGATTTCCAGGTCTGATTAACCAGAGTTCACCCAGGACCCCTGAGGGAGCCTCTAACAACAAACAGAATGAAGTCAACACCTCTCCTCAAGTCCTCTTGCTGCAGCCAGAGATGGGGAAGACCCCACAGCCCCATAACCCCGCTCATCCTCAGAGTCCACCCTAGGACAAAATGCACAAACCGTAGTAAATTACTTCAGCGCTTTCTCTGGATTTTTTTAATTAACTGAAGTAATTTTGTAATAATCCCCACAACTTGTGTCTTCAAATGGCAATCCGTTCAGGACAGAGCCCCTCTTCCGGTAGCGTTTGTCTAGTCCTGGGGCTGGAGTCGGAGAGCCCTGCCCCACAGGGGCCCTAATAAAACCCGCAGAACTTTTTGATAGCACTTCATCCAAGCAGATGGCAACTGTGGCAAAAGCATTTAATTAGCCCCTGCATTAGCTACTGATTTAATGGCCCCGGCTAGCCGGATACCTGTGATATGTGGATCTACAGAGGCATAAACTTCTGAAGGGCTATAAAAAGCTTTTTGAAAATGATGGCTTGGATTGTTCTGGGTTCACAGGCTGTCATAAAAGGCAAAGGCCAGGCTCCCCATTCTTCAGCAGGGCACAGACTTCCTCGGCAAGGCATGCACACACTGCACTCAAAGCTTCTACGGGCAATTAATTCCACGGTGTCCGATTCCACAGGGGGTCGGGGGCTGTGCACATAGCTTCATGGCTCCTCTGAGCCAGCGGGCCGGAGCCTGCGCATAAGTCTCACAAAAGGGCTCTCAAAGCCGATCCTCCCCCATTAACGTGTTTCAGCCTCACAAATCCCTGTTTAAGCAGAGCAGTTATTAACCCATTTGACAGGTTTGAAAATTGCTGGTAATCACACTGCCACAACATCCACCCTCCCTCATTTGGAATCCCCGGTGCAGATCCCAGCTGGCTTGGTACCCATGAGGGGTCCCAAAGCAGGGCTGTCACCATCCAGGGACTGAGGTGCCCCTGAAGTCCCTTTCCCACCATGCTGGCCATGCAGGAAAAGCAAATCTGGTAGAGCAGGAAGGGACCGGCCTGGGCTATGGTCATGATAGAGGAAACCAGACCCTACTGCTTCGCCATAAGCTTGGTTCTCTGATGTCTCGAGAGTGGTAACGCCTTTGTGAGAGGCTCTGCACACTTGGACATCAGTATCCAAGTAGGGTCCAGTGAGTGAGGTCGCCAGGATTCGCACCCACATCCCTCAATCTCTGCCGTGGGAAAACGCGTCTTCCACTGTTTAGGACGGACCTCCACCCGTCACGGGGAGAGCTGATCTGTCTCCATCTCTCCGCATCATCCCCTTCCCTCTGGCCTCTCTGCAGCTGATGGGCACCGCACTCCCTACTGCCCTTCCCGGCCTCCCACTTTGCCAGGGAGGGAGTTGTATATAACGCCAGCCTCTGCTGCACCTCCTGTCTGTGCTGGCCTCTGCTGCACGGCTGCTCTGCGCTTTTGAGGTCTTGTGTATCTACATCAGCAGGGACAGTGACAGGAAGTGGCTTAGAAACGCTGCAGCAGCTGCGGAGCCAGAGCCAGAATCGAGAAAGGCAGCAGCTCACTTGGCTCCTCCAGGCAAAGGCACAGCTCCTATCCTGAAGCTCCAGGGCTCCCATGGTGCCTGGGCCAGGAGCCCGACAGAAGATTCCAGGAAGGTTCCACTACCTGCCTGCACCTGGGCCATCTGCATCGTTTATGTGCTAAGCAATGTTTTGGGTTACTGTAGCTGCCATGACACTGTTACCAAAAGCAAGCTGAGGAGGAAAGGGTTTCTCTGGCTCACACTTCCACATCACTCTTCATCAGGAAGGGAGTCAGGACAGGAGCTCCAGCAGGGCAGAGACCTGGAGGCAGGGGCTGATGCAGAGGCCGTGGAGGGTGCTTGCTCAGCCTGCCCTCTTACAGAACTAGCCAGCACAGCAAGGAAGCTGTCTCTGGAAGGTTGAGGTCTCCCAGAGGAGCCAGCAGGTGTCATCCCCGACAGGCCATGCGCTTTGCAGGGCAGAAGGGCCTTTAAAAGGCCTCTAGATAGCAGTGCAGTGTCGCAAGCTGTAACCCCATCTCTGTAAACAATCTCCGACAGAAACTGCTCAAGAGAGGCAGGCTTGTTCTGGGTCTTGGTTTCCAGAGGTTTCTGGAGAGGGAGCAGAGCATGTTATAGACACCAAGAAGTAGGAAGGAGGAAGGGGGGAGGGGAGAGGAGGGGAGGGGCCTGGAGAGTAGGAGAGGAGAGGAGAGGAGTCAATGCAGTGGCTGTTTCTCTTTACTTTCCCCACGGTTAGTGCCCCTGGCTCCCAGCCTGGGATGGCATTGCCCGCCAGGCTCCTCCCCTTAGTCCTCAGTGGAAATGCCCTCACAGACACACCCAGAAGTGCTCAGCCCTTCTCAATCCAATCAAGTTAAGAATATTTACCATCACACCAAGGCTAGCTCAGGCCAGTACCCAAGGACTGCACGCCACCCCATCCCGGGGCCAATACCCAAAGACTAACCCCTGACACCTAGGCCAAGACCCAAGGGCTGAACCCCAGGCCAGTATCCAAGACAAGCACCCAAGACAGACACCACCACCACCCCATCCCCCCCGCCCCCCGCCCCAGGCTGGTACTCAAGGCCTAGGCTCATTTCCCCAGTACCCACATAGTGGCTCACAGCGGTCCATAACTCCAGTTCCAGAAACCCAGTGCCCTCTTCTGGCCTCCACCAGCACTGCATGTATGTGATACACAGACAAGCAAGCAGGCAAACACGCATACACATACAATAAAATAAACGTTCTTAAAGGCCAAGGCAATAGTTAACACAAGAACATAAAGCTGTAGAAGAAAGGGCAAGTCAACATTTCTACAGGCAAGCACACACACACAGCAACTATTTACCTAACCCGAGAGTGGAACACGCCGTGTTGGGAGAAGATGTGGGGAGATCGAGGTATAAAAGCCAAATTCTCACACGCTCGAAGAAAGAAAAAAAAAACCACAGGCAACATTGCTACAGAGTCAGCCCCGGAGAAAAACCAAGCAACGCGAACAACGTGCTGTCAAGGCAGGGCAGCGCCCGCCCCCAAGAACAAGGCTTCGGCTCAAGGCGGAGGCGCTGGGCCTGAGACGCCCCAATCTTTGATGTCTCCAGTGTGTGAGCATCCTGGCATTCGCATTGAGCTCCACTTTAAAAGTGGGCAAGATGTTTAAAAAAGAAAACAAAACAAGACAGTGAGCTGTTGAGCCAGTGTCTCTCAGGAGCCGGAAGCTACGGCCCTCGTTAACTCTAGCAGGATGAAGGAAGGGGGGGCACCCCTCACTGTTCCAAGGGCGCCTGTCAGCTGCCCTCTCCCCTCTCCCTCCTTTGCGCTCCTACACAGGTCACAACCGGTCCCTGATAGCTAGTGTCACTTCCCAAGCACTGAAGGTATTTCAGATCTCCCCCAAACGCCTTGAAAAGGAAGCAGACACTGTGGTTCGCTCCTGCAATCAGTGTTGGGAAGTGGAGGCAAGAGGCTGCTTCAAGTTCAAGGCTAGCTTAGTCACAAATGAGTTCCAGGCCAGCCAGGGCAACCTAAGGAGACCCGGGGCAGTGCACCGCCGACGTCAAGGCTCAGCTTGCTCGGCAGTGGCAGCAGATTTCCGGCCTCTGCCATGTCCCCTGTACCCTGTGAGTATGGGCTGCCTCCCTGTCCCGCCAGGCCATGTGTTTTAAAATGTCCCTGAAAGGGAGATAGACCTGCAATCCAGGCACCTAGGGACTGGGGTCCACTGCCCGATGCCACGCCCCCAGCTTATGTAGACAAGGGGCCCCTCTCACTTGCCTAATGGACTTTCTTGGTTTCAGGCCCCTCTCCAGCCCCTGAGGGCCTCAAGTCCGTCACATGGATGGCTGCCTGCCTCCTGTCCACCTCTCTGGCCTCGCCATCCGGTTCCTCTCCTGTCTCCAGCATTGAGGCCCCCGGAACCTTCTGTAGAGACAGGGTCTATACTTGTTTCCTGTGCAGGCCTAGCTGCCCTGGCACTCGCTCTGTAGACTAAGCTGGTCTTGAACTCACAGAGATCCTCCTGCCTCTGCCTCTGCTAGGATTAAAGGTGTGCCCCCCACCACCTGGCTGTAGGTCTGAAGTATGTATGTTCTTACTTTTCCTCCTTCTAGAGCATACTTGATATTTACTGTCTTTGTATATAGTCTTGTATCAAGCCTAAATCTTTCCTTTAGATTAAAAGGGGAATTGTAGTGAGATATCCACCCTGCCCACACCTGTTGCACTGACCATGACCATTGGGGGTGGGGACAGGTGTGGATGTGACCTGGGGGGACTAGGTTTAGGGTCCCCGACCCCAGCACACTCTCTTGCTTCCTGGTAAGAGACAGAGAGCATCCGGAGGCATCCTTGGGACGGGAACCTGCTGGCGGTCATCTGTTTCTGCTGTAAGTGATTTCTCCCTCCATCAGCCTATTTGTTTTCCCAGATTCTCATTTATTCACGGTAAGTGTCTATTCTCATCGCAGGAAGGGATTCCCTTTCTAGGGATGTGGGGCAGCTGGACCCACACCTGACACTGAACACATCCAGTGAGTTGGTCACACACACTGTGATCTTACAGGAAAGAATAGCATATGCCATGCAGGGACCCGTGGGTGGTGCGTGGGAACAGAACAAACCAGCAGGCTTTGTAAATCACAAAGACGAAGTGAGGGCTGCCCAGATGGCGCCATGGATAAAGGTACTTGCCACCCGAGTCCAAGGACTGAATTTGATACCAGGACCCACATGAAGGGGACCCGACTCCTAAAGGTTGTCGTCTGGCCTACACACACGCGCGCACACACACACACACACACACACACACACACACACACACACACGCACCACAAGCAGAGCCATAGCCTGTGGGCACATACATCTAAATAAGCAAAGTTTAATATACGCACGCACACACAAACACACCAAATAAAGACACAAAGCGGGCAAGGTAGATGAGCCCTGCTTCTTGCAGGATGGTGGGGGTGGCTTGTTTGAATAATCCCTGAATCAGGAGGGAAACTGAGTCCAGGGTACAAGGCTAGCCAGGAACAGCTCAGCCCCCTTGATGAGGAGGCGGTTCAGCTTCTACCCACTAGAGTAGAGCAACTGTGGGCCTGGGGCCCGGCTGTGGGAGGCTCCTGGCGACACCAACATCCACATGGTCCTTTCTGTGAGCCTTCCTTGCGAGCTTCACTCCAGCCATCCCCCAGTGGTGGGTCTGCCTCCTCCCAGGACAGAATGGGTACCCTGGGGCTTGCTTTATTTTAAGTGTCAATTTTGCTCTTCCCACCACCAGGGAACATTCGGTTTCCAAGGTGCTGAGGCTGGCAGAGCGTGGGGAGAGAGGTGTCCATCTGTGACTGTCCCTCCCCTGCTGGGGTGGCTCCTCAGAGCCCACAGAAAAAAACCCAGACTCTTCAGTATGGCATTCTACCCCCCACGGCTCATGTCCCCACCACTGTCTTCAGCTAATTAATGTCAAGTCTGTCCTGGAATTGTTCTTCTTCTCGAATCCCAGACTGGGGTGTCTTCCATAACTGCAGCACCCCGGCAGCACAGGTCCCGATAAATGATTGCTCTCATATTCCTGAGCTCTGGGAATCTGACACATCCATAAAACAGTGATTTAACTGAAATGTGGTGGCTCATGCCTGTCAACACAGCACTTGGGAAGCTGAGGCAGGACCGTCGCTTCAAGTCAGGGGCTGGCTTGAAATACACAGTGAGTTCCGGAGCAGCCTGGGCTACAGAGCAAGACTGTCTGGAAACAAAATAAAACAACACACACACACACACACCCCACAGTGATGTAAACAGTGTCCTGCCTACTGGTTGTGTGAACCAAAGGGACAGGGACACATCCAGCATTCAGAATGGAACTGGTGGGGTTGATGCAAAGTGAACAATGTGGACATGTGTCCTTGGGACTGTGTGTGTGTGTGTGAGAGAGAGAGAGAGAGAGAGAGAGTGTTGTGTGAGTGTGTGACTGTGTGATTGTGTATGTGAGTATGAGTGTGTGAGTGTGTGTGAAGAGAGTGTGTATGTGAGTGTGAGTGTGAGAGAGTGTGTGTGAAGAGTGTGTGTGAGAGAGTGTGTGTGAGTGTGAGTGTAAGAGAGTGTGTGTGAAGAGTGTGTGTGTAAGAGAGAGAGTGTGTGTGTTTCTCTGTGTGTCTTTCTTTCCGTGTGTCTCTGTCTCTGTCTCTGTACATGTGTGTTCCTCTCTCTGTTTCTCTGTGTCGCTTTGTCTCTCCCCCTCCTTCTCTCTCTCTCTCTCTCTCTCTCTCTCTCTCTCTCACACACACACACACACACACACACACACACACACACTACCACCACCATCCCGCACATGCTCCATACTTAGCAAGCAGGGCAGGGACCAGGCTGGTGGAGTGTCAGGTAGAACCTCAGCTCTGCTCACCAATGTGTGCACTTGGCCACAGGACAGGGCTACTTGGGGTCTGACCTTCCAGGGTGACAGCCCCGTAGCAAGTAAGTATCGGACACTCTGCAGAGCCGAAGGGGAGGCAGGGAGGAACCTGAATCCAGTGAGGATCTTCTAGATGGATAGCCCATGGACAGTAGAAGGTGTAGGGCAGGGTGGAGAGCTATCGGGTGAGCACACTGAACTCATCCACACATCAGATCCCACTCGGGCCACACATTCCAGCTGGCCCAGCTCCTGGACTTTGGGGGTACCGAACAGAGCTCTACATACACACGTGTGCACAGAGAAAGCCCAGGAAAAAGGACACGGGCTGGAAACCTCCAAGGACTCAGGTCAGTGAGGTCACCGTGAGTGGTGACTGGCCTTAGACGCAGAGAACACCACAATTAATTCGCAAAGGCTTTTGTGCATGCATTTACGTGTCTGTGTGTGCAAGCCTAGGTGTGTCTGATTCTCTGGGGGTGGGTGTGTCTGTGCCCAGGTGCATGCATATATGTGTACAAGTGTTTGTAGCCCTATGTGTACAGTGCACATGTGTTTGTAGCTCTGGCCAGGGGACTGAGATCAAGTGTTACCTCAGAAGATCCAGAAACAGTTCTCTGTAGTCACAGAGCCACTCTGTACACAGGCCTGGCCACACACAGAGTCACACACACATGCACATACATGCAAGCTCATGTCCTCTAGTCTTAGAAGTAGGGGACCTATAGAGCCCAGATCACCTAAGCCCCATGCTTTCCTACCAACCCCAGAAGCAGCTGCCGTCCCCTCCCCCTCCCCCTTCCCCCTGCTGATGTCCTCTGGGAGCCCCCAGGCTGCAGGGCTGGGGAGCTGACTGGAGGCACCCTAGTCTCAGCTC
The DNA here is from genome assembly GCF_943737965.1 of Phodopus roborovskii. NCBI lineage: Eukaryota > Metazoa > Chordata > Mammalia > Rodentia > Cricetidae > Phodopus > Phodopus roborovskii. Next base: position 30,850,688 of record NW_026125052.1, read on the forward strand.
CTGCCTTCCAGAGCCTGCATCACCCCCAAGCAACAACTCCCACGGAGTGTCCTCTGCAGAACTGGCCGGGTCACTGTCCTGAGAGCCTGTTCAGGCAAAGTGCAATTATTCCAGAGCCCCCCTTTGCCCCTCTTCTGCCTGAGGGGGTGACTGTGACCCTCCCCACAAGGAAAAAAAGGTGTCTTTTCCTCCACACACTGATATGCCTAGAGGTGTTCAGAGCGCCCCCTGGTGTCCAAAAGACATATGCACAGTACCGGCGACTCCTGAAGTCTCCCAACACCTGATAGGGGGATGGGAAGCCCCCACAAAAGTTTGTCCCCTCTTCCCCAGGCCGGCCCTCCCCTTCCTCCAGAGTCCTGGGTATTGAGGGGAGAGGCACGGGTCTAGGTCCCCTTGCACAGCGGTAGTTCTCAAGACACCTCAAGGCCTCACTGCAGACAGAGCCACCGACAGACCAGAGGACTGGAAGGATTCTGCCACGCAGGATTTAGCCACGGCAGGGAGTGTTATCGGCTCCACTCCAGCCTGCACACCGTGTGTGTGTGTGGGGGGGGGTGGTTGGGTGGGGGCCTGTGATCCCAACGCTTGGGAAACTGAGTCAGGAAAACCAAAGCTTGAGGCTAGTTTATGAGTTCTCTTGGGAAAACAAAACAAAATGAACCCCTTCTAGAAGGTATTTAATTTTCTGTTTCGTGAATGTTCCTGCAGTGAAAATGCCTCTTGGGCCAGGCTTTCATACAAATTATCCCTTTTTGCTCTAATTTGCGGCTTCTCGGCTCATTCTGAGACTCGGGCTCCCGAGGCTCTGACTGTGGTTCAGATGGATAGTCGTGTTCCCCACCTGCCGCCCATCCGGCCCTCCCTCCTTGCTTAGCTTTGTGCCTAGACCTATATTTGTCTGGGAAATGACTCCAGTCACCGCGTGAGCTCAAATGGCCTTTGTGAGGGCTTTGGACCTTATTTTTAGATTATGTCCAAGAAGAACAAAGAGCCCAGACGACATAGGCGAGGTTTGGAGTGCAGCCAAGCTCTTTGGGGATCCTACCGCTACGGACGAAGGGAGAGCAGGCCCCATCAGCAGCCCCTGTGATCTTAATCCAATAACGAGGGTTTATTTGTCTTCTTAAGCCACGGGCAAGAGTGGGAATCTCTCTTCGTTCTCAAAGACTAGAAAGTCATTTCCCCAACCTCCTTCATCCCACTTCACGGGTCCCTCTAAGAGGTGGCGAGCACCCCCCCTTCCCACCGCCGCCCTCAAATCACCCAAGAATTCAGGGAGAGGTGTCTTAGTGAGAAAAATCTCTCGAAATCCCACAACCTCATCCCTGCACCTCCAGGTGCGTCACAGCCTAGGGCTTGGTTACTCCTATCATTGGCTGTCACGGGGTCCCAAACTCACCCCTGACCCAGAAGTCTGGATCCAAGGGCAAAGGTCTTTTACACACACACACACACACACACACACGCACACACACACGCACGCACACGCGCACACACACACACACACACACATACAAAGACAGAGGACGACAGAGACACAGAGACAGAGAGAGACAGGGAGCACCTCTGCTTGCTGGGGTCACCTCCGGGAAGAACTACAGGAGCTAAGGGACTCAAGCCAGGCACTGCATGTAAGCCATCCCAGCCCTGACCGTGGAGCCAGGATCCCCAGCAGGTCTCTGGTTCCAATCAGCTTTTCAGTATGGGCTTTACCTTCTCCCGAACAAAGACCAGAGGAGGAAGAGCAAACCTCGCTGCTATCCACCCGTCCCCAATGCCTCCTGCCCACTCTGCAGGTAGAGCTCTTCAGGGTGCTGGCTGCAGTCTAGGCTGGCAGGCTCTCCTTGGCGGTGCTGTTGAGCTGAGGTTATCCTGAGCATCTAACCCTGACTCAGGAACATTGAAAGGGAGGAAAGTATCGGGATACACTTCTCAGCACTCACTCGTGAGGATGGAGTCACCTGACCATCCATGACCCAATCACTGGCCTCACACCAGGTTCTCTCGAAGCATCCCACCCTCACCAACAGCGAGAGTATTGCTTGGGACAGCAACGGAAATATAAATCCTTGGACGCCTGAGTTGCTGAGCCAAAAAGCCAGGAGTGTGTCTCAGCAAACCGGGGTTTTGTGAATTTGTTTGCTTGTTTAAAGGGGAGATGTTTGATTTGGCTCAGGAGATCAATCCGTAGTCATTTGTTTTGTATTTCTGGACTCATGAGAGGCGGGGCATGGTGTCTGAGGGCTGATGAGGTACAGGCTCCATTTTTAAAGATATATATATATATATATATATATATATATATATATATATATAATTATATAAAAATCTATTTAAGTGTGTATTTGCATGTTGTATGTGCATCATGTGCATGCAGTACTGCAAGTGACCACAAGAGGGTGGCAGATTCCCTAAAACTGGAGATGCAGGCACAATGTGGGTGCTGGAAACGGAACTCTCTGGTCCTCTGCAAGGACAGCCAGTGCTCCTAACCTCTGTGCATTCTCTCCTGCCCCAGACTATATTTTGTTAGCTAGAATAATCACTATGACCAGACATAACTAGACCTAATATAAATTCCTCATGTGGCACATACGATTTTCCAAATAAAAAGTCCCAAGATCTGGGCTTGGGAGATTGACCCTGTGGCTAAGAGTGCTTGCTGTAAAAACAAGAGAGTGAGTTCAAATCTCCAGCACCTATGTTGGGAGGCAAAGATAGGAGAATCCCAGAAGCATGCTCACAAGCTAGCCTGGTTGAAATGGCAAGCGTCAGGTACAGTGAGAGACCCTGCCTTTTAAAAAAAAGAAAAAAGGAAAAAAGAGAGATACAGTAATTGAGGAAGGCACAATGCCCTCCTCTGGCCTCCACATGACCATGTACATGGATGGGAGGCCCTGCCATTGTGTGTGCAGTGCTGGGGGGGGCAGGATTGTGCACGACGGGCAAGCTCCCCTCTCCATGGAGGCGTTTCCCCGTGCACTGCAATGCCACACAGTCTGTCAGCGTTTGACAAATGCTCGTCCTGTGTATCCTCGCTTCTTTGAGATTGCAGGCGCTTCTCTTGTCCTGGAAAGTTCCTTCACACCTCTTCCCACCGCATTTCACCACCACTCCACAGGTAAACGCTGTTCTACGTTCTGTCACCACAGATCACATGGAATGTACTCTTCTATGTCTGGCTTCTTTAAATCAACAGAAAGCCAAATAATTATTTTTAAGCGGTTTTGAATTTCCATGAAGCCTGTGCTGAGGATGCTTCTAGACCTGGGGTCCTTATATTTCAATGCAATATAGCTTCTCATTGGCCAAGCAACATTTCCGTACCTGCTCCCTCTCCCAGTTGACACAGAGAACTTTAAGAACCCGCATCTGTGGGGGTGGGGAGATGGCTCGGCAGGTAAAATGCTTGCTGTGCAGATCCCAGCACCCACGGCAGCAGGTATCTGTAACTCCACTTCGGGGTGTGGAGGAGAAGGAAGGTGGGTCCCAGGAGAGCATTATCCTGCCGATCTACTGAATGAGTGAGCTACACCTTCCAGCTGTAGGGCATTTTCTTAACTAGTGATCAGTGGAGGAGGACCCAGCCCATGGTGGTGGTCCTGAGTTCGATAAGAAAATAGACTGAGCAAGCTATAGGGAGCAAGCCAGTGAGCAGCACCCTCCATGGCCTCTGCATCAGCTCCTGCCTCTAGGTTCCTGCCCTGCTTGAGTTCCTGTCCTGACTTTCAATGAAGAAATAAGCCACATAAACCCATTCCTCCCCAACTTGCTTTTGGTCATCACAGCAATGGAAAACCTAATTAATACAGCTTCTGACTTCCTCATGCAATACACCGACATAAGGCACCCACATGTGCACATGCATACATCCACACCAACACAGACATGTGGCACATACATACGTGCTCAGAGCCTCTTTGACCTTCAGTTCTCGCCACTGATTCTGGGGCCTCTCTAGACAAGAGGAGTCCAGACTGCAGACTCTGTAGTAACTTAATGCAAGTTCCCAGGTTGGGGTGGGAGCGTATGAAGGGGACTATGCAGCCAATCACAGTGAGAGCTGGTCTTCTGGGAGATGACAGAGCAACACTATCCAAGGCGTGAACCGTGGAACCTCATCAGAAAGAGGTTCTGTGGTCCAGCATCTTCCAGAACCACCGGCCCTCCCACCCTCTTCTCAGAGGCCAAGAACTCCGTCACACTGGGCTCAGCCCAGCGTTCCCCAAGCTCTTCCAAACTAGGGAGTCCTTTTGCCCTGCAATTTTTCATAAGATCCACAGAACATTGGGGGGGGGAGGTGATCTTGCAATTGAGCAGCCCCTAAATCTTCTAGTTTGTTCACATTTTTAGTTGAGATTTGTTTTTGTGTTTAATTATACAGATACACAGGTGGGGATATGTGATATGTACATGTGAGAGCAGTTGCCCGCAGAACCCAGGACAGGGTGTGAGGTTATCAGGAGCTGGGGTTACAGGCTGCCGCTGTGAGCTGCTGGGTGCTGAAGCTGAACTCCAGTCCTCCCCAAGACCAGTGGACGCTCCTCCCTGCTGGGGCATCTCTGCAGCCCTATATCACCATCTCTTGTTGTCACACCGAGATTCCGTACATTTTCTAAACATCCTTCTAACCCTCAGTGGGCTGGGTAAAGCGGGGACCTGCTCTGAGCCCTGACTCTGGGGGCTAGCTTACCACACCCCCTATCCCATTGGAGTCTCTCAGTCTCAGAGTGCTCTTCTTTTGCTTCTTACCTGGGAGGGTCATTGTGAGACCTAAATTAGATAAGGATGCTGCCCTGCACATGCATTTAATGACTCTGAGCTATTCTTAAATAATTATTTGTTTAAGAACTAAGAGCCTTCTCTAACGCATCCTAACCCTTGGCTTTGTCTCACGGTGGGATCCACAAGCCCCTGCATCATCTTTTGGTTTTTCTATGTAGCTTTGGAGCCTGTCCTGGAACTCACTCTGTAGACCAGGCTGGCCTCGAACTCAGAGATCCACCTGCCTCTGCCTCCTGAGTCATCTTACAGGATGGTGTTGATTTTGTCTGGAGGAAAGGCAGGCTTGTGAGTCAATAACAATAGAGGATTCTCCCAAAGTAACAAAATGTAGCTTAACAAGCCTGGAAGGCTCCTGTCTGAGTAAAGGATACAATAGCAATGACCAGGCTGACTTAATTGTTGCAAGCCCTAACCCCCAAGGCACAGAGAAAGTCACTCATAGAATAGACACAAACAAGGAAGAGAGAACAAGAACGCACAGGCTTCCACCCTAAAGCAGTAAACAGCTACCCTAAGTCCCCATGGTGACCTGCTGTTGTCATCCTCCTACTGCCCCCCCAGTGCCCCTAGCTAGGTAACCATGCCCCACCCCCTCCCTTGTAAAATGTATATGGCTTGGGAAAGCTGCCCGATTTAAAAATGATGCTGAGCTTTAATTGTCAACTTGACACCATCAGGTTGGTCTGAAAGCATGCACAGTGCATGCGTGTGTGTGTGTGTGTGTGTGTGTGTGTGTGTGTGTTGCCTTAATTAAGTTAATTGATTTAAGAAGTCACTGTGGGGCAGCACCATTTCCCAGGCGAAGGATCCCAAACTGCATAAAAATGGAGAAATCAGGCTGAGCACAAGCAAGCAACCATGCACGTGTGTGTTCATTTCTCTCCACTTTCAACTGTGAATGTGATGCAAGTAGCTGTTTGAAATTCCTGCCTTTTCCACAGTGGTAGATTGTAACCTGGAATCACAAGCTCATACAACCCCTTTCCCCCCTAAGTTGCTTATTGTGGGTGTATTTTTATCACAGCAACAGGAATGAAATTGGGACAGGAGCATATATGAACCCTCGTCTCTTCAAGAAACTTTATTCTGCCCTTGTGTGCACCAGGACTTGAACCCAGGGCTCTATGCACGCTCAGACATCTTCCCTCTATTAGTCAGAGTCAGTTAAGACACACCAAGATTTCAGACCTCCCATCCAGTCAGGTTCCCAGCCACCCTGACCACGTAGACTCTGGTGTCCCTCTGCCTAGGGAGTGTGCTGGCATTGGCATCCTGTTTTCCTTCCGGAGGATGACACCACCCTTACCCCCAGGGTTTTCCGGTCTTTGGCCCATCCCAGTGGTACCCACTGTCCTTTCCAGGCTCTTCAGCCTCAGTCTTTACTGCCATCTAGTGGCTCCAAGGCTCTCTGCAGGGAAGAGGATTCAGAGGTTTTTTGGGACAGGCACCAGGGTGGGTGTATGAGCCTAGCTTAGAAACTGGCTCAGCCTTCAAGGCCAGGCCAAGAGCCTCTGCTCAGGGTGCCAGGGGCTCTGTCTGCCCATAGAGCCTGCTCTAACCCTCTGTGCCTTGTGTGTTTTAGTATTGAACACACCACAGGAAAGGACATAATCCTGTTCCCACAGAGACGAAATGGGTTTGGGAGCCAGAGAGCTAATCAGAACGTTCATGCAGCCATCCCTCCAGAAGGTTTTATGCTGGGCCCCGGGGAAATGGCTCTGTCCACAAAGGGCTTGCTACACAAACACATGGACCAGGTTTAATCCCAGCACCCATGCACAAAGCCAGCCAATGTCGACAGTCCCAGCTGGTGGTTACCACCGAGTTTTGCCTCCTGGTGCTTGATATCTTACCAGAAGATATAACGGAACAGCTTAAAGCAACAGAGTGTATTGTCTCATAGTTCTGGGGACCAGAAGTCCAAACTCAAGGTGCCAGCAGGGTGGTACCATCTGGAGACTGCTATGGGCGTGCTGAGCTCCTAGTGCTGGTGACAGTCCCAAGTCTCCTCGTAGATGTATTAGTCCCATCTCAGTCTGTCATCTCAGGCATCCCCATGTGTCCATTTCTTCTCTAAGGGTACCCGTGACGTCTGATTGGGGCCAACCCACTTCAACACGGCCTCCCGTTCTAGCTCGGTTTATGTCAACTTGACACAGCTGAGTCATCTCAAAGGAGGGAACCTCAATAGAGAAAATGCCTCCACAAGATCATATTCTTAATTAGTGACTGACGGGGAGGGCCCAGCCCAGCATGGATGGGGCCATCCCTGGCAGGTGGCCCTGGGTTCTATAAGAAAGCAGGCTGAGCAAGCCATGGGGAGCAAGCCAGTGAGCAGCTCCCTCCACGGCCTCTGCATCGGCTCTGCCTCCAGGTTCCCACCCTGATTGAGCCCCTGTCCTGACTTCCTTTGATGACGAGCTGTGATGTGCAAGTGTGAGGTAAATAAACCCTTTCCTTGAATGTGATTTTTGCTCATAGTGTCTCGTTGCAATAATAGAAACCCTGACAAGGCATCTCTCCTTAGCTTGACTCACTCCATCTGCAGAGAATCCCCCCCCCAACAACAAGGTCTCACTGTCAGGGACCAGGGCTGAGCACTGGGCTGTTTAGTTCTTTAAGGTTTTTACATTTATTTAGTGGCCAGCCTGGTCTACAGAGTGAGTTCCGGGACAGCCAGGGTTACACAGAGAAACCCTGTCTCCAGGGCCGGAAGTGGCTAAGAGCTCAGCAGTTAAGAGCTGGTAGCAGAGGACCTGAGGTCAGTCCCAAGAGCTATGTGGGGTCCAGCAGCTCAAAAACCCACGTAACTCCAGCGTCCAATGCCTCAGGCACCTGTATTCTTGAACTCATACCCATGAGCGCACACATAGTTGAAAAATAAAACTAACCTTCTTAAGCCCCTATTTCTAAATGAGGTCACAGTTCAGGGGTACTGGCAATTGGGACTTCAACCTACGCATGTTTGGTGGGAGAGGACACAATTTGCTTATACCGCCAGTGACATCTTTTTCCTAAAGCCAGGAAGGTGCAGTTGGAGCTGCCAGGCGGAGCACACACAAGAGTCTCTGGAATTGCTGATTTGCGAGAACATGGCAGTCAAATGAAACACACAGCATCCTAGAAGCCAAGTGGCTTGGAAAATGCGCTTAGGCTTAAACAAAAGACAGCAATTGGACAAGCCAGCAAGACACGGCGCTAATTGGCGGCCACACTCTGTTTCCTCCCCCCAGCTGCCTCTCGGAATCGGAAAACAACCGTACATGTGGAAGCCATGAAATTAAACACTTTAAAAAATGAGACCATGTTTCCGAGACAGGCTTTGTTCTGTATTCCTGGCTTTCTCTTCAGCAGCATACAGTGTCTCGGATTGACGGGGGCAAAGAAGATAAGAGCCAGGAGCAGCCCTGAACACGTCTCCAGCAATTTCCTCTTCTTTCTTATCGCAACCTCCAAGACATTATTTTCATCTCAAGCGTGGCTCCAGTTTGGGGAGGAAAAAAGCCTTTCATCTCTCCCATCCCACATTTTTTTCTCTCCCTCTCCGAGTCCCCGAGGGAAACATCGGGGTGAACAGTACGGCACTTGCCAGGGTTGGAATCCCAAACTCACGCCAAGAGCAGTGTTGCAGACCGATAATCCCCTCCCAGCCAGAAGCAAGGAGCTATTATAGTGCAAGCTGGGGTGAGGAACCATCATGGCTCAACGGGAAGCAGGTGGGAGATGCAGAGACTTGAGGAAGTACCCCTCTCTACCACCCGCCTCCGGCTTCCTCCTCCCAGGAGCTCAGGAGCTAAAAGCGAGCTGCGAGGTAAGGAACAGCCACAAGAGCACTGAACTCTGAATAGCTGCCCTGGAGCCCTGTCCCATCCAGTTACCGGTGGCCGCCCAGGGCTAAGGCTGCAATTGTGTCTTCCTTCACGTGTGACGAGTATCTTTGTCAGGCTGTCTCACAGCTATGATTAAGAGACCCCTTCAATGTGAAGGTTGATGGCCCTTAGGCTAAGGTGCCCCATTCTTGCTGGAGGACCTCTCATGGGCAATCTGATGGGTGACCTTCTAAGCCACTGAGATCTCAGGGGTCACCCAGGCTATTTGAACAATGGACAGAAAAGATCTGCATGCAGCAAAGAAACACCGGGGGGAAAGTGACCTGTGACTGCCGTCACCCTGTCTTCAAGATTCAGGTGTCGTCGGTGCTAATTATTGGCGCTGTCGAAGGCTGGAGAGATGGCTCAGGGGTAAGAGCACTGGCTGCTTTTACAGAGGACCCTGGCGCAGTTGCCAGACTCCACATGGAAGCTCACACCATCTATGACTCCAGTTCTGGGGGGGGTCCAACACCCTCTTCTATCTCTCTGGGCACCAGGCACACACGTGGTACACAGACACACGTGCAGACAAAACATTCAATCACATTAAAATCAAGGGAACCTCCAAACAAATGGGTCCAACTCTCCCCAGGGCCTGGAGAGGTGGCTCAGTCAGCAACATGCTTGTTGTGCAAGCATAAAGCCTGGAATCCAGTCCCCAAGACCCAGGTGAAAAGTTAAGCGTGATGGTGCATGCCTGCATTCCCAGCGCTGAGGACACAGAGGGGACCAGGCCCCTCACAGTACCTGCCAGTGAGGCGGACACCGTGTCTCAAAGGAAGTGGGTGGTGCTTCTGAGAATGACGTCCCAGGCTGTCCTCTGCCTTGCACATGCACGCACACACAAGCATGGACATGCACACGCATGCATACACACATGCTCACATACATATACACACAGGCACACACATACACATGCACACGCATGTACACACATACACATACTCATGTATACACATACACATGCACATACATGTACACACATGCTCACATATGCACACATACACATGAACACACACACCTTCCCCCCTCCCCCCGCCCTCACAGAGCCTGAATCTTACAATAGGTAACGATGAACAAATGTGTGTGCTGGCCGCTGCTGACTGCCATGCTTGCCTGTGCCTCCACAGGTTTGTGTTCTAGAAGTTATAAGGGGTCAAATCCTCACACCTGTACCCCATGAGGCCCTCACCAGAGCCAGGTCGATGCCAGAACTCTGGAACAGAGAGCTAAGTGAACCTCTTTGCTTTACAACATTACTCAGCTCTGGAATTCTGTTATAGCAATAGCAACAACAAAAATGTCTACTCAGGGTGGCCTATCAGCAAGGTGACCTGCTGGGACAGTGTTCCAGACAAGTAGACTCCGGTGTGATGTTCCGAAACATTTCACCCCCACCCTATATAATGCTATGGCCATTATGGACACAACTTGTTTGTAACATCCAGATACCATCTTCATGGAAATCCACCACAGCAGAGCCGGGACGCAGGCGGTAGCAATAACAGTGGTTGACATGTGTGTCCAATGGAGGGTACTGACGTGGCTCCCTGTAGCACCCTGTCCCACAGGTGGGGTGGGGTGACCTCTGGTGACCTGTGTCTCCACTGCAGTCTCCAGTTTCCAGGAGCCGGAGGAAATGATGTGTCCCAGGAGTGTGGGCTCAACCGCCCTTTTCCTTCCAGCCATTAACAAATGTGAGGCAGAGACCCAGTTAGAAGAATCAGCCGGTGATATGTTGTCACACACTGACTGTCACCAGCCCCTGGAGCTGCAGGATCACAGACCGCTGAGTCTGCCTGAGCGTCGGTGTTGGCATTCACCAACACCCCTGTGGCAGCCTGAAAAGTGACAGCCTCTGGGGAGACAGGAACGGACTTTCAGTCATTTCATTGTCTGGAGAGTCTGCCTGTCTGGCCGCCTCCCACCGCTCTCCCCGCCCCTGGACTGTCCCTGGGGGAATGACCCTGAGTCCCATCCCGTCACTCATTCATGTCTATCAGTTCACCCCTGCCTGAGCTCATGGGCTGTCACCAGGTGACTGCTGTCCGCCACGTGCTGAACAAAGATGACTCAGAGGACCCCTCCCAGACTTGTTCTAGATGTCAATGTGAAAGGCAAAGCTATTCTAATCCTGGAGGGATTTCGGGGTAAATATTGTGATGTTCTTGAAGTAGAAAAAGCTATTGCAGGAGCAGGTCTCCTTGTGTGGATGACTTCACTTGCATTTTAAGCAGGCTGTGGAGCCTCCACTGGGCCTTAGTTCCTGAGCTCTGAAAGGCAGAGAGGGGTGGCCTGGGGGGGGGGGCTGGGGCTGGAAGGTCCCTCCCTTATCATCACCCCAGCAGCCAGACCCCATCTAGCTGTTCCCCCTCCTCCTAAGCCCCCTCCAACCCCCATGGAGCTGATCTGCCAGGCCCTCTGTCCTGGTTTCCTTCTGTTACTGTGACAAACACCATGGCCAGCAGCAGCTTGGGACAAAGAGGTTGGCTTAGACTTTTGGGTCACAGTTCAATGTTAAGAGAAGTCGGGACAGGAATTCAAACAGGAGCCTGAAGGCAGGACTATGTGCTACCCTACTCAGCATTGCTGCAGGGAACTCATGGTCAGCTCAATTTCTTATACAGCCCAGGACCCACCTGCCCAGGGAATGGAGCGCCCACAGTGGGCGGGCCCTTCTGCATTGTGAGTAATGCTAGGCATCCCTCAGGTGAGACTACCATCTCAGGACATTCTGAGCTGTTGTCAAGTGACAGCCAAGACTCACTAGGATGGCAGGGTGTGGTGATGCACACCTTTAGTCCCTGCACTTGGGAGGCAGAGGGAGGAGGATCTCTGTCAGATCGAGGCCAGACTGGTCAACAGAGTGAGTTCTAGGACAGTCAGGAATTCATAGAAAGATTCTGTCTTGAAAAAACAAAACAAAAAGCTAGAACACCTCCTCTGCCAAGATGGGCCTCGCCCTCTGAAGCTATGAGCCATAATCCACTCTGAGGTCCCCACCTGCCCATCCCCCACTCTGAGGTCCCCACCTGCCCATCCCCCACTCTGAGGTCCCCCACCTGCCCATCCCCCACTCTGAGGTCCCCACCTGCCCATCCCCCACTCTGAGGTCCCCACCTGCCCATCAGACCTTCACTGGGCAGCCTCTCACTACACACAAATCCAGGCTTAAGACTTTGCAACTTAGCAAAATGGATAAGTGAATGTGAATAGTTTGTTTGAACTTCAGATTAACAATGCACTAATATAAATGCACACACACACACACACACACACACACCCCTCTTCTCTCACCCAAGGCGACAGTAAGAGTGGGCAGGAGAGCCATCAATTGAGGAAGCAGAGGAAGCCCTTCCTTTCCTGCTAAGCAGCCACTCTGCAGTACATGGTCCCTCTTGAACCAATCCTCCCTGAGTTCATTCTTCCAGAAGGAGCTTGGTGTGTAAGACCTGTTAGGCTGGTCACGTGAGAGTTTTCTCTAAAAAGGACGTCATGTGGGGGCCAGAACAGCGCTGACGCTGACACTTGCTGCTCTTCACCCGTATCATGCCCGTGCCGGGAGACCCGACGCCCCCTTCTGGCCTCCACGGGTACTGCACAGGAGTGGTACGTATGCATGCAAATAGTCACACACAAACAAATAAATGATTCTGGGTTGGGCGTGATGGTGCACACCTTTAATCCCAGCACTCGGGAGGCAGAAGCAGGTGAAATCTCTGTGAGTTTGAGGCCAGTCTGGTCTACATAGTTCCTGGACAGGCAGAGCTACATAATGAGACCCTATCTCAAAAATAAATGTATATATAAAAAAACTAAAAACATTTAAAGAGACCATAATGTGGCCACATCTCTGTCCAGCAAACTCCCTCATGCTGAGCCAGTAAATGTTTTTTAAAAATGAGCAGAAGGTCCACGGAGGCAGCTCAGCACAAGAGTGCTTGCTTCAAATGCAAAAAGACCCTGGGCCCTAGCCCAGAACAACAAATACATTAATATAATATAATATAGTATAATAAATATGAAAGGAGCCCCAGCCATAGTGGTGCAAGCCCCTACACAGTCACACAGGGAAGATTCTAGATCAGTGACCGAGCCTTTGCGGCCTTGAGTCCTGCCCTCTGCAGGGTCCTCAGTACAGATGCAGATGTCCTCACCACACAGCGGCGACATTCTGAAGAAACGGACAAAGGACCACCTGCTCAGTGCTCTGCAGCTGCAGGGCAGCCCGCAGTCTCCCCTGTCCACCCCGCATCTGCAGCAGAGATGCAGGCTCCTGCAACAGCCCCTCCCACTTCTGACAATAGGAACTCATTTCTGCAGTGTTTAGGAGGAACCCACAACCTTGTGCACGAGCCACACCGCCAACCCAAATCCCTCAAACTCCCATGTAAACACCTCTGTCTTGTTGCCAACTTAACTGCATCTGAAATCAACTAGTCCCAAGCAGCTGGCAGCACCTGTGGGGGATTTTTTTTTAATTATTATTAGACCATTTGAAGTGAGAAGGCCCACCCTAACCTGGGCCACACCTTCTGGTAGCAGCTCACTTAAAATGACACGGATGGACAGATGGCTGGGTGGATGGACGGATGGCTGGGTGGATGGACGGAAGGATGGGTGGATGGACGGATGGATGGGTGGATGGACGGATGGCTGGGTGGATGGACGGATGGCTGGGTGGATGGACGGATGGCTGGGTGGATGGACGGATGGCTGGGTGGATGGACGGATGGCTGGGTGGATGGACGGATGGATGGGTGGATGGACGGATGGATGGGTGGATGGACGGATGGCTGGGTGGATGGACGGATGGATGGGTGGATGGACGGATGGATGGGTGGATGGACGGATGGATGGGTGGATGGACGGATGGATGGGTGGATGGACGGATGGATGGGTGGATGGACGGATGGATGGGTGGATGGACGGATGGATGGGTGGATGGACGAGCCTGCTTGCCCTCCCTCCTTCATCTACAGTATCACAGAGGCATTCCTTTGCTGGTATTAGAACCTTTGTGATTCCAGGGTGTACTAATGACCAACTGAGACATCCAGCCTTGTGGACTGAACAACCATCAGGAAACAGCCATGTTTGGACTAGCTGGACCACAGCCTCTGAGCCACGGTAATGAATATGTATATAGATATACAGCGATCCAGCCCCTCAAAGAACGCTGACTAACACACGGTTGGTTCCTATGCAAAGCCCCCGCGTGTGTGATCCTTTCCCACTGACCCCGTCAGGATATGTTTGAGGCACTCTCTTGTCACCACTTTTGGAGTGACCCTAGCATGACTTAACGCGGGCAGAACCCCCAGTTAAAAGACTCAACTCCGCTAGCTGGGATGGACCTGCCCAGTTGCCTGTTTTAGCCGCCAGCGCTCTTCCTCTACTTTCAAATACAGCCGCTTGGTATGCTCAGACAGTTCCCTCTTCCTTTCAACTCTTCTGTCTCACACAGCTCTCCGTAGCTATTTAATGCATTGCTGTGAGATGTGGTGAGCTGGGGTTTTTGGTTTGTTTGTTTTCTAATGAGGCTGAAAGGGGAAAGGAGGAGGAAAGCCAGGCCAGGACTGGGGTCAGAAGTTGGCACGGCAGGATGCACTACTCAGAGACACCACCAGGGGGCACACGGGACCGTGGCTTTCTCTGTTTCGGCCTGCCTGGCTCTGCTAACTTTGGGCACCGTCCCTCTCTGGCTCCAGGTGGCAGAAACAGTCAGCAGGTTCACAGATCCCTTTACCTGGGAGGTTCAGGCAGGAGAATCGCTTCAGCCCAGCAGCTCTCAGCCAGCCTGGACAACACAGATTGGGGAGGAAGCCTGGCCCTCAAGGCTCACTCACCGATTGGTATTTCTAGCCCAAGGGACGCAGAAGGCTAGAGGCTCCTCTCCCTGATGATCTGATTTCCACCCCACTCACAAAGGGCCCAGTGCTGGCCGCTGTCCCTGAACCTGTTTGTGCTGTTGAACTTGTCCTAATTACATTTTTAATCATCAAGTAAGCTGGTAAACTCGAGTAAAAACAAGCAAAGTTGTTCCAGCATCAAAACCGGACGACCGAAGTTAAATAGTGTGGAGCGGACGAAACTAAAACATTGGTGCGAGCAGAGAAGGGGGGTGGAGTGGGGGTCCTGGAAACCTCACTGAGTTTCTCTTACAATGGTTTCCAAGTGTCTTCAAGTCTCCGATGGATAGACTCATACCAAGAATAAAAGGCACCCTGAAATCCCGGCGGCACTGAGGAGGCAGAGGCAGGAGGGTCGGTCAGGAGTTCAAAGTCATCCTCAACTGCATGTTCCGGGCCAGCCTGGGCTACATGAGACTGTGAAAGAGAGAGTTCCCGTAAAGCTGTCACTGCAGAGACAGGCTAGAACCACACGGCGTGGAGAGTTGTAATGTTGGACCCTAATTCTGGGGTCCTGATGGGCGGATGGGAGAGCCCCGCTAGGCAAACACCAAAACCAGGAGATGCAACAAGCAAGAGGTGTTTAAGAGCGCACTGGGGTGTCAGCAATCTCGGGGAAAGCTGCACACCCTCCAAAGGGTCCAGGTTCTTTTTATAGAGAAAGACAGCAATCAGCATACATGCATGGGGCACAGGGTGATTGATCACAAAGTACGATCTCATGTTTGAGAGATCACCCAGGTGTGACCTGTTCTTATTCAAAGGATAAACCATAGAATGGCTTGGAAAGTCCCCAGGCTGTCCGTTGGCCAGGAATGACCCAGACAGGGCTGTTCATCTGGAATCATTTGTTCCAGGGTTGGGGGCCGATTTCCCTGTTGTGGGTCACGACCTGTGAGAAACTTTTTTCATACTCTGGCTTTCTCTTGGCTGTAACTAGCCCTATTTAACAAGATCAGCCTAGCATATAACCACTAGCCCCATCACCATAGTAACCTTTCTTGTTCTCATAATTTCTGTTCTCCCCTCCCATGTCAATGTCCATTATTTATGGTTTTCTATATTCTGCTTGCAAGAATTATTTTTTTTCCTACATCCTTGCTCTGCAAACTAAAATCTTTCAGTAATGCTGCTGGTCAAGTCCTAATTACCTCATCTCGGGCCAGTTTATGCCTCTTTTATTGTTTGGTTGGTTGTTTGGTTGATTGGTTACACAGGGTTTATCTGTGTAACAGCTCTAGCTGTCCTGGAACTCACTCTGTAGACCAGGTTGATCTCAAACTCACAGAGATCTGACTGCTTTTGCCTTCCCCCACCCCCCAGTGCTGAGGCTAAAGGCCTTTATGCCAACACTCCAGCCCTCCACTGATATTTTTAAAGCACCTTTAAAAAAAAGAGAGACTTTCTTTGCTCTATTACTGTAAAAACTTCACAAAACTGCTGTCATGAGGAAACATGGAACCTGATGTAAACTAGCTCTGTGTTTCCTGGAATTTAGTCACTCAAATTTGGCTCCAGAATAAATTATTTCCTATTTCCTTTGTTCTTATGTCAACAAGATCCATCTCAAATAAATAGAAATAAAAAGCCTTGGGGCAGGAGTATACAGTTCAGTGATTAGATAGATTCCCATCACAGGGAAATATGCAAAGCCCTTCATTTTATATCAAAGATGTATGGATGACATTTCCCCCGTTTTATGTAAGGTGTGCACCCCATCTGCTCTACCCCCAGCTGTGGGCGGACTTGATTCCAGTTAGAGCACATTGGTTAGAAGGAGTGACTATAAAATGCCCCCAGCTGTAGGGTTGTGTGACACTTTTCTAGGGAGATGGTGTGGGGTCGGAGGAAACGCTGAAGGAAGACCCCAGACTCAAACGGGATGCAGGGACAAAGAGCATTTATTACACCAGCATGCTCGTGGAGTTGCTCACCTGTACAAAGTGGCAACTACCCTGAGAGGGACTTGCGGGCTCCTTTTAAGCACAGCTAAGGGGAGTTCCAGGCCCAGCTACGTAACTGGATAAGCAAGCAACAGCTATATTTCTAATTGGCCGAGGCTTCGTCTTATCAGTTTTGTACACATCTGTATAAACTTGGACATGACTCAGAAGGGGGCTGCTGGTTTTGTCCTTGAGATACTGTGAGGCTGACTTAGGCCCTCTGTGTTTGCTCTGTCCCTTGGCCCTGAATGTAAGGGTCTGGTGGATAATTGGCTCTTTGTTGGGAGAGACACCTGTGTGTCCTGCTCAGCGAACTACTACTTAAACTCAGTTGTAGAAACTGGGAGAGTTTAACCCTTCAATAGAATAGCATGTTTACTCACTTCAGTAGGGTGTCCATGACAGACTGAACTAACCACACCAGCGAAGTCAAACCAGGTGAGACACTGAGTTTCCTGGCCTTAATTACAGGTGCCTGGACAACCCAAAGGCACCGGCACCACTTGGAGCCCAGGCCAGCCCAGCATGGTGACAACTCGGGCAAGCTGGAACCTAGAGCTCTCTGCAACCTAGAGCTCTCTGCGCAGCCCCACAGGTCAGACAGAGTGCCTCCTCTGCTTCTACTCCTCACATAGCCTTCGGGAAGGAGGGGCTTTGTGAATCTGGTAAACTTCAGGGACTTGTGACTTACTTTCTGAGTCTTAAGGACCCTCCCGTGGCACTTGCCAGGATGGGAAACTTTTACACAGTACTGGCTTGGCCCTGGGTTAACTGATCAAATTCTTGGTGGATTTCCTAATAGCACCCAGGGGAATACCTTAGGGTAATTGAAGCCTGGTGCTGTATGCAAGGCTTGGATGCCTATTGGGGAGGGGGTAGCCCAAAAATGCCACATCACAGACTCAAACCCTTGCAGAACCACTGTGTCCCCTAGGAGCCCTCTGTTGAACGCTTGATTCCAGATACAGCTCTGTTTCATAGCTACGGCTTTGGGGGAGCCATCGGATCAAGAGGGTGCTGACTTCAGGGACGGTCAATAGATCCCAGTGACGGGTTCATACTGCCATGGAGAGTTACAGGTTTGCAGCAGGACCGACTGGGTTCAACCAGATTGGCCACAATGGGGGTGGTTTGCAGGGCTCAGGCAAAAACCCCTCGACCCCTCGGGAACTTCAGATTTTTGGTCTGTACCACCGAGCCAATGTCCTGTACAGGGACAGTGTGCAGCTTCTGTTGTCCAAGTCCCTCCCGATTGCGCCCCTCTAGACGAGGCCTGCAGCCCCGGGGCGTTCCAGCCGCCGTGATCGCCGGCCGGGCCGCGGCCCCTTTAAGGCCGCTCTGGATGACTCGAGGGCTAGAGCGACCCTCTAGCGGTCTCGATGGTAAGTCTTCCCTTCCGCTCGGAAGTGCGTTTGCGGAGCAGCTTCCGCCTGGGGAGAAGAAGGCGCGTGCTTGGTTTTGAGCGGAACTTCAGCTGTGCAACGCGGCCGCGGGACGGGCGGGTTGCAGGGATGCGTTTTGCAGGGATGCGCTGCGCCCTGGCGTCCTCACCGGCCGTGCACGGGCGTCTCCAGCGTGCCGGCCACCGCACACGAACGAGGCCATCGGCTTAGACTTTTGTGTTACTTCCCTTCCCCCCCCCCCCCCCCCAGAAAATGAACTGTCCAGACGCCGGCGACGGGACGAAGTCACGCAGTAACTCTTTTCTGCTCCCAGGCCAGTTTCCAGTGACGCAGGTATGTCCATCCCCGAGGTGCAGCGAGCGTGCTGAGGTGGACGGTCTGGGGAAAGGCTCCTGTGTGGTTGAACCTGCCTGAGGTGGGTGCAGCCTTGTACCAGACAGCCCGACCTTGACCTAAAGTAAGTCCCCAGAGGAACGTGTTCCCTGGGACTAGAACTTGCAGTAACAGGTGTGAGCATGCTAGCAGCAGTTTGGTGATCATGTATGATACTGCAAACAGGACGATTGCCAGCGCCCTCACGGCGCTGCCCAGAGCTCCCCGGGGCTTTGATGCCATTGGTTTCCTCCAAAAGTAAATATTTGGCCGATTACTCCAGCCCCTCGTTGTGGATCTTTTTATTTTATTTTTAATTTTATGTCTATGAATGTTTGCCTCGTGCCCTCAGAGGTCACGAGAGGGTCCCAGGTCCCTTGCAAGGGGAATCAGAAATGGTTGTGAGCCCCGGTGTGGAACTGAACCCAGGTCCTCTGTAAGAGCTGATGCTTTTAACTGCTGAGCCATTTCTCCAGCGATAACACCTCCATCGTCTAAGTCAGGGCTCGTTAGTCCCCAGGGTGCCCCTGAACTCAGTTTTGTAGCTGAGGATGGTCTCCACACCTGGATTACTGGCTTACAGGCACGCTCCACTACACCTGGTTTGTGTGGTGCGGGGGCTCAAACCCGAGGCTTCGTGCATGCTGGGCAAGTGTTCTGCTTCCTGGGTGCACGCCCCACACCTCGTGGAGTTTAGACAAAAGGTCACACGTACGTTTGTGAACTCGTACATCACTGTGTAAGACAGCAGTACAACCAGACAGACTCTGTTGATGGAAACCGTCCGCCTGGACTCCCTGAGCAACCAGGGGCCTCACGTGCTGTCGGCGGGGTTGAGGGGACTAGGATTTGTGTTTTAGCATAGCCGCGAGGGGCCGGTGGTCACGTGGCGGTCCTGGGTCTGACACATCCGAATCTGCCATCGTTAAGGCCTTGCTGGAGTGTGGCTCACGGTAGTGCGTGTGCCTAGAGTGTCTGAGGTCCTGGTTGTTAAGGGACACAGACTACAGAAGAGACTGCTCACGTGGGGACCTGTCCTGTGGGGTTGTGGTCCTGTAAGGGAGGTACGGATGGTGCGGGGAGGGGTAAGGCAGAATAGGGATGAGCTTGAGCCAGGGCGGAGCTGCAGGGGTCTGTGTCAGCAGAGGCCTGGCTTGTGGCTGTTGACCAGCAGGTTTCCAAGGAAAGGCCACAGGGCCCAGTTTCTGTACACGCGGAAGGATGCAGAGCCTTGGGACCGGGCACGCCCACCTGCATGGGGAGTGTTGTGCGCTGTGGCTTTCCCTAAATGTTGACACTGGAGGTAGGGTGGGGACTGAGCATGTGCTTTCCCTTTTCAGGTCATTCGCTTGGACGGTCAGTGTGCGCACCAAAGGAAACCCCAGGCCCCGCTGTGTGCCCGTGTCCCCGTCAGGTTTGACTCTGGGGTGGGTTTGGTTGTTCACCGGCTGTAAATAAACGGGGTTTGACCACTCTCTGTTTGGATTGCTTGTCTGACAATGTCGCCCACACCTGCCTCAGCCTCCTGGTACTGGGGTGAAAGGCCCCATCCCCAGCTGTTCTGAGCACAAAGCACGCGGCCTTCCGAAAAGTACTATAGGGAGTGCAGGTGCTAGGAACACAGTGCACTCGAGGAAATGAAGTTGTGGGAGATGTCTCTGGGATCCCACGCCCTTTTGGGTGCCCCTTACCCTCTCAGGAGGAGTTGCCAGGCAGACTGACTATCCTGGAATCTGCTTACTTGTGTGCCCTGGGGTTACTGAAACTTGCTGTGTGTCTGTGAGGAGATGATGGGAGATGTCATTCTGTACATATGTTTCTCGTATTGGTTAATGAATAAAGCACTGTTGGCCAATGGGAAAGCAAGATAGGCGGGACTAGGAGACGAGCGGGGAGATCCAAGATGGAGGACCTACAGGGTAGTATGCTGGGCTCTCTCTCTCCGGTAAGATGAGACCACGTGGAAATTCTTAGATTGATAAAAATGGGTAATACTTAAGACAGAGCCAGCTGATAAGAAACACTAGTAACGCCAACAGCTTTATATCTAATACAGCGTCTCTGTGTTATTTTGGGGCTGGCCCTGTAGGCGTATGGAAGGGCCACTGCATCTTCTTGTGGGGACCAGCTCCTCCCTCTCCTGAGAGCCTTGGGGTCATGGCTGTCTGGGGTCACCCATTTGTGCTACCTCTGTCCCGTATCCGTGGTTCCTGTAGCCCAGTGCCCTTAGGATCAGAGCCACCATTGTCCCCCACCTCTGCCCAGTCGCACATCTAGGGGACCTTGTCACAGATTAGGTACCCTACTGGCAGTGGAGTGCCTGGTTCTTTACAAGAACAAAGCCAGTGTGGCTTGTCTCCCACAGTGGGCTTGGGTTGTTTGCGTAGTGTGGATGGCTGGCTTTCCGTCTGTCCCCGCATCCCCCGGTTTACATTATGGCTGATGGGCAGGGCCGTCATTTCAATACTGTGATGTTAGGTCTTCAGTGGTTTGCAATAATCTGAAGGACTTACAGCCACCGTGGAAGTTTCTGGTGCCCAGCAGCCCCTTAGGTGACCTAGGAAGCACTCTCGGCATGGAGGCAGAAACGCCTGGGTGGTTTCCCACTGGGGCTTCATGTCCCAGCTCTAGCACCAGCCAGCCCTGTGGACTTGGGCGTGTCGCTTCCCTGTTTGTGCCTGGAGTGCTCCTTAGGGTAAAGTGGGTCCATCCCACGGAAGGAGTCCCAGTGCTACCAGGACGGAGCTGTGGCAGCTGCAGGCTCTGGCGTTGCCTCCACACCCACATTTGGGCCTCACGAAAGCAGCGCCGTGGTCCGCATGCTGCCTGAGTTAACGCGTTAGGATGCAACGCACACTGGGAGAAAATGGTTTGATCTGATCTTTCTGGAGCAGACTGTTCTGGTGGCGCGTCCCTGACTCATCGTGGTGTGGGGTGTTTTTCCTGCCCACAGACTGTGGTGTCTTCGTGGTGGCTCCAGTCTGCCCCCAGAACTTGTCTGGGCGACTGGGGCCTCTTGTCCACAGGTCCTCGGAACCAGTGCAGGGTGGTTTGACAGTTTATGCATCATCAGCTCCTGGACCCTGCCGAGCATGTGTCTGATTGACAGCCTGCAGAAAGCTGGTGGGTGGAGCTACTGAGAACCCCAGGTCCTTCCAGGCAGCCAAGGAAGGGGTGCTTTGGGGTCCTGGAGTTCAGCAGGGGCTGGGCCTTCGAGACAGGATCTCACACCCAATTCTGAGTGACTTGGTGCTTGGGTAGTTCAGGCTGAACTCCACCATCCTGCCACAGCCTCCCCACTGGTGGGTTTTCTAAGACAGGCATTCACTGAGTCCGGGCTGGCCTTGAATTCCTGCACTCATGCTGTGGGTACAAGCACCACCACCATGCTGAATGTGTTCGGGAACTTCTCAGGCAGAAGTTGGGGCCAGTGGAGAGATGATCACAAGGCAGGGGCCTGCGCTGGGGTGCCAGACCCTCCTGAAAGCACCTACATCTGGTCCTATTCTGGCTAAAAATCTGCCCTGAGGTGGCCTCTTCCTCTGCTGATGTCATTGACTGCGTGGCAGGAGGCTCCCGTGACAAGCCTGCTGGCTGCCTTTGGGGCTCCGGGGAATACAGATTCCACAGAAGAAGCCCGGATGTTTCACGTGACTGGAAGAGTTCTCAGCCCGGCCCCTGTTCCCTTCGATCCCTTCCATGGATTCCCCTGTCCGTTGTGCCTCACCGCTGACTAGTTGGCCCCAGACAGCACGGGCATGCGTAAGATGAGGTCTCGGCATGCCCTGGACAGGCCTGAGCCTCTGTGACCATCTCTCTGGATTCCATAAGGATTAGGGTTGGCCTTGACCTGTGGTCAAGGTCTTTGTGTTAGGGAGATAGCTGAGTTGGTAATGTGCATCGTGAACCCAAGGACCTCTGATTCCCAGAACCCAAGTGAAAAGGCTGGGCATGGTGGCATGTGACAGAGGCAGGCAGATCCCTGGGTTTTACTGGCCCCTGGCATGACCTACTTGGTGAGGGGCTGTGTCTCAAGACGACAGCACTTGAGGGAACATACCCAGGACACACAGGCAAAAAGAAGTCCTTAGAGTTTAAAGTTGTTGGTGAAGTAGGGTTTTTAGCTTCTCTTCCTGTCCACTAGAGGGCGCAATCATACACCGGGTGCTCTTTGCTGGTACTACAAAGCCTAGGGTTCATTCTAAGCCAAGACTTTTTTCAGCAGAAAGCTATGCAGGAGGGAGGTGCAGCTGCAGGGCGGACCTCTTGCTTAGGAATCCATCAGTCGGCCCCAGTCGGCCTCTGTCCCTGGGAAATGCTATGTCCCGGAACAGCTGACTCCAGTCTGGGCTTATGCAGTTGGGGACAAGGGCATGTTCTAATGTGTCTTTCCATGCAGAGACACTCCTCAAGATTCTTGTGCCACACATACCAGTGTGCGGATTCTCCGAGCCTGTGGGTTGCAGCCCCTTTGGCAAACCTCTATCTCCAAAAATATTTGCATTACCACTTACAACAGTAGCAAAAATGATAGCTATAAAGTAGCAACAAAAATACTTTTATGATTGGGGGGGGTCAATACAACTGCATTAAGGGGTCGCAGCATTAGGAGGTTGAGAAGCGCTGGTGTAGAAAGGTCCAAAGCAAAAACATCCATGAGCGTGTGGGATGGAGCCGTCGTGGTTTAGATCACTGATTGCCGTCCCCTAGGAAAGAGGTATTGACTGGAAAGTAGAGGCAGGATTCCGGAAGTGTGATCCTGTGAGCCTGGCCAGTGCCCTTCTGATGTATCAAACACGTTTGGTTGAGCTTTCTGATGGATCCCAATCAAGTTTAATTAGACACTAACTAACAGGCTCCCGATGCCCTCAGGGAACTTCCGATCCATGGGGGGAGTTGGGAAATATACCAGAGAAGGTGTGAGGAAGAACAGCTTGGCTGAGGGGCGGGGGGCGCCAATGGATTGGGGTCTTCAGTCTTAGATAAGGAAACCAGGAAGTGCCAGAGAGGTGACCTTTAGCAAAGCCCAAGGTCAGAGAGTGTGTGAGAAGACGGGAAGAGCCCCCTGCAGAGGGAAGGCCAGCACTCTAGGCATAGGTTAGAAGGTTTGGGTGCTGGGCCAGTCTCCTAAGGTTCAGTAGCTGGAAATGGAGCTAAAGTTTGCCCACACTATCTTCTTTGGAGGCGGTGGGAAAGCTTCCTCCTCATGAAGTAGCCTGTGTGAGAAGCCTGCCTTCTTCTGCTGACACATATGCCCACAGAGACGATCCCCAGCCTTTGCCTAAGGGATAACAGGAGTGGAAACGCTCTGACAGGTAAAGACAGGCACCGCCACGTGAGGCCCTTGACCATTTTCCATATCTAGAAGCCTGCTGCCTCCATCTTGGTCCTGCTGGGGTGTGTGTGTGTGTGTGTGTGCGCGCGCGCGCGCACGTGTGTGCACGCATGCGTGTGTGTGCATGTGCATGTGTGCACACACTGCTAAGGTTTGAACCTACAACCTTGAGCACATTAGGCTGGTACTCTACACTGAGTCCCTATACACCACTATGTGGCAGAGGCTGGCCTTCAACTCATCACTCTGTAGCCATGACTGACTGCCAGGCCTGCCAGGGCCTCCAGGGATAGCTGGGATTGCACCCATGCCTCCAACCCCAGCTGGTCTGAGTATGTCCTTGTCGCCTTGGTCATTCCTGCCCCTGCCGCCTCGGGTGGGAAGCCCTTAGGACTCAGCTCTTCACCAAAGACTGGGAGTATTTGTTTCCTTTAAGCTGCTGTTTAAACTGCTAACAGGAAGACCACGGCGATGCGTTCTTATGATCTTTACAAGTAGAAGCCTGTCCGGCTTTGGGTGCTTCACAAAGAGTTTTGTTTCCAGATCAACTACAGAATGGGTGTAAGTCACTGGAAGGTCATTTGTCCCCAGCCTGTCAGCCAGCATTACATAACGGTTATGTAATACGGATAGAATGTAGCCTCCATCCACCACCTCGGGCAAAGCCACTGAGTGAAAAGCAAGACCCTGCCTTTCTCCCATTCTCCCTCTGGGCTTGAACCAGGACCCTGAACACGCTAAGCAAGTGTACCACCACCACGCCCATCCCCAGCCCTGTGATCCTTTTACACAGTCTGAACTTAGAGCTTTCTATCGCCTCCTGGAAAGTTCCCTTGTCGTAGGAACCCCCTCACATGAATGTCCCATCTTTGTGACAGAAGCCTTCACGCTTTTGAAAGTTAGAAGGGGTAGGAAAGCAACTTGAGAAGGTCAAACTGACATATAACCCTCGCTTCCAACATGGCTGCTCTTCTTAGGTGTTCAGGTCCCTTTCTGTTTGCAAGAAAAGATCCTATTGACATCCTCTCTGCAGGCTTGGATGGAGCCCTTGCTGGCCACGCCCCTTCCCAGGCCCACCAGCCTCAGCGCTCTGGGCTTTTCCAGCTGCTGAGTTGGCTTTAGGGTTAGGCTGGTAAAAATACCCACCACGGGCCATAGCAGCAGGCAGGGACCCATTTCGTACCCTTCCCTCAGTTTTACTCAATGTCCCCTGGCCTGCTTTGTTCCTTGGCCAGGCGGCCTTTCACCTTCTCACCAAGCCTAGAAACTCCACATTATTCCAGGAAAATCACATTACATGGCCTGTCCCTCACATACTTTTTCCTCAGAAGTGTAGAAGGCCGTTGAGATAATTTAGTTTAATATGTGTTAAAATTCTGTGACAGGAGTTGGAGAGATGGCTCAGTGGCTCAGAGCTCTTTTGGGTTGGGCTGCCAGCACACACATGGGGAGGCTCACAATCCCATGTAACTCCAGCTCCAGGGGATGCAGCACCCTCTTGTGGCCTCCACAGGTACCAGCATGCACCAACACACACACACACACACACACACACACACACACACACACACGAAATAATAAAATGTTTTTCAAAACAACAAAAAAATGTGTGACACTTCTGTGTGCAAGGGTCATGGTTCTGAGAGACCAATTCAGAAATATATTTTTGTGGGGAATTTAGAGAAGGGATTGTCACTCTAAATACAAAAGAATCCCGGCTCACAGAGCCTGTGTAGTCTGATGAGCAGGTATCTGGTTTCCCTGGTAACTTCCACATCTTGTCAACCTCTTCCCAGAAAGACCTGGTGCCAGGTAGTAAGTGCTCTATCACAAGCCAGCTTTAGACCACTGTAAAGTCAGTCTTGGTTAAATCTCTGTACTGGTCCTGAATGCCTGACACGTTGCGTTTTGGCTAACTGAGCTAAGGTCCTCTTGGGAATCTTATCAAAATGCAAATTTTCCCTAGTCCTTGGGGCGAGGCCTGAGGCTCCCTTCCTTTTCCTGGGCCTGGCTCAGAGTAAGAGCCAGCCTGTTCCTCCAAGCTCTTATTCAGAGAGGGTGGAGACACATAAGCCCTCCAGAGCCCTCCCCTTACTGTTTACATGATGTCCTGGGTTGGTTTTTGTTGTTGTTTTGTTTTTGTTTTTTGTTGTTGTTTTTGTTTATTTTAGTTTTATTTATTTTTATTTTCTGAGTGTTTGGTCTGTGTCTTTGTATGTGTACCATATGCATGCAGGAGTCTGTGAAGGCCAAGAGAGGGCATTAGGTCCCCCGGAATTAAAATTACAGGTGGTTATGAACTGCCATGTGGATGCTGGGAGCTGAACCCTGGTCCTCTCCAAGAGCAACAAGTGCTTTTTGTTTTTATAACAGGGTTTCTCTGTGTCGCCCTGGCTGTCCTAGAACTAGCTCTGTAGACCAGGCGGGCCTGGAACTCAGAGATCCACCTGCCTCTGCCTCATGAGTGCTGGGATTAAAGCGCACACCACACTAGCCTGCTTGTAACTGCTGAGCCGCCCCTCCAGCCTGGTGGATGTTCATGAAGGAAGGGCTGGCTAACATAGCTGCTCACCCCGGCTTCTGCATGACACAGGGTGGCTTCTCAGGCCTTGGTTTCTAGCGATGTCACAGGAAGCATTGATGAGTGTCCCAAGGCCTGTGGTTTGCTGAATAAGACCAGAGTCTGTGGGGCGTAACAATAAAATCTCTTCCCAGTCCAGAAAACTGTCCCACAAAGGTAGCGGAGGAGACTCTTCTTGCTGCTGGTGGAATGGGGCTGGTCTCCCTCTCCCGTGGCTGCTGGGCAGAGTCCAGGCCAGCACACCACAGAAGCCACAGCGTGGCCAGGCCAGTGGACCTGCCATTCATTATGTGGAGACGCGTGGCCACTTGTGTGGGGGCCCCAGGGTTCTAGGGGCAGTACTGTGTGGGGAAGACACCTGCCTCGGCGCTGAAGAAATTTACACACACGTAAAGTACACTGACAGACGAGGTTGGGCTCTCCCTTTTTGGTCAACAGGGAGAATTGTTTTTAATGTTTCATTTCTTTACCATCACTGGACAGCCAGATTGTTCACTTCCATCTGGACAGTTCTAGAGGACATTGAATCATCAGTTCTGTCCTGAAACCCTTCTGGTCCTGCTCTCTGAGACCGTGAGCCATAGATAGCCTACACCATCCCAAACCACAGCTGGGCGGTCCTGCCGGATGTGATGTGAGCGTCTGTCTGTCTGGCCAGACTAAGTAGCTTCTCATGGGAAGTACAGTCCTGTCCCCAAGTGACACTTCTGGCACAGACAAGATTATAGATTAGATATACTTAACTGTGTCGTGGTGGGAAGGCAGGCAGCTGTCCCGGGCCTGTGCTCTCCTAGGACTGTGTAGGTTGCTGTTTACCAGAAGGGGTAGAGAAAACTCCCTCCCTCCCTCTCTCACTCTCAAACATACACCACACACACACACACACACACACACACACACACACACACACACACACACGAGAGAGAGAGAGAGAGAGAGTTGTATACTTTCCACTAGTCCAATAAAACCAAGCATGGAGAAGGCACGATCTTCCTTCACCTAGAAAGTTCCAGGCCAGTCTGGCAACAGGAGACTGTATCTTAAAACAGAAAGTGTTTTCCAAAAAGGAGTGGCAGTTACTCCCAAGTTTACATAGGAAGTTATAGGAAAGGGGTTCAGGGTTCAGAGGATGGGGAGAGAAGGAGCTGGGGGCCTTGAAGGTTTGGGGGCTGGGACAGGGGCAGCCAGTGGAGGGGTTAGGGCTTTCAGGAAAGGAAAAGGTAAAAGGTATTCTCGGGGAAATTCTCTGAGACCACGTTTAGATTCAGCAGTTAAAAGGTACAGGCATGATGCAGTTGAACAATGACTAAATATTACATGAGACAGCCCGTGTTTAAAAGCGTAGCTGAGATTTCACGTGTAATTGCTCACTTCTGTGTTTCATGTGACCTCCCTAACTGAAGACAAAAGAGAATCCCCTTCACCACTACAGCTGGCAGAACCGGCAAAGTTAGTTTTTTTATCTGCAGCTGAATTCCAGGAAGCCCTTGTGTTCGATGCCCTATCACTGTGACCAATTCTGACAACAGCAACTTAGGGGCTGATGGCTCAGTGGCTGAGAGCACCTACTGCTCCAGAGGACGTGAGTTCGATTCCAGCACCCATGCCACGTGGTACAGCCTGAGGTTCAATTCACCCACCGTGGCGGGGAAGGCAGCAGGCATGAGAGACGCTGGTCACATGGATCCTCAGTGGTGGCTGAAGGATAGCGTGGGTGTTCAGCTACACTTCCTCTTTTGGTCATTCAGGGTCAGGGTGGGTCTTCCCTGCCCTGAACACAGCCAGAAGTCTATCTCCTGGGTGGGTCCAGATCCAACCAGTGGCCACCACGAAGACTCGCCCTCCACCCTTTCTGAGCTCACAGGGACAGTTCTGGTGAAGTCAGGTTTGAAAGCAAACCCACCCCTACCACAAGATGCTCTTTGTATCTGATTACAACTGTCCTCCTTGTTCCCATTCTTGGTCTCAGTGATTATGGAAGTGCTTGTCCCGCCCATCACCAGGGACAAGTATTTAGCGGTGAAACTTGTGTGGGGTGTCTCCCTTTCCTCTGGGTCCTGAGCGTGAGCCCAGCCTCCAAGAGGACCAGCACACAGATCCTTTGAGGGACTCTCACAAGAATGGGACCCCGGCTGACCCCCCCAACCTGCCACCTCCCTCTTCAGGCTCTAACACACACACACACACACACACACACACACACACACACCTCTGTCTTTCCAGGCCGAGTATAGTGATGTGCACCTGGGATCTCCCTGTACAGAGCAAGTTGGAGGTCAGCCTGGCTACGTTTGACCCTGTCTCAAAAAAATAAACAGTGAGGGGGTGTTGGCGATGGCTCATCGAGCAGTGACCAGCTGAGGGCCTGAGTTGGATTCCTAGGATCTGTATCCTTTGATCCCTGCACGTGTGTGTGCACACATGAGTGTGCTCTTGCACGTGTATACACAAACATACAAAATAAATGTTTGTTTTTGTTTTTTTTTTCTTACTTTCCACCTAAACCCAGAGGCACCAACCCTGGGATTTTTAAAAAATAATTTATTTAACTTTATGTGTGTTGGTGTGAAGGTGTCAGATCTCCTGGAACTGGAGTTACAGACAGTTGTGAGCTGCCACGTGGGCGCTGGGAACTGAACCCTGGTCCTCTGGAAGAACAGCCAGTGCTCTTTTTTGTTTTTTGTTTTGTTTTTGAGACAAGATTTTTCTGTGTAACAGCAATGGCTGCCTGGAACTTACTCTGTAGACCAGGCTGGCTTCAAACTCACAGATAAGCACCTGCCTCTGTCTCCTGAGTGCTGGGATTAGAGGCGTGTGCCACCACCCACCGCCCAGCCTGGGATTTTCATTCTTTGGGGTGGGGAGGCATCGTGGGTGCTGGGGGCAGAACTAAGGTCTGCACACCGCAGGCAATACCCTGCCTGCCAGAGCATGCCCAACCTTGTTTGTCTTCTCACACAATAGGGAAAGGGCCTAATTCTATTGTGTGGTGGCCCCCACCTGGGGGTCGGGCAGCCGTGGGCTGGGGTCTGAGACTCCAGCTCTGTAGCATAAGCAGGGGTCAGAGCCGGAAGAGCCCAAAGGCAAGGGCGTTTGGGAGAAGCAGAGTGGCCTTCCTCTGTGAAGGTCAAATCCCAGGAATTTCCTGGTGCAGAGCTCAGGCTGTACTCAGCTTTTAGCTCTCATGTCTCTGAAGGTGAGATAACAACTTATCTTTGTTTGGCCTGGCGACTGGGAAACCAGGGTAGGTGACTTGGGTTTGGTCTGGTCCTTTGGGGCAGAACACCTAGTTGAGACAGACCAATGGCGTCCTTCTGTCTCACTTGCTAGAAGGAAAGCAATCCTGTGACAGAGCTGGGGCCTCATCCCAGGCACCCTCCCTTTCTCTCTCCTTCCTTCCCTCCCTCCCTCCTTCCCTCCCTTCTTCTCTCTCTTTTCTTCTCCTCCTCGTCTCCTCAGTTAGGAAGTCCACTCCAGGCTGTGACTGTCTTATCCGCGGATGAGTCCTTGTTACCCAGCACAGTGCCTAAGTGTACACCGCAGTATTTATAAATGAAAGGTGAGTGGCCTGGAACTCTGGGCAGTCGCTGGCCCTGGATGAGCCCATCCTCCTAAAGTAGGATTCAAATACAAGTGATGGCCAGCTCTTTGGTAGCTAGTAGGCCTGGACTGAATTATGCTGGGCCTATGCTGTGGTTCACTTGGTAGAGTACTTGCCTAGTAAGCAGAGAGACCTGAGACTCGGAGCCCAGCCGCTCACATTCTCCATTCTCTTTCTGTTACCTAATATCTCCCATTCTCCCAGATTTCGCAAAACTTTAAATTACTCATCATGTCAAAAAGGATGTTAGCTCCGTTGTCAAGAGAAAAAAACAGTTTTCTTCTATATGATATTTTTACAAACAGGGTCTCACCATGTAGCGCTGGCTGTCCTGGAACTCTCTATGCAGACCAGGTTTTGAACTCACAGAAATTCTGCTTCCCCAGGGCTGGGATTAAGGGTGTGTCCCTCCACCCTGGTTTCTACTCTCCTTTCAGTAATGAGGGAGCAGCAAATTACACTGACAGAAGCTAGATTAGCAAGAGAAAAGATGTGTGTGTGTTTTAATGACTTCCGAGTCTACAGGAGCTCATAGAAAATGAAGCCTGGAGTGGTCAGAGGCTAGGGATTATAGACCTTCAGAGTAAGGGAGGGGCTTTTAGCTGAGTCCGGGGGAGAGGGGGGAATGCTATTGCAGAAAGACTCTTTATGGGAATTGCTACATTTATTTCCCAATTTTTATTTCTTCTCTCTCTCTCTCTCTCTCTCTCTCTCTCTCTCTCTCTCTCTCTCTCTCTGTGTGTGTGTGTGTGTGTGTGTGTGTGTGTGTGTGTGTGTTCAAGCTCATGTATGCCACTGTGAATCCATCCTCTTTCCACTTTGGGACCCAGGGATTGAACTCAAGACCGATGTTGTGTCTCAGACCCTGGGACACATAGCTGAGGTGTCTATATCAAAGCAGACCTGGCCTCAGGTTCTCCCAGCATCCCTCAGGCCCTACCTGTTACAGGGTAAGACTGGCATGCATTGCTTTCTGCAGTTCATGGCTGCCCTTCCCCCGAGGCTCCTCCCTGGTCACGTCCCCTGCCCCCTGTCCCCCGGACCCCCCCTGCCCCCCCCGGACCCCCCCTGCCCCCTCGGCCCTATCCCAGTTGTCTCTGCCTCTGACTATGTTCTCCTTTGTGTTGTTCTTCCGTTTCAGTTAGGAGTAGATGGGACACGAACCACGAGACTCAACAAACCCAGGTGGAGTTTATTGGGGGGAGGGGGGAGAGGACGAAGGGAAGCAGGGGGGAGGAGGAAGAAGAAAAGGGCGAACAGGTGGAAGTGCTCCCCTACAAGGGGGAGGCCTGCACATGTGCACTGCGTCCTTACGGCCTTACGAAGCCACGGCGTGGCCACGCAACACAGCGCCCTTAAAGCTGTCTACGTTCTGCCTGAATGCCTGCCAGTATGTGTGTTCCGCCCGTCGTCAGGGGGCACGGTCAGCATAATGCCCACGATGCCTGGTTCCAACACTGTGTAGTTGGGTTTGTTGTCGGTTTTGTTTTACTCACTGGGGCGCAGTACCTAGCTCCCAAACAAATACACAGAGACTTATTCTTACTTATAAATGCCCGGCCTCGGCTTTTCTAACTTAAACCATTCTGTTTCTCTTCAACTATGTTTCGCCTTTGGGCTTTCACCTTCCTTTGTCCTATACACCTTTCTTTCCTCTTCCTGACTAGGTCTGGCCCCTGGTGTCTTCCTCTCCTCCTCATATTTATTCTCCCTGCCGGGCAGCTCTGCCTATTTCTCTCTCCTGCCTAGCTAATGGCCATCCAGCTCCCCATCAGCCCGATCAGGTGGTTTAGGCAGGCAAAGGAACACAGCTTCACAGCGTTAAAACAAATGCAACATAAAATAATGCAACACCTCTTTGCATCATTAAGCATGTGTTCCACAGCATAAACAGATGTAACGCATCTTAAACTAATATTCCTCAACTCTCCCTTTTATCTGTAACAAACCTTCTCCTCCACCATACCTAGGATCAGTCACTTTCTTTTCTAGTATTTTTTCCCCATTTATCTGGGGTGTAAGGGTTCATTACGCTGGCCTGCCCGTCACCTGGCAGAATGCACTCAGGCAGTACCTGGTCATCCCAGGGTTCCATGGTTGTGTAGTCAGCACACAGGCTCAAAGGACCCCTTTAAAGACAGACACCCCACACCACCACTTACGCGCTCCCCCCCCCCGCCCCCCGCCGTTCCCCTGGGGCAGACAGGACTTTTCCTGCCCCCCTCTTCTCTTCTGGGTCTCCTTTCTCTTCCCTCCCCCTTCCCTTTCTAATAAAACTTCTCACTTAAGCTCTGTCTGCCTGGCGTGTTCGTCCCCTGCCTCCATCAACCTCGCCAGCCATGGAATCCGCCAAGGGCCCCTCTTGCGCTTATTGAGGCTGAAATAAGGTCCCTTAACAAGGAACTTGCCACTCTGAACCAAGCTGCTGATCGACTCCCCTAAGGTATGCATTTGCTTCTTCTGGCGTTTGTTACCCATCCAATTTGATGCAGCCCTGCAGCTGCTTCTCCCCTCCACCTTAACTAACCGTGCAGGCAGTTAAGTGTCCTCTCTCCCGGCTACACCCTTTGGGGTGCCCACTGTGTGGGCATCTCCTCGCTACCGTGTGGGCAGTTCTACTTCCGTGTGGGCAGTTCTACTTCCGTGAAGCGTGAACGTGCCTCTCCGGCTGCTTTCTCCCTCCCTGCTGTAGCCAGGTGTCCTTTCCCTTCTCCTGGGAAAATGTCACTATGAAGCTCCTTGCGTTGTCCACTTTCACTACAAAAGCCGAGCTGGAGAGCCAGGGAGCTTCCTCTCACCCTACCGGGCCCCATCACAGGGAAAGAGAGGCCTCCCCTCTATGATTTGGGACGTTTCTCTCAGACAAGTCTCTCAGTCCACCTGGCGACTCCCTGGGTTGAAATTCTCACCATGACTCTTACCCCCTCTGTCCTTTCAGCTCCTTCCTGGAACTTCATCTCTCCCCAGGAGCTGCCTACATGCTCCAGCGTCTGTCCTTGCCTCTTCCTCTTGGAGCTACCTGCTCTCTCTCTCCTTGTGTCCTCCTGGGCCTGTATCTTGCGAGTTTCCTTGCCTCGTGCAGCTTCTGATGCTGGAACCCTCCTCCAGCGGAGTTCCTGCCGGCTCCCCCTTGTCCCCTGTGGCACACTGCCCTCTGTCTCTTAGCTGCCTAACCCTCCCTAAGCAGAGTTCTTTTTGTGACCCTTCCTCTGCTGTGCCCAAACTCTGAACCCCCCAAATCACCAAGAGACCCTATCTGATGCAAAAGCAAAGTCTTCAATTTTACAAGTTAAGTGGGGTTTCCTGCCCAGTCCATCTGTCACAGTGGGTGAAGCAAGAGGGACCCCAAGCAGCGGTGGGACAGGGAATATATTGGGGTAGAGCAAGGGGAGTGTCTGGGGGTCTGCTAGTTGCATAGCAACAGTCTCAGGATTTGTGCACCTCCGGGCTTGGACAGCCTGTCCTGAGTTGATTGGTCAGCTGCAGCTGCTGGAAGGTTGCTATGCCTAGAGCCCCTCCCAGGGTGGTTGCTACCTTCTGCATTCCGTTGTTATCAGTAAAGCATGCCCAGAGCCTGCCAGCTAACTTCTGATTTGTTCCTTGCCACAAGGAGGGTATCTGGCTTCCCAGTGTTAAGGGCAAGGTCAGGGGCTTGGCACATGTTGCTGAGTCAGGGTTCTATGTCTTGCTGGGTATTTTCTGCAGCCTGTCATGGCTACCAAAGCAGGGCGCTGGCTGGGTGAGGGTCTGGGCCCTTCACCTCCTTTTCTTCTTGGACTCAGATCCTTTCTCAGACTCAAGATTTTCTTAAAGCCCCACTCTACCAAAAATACCAAAAACAGCGTGGCCTCTGTACAGCTCAGGGGTCAAAGTCCCAATTCTTGCACACACTGATCACTTCTGCCAGCACAAGCAGAAGTCCCTTATCGCTAAGGTTCTATAACTTTCCACTTACGTTTTTATCTCCATGATTTCTCTGTGCTTTGCTCTCAAGAAATCTTTTAAATTACTTATAAACAGTCTTGATCTCAAGATATGTAAATTCCTTGGATGTGGTTAAGGAATCTGTAAAAATAAATCTGTAACAAAATTTTGCTTAAAACATAACAAAAGGCCTATTGTTAAAACCTATACATCTTAATTTGCTACAACACACTAAATGTGATTCAACTCTTGTTTAGAGTAACTTGTTTTTAAAAAGTAGATCTATAGGAAACCACATTTTAAATGACAACCACGTGGCTCTCCTCCATTTTGGCTGATGGCCTCTTTAGGGTGTAGGCACATGGCTGACAACCATCTTTACTAGGGTTAAAGGTACCATGTGACTTTGCCATCTTAAGATGGTCACATGGTAGAAAGCAACACTTGAGAAACTTCTCTGTCCTACTGAGACCTTAGATTGTCATTGTATCTCTTTGTAGACCAGGGAAGCAACAATTGGTCTCCAAAGTATTTTGTTTGATTTTTGGTGTTTGGTTTTTTATTTTTGTCTTTTGAGACAGGGTTTCCCTGTAACTCTGGCTGTCCTGGAGACCAGGCTGGCCTCAAACTCAGAGATCTGCCTGCTTCTGCCTCCCAAGTGCTGAAATTAAAGGCATGGACCACCACTGCCTGGCTTCCAAGGTATATTGGCTTGGTACAGATTTTTGTATGAGGATAAAAAAAATTAGGGTTATGGATTAACAAATTTTTTGTGATAATAAAAATTTAGGGCTATGGGTACTCAGATTAGCAAGAGCTGATTTAAGATTAAAGGACCCAGACCCTCACCCAGCCCCCTGCTTTGGCAGCCATGACAGTCTGCAGAAAATACCCAGCAAGACATAGAACCCTGACTCAGCAACATGTGCAGAGCCCCTGACCTTGCCCGACCTTGCCCTTAACACTGGGAAGCCAGATACCCTCAATGTGGCAAGGAACAAATCAGAAGTTAGCTGGCAGGCTCTGGGCATGCTTTACTGATAACAACGGAATGCAGAAGGTAGCAACCACCCTGGGAGGGGCTCTAGGCATAGCAACCTTCCAGCAGCTGCAGCTGACCAATCAACTCAGGACAGGTTGTCCAAGCCGGGAGGTGCACAAATCCTGAGACTGTTGCTATGCAACTAGCAGACCCCCAGACACTCCCCTTGCTCTACCCCAATATATTCCCTGTCTGACTGCTTCTCGGGGTCCCTCCCACTCCACCTGCTTTGTTGGGGTCCAAGTTACAAGTTACAAGTTAACTTGTAAATTTTAAAAGAGACTCTGCTTTTTTGCATGGGATCTGGTCTCTTGGTGGTTTTGGGGATTCAGAGTCTGGGCCCAACAACATGTGTGTCTAACTTCTTACGTATTTGTTAACTGCTCAGCGCCAAGACTCTAGAAACTTCTAAGATCTGCTCAGGGTCACTGTCATACATTTGCTGCAGCAGTGGGCAATGAAATATGAACATGAGACTCAACGTGTCCACGTGGAGCTTATTGGTGGAGGAACAGGAGTAGATGTTGGCCAACCGGGAGCAGGAGAAGGGGGCGGTGAGGGCCGCTTGCTTAAAAGGGGAAGCCTGCACATGCGTACTGAGTGCTTATGCAGCGCCATAAGGCATGACATGGCCACACCAGGCATTCGTGTCCCGCCCATCATTACGGTGCGGGGTCAGCAAAAAGCTGAGTTTCCAACAGTCACAATAATATTTGTGTAACTTCTTTGTCTTTGCTCACTTTCTCAACATTGTTCTATGTAGATAAACTAAGTCATGCAAAAAATAAAAACACCTGTGTTAGTCTATAATATAATGGTACCCTATGATTAAAAGTGTTATATTGATCCCAAAAGAGCTTCAATTCAAACAGCTTTATTTTTAAGGCTAAACCTAACAGGAATAAAATGTGAAGTCCTAACCTTATTTAAAAAACAAAACAAACAAAAAAAAACCTGCTAACTTATTGTAAATTGTTAGATAATTAAGACATGCATGTTAATGGTCTGTCTCCTTAAAAAATGGTCAAATTCCTTTTTTTTTTTTTTTTTTTTTTTTTGGTTTTTCGAGACAGGGTTTCTCTGTGGTTTTGGAGGTTGTCCTGGAACTAGCTCTTGTAGACCAGGCTGGTCTCAAACTCACAGAGATCCGCCTGCCTCTGCCTCCTGAGTGCTGGGACAAAAGGCGTGCACCACCACCGCCCGGCTGGTCAAATTCTTTAATATATTCAGAACTAGGCTTTTGGTCATGCTAAATACTAATGTAATTACAGGAATAAGCTCTGTTTAGATTCCTCTATATGTCTTCAAAGTCAAGCCTGAAGTGACTAGAAGCAAGCAAAGTTCGCTTAGTTTAGATATACTTAATTGGTAATGGTCCTCAAAACTCTTCAGAGATCTGGGGATATGGCATTTAAAATGTTTCATGGGGAAGGCTTCCCGTGGTTGGGAGAAGTGGCAGCTCCTGGCAGTAACACCAAAGTTTCCGAGGAAGATGATGGGCGCAGAGGTACTCCACCTGGAGCCGCATTGAATGCGGCAAAGCTGGCTACTGGGTTCACTGCCCTTGGCCGCCGTCAGGACCCTACCCGCACCGCACCGTGAACAAGCAGGGCCTGGGGCCTGACCGCTCCCTTTCCCTACACAAGGGTGACAGTGCCCTGGGATTCTGCCCCCAACAAAACCAAGACCTCCATGGAGGAGCGTGAGGAGCTTTTCCAGGCAACTGGTAAGTCTTTGTCATTTTCAGTATAGTTGGGAGCTGCTTGGTCTGTACTTCCTGCTTACTGCTGTGAAATTTGTCCTTCTCAGATCTGTGATGGCGTTGATGACTAGGCAGCTCTGTCAGCAACCAAGGCTTCAGCTGCCTTCTCAGTTCTCTTCATAACTAAAAATCAGGCCTCGGGCTTCAGTTTCCTAGAGCAATTACTAGGTCTAGACACAATTTACCTTGTTACCAGACTCTGAAAAGAGGGGAACTCACAAAACAGATTTCAATGTAATGCTTCATTATTCCTTTACTATTATTATTATTTTGGTACTGTTCCTTTATTTATAGGAACTTGCTTTACAATGATTGCTTTCAGTGATCAACCACCTGTGTCTCATGGTAAATGGCTGAATAAAATAATTTAAAGTTTGCCAGGTGGTGGTGGCACACACCTTTAATGGCAGCACTTGGGAGGCAGAGGCAAGCGGATCTCTGTGAGTTCAAGCCTGGTCTACAAGACCTAGTTCCAGGACAGGCTCCAAAGCTACAGAGAAACCTTGCCTCGAGAAAAAAAGAGTTTAAAGTTTATGTAAGTTCCTAGGGTCTGAGAAAGTGCTTTAAGGTATGTAAATGCAAGTTATAAAGGACTGAGTGTTATGAATACAAAGGGGGCTGCCCCCTCAGAAATGGCAAGAGAGAGAGGAGGTAGGCAGAGCTTGTCTCTTAAAGAGACCTTTTATGCCTGAGTGCAGAGCCAGGGGTGGCACACTCTTCCATGTCTCAAAGGGATGGGGCCAGGCTTGCCTGGATCGTAGCACTGAGGACTGAAAGCTTAAGTTGTGGGCGTCTAAGAAAATGTTCTAGGGTCTAACAAGGTGTTTTAGTGAATGTAAGTGCAATTTGCAAAGGTATAAGAAGAAAGTGAATTTAAGGTACATAAAAATGAGAAACACTTCAGTTTTTTTTTCTTGCTATGCTACTGTTATACCAAGACTTTAAAAGTTCATAATTTTGAAGCCAGACATGGTTGATGGGGGATGTCCTTCTGTATATGTGTTTCTCTTATTGGTTGACGAATAAAACACTGTCTGGCCAATGAGGCAGGAAGACAGGCGGGACTAGGATGAGGAGAATTCTGGGAAAGGTAGGTAGAGAGGGCCCACCAGAACAGTCATCATGTAGGCCAACAAAGGAGTAACAGGTCCAGACCCTTCTCCGGTAACATAGGACCACGGGGAAGTACTTAGACTAGTAGAAATGGGTTAATAATTATGACAGCTAGCCAACAAGAAGCCCTGTCATCAGTTTATAACTAACATTGCATCCGTGTGTTTACTTGGGGCTGAAGCAGCAGCAGGACCAGCTGGGTCAGAAAATCTAACAACACAAGGTGGGCACGCCTTTAGTCCCAGCGCTCAGGAGGCAGAGGCAGGCGGAGCTCTGAGAGTTTAAAGCCAGCCTGGTCTACACAGTGAGTTCCAGGACAGTAAGAGCTGTTTCATAGAGACACCCATAGTTTTAATAGTCAAAGGAGTTCTGAGAAGCTGTTAAACTACCTCTGGTAAAGCACAAGATCCAGATTTTAAATTTCCTTTGGTTGTCTTCTAAGTATAGACTTAAAAGTGCTTTTCATTGTGCTAAAAACATCTTTCTAATCTCTAAACACCCAGTCTTCTGGGTGTTTTTAACCCAAATTATTTTGGATTCCCAAGCTTTTAGTATGACTCTTTTCTTTTTTGGTTTTTTGAGTATTGCTTTGGAGCCTGTCCTGGAACTAGCTCTATGGACCAGGCTGGACTGGAACTCACAGAGTCCACCTGCCTCTGCCTCCCAAGTGCTGGGACTAAAGGCGTGCGCCACCAACGCCCAGCAAAGTATTTGCCCTGACCAGGAATCGAACCCAGGCTGCCGCAGTGAGACCACTGAATCTTAACCACGAGACCACCCACCAGGGAACCATTAGCATGATTCAAAGGTCTGAGTGTACTACTTTTTCTGCAATGTGGATTTCAGACACATTACAAGCAGCGGAAATGCTAACATATCTAAAACTTTTATCTCTTAAGGAGAAAAATTTCTTGGGACTGGATAGATGGCTCAGAAGTTAAGAGCACTGATTGTTCTTCCAAAGGGCCTGGGTTCATTTCCCAGCACCCACAATGGCAACTCACAAGTCTTGAACTCCAGCTCTGGGTGATCCGACACCCTCACACAGATGTACATTTAGGCAAAATGTCAATGCACATAAAATCAAAATTTAGAAAATCATTTAAAAAAATGTAAGCTTCAGGAAATCAAGTTGGATCAGATGGACAGAAGCCAGATAAGTAAGGACTCCTGTCAATCAACAGTCTAAGCTTCCTCATTAGCTACCTATTCTTGAGGGTGGGAATCTCTCCCCCATTCCCTGGTCTTGGGATTCCCCTCCCCCCAACTACCAGGATCATGGGCCTAAAAGTTTCAAATGTATATCCTGGATAAAAAAAATTTCCTTAAACTCTGCAACTTTAACTTCCCTTCCTTAGTCTATCTGTCCCAGCAGATTTCAAATCAACTTCAGGCACCTTGGCAACTGGCCAGCTCCAGGTGTTCCCTCAGAATCTTCATCCTACATGGCTTCAAAGCAGCTAGCCCCAGGTGGTTGAGCCTCACAGACTGCTCTGACTCAGCCTGCACCTTCCTAGCCCTAGATGGTTCCACAGCACCTGGACAGTGAGTGAAATGGCATGGTACCATGTCCCCTCATGACAATGGACGAAACCTCTGAACTGTATAAAGTTGGTACCAGAAATGTCTTAGGGTTTCTATTGCTGTGGAGAGACACTACGACCAAGGCAACTCTTATAAAGGAAAATATTTAACTGGGGTGGCAGCTTACAGTTCAGAGGTTTGGTCCATTATCATCATGGCAGGAAGCGTGGCAGCGTGCAGACAGATAATCTTGAACCACAGGCAACAGGAAGTGAACTGAGACCCTGAGTATGGCTTGAGCATATAAGACCTCAAAGACCATCCCCACAGGAACACACTTCTCTCAACTGGGCCATACCTACTCCAAGCCACACTTCCTAATAGTGTCGTTCCCTGTGTGCTTATGGGGCCAGTTACACTCAAACTACCACAGCCCTGCTCCATCCTCTGCTGAACACTGTAGTCCAGCCCCATCTGGACCAGTTTCATTCTGTACGAGAGCAGTTAACGCATGTTACTTGAGAAAGCTCACGTGTCTCTGGAGACACATGATCTCCCTCAGAGTGGCTAAAGCTGGGGGAACCTGCTGACAGGTGGAGACCTCTATTGACTTGAGGGTCAGGACGAAGAGTCCTGTTTCCTCAGCCACCGGCTGCCCATCGGGAGGGGCAAAGCTCTGGCCAGCTTTCCCGAGCCCCACCTTTGTTTCAGATGCTCCTCCTGTGTTGAGGGTGCAGAGCCAGGGACTGTCACGCGTCAAGTCGCCCAGCTATCGAGTGTCTGATTGACTGCGGGCCATGCCTGACTCTCAGGGCTAAAATGAGCAGCCTCAATTGTGCAGTTTTATTCTTTCGGCTTTTTGAGGGGCCCACCACCCAGCTCCCAAATGAATCACACACGGAGGCTTGTTCTGAGTTATGAGTGCCCGGCTTTAGCTTGGCTTGTTTCTCGCAGCTTTTCTTAAACTGTCCTGACCACCTTTTCCCTCTGGGCCTTTCATTTTCTTCCGTCTGTATATCTTACTGTCACTCTCACTCTGTGGCTGAGCGGCTGACCCTGAGGTCCTCCTTCCCTTGTTCTCTTTACTCCTCTTCCTCGTTTCCCCTTCTGTTCATCCTCTCCGCCTGTCAGCCCCGCCTGTCCTCGCTCCTGCCTCGCTATTGGCCATTTAGATCTCTATTAGACCATCAGGTGTTTTAGACAGGCAAAGAATCACAGCTTCACAGGGTTAAAAATATGCAGCATAAACACAAGTCACATCTTAAAATAATATTCTACCACATTTGGCAGGGTGTTGGTGGCACACGCCTTTAGTCCCAGCACTCAGGAGGCAGAGGCAGGCGGATCTCTGTGAGTTCAAGGCCAGCCTGGCCTATGGAGCAAGATCCAGGACAGGCTCCAAAGCTACACAGAGAAACCCTGTCTCGAAAAACAAAACAAAACAAAACAAAACAAACAAACAAAAAAAAAAAAAAAAAAAAAAAAAAAAGGAAAGAAAGAAAGAAAAAGAAAAAAATTCTACCTTCTACCACACTCAATTTTTAACCGATTTTGTTTTGTTTTGTTTTTTGAGATAAGGTCTTACTTTATAGCTCTGGCTGTCCTGGAACTTGCTTTGTAGACCAGGCTAGCCTCTAATTCATGAAGATCTGACTGCCTCTGCCTCCCGAGTTCTGGGTGAAAGGGACACACCACCACACAGGCATATTTGCAAGATTTAAAATGAAAGAAAAGGGTACAAACATTAAAGACAGACATATGCATACATACTACACACACACGGACACACATGAAAACTAAACACCTCACCTCCCACTCCTACACACCACTATGCACACACCAACCACATACTACACAAAATACACCCACACATAGACACATCACAAACACATCAGTACACCGCAGGACACGTGCGTGCGCGCGCGCACACACACACACACACTTTCTTCTATAGATTTCCATTCTGCTTTTTGCTCCGGTAATGAAGTCAAGGGAGGGGGAGAGAAACCCTGAAAACCCTCACCACATCAGGTACATGGGATCCCTTGGCAAAGGAGCTTGGGCCAGGAGGCCTGCTTTAGGCTGGTGGGGGTACCCTGACCCCAGGTGTCCCCAACCCCTCCCTCTCAGGGACATGACATTCCATATCCCTAATATCTCTCAGTTCTGTTAAGTGGTTGTTACCCAGATGTGGTTGCTCACACCTGTAATCTCAGCGCTTAAGAGGCTGAGACAGAAGGGTCACAGGTTTGATGCTAACATGGACTAGATAGAAAGACACTTTTATAATTGTTGCTGGTGTTTTGTTTTTTTGAGACAGTTTCTCTATAGCTTTGAAGCCTGTCCTGGAACTCTGTAGAACAGGCTGGCCTTGAACTCAGAGATCTAGCTGCCCCTGTCTCCTGAGTGCCAGAATTAAAGGCATGCACCACCACTGCCTGGCTATAAAAAGGTATTTATTAGTGTTGTGTATGTGCATGTTGTGTGTGTGTGCAAGTGCCAGACCACACGTGTGGAGATCGGGACCACTCTGTGGAGCCCCTCCCCCTCTCCTGCCTTTATATGGATTCCCAAGATCAAACTCAGGTTGTCATTCCTGTACGCCAAGCATTTTGACCCACATAGCCATCTTGCCAGCTCCTACAGGTATGGCTTCTGTTAGGAGAGGGTCGTCTGGGGAAGCCAGGCTTACTCTTACAAGGCTGAATTGCCCAGCACTCTTCTGGGAAAGATCTTTCTTCCGTGTTAAAGTCAGGGTCTGGGTAGCCCTGGCTGCCCCTGAACTCGCTATGCAGTTTTGGATGACCTTGAGTCCATGATCTTCCTGACTCTACCTCCCTAGTTCTGGCTCTGGTCCTGGCACGTATCCAGTATTGGAATCGGTATGACAAGTACTTCACAGAACACCTCTCTTCTTCCATTTTGCATGTGACTTGGAGATTGATCGGCTGGCTCTTCCGGATCTTTTGTACCCTAGGGACCTCAGCGAAGCTGGCATCACCCAGCTGCCTGCTAAGTGGCTGGAGGAGATTGTGCTCAGCACAGAACCAGAGGGCAAAGTGTCTCATAACAAAACAAAACAAGCTAATATCCTGACAGGGCTCTTTTGAGGAAGCGACGTCATCACACTTCAGGATGTGTAGGCTCGGGGACATTTTCTTTGGAATAAACTGTGTCCCCAGGGTTTCTTAATGAACACTCTCTATGGAGACAGTACAATAGTTGGAACCAGATGCCCTTTCTTAACTTGGTCAAGTTATCCGGAACAGAGGCATGGCTTGTTTACCTGACTTTGAGGGACATTCTTTGTCCTCCAAGGGACACATAAGAGTTCCTATCTTAGAGCGTGTGAAGACCTGAAAGGTGGCTTTTCCACGGAAGTCATTAGACCGAATCCCTGAACTCCACTCAGAAGAGGAAATAGATTCTTGGCTTCCAGGCCACAGAGGCATCGAGCGCCCCTTATTTGGGACTGGGCTGAGATGGAGCTATTTCTGAAGCTCAAGGCCCGGTTCCTCCCTGCGAGAGCGTCGGTGGCTTCAGTGATGACTCTGGAAGTGGCAATGGACACTGGTCTGGGCTGACGATGACGCTCAAGGAGCCAGAGAGCCCACTATGCATGGCATTGGCAGACCCATGGCTACGAGTAAATGGAGCCTGATGCAC
Source organism: Phodopus roborovskii (assembly GCF_943737965.1). NCBI lineage: Eukaryota > Metazoa > Chordata > Mammalia > Rodentia > Cricetidae > Phodopus > Phodopus roborovskii. The sequence goes on from NW_026125052.1 coordinate 30,893,526, forward strand.
CTTGGATATTTAATTCTCCAAATAACCCCAAACTGGAAGCAACCAAAAATAATCAATTAAAGAAATCTGGATACAGTTGCACAATGGAAAGATGCTCCCGCTATTTTCAATGAGTGAGGTGGAATAAAGTGACCCATTCCGTACTGATAGAAGAGGTCAGACACATGATGATGTGGGGAAGGTGGCAGGCTAGGGGAAAGCCTCTGGGACCTGCCGGTGATAGGAATCCACAGAGCAGCTCATTGGGTAGGTATGATTAGACACGGCACATACAATCTGTGCGCCCCACTGAACATAAACTCTAGAAGGAGAAACATACTGTGTATGTATTATGGGATCCCATTTGTAAAGTCTAAGGGCAATAAGCCAAAGCTCTGGAAGCAGGGGTTGTAGCTTGGGTGGCATCAGAGACATGGTGCCACAGGCCTATCATCCCAGCACTTGGGATATGAAGACAGGGAGATCTAGTGTTCAAGGTCATCCTCAGCTACCTAGTGAGTTCAAGGCCAGCCTGGGCAACAGGAGATCCTGTATCAAAGAAACCTTTCCAGATACTCTGTCGTCCTCTATACTCTCGGTGTAACAACTCACCACACATTTAGTGGTAAACAACACATGTATTATCTTGCAGCTTTGGAGGCGGGAAGTCTTACTTGGGTCTTCATGAGTCATAGTCAACGTACAGGACCGGCTGGGTCCATCTCATAACCCAGGTGGGTGAGTTCCTAAGAACCTCAATTCTACCTGTAACCCTTTGCCTTGTGCCCAGAATCACAGGTTCCAAGGGTTAGATAGGAAGCATCATTGGTAGATAATCAGTAAAAGGTTCAGGAGACCACTGTTTAGGCTTCCACTATGGACCCCAGAAGACTACTCGAATTCAAAATAGAGTCACTGGCTCTAGAGTCTTAGATCACCAAGTCAGAGCTGAAGTTATGCAAGGTTCAGAAGAGTTCCACAAAGGAAGCTTCTCCACAGCAGCGCACAGGACAGTGAAGATCCCTCGACTGCAATCCAGACCTCCTCCGGTCCCTGCAGAGAGGCAACCTGGTTAGCCACCAGTTGTGTTTATAACTTCCTGACGCTTGTGTATTTGTTGTTTTTGTTTCTTTGCTTGTTGTTTTGGATTTTGTTTTGTTGTTTCTGTTTGTAGCGTTGGCTGTCCTAGAACTCACTCAGCAGACCAGGCTGCCCTGGAACTCATAGAGATCCACCTGCCTCTGCTGGAATGAAAAGCATTTGCCATCACCACCCGGCTTCTTGTTTTTGTTTTACAAGGGCAGTAACTTTGAAGATTTACTGATTCCGTTTTATGCATGGGTAATTCTGCCTGCATGTGTGTATGTGTACCCCTTCTGTATCTGGTTCCCCAAGAAGTTCAGAAGAAAGTGTTGGATCCCCTGGCACTGGATGGCTCTGAGCCCCACGTGGGTGCTGGAAGCTATCTGGGTCTGTTACAAAAGCAGCCAGTGCTCTTAACCCCTGAGCCATCTCTCCAGCCAGGGAAAGTAACTTTGACATGATCACTTTCGCACACACCCCTTCCTAGGGCCTTGTGTATGTTAGGCGAGCTGAGCTGTAACCCCATCCTCCATTCAGAGTCTCCTTCTGCCTTCTTTAGCCTTTCTCTGTCTGTCAAGCCAACATCCTGGGCTCAGCTGGCTGGGATATTCCTTCTGCCTTTGGGGTGAAGCGCTATGGGGTTTACAACCTGGACAGTAAAGCTGGTCCAAGCTGTTGCCTTGAACACAGTGGCGTACACCTAGAACTCCCGCTCTCTGGAGGGTGAGGCAGGAGGATTGCTGTGAGGTGGAGACCCATCTGGTCTCTGTGAGAGCCTGTCTCTAAAACAAACACCCCCTCCTCTTATTTTCAGATGTTTTCCTGGATAAGGTGCAAACGCTGGCTCTCAGTTATCCACACTGGTGGTGTCTTTATAAAGTGGGCTGGTGCTTCTCCAGGAGGCAGCCAGCGGTGAGTCCGAGAAATGTGTGAGGCTTAAAACACTCTGCAGGGGCCAGAGAGAGAACACTTACACACAGCACGCCCAGGGCCTTGGGACTCATCCTGGCACGTCAGAGAATGACAGTAACTGGTTCCAGGAATTCAGGGCCATCTTCTTATTCCCCCTAAAACTCATCCTCTGCTTCAAATCCTCACTTTCAAGTCTGAGGTAAAAAGATGACTTATGGTAGAAAGTTCAAATGAGGTGAAACACACGACTAACATTTTGAGAACTGAATATTGGTTATCTGTTGATGATATTTTTCCAAGACAGGGTCTCATGTAGCCAAGGCTAGCCTCCAAGTTGCTGAGAATAGCCTTGAACTTCTGGCCATTCTGTTTCCTCCTCTAGAGCATTGGACCTCCGCATACAAGGCAGCCCGAGCCTGTGACCCAGCACTGGGGGAGGCCCCGGGGCTTGTTGGCCAGCCAGTCTAGCCACATCAGTGAGCTCCAGGTCCAGTGAGAGATCTTGTCTCCACGGATAACGTGGACAGTGGCAGAGGAAGGACCCAAAACCGACCTTTGGCCCTTCATATGCACACAAAAAGCAAAGACTTCGGTTCAGAAGAGACATTGGCAAAACTGAGTGCATATTCCTGACACTCCCCGAGTGCTGCAAGATGAGTGTGTGTGGCAAACTATCCAGGCAGGCGTGAGAGCCTCCAGCCTTCCACGGTGGAACACAGGATAGTCAGTAATTTTCCACCCCATGAAGTTTGTTCCTGCCTCTGCTGGGAGCACAAATTCCCCTCCCACCCACAGCCTCAGTGCTTCCCAGCACCCCTCGGTGCTCCTCAGCCCCCTTCAGGATCCCTGAGACAGATGCTGGCTGCTAAGAACGGTAGGAGGCAAGGCCCGACTACTGATCTCTGCAAGATTTGCCCCTTGAGTGGAGATCTTTTCTACAATAGCAGTCACATGGCCACCTGGCTATCATGTGACCACATGGCCCACTCTTCTAGATTTCAAACCCATCTGCAGAGTCTTGGTGGAGTTTTCCAGAGCTCGTTAACCTTCTCCTCTGTTCCTGGCTGTAGAGGGTTTTCTTGTTTTGTCTTCATTTATTGAAATGGTGCTGTCCAGAAACTGCCCCATTTCTGCCCCTTTGGGGACTGACAGCCCACCTTGCACATACACTGGGGAGCCCAGGCGTGGGTCTCTTCTTTGAAAACCCCAGGGGTGTGCAGTTTGAAGTTCCGGATGGAGCCCCTGGCAGCTGTGCTGAGGCAAGGGTGTTCCCAATGTGACTGTGTCTGGTCTAGGCCTTTCGAGGGGCCAGCCCTTGGTTTTCGGTCATGTGGGGTAAAGGGGAGGGTCTGTGCTTCCCTGCCTGATGCTGCCCACCTCCTGGAAAGAGATGTTCTCAGCTCAGGTGTCCCTAGTGCATCACCAGAAGCAAAGCAATGTGTTCCTCCAGCTTTCAAAACACAGGAAAGAAATCGTTGTTTCCTAAACAGAAAGGCACGAAGTCAGCCCTGGGAGAGGTTGTGGGAGATGCTTCCCCGGTACCTCAGAATCTGGGCAGTAGGGAACAAGCACATTCATGTTTAAATATGCCTTGTCAAGGCTCATTTGGTAGTTGGATTGCTATGTGGTAACACAGATTAAAGGAATGGAGATATTCGACAGCCTACGAGAATAGCTATCACACCAAGATTTGGGTGTGTGCGTGCCGATACAGTGCTTGGAAAGATGCCCAAGGCCCCGACTTCCATTGCCAAAAGAGGTAGTGGCCCCTCATTGAGATAAGTCCCTTTGCCAGAGGAGTTACAACACTGGGTGATCATTCTGAAAGCTGACAGAGCTGGCTAGCCAGACCCCTAACTGGCCTCAGAGGGAGGAAGCAAGAATCTCCTTTAGATCTGGATGATGGGAAAGGGGCTGGGAGAGAGGGAGAGGACCAGGAGGCCGGTGCTCTGAGCTGGCTGCAGCCTGGTGGGTGGTGTGTGAATGGCTGCGATCTCAGCTTTGTATCAATCACCCTTTTCAGACTGAGCCTCTGTATAGGAGCCAAGACAACTGCTGGAAACCAACCCGGGCTTTCAATCCGAGGTTTGAAGGAATCTTTCTCCCACCTCTTTCCCTCCCTCCTGCCCTCCCCCACTCCCTCCCCCATCTTCCCCCTTTTGGATTGCTAGGCACAGGTTTCTAGGACAAAGCCCACACTATCTCAGTCACACCCCCAGTCCAGTGAGGAATCATTACTTTTATTTGTTTATTTACTTTTATCAATAACAGGATGTCTCAATGATCTCAGAATTGCACAGGCTGTCCCAGCAGCCCCCTCCCGTCCCTCCGGGACCTGCCTTGCAGGATGCTTAGTGGGTCTCCACCTCCTTCATGGACTGCTGCAGATGTGATTGGGGACTGAGCCACAAGGGAACTTTAGAATGTGATCCTAGGCTATCCCTCTCCCATCTCTACATCCTCCCCACTTTGGGTTCCTAGGCTTGGACCCAGGACCACACCCACACTCCATCTTAGTCACACCCCAGTTCAGTGACGAGATATTTGCTGATTTATTTATGTATTCCATCTGGAGTGTGTGTGTGTGTGTGTGTGTGTGTGTGTGTGTGTGTACATGTGTGTTTGGGTGTGTGGAAATTTTGATGGCTCAGATGGGATGGACAGGTATTCTGGCACTCAGGACCCAGAATACCACAGGTCACAGTAAGCTTAGCAGCTCACAGCCCTGCTCAGGGAAAGGCTTCCCCAGTGTAACAGCTCTGCTATGGCAGGAGAGGGTATCCCTGGCGAAGCTGTTAAAGTTCGGCTCCTGCCCCCCAAGAGTGGAGTGTAACAACGCCACTCTACCCACGTATCTGCTCCAGCAAAAGCTGCAAAAAGTTCTCACCCAAATCTCACGCAAGAGATTCATTGGGAGGGAAGGATCCAGGAGAGTGGCTGCCCTCTACCAAGCTGGCAGAGGACAGCCCAGGAGGCTGAACAGTCCCAAGCTGTCCAGACACAGGGTTTATATAGAGGTTCTTAGGGGGTGGAGTTTTCCTGGGGAGATTTCCAGGGTGGGGATTGGTCAGATTTCAATCCTTGATCTCAGACTGGCTAACCCTGGTGCTCAGGGATTGGTTGGTTTTCTGCTCAGGTTCAGGGTCAGATTTGGCTCTGGTTTCAGGGCCAAAGTGTGTTTCTTTCACGGGTGCTTTTTAGCCTCTTTGCTCTAACTTAAGGGCCAGGGTGCATTTCTTTGGCTCTGGTTGCAGGGCTGAAGTGAGTTTCCTTGGCTCCGCTCAGGGTGTGTTTCTTTGGCTGGGCCTTTGCCCTTACAGGGTGTGTGTGTGTGTGTGTGTGTGTGTGTGTGTGTGTGTGTGTGTGTGTGTGTGTGCCTGTAACCCAAGGCCTTGACCACGCTAAGCCAGTCCTCAGCTGCTGAGCCAGCCCCATCCCTAATGAGCAGCTTGTTTCGTTTGTAGTTTTGTGTGTCTGTACCTGTTCATGTGCACACTATTGTGTATGGAGGTCACAGGTCAGAGATCAGGCGTCTTCCTTAATAGTTCTCTACCTCTTCCCCACCCCCACCGCCCCCACTATGTAACCCAGGCTGACCTGGGACTCCCAACAATCCTCTTGCCTCAGCTTCCTGCAAGCTGGGAGTGCACACGTGCATGCCCTATTCCTACACTCCATCTTTACAAATTAAACCCAAACCATCCTGTTTTAGCGTTTGCTAAGGCGAGCCTCCCAATGGCCGCTGTCTTTCCCTACTCTCCTGGGTTAAGGATGTTCAAGTCATCTGTATGTGGGAGACTTGCAGAGACCCAGCTGACACCTCCGTCAGACACTGGTGGGTTTGCGGTCGATGTGAGGATGCTTCTCTGTCTATTTATTAGCTTCTGTCTTTTATGCAGGGCTTCGCTGCACCCAGGTCGTCATCCTGGAGCTCACTCACTATGTAGCTGATAAGCTGTCGGCACGAGCAGCATGGGTGACTGATAAGTCGTCACTTTCAGCGGTGCTGATGAACTATCCAGAACCTCTTGGGGGCAAGCCTAAGACAAGCATTTTCCCCCTGGAGTGGGCCTGTCATCAAGAGAGCTGGCCTCTTAGCGAGCCTGGCTATCTCCTCCCGAAGGAAACACTGGAGAAAAGTGTGGAATGTAAACGTCTGGTTACTACAGAGCTGGGCAGAGGGCCTGGCTGGAGGGTGTGGCCGTGAATCTCCACTGTCAAGGTGACTGGATTAAGAATTACCTAGAAGATGGAGGCATACCTCTGAGCTGTACCGGGAGACATTTCCACAGAAGACGCGCCCTGAACGTAAGCCGTGTGGCTTCTTGGGCTACAGGCATGGAAGGAGTAGAGGAAGGAAGGAAAAAAGCCATCTGTGACGGTTATTCTTGACTGTCCTTTTAACAGGGTCTACAACCATGGAGGGGACAAACCTCTGGGCACTGGGTAATTGAGAAAGGAGGGCCCCTCTGGCAGGCACTATCCCACGGGCCGGATCCTCTGCCGGACACTGCCACAGCATCCTACCAGGTACTCAGGGCCGATGGAGTGCTGAAAATCCCCAAAGCAGTGAGACCAGAGACCTCCCTCCCCTCAGCCATTCTTTCAGGGATGGGACGAGAACTTCCTATGGCTCTCTGAGCCCTCCCTCAGACTGTGGGATTCTCACCCTGGAGACCACAAGCTGTGGAGAGCGAAAGAACAGTGTGTCTTTTCTGTGGTGCCCGGGGGGGCCCAGCGTGGCAAGGGACAGACAAGGCTTCGCTGATGTTGGCTCACCCTGCCCAAGGCTGACTCTAAAGTCCCTTTCCACCAGGAACTAAAGGCGTGGGAGTGGGGGCAAGCCTGTGTGTCATGGGGTGGGGGACTGTGTGGCAGGAGTCGTGGCTCATGATAGCCATGCCAGGGCCCATGTGGCTGGATGTATGTGGTACCCGGAGCCACATGAGGAAGAAGACAGCGAGCACCTGCTCAAGGCCCGGGAGATTGTTTTCCCCAGTGTTCCCTTCTTCGCTGTATGTGCTCTCATCACAGTGCTCCACAGCCTCTCATCACAGTGCTCCCAGGGCCTCTCATTACAGTGCTCCCACAGACTCTCACCACAGTGCTCCCACAGACTCTCACCACAGTGCTCCCACGGCCTCTCAAGACAGTGCTCCACAGCCTCTCAAGACAGTGCTCCCACAGACTCTCACCACAGTGCTCCACAGCCTGTCTCATACGGTGCTCCCACAGCCTCTCATCACAGTGCTCCACAGCCTCTCACCACAGTGCTCCCACAGACTCTCAAGACAGTGCTCCACAGCCTCTCATCACAGTGCTCCCACAGACTCTCACCACAGTGCTCCACAGCCCGTCTCTTTCCTCCTCCATGAAGATCACCCATGAAATCAGCCAGCTTCAAATGTACAGGGAAAAGGGGTATTGTGAATAAATGCCTTCAGTCGACAGGCACACAGCAAGACTGTCTTGTGCCAACAGGACGGTATGTCACCCTAATTACAAGGGGCGGCAGAGGAAGGCATGTGACTCACTCAAAAGGCTTCTAATCTCCACCCAGCGTGGGCGCTGTCTTCTGAGCCTCCCACCTTCTCAGCGAGAACGGACATTTTCTGTTATGTCATTTGGTCCTGGGTGCCACCAAGCACAAAGGTAACAACAACAGCTCTGACCATTTCGAGCTTCGGGTCCAGGAATGCCAGTCCACACAGGGAGAACCTTGGCCCCAGCAGAGTCTGAGATAAGACATGCTTCCTAAGTCAAGGTTATAATTATGCCTCCTTCCTGTAATTGTTACTAATGTGCATGCCGACACGCCTACAGGCTGACCACCTAAAGCTGCCACCTATATTTGGTGTGTCACACACGCCGCTCTACAGTGCCTGCTGTGTTATTCAGGGAGTGCAGGCTTTGACTGGCATGCTAATTCCAGGGTACTTCACCAAACAGAAGAGAAATAGCTAATACCTTCCAAGAACCATCCCACTGCATCCCGCTGCTGCCAACAAGATGAAGGCAGTCTGGGCTTTGCCAGCTTACCAAGCAGGGTCCCCATGAGCTAGCTTACCAAAAAGAACCCTGAGGCATGCAGGAGGACCCAGAGGCCACCAGTCTTTGGAGCCATGGGGGAATGCATGGGAAGAATGCACTGTGCTCTCAGGGGCCGGGAGAATGAGTCCCAGATCCTCAGCCCTGGGCAGGAAGCTTAACCCAGAGGACTAGGAATCCGGAGTTGCCTGGGAGACTAGGAAACAAGCACTGGGCCCGCAAGAGGGCTCAGCTATCGCCTCCAAACCAGATCACCTAAATTCAATATGCAGAGTCTGCACGGGGAAAGGAGAGAGCCAAGTCCTTCAATTTGTCCTCTGAAATCCACATGCACATGCTACCAATACACACACACGCACATGCACGCACACACATATACACACATGCACATACACACACATACACATGCTCACACACACGCTCACACATATACTCACATGTTCACACACACAAACACAATGCACACACACATGCTCACACATACACACATTTGCACATGCACCCACATGCTCACACACACGCTCACACACACAAACACACATGATAAGTAAAATATAATAAAAGGAAATGCACGTCTCAAGTACAGCAGTAATCAACTTTCTTTTATCCACTTACGGGATTTTTTTTTTTAAAGGATGTATTTGATGACATAATGTAGTCAGAGTGAACAGGAAAGAACCACCCAGAGCATAATTGCAGGCAACTAATGGTGTCTTTATCCAAAGCAGCCTTACGTTCCAACAGCACATACTTCTGTTATGTACGTCACCCCTGGGTTACATAAACCGGCAGGTTTACACCCACGGGTGCCTCCCACCCCTGCAAAGGCTGTGATAATCCAAGAAACGAAAGGCTCTGCAGACATGTTCTGATCCCACGCCAAGGGAAAGATAGCAGCTTGGAACGTGAAGAATCTGACCTTGGCCTACCCTTCCTCCCGGATTAGCCTGAACTGACAATGTCCTTGATAGGACATTCATTTTCCTGCCCAGAAGGTCATCGTTCAGAGATCCATTTTGAAAAACATCCTGAACAGTGAACTTCCAAGGGCCCTGGAGAAGGGGAGCCACTGTTGAATGCCCCCGCCGTCCCCCAAGTTCTGGGATTAAAGGTGTGTGTCGCCACGCCCAGGTATTTTATTTATTTTTGATACAGAGTCTCATGAACCCCAGGCTGTCCTTGAACTGGATATCAAGTCTTTCTGTTCTTTCTGCCTCTAACTTTTGGGCTGGGCACTGGGTTCATGTGCAGTTGACAATGGACACAGGACTTCACACATGCTAGGCAAGAGCCACACCCCTGGCCCATTCCAATTTATTATTTTATTTTATGAATTGAGGATGAAACCCCAGGGCCTCTTACATGCGAGGCAAATTCTCTGCCACTGAGCTGCATTCCCAGCCTCCAGGGTTCTTGGACTTTCTCACCAAATTCTTATTATAAGTATTACCTTACAGCACGGAGATCTGAAACTTGCCGGTCATCCAACGTGAGGCGTGATCCCACGTTCCTGCAGGGGACTCCATCTCGGAGCATGGCAGCAGGGACAAGGAGTCAGTTGGGCTGGCATGGGGTACAGGGGACTGGGTCCTGAGGATGTGCGAGGCAGGGCTTGGCAGCTTCCTGGGTGAGCCAGAAGTTCCTCAGTATGCTCGGGTCACTGGTTGTCCCAGGTGTCCACTCAGGGCCTGGCCACAATTCAAGGAGCTCCGCGTTCCAGTGAACTCTGTTGTCTGCAACCTTCTCGCCCGCCCCCAGCCCCCTGCTGCAACAGACAGGGCACAGGTATCAGGAGGCAGGAATAACAGATTTGGGACAGTCTAGGAAGCAATGAAGACGTTGGCGAAGGTTTTTGGATAATGGCCTCCGTTTGTTGAGGTCACAACATCTTCAACCCTTCCTTTCTGCTGCTGTAAAATAGACCTCACTATTCCCATGCTGCAGAGAAGGAAAAGAACCAATAATGGCCAAAGAGGCCACAGAGCTCCTAAAGGTGACCCCGGGACTCAGACCCGGACCCTCCCCAGGTCTCAGAGCCTGTTAGCCACGCTGACACTCAGCACAAGCTGAGTCTGCTGAAAGAAGGCTTGGGAATGTGGAGACACCACAGTTCACTTGTTTGTGGCTTAACAGGTTAAGGCACTTGATAGCCAATATCCTCAGAAAACAGATAGACTGGGCAGGCTGCCCGGAAGCGATGGCAGACGGCAGAGACTCCACCAGAGATGGCTCATGGGAGGTGCTTACTATGAGCATTCAGACACTGTGCTCTCTGTGTTTTGTTTTTGTTTTGTTTTGTTCTAGCAAAGGTAGGTGTGTTGCTTTCTGCACGTAAGAATCTCATTTCATGCCTCTATAATTGCCTTGTTTAAAAAAGATGGAGGGGGGCGCTGTGGGCGGCTTTTATTCTTTCCTTTATGCCTTTTTGCTCTAAGCACATGTACGTCGATTCTAACTATGAAAGAGAGAAACCCTGGACTCTTTTGGAGTGGGTTGCACAGAAAATCTAGACTCCGAGTGGGTTGTGCATTAAGGGCTCTGTTGGTTGACTTGACATGACAGGGAGCCTTGGGCACTGGGAGTGGTACTGTCTGCAAAGACATCCTTTGTTCCTCTGGACCTCCCTTGTGTCCCTGTAGCACAATGGGGCCTTCCTTCTGGTGCATGCGTGTGTGTGTGTGTGTGTGTGTGTGTGTGCGTGTGTGTGTGTGTGCGCGCGCGCGCGTGCGTGTGCGTGCGCATGTGTGTGTGTGTCCCACTAGGGTCCTGGGTGCCTCTGTCCTGCATCATATGCTCTCTTCCAAGTGAGTCCTGAGCCCTGTAACAGGCTTTTTCTTTTGGGCCTCCAGCCAATTCCCAAATCATACATGAGAAGGAGACTTACTATTAGTTATGAATGCTCAGCTTTAGCTTAGGCTCATTTCTTGCTAGATCTTATAACTTAACCTGTTTCTCTTCATCTGTGTTTTGCCTCGGGGCTTTTTACCTTTCTTTCCTTCTGTATGCCCTACTCCATCTAACTGGCTGGCAGCTGGCATGTCTCTCCCTTTCCCCCTCATTCTCTTCTCCTTCTTCTCTCCTCCTATTTATTCTCTCTGCCCACCAGTCCACCTATCTCTCCTGCCTAGCTATTGGCCATTCAGCTTATTAGGCCAATCAGGTGCCTTCGGCAGGCATGGTGAAACAAATACAACACATCCTAACATAATTAAACGAAGGCAGCAAAAAAAAAAAAAAAAAAAAAAAGAAAAGAAAAGAAAGAAAGAAAGAAAGAAAAGGTAACACGTCTTTAGCTGTTAAAGCAATATTCTACAATAGAGTCCCTGGTAGGGGGTCCTTTAGACTCTGGCCTCCCTGCTGGAGTCACCCACAGGTGGACTGAGAGGGAGACTGAGAGGGAGATGTGGGTGAGTAGATGCCTTGTAGAGGATCTGTGCTCAGGCCATGATGCATTGATTTTTGTTGCTTTTGGTTGCTTGTTGTTTCTGAGACCTTGAAATTCTGATCCTCTGGCTTCCATCTCCCTAGTGGATGTAGCCCAGTTGCTACCATTCTAAGAATGGGTTCCATTCTTAGAAACACATGAATTGGATGGGGTGGTGCATGTGTGTAGCCCCAGTACTTAGGGCAAAGCAGAAGAATCCGAAGTTCCAAGGTTGTCTCAACTACATAGTAAGTTTAAAGTCAGCCTAGTATACACGAGTCTCCCAAAAAAAAGAAAAAAACTAAAAAAAGAAGATTTTAGGAGCCCCATAGTGGTGGTGCATGTGGGGGCAGGCGAATCTCTCTGAGTTCCAGGCCACCCTGGGCTACACAGAGAGACCCTGTGTTGAAAAACCAACCAAACAAACAAACAAAAGGTAAATAAAATTACATTAAAAAATGAAAGAAAATTTAGAGAAAACTCATTGACTATTGTGAATAATAATCACCTGAATGTCATATGGGCACAGTGGGAACTCCAACTGATTCCAAAGTCCCAAACTGTCTACTGGGATTAAACTACCGGTCTTCACTATCCTTGGGTGTGGCTTGGGCTCAGCATCGTAGCTGGTTCTTGAATCAGCCCTGAACTGCTCAGGGGCCAAGCTAGGGCCTTTGTCATTAGGAACCAGAGTGTTCCTTTGTTCTTGGTGCCATCTGAGCTCTGGGCCTGCTGAGGGCTGAGCAGTCCAGCCTCCATCTTCCTTCAGCCTTCTTAGGCTGCTTGGACAGCTTCAGTAGAAGAGATCCGGTAGGAATGTGCACTCCTACGCTGGAGGCCAGCCCTGGGGTGAGGGCTCTTCCACAGGAAGAGAGTAAGCAGAAAGGTGTCCCTGTAGCTTCATGGCCCCAAGAAAGAGGTGTCTAACTCTGCCATCTGTACCTGGGAAGCCACTCAAACATTTCAAGATCATTGTGGATTTAGGAGCCAGGTGTGGCAGTGCAGTTCAGAGAGCTGATGGCCTCTCTCAGAGAAAAGAGGCAGAGAGACCAATACTGGAGTGGCCTAGCCACTTGCCGAGGAGTGTGTGGGAGCAGCAGAAACTAGTCGAGGTTTCTCTAGAAGCTGGCCGTGTTGTGGCCTCAGGAGAGAAGGCATTTCTGGTAATCTAAGCCACCGGGTTTGTGGCTCTGTGTCAGGCAGCAGGATGAAACCGCTTCACCCGAGGCTCTGTTTCCCAAGACTCTGTGGCAGAGTGGCCCGAGGCCTGCTGTGTGAAGTTCAAAGCGGTCCTCTGTGTCCCGGGGGCATGGAGGAAGGTCAGGAAGGCCCTTGGTTTTACGTCAGCGTGGTTACACATTTCTGGGGTACCGTGGAGGCCCTGCTCAAGAATGTCCCACAGGACATTGGCGGTCACGGGTTAGTGGCCGTCTAGCACGGGACCAGCGGCTCTGAGACTATGTTTTGCTATTTTAAAGTGTTGGGTGTGCTTTCTGACCTTGGGGAAGGTGGGGAACTGTGTGCCCAGCCAGGCTAGAGAACAAGCTCCTTGCGAGCCAAGTCCCCTCCAGTGCAGATAATTAATAGAAAGTGGTTTATGGAGTAGAACCCTGGGTTTTGCCCCCACCCAACCTGTCTATGTTGAGAGCACACAAGCAAGCGTTGTTCCTTTCATCTCGTTTCCTTGTTGGTCTTTGGAACATTTTTCATTTTGTTTTCTGTTTGGGAGAAACTTGAGACGGAGAAAAGATTTATTTAAATGTAGAGGGTGTTGTTGGTATTCAGCTAGAACAGAGAACAGTCAGCAGGGAGATAATAATAACCTCTGCGCACAGAACATTCTGGAGGCAGAAGCTGTAGGACGTGTGGCTGTGAGAAGTATTTACAAAGTGGTTTTGTGGGGTTTTATATATATATATATATATGTGTGTGTGTGTGTGTGTGTGTGTGTGTGTGTGTGTGTGTGTGTGTGTATCTATATATGTATATAGATACAGATATACACACACACATACACACATAAATACACACACACACAAATGTTTTCTTTTAAAAAACATTCCGTCCCCTACGGGTGGTGGTGCTGCACGCCTCTAATTCCAGCACTCAGGAAGCAGAGGCAGGTGGATGGCTAAGAGTCCCAGGTCAGCCAGGGCTATAAAGAGAATGCCTGTCTTGAAACTCAAAAACTTTTTTTTTCCCCCCGTCTGAAATAGCACTGTGGTAATGGAGCCAAAGGACCTTCTGGGCTTCCCAGGCTCACCGTGACAGGTGTGCGAACACACACACACACACACACACACACACACACACAATGTACAAAAGTTTAAAAGTAGTTGCAGAGAGATGAAAGGTCAGAGGACAGCTTGTGGGAGTTGGTTCTCTCTTTCCATCGTGCAGTTCCTAGGGACTGAACCCACAATGTCAGGCTTGTTGACAGACATCTTTCCAGCTGAGCCATCTCGCCATTGCCATTTCTTTTTATAATTAATTAATTATAATCCTGGTGATGGTGGTGTATGTGGTGGCTTTGCCGGCACACTCCTTTAATCCCAGCACTGGGGAGGCAGAGACAGTCGGATCTCTCTGAGTTCGAGACCAGCCTGGCCTACAGGTCGAGTCCCAGGATAGCCAGGACTACACAGTGGAACCCCTTCTCAACAAAAGAAAACAAGTAATAATAATAATGGTAAATGATTGTTGTGTGAGGGTGTGCAGATGCTGTGGCACACATATGGAGGAGGTCAGGGGTCAACTTTGTGTGGCTTTCTCCTTCTACCTTCCCATGGGTTCTAGGAATCAATTCGGGTCCTCAGGTTGTGAGTTCTTCACCTGTAGGTCTCCTCGACAGCCCCACAAACACAGACAGACTCACGTTGTGAAGCCAAATTACATCAACGTTTCATTAAAAGTTTTCTTCTTCTTTTCCTCTGGAGGAGAAAATCCCCAAAAGCTGCTGCGGGCTCCACAGGCCCCAGCAAGCCACCCCACAGCCCAGGTCAGCATGAGATGAATGAGTATCGTTATCCCAGGGCAACACACAGGAGCCAGGCCGTGGCGTGAGCATCCAATGACTTGAACTGGAATTGGATGTGGCCTGTGGTGCTCTGCCAATCACCCATACGCAGCTTGCAATTTCTCAAAAGAAACAGGCCCAGTTCTTTGACAGTCAGTTTCCACACCTTCTGATGGGAGTACCAGCGTGGTGGACCTGTGGGAAGAGGTACCAAGAAGGGTTTCCAGGGACAGGGCCAAGGGCTGCCGCAGAAATGGCCAGGCTAAGGGTCACCTGAGTGTCTGTCCTAGGGCAAAGGCTGATCACCTTGAAGGAAAAGCTACTTTTATTTTATCTTATTTTGTTTTAATGCTGCTGAGGGTCAAACCAAGGGACTTATATAGGGCAAGCAATTTGCTGATGAGATCCCAAACTCTGCTCTTAGGAAACCTTTCTTTCTTTCCTTCTCTTTCATTTCATCTGTTTGTTTTTGAGAGAGGTTTTGGCCCTGGCTGGCCTGAAATGTTCAATGTGGAAGAGCCTGGTCTTACATGGTCTTTCCATTCCGGCCTCCAGAGCACAGGTGTGCCTCGTTGTGCCTGGCTGAGCACGGGTTAGGTCTTCCAACTCCAGTGCTTAGCCTGGTGAATAAGTTCGTTTGGAATCTAGGTTTGTCGAATTAGCAAAGGGCTAAATAAAGGATGGATGAATGGAGATGATGAAGTTATTCTGAACAAAGGACAGTCAGGGGCAGAATTCATAGAGGGGGCTTTGAAGTGTCCACATCACTCTGAGCAAGAGAGTAGGGACATTTGTATTTGTGAAAAGATTTCTGTTTGCCATACAAGGGCCTCTTTGGACCAAAATGAAATATTTTATTAAAACTACCTGAGGCTGGATGATACATTTTGCAGACCTGGCTTCTTGACCCCAAAGTTTTTGCAGTTTGGGAATGATGCAATGCCTCAGCTCAAGGCCGCTGGGTGGCTGCCAGGGTTTGATTAGGAAACTGTGCCTGTAGGGTAACCTACATTCACAGTATTTTTCCAGGCTGGAAACCTTGCCAGCTGGCCCACGCCAGGGCTCTGCAGTGCCTTGCAAGGCTTCCTGTAACTCCTTTACCACCAGGTGGGAACAGGGGCTCTTCCAGAAGTGTGTTCACGATCAAGTGTTGGTCTCCTGTGAGGACCCCAGAGTGGGAAATGATTTTCCTGGGCCTCTCTGAGAAGTCTGGATCAAGATCGCATCTTGATCCTTAGCAACCCAACACAGTTGTTCATGCGTATCTTGTTCTTTGGGGCGTTAAGAGGTTGGGCTCTGGAGGTTGACCTAGTATCTTTCCTGGCATGACCTACCCCTAATCACAGCCTCCAGTACTCTTGAGCGGCCAACTCCTTATGGTTTAGTTCAGAGTATTTCTAGTGAGGCACGTGGAGAAGATGGCGGTATAGGTAACAGCATCCTACTCCAGCATTCTTACCTCTGGTTGGGGAAGGTGTCACTTGCCAGGGTACTGAGATGTTGGGCTGTTGTTGATTCTGCATCCAGGATGTGAGCCAAAAGAGTCAAGGAATGATAGTCTTATGCTCAGGCTCCCGATGGGGAGGGGTTACCGCAACCCAGCAGCCCAAAGGAGCAGGCACCTTGCTATGATTGCTGGGACTTGGGTCTCCTCAGCCTTTTTCCCCGTGGGCACCTGTCAGATAGGGCCTGACACAGTATCCATCAGGACATCTGAGGTGTTCAGGAGTTCTCTCATGAGGACAAGACTCTGGTGAGAGGAACAGGGAATGCGTACAGACCAGAGCACATTAACAGCCCGCCAGTGTCTGCTACCTAATGGGATTCACATAGCATCAACGGGCCCTTGTCAGCCATTCACTCAGGGAATCTGAGGAAGGGGGAAGTGCCTCTTGAGCAACCCTGGCAACCCATAAACAGTTCATTGGTTCTTTTCTCATTCTGTTTCCTTCGTAAGGTGATGACTTAAGTCTTTGCATCATGTCCCTTCTGCAGCCCACTGAGGTCTGCCTTCTGCCCGAGTCCCGATGAATTTCCCTACTCCATCCTGTGATGGCCAAGCCTGGGAACTCTCTCCTATTCTGAGCAGCATCTTGGGCTTTGGTGCTGGTAATGACACATGACTTCCGACTCCTCCTTTGTGACCAGGACACTGCCATTCTCTCCCGTTTCCATTTCACTTCTCCGGGTGCTTAGCTGTCGCTTCCCTGGTTCTTACCTGTGATCCAACTGGAACTTTCTCTTTCTCTAAAGGCTTATCTTTTAATTATGTGCATCTCTGTGTGGTTATGTGCATATGTGTGCAGGTGCCCCTGGAGGCCAGAGGCCTTAGATCCTCAGGAGATTGGAGTTGCAAGAGCTGAGAACCACCCTCATCTGCAGGAGCAGGAGGTACTTTTACCTCCAGTCTCTCCAGGCCCCATGATCCTCTCTCCGCAGTCTTGCAAATCCTGGGATGAAAGGCACGATCTGAAGTTCTCCAGAATTCTGCCCCTGGCCTTCTCTGCCTCTGTGTGCTCACAGGTTGTGGAGTATTAGTTTAAGGTGTGTTGCATCCCTTTGTGCTGTGGAATATTTGTTTAATGATGCAAAGATGTGTTGCATTTGTTTAATTCTGTGAGGCTGTGTTAGTTTGCCTGTCTAAGACACCTGATTGGTCTAAAAAAAAAAAAAAAAAGAGCTGAATGGCCAATAGCCAGGCAGGAATAGGAGGAGAAATCTGGGAAGAGAAGATCCAGGAGAAAGAGAAGGAGAGGAGGTGCACCCACATGGCAGCTCACAACTGTCTGTAACTCCAGTTCCAGGGGACCCGACACCCATGGCAAAACAACAATGTACATAAAGTAAAAATAAATAAATTAAAGCTGGCTAGAAACAAGCCAAGCTAAGGCCAGGCACTCATAAGAAAGAATAAGCCTCTGTATGATAAGTGGCAGGCTTCCCCAAAGAGCAAAGAATTAAAAAAAAAAACAAAAACAAAAAACTACACTCATGTCTGTGAGTACATGTTCTTTGGGATAAAATAGTCCCATCACTAAGTTCATCTTGTCCTTGGATAAACCCCATTTCCCAATGTTCCCTCTGAGAGGCCTTCCTCTATTTCTCCCGTGACATATTTCTCTCTTTCTTTCTGAAAATGTCTTAAGTAGCCCAAGCTGACCTTGAACTTGGTGTGTAGCTAAGGGTAACCTTGAATTTCTGATCCCACACACGCATCACTACATCCAGTCCGTGCAATGCCAGGGATAAGTTGAGAGACATGAAAAGATAATTTTGAGTTGGCAATGCAAATTAGAATAGAAAGAAACTTCAGTACAAAACTTTGGACTCACCGATATAAAAGAGAAAATGGAGTATTTTCTGAAATTTGTCAAACACAAATGGACTAGACATTCTTGATGTACTTATTGCCTGCATATATTGTATATACTCATTGTACATAGTGTTTCTTATGTTAGTTGTAGTCTTCCTTTTTGTAGTAGACAAAAAAGGGGAATTGTGGTGATACATTGTTTATGATTTAATAAAGCCCCTGGAGATCAAAGTGCAAAGCTATCTAGAGCCATAGAGTTAGGCAGTGGTGGTGCACACATTTAATCCCAGGACTGGGGAAACAGAGGCAGACAGATCTCTGTGAATTCAAGGCCACACTGAGCTATATGAAACTGATCCAATCTAAAAGAGAAACAGCTCACACAAAGGTGATTTCAGCATTTGGAATCATACTCCTTTAATCCCAGCACTAGGGAGGCAGAGTCAGGCGGATCTCTGAAAGTCCAAAACCATCCTGGGCTGCAGGATGGTGAGTCAGAGCTCACACCTTTAATCCCAGGATTGGAGAGGCATGAAAAGAAGAAGCAAAGGGTCTCATGTGAGATTTAGTTTCCAGACAGGGAAGGCATAGGATTGCAGCCTGAGGCTTGGTGGAGAGCAGTGCAGTCTGCATTGTACTCTGAGGATTCGTAGAGACAGGATCACCCCTTTCAGCCTGAGACAGAGGTGAAGCCAGCTGCTTTGCTTCTCTGATCATCAGCTGGAACCCTGATATCTGTCTCTGGGTTTTTATGTTCGTGTTACAGTCCTCTCTTCCTTTTCGAGTGAATTTTTCAGGCACACATTCAAACTCGACCAGACTAGTCTGCTGCCGTCGTTAACGAGAGACTGTGGGTTGCCCTCAGCACCCATCCTCTGCTCTTTCCAGCTTAGAGAACTATTAATTTTTATGCTGATTTATAGCAACTTGGAATGTAGGTTACATTACACATCCAGCCTTCCTTTGGTTAAGTGCCCTCATGTGAATGACTTCTGGCAAACGGCTGTAAGGGAAGCCTCCCCATCCCCCTTCCTCCAAGGAATTATATTTCAAGACAGGACCTTTGGTCTTCACTTGGCCCTGCTGGCTACTTGGAGGTGGAAGATTCCTTGTAGTGATAGCAAGCAACATGACTTGGGACAGATAGATGTCCCTAACAGGTTTCCAATGAGACACTTGCATCCACATGGCTTAATCCTCAGGACAGAAACCTAAGACTTCCTGTGTCAACATGACCTACCATTTCCATCATGGGAATTCTTGTTACTTAACACGATGAGAATCGGTGTTGGCTTCACAAGATTTATGTGGCATTCACTCTAGCACAAGATCCCCACTGTGGCAAATAAAAAATGGTGTTCTCCCTCACCCCCACCTCCCGGACATCACACTGTTCTCCTGGGCAAGCAGTTCACTCACCAAACGATCCTTTTCGCTCTCAGCGAGACTCAAAAGGGGCCTCATTCTGTCCATGGCTTAACCATTGCATCACCAACTCAGCTTAGTTCTATATGACTCCAGCCATGAGCTATGCCTTGAGTGAGCAGAGATTCTCAAACCTGGAAATCTCCCAACCAGGCACCTGAACCATGTGATGGGCTACGGGTGTTAGGGAGGTATAATTGCCTTTGCTCTGGTTCATCTTCGCGTTACTCAGGCGGTCATCTGAAGTGTTGACAGTTGGCTGATCACAGAATCAGTTACCTGTCTGTTCTGGGCCTCATTCACACAGGCCTCTGAGATATTACTGTCTCTCTCTGATCACAACACTTTTGCTGTTTGGGGTCATGGGCGGCCAAACGGGGTCACGGCACACTCCCCTCCTAGCCAGAGGGAGTCCTTCTCACAGAGGACAGGGAGTGAGAAGTCTGGGCTCATATGCAGAAAAACACAAGCCCCACAGCCATTCATCAGGATCTTGTAGGTTCTTGGCACCTGATCAATAACATGAATTTCAAAATAGTCAAATGGGCCGGGTGTGTGAACTACATGGCAAACTCTCTGCTTGGCCTGTGTGAAACTCGGGTTGAGCATCAGTGCCACAAAAGAAACAAAACCAAACCACGCCCTCTCTCAAATGTGCCATGTTTCACACCTAAAAAAAGTTTTTATTTGAAATGTTACTTTAGTAGACTCTGGTGAGATGGCTCAGCAGATTTGGTTTTTGTTTTGTTTTGTTTTTTCTGAGACAGAGTCTCACTATGTAGTTTTGGCTGGCCTGGAACTTGCTCCAGTTCCCAGAGACCCACCTGCTTTTGCCTATGATGGGACTGAAAGCATGCACCACCACTCCCATTGAGGACCAATCTTATTTTACTCCTGTTCTTATCCCTCCCTCTCTTCCTCTGGATTATTTTACAGCTACTCCTAGATATTATGTTATTTCAGATCAAAATATTTCAGTGTGTACCCCTGGAGGCATCCTTCTCTTTTCATTTTTAAAAATTTTTTCATTTCTTTTTATGGATATGGATGTTTTTGTCTGTATGTATGCATGTGGACCACAGGCATGCAGTCCCAGAGGAGGACATGGGTTCCCTTGGGACTGGAGTTACAGCTGGTTATGAGCAGCCATATAGGTACTGGGAATCAAATCCATGTCCTCTGGAAGAGCAGTCAGTGCAGTTAAGACCATAATTGTCTGGCTTAAATGAATTTCCCAATTCTTCTTAACCGACTAGACTTCTCATCTTTCTTTATAAATTACTAGATAAAGAATGTTTGTTTTTTATCCCTAAAGTCTGTGCTTTTCAGATTGTACCCTATGGTGTCACTTCATACCACCCTCTATTCTCTATTTCCTGTAAACTTGCGGTTGCATCTGTAGGTTAGTCAGAACCGTGAGCTCTGGACAAAGCCAGCCCATTAGGTGCTGCCATTCACCCCTACCAAAGGGCTCATTTTACCAATGTGTCTCTTCCAAATGGTCTTTCGAAGGTGAATGTGATCTCTACACAGGACACATCACCATCCAGTGTGAGTAACCTTGGGTAGCAAAGCTGGAAAATGGTGGTTTGAGTTGGAAAATAGCGTGATCGAGCAATGAATGATAGGCTTGTGTGGTGGGTAAACAGGCCCTGAAGGAAATTCCTGAACTCTTCTATGCAAAGACAACCAACCGCCCAGGGTGACTAATGTGAACGGAACAACAGTGACATTGATGGAGAAATTGTATGTTGCTTCTAAAACTAGCTTCGCAGTGTGGGTGGATGCTCCAGGTGTCGCTTATGGTCGCGTGTCCCTCTCCAGGACCCCTAAATGTCCCTGTGTGTGGCTCTTAGGTTTTGAAGTTGGAGGAGCTGGGAAGAAGGCGCACCCAGGACCCCACTGGGCCACCCCACAGCCCGAGACTCCCCGCCCGGTTTGCTCCATCCCCATTCCTAACCCAGAAGGCGGCCAGAGCACCTTAGGGGTGCAGGATGCTTCTGAGCCGTCAGGAGAAAAGGACCCTCATGGGGAAGCTCCAGACGGCGCAGGCGCGCACTATCCAAGCTGGAGGCCGGCTTAGCGGACGACCCTCGGCGGCCCCAGCGCCAGCTCCGCGGAGCGAGCCCAGCCGGGGTTCGCGTTCGAATTCTCCATGCGGTCGGCGGCCGATAATCGCGAGTCCCCGCCCACCGCCCTCGCCCCTCCCCTCCCCGTGACGCAAAAGGGGAGGAGCCTCTGGGCTCGCTTGGCAGTCAGGGCGGACTCCTTCCTGAGCTCCTCCTCCTACGCACGCGCAGATCGGGCACTCGCGCCGGCGCAGTTCGGCCCCAGCCGGGCGGGCGCCCCTCCCCCTCCCTAGCAACCGCCTCCCGCCCCCTCCCCCGCCCCTCGGGCTGGTGTGCGCACGCGCACCCCTTCCGGGGCTCGCCCCTCCCTCCCCGTCACCCGTAACAACCACTCGAGCCCTCGCCGCGCCCCTCGGCGCTCCCGCCCCGGCCCCCATCCCCGGAACCGGCGGTCGAGCGGCGGCAGCCGAGCCTGTGGCACGGCTCTCTCCCCGCGGAGCCGCCGGCATGAACGCATCCCGCCGCCCCGCGTCCCCGACCCGGTCCTTCTGATAAGAGGTAAGCGCGCGTCGTCGTGAAGGGCTAGGAGCGCGCCCGGGTCCCCGCCCCCGGCAGGGTCCTCTGCCGTGGCCACCGCGGCGCTCGCTCGCTCGCTCGCTCCGGGACGGAGCCGGCCGGGTCCCCGATCCGCCGCCGCCGCCGCCGCCCGGAGCCGGCCCGCCCCCTCCGTCCAGCCCCGGCCTGCAGGGAGGCGCTCCCCCGGGGCCGACCCTGGGCTGATTTCCAAACGCCAATTATCGTGCAGTAGAGGCAGCCCCGGCCTCCGGTGCCATTTGGCGGTGGTCACTCCGGATGCCCGCGCAGGGACTGGATCTGGACCAGGTCCCCCCCCTCCAAAACCGAGAACTGGCCCGAGTTGAGGGAGCTGGAGAGCAAGCTGGTCCTTCAGTGTAGTCACTTTGGGTAAGAGTTTCCTAAGACAGGCATCACGCCGTGAGTGCTTGCACCCTCTCCCCTGTCCGTCAGAACCTGGTACTCATCCTCCTTTTATTTGGGAGATACCGGAAAACTAATTTTCTCAATTAAGAAAAAAAGAAAACGTAAACGATTATTAGATTCCCCCATCGAGCGCCAGCATTGTAAGGTTTACGAGAGTGAATGGAACGCGGTCTCCGCGCTCCAGGACGCGTCCGCGCCTGAATCAGGATTAATGAAGGCTTGAGTTTGGAGAACTGAGGAGTTTGGCTCACGGCCTCACGGTTTGAAAGCTGGGGGTGGGTGTAAGACCATCTCACAGAGACGGAACCAGGAAAGGCGAACGGCATGCTTGAGGTCACCCAGAGTTTCTAGCCTTTGTAGTTTTCCAACTGTTGGAGGGTGGTTTTCCAGCATAACCTGCTCCTCCCGAGTGGTAGGCCGATAGCAGAGAAAGTTCCAGACCTGTTTAAAACGTGTAAGCATTGTACAAGTGCAGCTATATAGATTGCAGTTCTCTGAAATATATCAGCATAGGTTTTTTTTCCCCCCACAGCTGGAATTTGAGATGTTTAGGTACTCGATATTCGGTTTTGAACTTTTGAGTGTCTTTTTACCGTATTCAGTTAAAATAACATCCTTACCGATTGAGCCTAAGCAGGACTAGCGGGCTCACTGGGTTTTTCTTCTTTTTTTTTTTTCTTCTTCTTGTTTTTCTCTTTTAAGTAGGTGAGCATACCGTTCCAGATGACTGTAAAACACGAGGGTGTTTGCAGAGAAAGCCACCCTTGACAGTACTGGGGTGATTATGTATGCAAAGGAGGGTTTCTTGACCTCAGGCTTGAGCATGTAATTGATTACTTTGCAGAATCACAGCTTCCGGAGGCTGGAGGGATTTGGAGCCCCTTTAGCTGAAGCTGGGAGTCTTCCCTGCCTTTTGTAGACATTTGGAGCATGCGGTTAGGAAACAGGAAGCAACAAAGTTCCCTGTGAAGCTAGCCCTTGAGGAAGGAGTGTTCCATAATCTGAGAATAATTGAGAAACTTCCCCTTAACGTGTCACTATGTTTGTTTGGTTCCTTGTAGAAGATGTTCAAGAGAAAATAGTTAGAATAATTGAATGCTAGGATTTCACTGCTGTGGAGGACTAGATCTCCTGACTCAGGGATGCCGATGCAGGGTGTGTTTCCATCCTTCCCTGTGGTCCTTCTTTGCATTTTCTTAGTGCCATATTACTTACCTCCGGTCAGAATATTTTGGCATGTCATCTTTCGGTGTTTTTGTTTTGTGTGTGTGTGTGTGTGCGCGCGCGCGCGCGCGCGCGTGCGTGTGCCTAGGATTATGACCTGTGGCATAATCCGTGAGTTCAGATTCACCCCCCCCCCCCATAATGTGGTTATTTATTTTACACATGCTTTTATTTTTCAGGAGCAAGAAGATTGCTATTGAATTACAACCATGGTGCAAAAATACCAGTCCCCAGTGAGGGTGTATAAACACCCCTTCGAGTTAATTATGGCTGTAAGTACTTCACCTTTGAGTTCACTCTGGCTTCTTGTTAGGGTTAAACTTGGGTGCTGCACTGCCCTGCTGTCTGTGTCTGTTACTTGTGTCCAGACTCTTCCATGTTTTTTTTTTTTTTCTTTTAAACCAGACCTCTGAAACTGTAGGTCTGCATGTGGTGTGTGGCAATGTTTCTGGGGTGATTGTGAGCTTGCATCAGTCTCCCTTGGAGAACTCAGAAGTGGGATCCTGACCTAGCACTTCCTGTGATGCTTGTTTGGGAGAGCACTCTGGTCCTGAGGGAAGCCACCTCCTTGGGTCTCAGGACTCAGTTCTGTGTGATGGAGTTTTCCCTCCGTGTTAATAAGCAGGGGTGTTCAAACCAGAATTCTACAAATGAGGTAGCTAAGGTGTTGATTTTGTCATCTATCTGAATTGGGCTGACAAGCATTTTACTAGGTTAAGAAGAAGCCAAGCACTATTTTCAATCACTGGTAAATTACTGCAGAGCATTCCATGTCGTTTCTTTTGTGTTACATACTATGACATATGACATACTAGGGAGAGTGTATCTATCATGAAAATTACACACAGGGATGTACCTGTGCCAAGCTCAGGGCATGTGGAGCCCAGCAGGGAGATGAACTCTGCTCCCTTTTGGGGCCCGTTCCCATTTCTGTCAGAATGAGTGTCTCAGGCTGTCCTGGAACTCATGACCTTGCCTCGGGCTTCTCGGGCTGGGACTGTAGTTATGCACCGTTACCCCTGGCTGCTGCTATCCTTCCTACCCTCTGGTTGATTGTTAGCTGTTTCTGCTCTGTATGTGGAAAGGCTCAAGTGTTCCTGTTCTTGGAGCGTCTCCTGAGCAGTGTACTTTGAGATTTGTTAGATCAATAGTCTTGAAAAGCAAAATAAAAACTCAGATCCTCTCAAGGGAGCATTGCTTGCTTCTTTCCTGATTGAAGTATTATTTATGCACAGTGAAAGGCCTCATGCAGCTGTGCGGTTTAATCAGTTTTAGCAATAGTTGCCCACACCTGTCCAGGCAGAACGTTTGCGTCCTTTACCACAGACAGCTCCTTGCACATCCTTATCAGGTGTGAGCCTTGGTGGGTGGGGGCTTTGTATCCTAAAAATAGTTTTGTATTTCCCCTGATATTCTGTGTGAATGATTTGTGAGAAAGGTCCTTTTCTGTTGCATGCTGGCCTGGCTTTTGGTTGTATGGTGCAAGCCGATGCCGGCCCCCCTCCCCCCAGCTTGAAAGAGGTTTTGTTAGAGGACTAATGCACGTGATGTGATAGGAATCACATAGAAAGTTCAGGAATTCCTGCTGGGACAGACTGGAGCCTGGTGGTGGAGGGTGGCTCTTGGCAGCAGTCGGCTGTCCCTGGAACTTCTTTCTCCCCATGCCTCGCTCCCTCTGTTGGAGCCATTTTGTCCACCACCCACTACTGACTTTGTTTACCCTGTTTCCCTCTGTGGCATTTCTTGTTGCAACTTCAGGTTTCCAGTGGCCAGTTCTTGTCCCATTTCCTATGCCACATTCTAGCACGTTCTAGAGGGAGGCTGGGCCTGTCCTCCTCTTGGCCTGAGGTTGGGGTGTTCAGTGGGGAGTCACCTGCAGTGTTGAAGTCTGGGAGGAGGTGTTGGGCAGTCCCCGTGTGGTGAGGCATCAGCATGGGGCCAGCAGGTTTTGTTTGCCAAACTTGGTGTTTTAAAAAGCCTGATGTGGACTGGTGAGCTGGCTTAGCCTGAAGGCGCTTGCTGCTAAGCTCAGTGATCTGGGGTTGATACTGACCCACGTATTGGGAAGAGACAACGGATAAGCGTTGTCTTCTGACCTCCACTCTTCACTCTGGCATGCACACCCTTCTCCTAATGAGTGTAAACAAATAATTTTATTTTCAAAAGTCTTGCTGTGAGTCTGTGGTTGGAGGCAGAGCTTGGCCTCTTCTAACCCTGGATTTCATAAAAAGGTGCATGGATTGCTTAGTGTTCAGACTTCCTGATTTCCTTTACAGTTTTCAAAATTAGGAAGTTTGCTTTGCAAATTTTATGTATGACTTTTTCGTAAATTCAAATTCGTTACCACCCTCAGTTTTAAAAACAAGTCGCTTGTAATCGGCATTTGTTTTTGGCAGTGGCTTACTTCCTCCTGGATTGCTGATTTTTTTTTTTCTTTTTTTGGGGGGTTGGGTCTGAAAATAAAATATACTTCCTTCCTCCTCCCAGAATAGGATCGCCATTGCTCCTCCAGTTTTGTGCAGGATCACTTGCCCTTTCCTGGCTGTGATTTCGAGGTATACAAGCCTCGGCATTTTACTTTGTTTTGTTTACCTATTTATTTATTTATCTATCTATCTATCTATCTATTTATTATTTTTTTAAGACTGGGTTTCTCTGTGTAATAGCCCTGACTGTAAGGGTTCAGGCATTATGCTGGCCTGCCCCTGTCGCTTGGTAGAATGTACTCAGGCAGTACCCTGGTCAGCCTGGGCTTCGGTGGCTATGTATTCTGGATGCCAGTGCAAAGGACCCTTTAAAAGAAAGACCCCGCCACTTTCGCCCTCTCTCCTGCTCATTCCCGCTGCTCCCCTGGGAAAGACGGGGTTTTTCCTGTCTCCCTCTTCTGTCCTCTCTCTGTCTCTGTGTTTCCGTACTTTATTTTCTTACCTCGCCCTCAATAAAGTTTTCTGTATGAGTCACATCTACAGGTCTCTATTTCTGCATCTGCCCGCTATCCATCACCCACCCCGGGACCGAGATCCCCAGGGACCTGCCATCTGTGGTCCCATCCCATTATTCTTTATTCCTAAGCCAGGCTGTCCTATAACTCACTCTGCAGACCAGGCTGGCCTTGAACTCAAAGATCCGCATGCCTTAGCCTTCTGAGTGCTGGGATTAAAGGTGTGTGCCACCATGTCAAGCTACTTAATTATTTTATTTTTTATTAAGGCAAACAGTAGTATATTGTGTAACCCAGTTGCCATGAGAATCCGACTGTAGTTCATCAGAGGAGGGGGAGGGGGCGCTGAACCGGTGCATTGTAGTCTCATAGAAGGCTAGGAGGAAAGGAACTAACCAGTTACACCTTTGTTGCTGTGAAGCCAGAGTTCGTGGTTAGGATTGCCAAAAATTGTCAGGTGAACACTGCCTGGTACAGACAAGAGGCATGTATTTTAACTGCATTTCTATTTAATTAATGAAAGTTCACTATTGGCTTGAGCGTCAGTAACATGTAAACAATCTTGTTAAGGTTTCATTAGCTCATCTGAATTAAAAATGGTTTGTAAGCAAACTGAACGGAAGTGATGGTTTTGAGGGGCATTTGAGACTGTGAGGGGTTGAGTGAGGGGTCAGCATAGAAACGGCTGCGGAGATGGAGAAAGTGAGGGGACTCAATGGGGGAGATGAGACACTTGGGTTCGGGTCCTCTCCATCCATCACCCACGCTCCTCCTGATCATGTGCACTCTGACATAGTGCGTGAAGGTTCTGGTCCACGATGATGTCCACATCTTCAGGTTTCAGCCAGACACATTTCTGGGGGTGGCTTTGCCCTTCTTGCTTGGCTTCCTTGCCTGCACAAAGGGTTTATGGTCTCCTAGGGGGACCTGCGTGCTCTACAGATCAGGGGTCAGGACCAGGCAGAGGTTGATGAGCTGCGGGGACTGTCTTTCGTTTTGAAAATTCTAGGACAAAAGGCAAGTTTTAAAACTCAGGCAGGTGTGGCAGTGTGTGGTGAATCTCACATTCAGCCTGGGCTGGGTCACAGAGTGAGACCCTGACTCAGAAATAAGACAAAACCCAGAGAGTTGTAGGAACTTCCCCCGTGTTAAAGACCTGGCTGGATGTGAGAGGGGAATTCAGAGAGGCCGTGGCTGAGAGCTCTGCTGTTTTTTCTTTCAAGGACAGCTGTCCCTTGGACAGTTGAGACGGGTGATGGAAGGTTGCTGATGGCTTCTGCCCACCCAGCACTCACAGCTGTCCAGTCCTGCTCCCGCCCTGGCCTCCCCGTTCCCTCCTGTCCATACGGAGACAGCTTGCCACAGAGCCGCCTCCCCCATGCCATGTGCCTTTGGGTCATACAGTTTGCCCCCCTGTCTCTCAACCCCAGCACATGCCCAGCCTGTGCCCTTGTTCCTTTAGTGGTGGCCCACTCATGCATTCATTCCCCCTCAGGCTCTGAGCCCCCAGGGCGCCCTGTGGACCCGCCGTGTGGGTTCTGAGGTGATTTGCTGCTGCCTGCATCCGGCCCTTTAAGATCTCTGTGTTCTGGCCTGGTCTGTGAGCCTGGTGCCTCTGCCCCTCTGTATCTTTTTATATTCCTTTGCCTCACATGCCTGCCTTTCCCATCTGTCTCTTCAGATCTTGTTCAGCATGTCCTGCCCTGCTTCCCTGTTGCCTCTCAAGGCATGCCTCATGTTCCCTTCCCCCGGTCTCCCCCCCCCCCTTCACTGCTGGGGGATGATCCCAGGACCTCACGCATCCCGGGCACGTGCCTCACTGCTGAGTCTCACGCGCAACACTTCCGACTTGTTCTTAGTATTATGTCAGCCAGCGCTGGGTACTTGGCTTATGATTGCATTTGCTTTTCAGAGGTGCTGAGTGCTCCTCAGAGCAC
Organism: Phodopus roborovskii; assembly: GCF_943737965.1. Taxonomy (NCBI): domain Eukaryota; kingdom Metazoa; phylum Chordata; class Mammalia; order Rodentia; family Cricetidae; genus Phodopus; species Phodopus roborovskii. Next base: position 30,921,896 of record NW_026125052.1, read on the forward strand.
TCAGCCTGTTGTTTCCCTTGGTCTGAAAGTGTGCAGTTATGGGAGGCCTGAGAGCAGATTTATGCCTGTCTACCTGAATCCCGAGGGCGAGGCCCTGTCTGGGTTTGGTGGGAACCCTGGTCTGACCTGCAGCTGGGACCCTGTTGTCATGGGGCTCATGTTGTCTTTCTCTGTGAGAAGGAAGCAGTGTCCGGGGATTCCCCCAGAGAAAGCCCCTCCGGGAAGATGCAGAGCGGCACTCGTGTCCTGTGCAGTGTGCGGAGTGTTTGGTGCGCGTGGAGCAGCAGGAAGTGCTCGCTGCGTAGCGGAAGGACAGGAAGGTGCTTGCCACTGTGGTTGCTAACTGAGTAGACCACCGGCCAGATGCACTGCTGTCACCCTGTTTCTCCCTTGGGCTTCCTCCATCTCCCGTTTTGTGTCTCTCAGCCTCTCTCTAAAACAGCACAAAGGAGGGAAAGGGGATTCGCACAAGTCTGGGTGCAAATTCCTTGGCCCCAACCAGTCTGTGGACAGCCTCTTCCTCCTTGGTCTTTTTCTGATACCCTTTTGTCCACCTCCAGGTACCAGACAGAAATGAGAACCTTTGTACACACAGATGGTTGTACTGTGAATCTTGTAGATCAAATGGGCATTTATATTTAAGCTTTATTATTTTAGCCATACGCAAACAAGAGAAAAGAGGGAGCCCATTGTTTCCTATTAGTCCCTGTGGACTCTGGATTGCTGGGCAGAATCTTAAACTGGATGGAGAGCGTCCGGGGGAGGTGGGTAGGGTGGGCTGCACGCTGCTGGATCCGCAAAAAAGTTTAGTGCTGAGTGTGCAATGTTGTCACCCAACATTTTATTGTTTTTATAGTTGTTTCGAGTGTTTTGCCTGCACGGATGTAGGTGCACCATGTGTGTGCTTGGTACGCACTTATGTCAGAAGAGGGCATCAGATCCACTGTAGATCTGGAGTTCCATGGAGTTGTGAGCTGCGGTGTGGGTGCTGGGAATTGAATCTGGTCCTCTGCGAGAACAGCCAGTGCTCCTAACTGCTGGGCCATCGCTCCAGTCCCTTTTATCTTCTTGAACTACATTTTCTTCCCTTCACCTTAGGTTTTATCCTTGGGTCTTTTTCTGTTTCTGATTCTAGTTTCCAGTTTTGTGGTAATTAGACCTGATATTGCAATTATCTGTTGTTTGACCTTCAGACAGCCTGGTGTGTAGAGTTCCTTTCTCCTTTTTCCTGTGGATATGTGGTTTAGTCGGGATTTAGACTCTTGCTCTCTTCTGAGTAGCTGAGATAGATTACAGGGCTGCACCCCCATGCTTAGCTAGAGTTAATTTCTACTCTCACAAATGAGCACGTTGCTCCAGTGGAGGAGGAGGCTGCATTAAGGCATCCATGGAGCCTGCAACTGGAGGACAGTGTTCCATTCCCTCTGGTGACTGAGGGTCCTGTGGGTTGCTCCGGTGGTGTGCTGTGCTCTCTGGTGGGTTGCTCCGGTGGTGTGCTGTGCTCTCTGGTGGGTTGCTCCGGTGGTGTGCTGTGCTCTCTGGTGGGTTGCTCCGGTGGTGTGCTGTGCTCTCTGGTGGGTTGCTCCGGTGGTGTGCTGTGCTCTCTGGTGGGTTGCTCCGGTGGTGTGCTGTGCTCTCTGGTGGGTTGCTCCGGTGGTGTGCTGTGCTCTCTGGTGGGTTGCTCCGGTGGTGTGCTGTGCTCTCTGGTGGGTTGCTCCGGTGGTGTGCTGTGCTCTCTGGTGGGTTGCTCCGGTGGTGTGCTGTGCTCTCTGGTGGGTTGCTCCGGTGGTGTGCTGTGCTCTCTGGTGGGTTGCTCCGGTGGTGTGCTGTGCTCTCTGGTGAGGTTGAGCACCATGCCCTGCTTCACTTAAGCTGAGGTAACTCAGCTGACTGACTTGCTATACAAAGTGGGCATGTGGGAGGGGGGCCAGGCCTTTCCCTGCCTTTCCCCCGCCCCTTTGCCCTCCAAGTCATGTTTACTGTATGTGTGGGGGCACTGTGCGTGCTGTAGCATTTTGTAAAGATATGAGGCAGGCTCAGATTTAACTCAACAACAAGAAAATCTCTAAACATGCATTACGGAAAATTTCAGGCATACACACATAAAGAGAATTGTAGACTGCCATGCATCCGTCACCCAGCTCCCAACGGCATCATCATGCAGTGGTCTTCTATTGTCCCCTTTGGTACTCCAAATCAGATTGTTGCTTTATTGGTAGGTGTCTCTCCAGCTTTAAGCAGAGCCATGTGGTCACTGCGGTGAGTAGCCACCCTTCCCTGGTATTGCTTGCCTCACCTTCTTTTCAGTTACCGCAGAAGAAAATGGCTTATGGCTTACTTCAGTGGCTCTCAGCCCATGGTCTCGACCTCTCTGAGGTTACTGTTCCGTATAGCAGGTATTTACATTATGATTCATCATAGCAAAATTATAGTTATGAAGCAGCAATGAAATAATTTAATGACTTGGGGTCATCACAATACAAGGAACCATATTAAAGGGTCTCACAGCCCGAGGAAGGTTGAGAACCACTATCTTGCTTAAGTGCCTGTTGCTTCCAGTAGAATGGTTTGTCTTTGGGTGACTGTCTCTCAGCCCCAATTCTGAGCTCCTTTCCTCTTGGTCTGCATTCCCGCCTCTGATTTCCTAGGGGACCTGGGTCATTTGTCCTGTGTGTTGCCGCTGATTTGATTGTCCTTTTAAGTCGGGAGGCGGAGAGGTCCAGCCTGAACACAGTCATTTAAACACTCTGTCCATCCATTCTCCAAAGGCCTGTGGAGGTTAAACCGTGGATTAAAGCCACTGTCCGTGTTCACTCCCTCGTGGGTGCAGATGCCGCGGATGTGCACCCCGGGTGCCCAGTCTCTTCGGATAAACTGGGCCGCCCCCTTTGTGGTTTCTTTCTAACCCACTGACTTGGGTCGCAGGCTGTGCTGAGCGCCATGGCCTTGTCGGCATGGTGTGTGTGGCGTATTTGCAGGACGCCGTTAGTGGAAGGCAGTCGTGGGAGGTGGGGTACCACCAGGTGGCTCCTTGTGCTGCTCACTTGGGCTCTGCCCTTTTTCACACTTCTTTCATCCCAGCCCTTCGTGGGAACTACTGCTGTAGAGAGAGACTGGTTAGAGTAAATTGCAGCAGCATGTGGGAAATGTGACATGACAGGTATCACTGTCACCCGTGGAAAGCGCTCGCCTGGACACTGGGGCGACAGTCTTTTCATTTAAGGGAAATTGTGTGCAGTCCCTCTAAGTTCCAGCTACTGAGGAAGCTGTGGGAGGATCACTTGAGCCTAGAATTTGAGACCAGACTGGGCAACCTGGTGAGAGCTCGCTTGGAGGAGGGCAGGAAAGGAAGGAAAAAGAGCTGTCTGTCTGTCCACCTTTCAAAGATGTATGCTGCCCTGTTTGGGGTTTGGATAGTTACTAAGGTCCATTTTGCGCTTTACCCTGAATATGTATTACAGTTTTGTCTTAAGAATGGGTCAGTCTTGGGAAGAATACCCGTGTCTGCCTGACTTCTACTCCTGGGAACCGCTGATGGTATCTGTTTGTGGGGGACTGAAGTACACGGAGCTACAAACCCAGGCCCTTGGCCCTGAAAGTTGTGACAGAGGTCACAGTGGAGCATCTTTTGGTCAGATGTGTGATACACACTTGGATCGTGTCCAGGGAGACCATGCAGGTCAGGGTTTGCATTCAGGCTGCTTTGATCATTAGTTACTGTTGCTGCCTGAGAACCACGCCACACAGACATTTACAGGGCTCCTGTCAGTTTCCTGCTGAGCACAAGGTTTGCTTTAAGTAACATTGTTGACTCTGAGTGAGTGGTAATCTGATGTTTTATAAGAAGATCCAGGTGTGAGGAGTCACTGAGTGAGTCTGTTTGCTCAGCAGCTGTTTCTCTGTGGTGTCCATTTTCCTGATAGTGAAATGTTTTGCTCTTCTCTTCTGTTTCTGGTCTGTGCACATATTAAAACCAGGGCCAGAGCTGAGAGTTGCAGGTACATGTATATTCACAGGAAAACGGGCCAGATGCCGCCACAGCGTTATTTAGAATACCAGTTTCTATTTATTTGTTTGTTTGCTTGCTTATTTATTTGGGTTTTTGTTGTTGTTTGTTTTTTTTTTTTGTTTTGTTTTTGAGACAGGGTTTTTCTGTAGCTCTAGCCATCCTGGAATTCACTCTGTAGACCAGGCTGTCCTCAAACTCCGAGATCCGCCTGCCTCTGCCTCCCTTGTGCTGGGATTAAAGGTGTGTGCCACCATGCCCGGCTTAATTTCATTCATTTTCAAGACTGCATGATAATATAATCCATTGTGTGTACACATCCGTTCATTCACTGATGAACATTTTGGCTGTTTCTAACTTTTGGCTATGAGATATAAAGAGCATTTTAAGCGTTTTTAAGAATGTATTCCGTGTGTCTGTGATGTGTGTGGGAGTGAAGACAGCTGGTAGTTTATCCCTCCTTATACCTTGAGGGTCTCGGGGACCCCATGTTCCAGCCCATTACCTTTTGAGTTGCCTTACTTGCTCCTGCACTGCACCTTTTGATTTTGTAATATTTATTGTTACTTTATGTATATTAGTGTTCATCTGCATATGTGTGTGTGTGTCACTGTGTGCCTGGTGCCTGCAGAGTTCAGGAGTGTTAGAGCCCTTGAAATGGAGTTATAGGCTGATGTGAGCCACCGTGTCGGTTCTGGGAACCAAACCCGGGTCCTCTACAAGACAGCAAGTGCTCTTAACCATTGAGCCACCTCTCCAGCCCATACTGTAATTTAAAAAAAAAAACATTTTTACTGTAACACTAACCAAAAAATAAAAACTGCATTCCTTTCCAAGTGTATTGTTTTGTTTTGAACTTGTTTGAGGACAGGGTCTTGCTCTGTGGTCCATTCTGACCTCAAACTCATGATTCTCCTGCCTTGGTTTCTTGAGCACTGGAGTTACGGCGTGTGCAAGCAAGGCCAGCTCCACCCATCCTCTACTTCAGTAGACTTGGACCTTAGTCCAGTCACTCCAGGATGGGTGCGATTTTCATATCATCGTCTTTCTGTAGTGTTGGAACTCAGACCCAGAGCCTTGTCCGTGTGGCACTGGCTTTCCCCTTCACAGCTAGAACCCAGCCTACTGTGGACGAGGGGTGACAGGCAGTCCTGCATAATGAGAACTAGGAACCACAGTGACAGAGCAGTAGCTTCCCACAGGTGGCCCTATCCCCTCAAGGTTTGCTGTCCTGTCTTCCTATCTTCTGAACCGTAAGCGGCAGCCCCTCAGGCTCTGCAATGCCCCCCCCCCCCCCCCCAGTGCTCTGAGGAGCTTTGCCTCACCTCTGCGGGCTCCTGCACTGGCCTGCTGACTCCACAGAGCTCTGATTCTGGTTCATGACACCAGATACTATTTCCATAGCTCATTGCATTCTTTTATGTGGGCAAACACATGGCGTTTTTAAAGCTGACAGCTGCAATTCCCCGGAACACCAAACGCTTTTCTGAAGGCCATGGATTATCTTTTGCACTGTGAAAAGTCAAACAGCTCTGCCAAGTGGATGGAGCTTGACCTGGAGGACTGTGCAGAGCCGTTGGAAGTGCATTCATACTTGGTTGTTCTCTCTCTCTCTCTCTTTTTTTTTTTTGGCACAGGATCTCTCACCCACCCTGGCCTCCATCTCCCCATACATGGGCAAATAACCTTTAGCTCTCCAGCTCCCATTGAGCCTTCTGCCTTCACCTCTCAAGTACTAAAATTATGGGCATGTGCCACACACTTGTTATCTGAGGCTCTGGTGATGGGGTTCGGGGCTTCCTACAGGCTAGGAAGCTAGGAGAGTAGTCTCCAAACCGAACTGCCTCCAATCCTAGCGTCCTGTCTTTTCATTCTCTAATGGGGATCTGCTAACTTTGGGTTTTTATTTTGATAGTTGAAAAATGTGCTTCAACATACAGAGGTCTGCTTTTCCACACATCTGCGGCCAGGCACTGTCAGGCAGCGGTGGTTTGCTTTGTTTATTTTCCTGTGAACAGCAGATAATGCTGTTTTAATCGTTGTTCGCTAACACAGAGAGTGGGATTAACATGTGTTAGATAGAGCCAAGTATAGTACAAGCTACTTGGTGGGCCGGAGCTGCAGGCATGGAGGGAGGGGCGGCCGCAACCTCTTGTTCCGGGAGCAGCTGGGCCTGCGGGGGCCTGTGTCCAGCTGGGTGTGTGCTGTTACTGAGGAGTCTGCCCTTGTGCAAGCTGCCCCCGTCCTCCAGTTTCCTTGCATGATTGTTTTTGGTGCAGGGTCAAGCCATGTGGCCAGCTCGGCTCTGACTCGGGCTGAAATTGTCCCCCACCACAGTCTCCTTGAGTGGCTGGGAGAGCAGGTGCCTGTACACTGGGCTTCCTCTACCCTGTGCCCACTGAAATAGCGTTATATTAAAACAGCTGCTTAGCACTTGTGATGGAAGGGATATTCTATCCTTTAAAAGGGGTTGTTAGCTGGGAGTAAGGGTGGCATGCACCTGTCTGTAATCTCAGCCCCCAGGACATGGGGCTGGAAGATGGAGCGTTTGAAGCCGGTCTGCGTTCATGATAAGATGCCCACTGGCCACGATCATGCCTTGGGTGGGCGCAGAGGTGTTGCTTTACCAGGAATCCACATTGTCCAGATTCCTAAACTGGGTTTTGTTGAGATCCAGCCAGTGGTTGGCAGGGGCCATGTCCTTTTGTTAACCTGCCTGTGTCTAGATGGGTGGTTTGTTGGTTTAGGAGCGTCACGCATGTGTAGGTGACCCTTCTGCCCTTTGGTGCAGTACTTGGTTGCTGTGGTCCTCTGAGGTTGCTGGGCTGAGGAGTTGTCCTGTCATAGTATTCAGCCCAGGCTGGCTTTAGTCTTGAGGTTTTTCCTGCCTCAGCTTCCAGAGTGTGGGATTACAGGCATGAGCCACCACACATGACTCCAAAGTTTAGAACTTGAAAGAAAATTAGAGAAAATTAATTGTGTAGCAGTAAGGCAAAGGAGGGTCGTGTGCCCTGGGGCTGGGAAATGATCCCAAGACAGCCCAGTGTACCACCTTCTGGTACTTCTGGATCCGGGACTCTGGAGTCGACAGAGCTCATTCCTTTGTGCCGGTTCTCAAGTGAGCAGCGGGCAACCGAACCGTCCCACAGGCTGCCTGATGAGACCATCTGCCTTGGCCTAGGAATTGTCTTCCCTTGGCCTCTTTCCCGCTCAGATTCTTCTGGTCTCACTGTGCCCAGCTAACCAGTCAGTCCCCTCCTTCCTCGGTGACCTTCCCTGTGTTTCATGGCCCCCTGGTTCTCTGTCTCTTAGGTGGTTCAGCATCTGTCAGTCAAGGGGCATGCGGGAGTTTCAGGCTCTGATTTGCCTTCCAGTTAGTCTTCAAATGATCGCCTTGGAGGAGGGCCACTGAATGGTACCCATGATGGTAGGGAGGGAGGGGATGGGAGGGAAATTGGGGGAGTCAGTGTGAGTCCTCATACTGCCTGCTGCTGTGCCACACTGTGCAAGATTGCCCAGAGGCTTTTGTTGTGAGAGCAGCCGAGGGCTTTCTGGGGTTCTGGGAGCTCAGGCTAATGTTGTCACTTATTTAAGCCACCAGAGCCCCGTTCCCAACATGAGTCTAGACTGTGTGTATTCACTGTGTAGGGGATGTTAGTGCCATCAGCAACAGGCCTGCTTCAGGGAGGCCTCTGTTAGGGGCACATGACAGAGGGCACGCCATCACTCAGAGCACGGAAGTTCACTTTCCTCTGTCTGCTTCAGGGCTGTATTTCACGCTTCGGCCACAGTGGAGGGTACTAGCTCATCACTGCGCCCAGTCCTTGCCTGTGTTCATGTTAGAAAGGGAATGTTTTGGTCTGAGTGCTTAGTGAAACAAGATAACTCTCTCTCTGTCTTCTGTTGGCCTCTTCCTTCTGACTGAGGGAGAGAGACCAAGGTGCTGGTGTTTATGTTGGTTTCTTCTTTATGTTGGTGAACCACACATTAAAGTGGCTGCTTCCGACAAGGCCTCATGAATTTTACATCTTACATGTAGGGTCACAGGGAGATCATTGCCACGTGAATTTGGTGAACATGGGTTTTTGTCTGGTGTATATTCAGAGAACCGCTAAATGAAATCCTTTGTTTGGCCAGGCCCAGGGTTCTTAGCCTGGAATCTCGGCTACTCTGGAGGCTGAGACAGGGGGTTTTCAAATTCCAGGCCATGCTAGGAAACTTAGGGAGACCTGGTTTCAAAACGAACAATAAAAGAGTTGGCATGCAGTGCCACGGTGAAGTGCTTGCCTGGCGTGTGGGAAGTGTGTCCAACATGCAGTCCTTCTGGAGTGTTCCGCAAAGCCTGAGTTTTGAGCTGTCTGCAGACTCTGAACACCTCCCTCTGCGGAACTCAGCTGGTGCTGGCAGGGCCCGTCTGTATTTCCCACTGCGTCCTTCCCCGGGGAAGTTACTGTGCAGTCATAGCATGAAGGACTGTGCTCCCTGCTCAGTGCGTGTGCGTGTATGTGCGTGTGTGTCTGTGTGTGTGCGCGTGCGTGTATGTGTGTCTGTGTGTGTGTCTGTGTGTGTGCGTGCGTGTATGTGCGTGTGTGCGCACATGTATGTGCGTGTGTGTCTGTGTGTGTGTATGTGGTCTGTGTGTGTGTGTCTGTGTGTGTGTCTGTGTGTGTATCTGTGTGTGTATTTGTGTATGTGTGTGCCTGTGTGTATTTTTGTACTGATACCAGGTCTTATCTTGTGGTTTGAAATGGTGTCTCCCTGTCCTTGGGAGGATAGAAAACTCCCTGACTTCCTCACTTTAAAATGTGGAGGTGGTAGGAGCTTGTCTTTAATCCCAGCACTCACTCGGGATGCAGAGATAGGTGAATTTCTGAGTTCAGTGCCAGCCTGCTCTAAGATTTGTAACAGCAAAATTAAGTTTTGAAGTAGCAATGAAATACTTTTATGATTGGGGTCACCGCAGTACGAGGGACTGTTTAGAGGGTCACAGCATTAGGACGGTTGAGAACCACCGCCCTAGAGCTTCTGTTGAGTCTGTGTCCACGTCCTAACTTTCTCCACTAGTGTCCCGTGTGCTGAGAGTCTTGCTGATGAGGCCTGCTGACTGACAGTCTGCTCAGATCCACAGTCCCCGACCCCAGGTGCTCTGCCAGCCTGGGGACCCTGACGTAGACTTGGCTGTCATGGATCTGCCCTGTCCTAGTTATCTTTAATAATGAAATAGAAATGTTTCTCCCTGCAACGTTGGCATCTTATCTTTTTGGAGTGTTGTTCAGATAACTTAATAAATTGCTCCTGCACTGCTCCATGTTGAAGAGAACAATCTTCCCCAAATAGAGAAGGACTGGTTTTTAGTCAAGGGCGTCCAAGTAGCTGCACGAACCACCTAACAAGTTCTCAGGAAGACAAGCATCTCAAGATAGACTAGCTAGATGCCCTGCTTAAATCAGGGCTTTAGCTGTCAGTTAATTGGTCCTTATTAGGTTCAGCTAGAAGCCCAGGGGCAGTGTGGAGCGGTCAGTCTCCTCCACACAAGCATCTAAAGCAGACCTGGGCTCAGGAGGGGCAGGAGGCCAGTCTTGGTTAGTTGAGATTCTGGAAAACAAAAACAAAAACCCAGGCATAGTGAGTTAGCAATCCCAGCACTTGGGAAGCTGAAGCAGGAGGATTGCCACAAATTTGAGGTCAGACTGGGTTTCTGTGTGTAGCAGCCTTGAACTCACAGAGATCTGCCTATCTCTACCCCTGTCCCCACCCCCGGTCACATTCACATTTTAGTGGAAGCTTTTGGCTGAGAGCTGGCTTGGTGGGGTGGGTGCACTGGGAAGCCCTTGGTGTCCTTGATTTACCCGGTACAGCCCTGTGGGTTGAGCATAGGACTTTTCTGAACTAGATCACTGCCAAGGTGTGTTTGTCAGTGCCATAGACTTTGGTGTTTCTCTAAGATGAAGTTCATATTTAAATTTCAAATAGGTTTAATTTTAGAGAAATGGTTTGGGATAATGACTTGCTACCTATCAAGTTTTTATGCTTGTCTTAGTTCTAGACTAGAACTGATGGTGTCGAGAGGGGACATTGTAGTCACCTAGCCAACTCCCATGTACATTTTATAGCTTTGAGAGGCCTGGGGTATGGCGTTGAGCTTGGAAATGGCTGCTTGGATTGGGCTACGTAGTGAGGTATGCTGTTATGTTAAGTAATTAGGTTATAATTTTCAAAGGGCTCAAGTTTTTAGAATTGTCGTTTCTTTGAATGTATTATTAAGTATGAACACGGTGTTGAGCATGGGCTCAACCATCTACTGCAAGATGATCAAGAGTTTGAGACAAGCCTAGGCTGCATGGTGAGACACTGTCTCAAAGATAAAGCCACGTGAGCACTCTGCAGCCCTGTGACTGGGAACCTTGGTTTGTTGGTACTGAGCAGAGAGAGGTTCAGACAGTAGTCCTGGCTGGCCCAGAACACTCTGTAGACAGACAGACTGGCCTCAGAGCTTCCCCTGCCTCTGTCTCCCATGTACTGGCATTAAAGGTATGTGCCACCAAGCCTGGCAAGGGGTAGGTTTTTCTGGTGACAATCAGGAACACACAAGCCCACAGGAGAGGGAACTGTGACCTAAGTGGGTTTCTTTGCCTGGGGAGCTGTCAGTGTCCCCGGTGTCTATCTAGACTTGGTGTCCACAGGCCTTCAACCCAGGGCCTTGCTCTTGTAGGTCAGTACCCACGCTTCTGAGTTGCAGCAAGAGGCCAGAGAACCTGAAGCGTTGTGCTCCCTTGCAGGAAGCCGTGTTGGGTGCAGAAATCTACAAGACGCCCCTGGAGCTGACCAGCAGCCTGTCCTCGACTGTTACTTGGCCAGGCCGGGCTGGGACTTAGGTCAGCCTGCCTCTCTGGAATGTGTGGGAAGTCCATGGGATGGGTTGTTATGGTGTCGATTTTCTTTCAGGGTAACCCTGTGTCTGATAGCCAGTCTTTTTGTCATACCTAGTGTCTCAGCACATCTCAGTTGTGCAGAAAACAGCTAGCTGGGTTTGTTAGCCAAATTGGGTATGAACACAGTTCATTTTGGGGTGGGTGGGGTTGTTCTTTAAACAGAATTTGTTTGAAATAACTTTTCCTGGCACTGTGCAGAACTTAGCTCATTAATTCAAAGTCGATCCGCCTTCACTAAATACGGCTTTCTTTAGCACAGTGCTAGCTTTTAATATGTCAACATCGAATCCAGAAGTTGGTTAAGAGCTGAAAGCTCTGTTGCCACCTCCGAAGCTACAAGCCGGGAGCCCTGTGAAAGCGAAGAGTGGGTGTGGGGGTAGGAGGAAGAGCTACCCAGGAGGCAGCTCCCTTCTGGGGCAGGCAAGTTGATAAGGCCCTGGTGTTTTTATTATTCAGACAATTGATGCTTTAAACATGGAGTGTGCAAATGATCACAGTGGCCTTCTCTTCCCAAAGCCCGTCTTCCCTTAAAGGGCCTCAGAGCCTTTCTCCCTTAGCATCGTGTCTGTCCAGCCTTCCATGACTTTGATGCTGCCCAATCCTGGGTGTGCCCAGGAAGCTGGATGTGCATGCCAGAGACGCTGGGACACTAGGTAGCTTTGTGGGCTTGCTGCTGCCCCCTGGCTTTTGTGCGGCCTGAGGATAGAATGGAGCTTTGAAAGTAGGAGGCTTCCTGCTCATCCTCTGTGTCCAGCCTGTGAGCTGGAGGGGGGGGGGGAGGAGATGTTGAGAGAGATTCTGTCCTGCTGCTGAGGCTCTCACAAGCACAGGTGTGTTTTTGTGTGTAAGCTGTGGATTGCTACATTTATCCAGCCACATGAAAGACAGTGTGTCCTGGAGTAGTGTCCTCTCTTCTCTCTGTCCCTCCTCCCTCCCTCCCTCCGTCCCTGAAGAAAGAGAGAAAAGGCAATCAGGGCCAGAGCCCTAGCTAGCATCATACCTTACTGTCGTGCACAGCTGCTGAGCCCTGGTTTCTGGGTTATTTGGTTTTAATTTGAGATGCTGGGGACTGGAACCCAGGGTCTCCTGTACCCTATGAGGTGCTTTTCTCTAAGCTGTAGCCTCAGCCCTGCTTTTGCTTTTTATTTTGAGTTAGGGTCTCACTACTAAGCGGCCCAGGCTGACCTTGAACTTATGACCCTCCTGCCTCAGCCTCCTGAGCACTGGAATTCCATAGCAGGCAGGCTCCTGACCTCTCATTTATAGTGTGTGCACTCTCTGGCTTGGTGTAATAAAAAAGTTTCCCTCGTGAAGCTACTCTTTTTCTTTGAATACTTTCTCTAACTTTTTTGCTGTTGACTCTCAACTTTTTATTTTGGAAATTTCCACTTTTAAAAAGGTTGATCGAGAGGAACAGTAAACACCCGCCAATTTTACACACTTTAACAAATGGTGTCTATATCGTGACACCTTAACTACTGAAGGGTGGGTTTTCTGAGAGGCCGTTCTCCCGAGTTACTGAGATTGCACCCTAGTGAGGCCTTTTAAGTAGGGTTGTGACCCTGTGGCTGACATGGCCTTGCTGCCGTAGCGTGCCCAGGCGATGTGCATTGCTGCCAGGGTTATTCTAGACAAGGCCTAAGCCTGACTTCCCCTCCTGTTCACCCCCTGTGCCTCCACAGACTCCAGCGTTTGTGGTGTCTTTTAAGGCACTGGCATTCCGTTTCATTTTTCTACATTTATTTTATGCACATAGTGTTTTGCGTGCACCTTTATCTGTGCATCACATGCAGAGGTCGGAAGAAGGGGCTGGGTTCCCTGCTCCTGCCTTCGGGGGCTCCGTACCCGCTGGCCAGGGGCCTCACAGGTTGCAACTGCTGCTGCTCACGAGGTGTTGGTGTCCGTGAACTCTGGAGACCGAATTCCCGGCAGCCTTGTCTCCTTTCCCATAGCCCTCTGGGAAGTCAGTTTCCCGTGCTCACGGGGTTCAGGACTCATTGGCAATACTGAATGAGAAACAAAGGCTGGAGTCGCTGGTTTGAGTAGGAAACTCTTATTCCATACTGTAAAATACTAACACGGCCTCGCTTCAGGCACTGAGGTGATTTTCATGGGAACAAAAGGGAAAGCAGGATTTGGCCCCTGCCCTGTGGTTGGTACTGCTGACTGTCAGGGCGGAAGGGGCATGGGGGGGAGGTGGCTCTGAAGAGAGAGGCTCTGCCCCCGCAGCCGCTCCTGAACCTAAGCGCCAGGGTGCCATGCACTTGGTCACCTCAGGGTTCAAGGGACAGGCCCTGCCATGTGAGACTGAACAGGTAGCTGACGTCCTAGAGCGGAAGGCCTGCAGCGTGCTTCAGTTCCGGGCTCCATCGTGTGGGTCCCCTCCGCGTCAAGAAGGCAGTGGTAAGGCTGGGCACAGTCCTTTGATCCCAGCACTCGGGGCACAGGCAGGCGGGTCTCTGTGGGTTTGGCCATGTAGACTTTCTCAAAATAAAAAGAAGGACCCTGTGTCAGCTGCCACCTACTCAAAAAACAAAAACAAGCAAGATAAAATGTAAGGTGTGCTTGAAAGCAGCTACTTTAAGTATTGACAAGGAGCCTCGTCTCTCTGTTGTTTCTTGGTAGATTCCCAGTCCACTCTTTAAGAAGAGCTGTAGTTTGGAGCCCTGTGTTCTTAATTTCTTGGTATGACAGCGATAGAATGTGCAAGGCAAGCTCCTTCCATTTATTTTTATTATTATTATTATTATTATTATTATTATTATTATTTTGGTTTTTCATGACTGGCTGCTGTGTAGCCCTGGTTGTTCTGGAACTCATGTTCTGTAGACTAGGCTGGCCTCGAACTCACAGAGATCCGCCTGCCTCTGCTTCCCGAGTGCTGGGATGAAAGGTGTGCGCCACCACCGCCCGGCCCTAACCCTGTTTCTGAGGCAATGCTTTCAGCATCGCTGGGGGCAGAGCGCATCCCTCCTACCCTGAATCACTAGCCTGCTCAGCTGGGGCCTCCTGAGGCTTGTGGCTTGTGGCGTGTGTGTGTGTGTGTGTGTGTGTGTGTGTGTGTGTGGTATCTGAGCAGGTGGATCAACTTCCCAGAGGCTGTTGGTGGTAAAGTGCAGGGAGAGACACTTACCATGTACCACATGAGAGTCTGGCTGTCATGGAGCTCAGAGTGCCATTGAGTGGAGAGAGAGGCCCATGTGAAGGCACCATCATGCCGCGTGCAGGCTGCCTTCCTGCCAGGCTGTCCTCACATGACTCACTCGTATCTGAAAATGGCACTCATTGCCCTTGGCACCTCCTCCTCCTGTCCCCTGGGAGGGGGAGGGCAGGGCTGCCTTGTCCCTGAGGAGGACTTTGCCGGCAGATAAGGACCTGTGTGCCACTGTGCTGCTGCGCGGCCTGCCTCCCTCCATCCCCTGACCCGTGGGACACCCTTGCAGTTCCCTGTCCTTTGGGACGTGCTATTCCTCACTGCAGACTCTAAACAGTTCGCGGGGCCCAAGGCCTGGCGTGTGTGTGTGTGTGTGTGTGTGTGTGTGTGTGTGCGCGCGCACGCGTGCACACTGCTGCGCCGCCAGGCTGGGATTTCCTCCAGTTCCTTCCGTCTGCAGCTCCGTGTGTCCCTGAAGCTCTGTGATGTGGTGGTCACTCCCGGCTTCTCTTCCGGCCCTGTAGCTGCCTAGTGTAGTGCCCCCAATCATGCTCTCAGATGGCTATAACCTCCAGTTTCACAAAGAGCAAATGATCCAGGAGAGCCAGGACTGAATCGAGTCCTAGACACAACCCAGGCAGGGGGTTCTGTGTACTCATGGCTGAGGTTACCAACATTCAGATGGGTGGGCAGGATGAGTGGCAGCCCTCGCCACTGTGGAGTGTACTTTCCAGAATGCTGGTGCTTTGGGGTGGCACCCGGTTGCGGCAAAGTGTAAGGAACTAATGTCTTTTCTTACCGTAGTCACGTGTCTTCTTTAAATCTGCTTTTGGTTGTGTTAATTGGAGACATTGCCGTAAGCCCCCCTCCCCATTTTTGATTAACTGATACAGAGGAGTGGCCCCTGCCAGGCTTGTGTGTTCCCTGCAGCACCGTCTTCATAGGGGGCACACCTGTGCCGGGTCATTACTTCCAGCAATGTTGTAGATGGCTGCAGGGTCAGCTGATTCAGGTGCTTAGGCGCATTTTATAGAGTTTACAGATGATATTACAAGTCCTTCCCTTAATTTTTGTTTTGAGATCATTGTTTGTTCATAATATATTAAATAATACAAAATAATACTAGGGTGAGCTTCTCCGAGCTCTTCAAACCGGTTTCCACTGTACATAAACAATGAGATGTGCCTTCTTCTCCCTCCCAAGCCCCTCACAACCTCTGGTTTTCAGTTTCTGGAAGTTTGTCTGTCCATGGATGGTGTATAACAAGGTCACCTTAGCTACATGGTGAGTTTGAGGCCAACCTGGGATATATGAGCCCCCATATCAGTGCAGAGCAAGCAGCACAAGTGGTCCAAGCTCACCCTGTGCATGTGGCTGTTCAGGCTATGGACAGTGCGTGTGCAAAGGGAGGGCCACTCCTTTTCATGTGTGCATGTGTGTGCTTCCTGAAGGACACGTGGTAGCTGTGGCTTTGGGCTTGCATCTGTACTGCCCCACAGGGCTGCTGCTGGGCTGTGGTGGCTTGCAAGCTCAGGGTTTGGTTTTGAGAAACGTAATTGCTATCCAGGTGGTTCGCACCAGTCCCCATCCCTGCCCCGGTGTCTGAAGGACTTTTCTCTCCACGTCTTCCTCAGCGTTCGGGGTGTGATGGTTTTGTTTCTGCTGTCTGATGGTGTACAGTGTGGGGCACAGGGACGGTGTCCTGTGTGCTTCCGCCTGTGCTCCCAGAGGCCGGCCTCTGCTCCTCGCTTCCGCCTTGCTCCCAGAGGCTGGCCTCTGCTCCTCGCCTCCGCCTGTGCTCCCAGAGGCCAGCCTCTGCTCCTCGCCTCCGCCTGTGCTCCCAGAGGCCAGCCTCTGCTCCTCGCCTCCGCCTGTGCTCCCAGAGGCTGGCCTCTGCTCCTCCGTGTGGGGCTGTTGGAGTGTGTCTGAGCTCCTTGGGAGCTCCAGTTTTCTTCCTTGTGAGATGATGGTTTCACTGCTTAGCCCAGTCTGGACTTGAACTTCTAACCCTCCTGACTCCACCGTAATGCCTAGCTTTTGTTCATGTTCTGATTGGATTTTAGCTATTGAGAGGATTTTTGTTTTGTTTTAGGTCATGGTAAATATTTAACAAAAAAAAAAAAAAAAAAAAAAAAAAGACCATCCTAATTTTTTCCTTCCATCAAATTTCTACATTTGTCAAAAATGATTTAGCAGTCCTCTCATCCAGAAGGGGAGGGAGTGACGAGCTGCTGTTTTCTGTCTCTCCCAGCACTGAGTAAACTGTGTAACCCTGATGCCGGGGTGAGGGAACCCTCCGTGTGTGTTGTTTTTCAGAGTCCCGTTAGCTATGTTGGTTGTCTTGCCTTCCACATAGATTCAGGAATCATCTTCCATTTCACTACAAAAAGAGCCTGCTGGGCTCGGCACTGTGTTGAACTTCTCTCTAGACCGAGGCTTGTGTTCCGTGGACTTGGATCTCCCCCCTCAGGAAGATGTGCTGTGCTGCGCTGTCGCCTGTGGACAAGGTGCTTTTGTTGAGGGCACAGCAGCAATGTCTGTCATTTCCTTTTGTCACAGGCCTATGAAAGGAGGTTCCCTACATGTCCTTTGATTCCAATGTTCGTGGATAGTGACACCGTGAGTGAATTCAAGAGTGAAGATGGAGCTATTCATGTCATCGAGAGGCGCTGCAAGCTGGATATAGACGCTCCCAGGCTGTTGAAGAAGGTAGCTGGAGGAGGGCACTTTAGGAGGCTTCGAGCCCCCGGGGGGGGGGGAGCTCACTGCAGAGCACTGTTTATGACGATTTCCCACCTTGTCTCTTCTTAAAGATCGCTGGAGTCGATTACGTTTATTTTGTCCAGAAAAACTCCCTGAATTCTCGAGAACGCACTTTGCACATCGAGGCCCACAATGAGACATTTTCTAACAGGGTCATCATCCACGAACACTGCTGCTACACGGTGAGTCGTGGCGCCCTGGGGCTCCAGGGCCATGTGCCATCACTGTTAAAACAGAGCGCGTCTGTGCTTCACCAGCGCTGTCTCCTTTGGGATGAGTGGCATTGTTGGGAGTTGGTGTAGCACACTGAGTGCAGGGCTGTATTGTGACAGTCAAGGCTGCCAGCTGATGCCACGGCTGTTGTTGTTTCTAAGGCAGGGACTCGCTCTGTGCCCCTGTCTTGGAATTTGCCATGCAGACCAGACTAGCCTTCATTTGCTTCTGTCTTCTTGCCTTGTCTCCTGAGTGCTGGACCACAAGTGTGCACCATTGCACTCAGCTCCTGATTAGTTTGTTGTTCTTGCCTTGTCTCCTGAGTGCTGGACCACAAGTGTGCACCATTGCACTCAGCTTCTGATTAGTTTGTTGTTCTTGCCTTGTCTCCTGAGTGCTGGACCACAAGTGTGCACCATTGCACTCAGCTCCTGATTAGTTTGTTGTTCTTGCCTTGTCTCCTGAGTGCTGGACCACAAGTGTGCACCATTGCACTCAGCTCCTGATTAGTTTGTTGTTCTTGCCTTGTGTCCTGAGTGCTGGACCACAAGTGTGCACCATTGCACTCAGCTCCTGATTAGTTTGTTGTTCTTGCCTTGTCTCCTGAGTGCTGGACCACAAGTGTGCACCATTGCACTCAGCTCCTGATTAGTTTGTTGTTGTTTTTGTTTTTTCTCAAACAGGGTCTCACTGTTTAGCTCTGCCTGGCCTAAATTCATTATGTAGAGCAGGCTGGGCTGGAATTCACAAAGGTCCACCTGCCGCTACCTCCCAAATGCTCAGACTAAAGGCATGTAGTACCAAGGCCAGCTTCCCGATTGGTTTTGTAAATATGAAGTTTCGTTTGTTCTTTCCTGGCCCAGCTTCTGACGCTTTAGATGTGTTGTTGTGAGGAGAGCTCTGAGTGTTGCCCATCTTGGTGTTCACTGTATACACTTATTTCAGGGACTTCTTTTCCCCAGAGCAGGAGGATAAGATAACCCTCTGATCCGCTTCAGCCGTTAGCCTCCTATGCCATCCTCCACACAGGATCCTCCACACAGGACCCTCCACACAGGACCCTCCACACAGGATCCTCCACACAGGATCACAGGAGCCTCCACACAGAACCCTCCATACAGGATCACAGAACCCTCCACACAGGATCCTCCACACAGGATCCTCCACACAGAACCCTCCACACAGGATCACAGAACCCTCCACACAGGATCCTCCACACAGGATCCTCCACACAGAACCCTCCACACAGGATCACAGAACCCTCCACACAGAACCCTCCACACAGGATCCTCCACACAGGATCCTCCACACAGAACCCTCCACACAGGATCCTCCACACAGAACCCTCCACACAGAACCCTCCACACAGGAGCCTCCACACAGGATCACAGAACCCTCCACACAGGATCCTCCACACAGGATCCTCAGCACAGAATCCAAATGGCCCACTGAGCGCTTCTCACACTTGCCATTCTTGGGTTTGAGCCACAGCCTCCCCCTCCCTGCAGAGGGTCCGTAGCCCTCCCAGTCACCTCCCTCTGCCCCTCCCTCTCCTTATACCAGCCTTCCCACTGCTTGCCTGAGCCCTGCAGCCAGCCATGCCCTTTCTATAGCCCTCAACCCAGCTGGGCCTTTCTCCATGGGGCTGCATGGGACCTTCCCACCTGTCCGGGGCTTATCTGTCTTTCCGGGAGCCTGCCCATGTACAGCACTCGGATGCTGGGCGAGTGGGTGCAGGGGCTCGAGGGAAAGGGCTGTGTAAGTCACTGTTAGAGAGTTGTGACATTACAAGTGGAGCCATCAGGGCTCCATTCCATTGGGTAAATTTTTTGCCCTGCTTTTTTCCTTCCTGGTGTCAGTGAAGTCATTAACCACGCTTCTTCTGAGTACTGGTCGGCTAGTTGGGGAGTGGTGCAGACATGACGTCTCCATTGCGAGTGTGGTAATGGGAATGGGTTCTCTGCTTGCAGGTCCACCCTGAAAACGAAGACTGGACCTGTTTCGAACAGTCTGCAAGTTTAGACATCAAATCCTTCTTTGGTTTTGAAAGTACAGTGGAAAAAATTGCCATGAAACAATATACCAGCAACATTAAAAAAGTGAGTGTCTTCCTTGGGGTTAATGGAGAGGGTGGTGGCTGTCTCGGAGAGGGTGGCCATAGTCTGGTTGTCTTTTAACTCACTGTTGTTTCCTTGCCGAGATAAGATTTCTGTAGTTCACTCAAACTCCGGTCTTGTTGCTCAGCCTCCCAGTGTGCACCACTGCTCCCAGTGAGGATTGTTTTGGGGTGGGTGGGTAGGTGAGGGATGGGGTTTGAACTCTTGCGTGTGCCGAGCCAGCATTCTACCACAGAGCTATGTCTACAGCGGCAGATTCTGGTTTGGGGAGGGTGAGATGTCTGGGTGGTGGGCGTGTGCTCACATTGTAGCCATCTTATCTCAAAGGGGAAAGAAATCATCGAATACTACCTGCGGCAGCTGGAGGAGGAAGGCATCACCTTCGTGCCCCGCTGGACCCCGCCCTCTCTGGGGCCCTCATCAGAAACATCGTCATCAAGCAAGAGCCAAGCTACATCTGCAGCTGTCCTTGTTCCTGATGCTGCTGCCCTCAAGGAGGGGGTCAGCGGGGAGGGCCTCAGTAGCCCAGGCACTGCTTCCGAGCCTGTGGTGGGCACCCCCGACGGTGAGCCTGGCATGGAGCAGAAAGGCCGTCTGTGTCTGACCTTGTTTCCTGAGCCTCCCGCTTGGGGAACACGTTCATTTTATCCAGAAAGTGTTTTCCAAGCGTTTTGATTGATGGCACCTTCAGTGATGACAGGGACAGCTTCCCAGGGACACTTCCTTGAGTGTCACTGCCGTCAGCTTGGAAACCCCAGTTCATATTTGGGGTTGCTGAGGCGCAGAGCAGTTGCGTGACCTGTGATGTCACACAGCCTGTAAGCGGCAGGGCTGGAAGTGCATGGCAAGGGCTGGGCCCAGGGTTGTGTGCAGCTTTCTATGTGCTAAGCACACACAGAGCACACATTTTTAATTTTTAGTTACAAAAGTTTAGAAAATAGGGGAGAAAATCTGAAAACGCTGGGATAGCCTAACGCTGAGAAGCACTGTGAGATAATGCTGTTTATCTTTTCTTCGTCCTTCTTGCCTTTGCACAGTCCCTGGGGAAAGGTGTTGGGGTGCTCTTGAACTCATGTGTCTGTTAAGCTATCAGCCTGTGCTGAGCAGTACTGAAATTACAGGCGGAGGAGGCTCAGAACCTGCCTGCGTTATCGGGATCTCATCTTAAAGACCGCTTACTTAGCTGTGGTTATCAGTGATGCCACCCTAAAGGCTGGCGGAGCTGCCCAGGACAGCTGCCGTGCCAACTGCCCCGTCCCCCCCCCCCCCAGTGCCCCAGCCATGTGGCAGTCTCTCCGAGAGAAGGGCTCAGGGTTCATTCTCCCTGGTAAATAACGCCACGCACCTTAAATTCCAGATAAACTAGATGCCGACTATATCAAAAGATACTTGGGTGACCTGACCCCCCTCCAGGAGAGCTGCCTCATCAGACTGCGCCAGTGGCTCCAGGAAACGCACAAGGGCAAAGTAAGTGTCGTTTCCTCCGTGACCCTGCAGCCTCCGGGCCCATCTGAGGCTCTTAAGAAAAAAGGTCCTGGTCGAGTCACTGTGCCGATTCCCGTCTGACAGCCCACAAGTGTGTCTGCTGTGGCACCAAATCCTCACGCCAGGGTTAAGATGCCATGCACCCACAGACACCGTGGTTTCTGCATTTCACAGAGAAAGATAAGAGTTCAGAAACCACAGAGTGTCTGTCGGGGTAGAGGATCTGGAGGCCAGACGTGCTGGAGCGTCGTTTTAAGTGTCGGCCTTAGCATGCACAGAAATCAGCTTGGTTGTAACACTTTAACACACGTGTGTCTTTATACTTTGTTATTCAGGAGGATGTCATCTTCCCCGCCCCTCCCCCAGCACAGTGGCGCTTTGGTTCTGAGATTGAGGGAGAACTTAGCCCAACAGGAGTGAGGTTTATGGGAAACAGGCCATTTGATATGTCTACTAGTGTGGACATTATCGGATGAAGGGGGCAGGGCACCACGTGTGGCTGGCCTGGTCGCTCACACCTGGTTGTCTGGGTTTATAGCTGCGTACCACCAGTTGTTGGGGAAGCGGCCACAGAGGAGCAGCTGGCCTGGACAGCTGTGTAGTGGGTGCTCCAGCTCCCCCAGTCCTCACAGCCCTGTGGGTGAGTGTAGTGAGAAGCAAGGCAGGAGTCAGGCAGAGGGTGAGGTCTTGGGGCTGGTGTGTGATAAAGCAGGATCGAAACTCAGACCACATGGTCCCAGCACCCACAGTCCTGTCCCTCCCCATCTTCTTCGTAGAAGCAATGTATACCAGTTTATTAGGGTGAGGGTTTATTTCCATGCATGCATTTAAATAATTTACTTATTTCGTGTGTGCGTGCGTGCGTGCGTGCGTGCGTGCGTGTGTGTTTCCCTGCATATGTGTACCGTGGGCATGCAGTGTCTGTAGAGGCTAGAAGAGGGCACCACATTCCCTGGGACTGGAGTTAGAGATGGCTGTGACCCGCCCAGTGAGAGCTGGGAACTGAACCTGGGTCCTCTGGAGGAGCAGCGCGTGCCCCTAGCTGTTGAGCCGTCTCTTCAGCCCTGCCAACCCCCCCACCCCCACCCCCTGCCACCTTCTGTTTTGGGAGAGTCTTATTGTAGCGTCACGCTTTGAAGAAGAGTTCTTTTTAATGTTTTGTTATTTTATGTTTATGGGTGTTTGCTTCCATGTGTTTACACAGCATATTCAACCACTTTTGACCCTCTTGTGTTACCTGTGAGTGTGCTGGCGTTGTGTGCGCCCCCCCATGCCCCCCCATGTTCTTAATCACTTCTATGTGACCAACTCTTCACAGACGATTGCTGTCACACCCTCAGCGCGGCCTTGCCTCATGCGGCCAGGAGGGGTCACGAGAGGCTGCTGTCCCACTACCTTCACTCATGAGGGAGATGCCTGGCCCAGAGCAGGCTAGGAACACTGCCTGTACTTGCTCTTTGTCCCAGCAAGCGTCCTGTGGATGAGTGTCCACGCCAGCGCCTGAAGTATTCTGTGTACAGAAAAGGCATCTCACTACAGCTCACACCAAGCCAGTGTGTAGGGCTGGGGTTGGGTGTTCAAGAAGCCCGTTCACAGCCGGTTGTGGTGGTGTGTCCCTTCAGGGTCTCCTTAGTGAGTTCCAGCCAGAGCTTTGTCATGACACCGTGCCTCAGACAGACAGACAGACAGTCTGTCCCCGTTGACTTTGCAGAGCCAAGAACAGCGCACTTGGCACTTGGGATGGTTCAGCACAGGGCTGCTTTTGCTTTGTTTTGTTTTTTAATGGCACTGGGGGTGACTTTTCTGGCAGCATTTGGTGGTGCAAGGCGTGAACCCCAGCTTCATTCCTGCTAGAAAAGCATTCTACCCCAGGCTGCACTCAGCCTACGAATGCTGCTTTGACGTGTCATTGTGACCAGTGTGGCTCACTGTTGGCAGTGGGTGGGTGTCTTGTGGTTTCTATTGCCGTGAAGACACCATGACCACGGTAACTCTTATGAAGGAAGGCATTTAATGGGGTGGCTTACATTTTCAGAGGTTTAGTCATTGTCATGATGTGACACTGCGTACAGGCAGACTTGGGATAGAGAAGGCGCTGAGCTGAGCGTCCTACATCTTAGATCCACAGCAGCAGGAAGGGAACTGTCTCACTGGGTATGACTTGAGCTGATATGAGACCTCAAAACCCACCCCCATGGTGACACACTTCCTCCAACAAGGCCGTACCTTCTCCAGCAAAGCCACACCTCCCAGCATTGCCACCCCCTATGAGCTCATGGGGACAGTTACATTCAGACCACTGTGGTATGTTTGACTTTCCCTCCAGCAACTCCCAGGGCTTAGAAACCTCTCTTCTTCTAGATCCCAAAGGATGAGCATATTCTCCGGTTTCTGCGCGCCCGGGATTTTAATATTGACAAAGCCAGAGAGATCATGTGCCAGTCTCTCACGTGGCGGAAACAGCACCAGGTGGATTACATTCTGGACACCTGGACTCCACCCCAGGTCCTGCAGGATTACTATGCTGGAGGCTGGCATCACCATGACAAAGGTAGGGAGGTCCTGACATGGTCCCAGCAGTGTGCCAATTTCACTCTACAGGCATCCTGTCACATGACTGGCTGGCATGTGGTCAGAAGCCCATTCACACCCAAGCCTGCCGGCCAGCCACTAGGAAGTGGTGTGAGGGCCATGCCCTCTGCTCCCAGAGGAAATCATTGCAGTGTGTGGTACAGTTAGTAACTGAGCACCGAGACAGCAATGGCCACCACCTTCCTAGTAGCCAAAAGCTGCCTGGCCCGGTCTCCTGCCGCCGACGGTACAGGAGGACTCGACGAGGGCCGAGGCACAGCACAGGTGTGTGCCAGCCACCCCTGCAAAAGGCAGCCCCAAGAAATTGCCCCAGCCCCGAACCAGCCTCAGCCTCGCCCTGCTGATGCAGAGCGTCCTGCCAGCTGTGCAGAGGGGCACTGTGGTCATGCAGGTGTGACAGGGTACCAGAAGGTGCACCCTTCTCCCCTTGAAACGTCCTTTTGGAACAGCCCCTGGAAACCTTGATTTTAACTTTATGAATGCAGTTCTCCAGATTAATTATAGCTGTATTAATTTTTGCTTGTTTTTATATTTTTGAGACAAGGTCTCACATAGTCCAGGCTAACCTTGAACTCTCTGTTTTTTTTGGGGGGGTATTTTTTATTTTTATTTTTATTTTTATTTTTGTTTTGTTTTGTTTTGCTTTGTTTCGAGACAGGGTTTCTTTGCTTTGGAGCCTGTCCTGGAACTCGCTCTATAGACCCGGCTGGCCTCAAACTCACAGAGATCCTCCTGCATCTGCCTCCCGAGTGCTGGAATTAAAGGCATGCACCACCAATGCCTGGCTTACCTTGAACTCTCTGAAATAGCTAATGAACTTTTAACTCATCTGTTGGTTTTGTTTTTAATATTGTATATAATTGATGATCACAATAACTTTTGGGTTTCTGCTTGACATGAGGTCTCTTTATGTAGCATAGGCAAGCCCTGAACCCAAGATCCTCCTGCATTAGGATCCTGAATGCAGAGATACAGTACTATGGATTCTGATGCCCATGACTTCATTAAGTTTTACTGAAAATGTAATACTTATTTTTATTTTGCTTTGTGGCTCAACTCTTAAATGTTAAAAAGCTTTGGTAGTAAGCTTTTTTACTAAATGTCAGGAGAGCCATGTGTGGCGGTGAAAGTTTGTAGTCCCACCCCTTGAGAGGCAGAGGCGGGGTGCTCTCTGTGGGTTCAAGGTCAGCCTCATCTATGGAGCAAGTTCCAAGCCAGCCAGAGTTACATAGTGAGACCCTGGGCTGCAGGTGACATTCTCCAGGGGACAGGCGTTGGTCCCAGGCAGGACGACAGCCAACCCAGTATGTTGAGGGTGCATCTCAGTGTTGCCTGGGTCCCGGGGGCACACTCTGGCCCAGGGTCGTCTTTACTCTTGTGGGTGGTGACAGGTTCTAGAGTGAGTTAGGTGGCCTGTTCATTGGTCCAGGCTGGGGAGCCATCCATAGCATGTGCTGCCTCTGGGACTTAACGGTTTCTAGATGTGTGTGTCAAAGAAGGCTGGCTTTTTAAAACTTGTCAATAATTTTATAATACTTTATGGCAAAAGTGTTTTATAATTAAGAAACCTCTCAGTATTCAGAAAATATGTGGCTGTGCTGATATCCCCTGTAGTGAAGATTGAGCTTAGCAGCACCCATGGTCACACAGGTCAGAGAGCCAGGCAGGCTGCACCCCAACTGAGTTCCACTTGGCCTGCCCAGTCCAGCAGTGTGAGCCCTGGACCCTGTCAGTTGCTATCAGTTGCCCCTCCCCCATGCCACCCTTACACACGGACAGTCTCCCTCTGCTCCTCAGAGTAGGCCAGAGCTCCACGCTTAACCTGCTTATCCCGATCCCAAGGACTGAGTGCAGGGGAGCGTGCTCTCCTGGGGAGCCTTTCTGTGCTGTGCAGGGGACAAACACAAGGTCTCACAGGAGGGAGGGGCCCTCTGGCAGGAGCTGCTGCTTAGTCCTCATCAAGATCTTAGAGGCAAGTCCTGCCACTCACGCAGCTCCCTCCTGCCTCCCTGCAGATGGGCGACCGCTGTATGTACTCAGGCTGGGCCAGATGGACACCAAAGGCCTGGTGCGAGCCCTCGGAGAGGAAGCTCTGCTACGATACGTAAGTGCTCTGGGACGATGGGTCCCGTGCTGGCCCCGCTCCTGCTGCCAGCAGGACTGGCCTCACAGCACTGGGACAAGTGTGCTCTGCTCTGCTCTTGGGGAGATGTGCTTTGCAGAAAGGCTTCCAAGGAAGCAGGCGCACAGCGAAAGCCTCAGCAGATAGCTCCTGCCACCTCTGACTCAGAGTGGTCACCCATGTCACACCTCTTGACAGATCTCCTCATTAACCCTTCCCCATTACAGGCCCATGGCCCTTTCATAGACTGCAGAGGTGATTGCAGACCACCCGTGTATCTCCCCAGATCTACTGCACCCCTGCCCCAGAGAAGAGTCTGTTCTTGCAAAACAATCACATCTCTTCCAGTATTCACACAGGCACGCGCGCACGCGCGCACACGCTTTTGTTCTACCCAGGAGCTCTCCTGGGCCTCCCTCCCTGGCAGCTGCTCTGCCTGCCTCTATCCCGGCTGACATGGTGAGGCCAGGGTGTGCCCACATCCCTCGCGCTCTCCTACTGCCCTGAATGAGCTCGGTCTGCAGGCAACCCCACATTGGTTATCGATGCTCAGGCGACTCTCTGAGCCATGCTTTCTTTGGCCACCTGTTCCCACCTGCTTTCTCCTGTTGATGCCGCCATTTATTCTCTGCAAGGGAAGTAGTCACTGTTGCCTTGTGGAGTGTATGGGGGTGCCTGTGGCCATATGTGTCTCTGTCCTGCTGCCTTAACGCCCTCTGTTAAGTTTGATGTGACTTTTGCCTTCTGGGACTGACCCTGGCCATCGTCATTTGCTCCTCACAGGTTCTTTCCATAAACGAAGAAGGCCTAAGACGATGTGAAGAAAATACCAAAGTCTTTGGCCGGCCGATCAGGTTGGTGTGTGTGTGTGGGGTCTCATCTCCTTTCATATATAGAACGGGAGCTAAATACTCTGATAGTTGACTGTTTTCAACATGTTCTAGAAGGTTGAAAAGCAAGTGATAAGGTCAGGTCCAGGGACAGTGCCAAGGTTTGGTGTTTTTCACTTGAGTCTCCAGTGTGCATGGTCCGGGGCTGGGACTGCAGGTGCCTTGCCTGTTCGTTTTTGTGCCCCTCAGCCCCGTTCTTTTTCATGAACCAGCTCCTAATTGTGGAGGAAACTTAAAACTTTAGGAAAGAAAAGCCAGGCATGGTGGCTCACTCCTGAGCCAGGGAGTTAACACCGGGATGCTCAGCTCTCATTAGCCAGGCTGCCCTGAACCCTGATCCTCCTGCCTCTGCTTCCTGAGCACTGGGATTTTGGCAGGTCATGGCTCACTGCGGTCTGGCGGGACTGTGCCTCGTAGGTCAGGCTTTGTCCTAGTCACCATTGCTGGTCTGTGTTTCATACATGCAGATATAAATAAGAATTCACAGCACTTTAATTTTTAAAAACCGTCATATATTCAGGAATGGCTATAAATGACTTTTATATCAAAAGAAGACGATGAAATAGAACATCTGTTAAATAAAACTCGGTCTTCGTATTATCCGCAGCTCATGGACCTGCCTGGTGGACCTTGAAGGGCTGAACATGCGGCATCTGTGGAGACCTGGAGTCAAAGCCTTGCTGCGCATCATCGAGGTGGTGGAGGCCAACTATCCGGAGACGCTGGGCCGCCTCCTCATCCTCCGAGCCCCCAGAGTCTTCCCTGTCCTCTGGACACTGGTGGGTTTCGATGCTGTCCTGTGGCCTGCCGGGCATGCTCAGTACCTGCCTCCCACTGAAGCCTCCGCTAGGCAGGAGAAAGCAAATAGACACAGCTAGAAATGAGAGGGACAACAAGCGGGTTCTCCTGAGGCTTCCCAGTGCTTTCCCGGTGGTGTCATAGAGTGCCCCGCGCCCCCCCCCCCACCAGGGCCGCACAGTGTAGGCTTGCTCTCTGAAGACGGGGCAGCAGATGAAGTTACTGTTTGTCTGATTGCTTTCAGGTTAGTCCATTTATTGACGACAACACCAGAAGAAAATTCCTCATTTATGCAGGAAATGACTACCAGGGCCCTGGAGGCCTGATAGATTACATCGATAAAGAGATAATCCCAGATTTCCTGAGTGGGGAGTGCATGGTATGTATCGGGCGAGCCCCTGGGTCAGGCCCAGCACTGCTTTGCGCGGCTGGTTTTCCTTTGTTGGACTGGGCTGGGCCACCGGGAAGTCTGGAAGATGCATTAGCTAACACTCAGGAGGGAGTGACCGTCCCCAGTGCCCACAGCTCCCTTTATCCACAGAGCTGTGTAAATCCTATCTCGACTGCTTCAGAGAAGCTGTGCATGTTTCTTTATAAATGGCCTTTCCTTTATACATATCTGTGAGAATGTGAGTGTGTAGACTCGGGCTTGACTGATTTGGTCTCCACTGTGTTCATTGAGGCTGGGTCTCATTTGAACCCAGGGCTCACTAATCAGGTGAGTCTGTCTAGCCAGCTTGCTCCAGAGTTCTTCCCTCCCACCTCTCACGAAGTACAGGCAGGCCCACTCAGCAGTCACAGAGGTGCTGCAGATCCAGACGCTGCCCTCACGCTTGTATACGAACACCTCGCCATTGACCCTCTCCTAAGCTGATACAAACGCTTGTATGATGTGGAGTCCACTTCAAAGACTGTTTCTCCTTGACTTAATACTCAGAGAGGAACAGTAGAAGAATTACTTCTCGTTTAAGAAATGAGGTGGTGGATGATGGATGAGGCAGGGGCCTGTGCTGGCAGACCTGAGCTGTGGCGAAGGGGACTGATCCTGGAACATGGAGGCTCACACCCAGAGCCTGATGTGGGGGCTCAGGGAACAGCGCCCACAGAGCTGTGTGACCGGCTCCATGGCACACAGTGGGAACGGGCGCAGCAGGGAGGCAGCCTGCTCTTAGTGACACTTGACCCTGACACTGGTCTTCTGAGGCGTGTGCCCTGGAGTTGTCTGCCTGTTTTAGCCAAAGAGTTGAGCTTCCAGTGTGGATTTTCAAAATGGCTGGAGGAATTTAGAAGACAGAAGAGTTGGAACTTTGGCTCTATGAGAGAGATCAAAGGTGTCGTCCTAGTACAGTATGAACGAGGTCACAGCACGGGCCAGGCTGTGGTACCCATGACAGCTGTCAAGGGAAAAACTTCCCAGCAGTTATGACAAGAATTGAGCTGGGGCAGAGGGCTCAGCTCGTACCGTCAGCTACACCTGCTGTCAGTGTATGCGGTGCTGTGACATGCTCAGAGTCACCGGTGCTGTGACATGCTCAGAGTCACCCGTGCTGTGACATGCTCAGAGTCACCGGTGCTGTGACATGCTCAGAGTCACCGGTGCTGTGACATGCTCAGAGTCACCCGTGCTGTGACATACTCAGAGTCAAGCCGAGGCCTCTCAAGGCCTGTTCTCGACTCTCTCCAGTAGCTCCTCAGGCTGGCGGCTGGCAGGAAGTCATCCATGAACTCTGTTGACTTCCTTGTGGACAGGGGTATTGAACCTTGGGCCAGGCTGGTGTTTGTCTGTCTGTTCCCTTGAGGCAGCCTCATTATGTAGCCACTCTGGCCCTGAACTCGCAGCCCTCCTGGCTCCGCACCCTCCGTGCTGGAGTGCGGGCTTCACTGGTAAGCCTGTCCCCACCAGCTCTGTGACTTTGGGCGGCAGCAGGGACATTTCCCCACTGGTGCCCTGCCACAGCTGAGGGCTGCAGTCTCAGTTCTGTGGAGTTGCTTCCAGGCTGACACCTCAGGAGGTGCTTAGATTTGTGTGCCCTTGAATGTGAGTTTGCTTTCTAATTGACCTTAGTCAGTTTTGGGGTTCATTAATTGTTTGGCTGTGGTTGCATAGTTGAGTGCGTGCGTGCGTGCGTGCGTGCGTGTGTGAGATGCTGAGGCTGAACGCAGACCTGGTGCGTGTGAGGCGGGCGCTGTGCCCCGCAGTGACCAGTGACAGCAGTTCCTGTGGCTGTTGGGAATGAAACTCTGCCTAAGCAAATGCTTTCCCTTTGCAGTGTGATGAGCTTTTAGTGCTCGTGTAAATCGTCTTGGTAATTGAGTTCGGTACCTCATGCATATTAGTGTGAATCCTGTGGTAAACCAGTGTCAGCTTGCTCTCATTTACTCAGAGTGAAAACACTTGTGTCTAAGTGGACCACGCTAAGTACTACACAGCGTTTGATGGCTTGTTCTCCACTTGCTCAGCCGCCTCAGGAGGTGGGTGTGTGGACTATGGGCTGCCTGGCCACCTCATGGCTCTCACTGCCATGTTTGCCTTCTAGTGTGACGTGCCGGAGGGTGGCCTGGTCCCCAAATCTCTGTACAGAACTGCAGAGGAGCTGGAAAATGAAGACCTGAAGCTCTGGACGGAGACCATCTACCAGTCGGCCAGCGTGTTCAAGGGAGCCCCGCACGAGGTGCCCACCCTCAGCCCCCCATATCTACCAGTCCGCCAGCGTGTTCAAGGGAGCCCCGTGTGAGGTGCCCACCCTCAGCCTCCCCACCTAGCCTGTGGTGGACACGGCTTCCCTTAGGTGCCCTGGATCCTTTTTCTGGTCTCGGTTTGAGCTTTTGTTGGCACTGGGGTTGGTGAGTGGCAGCACCGAGCCAGAGTGGCCTCGGGACATTCCCGTTTGGTCAGAGTGTGCTTGCAAGCAGACTGGCCCGGTGACTGTTATCTCACTGAGAGCCCGGACCCCATGCAGAACAAGTCTTGCCTGAGAGGGCTGTTTCCAGCTCCTGGATTAGCTCTGATGGTTTTATGGAGTAAGTTTTGCTCAGTAGTTTTTCCTGGCCGTGTTCTGGTCGTTTCTTGCAGTCTTTGCTGGCTTTTGTCAGTCTGAGGGGACTGCCAAGAATGAGAAATGAGCACATTGTCTTTCCCTTCTTGCCAACATGGGGTGTGGTGGCAGGGGTGGAGGCCACAGTTTGCCAGGTCCCTCCCTGTCCCTGTGGCGGGGGCATGGCTGGCTCGCCCTTTGCTTAGCTGTAGGGCAGGTGTGTTGTTCAGTGTCCCTGGTGGGAGGCAGCACTTTATACAGAATAGGCCCATCCGTCAGTGACTGCTGGCTCTGCTGATGGCTCTCTGCTGTGACTGTGACAACCCCTGTTCAGCTGCCTGCCAGTTGTCATCGCTGACCCATAGCTACATAGAGGCATGCTGAGTAAGCCTGGGGCTGTGCTGTGAACAAGCAGGCACCAACCCGGTGTGGTGTGCCTCCCTCCCTCCCTCCCTCCCTCCCTCCCTCCCTCCCGGTCCCATGCAGGGGACCTAGGGTCTTTGACTGTCCTAAGATTCATTTGCTTTCATTTCTTATGTGGCGGGCAGGCTCGGGGCAGAGGAGCCCTTCTTTGGCATTTATTAGGCAACTCTTAATCTTGTCTTTGTCACAAGGCTCAGGGACTCACTGTGATTTCTAAGTCACAAAGCGCCCGTCAGTGTTGACGGTGAAAGTGTCTTTGTTCTTTGGTGTGTAAGCACACATCAAAGAGTTTGCCTAGAGTGAAGGGGACCTCGGGGTCCCTGTTGCCCCGTCAGCCCCAGGGCCCAGGTCTCTTGATAGATCTGCCCTTGGGGAGCTCCTTTGATGAAGGGGACATGCTGCTGTGACCTTCTGTGTCACAGAGGGGTTGGAAGAGGCCAGGCAGACTGCAGAGCTGCCTCTCCTGCTCTGCGGTTTCACAGCCTGCCCTCTTCCCTCTGGGACACTTCAGATCGATGCAGGATAAATTCCAGGCTTGGGATTGGCCCTTCTGTACCCTCAGCTGTCACCCCCAGGACACAGCTGATCTACACCTATTTACATGCTGTGGGCATATGGCTCTACCAGCCTGCTCTGTTTATGCACTCACTTCGGTGGGGCCTGCTACTGCCCCCTAGCTTGAGGCAGTCCACTGAACCCCATGCCCATGCTCAGAAGTGTTCCTGACCTGCATCAGGAAGATGAGGCATGGGGCTCCAGAGTCCACACGGAACGTGTTTGTCTCATTGGTGGTGTCCAGTGAGAACACAGAATGGTGGGTAGGTTGCTAGATGGGTATCTAGATGGTTGACTGGCTGTGGCAAAGAGAACTGGCCATTTGATCTGTTCTGCCCCTTTGCCAACTCACACACCTGAGCCCTAGAGAGCCCTAGACAGGCCTTTCCTGCCCCAGTGGCAGCCAGGCCTCCTGCTGTGGATTGCTGGCTGATGGCATCTCTTTCTCCAGATTCTTATTCAGATTGTGGACGCAGCCTCAGTGATCACCTGGGATTTTGATGTGTGCAAAGGGGACATCGTCTTTAACATTTATCACTCCAAGAGGTCTCCCCAGCCACCCAAAAAGGACTCGCTGGGGGCCCACAGCATCACTTCCCCGGGTGGGAACAACGTACAGCTCATAGATAAGGTGTGGCAGCTGGGCCGAGACTACAGCATGGTGGAGTCTCCACTGATCTGCAAAGAGGGAGAGAGTGTGCAGGTGAGCCCGCCCTCTGACCCCTTGCTCACGGTCCATCCTGACAGGAAGGAAGCTCTTTCAGCCCATGTGGCTTCTGCTGCCAGGGGAAGGGCACAGGTGGGCGGGGAGACTCAGGATGCCCGGGGGCACAGTGGAAGGGGCCCCTGAGGAGGGCCTGAGACCAGGGCGTGGATTTCCCCAGAGGCGCCAGCAGACGGGAAGCAATGCTTTGTAGGCACACGTCTGGGTTCAGTGACTTCACTGAGATGTGACGGGCATGGCTTTGCCTCCCGAGGAACAGAACAGCCAGAAACAAGAGGAGCGAGTGCAGAGGGCACTGCCAGCCCCTGATGGGAACCATGGCAACTCTGCACGTGAGCGCTTGACCCAGAAGGAAGAAGTCACTGGAACAAATCGCCAGAGTGCAGGGGAGGTGACAGGAATGTGGCAGAGCTTTCCCTGTCCAAGAGACAGGCCCAGCTGACAGCCGCTGCAGGCTGCTGAGGGGGCAGACAGGTGCTGCCTTCCCAGCACCTGGCAGAGGCCTGGGCACAGGCCACACCCTCTCGCTGTTTCCTGATGGCCAGCTCTCAGGACACCCTCCCCTTGGAACTCGTCAGACCTGTTTGAAGGTTAGCAGAGTGTCCCGAGTTACCACTGCTTGATGTTGCAGGGCTCCCATGTGACCAGGTGGCCAGGCTTCTACATCCTGCAATGGAAGTTCCACAGCATGCCAGCGTGCTCCGCCACCAACCTACCCCGAGTGGATGACGTGCTGGCCTCCCTGCAGGTCTCCTCCCATAAGTGCAAAGTGATGTACTACACAGAAGTGATCGGGTCTGAGGACTTCAGGTGCATGCCTGAGGCGGCGGGGGGAGGGGGGGACACACGGGGATGGGACACGCTACTCGTTTCCTGTCTGTGGGGCTGGAGGAGAGGGAGCACAGCCTGGCATTTGCTGAATGTAATATCACCTGTGGGCAAACCACAAGAAATGGGTCCCTCCAGTGGGATGGTCATGTCCCATCCCTGCTTTACAGGCAGAGATGAGCTGGGGTCCAGCAGGCACTGTGGGCACCTGGGTGGCTCAGGCAGGCCCTCACTCCTTGTTCTTTCTTGGCTCCGTTGCAGAGGCTCCATGACCAGTCTGGAGTCGAGCCACAGTGGGTTCTCACAGCTGAGTACCGCCACCACCTCTTCCAGCCAATCACACTCCAGCTCCATGATTTCCAGGTAGTGCTGCGAAGCCTGTGCCCAGTGCGGAGGGACTTCCTCCTGGACTGCTGTCTCCACCCACCCCAGGACGTGCAGACTCCTCACCCTCTAGATAGCAGCTAGCTCTCCAGACGGTATACTAGCCACTTGGCCCCAGACTATGGTGACAGGTAGTTTTACCTCTACCCCTAACTTTAACTCAATAGCCATAGATTTTGTATGCAGCGTGCACAAAATCAAACCAGAGCACAAGGGCTCTCGAAAGAAAAGTAGCTTATCTACAGTAAGAGACTGACTGGTCTCAAATGTTGATGCAAAAAAATTTTCCAACAAACTCCACCTTGTCCACTAGCGAATGACTTGTATGACATCCTGCAGAGACAACCGCCTCCTCCACGGAACCGAAGCTGCGGCAGGCAGCACTTAGGCTGCACCGGAGTCCTCACGGCTCCCTGTTAGGAGAGGTGGCCTTTGGATTCAGGACAGCCCTCGAGGTCCCTTTCCTCTGAGAACTTGGCAGCCTACAGGAGCACCCAATCCCGGGGCTAGCCAGCCTACTCCTGAGCAGGCTCTCTGCCCAGGGGGGCTGTCAGGCTTCTCGCGACTCCCGACAACACCGCCATCATTAAACATTGCTTTCTCTTTCCTCCTCTTCAAAGCTTTTGATATTTTTCAGAGCAAAATTTTTTTGTCCATGAACTTGGGGAAGGGGAGGGTTCTATTCTCTGCTGAATACTGCTTTCCTTCTGCAGGCGGGCAGCTCTGTCCTCAGCCTTCAGCACCCAGGGTCCTCCTAGCCCCCAGCACCCAGGGTCCTCGCCCCTCAGCACCCAGGGTCCTCAGCCCTCAGCAGGTGTTTGGAAGGAGTAGGTCATGCTTCCTTTCGGAAGTTTGGCAGTACAGACTCCAATAATGCTTCCCGGGGTGACGCATGGATTTTTGTGGCCTCGGGTGTGTGAGGGACGTTGTGGGGGTGTGTGCAGGCGCTGTGTGTGTGCATGAGGGAGTGGGGTGCTGTGAGATGGCAGGACTTCGTTTGTTTTATCATTGTTTATAGACCCAGACCAGAGGCTGACTTGCTTTGTCTTTTCTTTCTGATCCTGACTTCCCAAAGCCTGCTGTTTAAGCAGGCCTGCCCTTCACAGCTTGCTTTTATGGGGAAAGCTCACTGCTTACAAAGCTGCCTGGAAATTGCAGGTGGCTGATCTCATGAGAAGGGCATGGGATGTGTTTTGTGTGGAATCATGTGTTGACACCGCCAGGAGGCATTGGGTGGATGTCTGTGACTGAGAGCTTTGTAGAGGCTGTGGCTTATCAGCAAGCTTGAGGAGAGACTACAAGGCAGCCTGGCTCAGCCAGCGAGCCCACAGTGAGCCTGCTGGCTCCCTGCACCCGGCGCCATGCCCAGGCCTGGGGTTACTGGCTGCTCTGGCCCTTCTCCATGCGTTGTCTGTGCGTGGGAGCCATTTCTAGACTGGCTGCTCTGGCCCTTCTCCATGCGTTGTCTGTGCGTGGGAGCCATTTCTAGACTGGCTGCTCTGGCCCTTCTCCATGCGTTGTCTGTGCGTGGGAGCCATTTCTAGACTGGCTGCTCTGGCCCTTCTCCATGCGTTGTCTGTGCGTGGGAGCCATTTCTAGACTGGCTGCTCTGGCCCTTCTCCATGCGTTGTCTGTGCGTGGGAGCCATTTCTAGACTGGCTGCTCTGGCCCTTCTCCATGCGTTGTCTGTGCGTGGGAGCCATTTCTAGACTGGCTGCTCTGGCCCTTCTCCTAGACAGCACAGTAGGGCTCTAGTTACTGTGTCCCTGCTGCTTCCGGTCGGGGCTTCCCAGCTCCAAGTTAAAGGGCCTCAAGATGCCCCTGCTCTCTCTCTCTTCCTCTCCCTCTCCCTGTCTCTGTGTCTCAGATGGCGATTTTGCTGACAGCCTCCAAGAAAACGCTTCACTCAACAGTCCTCATGTGCCCAGAGATGTTTGTAGAACTGTTTGGGTCGCAGCCGTGTCTCAGGCTGAAGATCTGTTCCCCTTAAGTCCATGCAGAAGTGGCACTGCCCAGCCCCTCAGAGCTGAGCGCATCTCTAGGAGCTCATGGGTGTACACTCACAGCCCTTTCCGCTTCCCCAAGCCACAGGGCACTGGCTGCCTTGTGAGGGGCGACTGGGTGTGCCACGAGTGTGTGTGGCTCGCTGGGCCTCTCCTCAGTGCCCGGCCCTTGTCCTGAAATGCTGCTGCCTCGCTCTCCTGCCCCCAACTCTGTGGGATCTCCCTGTTATTAGTGTCTTAATTCACTGTCCTTCCTGACTCCATTTGCATATCAAATTCTGTAAATGTTTTGTAAACATATTACCTCACTCTTGGTAATACAATACTGATAGTCTTTAAAAGATTTTTTATTGTTACAATAATAAATGTGAACTGTTTAAGAAGAGTGTCCTTTTTTGGGGAAGAGTCAAGATTGAGGAGAGGGTGGCTGATGGACGGCAAAGGGAGGCCATGCTGAGTGGGCGGCCCACAGTCTCTGCGTGCCTCCTGAAGGCTGCTGTGCCCTGTGCATCCCACACATCACGTGTGACTGGGACAGCCTGCCTCCCAGTGTCATGTTCCTTACTATAAAATGTGTCTCCCTGGGCGGGTGTGGACCTGGGGGGCCTGATGCAGAGGCAGCAGAGCCCAGAACGGCAGGGCATGCACAGGTGGGGGGGGGGGTTCATCCCAGGCATGCCAGGGCGTGGAGGGCGGGCAAGCTCTGTCCTCGTCGGGCCCTTGGTCTGTCCCTAGTTTGGCACTGGGATCTGATCATTACGTGGGGTAGAAGGCGGTGGCTCCCAAGTGGTGTTCGTAGCCTGGCGTGGGAGCCCTGCTTTCCCTGGGCAGTCAAGCTGGGCAGTGCCCTGACAACCCAGCCCTCGTGGCTGAACTTGAAAGCTGAGATTGCTCAAGGCAAGCCTGTCTTTCCTAGCCGTGGCCCCAGGCTCACATTCTTGAGGAAATGAGAGGCACCTGAGGATAAGCAGGACTTACGGACATCTAACCCAGGTCTCACCTGTTCAGAGAGGACCGCCCTGAAGTGGCATGCCCTAAACAAGGCCAGATTCCCTGCCTGTGCTCGTCCTGAATGACAGTTATGTAGCCCAGAGTAGCCTGAAGCTCACTGCAGTCTGGGCTAACTTGAAACTCCCCAAGTGCTAGCATAACGGCTGTGTACTGCTGTGCCAGCCCTGGAGAACTCTGGCAAACCTACCCCTTGGGAACCTACAGTTGTCAAGGGCCAGAGGACGCGATCTTCCTAGTGTTGTCATGAAGCAAACCAACTGGGCCCAGTTCTGCTTGGAAAGTAAGGGTTCTGGCAAGACAGCTCCGTGGGTGCAGGTCTCATGGCCAAGTCTCGGTTCCACATAAATGCAGTGAAGGTAAAACGTACAGCTAGTGCAGAGCTGAATCCTATGCTCCAAAATGCCCAAATGGCACTTTTTTATTTATTTATTTTAATAGATTTTTCACACTAATAGTTCCTGTGACCACCACTCTGCCACAAAACTGAGTGGTAAGGTATTCTAGAATGCCCAAAACCAGCATGAGCGAAGCACTAGTCACAAAAGCGCTCCTGCCCTGCCGGGGAAAGCTGATGCTGTAACAGGAAGGCCTCCGCAGCCTGAGGGGTCTGGGGGCAGCAGGGGACTGGCCTGCCTGTCACACGCTGAGCAGCCAGGGATGTGGGTGCTGGTGGGACAGCTCTGGTAGCAGATAGACCTGCTGTTGTGAACGCCACCAAGACAGAAGAGGGAGCCAAGTGAACTGAGAACCAGGAACGCTCACATAAAAACGGCATCCAAAGGCACCACCCACCACATCCGTCATGCAGATGACCCGACATTGAACACTGACTCCTAAACCAGGTGGTGGTGGCGCACACATTTAAGCCCAGAATTTGGGAGGCAGAGCAGGCAGATCTCTGAGGTCAAGGCCAGCCTGGTCAACAAAGCAAGTTCCAGGACTACATAGTGAAACCTTGTCTTGAAAAAAACAAAAGAGCCAAAAAAATCCAGCCAAACAAACAAGAAACTACTGAATTTCAGGCCTGGGACGTGGGTTGGTTCAAGGAATGCTGGACTAGCCTGCTGAAACCTGAGTTCCATCCAAAGCACCAGATAAACAGGTGAGGTGTGCAAGTCTGATCAAGGTCATTCTTGGCTACATCGGGAATTGAGAGGCAGCCTGGGCTGCAGGAGACCCTGACTCAAAACATAACACACAAAACTTACGTTGTTGCTTTTCAAGACAGGGTTTCCCTGTGTAACTTTGGACCCTGTCCTGGAACTCTCTCTGTAGACCAGGCTGGTCTCCAACTCACAGAGATCCACCTGCCTCTGCCTCCTGAGTGCTAGGATTAAGGGCCTCTGGTGCCATACCTGGCTCTCTCTCTTACCCCTGTCCCCAATTTTAAAAAGTGAACTAGAAGATGACAACAATAGGAATTGAAGTAATCAATAAATGAAAATCAGAGGACTCAAACGTGGAGAGATGAAACTGTGGAAATGGGAGAGTAAGTTATCCCACACTCACTAGCAAGGAGAATAAGTTATCCCGCACTCACTAGCAAGAATAAGTTAACCCGCACTTAGACACTCGCTAGCAAGGAGCACGAGGTGAGGAAAAGCAGATGATCCCATGTGAGGAGCGAGACATGATTGACAGCTAAGAAGACAGAAGTGGAGTCAGGCTGCAGCCGGGACCTCACACAACCAGAGTCAAGAAATACTCAGTTAGAGACCTCTCTGGAGGGCCATCAGGAAAACTCAGCAGATAAGGGGCTGCCCCCAAGCCTGATGACCCGAGTCCCATCCCCCGGACCCATATAACAGAAGGAGAAATCAACTCCTGACCTCCACACATACTCTGTGGCATGTGTGGGCACCTACACACACACACGCACGCACGCACGCACGCACGCACACACGCACACACACACACGCTGTGTGCCAAGGACAGCAGGACAGGGCAGGAGCTGGGGCAGAGGCAGCCAGCCATTCCTCACTTGCGTTGTTCCTGAAGGCGTCAGGCTGCCCCAGTTAACCCTGTACCTTGCAGCCATGTGCTTGCTCCCCATGGCTGTCCTTTCTTCACAGGGGAGGCCTGGACTGTTGCCCACCCTGACCTTGCCTTTGGGCTTAACCAGAAATAGACAGCAAGAGCTTTCTCAGAGTCTGTGCCAGCCTGGAGGAGGTAGGGCCTACTGGGAAGTGTCTAGGTGACAGAGATCTGCTCCAGGAGATGGTGGGGTCAGCACCCTGAGTCTTGCTTCCTGGACATCAGATGAGTGAGATGAGTGGTTTTGCATCTTACCATAAAAGGAATGGGACCAGCCGGCTCTGGCCCAAGCCTTCACAACTCTGAGCCAGAATGAAACTTGCCTCTTTCTAACTTTGGAAGTTTGGTGTCACAGATCTGTCAGTATCATGACACTGGGGGACTCTGCAGAGGTGTTTGGGGAGAACGAACCTCCCATGCCATTAGGCCAAACTAGGATAAAAAGGCTGACGTGACCCCCTCCTCCCCGCCGCCCCTGCGATTTTACTGACCCCTCCCAACCAGAGCTCCGTCCTGGCTTTGGAGGAATACCAGCTCCTCTCATTCTCCAGGACGTCAGGCACAGGATGTCGTGTTTTCTTTCTCCGGGGGGAGGACACGAGATGGCGTGGGGAATGGAAATGGGACCGCGCCGGGCAGCTCTTCAGCTCCGGAGCCCCTGAGAATGAGAGGCCAGGCCATTTGTTGGGGTGAGCACCCAGTCCAGAACAGGGGGAGCTGACAGGAACATGGTGGCCAGGGAAAGCTCTACCCTGGCTTCTGGTGCTCCCTCTCTTGTCTCCCCCAGACTGGCCTCCTGTGAACTGCTGGCATCAGCGTCCGAAGACGGTAGGACTCAACAGCCTGGGGTGTCTGCTCTGCTCCTGGTTCTGCCCCTGCCTAAAGCGGGAGATTGCTTGCCCTGGGGAAGCAGTCCTCGAATTCCAATGGAGACAAGTCCAGTGACTTCTTGCAGGCCCTTGCCTTGTGAGCCAGAGGGGATCTGACCTGGGGCCCAGGTACCTCTGCCTTCCGGGCCCCCTCTTCCATCAGCATGCATCAACGTGTGTTTCATGGATACCTGTAGAAGGCTCTGTCAGGCTGGACTCACAACACACTGGCAGTCAACAAACTCAGCTCTTCGTCTGACTTTAAAAGAAGTGAAAGTATTTCCACAGACTCATGAGAGAATCATGGCCCCCATGGAGAGGGCAGACTGATCCCAGAGGCTGGGAAAGGAAGGCCCAGCACCCCGGGGCTCCCTAGGGGGAAGGCGGGAGTACCCGACAGTCAGCATCAAGACTGGGAGGCAGGTGCAGTGGGAGGTGTCATTTTCTTGGTGTGACAACTGTGACTTAAGGCAGGAGGAGTTCACCGTGGCTCAGTTTGAGGTGCAGTCCATGATGGCGGGGAGCCATAGTAACAGGTGTGAGGCAGCCGGTCGGTCACGTGGCATCTGCAGTCGGGAAGCAGAGAGATGGAGGCTGCTGGTGCTCAGCTCACTCCTTTTGATGCGGTTCGGGATCCCAGGCCGCGGGATGGTGCCGTGAAGTTCACGGTGGGTCTTCTCACCTCGGTCAGCCCAGTCTAGAAAGTTCCTTGAAGGCATATCTGGAGATGGGTCTCCTAGGTGACTCTGGATCCTGTCCAGTTGGCAATATCCACCACCGCGGGGACCAAGGTTGAGCTGTCTCTGTCTGCCACCCACCTGTACCCTCAGCTCTGGGCAAGGACAGGGCGTCAAGAGAGGCGCCCTCTTCATGTCCCCGTCAACACAGGTGTTGGCAGGGGGTGTTGTCCACCCTGTAGCTACCTGGGTGGGTACAAAGTTTGGCACCATGCCTCGTTACAGGAACTGTGCCCAGGGGCTGGCTTCTCAGAGGAAGATGGAGAGGAGCGGGGCTTCCCTACCGATGGAGCAGGGTCCTCACTAGGGCCTGGGCATCCTCTGGCCATAGGCTTGTTATTTCCTAGAGCAGTGGTTTTCAACCTGTGTGGGGGGGCGGTCAAATGACTCTTTCACGGGGTCACCTAAGACCATCAGAAAACACAGATGTTTGCATTAAAATTCGTAACAGTAGCAAAAATACTGTTATGAAGTAGCAGCAAGAATCACTTTATGGCTGGGGGTCACCCATTTGGGAGGCTGAGGACCCTAGAGGGAGCACAGGTCCCAGGCTGGTGTGAGCATCAGAGGAGCCCAGGACTGACAGCTTCCAGGAAGTTTTAGGGACTTACAAGGGATCAGACTTCACCCTTCAGATGGCTGGGTGCAGCTGGGGGTGGGGGTGGCTTTTGGGTGGCGGGCCTGCCCTGGTGGCCCGAAGTCTCTTCAATAGAGATGGGCTCCCTGTGAAGGGTTGAGTGAGGGCCTCAGGCGCCGTCTCCTAGCCCGTGTGCATCTGCTTTCTCTGTATCTCCCTCTAATGATGCCACACTTCTGCGCACATGAGAGGCCAGTCAGGACTCAGGGGCCAGATGAGAGAGGAGGCTGATCAGGGAAGCCAAACTGGCCAAAGAGAGGGGTTGGGGTGGGTGGCCATTGTTCCCTCTCACCGCTCTCCCCGACAGTCTGTCCGTCGTGGTCACCCCCCACCCCACCCCCTCCCCCTCCCAGGTTCTGCTTCCCACTGTGGGGGGTGCATGGGGACTGCCCGCCATCCCCTGGAAAAGGGGCACTCCCCTTTGCTCCTTGTTTCAAAGGCATGGGGCTGTCTCCACAGGAGCAATGGACGACTTCCTTTCTGTTGACCGAGGTCTGAGTCCCAGGGCCTTCACACTGTTCGTGAAAGGGTTTGGGCTGGTTCAGCACGGGCTCCAAGTCCAGGGTGCTCACACCTGCCCTGCAGGGCCAGCGCCTAGGGAGTCCCCTGGAAGCTCCTCCCCCATGGGTGCTGTAAGTGGCACCAGTGTCTCTTCAGGCCACGCTGTGCCTTGCACAGACTGTGTGCAACCCAAAGATACCTGTGAACTCAGCTTGCCAAAGGGTTGCCTGTAGAGCCACCCCTGCTCGGTCTGGCTGTCCCCAGGCCCGCCCTGAACTCAGTGTCCCAACTCCAGCCTTATTACACATTGGGGAAACTGAGGCTCCCGGCCAGGTATTGACTTGGGACTGCTGGCCATGGCACTCTGCCTCACCAAGGCACAACATACTCCTGAGGGCACAGATCCTAGCAAGCCGCAGGCCTTTGGGAGGCAGAAGCCCAGCCCCCCCGGCCCAGCTAACATGGCTGCTCACCTCAGGACAGGCACATGAAGGGCTGAGCTCATCTTCCTTTCGGTTCTAAATGCAAACACCGTCTGCCCCTTCCACCCCTGTCCTCCGTCCTTTCTACTCATCAAATGTCCAGTTCTTACCCCGGAAGAGCAAGGTGGAGGACAATGCCACCCACAGTGCTGACTGCGGGGGAGGCACAGCTAGGAAAGACAGGAAGTGCCGTATGGGGAGGGTTTGACAGTAGCCTCACCCCGCCCCCATCCCCCCCTCACCCCTCACCCCTGCCCCCCACCCCTCACCCCGCCCCCCACCCCTCACCCCCGTCCCCCACCCCTCATCCCCGCCCCTCACCCCCGCCCCTCACCCCTGCCCCCCACCCCTCACCCCTGCCCCTCACCCCCCACCCCTCACCCCCCACCCCTCACCCCTCACCCCTCACCCCTCACCCCTGCCCCCCACCCCCCGCCCCTCACCCCTCACCCCCCACCCCTGCCCCCCACCCCTCACCCCCTGCCCCTCACCCCCACCCCTCACCCCTCACCCCTCACCCCTGCCCCCCACCCCTGCCCCCCCCCCCCCGCCCCTCACCCCTCACCCCCCACCCCTGCCCCCCACCCCTCACCCCGCCCCCTCACCCCTGCCCCCTCACCCCTCACCCCTGCCCCTCACCCCCGCCCCTGCCCCCACCCCTGCCCCTCACCCCTCACCCCTGCCCCTCACCCCTCACCCCTGCCCCTCACCCCTCACCCCCACCCCTCACCCCTGCCCCTCACCCCTCATCCCCGCCCCTCACCCCCTGCCCCTCACCCCTCACCCCCACCCCTCACCCCTCACCCCCACCCCCTCACCCCTGCCCCCCACCCCTCACCCCCGCCCCTCACCCCCTGCCCCTCACCCCTGCCCCCCACCCCTGCCCCTCACCCCCCACCCCTGCCCCTCACCCCTGCCCCCCTGCCCCTCACCCCTCACCCCTGCCCCTCACCCCCCACCCCTGCCCCCCTCACCCCTCACCCCTGCCCCTCACCCCTCACCCCGCCCCTCACCCCTCACCCCTGCCCCTCACCCCCCACCCCTGCCCCCCTCACCCCTCACCCCTGCCCCTCACCCCTGCCCCTCACCCCTGCCCCCCACCCCTGCCCCCCGCCCCTCACCCCTGCCCCACACACACACCAGCCAGTCCCCAAGCTTTGTCTAAGAACCGCCATTGCCTTTCTCTCTTGCCTGGGACACAGGGCACAATCTTTTGCCTGGGATCCAGGAGTCCAGAGACCGCATAGGCCAGCGGGGAGTGAGGGTGGCCTGTCCGTCCCTGTCTGGGCCCACAGGGACAGCAGGCATGAGCCAGGCCTGCATGAAGAAAAGCAGGTTTCTGTGTGGTCTGCCCTGCTGATGCAGAGGTGGGGGCAGCGGGCTTTGCCTTGGAGGAGAAACCTTGTCTGTAGTGATAGGGACCCCAACTGAGGGCCCAAGGCTGGCCTTGAACTTGTGATCCTGTGACCCACAGTAGTCAAACACCTTTTGTAGCCTAAGGAACCTCTTTTCCAAGCTGTCTTCTCACTAAAGTTGCTGGGTGCCCCCTGAGTCCTTTGTGTTTAGTCAGCAAGTGACACTGTATCATCTCCGGGAACAAGTGATTTATTTTCCTTTCCTCTTTTAAATGCTTCAGCATGCCTCCTGGGACTTGTGTACTCTGAAGAAATTCTTCTAGCGAGAACCAGCAGGGAGGGGCATGCTTTGAGAGAGGCTTCTGTGGGATGCCAGCTTGGCTTTGCTGGCACGTGCTCCAGAGCGGGAACACATGTCCTGCATGGAGTTCCACCCCACAGACCTGAAGAGGCTGGAGAGCTCCAATTTCATTTAAGTCAAGAGCCTGGAGAGGTGGCACAGCAGTTAAAAGGGTTTGCTGCTCTCTGAAAGGACTGGAGTTTGACACACCCAGGAACACACACACCACACACACACACACACACACACAACACACACACAACACATACACAACACACACAACACATACACAACACACACAACACACACACAACACACACAACACACACACACACACACACAACACACACACACACACAACACACACATACACACACACAACACACACACACACACACACCACACACACATACACACACCACACATCACACACACACACATACACACCACACACACACCACATATACACACACACCACACATCACATACACATACAACACACACAACACACAACACACACACACATACATACACACATACACACACCACACACACATCACACACACACATACACACCACACACACACCACATATACACACACACCACACATCACATACACATACAACACACACAACACACACACACACAACACACACACACACAAATTAATTAAAAAACAAAAATAGGCATGCTTTTAATTCCAGCTCTCAAGAGGCAGAGGCAGGCAAGCCTCTATGAACTCAAGGCCAACCTGGTCTAAATAGTGATACCCTGTCTCTAAAAGTAAAAGTAGAAATATAGAAACAGAAAGTCAGGTAGGGATGATGTTGTATACCAGCACTGAATTGGGGCTGACAAGATGGCTTACCAGGTGAGGGAGTTTGTCACCAAGCTTGATGACCTGAGTTTATTCCTAGAGTTTCCATATGGTGGAAACAGATAACCAACTCCCCAGAGTAGTCCTTTGACCTTCACATGGATGTCATGGAATATGCACCCCCACCACACAAGAAATAAAGTAAAATGAAATGGAGGCCGGTGGAC
This sequence comes from Phodopus roborovskii, assembly GCF_943737965.1. Taxonomy (NCBI): domain Eukaryota; kingdom Metazoa; phylum Chordata; class Mammalia; order Rodentia; family Cricetidae; genus Phodopus; species Phodopus roborovskii. Next base: position 30,965,931 of record NW_026125052.1, read on the forward strand.
CAAGGCGTTCAAGGCCAGCTTTGGCTAAATAATATGTTCAAGTCTAGCCTGAACTATGTGAGTCCTTGTCTTAGATACACAAAGCTAACACTCAAACTCTGTCTCTGTGTGTGTGTGTGTGTGTGCATGTGTGTGTGCATGTGTGTGTGTGCGTGTGTGTGCATGTGTGTATGTAGAAATCATGACCATTGCTTCCTCTGTCTATTGAGACATATATGGCACCAGACAATGTCTCAGTGGAGGAGAACACTTGCTGTTCTTCCAGACCCTAACCCTGAGTTGTGTTCCCAGCAGCCACGTGGTAGCTTACAGACTTCTGTAACTCCAGTCTCTAGGGATCTAACACCCTCTTCTGGCCTCTGCAAGAGACATATGTGCAGGCAAAACATCCACACATGTAAAGAAAAGAAATTAAGTGAAAGAAAAGCATAAATTGAGCAGCTCTCTATAGAAAGGATTTACAGGGCTGGAGAGACAGCTCAGAGGTTAAGAGCATTGACTGCTCTTCCCATTCCTAGCAACCACATGGTGACTCATCTCCATCAATGATGAGATCTGGTGCCCTCTTCTGGTGTGCAGGCAGAATGCAGACAGAACACTATACATATAAACAATAAATCTTTAAATAAATAAAAAAAAAACTGCAAAGTAATTGGAGAAAGAAAGGCTGTATAGTGCTAGCCAGTCACGGCACCTGACAGCCATCACATCCAACTGTCCCCAGGTCTTATAGCTGGCCAGCTTTACCAAGGAAGCAGAACAGAGGAGGAAGGGAGGAGCTGGGCTCAGGACATGGTCACCTGGACATTTGGGGCACCCCTGTTACCCTCTCGTTGGTGTACTGAGTTCCCAGTGTGCACCGTCTGAGCTCCAGGTTGGTCAGACCCTCCTTCCTTCCTCCCTAATGTCCCCAGGGAAGGACCACTGGAATGTCACTGCCCCCAAGAACTTGGTGGGTGGGGTTTGTTTCCTTTCTGGTTTTCCCAACTTGTAGCTGCTGGCACACTGGGCACCATCACTTGGGGTGCGGGGCTGCCCTGGGCCCTGTGGGCTGCTTAGCGGCATACCTGGCCCACTAAGTAGGCAGAATTGTCCCCCAGTTGAGACTCACTTATTTAATCCAACATGCTTGTCACTGGGAGGAAGAAGAGGTCAAGACCTTTGCCAAGAGGAACACAGTGAGTCCGGACTCCAGAGTCGGCTCTGGACCCCTGGTTCTGGTGCTCCGTTCTTAGCAAATGCTACAGCAGACGCGATGAACCTGAGTTTAATGGCAGGTGCAGCTCCAACCCTTCAAAGGCAAATTCTGGTGCAGGTGCAGGTGCCCAAGGAGGGCCTGCATGAATCTCCTGCGCTCTAGAAGAGATACCCACAATTAAACTCCAACCCCTCCCCCAGCAGAAGCCAGAAGTCGAAAGCTGGGCATGGTTGTGCAAGCCCCTAGTCCTGGCGCTCAGAATTGTGACACAGGAGTCGTGACAGGGTCAATGCCAGTTTGAGCCACACAGTTTTGAGATAACCTGGGGTACAGAGCGAGCTCGTGGGTTTTCGTTACCCCCCACCCCCCACCCCTGCTACCGTGATAAAATACCCCCAGTAAAAGCAACCGGAGGCGAAGGGTTTATATCAGCCACAGTACAATCCACGATCATCAGTCGTGGTGGGAAGTCAATCAGCTGGCAACAGACGGGTGCACAGCGATGCTCATCGCCCTTTCTCCATTTGTACAGCCCAGGAGCCTCGCCAGGGAGTGACCCTACCACAATCGTAATGGGGCTCCCCACAGCAGGCAAGGTAACCTCCCACAGGCATGTGCAGCAGCATCGCCCGGGTGAGTCTAGAGTCTGTAAAGTTGACAATTAACGTTATCTACTGCGTCTCAAACGAAACAAAACAAAAAACCCACCCCAGGTCCCGGAAGCCTTGTTACCGTTTTCTGTGAATACATGGCCTCTGTCCCACCTCGGGGGCAGAGGTCTTGCCTCAGAGCTTGCGGAGTCAATGCCAGTTCTGACCGGCTGCTGTGCTTCATCTGTGATATCAGAGGTAATAGCAGATATTTAAGCCTGGAAATCCAGATGCATGGCCAGACTTGTGTGTCTCCTGGAGGAAAACTGTTGAAAATCCCGCAGTGAGAATCCTCCCATGATGGCAGATTTCACTCATGATTACTTCTTGATTTTCAGTTTAATGATGGAAGTGATGCATGCTGGGAATTTTTTCTTGTGTGTGTGTGTGTGAGAGAGAGAGAGAGAGAGAGAGAACGTGTATGGCCAGGCACCAGCTTCAGGTGGCTCTTCCCAGGAACCGTCCACCTTGCTCTTTGAAGCAGGGTCTCTCCCTGGGACCTGGAGCTTGCTCATTCAGCTAGGCTGGCTGCCATGAGCCCCAGAGACGCTCTTGTCTCTGAGATTACAGGTGTGTGTTTCCTTTTACGTGGGTTCTGGGACTCAGCTCAGGTGCACTTTACCCAAGGAGCCATCTTCCTGTCCCTGGGGAGTTTTATTTAAAGCAAGAACACATTTAGTTGGGAGTTTTGGAGGAGCGAGCAAGCGAGCGAGCTCAAGCCCTAAGGATGTGTCTATTCTGGGAAGGGCACAGGAATTCATTCACGCATTTGATTTTATAATTGTACGCTTAGTGGCTCTGGTACAGAATATGCAAATCAGAGGGAAATTACATGCTAATGGACAGCACATTGATCCTATTTTCGGCCCCTTCTCCTGCTCCTTGGGGTACATCCAGCCAAGCAGATGGGTGTTTTTTTTCTTCCCCAGCTATTCCCATAGCCCTCTGGTCAGACTGAGCCCTGCCTTTTGACGGCAGATTATGGCAAGCTGAGCCAGTCATCTGTGTACCAAGTCCCGAAGGCCTCAGTGGGGTTGCTTTCCCTGCCAGGAGCCTCCGGTCTTCAGCTCTGCCTGTGACCACCGAGTGACCTTGAAGATGCACGGGACACTCTTTATCCCCAGCATGTTGTCTCGGGGTGGTGCTGTGCTCTAACCCATCAGTGAGCCCTCAGCATCCAGCCAGGTGCACACATAGTGGCACTTTGTGGCTAATAGCTGCAGCTGGAACCCATGAGTCACTGCTGACACCAGCGTTAGCCTGGGGGTGTTGTTACAGCCAGCAAAGGCCTGTTCCATCCTGAAGGGAAAGGACAGGGGTGGAGAAGACCGTATCTGAGGGCCCAGCCTCCGCAGTTGCTCGGGCTGGCAAACTGCTGGTCCCAGGGTATGGCCCAGGCGTGGTGGGCTGAAGGGAAAGCAGCCTTGGCCACATGTAGCTTCGGGGGGAGCCCAGCGAGGAAGCCCCTCCAGGAACATCAGAGACCAAGGTTTACACCATTCCCACAGAGGAGCCTCAGGGCTTGCAATCCCCACAGCCAGGCAGACCCCTTTCCACCTAACTGTACCTGGTCCCCAGGTCTCTCTGGAACAACTTGGCCCACTCTGAGAGGTCTGTAGCTCCAGCCTGGAATCTCTTCTTCCTCCTGTGCCCCCTGCTCCCAGGAACCCAGCCTCAAATAGATCCCGTGTCCTCCTTTATAGAGTTAGTTTACTTCTAATCCTGTGTGGATATGTGCACATTGAGTGTAGGTTCTCTCAGACGCCAGAAGGGGGCACCAAATCCCCTGCAGTTCAAGTTGCATGTGCCGTTCCCTGCCATTCCTTCTCATTCCCTGCTCAATTCAGCCCCAAAGAGAAGCAATCTATTATGCACTAAGGAGACATTACTATTTAAAAAAGAGTGGCAGGGGTGGACAGGTGGACCGGTGGACGCGTGGACGGGTGGACAGGTGGAGGGCTGACAGGATGGCTCTGAGGGTGAAGGCGTTTGCTGTCAAGACTTGCAGCATGAGTTCAATTCCTGGGACGCTCACGGTCGAGGGAGGGAATTGACTCCTTTTAGCCAGTTATCCTTTGACCTCCACGAGCCAGTAGTGCCATGGCAACACAAAATACATAAACAAAATGAAAACCAAAAAATACTATAGATTCCCTTCTTGAAAAGGAAGACATGCTGGGTGTTGATGGCACACACCTTTAATCCCCAGCACTCAGAGGCAGAGGCAGAAAGATCTCTGAGATCCACACCAGCCTGGTCTACAGAGCGAGTTCCAGGACAGCCAGGGCTACACAGAGAAACCCTGCCTCGAAAAACAAACAAAAGAAGACCTTAGTTAAAAAAAGCTCCATTACCAAAAACTGTAAACAAACAGAAATGATAGAGAGTGACAATCAGCCTGGCTACACTTAGCAGTTGCTAGCATGTCTGCTGTCTTTATTTTTTTAATTAAAAATAATGTATCATTTTCCTGACATTTCCCCCTAAATATGTTTTAGACAGTTTTAAAGTGACATTTTAAGCCATGTGCAGTGGTGGCATACGCCTGTGGTCCCAGCATACAGGAGGCAAAGGCAGAGGAATCCAGTTCTCAATCACCTTGTGGGCTCAAGACGCATACTTGGCTCCTGTCTCAAAAGCAAAAAACCAAATTTAATTCTTTAAAATTAAAAACTACCGCTCAAGATGGTAAAAACTGAAAAGTGACATTTTCTTACTTAGCCATCGTGCTTTGTCAAAACTCACGTGTGCTGCTTCAACGCTGTCCGTACTCAGATCTACCTCCTCCTGGTACTGCCTGCTCATCCCGCAGGACCCGGCTGAGTGCGGTGCCTGGGCAGTGGTCATTGCCTCTCTCATGTCACCTTTGACCCAGAATGAAATCCACGCTGCGGTTTGGACTTGTTTGCAGTGTGCTAGAAGCTTGGTCTGCAGTGTAGTGGTGTCTCATGGTGCCCCACCACCAAGTGGTGGGTGCCCGGTGATGTGACTGTCAGACCTCAGAGGTACCGGGTGATGTGACTGTTAGAAGGGGCTGCCTATGGGGGCTGGCTCACTGGGAGGCGTTGCTGTTTGTCTGGTGGAGTCGGTCAGTCCTCATTAGGCCTTTCACGGGGGTGGCTCCTGCTTTTCTGCTGGGCTGGGAGGCTGGGCAAGGGCTCCAGCCAGGGTGTCAGGGCGATGCTGTTTGGACACCTTCACCATTTGGATCAGCAGCCTGATAGGCCTCTTAGACAAGCTCTATTTCTTTTGTTTGTTTATTTTTCAAGACAGGGTTTCTCTGTGCAGCCCTGGCTGTCCTGGCACTCGCTCTGTAGACCAGGCTGGCCTCAAACCCGCAGAGATCCGCCTGCCTCTGCCTCCTGAGTGTTGGGATCAAAGAGATGGGTCACAACTGTCAGGCAGGCAAGTTCTGGCTCTTAATTATTCTCGTAAGAGGGGACCCGAGTGTCATGGCACACACGTGTAGAGGTTAGAGGGTGGTTTTCAGGTGTTCCCCTCTCCCTCTACCTAGTTGAGGCGGGATTGCTTACTTCCGCCATGGCTAGCCGGTCCTCCAGCTTCAGTGTAATTCTCATCATGGGATGCCGAGATTCCAGATGTGCACTGTAACATCTGGCTTTTACTTACGTGGGTTCCGTGCCAGTCATCGGGCCGGAGCAGTCAGTGTGTTTTTTCTACCTGCTGAACCATCTCACCAGCCTGAGTTCCTTATAAGCTACGCAGCCTTGAGTATTTGGTAGCGAGCCAGTTTTTCCTCCGCTGACCACTTTGTGTTCCACGAGGCCTTGCAAGCTCATGTTAGTGCCAAACCAGGCCTGATTAGGCTCACACTCAACTTTTGGGCCAGCCTGGCTAAGACTTCAGAAGGCTGAGGTGAAAGGAAGTCTTCCTCTGTTAAAGCTATGGTGACCATCCGGTAATCTGAGTGACGATTTGACACTGGAAACGTCCAGTCTCCTGCCAGTCTGTCAGGATCTATTGCTCGAATCATTTCAGTGGGATGTTTCACCATAGAGTCCCAGATTCCTCTCCCTCCCCCACCTCCTCCCCTCCCCTCCCTCCTCCCTTCCCCAACCTCCTCCCCTCCCCCCTGTCCCTCTCCCCTCCCCTCCTTCCTCCCCTACCTCCTCCCCTCCCCTCCCTCCTCCTCTCCCCCCCCCCCGTCCCCTCCCCTCCCCCACCTCCTCCCCTCCCTCCTACCTTCCCCAGCCTCCTCCCCTCCCCCCATCCCCCTCCCCTCTCCTACCTCCTCCCCTCCCTTCTCCCCTCCCCCACCTCCTCCCCTCTCCCCTCCCCTCCCCTCCTTCCTCCCCTCCCTTCTCCCCTCCCCAACCTTCTCCCCTCTCCCACCTCCCCTCCTCCTCCTCTTTTTTTTTTTTTTCTTTAAGTGACAAATCTTATATAGTCCAGGCTGGCTTGGATCTTCCTGTATAGCCGATCCCCCTGCCTTCAGCTCCCAAGTCCTGGGATTCCAGGCACGTGCCACCATGCTCAGTTTATTAATGCTGGGGGTGGAATCTGGGGCCTCATGCATGCCAGCCAAGGAATGCTCAGCTCAGCCAGCCCTCGTGGTTTTTTTACTTTTTTCTCTTTCTTTCTTTCTTCCTTCCTTCCTTCCTTTCTTTCTTTCTTTTTTGAAATAGAGTTTCTCTGTAGCTCTGGCTGTCCTGGAACTCTGTAGACCAGGCTGGCCTCAAACCCGCAGAGATCCGCCTGCCTCTGCCTCCCTGAGTGCTGGTATTAGAACAGCTTTTAATATAAACTGGAGCACAGTTTATATTACTCCTGTGACAGCAGCTGTTGGAAAACTGCAGAGGGAGGAAGGGTTGGTCTGGGCTCATGGTTGCTGGGGAATTTCAGTCTCTCAGAGTTCCTTCCCCAAGGCGCTGCCAGCTACAGCGGCACAGTTTGTGGCAGTGGGAGCCACAGCCCTCCTAGTATGTGGCTCTGTAAGCAGGAAACAGAGTTTGGACTGGAAGCAGGACCCCTCGGGCCTATGTCTGCTAGCTGGGCTCTCCAAGGTTCCAGTCTCCCAGAACAGCGCCACCTGCTGGGAACCATTTGTTCAAACGTGAGCGGGTGGGGAAAGCTTATGGAGCACAAGGTTTAGGAAGAGGCAGTATATTATATCCTAGAGTGGGCAGGGCTGCTCAAGAAAGAGTCCCTCTTGTTGCTAGGGATTTTATTATTGGTTTGGTTTTGGTTTTGTTTGGTTTTTCAAGACAGGAGTTCTCTGTGTAGCCCTGGCTATCCTGGAACTTGCTTGTAGACCAGGCTGGCCTTGAACTCAGGGATCCACCTGCCTCTGCCTCCCAAGTGCAGGGATTAAAGGCTCAGGGATTAAAGGCTCACAATATATTTTAATTTAATTAATTAATTTGGAGACTGATCTCCTATGTGGCCCTAGCTGGCCTCGAACTTACAGAGATCCTCCTGCCTCTGCCTTCCATTGCTGGGATTAGAGGTGTGCATGACATCATGCCCTGCCATTATCATTTATTTTTAAAGATTTGTCTTATTATTTATTTACGTGTAAGTGCGTGCCTGTGTGTGCGTTCACACGTGTGTGCAGTGTCCTCAGAGTCCAGAAGGGGGCACCAGATCTCTAGAGCTGTAGCAACAGGTGAGGGCTCTTAGGCTGCTGCTATGAATTCTGGGAATTAAGCCTCCCTGTACTGGAAGGGAAGAAAGTTTACCAGTTGTGTTGTCTCTCCAACCTCGGCCCTTTCTATTACACAGTCTGGCCTTAAATTTATGGTCCCCAACCCTCCCCTTCCCAAGTGCTAGAACTGCAGGATGCAACTTTCTGAGATCTTTTATCAGTATTGTCTGGAGCTCTTCCTCCCTCTGCTGGGCATTCTGTCTCAGAATGGCAGGATGGGCTCTGAAGTTTGCCCCCTGGCTGCCTATTTTCACGATAAGTAGCAAAGGTAGTCATCACTACTACAGGAAGCAAATGAGGTCTCCTACATCATTTCTCATCCTGTTTCCTTCCATTAAAAAATTTATTATTGTGCTATCTCTCTCTCTCTTCTCTCCTTTCCTTTCTCCCTTTCCTTCTCCTAATAAACCTTCCCATGTTAAATTATTACTGTATGCAAGTGCATGTAAGCAGCCTGGTCCCTGCCCCAGAGCTTTTGCACATGTGTACACATGTGCACTCGCACGCACATGCGTGCACACACACACACAGAGCATACCGACACACACACACACACACACACACACACACACACACACACCCTGAAGTACTCTTTCCCAGCTTTTTGCATAGCTACCCTTTCCCGACAACCTGATTTAAGGACACTGCCTACCGGGGTGTCCTGGAACTTCCTAGAATGGCCCAAGTGTCTTTCCCCACTGGACTCAAGCTTCATGAGAACGGGGACCTCACAGGCCAGAGGAGATAGCTAGGTTTCCCTGTACTGTGACCCTGAGCCAGACTCCATGTCTGGCAGGGGACAGTGGATGGTCAAGGACCAAACGGTCCCCATTGTCCACAGAGGCTCTTGTGAAGGTGCTGGTTCCTAAGATGGTGCACCAGGGTTGAAGGGAAGAGGGCACCAGGGCTCAGTGTGGCATGTTGACCTGGGTCGGCTGGCCTGTGCCTGTGACCTCGCTGGGCTTGGCCAGAGCCGGTGTTACCTGCTGCTCCTGCCAGCAGAGGCTGAGATGAGACCAGGGGAACCTGGGGAGTGTTGGTACATCCGTGTGTGCTGTGGGAGCATGCATAGGCATGGGTGCATGTGTGTTTGTGCATGTATACGAGTGTGTGGGTATGTATGTAACATGTATGTATATGGCTGTGTTTGTATGCATATAGCTCTGTGTGTAGGTTTTTGTGTATGCCAGTGTATGTGTTTGTGTACCTGTGTGTGTATGCATGAATATGAGTGTCTGTGAGCTTCTGTGATCATGTATGTGTATATGTGTGTATGCTTGTGTACATGTGTGCATATAGATGTTTATGAGCGTGTATTTATGTACATGTGCATGAGTGAGTGTGTGTGTGCGTGTGAACACCTGTGTGTAACAGGAGCTTCTGGGGATAGGTGTGATGCAGGGTCACGGATGGTCTCAGTAACTGTTGTCCATCTCGTCTTCCTAGCTGGGTCCCATGTTCCTCTCATCTGTGGGGAACACAGTCACACTCAGTGTGTCAGACTGGGCCTTAGGCCCTGCCTGGCCCCAGAGTGAGTGGCTTCTCAGACTGGGGTGGCCTTTCCTGACAGCCCGGGCCCTGGTGTGTCAACATGGGGAGGGTCCGAGGTGCCACAGCTAGCACCTGAACACTGGCTTGCTTTTCTCCTCGCCCAGCTTCTCTGTGACCCTATGTGGTTGGTGATCTGCTCCTTCTTTCTCCATTAGCATCTCAACCCCATAGGACCACACGACCTGCTTCGGGACTCAGGTGCAGCTAGGAGGAGATGTTGGGCTTGGCTGGGCTTGAAGGGTCGCTTAGCACCCAGAGGAGGGTGACAGGGGGCCTGGAGTGCGAAGGCAAAGAGCACTGAGGAGTGGGGTAACCATGAGAGACCTCCACAGCAAGGTCCCTGGCAAACACCAACGTTCTGAGGAGCTAACAAGGACCCGGGGAGGGTCCATCCAGTGGCCTGTCCCTTGAGGCAGAGACATTGCAGTGCCCATCTTTGTCCACTGTCCCTGCTAGCAAGCACAGGCCCATTTGGGACCAGCCTCATTCCAGAGACAACATCGCCACCTGCTGGAGATTATGAGCTTGTGCGGCTCAAGGCCGTCCTAATTTTACCTTCCAGGCTTTGGCCAGCCAGCCTCCAACCCCTCCATGGTGTCCCAGGAGCTGGGACCTGCCTGTTGCTCTGGTTCCCTCCAACCTACCTCACCTGCACTGTTATCTCCAAGGCTTAAAGTCCAGGGAACCGAGGCAGGGGGGGCACCTGGGATCAGAGTCTGAGGAGGGTGGCTACCAAAGCTCTTGAGGCTCTTGCCCATCTGCCTGGGTCTCCCTCCTCCAGGAAGCCCTGCTGCCTATCCCCATGAGGGTGGTACTCCTGTCCCGTGCAATGTGCTTACCAAGGCATGACCGGTAACTAGCTTGTCACCAACCCCCAGACCTGTCAACCTGGACTCATTTGGAATGGACTTCAGTCACCATGCTAAATCATGACCAAGCCTTATTTATGAGTCAGGGTCTCCTGTAGCCCAGGCCAGCCTCAAACTCACTGTGTGTTCTGCTAGGTTTATGTCCACCAGACACAAGCTAGAGTTACCTGAAAGGAGAAACCCTCAATTAAGAAGACGCCTTCTTAAGATCTGGCTGTAGAGCATTTTCTTAGTTAGTGATGGATGGAGGAGGGCCCAGCCCAGTGTGGGTGGGGCCATCCCTGGGCTGCTGGTCCTGGGTTCTATAAGGAAGCAGGCTGAGCAAGCCATGGGGAGCAAGCCAGTGAGCAGCTCCCTGCACGGCCTCTGCATCAGCTCCTGCCTCCAGGTTCCTGCTCTGCTTGGGTTCCTGTCCTGACATCCTTGGCTGGACTGAAGCGAAAGTAAAATAACCCTTTCCTCCCCAGGTTGCTTTTGGCCATGGTGTGTCATCACAGCAATAGAAACCCTGCCTGAGACTAAGTCAGGTGGCCCGGGGAGGAATATTTACCCTGGCCTGTAATTACCGGGGCTGCTAGCGGGATCCCTCACTATCGCTACCTGGCTGGCTCTGCGCTTGGGGGGGGGGGGCTCGATACTACACTCAGAGAAGGGAGTCTGCTTCTGCCACTGGTTTGTGAGTTGGGCCCATTATTTCTTCCTGTCGGGTGACTCGGGTGCCATGAAATGTTCCACTGCTGGTTGTCTCTGAAGTGCCAGGCAGCCCCCCTTCTCTGTGGGTTGTTATTCACCCAGGCGAAGGCTGCGCCCAGTGGGGAGGACAGGGCGAGGGCAGTCTGCGCCATCTTGTCCCAATCGAGGGGTTGTGTGGTCAAGCTTGGGTCTGACTGCATGGAAGGGACCAACACAAGGTCCCAGTGTCACCTGTATATAGTGGTGGGGATGCCCCCTTCTGAAGCCACAGGACAGTCTGGCCCCAGGGCCAGTGAGCCCTCCGGCTTGGAGGAATCCACGCAGCCCCGAGTGGGTCACAGAGCCTACATTCTGCCCAGACCTGGACACCACTGACTTTTTCATGGCCCAGCCTGTGAAAGCCAACTGGACCATGAGAGTCACTGGCTAAGGAAAGGGGACAAGTACTCTATCTCAGGAGTGGGTAACACAGGGTGGTGGAGAAATTCTAGCAGAGACCCCTGGAAGGCAGACTTCATGGGAGGGAATGCTGGCTTCCTGGGGTGATGGAAGTTTCCAGCCTTTTGGGTTCCCCAGACATCATCCCTTCCTGCGTACTGCAGAGAGAGAGTCCCCACTGCCCAGTTGCTAGGACTCAGGAGATGAGAGAGGTTTGACCTTGTCCATCCCTAACCTATGTTGGGCCCCAGGGCTGCCTCCTCTTGTCTCCCTGGAAGCCTGCAATCTCAGGGCTGAGTCACCAGCGGCTAAACGGTGCTGACAACCACAGGTGCCTCGCTGGTGCTGACGTGAGCTCTGTCCTGCCCCTGTGCTCAGGAGCTCACAATGCTCTTTCCAGGAGGTCTGGAAGGTAAACACACCCCAAGAGGCACAGTCTGAGCTTATCCACTCCTCTGCAGGAGGGACTTTCTCTGTCCCTGGTGACAAAAGCCGACATCTGGAGTTCAGCCCTGGCCCGGGATGAACTGAGCGGAGGAAATCCACCAGAGGCCTCCATGACGCAAGAGCACCATGGAGCGGTGTAGCCTGGGGCAGGTGGCCCTCCCTTGCTGAGATTATAGGCTTCCAGGGAGGCTCAAGTGCACGTGTAGAAGTCAGAGCCACAACCTGTAGGGGTCAATTCTCACCTTCTCACCTTTCACCATGTGAGTTCATCAGGTTTAGAGGTGAACACCTTTACCTGCAAAACCATCTCACCACCCTGTGAGTGACAATGGCGTCAAAATCTCAGCCCCCCCCCCAAGAGGAGCCACTGCAGCTGTCCCCTGTTCCATCCAGAGGGACCATCCATCCTCAGGGCACCATCCTCACACACACACAATTCACAAATTCGTAGTGTCCCAAGAGCCTGCAGAATGTGGTCCCAGGATAGTGCTTGTCACCCTCAGCACTCAGGAAAGTAGAGACGGAATCACATTCCTCTCCCTGCATCTGACTTCCCTGCCTGCTTCCTGCCTCTTCTGTACCTTCCAATGACCAGCCACAGGAGGAGAGTCACCTTGGACCCAGATTGGAGCTAGTTATTAAGTATCTCTCTCCTTTCTAGTAAGCTTGAACTTCTCATAGAACACCACCTTTGTTCTTATTTAGAATTTCAGTTCATAACTGTGCTGATCTTTTGTTTATGATCTAACAAATAAAGCTTGCCTGAAGATCAGAGTGCAAAGCTAGCCACACTGGCTAGCAAGACAGGCCAAGCAGTGGTGGTGCATGCCTTTAATCCCAGCACTAGAGAGAAATGTAAGACAGGAGCTCATTGCAGTCAGAGGAGCGGTGCAGTCAGGAGCAGTCTAGGTTGGGTGGATTGCTCCTTCGGTCTGAGCACTGGGAGAGGGGAGAGCTCTCCCATAACTGGTTACTTCTCTGATCTTCGGCTTTAATCCCAGTAACCGTCTCTGGGTTTTTATTATTAACACTAATTAGAATTCATGCTACACACAAGCAGTTAAATTAACTGCCATATTTCTGTGTTCCTTGTCTTTTCTTGTGGCCTTCTCTTTGTCTAGGGGTTCACTTTCCTCCTGCTGGAGCTCACACTTTGGTGACTTTCAGGGAGGGATTGTAGACGAGGGACTCTTTCTCAGGATTTTTCTGCCTGAACACACCCACTTATCCACAGTCTCAAGTAAGGATATTGCCTGTGTTCCCTTGGCCTCCACAGTCCTGTTCTAAGATCCAAGAAACCTGCTGAACTCCACCCATCATTTCTTGTTAAGTAATTACCTTAGCTGGGGTGACTGCTGCTCTGATGACAGAGGGTGACCAAAAGCAACTTGAGGGGGGGGCAGGTTATTTGCCTTCTGTTTCCACATCTCTGTTCATCTCTGAGGGAAGTCAGGACAGGAGCTCAAACAGGGCAGGAGCCTGGAGGCAGGAGCTGGTGCAGAGGCTGTGGAGGGTGCAGCTTACTGGCTTGGAATGCAGGACCACCAACCCAGGGTGCTCCCATCAATCACTTATTAAGAGAATGCCTTACAGGGTTGCCTGAAGTCCAATCTCAGGGAGGCATTTTCCCAGTTGAGGCTCCTTCATCTCAGATGACTTCAGTTTGTGTCAAGTTGACATAAAACTAGCTAGCACAGGGGCTGGAGAGTTGGCCTAGAGGTTAAGAACATAGGCTGCTCTTCTAGAGGCCCTGAGTTCAATTCCAAGCAACCATATGGTGGTTCACAACTATCTGTAATGAGATCTGGTACCCTCTTCTGGCCTGTATGCATACATACAGGTAGAACACAGTATACATAATAAATAAATTTTAAACACACACACACACACACACACACACAACAACAACAACAACAAAAACTGGCCAGTACAGCAACCCATTGACTTTTTAATTTTTGTTAAATTAATTGTTATTAAAGATTTATTTATTTGTTTATTTATTATGTATACAGTGTTCTGCCTGCATGTATGCCTACAGGCCAGAAGAGGGCACCAGCTCTCATTATGGATGGTTTTGAGCCGCCATGCGGTTGCTGAGAACTGAACTCGGGACCTCTGGAAGGGCAGCCGTGCACACTGCTGAGCCGCCTCTCCAGCCTTAGAGCTGTCTCTCTACTCTCAGACACATACAGTTTTGTTGAAATACCTCTCATCCCAGATCTCACACTGCACCCCCTTTTAGTTGTTGAGAAATGTCGGCTTCCCTCTTTAGCAGCCAGTGCCGTATGTGAGCATATCCTTCTGCTCTCTGTCTGTCTGTCTGTCTGTCTGTCTTCTGTCTTTCTTCACGCCCGCCCGCTGCTGACTTGGAATTGTTGGGTCTGCTCAGCACTGTGCCGCATTCTTGATCTCTTCCACCGGCTAGCTAACCTCTCTCCTCAGAGTGTCCCGCCAAGTAGTGGTCCATCTGCCGAGTCCTAAATTTTAACAGCCACACTGCTGACTTGTGGGATTTCCAGTGGGTTCCTCTCCAGGACCACCTGTTTTCATTTCATGTAAGCCAATCAGGGTTTCAACAATTTCTCACGGTCTTCGATGATGCCAAACATTTTTATTTGAAAATCTTCGGATTTTTCTACTCTTTCCATCACATCTGGAGTGGTTTAGCCACCTCGTGGTCAAGTTTCTCCAGTTGTCCTCTGGGCTAGCTTTGTCCACGGACTTGGGGTCAGGATTGCACCCTCTGCTAATCACAGTCTCTTCCTTCCGGTAGCCCCACTCCAGGGGGCTGAGGTCGTTTGAGGTTGCTCAGAATGCCCACTTACTGAGAGAAACACAGATGTCAGGGTGTCAGTCCCCTGGGTTGGCTCCGAAGTTCTGGCCCTGCTCCTGCTCTGGGGACGCGACCCCAGCCTGTGCACAGAGCTTGGCTCCAGCCCCTGCCTTGTTCTCCTTTATTTTTATGGTTTGATTCATCAGCTGACACATCAGAAAAGATGATCTCTTGTCCACACGTTACACTTGGGCCATAACCATGAGCAGGACTTGCCCAGAATGCCACAGATCCAGGGTAAATGACCAAAATGAACTGTTTTGGTTATGGGTAAGACAGGGCAGGGGAGGGCTTGATGCAGAGGGAAGTTGTAGGCCATGGAGAGACAAATTGTGTGATTTAATTTTTTTCAATTTTTTTGTGTGTGTGCATGGGTAGGTGCGTGTTTTGCCTGTATGTATGTCTATACCCCACATGCATGCATATACTCCATGGAGGTCAGGAGAGGGCTTCAGATCCCTCTAGAACTAGGGTTATGGACAATGTAAGCTTCCATGTGGGAGCTGGTCCCTCTACCTGAAGAGCCAGTAAGTACACTTAACCACTGAGCCATTTTTCCAGCCCCTTAACCGATTTGTTTTTGTGCATGTGTGTGTGTGTGTGTGTGTGTGTGTGTGTGTGTAGGTCGGAGCATGCCCGGGGTAGCATTCCTCAGTTGTTCCTATTCCGAGACAGGGTCTCTCACTGGCCTGCAATGCACCAGGTAGGCTAAGAAGCAAACCCCAGGCAGCCTGACTGCCTCCCAGCACTGGGTTACGAATGGACGCCTCTGCCTGACTTTTTGATAAGGGTTCCAGCTATCAAACCCAAGCAAGCTCTTTACCAGCCGAACGCTCACCCCAGCCCCTGCTTTTGTGTGAAGCATGGTCTCACCGTGTAGCCCAGCCTGGCCTTGAACTCAGGATGTAGCCCAGGCTGTAGTTATCCTGCTACTTCTACGCCCTGAATGCTGGGACAACAGGCATGCACCACCATATGTGGCTCGAGAGACACATTCCAGCTTGCAGTTTAGCAATCATGCCTCTGTTCTGGCCAGCATCCTCAGTCTCTGCTGCTGTGGCCTCCGTGAGTTCGCAGCTGCTTCTCCTGGACCTCTGCCCTGTGTTTTCTGTGCTTTCAGCCTATGCACTACCTTCTCTGCTCAGGGTGTGGGTTTCAAAGACGATGGAGCTCGTGCCTCATTCTCTGTCTGTTACCTGGAGATAGCTAGCTTACTCCCCCTCCCCCTTCCCTCCTGATGTACACAGCTAACTTACATTTTATTAAGGCTGCATTCTTTTTGAGGGGACATGGAGGTGTCTTGCTATGTAGCTAGCCTTGGCTGACCTAGAACTTGCTATATAGACCAGGCTGGCCTTGAACTCACAGAGACCCATTTGCTCGGCATTCTGAGTGCTGGGATTAAAGGCAAACACCTCCATGCCCAGCCCTGAGGACACATCTTAACACTCTCTCCTTAAAGTTTCTCTCTCTGTTATAAGGAATGACCTAAAGTACGGACTTGGAAATATTATGTTCTATAATTCGTTGGCTTTTTCTTTTATTATAAGTTCATTAAAAATAGAAGATCAGCATAAGTTTCCAGAGCCCTGGAATGTGATGAGTTTGAAGGTTAATTTTAAAAAATGAAACCCCATCACACTGACCAGGCTCTGAGCCCAGCTGCCTGATTTCTTCTGGCCAGCTGTGCACAGGCCGCCAATCATAAATTACTATTCCCACTTAAAAGCCAGCGGCAAGGAAAGCTCTTGCGAGATGAGCTGTGCCATTTTTCTTTGTTGGAGGCTTCTTCCTTAATTGAAGTTAATTATTAATTGTTGAGAAACATTTTATCGAATTATAGCATTAGTGCAGAAAAATGAGAGGCTGTCACGTGACCAGCATTCACACGTGGACACCCTCAAGTGGCCTCCTCCTGATCACTGGTGGGGTGGGGAAATCAGCTTCATCCTACAGCTGAGGGGAAAGGCTCAAGGAGGTGAGGTGAGGCTCTCCTAGGAAGAGGCCTGGGGGGGGGCGGGGCCATTCCCTGGGCCTGCTCAGTGGAGAAAGGGCTCCAACTGTGGAGGGCTGGGAGCAGAGAAAGCAGAATTGGCATTGAGGTAGGCTGGGCCTAGGAGGAAGGATGGAGGGGTTGCTATATAGAAGGACAGGCTGAGAGCCTGCAGCTCTGCAGCCTGTGAGACTACAGTGTGGGGACAGGCCTTAGGCCTTTAAAATACAGAACAAAGCCTGACGGACAGGAAGGATCTCATTATGTTGCTCATTGCTGGCCTTCAACACCTGATGTCAAGCAATCCTCCTGCCTCAGCTTCCTAAGTAACCGGGACAATGCACACCTACCCAAGGGGAGTTCATTTCCACTTTGTCAGAAATATTTTTCAGTTTTTATAAAGCCAAGGTGCTCAGGTGTGCTAGGTCAGTGCCCTACACTGATCTATGTCCTCAGCCCTCCAAAACATATTAGTAGACATATACCACATCCCATCTATCTATCTATCTATCTATCTATCTATCTATCTATCTATCATCTATCTATCATCTATCTATCTATCTATCTATCTATCATCTATCATCTATCTATCATCTATCTATCATCTATCTATCTATCTATCTATCTATCATCTATCTATGAATGACAGGCTCTCCTGTAGCCCAGACTATCCTCAAATTCTCTATGTAGACCAGAATGGTCTTGGATTCCTGACCCTACTGCCTCTGCTTCTGAAGTGTGGAGACACAGGTGTGTACTATTATACCCTGGCTATTGTTTTGTGTGGGGTTTTGTTGTTTGTTTTTTTTTTTTTTTTTTTTTTTTTTTTTTTGAGATAGGGTTTCTCTGTGTAGCTCCGGCTGTCCTGGAACTCACTCTGTAGACCAGGCTGGCTTTGAACTCATAGAGATCCATCACCTCTGCCCTCTGAGTGCTGGGATTAAAGGCGTGCGCCACCACTGCCCGCCCAGCTGTCTTGAATCTTTTAAAGACAGTTTCATGCACATGCATAAGTGTGTGTGTGTGTGTGTGTGTGTGTGCATGCACGCACACATACACAGAGAGAGAGAGGGAGAGAGGAGAAAGAGAGAAACAGAATAAAGACCTATCTTCCAAACATCTTCAGTTTTACAAAAACAAAGCAAGCCCCCATCTGCACTGACCTTATCTTATTTGCCTTGGGCAGGGCAGAACTGTCACTCAAGGGTCTGATCCTTAGCATGACACTGGGGATGATGACTAAGAAGTTAATGTCAAGGACCCCTTTCTAGGACTGGTCACCCAGGCATAGGGGTGCTGGCTCCATGGAGTTTCCAGAGATACCAAATAAAAATACACCCTGCTCAGTAAGGCCCGAACTGTAAGCTAAATATATTTGCATATATGTATGCATGCATGTATTTGCACACGTTTATACAACAAAGTGTTGGTTGCCAGAAGGTGTGGTCTGGCTGGGCCTGCTGGGTTGGATCCCAAAGTCCCTCCAGGGACTCTTGCAGAGTTGCTAAGGATGGCCCAGAGTGGGCCAGAGATCCAGAGCTATGGCTGGAGGGCTAGGTGGCTCAGCAGACCCTTGTCACAAGTGCAGAGGCCTCGGCCACCTGCAGCTGTGGCCCTGAGGGCAGCAAGCCTGTTTCCCAGCCCTCCTCCTGCTGCTTGGCTGGTCTTTTATTTATTTGTATGTTAAAGAAAACAAATTAGGATTTCTCACTCTCTGCAGGTGATGGCTCTTGTGATAAGAGGCTCTTCTGTCTGAGGAGCCGGAGTGGGGCTGGGTTGCCAGCAGGCCGGCTCACAAGCTGCTTCTCCATCCATCAACTCCTTGTTGTCTGCTACCCACTAAGTGGCTGCAGGGGTCTGGGATGCCGGCCAGGGAGAGAGGCACCGAATAATTCATGTGTTATCCGGGGCACCGCAACTCTGAGGTAACTCTAGCTATCCCAGCATGGTGAGGGATCATGTGCAAAGCTGATTCGGGGCAGAACTGAGATTTAGCCAAAGGCTCATCAGATCCGGGAATGTTCCAAGTTTTAATGGAGAGAAGCTCTTGGTTAATCTGAATAAAGTATTCTGTTTTCCGAGACAGTGCCTCACTGTGTAGCCATGGCTGTCCTGAAACTCACTAAGTAGACCAGGCTGGCCTCGAACCCATTGAGATGGGCCTGCCTCTGCCTCCTGAGTGCTGGGATCACAGGCATGTGTCTCCATGTTTGAGCCACCTTGCTCTTGTTTTATAAAGCTCACTGGAAGAAACCAACAAACAGGCCACACTACCTCTCCCTCCCTCTGGCTGCTCAAGAGGCAGGCCTGAGGCAAGAGAAACCCAGAGGGAGGATGAGCAAATGG
Organism: Phodopus roborovskii; assembly: GCF_943737965.1. Lineage (NCBI taxonomy): Eukaryota > Metazoa > Chordata > Mammalia > Rodentia > Cricetidae > Phodopus > Phodopus roborovskii. The sequence continues at coordinate 30,984,614 of NW_026125052.1, forward strand.
GCGGGGTGTCAGAAGAAAGAATAGCTAATATCTTCAGGGAGAGATTGTTCACGAGTGACCTAGAAAGCTCAGATGAAGTCTATGGTGGAGCTCTGTTCTCTGGATGTAACGTGACCATTGCAGTGTTCAATCATAGTCAATCATAGTAGTTGTAATCAGACCTTCATAGGGTGGAACCTAGAATACTCCCTTATGGCAGGGAGGGAGGGTCATCAGCCGGTTATCCCAGCCATTCGTTCATCCCCCTCCTGTCCCTGATCCCCCCATCTGAAGGGAATCCATCCCAGAGACACGTTCTCTTGAGGACAAGGGAATGTAGGAGAAGGGGAAGATTGTCACTCATGCTGGGGTGGGCGGGGCTTTTGGGTGATAGAGCTCCTGGAAAACAACCGCAGAAAGAATGGGTTTTAAGAATGGGAGAAAGGGGCTGGTGAGATGGCTCAGTGGTTAAGGGCACTGCCGCTCTTCCAGAGGACCTGGGTTCTCCAGTTCCAGGGAGCTGACACCTCCACACCAATGAACACACAATAAAGTTAAATAAATTTAAAAACAAGAATGGGAAGGCTGGCAGCACTCGGGAGGCACTCCAGGTCTACAGAGTGAGCTCCAGGACACACAGAGAAACTGTCTTCAAAAACCAGATGTTAAAAAAGGTGTGTGTGTGAGTGTGTGTGAGACTGTGTGTGTGAGTGACTCTGTGTGTGTGTGTGAGAGAGAGAGAGTGTGTGACTGTGTGACAGTGTGTGTGTGAGTGTGTGTGTGTGTGTGTGTGTGTGTGTGTGTGTGTGTGTGTGAGCAGCTGCTGGGTGGATGACTCAGTCTCTAAAGCACTCACTATGGTAGTGAGGATCCCAGGCACCTGTGGAAAAGGCTGGGTGTCGTTGTGTGTGCCTATCATCCTAGAGCTGGAGAAGCAGGAAGCAGGGGCGGAGGGTCCCTGGTGTCCACTTGCCAGCTTATCTCACCCTCACCCGAGAGAGAGCCTGACTCAGGAGAGAAGGTGGAGGGCTGTTAACATGGTTCAGTGGGTAAAGGAGCTTTTGGCCAAGCCTGACTGCCTGAGGTCACTCCCTGGGACCCACATAGTGGAAGGAGAAAACTGACTCTCTCTCCCATACTGGGGCCAGGATATATGTACATGGACACACACACACATACACACACAAATGTAATAAAAAAAATAAGGTAATACTGGGCAATGGTGGTGCACACCTTTAATTCCAGCACTCAGGTGGCAGAGGCAGGTGGATCTCTATGAGTTCAAGACCAGCCTGGTTTACAAACTGAGTTCCAAGACAGCCTCCAAAGCTACAGAGAAACCCTGTCTCACAAAAACAAAAACAAAAATAACAAAACAAAAAGAAAAACAAAAAGTAGCAAGTTATAGATTGATGTTGACCTCTGACCTTCACACATATAAACACACACACGCACATGCACATACAAAGCTAAGTGTGATGACTCCGGTCTATAATCCTAGTATTCAGGAAACTGAGGCAAGAAGATTGTCCCTGAGTGACTTCCAAACTATACTGGGTACAGAGTGAGACCTTGTCTTCAAAAAACCCCCAATAAGCCAGAGAGGAGCTGCACAGGCATGGACCTGCAGTTGTTTCTCTCAGGACCCAGCTTCTCTCCAGGGAGGTGCCGGAAATGTCAGCATGGAAGGCAGACCTTCTTCTTTCTAGTGGCCTGGAGTGACATCTCACCCTCTTCCCTCCTCCTGGGAGGAGGGACTGGGGAGGGACAGAGGCAGAGGCAGAGGCATCAGGAAGTGACCAGGACTAGAGGTGACTAGGCTATGGGTCAGAGGATACCCCATCTGTAGCTTTGAAGTTGTCTGTCAGCCAGTGACCTCCCTTGCCTGGTCTCACGGAGGGAGCAGTGTGCAAACAGGGTGACATACTGTCTGTCTTTCCATATAGTGCAGTTTACTATAAGGACACATTCACATGGTCCGTTCCAATGGCTCCAGTTTCCCAGATAGTCCCAATTCCCCTCGACAGGTGGCATTGGCAATCACATGCGTGTTTATTCCCATCTTAATTACTTAGACTCAAAATGGAGGCAACACGGGTCCAGGCTGTTGCAAATTATTCAAGAGCAGACCTGGCCAGCACAGAGAAAACCAGAGCTCCCCCCTCCCCAGACTTTTTGTACAGAGGTGAAGGCTATCTTAGGCTAGAGCAAAACTGTCTCAACAAAATGCAAAGCAACAATAAAGACATTGTAGCCAGAGAAGACACATCGAGTCAAGTTCTCCATCCGAGGGGCTGGGGAGATGTCTCTGTGAATAAAGTGCTTGACACTCGAGCATGAGGACTGGAGCTTGGGTGCCCAGAACACACATACTGCTGGGTGGCCATGGTGTGCTTGAAAATGCACACACACACACACACACACACACACACACACACATACACACACGCACGCACACACACATATCAGGTAGCTGAAGGCCCAGTTCTTCAACTTTCCTGGGCTCCAGCCTTCCCAGTGACCTCCAGTTTCCTGCACAGGAAGGGATCTGATGGGGAGGGGAAAAAAAGCTGGGCATGATTGCGCACACCTCTAATCCCAGCACTCAGGAGGAGGCAGAGACAGGCGGATCTCTGTGAGTTCAAGGCCAGCCTGGTCTACAGAGCCAGCTCCAGGACAGGCTCCACAGCTACAGAGGAGCCCTGTCTGAGCCAGGCTTACACAGTGGCACCCTTGTCCCCCCCACAGCCCTTTCTTTGCAGCAGCTGCTTGCCCCTGCCCTCAAGAGGGCTCTGCTCTGGTGGGCACGCTGGGCCCCAAGGACTGGGTTAGCTCTGCCTGTGCACACCCTGCTACACATTCTTAACACCCCACCCCCCTGCACCCGCCCCCACTCATCTGGTCTTATACAACTAATCACTGTCTTTCTTACCAAAGCTGAAGCCATCCCCAGGGCCCATGTGGGGTAACACATGGAAATCAATTTCAGATCAGCAACTGGAGAAAAAATCAATTACTGAGACAAAAACATATGAGCATTTTAAAGCTCTTGCTGTTTTCTTTTTCCTCAGAGTGCCTTCCAGGAAGGCGGTGTCAGGAGACATACCTACAGATCCTCCTGGAGCGTCTGTGTACACGGTTACTGTGAATTTCACACTTCAGCAAGGTCTCAGTCATCTGACTCTGCAGCAGCCAGAGTCAGAGTGGAGTCAGCAGTAAAGACGCTGAGTCAAGCAGGCCAGAGCAGCTGAGCTTCCTTCCCAGCTTCCTTCCCACTACAGAGGACCATCCCTCAGGGGAGCCACTCGGCAAAGCACCCATCAGTCAGGGGCAGATGGAGGCTGTGGGGCTCAGAAGACAACATGCTCTTCTACCCCCACAGCCCGCCCCAACTGACCCACTGGGAAGGCTTCAACGCCAGGACCTATGGCCAGAGCTACAGCCTTGGGTCTTTCCCAAGGCCGGTGGTTGCCGGGGAGGCTTAGTGTGGTCCCTGTCTCCCGGTCCTCACAGCCTGGGGTCACCCTTCTGTAACCAGGAAAGCCAGGTGGGAAACATAACAAACACTGGTACCCTGCTGTTTAGTTTTTTTTTCCCCAGCTACCAGAACTGTTACTCTCCCCTGACCCCTATTTTTTTTTTCTCCTTATACTCAGTTTCAGACATTCTGCTACAGCCACACAAAGTACATCAAGCTAATCAGATGATAAGAGATTGTCCCTCTCTGGTGGCTGACTCCCTTCCTTGATGACACAGAAAGCCCAAGTTGCTAGACTGGGATGTTCTACTCAATAAGGACTTGGATCTAACGGGCTAAAAGCAGAGCTGTTGGATCTGTAAACCTGGTGGCAGATCTGGCTCCTATTGAGCCCAACCTTGGCTAGCTCCTGGCTGCAGAAAGAAGCTGGAGAAGAAACAGTTTTGGGCCCTGATTCCAGACACTGAGGATTTGTGTGCCTGTGGCTCTAAACCTGTCCCTACACTTCCCATGAGCCTCTGGGCTTGGTGTCCTCTGGATGGAAGTCTCAGAGGGCTGCCACCTCTTGCTGGTGGCTCATGCCACCAGTCTGGGAAGTGGCTTCCCGGTCATACTGCAGCCCACCAGGTTCAAAGGGAAGGGACCTAGATGTTCCAAGGTGACCACAAAGCCTGTGGGGTCCTTGTGGCCAGTTGGAGTCATGCTCTCCTGAAAACCCGTTCCCACCATGAGGAGCAAAAGAAGTCCAGGCCGGAGACGGCCCCAGAGCAGGAGGGCTTCTCACCCTTGGAGGATGCACACTCTTGGCTCCAACTCTTCCCCTGAGCGCTGATCTAGCAACTGTCAGGCCCTGAGCAGCCTGCATTCACATTCCTGGGGGTAAAAGGCCCTTTCAGAGCCTTCTGGCTCCAACCCACAAAGGGCGTGCACCCAGCTCCTTTCAAAGTAAGGGTGTTCCCAACATGTGCCTTGAAAACCCGCCCCACCGGACAAACATCCCACCCACAAAACGGTCTTTTAAAAACGAATAAAACCTTTATTTAGAAGCTTTTCAGGTTTACAGAAGTGCGGCCCAGCGCATACAGAGACATCCCAGGGTTTTTCAGGGTTACAGAAGTGCGGCCCAGCGCATACAGAGACATCCCAGGATTCCCCCTGCTGTCCTGTTTTCACACACTACCATCTTGCCTTGGTGTTGCAGGCTGGCTGCTGGGGATGATTGGCAGGGCTCGGGGGCTACTGCGGCCTCCATCTTCAGGGTTTATGTCTGTCCTGTGAGTTTCCACTACTGTGTCTATCGTGTTGGAGCCATCTACAAGATGTCACTGTCCCTCATGCCTCCCCAGTCCTCGATGTTAACACCCGTCCCTTCCAATCCCTGGACTTCACTAAACCCTCTGAGAGAAACCCTTTTCCATCGTGACCTCCAGGGCACTGCTGGGGACTTCCCAAGACCTACAAGGTGTTCTGTGAGGCGACTCACAGACCCTGTGGCTGCCTGAAGGTTCATGGGGCAGCGTGAAGCCTGCATCTCCCCTTCCCTTCTCCCTGTGTTGTTATGTATTTACCTCAGGGAAAGTCTCATGTAGCCCCTGGCTTCCAATTGTCCTGAGTCTCCAACTCCAGAGTGCTGAGATAACAAGCCTGCTCTACCACACCAGCTTGTTTTAGTGTTACATTTATTTTTACATGTATTATACATTTATTTTTGTTTATGTGTGCACATGTGTGTGTCCGCATGCTCATGTGTTCCTGCACCTGCGTGCATGTGTGTGTGTGTGCGTGTGCGTGTGTGCCCGAGTACACCACATGAGTGTGGGTGGGTTCAGAGCCCTGAGGATAGATAGCATCAGACACCCTGGTTGGAAGAGTGTGTGAGTACCTTCTCCATTCTGCCTGGAAGTCTTCAGCTGATCATAAACTCTGGAGACGTCTGGGAGTCTTGTGATGCCTGGGACCCTCACACAGAGCATGAGCCAGCCACCAAGCAAGCGGTGGTTTTCTGAGTCACCCATGCAGAGGGCGCCAAGGTCCAAGACTCATGGGAAATGCACTAATGTACAGGGTTATTAACACACTGTGGCAATGGCTCAGCTAAGGTCTCTGCCACCACATGAGGAAGTGGACCTCTGGAGCCTAAGGGGTTCTTTCTGGCTAGCTTCAACTTCCACCAGGCCCACCGGGTTCTTCCCACGGCTCTCAAGGCCAGTGCCACGTGCTTGCTGTTTCCTAGAGCCACGTGGACAGCTTCTGTTCTCTTCCCCCTTTGGTTTTGAGTCTCAGTATGTCACCATGGCTGCCCTGGAACTCACTATGTAGCCCAGACTGGCCTCGGACTCTCAGAAATCTGCCTCATAATGCTGGGATCAAAGGTGTATACCATGCCGATACACCCAGCCTTACTGTCACCTGGGAGCCTCGGGTTCAGTGTGGAAAGATGTGGGGAGTGTCACAATCCTCATTTGTCACAGCAAAACCTGGCCGGTGAAGAAAGCAGGTGAGGGGTCGCAAGCCACTCAGCAGGCCGAGGAACTGAATATTGAAAGTACATTTAAAAAGCTTGTTTAGCGAAGAATTGTAGTGGCATGTGCGCGTCGCTGTTGGTGGCATCAGGTACACTGTGCTCATGGAGGCTGTGAATATGTCCTGCATTTTAAAAAGCTGTCCATTTAAAAAAAATCAAAATGAGAGCCTGGCGTTGGTGGTGCACGCCTTTAATCTTTCACTCAGGAGGCAGAGGCAGGTGGATCTTTGAGTTTGAGGACAGCCTGGTCTACAGAGAGAGAGTCCCAGGCCAGCCAGGGCCACACAGAGAAACCCTGTCTTGAAAAACAAAACAAAAATTCAAAATGTGCTAAACTAGCCTTCACCCTCCTCAAACGCCCCTCTCCCGTCAGCCTTTTCCACCGCAGGATCTAGTAGGTTTCTCCGCATGTCCTAGGCTTCTGAGACTCAGGTCCTCATGAGGGAGGGAGTATGCCCCTCCCCAGCCTCCTGTGCTGTAACTGGAATGGGGATGCGGTGTGTGTGTGTGTGTGTGTGTGTGTGTGTGGTGGGGTGGGGCAGATTTGTGGTGGGGGGGAAGATTAATGGGAAGAAATCTGCCGTGCGCATTCTGGAATTCTCAGTTTTCCGCTGACAGGTTTCTCACACTTAGGCGGGAAGTGGCGATTCCTTGCAAACGAAAAAGGGAAGCAGATTTTTTTTTGGGGGGAGGGCATAACTCCTCCGTAGGCTTTTCAGAAATCCGTGCCAGCTCTGCCCCTACTTGGACTCTTCCTTCCCAGTATGGAGAGTTGGTGAGGCAGTGACACCCCAGGCTCCAGACCACACCCTGCCCACTGCCCGGAACCTGCACCTCCCAACCCCATAGCTACCTGCCACATTCACCTTCTCCAAAGCTTTGTTTGCCTTGCTTTGGCATAACCTCAATAAACTGCTTTCAATACCCTCCGGACAGAATTAATCACTTTCTCCTCCGAGCAACACACACACACACACACACACACACACACACACACACACACTCTCTCTCTCTCTCGCACACACACACACACACACACACACACACACACACACGGGAAAGATTTTTCTTTTACTTTCTGTTTTATTATTCTTATTTTTTAATCAGGTCACATCTAGTTTATGTGTGAGTATGTAAGTGTGTTGGGGGAGGGGTGCATGCCACAGATCAAAGGTGATGTGGAGGTCAGAGGACAATTCGTGGCAGTTGGCTCCTCCACTTTGCCGGTCCCTGAGATGGACCCAGGAGCATGTGAGCCGTGTGTGTCTCTGTGTGAGTATATTATCCACGTGCTGGTGCCAGTGGACACCAGAAGAGGGTGTTGGGTTCAGGGTAGTTGGAGTTACAGTAAACTGTGAGCCTGCCCAGTGGGTTCCAGAAATGCAACTCTGGTCCTATGGCTATGTAGCAAGTGCTCTTAACCACGGAGCTCTCTCTCAGCACCTCACCCCCTTTTTTCTTTGGTTTATTTGAGACAGGATTTCTCTTGAGTAGGTAGCCCTGGCTATCGTGGAACTCACTCTGTAGACCAGGCTGGCCTCGAACCCTGAGATCCACCTGCCTGTGCCTCCCACAGTGCTGGGATTAAACGCATGCGCCACCATGGCCTTCCCTGCCCCTTTTGTTTTGTGTTTACTTTTTAAAAGACAGGATCTTGCTCTGGCTGGCCTGGCACTCGCTGTATAACCAGGCTGGTATTAAACTCGTGGTGATCCTCCTGCCTCAGCCTTCAAAGTGTTGAGGTTACACGCGTTCACTCTTAAGAATTTAAAAGAACCATGGGCATAGGTGCGGAGTTCTAGATTTCCCTGGCCTCCCGTCTCCACCCTCCACCCCCCCACGCCCTGCTATAGAGAACCAGGCACAAGCAGAGAGCGCACCCTCCTTAATGTCAGCTGCTGCAGAAATGACGGCCAGGCCCAAGGTCCTGGAAGAGGGCCAGGCCCATCGGGGTGGGTGGGGGCAGGGCGGCTGGCGTGGCACCCGTGGGTGGTGCTCAGTCCGGCTCCCTAAGCCAGCGCGTCCCGTCCCCCACGTACTCCGTGACTGCACTGTGGTGGCCCCGGGAAAGTTGCAGTGACTAACTTTCGACTTCGGGGGTGGGGGTGTGTCGGGTGGCCGGGACGCACCTGCGTGGGGGCGCGGGGCGGGGCGGGCGCGCACCTCGAAGGGGCGGGGCAGCCGTGCTCCCGCCTTCCTCCCGCCCTCCGGCGGCGGCGGATTAGCCACCTGGGAGCCCGCGCCCCGCGGCCTCGCCGCCACACTTTCCTGGGAGCGGCGGCCACGGCGGCACCATGAAGAAGTCCTACTCAGGTGGGCGCCGCGACCGGCGTGGGGAGGGTCGGCGTCGGGGACCTGCGCGTGTCACCTGGGCGCTGGTGACCGGAGTGGGCGAGGCCACCCAGGAGCCAAGTCGGTCTGGAGCCCCGGGCCGGATTGTCCCCTCCCACAGATGGGGATCGTGGGGAGATCCACGTGTGAGCTCTGATCTCCACGCACTTGGCTTTCCCCTGCGGCTCAGACCCCGGGGGGGCCGCCAGGGCCTGAAGGAGGCTGAACCTGCGAGGCTCTTGCCCTCTGCGCTGCTAGAGTTTCTTCTGATCTTGGCTTGGGGTCCCGCTTCGCTGTCCCCCACGGACCTGGCTCACTCTGGAGTTATGGCCCTTCGCCTCTCGGTGGACTGTTTCTGGCTGCAGTCTGGGTGGGTTGGTGGAGGGAGGCTGGATGGGGGGGGGGGTCTGGACCAGGCCCTAGCATCTCTTTTTGGCCGTTAACTCCTATTAGCTATTTGCCCAGTGGGACACAGGAAGGTCTCCAAACTTGGCCAGTTATTTAGGTCTCAGGCTACCAGGAGTGCGTGCGCTAGCATTCCAACTTGACTCTCACAGGTAGCATGTTGTGTGAGTGTCCGTCACTCTCTCTTTGCTGCCGTTTCACAGACAGCTCAACCGAGGTTGCCAGAGCCGGTTAAGGCAACCCTGATCTGTTTCCTTTGTGACTCAGGCCGGATTCTTTGTCCTCTTCCCCTAACCTCACAAACGTTCTCTTCAGGTTCCTCTCCTAATCTATTTGGACAGGAAGCTTTCTGCCAAGAACCTGTGAATTCATTTAAGATAAGAGCTGTGAATCAGGAGACTGAGTTAGAGTTGAAGAGGTCATTTGGGCCATCCCCCTGCCTCGAGGTTATGTTCTGTTTCCTCCTGCTTTCCATATTCAGGAACCAAAACAGACTTAACTTCATCTCAGAGGGTCATTTAGCTTCCTCTAAAAAATAACCTTCTGGGCCAGTAGCTTGCTGTTCTTCGCTGTTAACTTGGGTGCCTGGCCCCCAGTCACTGGCTTGTTCAGGATAACATGTCGATGTGATGGTGGGGGGCTTCCAGGTGGTGTGTGCTCAGGTTTGGCACTGGGCCTTCTCCCTCCCAGGCATGCTCCAGATGCTTGGAATGGTTGTGGGCACTGGGGCCCTTTCCCGGGCTCTCTGTCTGGCCTGGGGATGGCCAATGGGTATGCTCCTGTTCATGGCTCCTCACACTTCCTGACTGGTGGGTCTGGACCCTGAGGTACCCAGGTCTTCCCAGCTCCCAGGTGCCTGGCTTACTATACACACCCCAGAAAGCTCCCCCTCCAACCCCCGCAGATCTGGATGGGAAGTCTAAGCCTGGAGTTTACTGGGGATGGTGGGACCAGTCCCCCAGGTCTGGGTGAGGAGTCTAAGCCTGGAGTTTACTGGGGATGGTGGGACCAGTCCCCCCAGGTCTGGGTGAGGAGTCTAAGCCTGGAGTTTACTGGGGATGGTGGGACCAGTCCCCCCAGGTCTGGATGGGAAGTCTAAGCCTGGAGTTTACTGGGGATGGTGGGACCAGTCCCCCAGGTCTGGATGAGGAGTCTAAGCCTGGAGTTTACTGGGGATGGTGGGACCAGTCCCCCAGGTCTGGGTGAGGAGTCTAAGCCTGGAGTTTACTGGGGATGGTGGGACCAGTCCCCCCAGGTCTGGGTGAGGAGTCTAAGCCTGGAGTTTACTGGGGATGGTGGGACCAGTCCCCCCAGGTCTGGATGGGAAGTCTAAGCCTGGAGTTTACTGGGGATGGTGGGACCAGTCCCCCAGGTCTGGGTGAGGAGTCTAAGCCTGGAGTTTACTGGGGATGGTGGGACCAGTCCCCCAGGTCTGGGTGAGGAGTCTAAGCCTGGAGTTTACTGGGGATGGTGGGACCAGTCCCCCAGGTCTGGGTGAGGAGTCTAAGCCTGGAGTTTACTGGGGATGGTGGGACCAGTCCCCCAGGTCTGGGTGAGGAGTCTAAGCCTGGAGTTTACTGGGGATGGTGGGACCAGTCCCCCAGGTCTGGGTGAGGAGTCTAAGCCTCTGAGGACGTTGTGAAGATCAGGGTTTGTTCCACCATCTCTCCTCTGCCCACCCAACCTTCACCAGGTAAAGTTTTGTAAAGAGATGAAATTTTCTGTGATAGGTGTGCAGAAGTCTAGCTTACCGCAAGCTGCATGTTTCCTTGTGTTTACCTAAAGAGGCAGGGCCCCTGGCGGATGGGCAGAGGGAGGGTCTGGACCATATCCAGCTTGTTCCCGGCCTGGCAGTGTGCCAAGGGGTGCTTGGGTCACTGCTGCAGTTGAATAGGGTTGGGTGGTAGGGTTTAGCCCCGTGCCGGTGTCCTCCAGGTCTCCCGGAGCCGGCCCTGTTCTGAGTACGCTCTCTTGCCAAAGTCAGATTGGCTCTAACAGCCATTGCCCCCAGAAACTCAAGTAAAGTAGCAAAGAATGTTAAAAAATCTCTGCATTATCTGAAAATCCAAGGGCAACCAGGAAAGTTTGTGTTTTCGCCATAGACTGAGTGGGATTGTCGCTTCTAGACTTTATTTATGAGCTTGAAACTCATGGACTGGCTGCGACACAGGGAGCTGCCGTGAGTGTCCCTGGGCCTCTCAGGGTTTACATACAGCCACCAAATATTCTTTATGTGGTGGGCACCCATAGTCAGGCCAGAGATCACAAAAGCAGCGGCAGGGCAAGCTCTTAGCTTGCAGGACTTTGCTTTGTCCTTGGGGGGAAGATACATGTAAGACACCAGCTCATTACTATCCCTGCCTCCTCTGAGAGCAGGACTGGGCCCCTGGGAAGAAGGGGTGGAGCCTGGCATCTAGGAAGGGGTCTGATGCAGAGGAGAATAAAAAGAGTCTTCCCAGGCGGAGAATCAGGGCCATTTGGGGGCCCTCTGACAGCCCTTAGGAGAGTCCCAGCCCTTCCTGAACACATCTTCCCCTTTGTTTTGGTGGCAGTGTGCCCCAGTGGGTAACGGTGGGAACTTAAAGCTGGGATGCCCTTGGGGTTGAGTCCCAGGTGTTGGGGCTGGGTACTTCATCCTACCTGTCTCATTGTTAAGCAGGGACAAGGCTTGGTTGTGACAGTTAGATCCTACAGGAACAGTTCAGATGTACCTGTTCTTACTCTCTAGTTGCTGCCCTAGGCATTATTGCCCTAGGCCATTAGGAGGGACCAGGAGGTTGTGTGCTGCCCTTTGCAGGGGACCTAGGGCTTCCCCCCTCGACTCATGGCTTGAAGGTCCCTCAGCGCTGGAGCCCACCACAGGCCATCCCTTTCGTTTTCCGGGGTTCTGAACTTGGCTTCTCACAACCTGGAATTCCCCTCCAGTGCCCTTGGCTTATTTATTTATTTATTGGAACTCTTTTGTGGCAGAGGTTGGGGGACTTAGCCGAGGGCCACCAGAATGGGTGTATCTGTGAGCACTTTGGAATTACCTTGGGACTCCTGTGGCTTTCAGAAGACTCTCAAAGCAGGCGGCCAGCTCTGCCAGCTCTATACTGGGCAGGGATTCAGTCCTAGGAGGTCCACAGGGATGAGGGTCTGACCCCTGCCCAGCGCTCTCAGGGGCTTTGGAAGGGCGAGGGATGCACCCTCTGAGGTCAACTCTGAGTAAGCTACCCACATGCTGGCAAGCGAGGGAATGGCTGACGGTGACAGAGGGCTCTTTCTGCTCCCTCAGCATCTTGATGTCTGATCAGGCCACCTCTTGTCTCCTCACGGTCAAGCTTGCTTGCTCCTGTGCGTCCAAGGGACCTGGGCTGGAGAAAGAAAGTGGCCTCCTCCAGCAGCTAATCTATGGCTAAGTCCCACACTTGCCCAGCTCCCGAGGCCCCTGGTCCCAAGAGAGCTGACTGAGCACAAGTCAGGAGCCAGCCTGTCCCAGACCATTGGGGAGGTGGGAAGGCAAGTTCAGGCATGGTCAGCCATCTACCCTGCCTGCCCCCACCCCCCTCTTCCTCCTCTCTCCAACTTTCCACTCTACAGCTCCTCTCCATCAGAGAGTAGAGTGCAGTGTACCGGATGGAGTATTTGATAACTCACCTTCTACCTGAAACCTGTGGGACCTGCTCAGACCAGCATGGCTGCAGAGAGGACAGAGAGATGTCACCTAGGAGCAGGTGGCTTAGTTAGACAGTGGGTTGTCCGTATGCCTGAAGGGCTCAGGTGGGTGTCCGTACAGAACTAAGGGAGCCCCCGCCCCCGCCCTGAACACTCAGCTGCCCTTCTCAGATTGTCCTGTCCATCCCATGCCCATGTGCATGGAACTTGGAGGCAGCCGCTTCCGCATGTTTGTCCATGTGTCGTGTGGGCTCTGCCGTTTACTAAAGATGTTTTGGGTAAGAAAGATCTAGCACCGACCAGCCCAGGACCAGGCCCCAAGACACATGCTGAGTGGATTTCCAAGGATGCCAGAGGCTCCAGAGAGAGACTTCAGGCACAAGGAGTGTGAATGTTCGGGTAGGGAGAGACGGGACTCTTGCCCTCTCTTAGGCTTGTTTGTTGGGGCTGTTACCTTGGAAACAGCCCAGTTCTTGGCCTCTGTAGGGATTTATGGGGGAATCATCAGGGCCACTGCCTGGTGACACCCTCTGGGGCTTGTACAAAGACGTGAAGTACAGCCCTACTGTTCTGAGAGATTCCTAGAGAGAACTCCAGAGTCCTGACAGGAACTGCCACAGGTCATGTGGCCCCCCCAAAGTGCCAGTTAAAAGAAGTGTGCCTTGGTGGGTCGAAGCCCTGGTTGAAAGCCGTTGCGGAGTCAGGCACAAGGGGTCATGTGGCACCCAGGCTTGCAGGATGTCCAGTGTCTGAGCCGCAACAGAGGCAACTGTGGCAGGTGGGCTGGTACCCTCTGATGGGACAGCTTTGCTCTGGCTCCAGGAAATTCAGTTGGCCTTGGCAGAGCAGCACTGTTGAGCTTCGAGGGTCCCTGACTCCCCAGAGTTCCCGTACCACCTCCAGGTTCTTTGTGCTCTGAGACATTCATTCCGGAAGCCTCTGCTGGGTGTTGCTCAGCCCCAGGCTCCATTCTGATTAGTCCCTGGTGGCTCTCTGCAATGGCACTGGAGGGCCTGAGGGCTGAGGGCACTCTGCTCCCAGCCCAGTTTCTGGGTCTTATCTCTCCAACCCTGCCCTGGGTCCGGGTCCACTTGCAGCCATGGTGAAGATGATACCAAGCCGCTCCAACCAGAGGGGATGGCGGCCCCAGGAGCCTTGCTTGTTGGTGGCCTCTTGGCAGATCTGCAACAACCAAGCTTTGTTCAGGGACTGATGTGACCTGGTTCTCTGAAGCCTGACTTGGCAGTCCGGAGACCTCAGGACAGGAAACAGGAGCAAGAAAGCCAACCCCAGCTTCGGGTCACAGGGTGGCCCTTGGACCCAGACCTTTCCTGGCAGGGTCCCAAGTCAGCAGTCAAACCCTGACCTTCAGTATTGCTTGGAATGCTTGTATTAGGGGTGGAGAAGGGCTCTCTGGAGCTGAGGTTTGCTGCAGCGACCCACCCGACCCCAGCTTGGGGATCCCTAGGGAGAGGACCAGCAGAAGCTCCAGCCTTTCCTGTGGCAGATGCGGCTGCAGTCTGACCTTCAGTGATGCTGAGGCCATGATCACACTCAGATACCCCCCCCAGCACTACATCTGGAGCATAGGGTGGGCCACAACAGCAGACGATGCCCCCGAGTGCTGTACCCAGACTCCCAGTCCTCGCCAGGCCAGGCGTGTTGGGGCAGCCGCTGACTCAGGGGTAGTGGCAACTGTGCCCAGGTTTGAGCTGAGTTCCAGGTGAGCATGGTTACCAGGAAGGGCTGGGCACTGGTGAGCTGGCAGGCTGCCCAGGCCTTGTGCTGAGATCAGTGGGATCTGTATCCTGGGGCCCTCTCTCACAACCTTCTTTGTAAGAGGATCAGATCCCAGCAGGGGGTTAAGGCTGCCGTAACCCAGGCTGCTTGGAAGTGGGTTACAGCCAATGCTCGCCATCTTCCAGCCTGCTGGGGACTTGGCCACTCAGCACAGAGGGGTTTGGGGGAGTCATTTGTAAAACTGTAGAGCAGGTGTGTCACCACACAGCATTATAGCCCAGGGATTCTGGGTCATATGGCTACTGCAGGGCACCAGCCAAAAGAACAACAGTCACATGCCCCACGGGCCTGGGAGGAAGGGATGGTGACTTCTCACCAGAATTGGCATCTCATTGCCTCCCAGCTTTCCAAGGTGTGGTAAAACCTCAGCTATGCCGGGTGAGTCACCCTGGATGGCAGAACAGAGCTTCCCGGTGGCTGTCGGTCAGCTCTGACTGCCGGAACGCGACATTCCCTTTATTTTATTTTTTTTCTCGGAAATGCTCTCTGAGGTTGAGCATGCTATCCATTGTCTTACTTTGCCGTTGTTGCCCGTGGTTGATTTTGTGCGTTGGGCTTTACTCTGAACAATGCAAACGGGAAATTGAATGGGAAACTTAAAACCCCTTAGGTTGTAACACTTTTCTGCGCCTTCCCCTGCTTGTTCCCACATGTGTGAAATGTATCATTTAATTATCTGAGGTGTAGCGCATGCTTTCGGGGTTGCATATTCCTGTCGCTCTGCCCCTTCCACGTGCATTCAGAGAGCCGTAGTGGCTCAAAGCGTGGCTCCCGACGGCGTGGCTCACAGCCGTCACTTTAACGGCTCTTCAGAGTAGACACCCCATGTCTGACTGTTCCTTACCGGCTTTCCTAGAGGGTCCGTCACACTGATCCCCTCCACCGTGATGTGTGACTCTTGGAAGGAGCGGCGCCCACGCTCACGGCGCCCACGCTTCTAGCTCTCGTCGGAGCTGACTTTAGTACTACTGCATGCTTGAACTGACCCTCTTGGCCCTGACCCTCTTGGCCCGGCCTTCTGCATGCTGGGATTTCAGTCGTGAGCCCCTGGGTAGGCTCTGGCGTCTGCAGCTGTCCCTGGATGCCTTGCTTCTCCTTTTCCTCTTCTTTCTTCTGTCTAACTTTTTGTTTTGTTTGTTTGAGGCAGGGCCTCATATAGCCCAGACTTCACGTAGCCTTGAACTCCTGATCCTCTTGACTCCACCTGCTGAGTGCGGGGATTACAGGCGTGGGCCACTCCTCCACACTCTAGAGTTTGTTCCTGCGAGTGAATTGTGTTCATTTGTCGTTTGTTGTTCTTCTCTGTCCTGGTGCTTTTCTGCATGCACGTCCGTTTCTTCAGGTAGTTAACAGCAACTCTTTTGCCACCCTTGTGGCTGCCTCCTATAGTGAGATTTTGTTTGTAATCTGACCAATACAGCTTGCCTGAAGATCAGAAAAGCAAAGCAGCCAACCACTAGAGAGTTCTCACCTCTACTAAGGCTTGGGGTCAAAAGGGGGATCCTGTACTCGGCAGACTGCAGACTGCAATGCTCTCCACCAAACCTCAGACTGCTCTGAGACTGCACTGAGCTCCTGCTTTACATTCCTCTCTAGTACTGGGGTTAAAGGCGTGCAGTCACAAGTGCGTGATCAAAGGTGTGAGCTCGGTTTCTCTTTTAGACTGATTCACTCTCCTATAGCCCAGAGTGGCCTTGAACTCACACAGATCCATTTGCCTCTTCTGCCTTTCTAGTGCTGGGATTAAAGGTGTGGCGCCACCACCTGCCCTCTCTGGTTAACTAGTGGCTTAGCTCTTAACTAGGTGTGTACTGGTTTAGCTCTGCGCTCTGATCTTCAGGCAAGCTTTATTTGTTAGATTACACACAAACTATCTCCAAAGTCAGACAAGTACAGCATTTCATTAAGAGGTATGGTGGACAGAAGGCTCCCTGCTCTGCCTGTCACCTGAAAAGTCACCCCTGCGCTGGCTTGCTGCCGGGCAGCGGAGTCCACTGCCTCGGCTTCTTGCTAGGACTGGTGCATGAGGCTGGGTGCAGTGTGGTCTCTCCATCCCTATTACCTCATCCATCACTGTTGGTCGCCTGTTCTACAGGAGCTGACTCTGCTTCCTTCCACTAGTCTGAGCCCAGGCATGGAGATGGATTGACAGCCACAGGTGACGGGCAGCGCTCTGTTGGCCGGTTGGTTACTTTGCAGTGATTTCTTCTGGAACCTTCATTTCCTCCGGCTAGTTGGTAACGGCTTTCTGGCCTTTCTTGCACGTTAACATTTTGTGCCTCTGGCCTTGGTCTTCCTCCCATCCTCCTGGTCAACCTTCCAGGACATTCCAGGACATGTGGTCCCTACCTCCTCCTCTCTCTGGGGAATCCAGTGTTGTAATCCAGTGACCCTGAGGTGAAGTGAAAGTGTATGTTAATTACCTTCCTGTTGCTGTAACAACAAAAGAAGGGACTGGTTGATTCTGGCTCATAGCCCAAGGGCCCAGTCCATTTTAGCTGGGGGTGGGGGGGATCACGATGGCAGGAACTCGGGCAGCTTGTCATACTTCACCCACAATCAGGAGGCAGGGGGAGATGAATGCTGGTGTTCAGCTCACTGGCTCCTTCTGTGCAGTAGAGCTCCAGCCCTTGGGCCTGTGTTGCTCACATTTAGGGTGGGTCTTTGTCCCTCAGTTCAACTTCTCTGAAAACGCCGATGTAGACACAGGCAGGGCAGAGGCATGCCTCCGGGGCGAGTCCGATCAAGGTGACAATGAAGATTAGCAGTCATGACTCGCACTCGCTTTGGTGACTTGGGGCACTAAGCCAGGGTGTCCCACAGACTTGGGCAGCCGTACATGGCTCTTCCATGGGGTGACCAGTGGTGTCTGATCACTGGTCTAAGTCTCACTCTCCAGGGTTTCCCCTGTATCCATTGTCCCTTCCCGGTGGTCCCTTGTCAGTTGGCTAAGGTTCTTGGATGTGTGCATTGTTCATGAGCAATTGCTATTCCAAATCTTCAGGAGGGGTTTCATAATGAAAGGTGTAATTCTGTGTGTATGTGTGTGTGTGTGTGTATTTGTGAGTGGGTGTGCACATGAGTGTATGTGTGTGTGTGCGAGAGGGAAAGACTGAAAATAAAAATGTGTATGGACACCATCAAGGGCAAAGGTCAACCTCAGGTGTCATTTCTCAGGTGGTATGATGGCGATTCTTACTTGTCAATTTGGCTACTTCTGAAATTAACTAAAAGCTGGATGCTCCTGTGAGGGATTTTTTTCTTAACTAAAACTTTGAAGTGGAGATACCCACTTTTCATCTGGATCATTTGAGGTGGGAAGATCCACCTTGAGTCTGGGCCACACCTTCTGCTGGCAGCCTGTACGAAGGAAGGACATGGGAGGAGGAAGCTCTTCCTTTGCCTCTTTCCTCCCCCTCTTGCTGGGAAGTCCATTCCTTCACTGGCATTATAGCACACTTCTTCGGGAGCCTGGTGTATACTAAACTAAACGTCAGCTGAGATGTCCAGCCTCCCAGACTGAACAGCTATGGGACTCTAGCTGGTAGACAGCGGCTAAGGACGCCCTCAGTTTCCTCCTCAGCATACGGTAGCAACAAAAGATGCTGGGAGAGTTTACAATTTGCTGTTCTGTTTATTTGTTTAGCCTTGAGACTGAGTTCCACTCTATTACTGGTTGCTTTGGAATTCTGTGCCGGCCCCCTGCCTCTGCCTGCTGAGCACAGGGACCACCAGGAGTTTAGACTGTGCCTTTCAAACAGCTACTAAGTATCAGAAGAATCACAGGTCTAGAAGACTATCCGTTGCCCTGTTACCTCTCCAAAGTAACATCTTTGTGACTGTCTTTTGGCTCTGTTCTTCTATGGAGAGAACAGAAAATCTGAGTGGTCAAATATCTTTCCTTCTTTCCTTCCTTTTCCTCCCTTCCTCCTCCTTTATCTTTTCAGTGGGGGTTTGAGTCAGGCTATCTTTATGGTCCCGGCTGGACTGGAATTTAAGATTTTCAACCTTGTGTCTCAAGGGCCAATGATTAAGGTATGCACCACCACCGTGTCAGATTGGAAATTTACTTATTTTGGTAGCTGAGAATCAATCCTATAAAAGGAGAGAAGGGGAGTATGTATGTGTGTTTTTCTGTCTGTAGGTGTGCATGCACTTGTGACTGGAGGCCGGAGGTCACCTTGAGCATCGTTACCATCTTCCTTATGTTTTCAGGCAGTCTTTCATTAATCTAGACTCTCTGGCGGATGAGTCCTAGAACCCTCCTATCTCCGCCTCCCCAGTGCTGGGGTTAGGATTGCACCTGCACCCCAGTTGACTTTTTATGTGGGTGCTGGGGATCTGAACTTGGGTCCAGCATGCTTTACTAGCTGAGCTGTCTCCCGAGGCCCTAGCGTGCAGATCTGAGCAGGCACAGCTTTTCTGCTCTGTCCTGGCAGCGTGATTCCAGTCAAGAGCCAGCAGTACTTGAGACAGTCGTCAGGTTCCACCCCCACCTGCCCTACTCATCAGAGCTCCATCTCTGACTCAGGCTGCAGGAGGACAGAACCCTCTGTGTATAGTTTCTCCCCCGGGTTGGGATGGTTCCTCCAAGGCTGCTCCTGGCTCTGAACATTTCAAGTTCCTCCCCACTGCCCACGGGTTTCTGGCGCCAAGCGAGAGCTGCAGAACACGGTGGTGTCTATGATTTTGGATCCTGTACTGGAGGTGGGACTGGAGAGAGAATTCCTGGACTCCATTTCTACCTCGGGATGCTGAGCGGTAACATGGAAACAATCGGGTATGCCATAAACACAGCGGCGCAGTGCCAGATGGAATCGCTTTCTGACTGAGCGGCTCCCGCAGGGGTCCCCAGACCACTTCTCCACTCAGAGCTCCGTGGGAGGAAGCTCTGACACTAAATTTCAGGGCCCACCCTCAGCTGTGGGGGACTTGAACAAAAGGAGCTCCTCCAGTAGGAGCCAAAGCCACCAAGGGGACAGAACTTCTTGCTGGAAACACCTTTCAAGGCAGAGAAGGGGATAAACTTCCTGAGTGTCCCTTGCACCCAGCACCTCCTAGGCTGTCTTTGGTTGGACCCAGCGTAAACACAGCAGACCTGAGGGCACTGTCCCTGTCGTCTGTAAGAGGTCACATTGGCCACGCCAAGGAGGGCCTGGCGTGATTCTAGGAGACCAGTATGAAGAGTATGAAGAAAAGCTGTGTCTTCCTGCCCCTCCCAATACACAGGCGCCCCAACACTGCTTCCCTGGTGCTTGAGACCCAAGACGGCCCTGTTTCTGGCGTCAGCCCCCTCACCCTGTGCCGCCACCGCTTGCTTTCTCTCCCACGTCCGCTCTGTGCACAGAAGTTTAGACTCCAATTTGTGTGGACTGGGTTGTCCTCTTAAGTCTTGGTCACTGTCCTATTGCTGTGAACAGGGTTTTTCTGTGGCTTTGGAGCCTGTCCTGGAGCTTGCTCTGTAGACCAGGCTGGCCTCAAACTCAGTGAGATCTGCCTGCCTCTGCCTCCCGAGTGCTGGGATTAAAGACGTGCTTCAACAATGCCAGGCTCACAGTAACTCTTATAAAGGAAAGCATTTAACCGGGGTCTTGGTTACATTTCCAGAAGTCCATTATCATCCTGGCAGGGGGCATAGCAGCAGGCAGGCAGATTTGCTGGAGTAGCAGCTGAGAGCTTTCCATCCTGCTCCGCAGGCAGCAGGCAGAGAGAGACTGGGTCTGGCCTCGGCTTTTGAAACCTAGAAGCTTTCCTCCTCCAAGGCCACACCTCCTAATCCTTCCCATACAGTTCACCAGCTGGGGATCGGGCATCCAAACACATGAGCCTGTGGGGCCATTTTCAAGCACACCACCGCACCCTACTGTCCCCCAAGTTCCACAGTGAAGTCTTAACCCTCAGTGGGACCATTTGGATATGCAGCCCCTCGGAATGTAATGAAGCTGGGACCTGAGTCCTTAGAGCTGGCATCCTTATGAGATGGGGAGGGGGCAGCAGGGTCCACATCCAGTGCGTCAAAAAGGCCACAGGCAAGCAAGATGACAAAGACTTCTCTGGAAATGAGTTCCAGCTGCATGCTGGCCTTATACTTTTGGTTTCCTGAACTGTGGGGGAAGTGGAGGTCTGTTACCTTCAACCACCAGTTAGGGGATTCTGACATGACTACCTGAGAAGCTGTCTGAAGAGGATATGGTCATGCTGTGAAAGGCCAGCATGCTGGGCCTTTGTCCTGTGTAGCCCAGGCTGGCCTTGAACTCGTGGCAATCCTCCAGCCTCAGCCTTCAGAGTGTGGGAACCACAGGCATAAATCACCATGCCCAGCTTAATCTTGAGGAATGAACGGTGAGGCCATCCTTAGTCCATGTTGTGTTGGGATAATTTGCATGTTACAAATTAGCACATTGAATTCATAAATTGTTGCATTTACTGCCACTTGATAGAAGCAGCAAGCCTCCCCTGTGACTGAATTCGCTATGGGATGCTTGCTAGAGCCTAGAACTGGACAGTCACTGCTTTGAAGACAGCAGCTGCTCAGTGGGCCAGAACACTTACCATTCTCCTGGGGTGACAGGGACTCTCAGACCTCCAGGGGAGTTTGCTCCACAGCCACCATGGGTGCTTTGAAGTGGGTCTTGATGACAGAGAGAAAGCAGCCACTGCCCTAGCCCAGAGCGAGGTTCTCACCTGGTGTGAATATTCCTCAGGGGATCTGAGTGCCCTGGAGGGATATTAGTTTCAGAACTCAGGAGCTGGCTGGTGCTGACCTTTTTTTTTTTTTGGTCTCTCATTCTGTCTGGCTGTTTCCAGTCTTGCTCTCACACCCTCTGACACTTTGGGTGCTCCAGGATGACACACTCCAGCCCCTGTGCTGGCTTTGGGGACTTCTGGTCCCTGCTGGCGACTCCCCGTTGTAGTCCAGTGGCACCCTGAGGGGGCTCCCTGTGCTGACTTCTGTAGCTCCCAGTGGCCGGTCCTTGCCGGTCACTAAGGCTGCAGAGCAAGCAGGAGCTGCACAGGTCAGCACTAACATACAGACCCCATCTTCTCATCTCTCTCCTGGGGAAAGTCTGCCTGTGGGCCACTGAAGGCCACGTGTCCCTAAGTCAAGTGTGAAGAAGTTATCTTTGTGCTTGGCCGTCAGCTACCAACCTGCAGCATCCTCAGATGGGTTAAGTTTGAGTCCTGAGGATTGATGCTCAGATCCAGGGCCATGGTGATGTCCTGTGCCTGTAATCCTGGTGCTGGGGAGGTAGAGGCAGGTGAATGAATCCCTGGGGCTCACTGGCCAGCCACACTAACCAAATTGGGGAGCCCCTAGTTCCAGTGAGAAGTCCTGCCTGCCCCCAAAAAACAAGGTGGACGGCTCCCTAGGAATGAGGTTGCCTCTGACCCCCACGTGTACATGTGCACACGGAAGAATTGATGGTTAGCATGAGACCGCCCCACCAAACATTTGGAATATACTTATGCCTAAAAAAGTGGTTGGCCCCACATCAGAGCATCCTATCTTTTCTGGGCAAGCTCACCTGGGAGGACAGTTCAGGTCCCCATCGGGTACCGATATTATGTGATGGGTTATGACACATCACAGTTGGGATGCCTGCTTCCCAGAACACACCGGGCCCCTCTTCCTCATCTGTGTGGCAGGTACCTTTGCTGGCTTCACACTGAGGGAGGAGCCTTGTATCCACGTCTCCTTATGTGGTGTCTGGGACAGCGTGATGTCAGTGTCTCAAACATCCACATCCTGTTGATAAGGAAACGGTGCCTCCAAAAGCTAAAACAAATCCAGACAGTAAGAGCTACAGATCCTTTAGGATACAACCCTGCCTCCAGGGGTTGCATCTGGTCTTGTAGCTGAGCCCACATGGGGAGCCCTAACCCCAACAGACCACGGGCACCTCACACAGTCAGTCAGCACAACACCTCTCTTTGGTTGGCATTTTGTGGGTGGGTGGGCTGTTAGCCTCTCACAGCCTGCCAGACAAGAAGCAGGCCCTTGGCTTTATAGGGAAAAGAGCTAAAAGGCCTGGGGTCTCCTGGATTAAAGGCCAAGGCCTCTGGTGAGATGGCCACCAAGATCGCCACCCCCTGCTTTTGTGGAGGAAGAAGTCAAACTTGCATAGGACAAAGGTCCTCCAGGCCACCGTGGCCACCAGGGCAGCTGTGTCTTCTTGCACGAGTCCCTGGTGACTGTTGACCTTTCCTCACAGCAGAGGCTGGGGAGGGTCATGGGACCTTCACCAGAAATTCCAGCTGCCCCTCCCAGCCACTTGTATGAAAGTCTGCCCTAATTGCATGTGGCCTCTTGGTGGGACGGGGCCAGAGTATATGGGCTGAGGGAGGCTGACGAGGCTCTGTCTATGAGACTATGGGGAAGCCGTCCTCTGTGCTGGGCAGAGACTTTCCAGTCTTTGGGATCACCTCTCAGCCAGGTTCTGTAAGTAAGCCCAATAAACCCACAGGTTTATCCCAGGGGAAGCTTCCTCCGTTTGTCATTGTCTCACGTCTCCCCAGGGACAGTGGTTTGAATGAGAAATGTTCCTGCATGGTCTTGGACATTTGAATGCCTGGCTCGTGGTCAGGGCGACATTTGGAGAGGTTATGAGAAGGTGCAGCCTTTCTGGAGGAAGTGTGTCTTGGGGCGGGGGGAGGCAGCCTCAGACAGTGGAAAGCCTCATGGCACTTGGAGGTCTCTGCCTCTTGCTTATGGTTGGGATGTGACCTCAGTTTCCGGCTCCGGCCACCACGCCTGCCACTTGCTGTCACGCCTCCCCATCATTATGGACTCTAACTCCTCTAAACCCAGAAGCCAAAGAAGCGCTCTCTTCCTTAAGTTGCTTTTGGTCAAAGTATTCTATCACAGCAACAGAAAAATACGTTAGGGAATGAATTCTCACAGATTCACAGCCAGAGGTGGGCAGAAGCCCTGGGCTGGCAGAGAGGCTCCTCAAGGGCCTGTCAGCCCCACAGCTGCACAGTACCCCACTTGGGCCCAGCTTCAGAGGCCAAGGGTGACTGTGGGGAGTGGTTGGGACAGCTCCTCAGCTCCATCTCTGCTGAAGATAAGCCCTGAGTAGTTGCTGGTGATAACCCTGGAATCTGCACTCCAGGCCCACCTGCAGCCCTTGATGCTGGGCTGGCTCCTCAGCACCTGTGAGCAAACAAGCAGCCGACCAAGGTTCGAGCTGGGGCCCCCACTCCAGGCCCCAAGGGGAAGGGCTGCTTGGGATGAAGTCTACTGGAACCCTCTAATCTCTTCTCTGTGTACCCCTGGCTGGCCTGGAACGCACTATGTAGACCAGTTCAAGGGATTTTCATGCATTTTAAGAAAAAAACAAAAAAACAAAAAAACTTAAGCTGATCGTAGTGACTCATGCCTGTAATTCTTTTTTTTTTTTTTTTTTTTTTTTCATGCCTGAATTTTAAAGTTTTAGAGGATTGCCATGGATTTTAGGGCCAGTGTGAGGTACAGAGTGAGTCCCAGGTCTGGGCTGTGGAGGGAGATTTTTGTCTCAAAAAAACCAATGACAGAGCTGAATATGGTGGTAGAATACACCTTTAATCCCAGCACTCAGACAGAGGCACGCACAACTCTGAGTTCGAGGCCGGACTGGTCTACATAGCCAGGGCTACGTGGAGACACCGTGTCTCCAAAAACCAACAAATAAAATAAAAATCCAATTCTTTTCTGTAGACAATCTCGTGCCCATGTTGGGAATTGATCTGTGGCCACAGTGAGTCTGTGTGGTGATTGACAGGACGGTTGGAATCCCAGAGCCCATATGAAGCCAGGATTGGTAGTGCAGGCCTGGAACTCCAGAAGAATCTCTAGTTTGCAGGCCAGCTAGCCTGGTGTACACAATGAACAAGAGAAAGGGACTCGTCTCAAACATTGGAGAAGGTGAGGACAGGCACCTCCACACATGTGCTGTGGCTGGAATGCACACTCACACAGACACAAGCATATATGCAATGCATAAAGAAACAAAGTGGTGAGTACATTAACTAAAAGTTCCTCACACCTCTCTATTTACCCCAACTCATAAGTATGGGAAAAATTCCTCAGACAGAGTTTGGGTTTTTGGACCCTTAGGCTAGTAGCTATCTCTACAGTACTGCTGTGCTTGACCCAGGCCACAGATTTGGAAATGGTCAAAGCAGTAGGAGGACACTCCACACACACACAACCACACACACACACACACCCTCACACACACAACCACACACCCACACAACCACGCACACACCCACACACACACCCTCACACACACACAATACACCCACAACCCCCCACAACCACACCCCCCCACACACACACACAGAGAGAGAGAGAGAGAGAGAGAGAGAATTGTGCATGGGCAGCTAAGGTGGAAAATGTGTTCTGCAAGGGACATATGTCCCAAGGCCTCTGTCCTGCCCAGGCCACCTGACCCTCTTGGGACAAAGTGCCTTCCTTGTCTATGGTGTCATCGTTTGAATTTCCCTGGTTTAGATGGCGGCCAGCGATGGTCCCTGGCTGAGCGTTCTGCTGTCTTCAGCCCCATCTCCTTGGGAGTGTGTTTTAATTTTGTAGCCATGATGGCAGATTTTTACCCTGAGTTACTGGCATCCAGTTGTCCTCCCTGGACTTGTTTATCTTAGATCTAGGAACTGGCCACCCTCTCTTGATACGTGGATCCTGGGGGCCAGGAGGCGCTCACCGGCCTGAGTTAGCAGGGTGCTGAACAGAGTTCCCAGGGACCTTTCTCAGGGTAGCACACCTGGGCTATAGCAGGGTATCAGTCACACATCCCATCTCATTATATCATCAGCACAGGAAGGCCAAGCTTGTTAATACCTAATTATACGCCCGTAGTTCTAGCCTGGCCTGTTAGGCTGTGTGTTATACCAATACTATAGAATAATATTATAATTACAATAGTGATACCGTTTATTGACCAGTTATTTTGTGCCAGGCACCATGCTAAGTATTCATAATGTGTAATGCCATTTTCCTTTCTCTTCTGTTTTGAGGCAGGGTCTCACCATGCAGCCCTGGCTGTCCTGGACTCACTATGTAGACCAGCCTAGATCTCACAGAGCTCTATCTGCCTGTCTCTATCTCGCAGTGCTGGGGTTAAAGGTGTATGCCACCACACCCAACATTTAATCTTTATGTTTTAAACATTTAAATTATTTTTAACTGCACCAGATTTACACATAGACACACGCACACACACATTTGTGATGCTGTGGGTTGGACTTAGGTTTGCCTACTGTAATTACTCTACCACTGAGCCAGACCCCACCCTCAAATGTACCTGTGAATGGGCCCATGTGATTTTTTTTTTTTTTTTTTTACACATGTGTGTCTTAGCAAATGTCCAAGTCATGGTAAATATGTTTGCCTCTGCAAAAATGGTGTAAACAGAATCCTATCTCCTAGCACTTATTACTGAATCGTGTGTGTGTGTGTGTGTGTGTGTGTGTGTGTTATATACATGGCCGTGTAGGTGTGTGCACATGTGTGTGTAAAGGCCAGAGGCCCACATCAGATGTCTTCCTTTATGATGTTCTAGTATATATTTTTAAGATTTATTTTATGTACTCATCTTTATGTATCTGCCTGTCTGGGTATGTGCATACGAGCGCAGGTGCTGTCAGAGGCCAGAAGAGGGCGCTGGATCCTGATGGAGCTGCAGTTATAGCCAGGTGTTGACCACCTGATATGGTGCTGAAATCCTCCCAAGAGCAGTATGCGCGCATTTTAATCACCGAGCTGTCTCTCTAATCCCTCCTCTGTATTTTTGGAGACAGGATCTCTCACTGGAAGTCTGGGTGTCTGGTCGTTGAGCCCCTGGTGCCCTCCTGTCTCCCCAGTGCTGAGGTAGCAATATGCAAGCACCTGGTTCTTTACCTGGGTGCTGGGGATCTGAACTCGGGTCCTTGAGCTTGAGTGGCAGGCACCTTACCAGAAGAGCATCTTCTCAGCTACGCTTTCAGATCCATCTGCATCTGGGTTCTGAGATTAGGGCCTACATCTCTGTGCTCTGCACTCTATCTTGCTTTTCTCAGACAAGGCCTCTCGTTGTTTTGCAGCTCACTGATTTGTTGAGGCTGCCTGCTCAGGGAGCCCCAGAATCTGTCTCTCTACCCGTGCTGTTATTCGGGCTTTTTCATTGGGGTTGGGGGATCAAGCTCGGGTCCTTATGCTCACATGACAAGCATTTTTACAGATAAGCTATTTCTCCAGCCCTCCTTGTCACTAAATTTTGTTGTTGTTTGTTATTGTGTTTTGTTTTTGTTTTTCGGGACAGGCTTTCTTTGTGTAACAACCCTGGCTATTCTGGAACTCCCTTTGTAGACCAGGCTGGCCTTGAATTCACAGAGATCCGCCTGCCTCTGCCTCCCAAGTGTGGGGATCAAAGGTGAGCGCCACCACTGCCCCTTGTCACTAAATTGTAACAGCACAGAGGAGGACTCTACTGGTGTCCCCTGTGACCTGGATCAGGTCACCGTGCCTGTGGGGTCTGACCTACAGCCAGGCCTCAGCCTCGGAGGACTCGGGTCACTTGCTCTGAGCTGAGTCCAGATGCAGGTTTTGTGCGTCTCTGCTTCTTCTGAAGCTTTTTTCATTTTAAAGTCACATACAAATAACTCCGTTCTCTGCTGGATCCTAGTCTTTGGCTGCCTTCGACACAGGCCTGTGGGAGGAAGGCCAAGCCGGTGTTTGAGCCATCCTTGATCTGGGGCCATCCTCTTCTCCGGGCCATGCCAAGCCTGGGATACAGGGGGCCTTCAGCCCCTTCTGGTCGGTAGGCTCCACTGCAGCTCTGGCAGGGACACCTGGCAGGGATGCCCATTTTAGGAAATCAGAAAAACAAACAGCATAAAGAAAATAAAAACTTTGCCCCAGAAATCCAAAACACATGCTGCTTTCCCAGTTGGGTTTGGGGAGTAGGGATCACATTGCCCCGGATTGCTTAACTCACTCAGATTCTCTTGTATTTCTGTCTGAAACCAGAGGGCAGGTAGTCGGTGTGTGGGTGTTCAGCTACCCAGAGCAAGGACAGGGCACCCTCTGTCCCCGGCATCCCCTGCAGAACTGTCTCATCGGGAAGTGACTCAGGCCACAGGAATGTCTAATGCTGCCTTTTCTTGTTGGCTGCCTGTTCCTTACCCCAGGTTCTATCTTGGGGACACAGTTGGTGTTCACTAGTGCTAGGTGGTCTGGCACATAGACGATGCCTCCTAAGAGTTCCTTGACTGAATACATGGGGCTGGGAAAGGTGGTGTTGTGGGCATTCATCCACAGATGCAGCGTAGCTCATCCGGTGTGGATGGGCTGTTGATGGTGATGAGGTGCCTTTAGCGCACTCAGGAGAAGACGCCTTCTCCACTCCTCTGTGGCCCTGGCCACCTCACCTGAGTCACACTGAGTCTGGAGTAGTATGTCAGTTCAAGTTCCCTTACAATCCCCATCTATCTACCAGTTTGTTCATCCACCTGCCCATCCGTCCATCCATCTGTCCTTCCACTCACATATTTAACTATCCATCCATCCACCCACCCATTCACCTACCTACTTATCTATCTATTCACTCCATCCATCTCCCTACCCATCCATCCTCTTCCTGGTGGACTGGCCAGGACTTGCAGGCTGACTAAGTAGGTGAGTGGTTGAATGGACGGACAGATGGGTAGATGGATGGATGGACGAGTGAGTGTAGGAATCTAAGGGAAGCCGTTGTCCCCTTTGACCAATAGCCAGGATAGATGTGTGTCAGGCGGTGGAGGCTACAGGAAGCGTCTCTGTTTCGCTGTTGGGAATGGACTCTTCCATCTTGCCTAGGTTGGGGAGTCCTTGGTGACTCTCTGAAGGCACTTAGGACGGTCGCTCTGGACGCCCTGACCTGCTGTAGTGGGGTGGCCACGTGGGTTCTTGAGTCTGCTCCTTGAGGCAGCCCATGGGTGTACTCAGCTTAGCACCTCACAAAGTCCTCAAGCGAGGACTTGCCCACCACAAGGCCCTCCAACCGGGGAGCGCCAGCCAAGGGGCACATGTGATTGGAGGCAGAGTGTGGCAGGCTTAGCTGGTCCAAACGGCCTGTGCTTCCTCTTGTGGTAGAGAGAGAGAGAGCAGTCCCAACCCCTCTTTCTCAATGTAACCTGCTTGGAGGATGTGTGGGGCTCGTGGTCCTTGCATAGGGAAATCCTGTTAAGCAAGTGTCTTTTTATTTTTATTTGTTTTAAAGACAAGGTTTCTCTGAGGCCCTGGCTATCCTAGAACTCACTCTGAAGACCAACTGGCCTTGAACTCAGAGATCCGCCTGCCTCTGCCTTCTGAGATTAAAGGGGTGTGCCGCCACCACCTGGCCAGATGTGGGTCTTGGGTGGTAGGTGGTGGCTGGGTGCTGGCCCCGGTCCATCAATGGTCTGTACTGTGAGGCTGTCTGACCCGGACCCAGACATGGATTGTCACTGTGGCTCCAGCTTCTGGCTGCTGTGTGTCCCCAGGCAGGTTACCCTGAGGCTCAGCTCCCCGGTCTGCACAATGGGTCCTGTGACAGTTGTGTGAAGCAGGTGGGTGGCTGTCATCACTCTGAGGGACAGGTGACTACCTGTCTGGGTTTATTTGGTTCTGCAGTCCTTGGCAGGTGCAGAAATGAGGACACACCCATGTTTGCCACCCACCAGGAGGCCTTGTGTGACATTTTCCTGTTGTTTCTGTCCTTAGGAGTCACACGGACCTCCAGCGGCCGCCTTCGGAGGCTTGCGGATCCCACAGGCCCAGGTAAGCTGCCTTGGCGGGGAACCTTCAGGAATAAGGGCACCCCACCACCCGGGCCTGCTGTCCTCGAGCTCCTCCCCAGAGGAACACTCTGCTGGGTTGTGGTGTATTGCAGATTGTATTGTATTGCTCACTGGTTTGCACATAATTTATTTATTTTCAATGAAATTCTACAGAATTTGTCATATAAATTTGTGGCTATGAAAACAGGCTATTGTGGACCAACCAGGGCTGCCCCAAGGCTCCAGACTTCTAGGCATTCCCAAGGTTAGGTTGCTTCTCTTAGCTCTGTCTTCAGGGCGTGGCCTGACAGGGTGGCTGGCTCTCTGCAGGGAGACATGCTGACATTAGGGAGGGTGTCTGCTTTAGCTGTGTGTGATGTGGATGGTGTGCCAGTGCGGTACTAAGGGTCTGGGTGTCGGGAGAGGAGGGTGGTGATGCCCCAGCTGGAGGTGGCTGGGCTGCTGAGCAATTCAGCACTTGTGGTTAAGAGGCACCCCCCCCCCAATAGCCACGAGACGCACTAAGTGCTAGCCGGCCCTATCACTGGGGCCTCGTGCTTTGCGGTGGCTCTGCCTCTCTCCCCTTCTTGTTGACCAGCCTTGACCCAAAGGGTTGCAGATAGGCAGATCTTAGGGGCTCGGGTCTTGGAGAGCTGGTGCCCTTGGGCTGCGTGCATGAGGTCTCCCTCTGCTGTTGCCTCCCCAGGCTCAGGCCAGGCAGTTCTGTGCCGTCAGCATTTGGCAGCCTGGACTTGCTGGGCTTGGAAGCCTAAGGCGTAATTTGCAGGAGCCTGAGGCTGTAAGCAGTGATTTGGGCTTGCTTGGGGTTTGTTTGCTGACACAGTCTCCCCCCCTCTCCCCCCCCCCCCCCCCCCCCGTCTTCTTCCCAACCTTGGTTACACACCCTGGCTGGTCTCCTGTCCAGGATTTTCTATCTGATCCCCTGGGGTGAGATGGGTTCGTGACTGTTGGGTCCATTTTCTGTTCTTTCTGAGCTGTTTAGGTCTGGGCAGGTGTAACCATTCAGGGCACAAACCACAGTCTCTTAGTTTGGATGACACCCACAATAAAGCTTTGCGTTTTCTTACTTTTCATATTTATTTATATTTTTGGGGTGCTAGGACTTGAACCTAGGGCCTTGTGCACACTAGGCAAAAGCCCCACCATTAAGCACATTAATAACGATGATGATGACTGGGCATGGTGGTTCAAGTCCAATAACCCCTGCCTTAGCCTGGCTACACAGTGAGTTTTCAGGCTAGCCTGGGCTACAATGTGAGACTGTCTCAAAAACACCCCCGCCCAGCCGAGTGTGGTGGTGCATGGCTGTTATCCCAGCATTTGGGAGGTAGATACTGGAGGATCAGGAGTTCAAGGTCATCCTTATCCACCTAGTGAATTCAAGGACAGCCTGGGCTATGTGAGACCCCACCTCAACAGAACA
Organism: Phodopus roborovskii; assembly: GCF_943737965.1. Classification (NCBI taxonomy): domain Eukaryota; kingdom Metazoa; phylum Chordata; class Mammalia; order Rodentia; family Cricetidae; genus Phodopus; species Phodopus roborovskii. The sequence continues at coordinate 31,015,007 of NW_026125052.1, forward strand.
CATCAGCACAATGTAAAGGGATAGATTATGTAAGGAATAACATAACCAAACACAGAGTTGCCCACCAGCCATCTCTAGCGATGAGACACTAAAGGGTAGCCAGCATCCCAGGGAGCCTTTCCCTATTCCTACTGGGATGCCTGAGTACTGCCTGAGTTTGGGATATCTGTGGCTTTGCTTCTGAACAGTGTACATCACCTGTATACTGCCAGCACCACATAATTGTATACCCCTGTATACTATCAACGTCACAGCATTTAGGGGTTAGGTTGGGCCCTGGAAGTCCTCATGGCTTTGGCTCGCCTAATCCTCCCCAGAGCTGGTAGTTTGTCTACTGCTGGCTTTCCATGGAGCATTTCTCTGCTCCCGACCCTCCTGGGCAGGACCTTCTGCATGCTTCCGTAGGTGGAGGGTGGGATGGACAGATGGCCACCTCTGTCCTTCTAGACAATGCTACAATGCCCTTCCCATTGCTTTCCTGGCCTGTTCTCCCACACTTGTCCCCTGTCTATGCTCCAAGCAGCCTGTCTGGGCAGACCGCAGCCTTCATCGACCTTTGCCCTGGTTCCCACGGCTCGCGTAGCATTTCCTGGGCTGACTCTGAGCTTCTCTACCTCCAGCCCAGAATTCCCGGAGCCTTCTGTGCCATTGTGACATCTGGTGTGTGTTTGGGGCCTATTTCTGCCTTCCGGTACCTCTGCGGTCTGTGGCTTTGTCCCTAACTCCACCATCAACCCGTCTCGAAGGTGCATGCCTTTGCAGAAGTCATTGGCTAGATGCTTTGAGATAAGGTCATCCTGAGCTACCAAGTCCAAGGACTGGTGTCCTCAGGACTAAAGGGGATGCCACATGAAGGTGAAGCCAGGGGTAGGGACTGGAGCAATACAGCCGTAAGCCAAGGACAGCCTGACAAGAGGCCAGGGACAGCCCTTCAGGAACAGCACTTGCCGGCACTGATTTTGGACTTCTGGCTTCAAAGCGAGCTCTGCTTTGTGAAGGGCCATTTGTGGGTCTTCAATATGGAGTCCCACGGCACTCAGACATCTTCTGTCTGTCCTAGACAGATGCTCCTCCTTTGAAGGGTCTTCCTGGAACACTGTGGGGATGCTGATGTGTGAGGATGGGAAAGGCATTGTCCCAGCTGCTCTGCCTCCCTCGGTCCCTAACACAACATCTTACACACCTCGCTCCCATGAATGCTTGTCTGTAACTAATTGTCTGGCTGCTGCCATCATCCTTAGTAGGTTCCAGATAAGTGGGACCTGTCCTGAGTGTCCTGTTTCTTCTTAGGGCTCTGTGTCCTGCCGCCTTTGGGGGGAGGCTCTACTGTGGGTGTGGGTGTTGACGGCTGATGACCCTGTGCCAGGCTATGTTAACGAGTGCGCCACACGGCGGGAGCTGGCGGAGGGAGAGGTAGCAGGGCACCTTGTCTCTGGGCTCCTCCGGTGGGCACCCACCCCACCCCACCCCTCCCTTCTCTGGCCCAGTGTTCTCCTCTCCTGCTTTTCTTCAATGCCTCAGCCTTACTGCCAGTTTTAGAGAGGTTTCTATTGCTGTGATGAAACACCATGACCAAAAGCAACTAGGGGGTGGGGGGAGGGGACTTATTTTACCTCACAGCTTATAGTCTATCACGGGGGAAGTTGGGGCAGGAGCCCGAGCCAGGCACTGAAGCAGGGTCCATGGAGGATGCTGCTTGCCTGCTTCCTCAGCCCGCTTTCTTGTAGCACCCAGGACCCCCTGGCCACAGGGGGCACCGCCCACAGTGATCTGAACCTGCCCATGTCAATCATCAACCAGGAAAGCGTCCACACGCTTGCCTACAGGCCAGTCTGATGGAGACATCCTCTGGACTGGGGTTTCCTCTTCCCAGACATGCCTAGGTTTGTGTCAAGTGGACAGAAGCCAACCAGGACACTACCCACCCAAGTCCTCAGGCCAGGCCAGCAGCCACACACAATCTTGACCCCTGCCTCTTCACCCGACATGGGTCGGTCCCCAGCCCTCTTCCCTCTGGTGGCCCTGGGTGAGCAGATTATGCTTTGGGCCACATCCTGATCTCCACTGTCTCCTCAGACCTCTCTTGTTTATTCGTGTTCTTCTTTTGCAGGCTCCTCCCTGTGCACAGCTGATAATGCATCTTGTCTAATATCTTCCCCTCTCCATCCCCACCCGTTCCCCCAGCATCCCTGGCCTTCCCACTTAGTCCTCCCTGGGCTAGCCTGCTTTCTTCCCCTCTGTTGGAGCTTTCTGGAAAACAGCTTCTCTGTCCTGCTGGTTCTAGGTAGGATCCTGAGCCACACTGGCTGGCCTTGCCTGGCATGTATAGTTAGCAGGTTGCCCTTGGCCATTTCTGTCTCCTATGCAAGGGACACACGGCAGGCGCTTTTGGATCGGACGTGATAGAAACAAGGGGGACTAACAGAAAGAGCCAGTTTAAAACAGGGATAGCAGACTTCTTTTACTTTGACCAAGAAGTAGCTGTCCTGAGGCAGAAGTCCCAGGGAGGAGCAGAAGGCTCGGGGAGGAGCAGAAGGCTCGGGGAGGATCAGAAGTCCCGGGGAGGATCAGAAGGCTCGGGGAGGAGCAGAGGGCTCGGGGAGGAGCAGAAGGCTCGGGGAGGATCAGAAGTCCCGGGGAGGAGCAGAAGGCTCGGGGAGGATCAGAGGGCTCGGGGAGGAGCAGAGGGCTCGGGGAGGAGCAGAGGGCTCGGGGAGGAGCAGAGGGCTCGGGGAGGAGCAGAGGGCTCGGGGAGGAGCAGAGGGCTCGGGGAGGATCAGAAGTCCCGGGGAGGAGCAGAAGGCTCGGGAGGATCAGAAGGCTCGGGGAGGAGCAGAAGGCTTGGGGAGGATCAGAAGTCCCGGGGAGGAGCAGAAGGCTCGGGGAGGAGCAGAGGGAAATGGAGGGTTTGGGTGGTTGCTGCCTACTAGGCGTTTAGGACTGTTTAGATAAATGTTTAATTATGTGGGCTTGTGTGTGTGTGGGGGGGGGGGAGAGAGGGAGAGGTGTGAGGGAAGGTGCCTATGGAGGCCAGGAGAAGGCATCAGACCCTCTTGAGCTGGAGTTACAGATAATGGTGGCCACCCGAGGGGAGGGAGAGCCTAGGTGCCTTTTTTTTTTTTTTTTTTTTTTTTTTTTTTTGGTGACAGGGTTTCTCTGTGTATCAGAGCTATGGCTGTCCTTGAACTCATTTTGTAGACTGGCCTCAGACTCATAGATCTGCCTGCCTCTGCCTCCTAGGTGCTGGGATTAAAAGTGTGTGTCCCCATGTCTGGCAAGTACTACACGCTTTTAAACTGCTAAGCCATCTGTCCAGCCTGTGAGTGTTTAAAAAAGTTGTTCTATGTGTATGAGCTTTGCTGTATGTATGTATGTCTTTGCAGCATGTGCAGGCAGTGTCCTTGGAGGTCAGAGGGCATCGGTCATCTGAAGCTGGAGTGGGGGCTGGGAAACAGCCGGGTCTCTTCAGCCCCCTGTGGATTTAGAGTTCTCAAATGTTCGCTTGGTCGTTTGGTTTGTTTGGGACAGGACCTGGCTATGTAGTACAGGTTGCCTTCAAGCCTGAGATCCTCCTGCCTCAGCCTCCTGAGTGCTGGGACCATCAGCGAGTGGCACCTGCCTGCTACTACAGTGTGAGCACAGCGGAAAGCCTTGGGAACGCCCTGCATGAGGATGGATTCCCGGCCACCTGTGTCCCCCAGGCCAAGCGAGGCAGATGGACACACCTTCACCCTTGCAGAGTTCTTTTGGGAGGAGCTGGTTTGGACTGGCTGTGTGTTGCCATCTCAAACTCATTGTTTATCCAGCAAATATTTATGGGGTGCCTACTGAGTAAGCAGGCTTCCTGTGGGAAGCCTGAGCTGCATCTCCACCCCCACCCCCTTCAGTTCCCGCTCTAGTTTGGGGTCAGGGGGGTGGGGTGGAGTCAGATGGCTGAGCAGGAGGACCTATGGTGAGGAATCTGGGCTACTTCTCCCTCTTGGTCTGCTTCCACACTGACCTGGAAGGGTGCCAGAGCGGCAAGTTCAAGTGGTAGCCACAGATGCCCCGCCACCACCCCACCCTACTCTGCCCCGCCCCACCCCACCCCTGCACAGAGCTGGCTGGTATTTACTTAGGAAGGCGGATCTTGAGGTACAATAAAAAGCTGAGAGAAGCTTCTAGATGGGAATGTTGCGGCCCCAGGCTGGAAGTAGCTTGCTGTGGAAGCTGCAGCAGCCCAGCTAGGGCCTCTTCCTGCTGCCCACTCTGTGGGCATAGCCGGGCTCCAAGAGGGCAGCCTGAACAAGTTTGTTTCTAATGCAGGGACTTTGACCTCAGTGACCTCACCTGGGAATGAGAGTATTTTATTTATTACTACTTTTGCATAGACCCTAGCTATGTAGCCTGGCTAATCTAAAACTCACTAAATAGGCCAAGCTGGGCTCGAATTTACTGTAATCCTCCTGCCTCTGCCTCCTAAGGGCTGAGATTACAGGGTGTATCACCATCCTTGGCATAGGAAACTCTGTGTGTGTGAGGCATGTGTGTGTGTGCATGTGCGAGAGCACGCATGTGTGTTCATGTGCATATGCATGTGGACATGCATGTGAGCATGCATGTAGACATGTGTGTGAGCATGCATGTAGACTGTGTGTGAGTATGCATGTGTTCATGTATGTGAGCGTGCATATGAACATGCCTGTGAGTGTGCATGTGTCTGCTTATATATGTGTGGGGGCCAGATGATAAGCTTGGCCATCATTTACCAGGTACCCACTACCTTATTTATTTATTTATTTATTTGAGACAGGATCTTTCGCTGTCCTGGCCTAACCAAATAGTCTGTGCTGGCCAGTGAGCCACAAGGACCCTCCTGTCTCTGCCTTCCAGCATTGGGATCAGGTGTGAACCATTATTCCTGCCCAGCCTTTTTACATGGGCGATAATGGGGATCAAACTCAGGTTCTTGTGCTTGGAAGACAAGTTCATGCCAGTTCCCCAGATGCCATTTGTTTGGGTGATTGTTTATAAGGTTGGGTTTGGGTGCTCTTAGGTCCCTGTCCTGAGGGAGGGGACATGATAAATGGCAGGGAGCAGCCTAGAGAGGGGTAGTATGCTCTGTTCCTCCCTTCTTACAGGACCTCCCCCCCAGAGCACAGCAAGAGCCCAGCCCTGAGGACCCTTCACAGCCCCTTTTCTGTGGGCCCTGTTGCCTAGGTCACGGTCATGTGGGGGAGTTCTTCCTTTCCTGTTTTCCCTGGAGTCTCCTGATCACTGTCAGTAACTCGGGTTGCCTGGCCACACCTGGCACTCCCCAGTGTTGGGGTATGCAGATATGTGTCCCCCCAAAGGGGTCTGAGGAGCCACGAAGGCATGTTGGCATCTTGACTGAGCATGCTGTTAGATGCAGTCTGGATGCAGTCTGGGAAAGCCCTAGTGGCCCCTGGTCCCATAGCTCTCTCTGAAGTCACCTGTACCTTTTTCCTTGGCCCCATAGCAGTAGGCACTTTAATTCAGGGACCCAAAGGTCCGCTCGGAAGAAGCCACACCAAGAAAGTTCCAGGGACAGAGTTGTCTGGGAGAGCCATCTCACATTATGGGGTAGGACAGAGGAGATGAAGCAGTCCTGGAAGTCTTCCTAATAGAGGCAGTAATGCCTGAGTCCCCAGCTGCTTCTTTAAGTGGGTTTGTGCCCAGTGAGCGGGTCTGCAGCTTGGAGGGGGTGTAAACCGGTGAGTGACATCACAGCATGGTGTAGCCAGGGCATCTGGGTCATGAGTGCAGGTCAGGTGCTTGGTGAAACCTGGAACGCTGACCTGGGAGCTGGAAGGGGCTGGAGATGTGTAGGCAGTCTGGGGGAGAGCTGGGGGGCTTTGGGCTGCATAGCCTGATGTCCCAGAGCTGTGTCCTGGGCGGTCTGCCTCCCTAGAAGAGCGAGCCTGTCCACATTGGAAAAGCAGTTGAAGCTAAGCTATCCCTCCCGCGCCATCCTATTCCCTGAGTGTAAGCGTCACAGCTCCTTGTGTCGCCCTGGGTCAGGAGGGGCATGTGTGGCCGATACACACTGTGGGCTGTGGATTTCTTGGCTCCTGTAGCCGGGGCTTGCCCTGCCTCTCACCCTTTCTCTTCGAAGCCTCTGCCTGTGACTAATGCAGCTTTCCATCTGAGCCGTCTGCACTGCCAGACTTTTTGTTTCAAATTATTTCCTCCGTTGGGCCAGTGCTCTTAGATTTTTTTTAGGCATGGCAGAGAGACAAACTAGGTCCTCAAAAGCTAAGGGTCACAGTGACTACAGACACCACAGCAGGAAGCCGGGGGCGTGGACAGCATGGCATCTGCAGGAGGCGCCAGCCCTGGCCTGGGCCCATTGGTGCACACGGCCTCTAAGTCCTTCTGGTTTTTTGCTGCCCTAGGAGTTGGGCCTGTGGAGTCTCATGTGGGAGAGATGATTTCTTGTTACTATTTTTTTTCTTTGTCTTACTAAATGTGACAGAATGAACAGACATTGCTTTTATAAGCAGAAAAACCATCAAGGAATATTTTTTTTCAAAGTCAAGAGAGAGTAAATGAAACCAGGCCGGATGGTGCACACTTGCAATCTTAGCACTTGGGAGGTAGAAGCAGGAGGCCCAGCAGGCAGAGTTGGGGCTGGGGCCATGGCTCAGCGGTTAAGAGCACTGACTGCTCCTGCAGAGGACCCTGGTTCAATTCCCAGTATCCACATGGTAGCTCACAACCATCTGTAACTCCAGTTCCAAGGATCCAATGCCCCCTTCTGGCCTGCTTGGGTACAAGACACACACATGGCACTTATGTGTACACCTAGACAAAACACTCAAATAAAAAAGAAAACAAATAACAAACAACCAAACAAGGCTCCAAAAACCCATGATGTTCGGAGACACCCTCTGCTTCATGCTGCATGCTGGAGGCTAGCCTGGGCTATCTAGGGCCCTATTTTGAGAAAGTTCTTTCCTCCTTGGGGGAAAGAGAGGAGAGAATAAAAGGAAGTAAATACAACCCCAGCCCACCTCAAACTTCCTCCTCCTGCAGGGTCCGGCTGTTTTAGATGGAAGTGGTCAGTACTGCTCCCGGCATGGCTCAAGAGCTCAGTTTGGTCTGCACAGGGTACCTGCCTAAGTTCTCCAGCTGCCCAAACAAGAAAGCCATACAGACGTGCTTTCTCACAGTCCTGGGCCCACAAGCGTGCTTAGCATCCCTGTGGGTGTGTAGTTAGGGTTAGGGTTAGGGTTAGGGTACCATCTGGAGACTTACAAGGAACCCCTTGCCTACCCCTGCCAGCTGTGCGGAACTCCAAGTGTCCCTTGGCTTTTGGCCACGTCATTCCAGCCTTACGACAGTGTCTTCCATGATCTGTGTGGCCTTCACTTCCTTCCCTCTATGTGGCGAACTTCCTCTCATTTTAAAACAGCCCCACCCCCAAGAGAGAAAGAGACAGTCGGACAGGAAGCTATTGGAAGAGAGTCCTTAAGAACTATGATAAAGGCTTCTAAGTTGATGGCTCTTGGCGGGGGTGAAGACTCAGTTTTCTTCCTTCCTTCCTTCTTTCCTCCCCTCCTGTCCCCTGCCCTCTCCTCCCTCCCCTCCCCTCCCTATTTCCCTTCCTTTCTTCCTTTTTTCTGAGACAGGGTTTCTCTGTAGCTTTGGAGCCTGTTCTGGAACTAGCTTTGTAGACCAGGCTAGCCTCCAACTCACAGAGTTCCACCTGCCTCTGCCTCCTGAGTGCTGGGACTAAAGGCATGCGCCACACCGCCCAGCAGGACTCAGTTTTCTTTAAGGGCTGGCCACTGGGAGTTTGACCATGATCCAGTGAGGGTATGGGCAACACAAATTAGACTTGGTATTTTGGGTTTTTTTGGAGGGGCTAAGGTGTGTGGGACCATCCCCCAGCACACTGTAGAAAAATCGAATCTCCACCCATCAACTGTGGCGGCTCCTCAGTTTCGGGGTGGGGGGCTCATGAAGCCCTCCCATCCATGCTGGACTTGTTGGCTTGATCTCTAGAAGGGGAGGCAACCTCAGCTGCTAAGTTCCCAGGTGCATTGTCCTGTTGTGTCCCCAGACTGTGTTAGGAGCCATCCTCTATCACCTCCAGCTCCCTCTTCCCAGTCCCTGAGCTTTGGGGGCGGGGCTTGGGATGTAAATGGCTGTTTGCAGCTCTTAAGGTCTTCATTCATTCAACCAGCCCTGAGTTTCCGTGTTAACCACTGTCTACCACACAAAAAGAACTTCTCTGATGAGTTCTTCTTTACGTTTATTTATTGTGTGTTGGGAGTGTGAGTGCCAGGGAGTATGTATGGAGGTCAGAGGTCAGGTGTGGGTAGCAAGTACTTTTTCCCACAAGAAGTCATTTTTTCTGCCCCCCCCCACATAGCCCAGGCTGGCCAAACTTCTGCCTCATCAAAATGGCCTTGAAGTCCTGATTCTCCTGCCTCCACCTTCCCAGTGCTGGCTTTACAGTTGCGCTAACGTATCTGGCTTATGTGGAGCTCGGAGTTTATGAGGCAAACATACCATCACCTTAGCCACATCTGCTGCCTTTTGGGCGATTCAGGACCAAGTCTCCCCTGAAGTCCCCTTTCTAACAAGACCTCAGCCATGGGTTGTAGATGTGAATTCTTAGGGGACCATTGGTCAGCTCTTCCATGCCCGAGTCTCTTCTCTCACGGTGACAGCTGCCCTTTGAGGCTTCCCTCCATGCTCCCTGGCAGGGACATTTGGCTTGATGTCTCCCAGGGGGCTAGGGATGATCTGCACATTCCCACAAGAAGATGTCTCCCTGTCTAGGGAAGGGCATTTGGGGTCCTGCCCCAGACAGGGAGGGGAGGGGCCTGGAGTGGTATTTTGGGCTTGGGGATGCTTTAGCTATGGGATGGTGAGGGAGGGTCTGCAAACTCAGAAGCCTCCAAGGGACCACTGGGGACCTAAGCACAGGGGACAGTGTGCGGCTTATCTGAAGGTTGTGACATTTGGGCTGGCGAACACCCAGTGGCCAGGCATTGCCTTTCCCAGGCTTGCCATGAGTCCTCCTCTCTTTCTCAAGAGAGACCATCGAAAGGCTTACAACCCTTATACAAAATTACTATGGAATAAAACCAAAACAACAGAAATATACTATAAGGCTGGGCGGCGGCGGCGGCACGTGCCTTTAGTCCTAGACTTGGGAGGCAGAGACAGGCAGATTTTAGTGAATCCCATGGCAGCCTGGTCTACAAAGTGAGTTTCAGGACAGCCAGGACTGTCACACAGAGAAACCCTGTCTCAAAAAACCAAAGAGAGAGAGGGAGAGAGAGGGGAAGAGAGCAATAGGGGAGAGAGGGGGAGAGAGAGAGAGACTGGAAGTCTGAGTGAAACAGTGACATGCCCTAATGAAAATCATGGGGATCTCCACAAGTTCAAGGCCAGCCTGATTGACTTAGAGTTCCAGTCTAAGTCCAATGCAATAAAGAGACACTGCTTCACAGAAACCCTGACACAGACGCATGTTTTCTTTAATAGATACTGGACAGCAAATGTCCCCCTTTCCCCCAGGTTTGAATGATCTTTTGCTACAAGGATGCCCCACACCCTGGGGCCCTTCCCCCAAACCCTCCTGCTGGTACTGCTGAGCCCATCAATCCAGCCAGGGCTCTGAGCCGATGCTGAGGGCTCCTCCTACCCCTGCCGGTGAGCAGCCCTTGGACCAGGTGTCCTCCAGGAAATAGAGCTGCGCCCTGGGGCCAGCCATGTTCTCAGAGAGCCGCTGAGTCTGGGGAAATCGCATCGAAGCCGGAGGACGCGCTCCCTCCCTAGGGACCGCTGAGACTTACTGACTCACATGTATGGGGTGGGAATCTTCCAGGAAGCCTCCAGCCAGCTCAGCCTCTGGGGAGGGAGTGTGGGGTGGGGACAGCCTGTCCCTCTGATGCTGCAGGCTAACAGGACAAGGGGACCTTTTTCAGGGTTTGTCTTGGGCAGGTATCTGGAACCTTCTCTCAGCCCTCCTGTCTGGGAGGTGGACCACTGCCTGCATAGATAGGTTGCCTGCGGTGGGGTTGAGATCTTGACCTGCCCAGTAAGGTGAGGCAGGCACGTAGGACATAGGCTTTAAAACGTTTAAAAGCCAAGAAAATCACAGCAACGCTGGACAGGAGGAAAATGAAAGACTTTGGAAGTGGCCAGGAATTTGACTCCACGGGTTGGTTTCCAAGAGCCTAAGTTAGGCATCTCCAAGTGGATATTAAAAGGGAACAGCCAGACTCCAGCGGCGGGGGCTGGAGGGGGCGGAGAGAGAAGGCGCTGCCGGAAGCTGCACGCTGGACGGCTGAAGCCACTACACTGAAGGCCAGGCAGCTGGTCCCGCGCTCAGGGAGAGGACCTAGGGAGGGAGAGGACCCAGGGACGCCCCAGGATCCCATCGAGGGCCCCCACTTTTCAGTTTCTCTTCTTGTGCTCCCTAACCCCCACACGCACTGTGTGGCAGAGACAATGCTACTTCAGTTCGGAGCAGAGACATATGACCAACACATGGAAATGTGGTAATTTGGATCTGTTCGTGATTGCAACAGATTGAAGAAATTAGACCAGACAAAGAGTGTTTTTAGAGGAAGAGGAGGAGGCAGAGAGAGGGAGGCTGACAGGGTGAGAAAGGGGAGGAGGACCCCTCTGCGCAGGGGACACCGGCATCCCGGCTGCCTGCCGTAAATACATCCGTAGGAATGGAGAGAGACCGCATCACAGGTAGGCCACGGCCCTCCTTGTCCCACACCCCCATCCCGGAACCCGACCCATGTCCAACTGGTGGCTTCACCGATGCCTCAGGAAGTGGGCACCCAGGGTCAAGTTGACTTAGTTTTACAGACTATTTCCTTTATCTGCTGCCTGTTCCACGTTGGTGAGCAGGAATGCCGCTTCCCACCAAGCCCCGCCGAGCCTGGCTTTTATTTAAACTGGGTTCTCCTCCTGCACTATTTCTCTTTCATTTTCCGGTATGCTGCTTTTACGTCTGTGACCACTGGGAACTCAGGGACTCAGGAAGGGTGGATGGTGAGGATGGGCTCTGCACCAGGGCCAAGGCAGCCTGGTTTGTTTGCCCATCATCTGGCGCTGGTCTTCTCCTGAAATAGCCTTGCTGGGCCTCTTGGGCAGTTGATTATAGACGTGGTGGCTCTCAGTGCTTGGAGGAGGTGTATGCACACGTGTGCACCCTCGTGTGTGCGCGTGTGTGAGTGTGTGTGAGTGAGTGTGTGTGTGTGTATGTGTGTGTATGAGAGTGTATGTGAGTGTGTGTTGAGTGTGTGTATGAGAGTGTGTGAGTGTGTGTGAGTGTGTGTGAGTGTGTGTGAGTGTGAATGTGTGTGAGTGTGAATGTGTGTGAGTGTGTGAGTGTGAATGTGTGTGAGTGTGTGTGTGTAGTATGTGTGTTCGTTCACGGGGCCCGAGTGCATGCCTGTGAGTGTACATGTGGCCATGCACTCCTGCAGTCCCTTGCATCCAGTAGAGACCCCGCAAGTGTGGAAAGAGTCTAAGAAGAGAACAAGGTCTCCCTGTCCTTAGCCATCCCAGTGAAGTTGTTCCCCAGGTTAAGCTGCCTGCTCTTGGTGGGACCGTCAACGTCTGAGGTCATTACTGCCTCCTCTGCCTTGGGCACCATCTGAGTCATTGCCTGGGGGATAGTGAGGGTGGGGAATTCTAGGGATGTGACCCTTACTCTAGACTGGTGTCTTATGGTCACGGTGAGACTAAACCCCACCCAAAAGTGTCATTGGCCCTAGGTTGCCGGTTGCATATGCATAGACAGGGGTTTCTAAGACAGAGAGAAGGAAGGAAGGAAGGAAGGCACATCTCGGGCTCCTCTGAGGGATGGCCTGACCCTACCAATCCCAATATTCGATACTGTGGTTTCTGATTGTGATCTCAAAGCTGTCCTGTCACTCAGGAGGAGGCAGCCACCTGGTGACTGGCTGAGGGCAGTGTGTCCTATGACTCTGGCGGCAGGCACAACAGAAGGCCGGGGAGGGGAAACAAACTTGTGTTGGGCTTGGCGTCGTGGCCAGCTGGCAGTGATGGGTACAGAGGCAAAGTTTTCTGTGCCCAGTTTGTGGGGGCCAGCAGCTGCTTCTGAGGCCCGGACAGGTGGTGCTGTGCGCCCTCCCGCAGCCCCCAGGCAGCCTGGCCCTGCCACCTCCTCTGTCACCAGCTGTAAATGACAGTTGTTTTAGTGGCTGGCTAGCTGGCTGGGGCCTGCACTTGTTTTGTATGACTGTGCTGGGTTGTGGGTTCAAGGCCTTCCAAACACTGGCCGTTTACTCAGCCCCTGAGCCGCCCCTCTCCTGAGCCCAGCCTTCATTCTGTGAGTGGCAAGGCACAGCCCTGGTGGGTGATCGCGGGGTACTTGAGAGCCTTGCCTAAAGGGGAGGTGGCTCCCTGGAGACCCAAGAGTGAAAGCTTGGAGCCTCACGGGCTGACCAGAGCTTTTTATACACTGGACAAAGCAGCCTTTGAGAACCATGGATCCTGGCCTTCTCTACCCAGCCATTACTGGTGTCCTTAGCCGAGGACAGCACAGCACCGGGCCAGAACTGGGTCTTCTCCTTTCGTTTGTTTTGAGGCAGGTTACCTGGCCTCGGATTCCCTGTGTAGCCCTGGATGGCATTGAACTCCCGATCCTCCTGCCTCTAGTACTGGGGTGCTGGAATGGCAAACCTGTCACACCGTGCTTGCACGCTGCTGGGAAAGGGACCAGACAGGTACTACCAATGAGCTACACCCCCGGGGGACCTTCTCTAAGGAGAGAGGGCAGGGCCAACGTCAGTTCTTCCCTCCCCGGCTTTCGGGGAGACTGCAAATGGGGTCTCAGTCATTGTAGGCAAAGTCTTCAACTCCCACACTCCCAGCCATTTATTTATTTACTTACTTACTTATTTATTTTCCGTTTGAGACATAGTCTAGCTATGTGCCCCAGGCTGGTCTTCCTGCTTTAGCCTCCCGCGGGTCTGAGGTGCAGGCACCGGCCGCCATGCCAGGTGTGACTGGCACTTTAGGGGAAAAAACCCCACTCTATCTGGACGTACTTTTATAAAACTTTTCTCCCTTCAAGCTCAGCTGTGAAGAAATAGCCATTCCAGGAGGGAAGAGGAAAATCCCCACGGCTCCTCCCTCATGTTCCTTATTACCCCCGCTCATTAAGGCTAATTCATCAGAGTCACTTGTAGCCCTAATGCTAACCCTAGTCCCTGGGGCAGTAAACCCGTGTCCTGTCCCTGCTGGGTGGCCTCCAGCAGATCACTTTGAGGTTTGGCCTCAGTCTCCTTATCTTCAGAGCGAGGCTCAGGTCAGGCCCTCTCCCTTGGGGTGCTTTTGAGTTCTTGGTGTGCCTTGGGCTGCTCCCCCCATCCAGCTGGATGTATTGGGCCCTGCCTTTTTGTCTGGGTGTCAGATGGTATGACAGCTCCGTCCGTGTCCGTTCTCACTTGCGCTTCTGTAGGAGGCGGACTAGGGGGACACTTGCACACTCGAATGGATGGAGACCAGGCTGGCTGGTGCCCCAAGGGCTTGCTGTCCAGGGGGCGTGGCAGAGGGTGTGGGCTTGTCCTGGTTGGGGCCATGAGGCCTGCCCAGCCTCAGAGAAAGAGGCTCGCGGCCAGAGTTGGCATCCTTAGCTCTGCCCTGTCCCTTCTGTCTCCTTCTTCCCCCTCTCCTGCCTTGTGAGGCTGGCCCAGCTCTCAGAGATTTCCCGAGGCAAATGCCTCAGGCTCCTCAGCAGGACTGGCATGAGTCACTGAGCGGGGACAGGCCTCAGAGGCGCGGAATGCCAAGGGTCGGCGTGGTTTCTTTCTTCGCTGTTCTGGATTGGCTCTGTGGCTTTTAGAAATTAAGCAGTTTTATCTTGTTCCAAGTGCTTGTGTTTCAGCTCGGGGGCGGGGCAGGGGGGGTGCTGACTCTCTAAGAAGGGGAACTTTCCACTCACCCAGGCCTTAGGAGAACATGGTGGGTGACAATGTGTGGGCCAGCAGGGCAGTCACAGACAGGGACCATGGAAGTCACGGCCCAGGAATGGGTCTACACATGGGGCTCTGGAAGGTCCCCTCCACCCTGGCTGGGGTCTGGCTCGTAGAGTGGGACACCAGGGTCACAGCTCTTCTCAGCGTAGGCCTCTTCCATGGGACAGGCAGGAACTGGGGACCTCAACCCTCACTGCCCATGTGTCTCCAGCTGTCTGTCCCTCCTCATCTCCCACCTCTGGGGAAGTCTTATCCAGGGCCTGGGGGCTGGCATGAACCCTGCAGCTGGCCCCAATAGTGACTGATGTGTGGCTCTGGTTAGCTCTGGGGTAGAAGCAGACTCTGACGGCGCCGGGCCGGGCCGGCTCCTCCTGAAGCTCCAAGGAGCTTTCTGCCCAGTCCTCTCCCAGCTCCTGGTGGCTGCGACAGCCCCAGAACCCTTTGGCTTTACAGTCACACCACTCCAGCTTCTGTCTCTGTTGTCTGGTGACCCTCCTCTCAAATCTCCCCCCCCCCAGGTTATGTAAGGCCTCTGGGCATCTGGGATGATCGCATCTTAAGTCATCATTTATATCTGCAAAGAGTTTTTCCTTCTTTTTCTTTCCAAGAAATTGCCAGATTTATGCATGTATTTGTGCGCGTGCGTGGCAGGTGTGGAGGTCAGAGGACAAGTTGAAGTTAATTTAGTTCTCTCCATCTACCAGGGGGTGCAGAGGTCAAGCTCAGGCCATCAGGCTCGGTGGCAGGCACCTTTGCCAGCTGAGCCATACTGATGGCCTAAGAGCCTTTCTCACAGACATTACTGTGAGGGGTGTGGGAGTGTAGGGTATGTGGTGTGTGTGTGTATGATGGGGTGTAGGGGTGAGGTTTATAGGTGTGTGTGTGTGTGCAGATGTAGAAGGAGATATGGTGTGTGTGTGAATGTTTGTGTGTATGTATGTGTGTGCAGATGTAGAAGGAGATATGGTGTGTGTGTGTGTGTGTGTGTGCAGATGTAGAAGGAGATATGGTGTGTGTGTGTGTGTGTGTGTGTGCGCAGATGTAGAAGGAGATATGGTGTGTGTGTGTATGTGTGTGCAGATGTAGAAGGAGATATGGTGTGTGTGTGTGTGTGCGTGCACATGTAGGAGGAGATATGGTGTGTGTGCGCGCGCGTGTGTGTGCGCGCGTGTGTGTGTGCGCGTGTGTGTGTGTGTGTGCGCGTGTGTGTGTGCGTGTGTGTGCGTGCACATGTAGAAGGACACCTTGGTTATTGTTCCTCAGGGCATCATTCATCTCATGTTTTCAGACAGAGTCTCCTTTTTGGTGCTGCTGTTTTGTGACTCGGTTTCTCTATGTAGCCCTGGCTGTCCTGGAACTCACTGTGTAGATTAGGGATTTGCCAGTCTGTGCCTCCCAGAGCCCTGGGATTAAAGGTGTGTGCCTCCATCGCTCAGTCTGTTAAGGCTCTTGCAGAAGACCCAGGTTTGGCCCCCAGCACCCACATGGCAGCTCACACCCCTTTGCAACTCCAGTGACCCCTCTTCTGGCCGTTGGCGGTACCAGGCACACACACCGTGCACAGACATGCATGCAAGGAAAATATCCATACACATAAAATAAAAATAGTGAATAAATCTTTTTTAAAAAAGAAGAAAGTTTGTATTGCAGATTCCGGGTTCTGCCTAGTGTCCCAGCCCAGGGTGGAGAGGAAGGGACCAGTGTGTGTGTCGTTGGGGGGTGGTGGGGATTGGTGTTCTGTTTGGAGGAGGTAGCCTCAGTCTGCCTATGTGGTGTGTGTTGGTAGGTAGGGGTCATCCTCCAGGGCCTGGATACTCAGTGTGGACACAGTGTATTTTACAGGCAGGCAACACCTCTATTTGTTGGTGGCCCAGCAAGGGGCTAGCTTGCTACCTGCAGGGAATAGAGGGGCAGCTGCAGGGATCCTTTCGTCCAGCAGGGGGCGGTGCAAGCTCTTAAAAGCCCTGCATAGCTGGGCACATGCTTCTGCGGGCTGTGGTGGCTGAGGTGTAGAGGTGGCTGCTGCTGCTTTCAGGACAGCTGAAGGGGAGGGAAGCAGCCAGATGGCCAGGCACTCCAGGGAAGAAGAAGAGGTCACCTGATTCCCCTTCTAACTGGATGGTACCGGGTGAACGGAGGGGGTTGCCTCCAGCCTCTTTCTGTATTTTGTTTTCCTAGTTTTCGTTTGATCTCTCTAGTTTGTGTTTCAGTTGCTCAAGTCTTTCCAGTCACTTTGTTTTGTGTGTTTGTGTGGTCAGCGTGTGCACAAGTGTGTGGAGGTTGACATCGTCTTCTATCATTTCCGCCTTTTTAGTGCGTGTGTGTGTGTTTGTGTGCGTGTGTGAGGACAACTTTCGGGAGTCAGTGCTTTCTGTGTGGGCCCTGGGGGATTACAAGCATGTGTAGCCATATCTAGCTTTTACATGGGTGCCAGGAATTAAACCCAGGTCCTCATGCCTGCGAAATAAGCTTTAGTCATCTCCCCGGCCACATTTTTCTAACTTTCTGAGAAATATTTCAAACATGAAGAGAAGGTGGAGCCGGTCAGTGGTGGCACACACCTTAAATCCCAGCACTCGGGAGGCAGAGGCAGGCGGATCTCTGCGGGTTCGAGGCCAGCCTGGACTACAGAGAGAGTTCCACGACAGCCAGAGCTACACAGAGAAACCCTTTCCTGAAAACCACAAATGAACAAGCAAGTGAACGAGTGGACAGATGGTGGGATTGTGACTACACGCACGCCACCTCTTGGACTGTACCGGGAATGTGTCCTTCACCCTTCCTGTCCACCGCCCGTCAGGCTCTCTCCAGACATACTTTATTGACTAATTAATTAATTTGTCTTTGAGACAGAGTCTCACGTAGTAGCTGAGGCTGGCCTTAAGCTTCTGGTCCTTCTGCCTCCATATCCTGAGGGCTGAGATTACAGGCAAGTACCACCACACCCAGCTACCGAGACAGGCTTTTAATAAGTTGCAGGCATCAGTACGCACGACCTTTACTTCCGTCTGCTCTGCTCGTGTTTCATTAACCTCAGTCATTCTGTTTCTACTTTTGTGCCACTCAGATGTTGGGTGTGCTGTCTTGCGAATTTTGACAGGTAAATGCACTGTGTATCCCATCTGCAGCCACAACGCAGAACCCTGGCATCGTCCCAGGGAGTGCCCCCCCCCCCCCCCCCCCGTCCCTTTCTTTTGCAGTTTCTGGCTTTGTGTCCTCCAGGGAATTTCCCCACACTGGATCCCCTTATCTGGTTCGAATGTTGCCAGAGCAGTGCTTGCTGTTGTGGGTCCCCATGGCTTGCTCCACGTCACAGCTGGGCTGTCCTCCTCCCCTGACCTTTCTGTGGCTTTTACATTTTCCTGTTTCCTCTGGTCGCTTCTGGTTGGGGCTCCACGATGAGCATCTTTATCCCGGGCGCTGTCTTCATTGGACTTGTGGAAACACTGAGCCTGATTGGCCCTTCCAATTGGTGTTTGTTTAATTCTGGAAGAAACCTCACGGTCTTCACCCAAAGTGGCTGTGCGGCTTCAGTCCCGGCAACAGCAACACGCAAGGGGTCTGGTTGCTCTGCATCCCTGCCGACATTCACGGCTGTCACTCTTAAGTTTTAGTCGTTCCGGTGGGCGGACTGCGCAATTCCGTTCTGGCTTTAATTTGCCTCTGTCTGATGACTAATGTGGCCCGGCACATTTTCATGACCTTCCTAGCTATTCATACACTTTTCCTTTGTGAAGTATCTTTCTGAAATCTGTTGCTCGTTTTCAAATTGGATGGCTTAGCTCTTCCTCGTTACTTCTGGATATTGGTCTTTTGTTGGATGTGTGCTTTGCAAAGAGTTTACTCCAGTCTGTGGCTTGGCTATTGGTTTTATTAATTTTTTTTTTTTTGAATAGAAGTGTGTCCCCTTACTTTTGGTGAAGTCTCATTTTGCAATTTCCTTCCTTCCCACCCCCCTTTGTGCTTTTCACTTTCTGTGTTCTATAGGAATTGTCGCACCAAGTTGCAAAGATACAGTTTTCTTCTAGTATGTTTATCATTTTAGTTCTTCTGCCTCAGCTTTGGGTCTGGTGTAAGGTGGGATCAATGTTCCTGTCGTCAGTGTGGTTTTCTGTGTTCTTGCAGTTGCTCGGCCTCGCCTGCTGACATTTCTTTCCCTGTTGTGTGGTTTGGGCACTTCCATTGAAAATCATTTGGGGACTGGAGATGGAGGAGGAGTTGGTGCCACAGAAAGCATGCTTGGTGGTGGACAATGCCTGTCACCCTGGCACCCAAGGGTTGGGGCATGAGATCTGTTCAAGATCATTAGCTCCATGGTGAGTTTGAGGGCAGCCTGGGCTAACTGAGGGCAGCCTGGGCTAACTGAGCCTTGAATAATAAGGAAGAGGGGCTGGAGAGATGGCTCAGCAGTCAAGAGCACTGGCGGCTCTTCCAGAGGACCTGACTTCAGTTCCCAGCACCCACATCGTGGCCCACAATTGCCTGTAACTTAAGTTCTGGGGTTCTGATGCACTCTCTGGCCTCTATAGCATTGCAAGGGGTGCACATACAAACAGGTGTAGTGAGATAGTCCTTCTGTAGCACTGACCACGCCCATTGGGGGGTGGAGCGATGGGCGGAGGTGACCTGAGGAAGGAGGTCCGAGGGGGCCAGGAAGGCGCTCTCTCTTTCTGGCGTGACTCGGACAGGAGAGGATCTGGTTGAATTTCCTGGTGTTCATCTGTCTAGGTTGTATGTTATTTCTCCCTGAATAAACATCTATTCGGCCTATTTGTTTATCCTGATCCTTAATTGTCGCAATAAACAGGCACACGTTCTTGTGCACACACATGTAAATAGAATTCATTTTTGATTTTTGAAAAGGTCAATTTGGTTATATACATCCGTGATTCCGGAACTTGAGAGGTAGGGCTGGGCAGGTCTCTGTGAGTTTTGGGTCAGCTAAGACTATGGTGTGAGATCTTGATTCAAAAAAATAAATAAATAAAAATTTAAAAAAGAGAGAGGTTGGGAGGGAGAGAGACAGAGAGAGGGGGATGAAGAGAGAGGGATAAAGAGAGTTGGGGTCAGGGTGACTGAGAGGGTGAAGATGCTTACCACCAACACTGATGCCCTGAATTAGCCCCCAGACCCACATGATAGAAGGAAAGAGCTGACTCCCCAGAATTGCCCTTTGACCTGTGCACCTACACACACACACACACGTGCACACACGCGCGCACACACACACAGGCACACACGCACGTGCACACACACAGGCACACACACGCACGTGCACACACACGCGCACACACACAGGCACACACATGCACGTGCACACACACGCACACACACAGGCACACACACATGCACGTGCACACACACACACACGCGCGCGCGCACACACACAGAGAGGCACACAAAGGTAAAAATGGGAAGGTCCCCATCGCTCTGCCTACGGAACCGCTGCTGCGAGGTTCACAGAGGGCTTCTTGCAAGCGATTGCCGGATTTCTCCCTGAGGATTGTAGCATTTGGCACTAAAGTAGACTGAAGAGCTGTATATATATTTATAGAGCAGATAGACTCTTTCTCTTGGGACCCTCTCATAACATGAGGGTTCTCCTAACACAAGTGGGGTGAAGGCTTCCCTGAGCACCAAGCAGTCCCCTCACTGTGGAGGACTCTGCGGCCCTGTCATTCAGACTAGCTCTGACGCTGTTGTTTGTCTACAGGCAATGTAGGCCTCCATGGCTTGGGGTTCAGCCCCTTAAATTTGCCCTTCTTTGGATGCCACTCAGCAAGTCTGGTTTTCTGGAAATTCTGACTAGTCAGCCGTGAATTGGGGAATGCTTTTGGGGTTCAGTTCATTAGCTGAAGCAGCTCATACAACACGGGGGTCCCTTTACTTAAACGCTTGCCAGTCTAGGAGGAAGATTGATACTTTTTTATTATTTAAGTGTGTGCCTACATGTCTGCATGTGTGTACATGTGTGTATGTGCATGGGTTTGTGTGTGTATGGTTGTGTGTGCGTACTTGTGTATATGTGCATGGTGTGGTTGTGTGCACAAGCGTGTGTGTGCACGTGCATGTTTTTGTGCATGTGTGTATGTGCACTTGTATGTATGTGTGCTTGTGCTCAGAGAGCACAGATTCTCTTGCAGTTAGATTATTAGGTGGCTGTGAGCTACCAGCCAAACCCAGGTTTACAAGGATATTATGGGCTGAGCCATCTCTCCAGCCCCTCAGGAAGGTTAGTTTGAAGACTAGAAATGAACAACTAGGCATGGGGTAAGGTTTGAAAGGGTGTGGCACACAGAGCTGAGGTGCATTGAGCTTCCTGAGCATGGATAGTGCATTTCTGGTGTGTCCCTAAACTGAGTCCCTGTGGGGTGTCATAGAGACCATGACATGTGATGATGACAGCTTTAGTGTCCACCACCAGGGACAACAAACCCTTTTGGTAGTTACTCACCTTTTGCTGGCTGCTGATCGATTGCACAGCAGATGTGGTTGCTCACACTAGTGATTCCAGCACCTTCGAGCCCGAGGTAGGAAGATCAACAAGAATGTGAGCCCAGCCAGGGATACACAGGAAGTTCACCATCTTCTTGGGATTCAGAAAGAGACCACGTGTCCCGGCTGGAGAGGTGGCTCAGTGGTTAAGGGTGCTGGTTGCTCTTGCAGAGGACCTGGGCTGCGTTCCCAGCACCCACATGGTGATTCTTAGGCATCTGAAACTCTGGCTCCAGGGGATCTGACACCCTCTTCTGTCCTCCGCAGGCACCAGGCATGCATGCACATGTTGCACAGACATTCGTGTAGACAAAACACTCACACATAAAATAAAAATGAATAGACATGAAACAAAACTTTACGTCTTGAAAATAAAACAAATGGACAAACAAAAATCCCACACTCAAACTCACAACCCACACATGCATGAGCGCGCGCGCGCGCGCGCACACACACACACACACACACATTTCCCCTACACAAGCATCTCCCCCTCCCCACACACAGGCCCCATAATAGTTGTGGTTAAGATCGCTGATACAGACTGCTTCCTGGCCAGGCTCTGACTAAGCCACCAAGTCAGTAGAAGGAAGGAAGTAATGATGATAAGGGCAGAAATCAAGGAAATGGAAAAAGAAAAAAAAAAATAAGGTCATTCTTTGTTTCTTTAGGACGATTCAGAGCAGCAAACTTCAGCTAGATTGCTGAGCTGGAGTCAGGGTAGAGATGGTCAGTGGGTTATCCCCCTCAGTCCTGTAGGTAGGGCAGGCCTGGTGATGCACACCTTTAGTTCCAGCACTCGGAGGCATAGAAAGGTGGACCTCCGAGACCCAGGCCAGCCTAAGTTGCATAGTGAGTGAGGTTGTGTCCTTAAAACCCAATAGAAAAAGAAATGTCATGAACAACCTGTGTGGATGTATTCAATAATGCGTAGAATGTCAGCCAACGTTTCTAAATAAACTTTGTCAGGCAGGTGTGAGGTACACACCTGTAATCCCAGCTTTCAGGAGGTGGAGGATTGAATTTGAAGCTAGCCTGTCTCAAGAAAATAAAAGGAATAACAGTGGCCAAAAATCAATATGGAAGGAGGTTAGAAGAAACCAGAATAGTGTTCTGCCTATGATGTTTAGTTGTCCTGGGCAGTGATGGTGCATGTCTCTAACCCTGCTCTAGGGAGGCAGAGGTAGGCAGATCTCTGAAGATAGCCTGGTCTGCAGAACCAGTTCCAGGTTAGCCAAGGCTATACGGAGAAACTCTGTTTTGGAAAACAAAACAAAACAACAACAACAAAAGAAAGAAATACAGTTGTAAGGCCAGGTGGTGGTGGTACACACCTTTAATTCCAGCACTTGGGAGTCAGAGGCAGGCGATCTCTGTGAGTTCAAGGCCAGCCTGGTGTACAAATCTAGTTCTAGGACAGGCTACAAAGGTACACAGAAAAATCCTGTCTCAAACACACACACACACACACACACACACACACACACACACACACACACACACACCAAAAAAACCAAAACCAAAACAAAACAAAAACAAAAAAGGAAATGTAATTGTAATAACAAAATCCAAAATCCCTTTCTAAGGAGAGCGCTCTGGGCTCCCATGGATGGCCCCCTTGGTGGATCCTATCAGACAGTTACAGAAGAGATGATACCAACAGTATGCAAGCTTTAACACACATGAAGGAGTTTTCAAGCCCATTGCAGGAGGCCAGAATTACTTCAACAGAGACATTACCAAAACCAGTAAACTAACAAAGAAAACACTTGTCAGTATACCCCGTAAAACACTTAACCCGAAACCGTGAACAAGAAACCCAGGGGCTGTGCAAAGGGTTACAGCTCACAGACAGGTTGGACTCACTCCAAGCCTGTCTCAATATTCAAAACCACGGCTGGGAGTGGTGTTATAGAAAGGAAAGCCCGGCACTTGGGGGGGCTGAGGCAGGAAGGATCAGAAGTTCAAGGCTATCCTGGACTGCATAACCAGTTTGGGGTCAGCCTGGGCTGCATGGGATCCCTGAAAACCTGAAAAATAGGGGTCAGCAAGATGGCTCAGCAGGTAAAGGAGCTTGCCTCTAGGCCTGGTGACTGAGTGTGATGCCCATGCCCCACATGGTGGAAAAAGACAGCTGATGCAAGCTGTCCTCTGACCTCCACACACTGGCCACCACGGCACAGCACACAGGCCACAGCACAGCACACACACATACCACAGCATGCACTCACATGCCATGGCACACACATCATAACATACACAGAGGTTATGGCACGCACACACATGCCCAGGGGCCATGGCTGTGGTGACGGATCTTCAGATCCAGGTATGGGCTCTGGAAAGTGAAAAATAGGAAAAGTCAAGCGACTTCCTGGGTTCTGCAAACAGTTCTCTCTTTTTATTTTTAAGAGTTGAACTTGTAAGCAGGAGTGGTAGGACAGACTTTAATCCCAGCACTCAGGAGGCAGATGCAGGCCCAGATCTCTGTGAGTTCGAGGCCAGCCTGGTCTACAGAGCAAATTCCAGGACAGTCAGGGCTACACACAGAACCCTTTCTCCAAAAACAAGCAAAACAAAAGAATTAGCAATGTATTGTGTCACGCGCATGTAATGCCGGAGAGAAGGACAGATATGTTTATGCCAGTCCCTAGTTTCAGACTGTCACAGCTACATTGCATTTGTTGGCTTCAATTTACCAAGTAGTCCCAATTTCCCTCAGTAGCCGCCTGTCGGTAACCAGAAGTCCTGTTTGGTTTTTGTTTTGCTTGTGTGTGTGTGCGTGTGTGTGTGTGTGTGTGTGTGTGTGTGTGCGCGCGTGCGTGCGCGCGCGTGTTACAGGTGTGGCTGAGGGAGTATCCCCAATCTTCCTCGATTGCTAGCCTGGACTCTGCCTCCTGCACACCTGGATTTCAGGTGGGGTCACCACACCTCTGGGCCTCATGAGTTTCATGTGTGCTTGGCGAGCACTTCACCTGCTTAACTATCTCCCCAGGATTACAGGTTTTTTTTTTTTAATTTTAATCTTAACCACTTCCTACTCTCAAATCACACAATTATATATATGCATGCATGTATGAAGCATGACCACAGAGCTGGAGAGATGGCTCAGAAGCTAGGAGCACAGGCTGCCCTTCCAGAGGTCCTGAGTTCAATTCCCAACAACCACATGGTGGCTCCCAGCCATCTCTAGTAGGATCTGCTACCCTCTTCTAGCATAAAGGAAGGAAGGAAGGAAGGAAGGAAGGAAGGAAGGAAGGAAGGAAGGAAGGAAGGAAGATGGAAGGAAGGGAGGAAGAAAGAAAGAAAGAGACAAAGGCCCTGAAGGGTTAAAGAGGTCCAGTTCAAAGAGGCAGAGCACCATTAAAGATGCAAATGTGGTTAGAGGCCACACTGAGGATCCCAGTGGGGAGCCACTGGAGGGGCTGAGAGCCCAGCCCCAGGGTTGCAGGGTCCTTGAGAGAAGGGTCTGGACCCTGGAGGAGAGAGATGTGCTTTTGCCTGGGAGACTCCCTTGGGGTCCTACCATCATCCTGTGCGGTCTTTGCTGATTCCTTAAAAGTGGAGTGCGGCATTCCAAGGTTTCTTCTGAGAGAGCTGCTCTTGGCTGGAGGGTACGGGGAACCTGACACACTGTGGGACCACAAAGCTTGGCCTCTGCATGGGTCAGCAGCCATGAGCTATAGGTGGTGGCATTAGACTCGGGCTCAACCAGCCTCACCGGTAGCATCAGGTGGCCATGGTGTCACCATCCTTGGATCAGGAGAGGGGACATGGCATTCCAGCAGCCCCAGACTTGGGGCTTGGCCTTCAGGGACTCGGGTAGGTGCGGTATGGTGCAGGGACCACCTCCCTTCTCCCAGGGGCTCACGATGCCCAGCAGCAGGTCTGAGTAAGGACTGCCACAGAGCATTGCTGTTTAACCCCATGTGCCTATGGCGCTGGGGTCTGCTCCCTAGGCATGGAAGGGGGTACCAAAGGCTCTGACCCTTCTGTCTTAGTTTCATTTATTGCTATGAAGAGACACCCTGGTCAAGGCAGCTTGTAGGAAGGAGGTGTTTTCTGAGGGGGTTTGCTTACAGTTTCAGAAGATGAGATGATGGCCATCGTGCCAGAGACCGTGGCGCTGGAGGCAGAGAGAGAGAGGAGGGCAACTGGAATGGTGTGTGTTTTAAAACCTCAAAAAAACACCTCAAGTGGCAAAACTCCTCCAAGAAGGCCGTGTCCCCTGACCCTTTCCAGTTTCACCGACAGGGGAGCAAGCACTCAGACATGTGAGCCTCTGGGGACCTTCTGCTCAAGCCACCACAGGGGGGGGGTTCCCCAAGGCCCGACCCTTGTCCCTCTCTGTGCACTTGTGCTGTCCAGAGGCAGGCAGGGCTGGCCCAGGCCCGGAGCTTCTTCACAGAGGCCCACACGTCTGCTGGACTCCTGCACGGGGCCAGCCTGTGTGGGTCACCTCAGGTCCTGTTCCTACACCTCCAGCCCCTGCTCATGCTAGAGGGCCAGGTCCCGAGGGAGGCCTGCCTCTCTCCTTCTCCCGAGCATGCTGTGTGTGTGTGTGTGTGTGTGTGTGTGTACAAGTGCACGCACACGCCTTTGACAGAGGAAATGATTCACGCCCAAGTTCAAAGGTTGGGGTCAGAGCAACCAGCGTGGGTGAAGGGAACCAAGGAGAGGAAGCAGGGTGGGGACAGGAGGCTGGGTGGGGCCTGGAGAACCAACTCCCACACTTGGGAGCCCTGATGGGAGTCACCCAAGTGCAGGAGCCACTGGAGTCCAGTCTCTGAAGTGTAAGGTGGACACGGAGTGAAGGGAGTGGCAGGGACGCGCGCGCGCGCGCGTGCGTGTGTGTGTGTGTGTGTGTGTGTGTGTGTATGCATGTATGACTGTGTGTGTGTTTGTCTGTGTGTGTGTATGACAGTGTGTGTGTGCGTGCGTGCATGTGAGTATATGTATGACCGTGTGTGTGTGTGTGTGTGTGTGTATGCATGTATGACTGTGTGTGTGTTTGTGTGCGTGTATGACTGTGTGTGTGTGCATGCGTGTGTGACTGTGTGTGTGTGTGTGACTCTGTGTGTGTGCATGTATGACTCTGTGTGTGTACGTATGTATGACTCTCTCTGTGTGTGAATGACTGTTTTTCTGTGTTGAATATGGGGTGGGTGCAGGTATAGGGGTATGTGTGTGAGTGTGTGCATGTGAGTAGTGTGTGTGTGCGTGCGTGCATGTGAGTATATGTATGACCGTGTGTGTGTGTGTGTGTTGAATATGGGGTGGGTGCAGGTATAGGGGTGTGTGTGTGTGAGAGTGTGTGAGTGTGTGTAGGTGTGTGAGTGTATGTGTGTGTGCACATAGCTGTCTTATTACTTTCAATGTCTCCCTCCCTGACGGTCTGACAAAATTTCCACATGCCTCTCCAGCCTTCCAGGCTGCATGTAGAAGGGTTAGTGTGCTTGTGGGCTTGAGATCTCACACACACACACACACACACACACACACACACACACACACACACACCAGCTAGGGGCCAGAACCCCCATGGTCAGAACCTAGGCCTGGCAGGAAACCGCTCTGGGAAGCTGTGCGCTCCACCTTTGGCATGAAACCGTGTTTTGTTGCTGTCCATTCCCAGCAACAGAGCATGGGGGTAGGGCCCGGAAGCTTCAAGTCGGAGAGCGGTGTGTGGGACAGTTCAGGGACTCACCACTGTCTCTGAAGGGCTTGGGGGACACAGATGTATCCCCAGGGTCTCACCACATCAAGGGTCACCATGCTGAACGCCAGGGTGCCCTCTTCTCTGTGAGCTGTGGGCCGTGGGAAGGCTGACCTCAGAGATGGCCTTTAGTCCTGCCCCTGGAGTCTCAGCCAAGATCAGAGCTTAGAAGGTTCCATGCCAGGAAGGGTTGGTCAGCAGCAGCATGGCCAGCCTCCCAGTTGGCCCAGGAGCCTTAGGGAACCTGTTAACTAAAACACAGTTTCCAAGCTAAGCATGTTGTACTCGAGCCCTTAGCAGGCTGAGGTAGGAGGGTTGCTGGCTGCTGCCTCAGACAAATAATGACAAACAATGAAAGCAAAATCCCACAGGTTCTGACTGACCCTGGGTCCCCAGGGGACAGGAAATGGCCCTGTGAAGGTTGCGGTGGTCATGTGGGGCCCCACGTGGAAAAGTGGCCAGCTGCTAGGTGGGATGTGGAAAAATCCCCCACATTTTACTGATCCGAGTGAACAGCGTGAGACCCTTAGCCACATGAGACAGAATCGGGGAGGCAGGGTTTGTGGGGTGGGGGGGACTGCCAGGTACTGGGCTACAAAGCTGCTGCCTAAAGCATCAGGGTTGTCTTGTGAGTGTTCTGGAGACAGAGCCTGAAAGGAAAGTGTGGGCAGAGCTGGCTACTCCTGGGGGCTCTGGGAGATGCTACTTGGGGTGGTGGCCAGGAATTCTTGGCATCCCTTGGCCTGTGGCTGTATGGCTTCTATTGAGTTTCATCTGGGGTGTGTGTGTGTAAGAGAAAGACAGAGATACAGAAACAGAGACTATATGCATGCATGTCTTGCATATGTGTGTATGTTTGTGTGAATAGTGTCTATATGTGTATGTGTTGGTATGTGTCTCTGTGTATGAGTGTGTCTGTCTGTGTATATGTGTGTGTGGATCTATGTCTGTATCTGGGTCTGTGTGTGTCTGTGTCTAAGTTACCCTCTGTCTTCTCTGGTTGTTAGATCAGGCCCACCCATTCTACCACACCCTTGTTTTTAACTCCATGATATCTACAGATACTCTATTTCCCAATAAGGTCACAGACACAGGTATTGGGGGTTCAAGCCTGAACTCCTGGTACCTTTTGGAGGGATCATGATACCCACTTCTGTAGAGGTTCAGCCCTAAGAGAGGATTGTTGGGCTGGTGGGGGCCCAGGAAGGACCCTCTGTGGTCACAGAGCTTGTGAGTGTTGGGGGGTCCTGGGATGAGGTAGCTGTAGAAACGGAGGGTGCTGAAGGACACTGAGGAGCTGTAGTCACTATTGCCACAGGGCTGGAGGTCACCTTGTCAGGTAGCGTGAGCCTTTGAACTCCCCCAAACAACAAATCTGTCCCGAATATTTGGAATGCTCTAGAAAGTGTGGAAACATGGTTTTCTCTTCATTTTCACTTAACGTCCGTGGAATAGATTGTTTCATGAAGTCATGTGTTACTGGTGCCTTGAGGTGTTGAGGGAGGGCTGTGCGGCCGCTGTGGGTGGCTGAGGAGAGACCTCAGAGCAGCTGTCCGTGCAATGGGCTCTTAGCTTATAAGGGTTGAATCACCAAGTGTCCCTGTACTGACGGGTCTGTGTGCGGTGGGGCTCACCGCTGGGCTTTCCCTGTCTGGTTACCCATCTCCCTGCCCTTTCCTTTCGGTTGCCTGGCTGGCAGGAAGCCCGCTGTCCTGGTTCCTATGGAAACAGAACCTCAGCTCCATTCAGTCTGAGGCCAGACTTGGAAATTAGATAAACGGGTTCTGGGAAGGTGTGAACAGATGGCGTAACGTGCGTAAGAGCACAGACACATGTATGACGTGTGCACATTCGGATGTGCACGCAGCCATGGGCCTAGCGACCCAGTTGTTCAGGCCAAGGCCCCCCAGCCTCTGGGCCAGCAGCTCGGTTCTCAGCTCTTTACAGATATTACCACATTTACACATCGCTATGCACCTCGTTTCATAGGTGGGAAAAACCAAAGCATCCCGGGCCACGGGGCTTGCCCAAGCCAAGGTTTTCACGCTTGCCTTTCCCTCATTCCACAGTCGCTACCTTCTCTCTGCTGTGAAGCTAAGGCATCAAGAAAGGTTCTAGAAACCATGGCCCTTTGTTTTAGACCCAGTGTCTAGGAAATTCGTTTCCCCAAAGCTTCTGCTAGGCTTGGAGCCCCGTTCCAGCTGGAGGCTGGATGATCCCATGCGTGGTGGTTGGGTTGGTGCCCAGCCTCTCCAGCCCTGGCTGCTGTCACACCATGCTGTTCACAGTCTAAGGGTTGGCTAGGGAAGTGCAGCTCTCTGCAGCTGTCAGGAGAGGAAGTGACTCTTAGGCAGGTCGTTTCTCCTCCTTGGATGTGTTGGGAAGAGCAGGCGAGGGGCCTGCTGGCTATGCTGCCCTTCCTATGCCCCTCACCATGGGCGGACAAACGATTGATGGATCATGTCTGCTACAGGAAAGGTCTAGTGTCTCCTTGATACGCAGTTGTCAGGGACATTGGCCCCTGCTCTCTGTGCCGACCGCCTGCCTCCTCACCCCAGGCTGGTGGCATCTCACTGAGATGTGGGCAGTTGTACATGGAGTTTCTTTTCTACTTGCTCCCGCAGCCGTTTAGCCTCAACTGAACACACAGAGGCGTCTATTATTTATAAACTGTTGGCCGATGGCTCAGGCTTCTTACTGGCTAGCTCTCTCTTAATTATTAACCCATAACTACTAATATATGTATTTCTACATGGTTTTACGTTACTGGAGAACTTCCCAGCATCCTATCTTCCCAACAGCTATATGGCCTATCTCTCTGGAGGCTTCTCTCTTTCCTCTACCCAGAATTCTCCTCATCTGGTAGCCCTGCCTATACTTTCTGCCTGGCTACTGGCCAGACAGTGTTTTATTCATCAACCAATAAGAGAGACACATATACATCCCGCACCAGGCCGTGGATCAACAGGAAGTGGTATTTAAAGACTTGGAATCATCACGAATTGACA
This sequence comes from Phodopus roborovskii, assembly GCF_943737965.1. Taxonomy (NCBI): domain Eukaryota; kingdom Metazoa; phylum Chordata; class Mammalia; order Rodentia; family Cricetidae; genus Phodopus; species Phodopus roborovskii. Next base: position 31,044,208 of record NW_026125052.1, read on the forward strand.
ATGGCTGAGATTCCCATCCTGCTCTGAGCACCTCCAAATGCCAGACCCTTACCATTGCACAAGGCCAGGAAGGGGATCAAGATGGAGTTTTGTGGCTTTTACTTTTTATTTTATTTTTTTAGACACAGTCTCTGTAAGCACAGGCAGGACTAGAATTCTTAACAGTTACCCTGTTGTCAAGTGCTAGGGTTACAGAGGTGGGACATCATGCTCATCAAAACCAACAAGCCTTATCTACTTATCTACCTCCCTCCCTTCCCCCCTCTCTTAGTCTCATGTAGGTCAAGCTGGCCTTGAACTCCCATGAAGCTGAGGATGACATTGACCTTCTGTCTTTCCTGCCTCCTGCTGGGCGCTGGGATTAGAGGTATGCGCCGTGGCACCCAGTTCTCTACCAACTGAGTTCCACCCACGGCCCTCAAGATGGTTTTTGAGCTAGTTATCTGCAAAACTGGTCGTGCTTTGCTCATTCTATTTGGTCAGGGAAACACCTGCGCTTCCCAAGCACCCGATGGCTTCGGCCAATCTGCCTGACCTTATCCTATGGTCCATTGTCCCCCTTTGTGTGTCTGACCGCAAAGATGGGTCCTGTGTCCTTCCCTGGACGCTGACTCCATGTGACATCGGGAGCAGCTGGCGATGACCAACACCCCGGTGCTGGTGGGCTTGTGCGCCCGATTCGCTGGCACGCTGTGTCGGCGAATGTCAGCCACATGTGCACGAGCGAGCACCACGTGCTGAGCATCTGTGCACATGCCCCTCCCTGGTGGGCGGCGCCGAGCTCCTCCTCCGGCACGTTGGCCAATGCTGGCTGGCGCCTGATGGCTGCAGTGTTCATCTCTGCCACAAAGCTGCAAGCAAAGACCCCAAGAAGGGATCTGAAAATGTGTGTCCTGTGGGCCTCCCACCTTCGGGGGAGACTCTTGGTCCCATACCACACCAGAAAGGCCTTCTGGACAAGGGACTAGAGACAGGCTGAGTGGGCTCAGGAGGGCTGAGAAATATCTTTGGCTCTGTTCAGTGGTCCAGCCCCGAGTTGCTATCCTTGAGGAAAACGAACACATGAAATATCTAGTATCCAAACCAACCAACCAACACCCAGCCACCCACCCACCCAGCCACCCACCCAGCCACTCACCCAGCCAACTCCAACAAAACACCCGAACCCCACAGGGCTGTGGATGTAGCTTGTTGGTAGAGTTCTGTCTTACCTCACTGGTTTCTCTAATACAAGACAACCCTGTGTCTTGTGGGACCCTGACGTGCCTCCCTGGAGTGCGGGAGTCCCTCATTGTGAAGTCTCTTGTCCCACTACCACCTCTAGAGACCCAGCAGGGGTGGCCCTGGGAGATGGGTGTGTGGATCCAGACCTAGGGCTGACAGCCACTGTTAGGGAGCCCGGGGGTCCCTTTGCCCTTAGCCCATACTCCACCCTGAGGAAGGGGCCCACGGTGCAGCTGCTTTACACCAGGGGACAGGTGGGGAGTTCCCGGGCACCAGGAGGCAAAGGAAGCCCTGGGGGGCACAGTAGGTCCTTAGAAAGGGGCTGCCTGCCTTCTCTTACTTATATTTCACTCCACCCCACTCCTTATGTCCCTCCCTCCCCCCTTGCCCCCCAAATGCCCTTGCTAGCATTCTGGTCCCATGCTCAGGCCAGGATGGCTCCCTGCATTGTGGGCTCCTGGGCACTGGCTTCCTGACAGGCCAGTCAGATATCCTGGAAGCTAACTGGGTGCCCAGGTGGGCTGAGGGCCCTTCTCCGTGATTTCCAGGAAGGAGCTCACTGGCCCGCCCTGTGCTCAGAGTGCGTGGCCGTGCATCCTGAGTTAACTTGCTTCTTGTTCACTTCAGGATTTCTTACTGCTGCCCACTCCATATGCCCACCCAGGGCACAGTCAGAGTTCACAGGAAGTGTTAGGACCCGGTTTTGATCCTGGCTCTAACATTTATGCACTATCCCCCGCCATCCTTGGCAAATCTCACCTGACTCAGAACAGGTCAACCGTCTGCTTCAGATCCAAAAGCAACCACATCCAAAAGCATGCTATCATGGACCCCTTCAAGCTAGACGTCCTTGCCTCAGGGTCCGGGTTGGTCAATGGCAGTGCGGGAAGACCCCAGTGCCCCATGGATGGAGCCTGACGCCAGGCTCAGACCTTAGCACCTGCCTCATGCCGGGTTATGCGTCTTCCCTGAAGCGCCAGGCTCCTTCCTGCCAAGCTCCCACCGGGCCTTGCCTACCTCTCTCACGATCTGTATGTCCCCTTGGGGCTTTCGGGCTCACCCCTGTTTGTCGCCTGCCACCCTTTTAGGTTAGCTGTGTTCTCTGTTATTCGGAGGCCGCTATATCTGAAAAGACGAGACATGCCTTGGATGGGCATGGCTTCCCTTTTGTAGTTCCCTGTGCCAATATTGCTCAATGCTCAAGACACCCACCTTGTCCTTGAGCAGCTCCCAGCCTCTGGGGACCCTCTGACTGTGAATACTACTATTACTGATGATGGTGATGATGACAAACTAAAATGACAGATACTCGAGCGAGACAATGTTAGGAGTAGGTTTTTCCTGCCAGTCTTGTCCCACAGCTGCGCAGGCCCCAAATAATACACACAGATGCTGTATTAGATATAATTCTGTTGGCCAGTTACTTGTTTCTTATTGGCTACCTCTGTCTTAATTATTAACCCATTTCTATTAATCTAAGTATTTCCACGTGGTCTCATCTTACCGGAGAGAGGGGGCCGGCGGTTCTGCTCTCTCCAGTCTCTCCATGCTGACTCCTCCTTACTACTTCCTCGAATCCTCCTCGTCTCCTAGTCCCGCCTATCTTGCTTTCCTATTGGCCAACAGTGCTTTATTCATTAACCAGTATGAGAAACATATTTACAGAATGACATCTCCCATCAAGACAACTTTCTTTCTTCTCATGTCTTGGTTCAGGTGTAAGCCTCTGGCAGCCCAGAGCATCCAGGACCTGGTGTGACTGCATTCTGACCAGGGAGAGAAAGGAAGACAGGGCAGGGGACAGGACTGAATGGTGCTTTTCATTTTAAGAGTGTGGCTTGGAAATTCAGTACTTTAGTTTTTCCTGTCCTTCTCCACTGGTCCTGACCTAGCTGCATGGCCATCCTGTGCGGTCAGGGTGTTTGGGAAATGTCTTGTTTAGCTGGCCAGCTGCACGCACGTCGAGTGCTCTTGCAGCCGTAGAACAAGTTGGTCAAACAAGGGCAAGCAAGAGTCTGCCATGTTCATCAAGGCTCCCTTCGTGTGTGCAGAGTGGTGGCAGTCACATGCTAGGGTGCCTCTCACCCTGAGCAGTAGACTTGCAACGGGAAGGTGGTCAGCCTACCTGTGGAAGGGCTGTGGCAGCTGCCGTGTGCTGTCTGGTGGTTGCAGCCCAGTTCACAGCTGGGGTCAGGAGTGGGTGTCATGGAAGTGACATGATTCTGCAGAAGTGTGACGTAGGTTTTGTCATTTTAGGTTTCCGTATGAAAACACTGAGTTTTTCCTAGATGGATACTCTAGATTATCCATAAGCAAGTGGCCAAACCTCTGTCTCCATGGGCCCTGCTGATGACCAGCCAGGCAGATCTCCTGCCCCTTGCTGCTTTCTTCCTGTACCTGGGGAACTCACTCGGTGGCTGTCTGGACTGGACCACCCATTTTGACATCTTGGGAAACGATGCCCCAAGTGCCCAAGTTTCCACTTGGGACTGTGTGCAGCCCTGTGCCCCTGACCTTGAGGGGTCGTGATCAAGCCAGTCTGACTTCCTGTTCTTCAGCTATGTCTCCCTGCCAAGACAGCAGCCTGGGGCCAGGCCAAGCCATCCAGACTCAGGCTCTGTGGTCCCTACAGCCAGTATAGATCCTATGTAGACATGACCCTGTCTGGGAATGTCCCCACCCTGCTCCTGAAGGTGAGGAATGTCTCAGAGAGTGGCCCATCTCGCTGGCAGGACCTACTGCAGTCAAGGCCTGGCTTCTTGCCTCCCCTGGTCAGACCCTGCCTTGGGGCCTGTGCAGTTTTAATTGTCTCCTCTACACAATCCAGAATCAGCTGGGAAAGACAGTCTTAATGACGGACTGTCTAGATTGGGTCAGCCACGCGTGTGTTTGTGGGGGTGCTCACCAGCGGTGCGTAGCTGGAGCACCCGTTTTGACTTACGGGACATGATGCCTCGAGTGCCCAGGGTTCCGCTTGGGTTTGTTTGTAGCCCTGTGCTCCTGACCTTGAGGGGCCAGACGGCCAGCATTTTTGGAAGACCCTCAAGCATCAGCTTGGAAGCCTGGAGCCTAAAGTGAAGAGGGTGGAGGTGAAGGGTGTTGGGGGAATGGACAGGGACAGTGAATAAATAAGATTTATTCACATCTCTTTCCGTGTGTGTGTGTGGGGGGGGGGCACACGCGCATGAGAGCACACAGGAGCTAGAAAGGGTATCAGTCCCTTGGAGCTGGAATCACAGTGGGTTGTGACCCCACCCAACCCGATGTCCTGACAGTATTTACTGCCAATTAACAAAGCTCTGAAGCCTGTCTGAGGTGGTGTCATCCCAGGGACTTGGACCCCAAAGTGTGACAGTGGTAATTGACCCCCAGAGGCCATGGCTGGCTTATTTCCTAGTGCCTGTCACCTGTGAGGCCATTTCTTCAGCCCTCTGTTGCACAAGTCTCCAGTAAGACTGAGCAGAGCCAGGGGGCGCCTGGAGGAGCATGCCCCAGATATGGAGAACCCCCAAGTATAGAGCAGCAGCGGTGATTGGGGGGTTCCCAGGCCTTGGGGCTGCCTCTCTGACGTGTGTTGGCCTCTCTCTACTCTGGCTGCTTGGCAAAGCTGGCAAGCCTCTGGCAAGGTCCCTCGGTCTGCAGTCATCCGGCTGTGACTCACTGTGGGGAACAGGGACAGAGCAGGAGCTGGGCGTGTTAGCAGCAAACTCATTAGTCCTAGAGGTCACTCCACATCAGGGACAAATGGCTCATTTAGGCTGCCTGGGGCTTCCAGTCACACTCAGGGCAAGAAAGGCACAGCCAACCAGAGAAAAGAGCCCCGGCCTCACCTGCTCTCCTCCCCTCCATCCTGTTTCCCAGGCAGGTCCTGGGCCTGGGCCTGGCCGCCTGTCAGAGGGAGGCTGGCCTAAACCGGCTGCCACAGTCTCCACAGAGTCACTGTGGGTGTCTGGGGTGTGATTTGGAGCTGGAAACACCAGTGTCTGGTGGACAGGGAACAAGAGAGCTTCCAGTCGCTCCAGTCCTTCCGATTATTCATGTGTCTCCTCCAACAGCCCTTCCTTCCGAGTGGGTGGGCAGAGTTAAGAAGCTTCCACCCCCCACTCCCCCACCCCCACCCCAGGCCTGGCTCTGCCCTCTGGGAAAAGCCCTGGAATATTCTGGTTCCCCAGCTCACTAGCCCTGAGTTACTTTTGTTGCTGTGTTAACATACCTAATGTTTAGGGTCACAGTGCAAGGGGACAGTCTCTCATGGTGAGGAGGAGTTCTGGGCAGCTGGAGCTCTGGGCAGCTCTGGTCACGCTGCACCAAAGTCAAGCAAGGAGCCCTGGATACGTGTGCTCAGCTCATCTTCCTCCTTTTTTGGACTTTTAATTAATTAGTTAAATTAATGTAGTGTATGGGTGGCATGTCCATGCCATTTCTCACGTGTGTCAGTCAGGGGACAACTTGCAGAGTCCCTTCTCTCCCTCCATCATGTGGGTCCCTGGGGTTACACTCAGGTTACTGGGCTTGGCAGCAAGCGCCTTTGGCAGCTAAGCCACCTCGGCAGCCCCCTTCCTCCTTTCTGTGCAGTTTCTGGATCCCATCCTAGGGAATGCTGCCACCCGCAGCGGGCGGGTCTTCCCAACTCAATCAAATCAAGATAATCCGAGGAACATTCCTGGAGGCTCTTCTCCCAGATTAATCTAGTTCTCATCAAGTAGACAATTGGGATTAACCAGTCACACTGGCCAAGGTAGAAACCGAGTCCAGACGAGTCTGGGAGTCACCGTGTGCATCCCCTGCTCTCAAGAGATCTTCCGCGCTGTGTGGTGCAGACTCCAGGGTCTAGGCCATCTCCTCATGGACACCAGCGGATGGCCTGCCAGCCCCTCAGCGGCGAAGACCTCCTTCCTTTAGGCTCCCCAGGCACCTCTTGGGAGTGGATGAGGAGGGGAACATCAAAGTTCCTATAGGCCGGTTGCCATTGCATGTTTTAGCTACAGCCATGTCTTTCCTGCTCCTGACTGGGGGCTGGCACTCTCAATCCAGGACCCCAGGCTGCAATGCAAGGCCTACTTCTTCCCTTCTAGCTGTTCTGCAAAGAGCAGAGTGGATGTCCAGTTCTGTGGGTGACAGCGTCAGTCGGCCTGACCCCCGTCTCCCCCTGTCTCCCCATCTTACTGCTCCCCACACTTAATCTCCCTTCCCACCTGTGTTCTCCTTGAGGGGCCTTCAGGAGGCCACAGCTGCAGGCCCGTGGCCCTCAAGGAGGTGATAGTAAGAACTCATGCTGTGCAAGTGTTTGTGAGTTTGCATCCAGCATCCCCTCCTCCCTCCCTCCCTCCCTCCTTTCTTTCTCTGAGTCAGAGTCCCATGGAGCCCAAACCACTATGTAGCTGAGGCTGACCTTGAACTCTTGATCCTCCTGCCTCCACCTCCCAAGTGCTGGGATGACAGGGTTCCATCTCAGCCCTTGGTTCACAGAACACTGTGGTTTGAACCCAGGGCTGCAAGGTATGCAAGGCGTAGTACTCTACCAACCAAGCTGCATGTCCAGCCCTATTTGTTTGTTTGCTGTGCTTGGGACGGAGCCCAGAGCCTCACTCTGCTCAGCAAATGCCCTGCCACCACCCGTCTCCATAGTCCAGGCTAGCCTGGAACTCACTATATAACTGAAGTTGACCTCCCGCCCCCGATTCCTGAGCGGTGGGATTATAGGCCTGTGCTCCTGTACCCAGGCGGGGTGGAGAGTGGGTGGGCAGTTGAGAGCAGGTGTCGGGGAGTAGAGGGGTGTCAGTGGGGAGCAGTGTCAGGTGGTGGAGTCCGGTAGAAGTGTGTGTGTGTGGGGGAATGGGTGGGGGATTTGTGGCAGGTAACCCTTGCAGGCAGTCCTTCTGTGAGGTGCTGGGAGTGGGGGGGGGGGCTTCTGTGCGCTGTCCTCTCCAGGTTGGTCACTGTTCCTGGCTAACTCATCTCTCTATCTGCCTGTGGGGCCGGCAGGGACACTGTTAGGGTCCCAGGCATAGGTGGGGGTGGGGTGGGGGATGTTATCACTGGGTGACTTTGAAATAAATGTTTTCCTCTTACCCTGAACCATGCTGACGTGGAAGTAGGGCAGGCTAGTGACTCAGCCCTGGTCCCCACTCTGCAGCAGTGGCAAGCTGCCTGTGCCCTCAGACCCCACAGAGCAAGGGTGCTTGGGTAGTGGAGAAGCCAGAGCACTGCAGGCCCTGGGGAACAGCCTGTCCTATTCTGATGGAGATGGATATGGAGATGCCAAGAGTCCTGGCAGTGCAGGGTGAGGTGTCTGCCGCTGCCATAGCCTGAGGGCAAGCTGGATATTAATTGCTTACCGCCCTGAGACTAAGGGCCAGCCTAGCCATACTTGCTAGGTCCCTTGTGTGCCTCTGCAGATCCCAGGAGGGTCCAAGGCTATGTGTCCGTCCATTCCTTGGGACCTCTCCCCTGTGTCTGCATCTCCAGCCTCTGATGGGGGCTAGATGCTGGAGACATCTGTGTTTCCAGCATGTGATGGGGAGCTAGGACACTGAGGATGTTAGTCTATTCCAAAGCTTTGTAGGAATGCAGGATTGCCGGGCTAAACAGAGGTGATCATGGAGGATGCCTGAGGCATGGAAAAAGGGGCACTGTGTCTCCCTGACATGTGGGTCATAACTCACTGAGCTAGCTCTGACATTGTGGATGGCCGAACTCACCATCAATACTCACTGGGCAAACTATCAGACAAGCCCATGCTCAGAACTCAGGGCCAAGGCTCCACGGGTGAGAGGAAGCCTCTTGGAAGGCCCCTCTGTTTTTGCTGCTGGGGTTTGATGGGTTTTATATCTTCTTAACTTGCCATTTTCAGGTAAGCTAGGCATGGTAGACACATCTGTAATCCCAGCACAAGGGAAGCTTGTGCTAACAGGAGGGTTAGCAAGATCAAAATTTCCAGGCTAGCCTGGGCTATTCTGTCTAAAAAACCCCAAACAAAACTCCCTCAGATTTACAAGGGAAACAGGAAGTGAGCAGGCCAGGCAGTGTTGGAAGTTTTGGTTCGGTTAGAGTCGGGAATGTGGGGTTCTGTATGCTGTGCCCTGGAGAGCAGTGATGGTGAGCTGCTCTCAGGGACATGGGGTAGGGGTGCTTTGGAGCACAGAGCAGAGCATTTGCTGGGCTATGAGGCCAGGAGCCTCAGGGATGACTAAGAGCCTGCATTTAGAAGACTTGCAAGAGGAATGAGTATTTTGTTTAAAAAGCCCCTGGCTGGGAGATAAGCGCCCAGGCACTGTGGTCAGGTTTTTTGTAAACATTCAGCGTGAGGCAGGCCCGGCTGGGGACTGTGACGTTAAGGGAGACTGGCCATGTGCATCTGTGAAGGGAGGCCTTATGTCTCCAGCAGACGGGCTTTGTGGCCTGCACACACACAGCTGAGCCCACCTTGGGGCTGCCTCAGCGGGAGATTCAGAGTTGCAGCCTGCAGGGGACTCGATGGAGTCTGCTCTGACAGAAAGGGCCCCAGAGTGGCCCAGGTGGGAGCAGCATTCACTCTGCCTGTGACCCTGCTTCTTCTAGGCCCCGGTGGTTGAGTGCAGTGTGTGAAGTCCTTGTAAGTGCTCTTCCTCCTTCTTGCCTGTTTGGACCAGTTCCTCCATAAGGGGTCCACAAGATTCTGTCATCCAGCAAAGAAAGCTGGGCTTTGCCACTCAGTGGGACTGAGTCCCAGCTGGGGAGCCTGGGTAGCATGTCTGGAGGTGAGGGAGGATGTGTGTCTGAGGTTTTGGGGGTGGGTGGGTGGGGACTGTGGATGGCCATGCTGTTGTCAGGGATGGGAATGACAGACACTGCAGAGAAGAGCTGGGAGAGATGTCCCCGTGGATGGAGGAGATGACTGTTATAAATGTCCTGGCCTGAGCGGAGGCCTGCGCAGTTAGTGAGGGGATGAAGCCAGAGCTGCTGGCAGAGGAGGTGAGGGTTTCCTACAGGGTGAGCGAGGCCTGTGAGGCATCCAGTCTGAGCTGGGAAGCCTGGCAGTGGCAGCCGGGAGGAGGGAAGGGACAGTGAACGTTGTCAGTCAGGAGCCTGGGGGAGCCTGGAAAGGGGGAAGCAAGGCAGTCAGAGGGTGGAGACTGTGAGGACCGGGAGCAGCTGTATGGCTGTATGTGAAATTAGATAGCTAGTCATATATGAACTGGAGGGGTTTTTCAAGCTTGCAATCAATTACAGGAGCTGAAGAGATGACTCAGTAGTAGAAAGTACTTACTGCTCTTGCAGAGGACCTGGGTTCAGAACTGCAGTTCCAGGGGATCCCTCTTCTGACCTCCGTGGGCTCCTGCAGACACACAGTACACAGACCGTGCATGCTGGCAAACACATTTACACATAAAATAAGCTTAAAGGGCAGTAAAATATATGAGTTATTGTTTTAAATGAAACTATGTAGAATTCTCACGCGATCTGTGATCTTGCCATTATACTTGAGTCTACACGGGGAGGAGGGCGGGAATAGGCAAACACACGTGCATCTCCATGTTCACTGAAGCGTCCATTACGATGACGACGGCCCAAAGCAGAAGCGACGCCAGTGTCTGCTGAGTGTATTCATGTATCAAGATGACTGTCACAGTCCGCGAACAGCCTGGGCTGCACAATGAGACCCTGTCTAAAAAAACAAACGGACCAGAATAATGAGTAATAAAGAAAAAATGCATTGCTTAATTAGTGACACAGATTATGTAGGGCCAGCAAGATGATTCAGGTGTAAAGGTGCTTGCTGCCGAGCCTCAAGGTCTGGGCTCGGTCCCCAAAACCTACCTGGCAGAGGACAGAACTGACTCCCACAAGTTGTCCTCTGACTCCCCGTGTGTGACACATGTGTGTGACACACATCCACACAAAATTAGTAAACATAATTTAAAATAAATAAACTGCCTAAACGTAATTTAAGTAAGACTCCTTTTAACCCGGGCTCCACCATCACAGCCACATCCCAGGCGGCTGGGTTGTTTGCATCTGTGTGGGAGAAGATGTCACACTGGCAGCTTGGAACTGGCCAGGATGGGAGCTCTTGTCTCACAGGGAAATGTTTCAGGTCCTGCAAATGCTATTTTTCTTTAACCCTTGTATTGCCATTGTTAAATAGCATCCAGCTAGACACTAGAGAAGGTTGCTTCTTGGGGTACCCCGGCCAGCCATTATGATGCTGAGGGTGGAGGAAGGACAATGCAGGAGAACGTGGAGATGTTTGGCTTGGGCATCTTGGTAGGTAGGCCACAGTGGTTCTTTCGCCACGATGGCGACTTCCACAGCTTCGGGGCCGTGGAAGGTCCTAAAGTCCACGAGCACTATACCTGCAGTGTGACTGGCCCCACGCGGAGATGAGCTGTAGTCTCGGACTATGAGGAGGCCGGTCCTGTCACTCACTGACTGGAGGAACATCCTGTCCAAAGGCACAGTACTGCTGGGCAGGGAGCCACGACCTCCCGGAGGAGGCCACCCCCACCGCTGATTCGCTTCCGGCTGAGGTTGTACCTGGGCTCAGGGGTCAGGGATCCTGATGTGGACGCCCAGCGGTTGTTTCCGCAAGCCCTTCCTGCGCCCTCTTTTCCCAGGCTTTGTGTTCCATTCCCCAGGCTGAACCTGTGGGTTTCTTCCCGCCACCCCTGCCAACCCTTAAAAAAAAAAAAAAAAATGGAAAGGAAAGAAAAAAGGTCTGCGGGTGCTTCCATCTCTGCAAGTCAGCAGACTCTTGTTCTTAGCCCCTCCCCCAAGACAGTGAAGACAGTGAGCGGCCCAGCCCACCACCTGCGCCCGCCCGGCGGGCGGCCTTTGTCATAGGATGCTCTGACTTACTGTGTCAGGTGTGAGCGCAGGCCTGGCTGTACTAACTTAGCTGCCTGTCATACACTGGCTGGCTTCTCACCACAGTAAAGTTGTTCCCTCCAAGGCCAGCATGCCACACTTTCTCATGTGTCTGCAGGGCTGTGTGCCATACGGCCCCAGGTGAATCTTGGCCTGTGGCTGCCCCTCTCTGCTTCCTGACTTGAGAGGGCTCTTCTCTATCTTTGATCTGGTCTTTGAATCCAGGACACATGCTGACCCCAGGTAACCTCTGGGATGTGTGTCACCTGCAGTACATCCGCACAGACCCTTAGGCTGCGTCTGGTCACATTCCGAAAGTCCGTCGATCGACCGCATGCTGTCTTTGGGGTGGACAGGAACCGGGCACGCCCATGAGCAGGCAGGCCTTTTGCTGGGTTTCAGTTGGAGTCCAGCATCCCTTCCGTTAGGTCTCCTGCCTCCTCTTGCAGCCTGGATTAGAGAACTCTGAACTCTACACTCCAGCCCCTTTATGCTATGCGGCCCAAGACCCCACAGAGGGGACTGGGTGGCCAACCAGCCTTATGAAAATCCCAGGATGCCACAGTTGGGGTGATGAAGGGGGTGGGGGTGGGGTTCAAGCTGAGAAGGGGGTGGGGGTGGGGTTCAAGCTGAGCAAAGCCAAGTGGCAGCAAGATTGTTTGGAGAAGGTAATTATGGTGAGAAGGGAGGTAGGTGCCTGGCTGTTTCCCATGTCCTCTGGGGACAGAAAGAAAGGAGACACAGGGTGAACTTCCTATTGGGAGGGTCGCCAAACCTGCCTTGGCTTTCCTGATGGAGGAGCTTCAGCATCTAGTGGGTTCTCAGGTCTGATATCTGGGCTGTGTGGCTACAGTGAGGGATGGGCTGCTTGGGTTCTGCAGCCACTCTCGCAAGGGGTGTACTGGCTGTGGAGGTCCTCTGGAGTCCCTGAGGGGAGCACTCCATGAAGCCTGCACCCAGGCTGGGTTCTCTTGGAACCCTGTGTTGTGCCTGGCTTCCCTGCATGGATACAGGGCTGACCAACAATGAGCTTCACCTCTGCTAATCTGCGCTTGCCCTGGGGAGAACAATCACACGGGCGTGTCTCCACTTACCAGGTGCTTTTTATAAAAAAAAAAAAAAAAACCCAGTGAATAAGGCCCGCCCAGGTTGGATGCTGTCCCAGCGCCCCGGCGTCTTCCCAGGGCTCTGTGGTATGGGCCTTAACTTTTTTGACTGGACCCCTGACATCCCTAAACTGAGGGCAGATAGGTGATCGGTTGATGGTCAGACTGCCAGGCAGGTCCAGGCGCAGGGGTGCCCACAGCTCCTGGAAGTAAGGCTTCAGAAGGGTGTGTGTGTGTGTGTGCGTGCCCGTGTGTGTGTGTGTGTGTGTGTGTGTGTGTGTGTGTGTGTGGGCGCACATGCACATCTAAAATGGCCATGGTTTTGCAGTTCCCATATCCACAAATCTCACTCGGTTGAAAATAGTTTAAACCATCTGAGGCATGAGGGAAGGAGGGGTGGATTTTCTGAAAGAGGAAGGACTCTACTCCAGCACTTTAAAAGAACAAAACAAAACAAAAGCCTAGCTTAGGCTTTGGCTCTCTTACAGAGACCTCCTTAGCCTCACCTGCCTCTGCAGGTCTCAGGACCCACTCCACCCCACTACCACACTGGTAGAATGATGGACTAGGGAGAGCAGACCCAGACCCAGGACAGCTCAGGGACTCACATGTCACCCCCGAGGACCAGGGGGCTGGGCTACCCACACACTTGGCAAGCACTTATCCCTTGCTGTGCATCCTTACAGCCCTGGTTGTACAGAGGTCCTGGACCTAATGTCCCTGGTCAGTGGGTGGGAAACTCGATGGCCCGGTCAGGAAGCGGAGAAACACCCCGGCCCTCTCTGGGGACCCTTCCTGGTAACTGGTGCCTTGCTTCTGTAGCTAACCCATGGTTTTATCTGACTGCCCAGTGATGTCTGAGGTGTGAAGGCTACTTGGGCAGAGAATAGGCCAAACTGTGGGTACCCACGGATGAGGAACGAGCCCAGGAGCAGCCCTCTTCCTTCCTTCTGATGTTAGGAACTATGGTTTCTCTCTTCTGGAGGGAAGGTCGCGGTCCACTCTCTGAACTCAGGAAGCCTCCACAGTGCAAGGGGGGAGGGGTGCGGGAACGATTCTTTGAAGGGCCGCCTTTCCCTGCCCTATGCCTTCTTCAGCACCTACCCAGAGAGTTCAGCAGCGACCCCCGGGGGTCCAAGGGGGTAGCAGTTCTGGATGGATTGGATGCTGGGGGATTCCCGGGACCCTCAGCTCTGTAGTCAATAGTGTAGTGTCCTGGGGACACGCACTAGCCCAGCGCTGCCGCTTAACCCTTGCAGGCCCCGTGCTCTTACATGAAGGAGGCGCTCACGAACTTTGCTGCGTAAATAAAACCTCCGGCAGCAAGAACACTGCGCCCAGGGAAGGGGAGGAATCTCGTCCCCCTCGGCGCCCGCCCGCTGCTGTGGCCCGGCCTCCACATCCTCCACATCCGCCCACATCTGGCCGCGGAGGGGCGTGAGGGGGAGGGGCCGAGGCCGTGTCTGTCGCGGTCCCCTGGGCACTCGCCAGGAAGGGAGAAGGGGGCCAGCTCAGGTCGTGTGCCGTGCCTGGGACTCCGGAGTCCCTGTAGAAGCAACTCTGGTTGCAACCCCCCCCCAAGGCTCGGTTTTGACAGGCGGGCGCAACAGCCAGTGCGGAGTCGCGGAGGCCGGCGGGGTGCGGGAACCTGATCCAGCCGGGAGGCGGGGGCGGGGCGGGGGCCCGGGTGCTTGGGGAGGGGCCGGCGCCCGCCTTCCTCCCCCATTCATTCAGCCGACCGTGGGGGCCGAGGGGCTCGGGCGGCCAGCTCGGCACTGGGAGCGGGAGCGCGCAGAGCCGGGGCTCCGCGGGACTCCCTGCGCACCAGCCACCATGTCCGACCCCGCGGTCAACGCACAGCTGGACGGGATCATTTCAGACTTTGAAGGTGGGTGCCCGACCCAGCGACTGCTTGGCGAGCTGGGCAGGAACCTCCAGGCGGGCCTGGGATGGGACAGGAGCGAGCAGAGGAAAGGCAAGACCCTGGATTGCTCACCCTGGGGCTCTGCGCCCCAGACCCCGTGTTGCCTACATGGAGAGCGCCATTAAGGGATCCTGTTAGTTGATAGACTCTGTAGTTGGGAACCACGCACCCCCTCGGAACCCAAGGTTCACATTGCCTCAGGGGTGTTCTTCCTTTTATTGTTGTTTGTGTTTGCCCAGCTACTGTCGCCTCCTCTAGGGCTGGCTTGCCTTCCTTGGAACTACACCGGGGGAGCGTAATTCCCCCCTGGAAACTAGTGGGCTTTCTTCTTTTGGTGCTCGCCCTCAATTCTCATCAGCGTGGGAGTTAGCTCCCCTCCTCGGATCCAGTAGGCGGCTGAATCCTCAGGGTGGACCGTCCTCCCCTCCCCCACGCCAGCTCCGGGGTTGGGGCTGAGCCCAGTCCCGGGGCTGGCATGGGTTGCCAAAGTTGATCAGCCGGCAGGCCCCATGCATCCAAGGGGATCCCAGCCGGGCGAGTCTCAGGGTCCAGGGTGGGATATGCTATAGCCCAGATCCAAGCCTGGGACATCTTTATCCATCTGCGACGGAAGGAGCCTTTTGGGACAGGGGAGCTTGTGCGCGCGCAAGGACAACACTTTCGTCTCTTGTCCTGAGTTTACAAAGTGCATAGATACTTGGGGGCCCGTTTCAAAGGGTGGGCCTGCCATCCCCGCCCTGGGCTTGCATGCGCGCGCTTTCCTGGGGCCTCGTGACTGCCACTGCCGGTGCGGTGGCCCCGAGTCCTGCGTCCTCCTCCGGAGTAAATAAAGCCAGTGGAAAGGGAGGCTTACACAATGGTGTCCCGCGCGCGTCTGGGGCTGGGTTTCCGAGAGGCGGGCCTGACTCTGCCGGGCCTGGAGCCCCCGCCCCTCTGAGGGGCTCTCAGGCAGCCTTGGGCAGAGCCCTCTGGTGGGCTGTGAGCGAGCGAGGGAGGGCCCCACAGAGTTAACAGAGGGCCAGGTTCCAGGCCAGCTGCCCTAGCCCTACAAGTGTCCTGCTGGGGGTGCTCCAAGCCCCAGGGCTGGAACCAGAGGGTTTGTCTTGAGCCCACCCAAGGTCAGCCTTATCTCTGAGTTGGGTGACTTCTTCGGGGGACCAGATCCTTAGCTGTGTACTGGGCTGTGTGTGCAGAGTCTGGGAAGTTGGTGGCTGCTGGTATGCCGGCAGGCACATACCATGAGGAGCCTGGAATATCACACCTACTTGTTCACCTCAGCAATGGGGGTCAGTTTTTGGATTCTTCTGGCATTTTCCATCTGTGCCAATTCAGAACCGAAGTGCTTCTAGCAGAACTTGTGCCCCAGACCACCTGGACCTCTTGGAGTCCATGTCTATTCTCGGGTCTCCCAGGCTTGTTTTGTTCTGTTTTATCTTCTGCATGCCCTAGTGACTGTCCAGGCTCCTCTGTGTACCTCTCCTTTGCCCTGGGGCCTTTCATTCTCCTGGGAGTGTAAGCTGAAAGGCAGCCAATCAGTACGCTTCTCTGCAAAGTGTGGGGGGGGGGGCTGGCGGGATACCACCTTCTTCAGGTCCTGGTCTCTGTGTTTGCTCTCTGCTCCAGACCTGGGGGTGGGGTGGGGGGGACACCACCTTCTTCAGTGCGCCAGACCTGGGGGGCAGTCAGGGTTGGCTTTCATTCCCTGAAGAGTTGGGAGCGGGTCCTGTAGGCAGCCTTGCTGGGTAGGGAGAGGTGTGGGGGTTGGGCCCATCTCAGCAGCTGGTACCCTTTGCGTTTTGGAGGCTGGCTGCCCCCTGCATCTTTGGCCTCCCTGTGTAACTCCTTCCTCACTGTGTCATGGCCTGACTGGGCTGCCTCCCAAGCCAGCTTCTTGACCCTCAAATTTAATCCAACACAATGGCCTCATTGAGAGCATCCTGGTATAGAGGTGGGCAGACTTGGGGAAGTGGGCCTCCCGTCCGTCTCTGCCTCCCTGTGTGTGCCAGTCTTCCTACGGTGGATCCTGAGGAGCTCAGCTGGGGATGGGGGCAGGCCTTCCAGTGCCCAGCATCACTAGCCCCTGGCCATCAGTACTGGAGGCTGTTGTTATTGTTGGTGTGTGTGTGTGTGTGTGTGTGTGTGTGTGTGTGTGTGAGGGGGGGGGCTTGTGCACTGAATGGAGGACCCCGAAAGGAAAGTGTCCTTCCAAGTGTCCTAGGAACGTGGAGTTGAGTTGGTATGTGGAGAGGGTGTGCATGTGGGAGCCTGGGACAGCTGGGCTGATGGAGGGACTTGGGGAACACGTGACCCAGCCCAGCACAGGTGATAGGAGCTGGCAGCCTGAATCCAGGCCAGAGAGGTCACAGGAGACTGGCAGGGAGAAGGTGGGAGATGGCGAGGCAAGGGCTTGAGTGAAGGTAGGGACCTGTGAGGAGAGACAGCTCTCTGGCCAGCCTGTCCCCACAGGCAGTGAGGAAGGGAGACCTCATGTGAGGAGGGGCCAGCCCAGAAGGGCGGGTGTTTCCTGATGCTAACGTGGCCAGAATCAGCCAGGGAAGTGCCCATCCTTTGCTTCCACCCGCCAGCTGTGTGGGGCTCTGCCAGGTAGTTGGGGGAGGGAGGGAGGGAGGGAGGGGAGAGCCATGTTGGCTGCAGCTGCTAGGGCCCACAGTCCCTTTGTGAGTCTGGACAAGACAGGCTCATGACATGGGGCACTGTGGTCCGCCGAGAGGGCAGGACCCAGATGCCCTCCCCAGGGCAGGAGCTCTGTGTGTCTCTGTTTTGTTTTTGTTTTTGTTTTGTTTTTAAATAGAGCAGAGAGCCTGCCCTCCTGTCCAGGCAGTCTGGAACTGGCAGCTGTACCAGGCAGGAGACACCTGGTCTCCGAGGGGCGGGGCTGGTGGGTACAATGTGAGGTTGTGCTGGGGTAGGAATGCAGCTGGGCTTTGTCTTCACCTCATTTCTCCTTCCCCCTTTTCATCTGTTTCCATCCTTCCCCCATGTATCCTCACTCTGCCATCGTCCCCCAGGGACCAGTGTGCCCATCACTGGAGGCCTTGTAGGGATTCAGGTGCTTCGGTCTTTCTGTCCCTTGGGACTGAGAGGGTGGCAGGGCCCTGCAAGGACACGAACTTCCCGTGTCTGATCTGGCCTTTGCGTCCCTCCAAGGAAGGTGCTCCCTTCCGCCTCTCTCCTGTCCTCCAGGGGTGAAAAAATACTTCTTATTTTGCTGATTCGGGGTTTAATCGTGCTAATTTCTCATCTGTCCGTGATTTCCTCTCAACATAAAGGGTTTTTAGTTGACAGTGGAACCCCCCCCATGAGGTGACTCTGGCACCCACCTCTCTCCCATGAGATGACACCCACCACGCTGTGTGACTGGGTGGCATGAGGAGACACTCCCTCCTCTCTCCTTTCCTGGCCAGCAGAAGCGGGGGGGGGGGGGGGGGGGGGGGAAGCTGGATGGTGTGCTCTTCCTGAACGAAGGCCAGGTCTGTCATCGCAAACACAGTTACAAGCCGAGTCCTCGTGTAACGAAAGCCACTTGCAGTCCCAGCTGCTGGGCCCCTTGTCTTACGGCGTTGGCTGTAACCAGTTTTGCACGCTCACAACCCTGCTGTGAGCGTGCAAATGCTTGGTGTTTGTTGAAACAGATCTGGCCCAGAAGCCCAGGCACTCCAATCCGAGTGGCAAGGCTTTTCTCTGATGCCCCGGAGGAGGTTCTTCTACACTGGGTCCTGGAGGTTCTGTGGTCCTTTCTCCCCTTCAGGAGAGAGGTGGCCAAGAAGGCAGGGGCCATGCAGACACCTCTGGGACAAGGTGGTGGTGATGGCTGGACCTGGGTGCCACTTTGTTCCTTGGAGGAAGGCCTGCTCTTGCAGGCAGCTGAAGATCCGTCCTTTTAATTAATGCCCATGGGCCTTCTGGGCGATGACTCTTGGAGATTTCCAGCCCACACTCCAAGCTCCTGGGAATTGCTGTCTCCCTGCCATTAGTGCAGCTACCAAGAGGCGGAGGAGGCCGCTGAGAGGCGCCCCAGGGTGCCAGGGCTGTCTGCAGTGAAGAGGGATTGGCCTCTTTTATGAATCCCAAAGCTTTTGACATCTTCAGTTTGGTATAGAGGTGAGCCCAACAGTCGTTCCCATGCGAGCAAGTTCATTAGACAGGGAGGATAGATATGTAAGCACCCCACACAGGGTTACCTGAGCCAGTCATCTCGCGAGAAGTGGGGCGCACTCTCTCTGAGGGACAAAAGTCTGGAACCCTTTCTGGGGCGTGTGGCCTTTCAGGAAGGGTTTGAAGGAAGCGCTGCGGCAGGGTAGGTTTGGAGGGGGCAAGAGTTTGTATTGAGAGGTCGTATGGAGAATGGGGGGTGGAGGCCTGCGTACCTGGTGGCTAACCCCACTTTATTGTTCGGAAGCCGGGTGGCTCAGGGTGAGCCTCTCACTCACTCTGAACCTCCATCTGCTCCTGTGTCCAGCAGGGTTGTGAGTGGCACTCTTCCATTTGGGGGGACATTCTGTGAGAAGCAGGCAGTAGCTAGTGCTGGGCACAGAACTGGGTTCCTGAGGTTTGGGGGCTGCTGCAGCTGTTGGAACTGAGAGATGTTTGCACAAGATGTATAGATCCTAAGTGCTAGACGCTCTTACAGACAAGGACCTGTCTGAGCCCACTGTGGGGACAAGGTTGGCTAACGAGGCCACCACTGATGATGGCGAGTCCCAGGGGCTTGGTATCCGTGGAACCATTGTGGGGACCTCTCTGGCCTTAGATGAAGCAGGGTGGGGGGCTCCATTCTCCCCGGAGGTGGGGGTCACATGGGGCACAGGGTTCTTCTTCCTTGGAGGTTGTCCCAGTATCTCACACCAGGGTATCACAGGGGAGGAAATTGCATGTCCAGCTGTAGGGCCACGTGCTGACAGCTGCAGGGCATGTACCCGGTGACTGGACCGTGAAGTTGGCCTCGGCCTGAAAAGTTGGGGGCCCTGTCAGTACAGGGGCACAGTGGCATTGAGCCTCCTTGATGTTGTATCTGGTCCAATGTAGCTCCAAGCTATGACTGTCTCTTCGAGTAGGGACTAAAGGGGCTAAGAAGCCAAAGCACCTGTCTTCAGCTTACTTAGCTTGGGTACCCAGCAACTGTACAGCCCCCCCCCTTTTCCCTAAGGTCTGGGGACCCTGAACCTGGAGTCAAGATTTGTGGGGCACTTGGTACCTGGAAAAAGGGATTGCCCAGGCTGGAGTCCTCTGTCTTGTTCTGGATGTTCTTTAGAGCCAGGCTGACCAGCTAGTGCACCAAAAACACTTACCACCACCCAGGACGGGTGTTCCCAAGGGGAATATACAAAAGTGTACAGCTGCATTCTTGGTCTAGGAGCCAGGGAGTGTCCGGCCCGGTGACTTGTGGTCTGTCTGTTTGTCCTTCTTGTTGGGGGCCAGTTGGCCTGACATCTCGTTTTCCACCTTCCATTGCAGAAGAGGCCACAGTTGGGCTTTGACCGAGGTCACTGGCTGTGACACCCTGTTTTGCCTGTCAGGGGACTGGTCTGCTGCGTTGAAGATCTGTGTTGACCCCTAAACCCAGGATAGGGTTCTACCTCTGTCAAACTGGCTCAGACACTCTCTTCTGGGGTCAGGGCCCCTATGGCAGTGCTGTGTGTGGTCTGCTCACTATGCAGTGAGCAATGGCTGGGGTAAGGGTACTGGGCAGCCACAGAGCTCTGGTGGGGGCTGGCCCACAGGGCTCAGGTGGGGATTGGTCCACAGGGCTCAGGTGGGGGCTGGCCCACAGGGCTCAGGTGGGGATTGGTCCACAGGGCTCAGGTGGGGGCTGGTCCACAGAGCTCTGGTGGGGGCTGGCCCACAGGGCTCAGGTGGGGATTGGTCCACAGGGCTCAGGTGGGGGCTGGTCCACAGGGCTCTGGTGGGGACTGGGCAGCCACAGGGCTCAGGTGGGGATTGGTCCACAGGGCTCAGGTGGGGATTGGTCCACAGGGCTCTGGTGGGGGCTGGTCCACAGGGCTCTGGTGGGGACTGTTCCACAGGGCTCTGGTGGGGGCTGGTCCACAGGGCTGGGGGGGGGGCTAGTCCACCTTGAAGCCCTAGGCAGTTGCATCTTTTTTAAGGGGGTGTAGGGTAGTTGAGACAAGGTCTCTCCCTACATGGCCCAGCATGGCCTCAAACTCACAGAAGTCCTCCTGCCTCAGCCTCTTGAGTGCTGAGAGCCCAGTTGGGAAGGGAATTTGTGTAGTTTTTCTTGACCAAGCCATGGGGGAAGTTTGGCTGAACAGTGGTTCTTTTTCTAAAGCCTCTTGGTTTTTTTCCCCAAATTTGGAGGCTCATGGAATTCTCTGCAAACACAGTCTCAGAGGCCCAAGGATTTGTCATCTCGTTGGCTAGATAACCCCACCAGTTGGCCTGTGGACACCCCAGGCACCCGGAGGGCATTTCTGGGCTCTGGCTGTTTAATTTGGTCTGGACAGAACTTGGAGGCTCCATGCTGTCGGGAGCCAGCAGATGTTTTACAAATTTCAAGTTTGTTGTCTTTTTTTTTTTTTTTTTAAGTGCTCTAAATCCCAAGAACTTACAGAAAGAGACAGAATGACCTTGCTTTCTGTGGGAAACATAAGCATTTAGGACCCCCACAATGCCTGCCCCCCCCTTGGCTCCCTGAGGAATACCTGGGGGGGGGGAGGACAAAAATCGTGAGGATTCTTTTACCGTTTGCTTTGTGTCCCCTCCCTCCCTCCCTCCCTCCCTCTCTCCCTCCCTCCCTCTCCCCCTTCTTCACAAAAGGAGAGACTTTGTTACAGATTTCTTATTTTATGTGTAGGGTGTTTTGCCTGCACGTCTGTATGGGTGTTTTGCCTGCATGTCTGTATGGGTACCGTGTACACGACCGATGCCTGAGGAGGTAGAGGCATCAGATCCCCTGGAACGGAAGTTACAGGCAGTTGTGAGCTGCCGAGTGGGTGCTGAGAGCCAACCCTGGGTCCCCTGGAGGAGCAGCCAGTGCTGCTACCACTGAGCCACCCTCCAGCCCAGCTTGTGTCTTCTCTGTCACTTTTGTCCCCAGAAGTAACTTGGTGTCCCACTGCAGTGTTCCCTGGCGCCCTTGGCGCCAGGAGCTCAAGGGCTGCGGTCCTGAGTGCACAGCTTTGTCCCTGTCCCCAAACGGCTTACGGCTTCTTATGTCTCCAAGACTGTCTTGAGGTTACAGGAGACCATGCAGCCACTTGAACATTGACCATCTGTTCCTTTGACTGCAGATGGGGGTCTCTGGGGGCTCAGGCTGAACTTGCTTGAGGGGGAGGATTGAGGACAGCTGTCCTTGGCTGCCTAGGTTGCTTCCCCTGCCCCCACCGTCCCCTTTTACAAATGTCTCACCTTTGAGAAGCTGGGACTCCAGAGCCCTGAACGCCCCATGTCAGACCTTTAGACGGGTTCCTGGCTTCCCACTCCCAACCCATAGTGAGGGCAGGAAGAGCTCACAGGCCTTTGCAGGCAGGGCCTGGGCACCTCCTGAGGGAGCCCCTGAGAATGAGGGTCCCTTCTGTGCCTCTAGGGTGTTGACAGCGGTCATTGGTGGTCCCTGTGCTCACCTTCCGCTTAGGCCTAGAGAGTAGTCAGTCCCAAGTACAGAGAGCGTGGCCCCAGACTACCGCAGCCAGAGTTCTGGTGGGTTCTACAGTCTGGACAAAGTCTCGCCCTCCCTGGGTTCAGGAAACAGGCTCTGGTGGAGGATTCTGCCCTGCTTTCCACGTGGGTGGGTAGCTTCCCTGAGAAGGGAAGGCCAGTCCCCTGCCCAGTATCTCCTACGGACTGATAGTATCAGTGGTAGAAACGGATGTGCTTTCTAGGCTCCATTGGGGCAGGCTCTGGACTGCTCTGGGTTACGAAAGTTTTCCTTTAGTGCAAAATGAAACCAAGTTCTCTGCTGTTTGTGCTGCACCTGGCGTGCTCGGCAGGAGTGGGTGGGCCTTTTGTGCAGGCCAACCTGGCAGCCTGAAGATTTGTCACGGTGGGTGGGACCCTCACCATGTGCCTGTGAGATTCGGGCTCTGTGCACTTGCCACCAGCCAGGAGGCAGCTGAAGGGAAGCTGGGTGGGGGAGAGGCCCGAAGTGTGGGACCCCGGCAAGGAGCAGGTGGCTGAAGGTGTGTGCAAGGAGCTGGAGGTATCTCAAGCCCTGCCCTCCCTCTGGAAGCCCCAGGAAAGGACCCTGTGTAAACTACAAAAGAAGCCCTTGGCCACCTGGGCCCCTGGGGTGAAATACCCTCATACCGAAGGCAGGCCTGGCCTGGTACAGCAGAGGGTGCAGGGTGGCGGCCAGGTCCTGGCTCAGAGAAATTGGGCTTTGGGATAACTGGGTCTGAGGGACAGACAGGGTAGGAGCACCCCCCCACCCCAGGAGAAGTGTTGAGCATCAGGTCAGGCTGTGTCAGCTCTCACATTTACCTCTGCGCTGATATTTAAATGAGGAAGCCAGGCTCTTGGAACAGCTGCTCTGGACCAGCTGTCAGGGGCCGGTTGTGTGGGGGTGGGGACTGTCTCTCTTCCCCTGCTTGTGCATTCTTTGTCTCCGACCCAAGTCCCGGCCCTCCCAGCTGTTTCCCGGAGGCTTGCAGGCATGTCCTCCCATCCAGAGTACCCTTATTATCACCCCATTTCCTTCAACCGCATCCCCGCCTTCTGTCTGCTGTGGCAAGGTGAACCCTGCTGAGCTGGTGCGGGCAGGCACTGCCTGGCAGACCCAGCTTGTCCTAGCCGCTTAACCTCTGGCTGTCACTTCCCATGCTGAGACCTGCTCCGTAGCCCCTGCCCGTCACCACTGTCCTGGCGTGAATATTTGCCTTTCTCGTCTACTTGGTTCTTGGGTGTGATGGGGATCTCGGTCCATTTGGCAGGAGTGAGCGGGTCCCGAGCCTAGGGTCTGATGGGGCATCCTCTACATTAGGCTTAGAGAGACCACATTCTCTACTATCCCCTGCCTGGCATTTTTAAAATTACCGGGCAGAAAAGTGAAGATCTGGAGTGAACCAGAGGCTGTGATCCCCCTCCCCCCCCCCAGTACAGAAAGAAATACAGGCCTCCCTTATCATCTGTGCTGGAGTCATGTGGGACAAGAGTAACTCACTGACCTGGGTGGTGTGTGTGTGTGTGTGTGCGCGTGTGCGTGCACGTGGGTGAACACACTAAGTGTGAGAAATACCTAGTCTGACTTGAGAGATTCCAGGCCACTAGGTGTAAAGAGTAGAGTGATGGATGAGTAAGCCAGGTTCCTGTTCCCTGGCCGGTGACTGTCAGTTGGAGGAAGGTGACAGTGGCTTGGAGGATGGGTGTGTGTACATGCTGTGTTGTGATGTGTTTCCTGCAGCAGGGACATGAAGCTGGCTCCCCACTCAGGCCCTGGCTGTGAGCCACAGTGTGGGCCTTGGGCAGTTTTGCAGACCTTGTGACTCCTGTCCCCGGCAGTGCCCCATAGGCAGCTGAGTTCTGGGTGTCCTTCAGTTTGTGACTGGGGAGTTGTTGAGAGCAGTGGCGGCTGAAGCTGGACATTGTCCTCAAGTGACTGCCGGGAAGCAGGGGGTAGGGCGAGCTGCTGAGCTGGCAGCTCTGGGGTGCCCACAGGCAGGGCCCTTTCCAGGATGCTGCGGTCCCCTGGGTTTGCATTTTGTAGGAGTCCAGGAAGTGGATGAGGCTTGTGAACCTACGGAAGGCAGGGTCCCCAACTGCTGCCCCTCAGAAACACCCTGGGGTGTCCGGTTCCCCCGTCCTCTGACTGGGGACTAATGGTCTATGTTTTATGTTCTGGAGGTTATCTGATGAACAGTTGGCTGCTGAGTGACACATCTAAAATCAGAAGATGAGAATTTTAGGGAATTCAAGAGACAGAACCCAGGAAAGTGGGCGGCCTTGACCACCCTGCTACCTGGAAAAGTACAAGGCAGGGTCACTGTGTGACAGTACTGGATATGCATGTCATCACAGCAGCGTGGGAGGACGTTTGTCATGACGCCGACGGGTTATCTGTATTGTAGGGTTACAATCCCCCCTTTTTGTGCATTTTCTGCCTTATGCTTAGGGGAGAAGCTGCGGGAATTATTTTTAAAAGTTAATTTTCAAAAAGAAAAATAACTCTATTCAAACAAACCTCTAATCCCCCTTTGAAGGACAAGGAAACAGAGGTCAGGGAAGGGAGTCCAACCACAAGGGTGACAGCCAGGGAGCCATAGCGTGACCCTTGCAGTTCAGGGATAGGCGTTGGGTGGAGTTGCCTGGCAGGGAAGATTGCTGGGAGCCACCTCTGCAGGAGTGGTTTGGACCACACGGAATGTGGCCAGAGTTGAGTCTTCCCCCTTGACCTGGGAGGGTGTGCAGGGCTGGCCCTCCTCGTCCATCTGTGCTGGACTTGTGTCCAGTGTCTGTAGTTGCTGGACCCGGTTGGCTCAGGAGCAGGAAGTCACTGGGCTGGTTGTCTGTTCATCTTTGTGTTCTGTCAGGGATGGAAGAGGACTTCTTTTCAGGAACTCAGCTAGAGAGGGCCATGTGCCTGGGCCACGGTGGGATGCAGGTGATCTTGA
Source organism: Phodopus roborovskii (assembly GCF_943737965.1). Classification (NCBI taxonomy): domain Eukaryota; kingdom Metazoa; phylum Chordata; class Mammalia; order Rodentia; family Cricetidae; genus Phodopus; species Phodopus roborovskii. The sequence continues at coordinate 31,068,891 of NW_026125052.1, forward strand.
CCATTTCTGTATTTTACATACAACAGATAGCCCCCAGCTCTGGGCAGGCCACAGAGCTCCTTGATGACAAAGGACGACTTGGCTAAAAATTCCATTTTTTGAAAAGAATGGCACCGCAGTCCTGTAATCACAGCCGGCTCTTCTTCCTTCCTGTCTTGACTTCCCAACACTTCCCTCAGCGAGGCTTCAGGCTGGCGGGCCTGGTCCCGCTGAGGCCCAGGCCCCGCTGAGGCAGTGCCTTGGGAGGAGGAGGGGGAGGCTTCTTCCTGCCTCACATCCCTTGGTCCCCAGCTGCCAGGTGCCTGAAGACGGGTCAGAGGTCAGGGGCTGAATTGCTGGGCTCTGTGCTGTGGACCGGAGGCCTGGACCAGCAGGATTGATCTCTGGCACCTCTCTCTCTCTCTCTCTGTTTACTATAAACAGCGCTTGCAGTGTTTGTGTTTAACTGCTATAAACAGAATCCAGGGTCATCTGCTTCTGTGACTGTGGTTTGGGAGAGGTCGTCTGTCCACCTGAGAGGGTCAGGCAGGTGAGGGAAGGGCTTCCTTGTGTGCCCGAAAGAGAGGCGCTAGTGTCAGGGAGACAAGGATCCTTCCCCCACTGGCATTAGGAGCACAGTGCCTGCCTGGAGGGAGAGGAGAGGTCTTGTCTCCACTGAGGGACATTTCCCTAAACCCTTCCGTGTTGGGTGGTTGAATACCCAGAAGCGCCCAGAACAGTGACAACGGAAGACAGTGCTGGGAGCCGCGGAGCCGGAATGAGTGGGTGTTGAGGGCGAACAGATGAATAGAGCGAATGTGTGAGACACAGAATGATGGAGTACCATGATTGTGATCGGTCCCAGGAGGCCTAGGAGAAGCCCAGCAGCTGGGAATGCAGGCGCTTGGGTCTGCTGGGCCGGAAACAGCACTGGAGGCCAGAAGTGTGCTGCTAGGGGTCTGTGGGGATGGGCCATGGTGACGCCCAGATGGCCAGGTCACCCTGGAATTCAGGCACCGTCCTCTGCCTTATGGAATCTTTTTTGTGTTTCTGACTCCTTGTTTGTTTGTTTGTTTGTTTTTTTAACTCACTTTCCTTCCCTCCCTCCGTCCCTCCCTTTTCCTTTGTGTACATACATTTATGTGCACATACATGCCAGCTCTCTCTCTGTCTCCACACACGTGCGCGCACGCGCACACACACACACACACACACACACCCTGGGGATCAAACTCAGGTCATCAAGCTTCACAGCAAGCACCCTTGCACACAGAGCCATCTCACTAGGCTTTGGCTTCTTGTTTTCTGTCTCCCTGCTCTAAACCCAAGATGAAGCCACCTTGAGCTCCCTAAAGGCGTTTGCAAAGGCCTCCATGGGTACCCAGTGTTAGGATTCTGACATCTGCCCACAACATAGCTGATCATAGGGGGCGTGGAGTTCTCAAGGCTCAGGCCGAGCAATGGGGCATCAAGAATCTAGGCCCGATGTCCCTTGAGTGACTGGGCCTCCTTGTCTGTCCAATGACTGTGACATAGCATTCCTGCCTCTTGGTTGTTTGAGAAGCCACACTTTGAGAGACGCAAGGGGCATCAGGGCTCTGTCCCTCTATATCCCTGTCCCTGCAGCATGGCCCCCCAGCCCCCAAGTAGCTAGATAGGGTAGTGGGTGAGTTGTGGTGGAATAGGACATTTTTGTGACAGGCTTCAGCCGCCTGCTGCTCCTGTCTTGTGGAAAGATGCTCTATGAAGAGCCAACCTGCCCTTTTCCTCCACAAGCCTGCAGTCCCCTCTTCCAGGACTGCACCCATGTAGGTCCCTCTGGTCCTAGCTCCTCCTCTCTGAGCCCCTGTCTCACCTAAGAGCTGGTTAGTATGGAGACTCCAGACTGTGGCCAGTTCTCACAAGATCCCGGGATACTTTAGTTCAAGAGGGTTTCTGGTGTCTTGCTGGCAGAGAGGAGCTGTAGGGAGTTTCAGAAGGAAGGTCCCAAGCTCTCCTAACTCTGCTCAGTTTCCACCCCTGACTGCTTCACGGCAGCACCTTCTAGAACCTTCTCAGCATCAAGCTGGGGCCTCTCCTACACAGCAAACTTTCTCTTTCTCAGTTTCCCGAGATCCTCCTTTGCTATGTCTTCCACAGTGAATAAGTCTTCCCCATCCTCAGGTTCAGTGGAACCCAACCAAGCAAGATTGCCAAGGGACAAGCAGGGCTGTGTGTTCCCTGTGGCTCTGACCCCACCTCGAGGCCGCTGGGCGAACATTGGGTGTGATTGCCCATGGCCGGCCTCTGACCCCTCCCCTGGTTCCTGGGTGCTGCTCTGACCGGAGCCTGAACTCTGCCCGCTGGGGTCACTGTGCCCTGTAATTAGGCCACAGCTCATATCTGCCTGGGCCTCAGGCCACAGAGCAGAGAGCTCCATCTGGCACTCTGTCCATGATGGCCAGTGTGATTAATGGAGGGTCCCACCTGGGCCAAGTGGCCCCTGGTGTTAAATGTTGCTTCTGCCTTTTTCTTTCCGTTTTTAAACTGCATTTGAGATTTTCCCGTGGTGGGTGGGGTGAGCAGGGAGGGTATTTCTCTCTTCAGGCAGGTCAGGACTGGTCACTCACTACCCATGTATCCAGTGACTGGGCTGAGGATGGAGAAGGGACCCTGAGAGCCTAGCAGCTCTTTTCCATGCTGCAGAGGGAAACAGACCAGTGTCTTCCTCAACATCTCTGGGGTCTCCTGGTCCCCAGGTAAAGCACGCAGGCTTAGCATGCTGGGAAAAGCCCAGGTGGGACCCAGACAGGTCTGTATCAGGCCGGCCGGCTAGCCATTATTTCATGGTGGGTTCTTGGAATGCTCCCCATCTGAGGGGCCATGGGAAATGAGACCTTGTGAAGAGCCATAGACTATGGGAGAACGTTTTGGGGGAGTCAGGGACCTCCTGATGGCGGTAGATGTTGGGGAGCAGATCAGAGGAGGTAAGCCGAGGTGCCTGGGGTCCACTCAGCTCTGGCCGAGGGTGGAGTCTCAGCTGTGTGTCCCCAGACGGACCATGGTGTCTGATCTGAGTGCATGGAGGAGGTAGGCCCTTTAAAGCTTAGGGTAGTTTGTCTCCTCCCCTGGGTCTTTCGACCTTTATACCCTAAGAGCTGCAGGCGATGCTTTTGTTAAAGTCCTCCCTTCTACCTTCTTCATCAGCTGCCAATTAGTTGGGAGCCTTTGACCTGAGGGGGACTCAGAGGTCACATGATCCCCTGCCCTCTTCAAAGCAGGGAGTGTCCGGACCAGCCTCCTGTGTCCATTATGTGTCCATTTCTGGATGTGTGCAGGGGCACATGCCCATAATCTCAGCACTTAGGAAGCCGAGGCAGGTGCAACAGGTTCAAAGCCAGCCTTGGCTGCATAGTGAGTTTGAGGCCAGCCTGGCAATATAAGGCCCTGTCTGATAAACAAAAACCCAAATCACTTTTGTGCCCACCTCTGCACAGCTTTTGGGAGAGCGTCCTCCCCTCCCCTGCGGTCCTACCCTGAACCAGGAAGTTCTTCCTCATATCTGCTCCACATTTTAGTTTTGGCCCACCCCACCCCCCCAGCAGCTGATGATTCCAGGTGTGTTCAAGTCCCACAGCTGTAATTAAGCAAAGAAGAAAGGGAGTGTGCATCCTGTAGCCATGTTTATGGTGAGCCTGGAATGACCCTGGGGCTCCTAGCAGGAGGGGAGTAAGATGGGAAGTCAGAGGCAGGCGTTTACAGACTACACAAAGAGTGTCTTCATTGAAGCTGCCTCCCTGAGGCCTGGCCTCCCTGAGGCGCTGGCCGCTGTGGAAGAAGAAGGTGGGAAGTCCGCAGGGGAAGGGCTCTGCTTGGGTCCCCGTGAGCCCTGGGCAGAGGCTCCTTGTGTACATGTCTCTTGTCTTTGTGGCATTGTGACCCTGCACGAGGCTCCATTTGTAGCGTGATATCTGCTGCAGGTGGAGAGACCCTGTACTTCACTGCCCCACCTGGAGCCCTGGGTCTGTTAACAGGGTGTGAGCTGGGCTTCCAGGCAGCAAAAGGGTCACTGTGCTTGGGGCCAGTTCATGTGAAGCTGGGCAGGGAGCATGGTGGGCTGTGAGGGACAGGAGGCCCATCCAGCGCCCTGTGTCCCTTCTCTGCACTTACGAGCCAGAGCTGAGAGGTGGATTCAGGATAGACAGCCCAGAAGCCAAGAAGCCCAGTAGGATGGCTGCGCCAGGCTCAGGACCCTTTCTCCCTCCTCAGCTCTTTACTTCTCCTTTTCCTCCCCGCTCTGCCCTTTCTCCTGCAGCGTTGCCGTGCGTGCGTGTGCGTGCGAGTGCGTGTGCGCGTTTGTGCGCGTGCATGTGCATGCGTGCGAGTGCATGTGTGTGTGCGTGTGCGTGCGAGTGCGTGTGTGCGCGTGCGTGTGCATGCATGCGAGTGCATGTGTGTGCGTGCGTGCGAGTGCGTGAGTGCGTGTGTGTGTGCGTGCGTGAGTGCATGTGTGTGCATGCGTGTCTCACACAGGCCCCACTGTGGAGCTGCTCCTAAACCCCCTCTTGCCTTTCTGGGTTCTAAGGGGGACCTTTGTCTCTTGGGCTGCTATGTTAAAGTGTCACAGATTCAGTGGGGATTTCCACTGTCACACCGCATCTGTGTGTCAGATCTGTGTGGGCCAGCAATCCCTACTCAAGGTGTCTGTGCTGTTAGTGTCTTCTCCAGACTCAGAGGGAGGAGGAGGGGAGGGGGAGGGACCTGTCCTGTGCTTCCTGCGGCTTTGGTAGCTGCCAGCAGTCTTTGGCTTGCAGACACATCCCAGGGCTGTGCCTTCTCCTGGCTGTCTTGAGTATGTGGGTGTTTAGTCAGCCTTATCTTTTTCCGCCTTCTGTAATGACGCTTGTCACTTCAGCGCTCACTCTAAGCTAGGGCAGTCACTCCAGACCCTCACTTTAACCGTAGTTGTAGGCTGTGGGAGATGGGACGTACACGTGTCATTTGAGTGGGCACTGTCTGCCTCCGTCCTCCTGGCCCACCTGAAGCAGGTGGGTGGATTTGGCGGCCACCGTGACAGGGTTCCAGGTGGATGAGCCTGTTTCTGGCTGGCCTGAGGTGCCGCTTCATCCTACACCTTTGCTTGGTAGGTTTTTCCAGGGAGAAAGAGGCATAGTGAAGTTGGGACAGGACACCTAGGAAGAATCCAGTGGTAGAGCACTTGTCTGCCGTGCCGGAGAAAAGCCACAGGGCTGGGATCCTGAGAGCTGCTCTTAACCACCCGCAGCTGCCCCCGGCCGCCCATATTCTGTGTCCACACTTTGCCTCTGGGAGGAGCGATGTGGGTCACTGTTCCCTGAGGAGGGGCCCCCACCCCCACCGTGCCCAGCGGCTCCTGTGTGTGTGTCGTCTTTGTCTCTCGTGGCCCTGCAGATCCAGATGCGGGATGTGGTGTCTCTGACCTACTTGTTCACAAGATCATTTCAAAGTGTGCCCAGCCTGCCTTTGGCATGTGATAGTCAGGGGACCTTGGCAGAGAAAGAAGTCTATGTCTGAAGTCATTGGAAAGTAGTATATGGAGCTGGGCTCCGTGGTGCATACACTCAAGGCTGAGGCAGGGGGATCGCCTTGAAGTCAGCTTGGGCTATATACAGCATGAGCCTCTGTCTCAAAGAACAGAGAGAGGGGGGGGGAGGAGGAGGAAAGGGAAGAGGAGGGGGGGGCAGAAGACCCACAGGATTGGCCCTAGCTTCAGTGGAATGGCCTCTGGCTTTGCTTTTTGAGCCAGAACCCCCTGGCAGAATCACTTCCCAGGATTAGCAGCTGTACACCTTCCCAGGGGTGGGGTGGGGTGGGGGGAGGGTGGATGGAAGTGTCCAACCTTTTCCTCACCCAGAGATTCTGGTTAGATCTTTGTGAGTTTATGCCGGGCTTCCAGAGGCAGGCGGCGGGACCACGGAACAGGACTCCAAGGCAATGACCTCAGTGTCATGAGCCTCAACGTCCATCTGTGGGCCACATGTACAGATACTTCCAGGGTAGGCGGACCCCTTGGCTGCCATGCTGGAACCCTGGGCAGAGGCGGTTTTTCTCCGGGATCTGTCTGCTGGACACAGCAGGGCCTGGCCTTGAGGAAGGTGCGTCGGGACTGGGAGAGGAGGCTCCCCTGAGGTATCAGTCCCTGCTTTCTCCCTTTCCCTTCTGGGGCTGTCTCAGGAGGAAGAGCTTCCTCTGTTGTTATCTGGACATGGCCTGGCCTTGTTAAATAACCGTGTGGTTGTTGGTAGGAGTTCAGGGCTGGGAGCATGTGGACTTCCGGTACAGGCTCTACTCACGGGGGCTATTTTTAAGTTCTTCCTTTGGGGCTGTCCTGCTTCCTGAAGGTACATCCCTCCCCTTGCCACCCATCTGTATCCTCCAAATCCTAAGCCTGTGCCCCACCCCCACCTGCCCCCACCTACCCAGCATGACTCCACCCCCCCCCAGCAGCCCAGGCCTCCAAAAGTGGCTCCTGAGACGAGGACCCAAGGGGGAGGAGGCCGTTAGGGTTCCCATGTTGGGACAGGACAGGAAGGACAAGGCCAAGATAGGGAATACAGTCCAGATGTCCTGGGGGAGCTGGAGGACCACCAGCCGGCCCTGAGCCACCCTGCCCTAGCTGCTGAGAGAGCTGGCCTGCTGTCTTTCCAGTTTGGGGAGGACTAGGGTGTGGCCCCAGGCAGAGGCAGAGCAGAGGCAGGCAGGCTACCTGAGCTGAGGGAAGGTTCCTGCCGGGTGCGGGCAGCAAGTGTGGCCTCAGCCCGGAGAGGTGGGCCACGCTTGGAGACAATGCCGGGGACCTGTGTCCACGTCACTGCCTCCTGTCACCGTCGGCCACCCAGGGCACTGGCACAACCTGCTGAGGTACAGAGTTCTAGCAAACAGACGTTCACTGTGGCCCTAACGCTGTTTCCCAGGCTTCAGCTGTGGGCCTTGAATGAGGCTCCCAGACAGGCCTCACGCCACAAGGTCAGCGGGGGAGGCCCGGGGCCCTTTGCTCCGCACTTTCTGTCCCTGTGCAGGGTGGGAGCTGCTTTCAGTTCGGGATGAGTAGGAGGTAAGGCCTCCCAGCCAGCCACAGCTCTGCCAAGGCCAAGGCCTTGCCCGCTGCTCCGCCCTACTCTTTCTCAGAGTAAGGAGCCCGAGAAGAGGTCAGGACAGCCACAGCCAGGGGAGCCTCCTGGTGCAAAGCCCGCCTCCCGACACAGGTGCGCGCGCCCACCAGCTGCTCCGGACACAGGTGTGTGCACCCAGGAGCGCCTCCGGACACAGGTGTGTTGTTAGCTGTGGGTGGATGGCTTTACTCTATGGTGCCATCTGTCCCACATCCCAGACCCCCCTCCAAGTGGCTACTGTATGTTGCAGCTCCTGGGGAGGAAAGGCTTTGCTTTGGGTGGGTGTCTTAGAGCGGGAGCTGTGGTCCTACGCTGTCCCCTCCCACTGGGGCTGTATGTGGCACTGTTTTGGCCTCAGACTCTCCATTTCCTTGCAGGACAGTGGTCTCATGAGAGGGCAGGGCTTTGTAGATTTCTTTGGCCTACCCTAGCCGAGCAAGCCCATTGCAATCCATGCACCAGGAAGTGTTCGATCCGGTTTCAGGAGCCGGCAGAGGTTGAGAGGTTCCTGCAGCCCGCGGTCAGAGCAGGGGCCTTAACAATGGTCCCTTGTGCTTGCCACATTCCTTCTTAAGCAGGCCCAGACCCAGGCTGCTCTGGCTTAGGCCCCCCATGGGCTCTGGGGAAGGAGGCTGCCTCTGTACATAGCAGCTGAGGTAAGGTACTTGAGGGACAAGCAAGGGGAGGGGCTTGTGCTCAGGCCTTGGGTTTGGAGACTTAGGAGGTGTGTGTTCTCCTGCATGGCAGCTAGGGGCCATGTGCAAAGTTGTCCGTAAAACCGCCAGAGGTTTTCCTAGCAAAGTGTGTCTTTTGAAAAATGTCCTTTGGTTTGGGTCCTGGAAATCGAGTGTGTGTGTGAGTGTGTGTGTGTGTGTGTGTGTGTGTGTGTGTGTGTATGTGTGTATGAGTGTATGTGTGAGTGTGTGAGTATGTGTGTATGAGTGTGTGTGTGAGTGTGTGTGTGTGTATGTATGAGTGTATGTGTGAGTGTGTGAGTGTGTGTGTATGAGTGTGTGTGTGTGGACACATGTGAAGGCCTGAGTTCCTCTCCGTTGTCTCTCACTGAACCTGGAGTTTGCCTTTCAGCTAGACGTCTGGCCGTTGGCCCCGCCCTCCAGCCACTGCACCAGGACTAGGGTTGCAGATCTAGACCACCTCACCCCGCATTCACATGGTCTCTAGGGGTCTGAACTCCAGCTCTCATGCTCACAAAGCAAGTCTACGGCTTCCCCGGCTGGGGCTGGCTGGGGGTCCTCACCTTCCTGCTCATCTTGAACCTGAGGCAGCAACCCTCCCCCTCCCATGGCCTCCATCTTGGGTCCTGGGACCCACATTTAGCGCTGGTGCATTAGGCCTGGGAAGAGAGGAGTTATGAAGAGCATCCCCTGTCCTTCCCACTAGAGACGGTCATCCCCGAGCGGGTGCCAGCGCCTGTGTGCCTGTGACGGGAGTTAGGATCTGTGAATACGGCTTGTACCCTGCTCCTTAATATTCTTGGCATTTCTCTTCTGTGACTGATTTGGATGACTCTATGGGATTCTGGCATGTAACCCCGAACTGTTTCCAGTGTTTGCCGTGTCCCTGCTGATGTCGATGGTCTTGTGCATAAATCTTCAGATTATTTCCTTGGGATACAATCCCAGAAGTGGGCCTGAAGCGCGAGATTCCTCAACAGGCTTTGGTTCAAGTTAGGAGGATGGTGGAGGCTGAGGAGGCTAGAAGTAGGTGAGATTTGAGCCTGGCTTGGGATGGGGGAGTCAGCCCCCCATAGCATTGTTGGGCAAGGAAGGGCTAAGGAGACCACCCGCTCCTGCTGTAAGGGCTGGTGGCACTGTTTTTAGGTCCCAAGGGCGGTGTGGAGCCCTTTCCCATATGGCTTGACCCTGTATGTGTCTGTGTGTGGTAGCCTGCAGTTTGGGGTGCCTCCTACCAGCCCTTTGGGTACACTAGCTTGCTGGCCTGTGTAAGGCCACCCTTCTGCCAATCCAGTCCTTGGGATCTGATACGTAGTCAAGTCAGCGCCTCAGATCTGTGGAGGGGTCCACAGCCACAGACAGGTGCTCTGTGATGGACCTGCAGTTCAGTGTGGAGCATTGTACCATCTCACGGGACTTCACAGAGACTTCCAGCTAACAAAGAGGAAGGACCTGATGGCCTCACGCCTTGCCAAGTTTCGTCTTTCCTGTGGCTCAGGGGTCCGTGTCCCGGGCTGCTGTAAAGCAGTACTGGGGACAGGGTGGCCTGACAACGCATCTGTTCTCTCCTAGTTCTGCAGTTTAAATTCCAAGTGTCATTGGGGCTGCACGGGCAACCCTGGGGAGGGCACCTCCTGCCTGTCCCAGCAGCTGGGGCTGTGTCATTCCATTCTGATGTTTGACTCTGTGTCCTCCGGCTTCTTTAGCTCTCAGATAATTTTATACATTTCGTTTTTAAGGACTCTGGTGTCTGTCCCAAATCCAAAATGGTCTTTTTTTTTTTTAAAATACATACTATATTTATTTTTATTTTATATGCATCTGTGTTTTGCCTACCTGTATGTCTGTGTGAGGGTGTCAGGCCTTGGAGTTACAGGCAGTTGTGAGCTGCCATGTTGGTGCTGGGAATTGAACCCAGGTCCTCTGGAAAGGCAGTCAGTGCTCTTAACTGCTGAGCCATCTCTCCAGCCCCTAAAAGATGCTCTTATCTTGATTATACCTGTAAAGACCCCTTCCCCACAGGATCACCGCCACAGGCTCAGTGGGGATAGCACTTGTACAGGTCTTTTGGGGGAAGAGGCTTTCTAACCTTTGAAGAAAGTGGAGCTTGTTGGGCTCCTTAGGGGTGGAGACGATGCCTCCCTGCTCCCGAGGTCCTTCTGGGCTCCTGCCGCAGTCAGAGGCCCGCGGCCACACTGCTAGAGGTTGAAGAGGTGGTGGTATTGCAGTGAGTGGGCCGTGTCGGCTCTGAATGTGCTTGCTGGAAGCCGGTGGTGTAGAGCAGGGCTGCTGTGGGCAGCGTGGGATCCGGGAAGACTGGCAAGAGCTGGCTTGGGAACCCGAATCTTCTTCTGAGGAGGACAGGGGCTTATCTGAGGATGGTCCCGAGCCAAGGCAGGCTCCTCCTGCCTGTGTGCACATTGCTTAGATGGCCAAGGGACCTAGGGGCCTTGAGATCATGGGGGACTGAAGCCCAGGGATGCAGTTTCCTTCAGCTCTGCTACAGTCTGCTTTGTGCCAGCATTCAGCACCAGCGTAGAAGTGTACACTGCTGGCAGAGTGCCCAGGCAGAGTCCAAGGCTCCTTCCCCATTGCTGAGGATGCGGGGGGGGGGGGGGGGGTAGGGGTCGGGGCAGGAATAAGTTGCATTTTATGACTGGGGATGTATCTCAGTGGTGGGACACATTTATCTGACATATACAAAGGTACTAAAAAAAAAAAAAGAATAAAGAATTCTAAGGAATTATTTAATATAATACCTGGGTTCCCAAATTTATTTCCTGGGCACAGTAGTGCACCCATGTAATGTGTGCATTTGAGGGGTAGAGATGTGATATCAGTAGTTCAAAGTCAGCCCAGATACAGAGTGAGTCTGAGGTCAACCTACATGAGACTGTCTGGAAAAACAAAAATCAAAAGGAAACAAGGTAAATCAGTTAATTGATATCAAGAGGAATCATAAAAATTCAGATTCTGTTGGAAGTTTAGATGCTCAGGTTGTCTCAGGCAGAGCTGCAGGTCCCCCAGAAAAAGATACCCTGGGTCACCACCCGCTCAGCCAATCAGCTGATGGTAACTGCCCCTTCCTGGGCATCTGGGATGGTTGGACACAGCAGCCCAGGACTTTGTTCCTTTCTGTGTCCACCAGAAGCAAAGGATAACCAGGGCTAGAAAGGGACCCCCATGGAAGTGCTCCAATCTGGGGAGCCAGTCCCGGGAGCCTCGGCCCCTTTGCCCCTCCCCTCTGCAGTGTGACCACCATAGCCGGCTTGCAGGCCCATCTGGGGTGCACTGTTGGCTTTCCCCAGAAGAGAGAGAGAGGTGGGCAGGGGCGTGGATCTTCACCTGAGATTGTAGCCACTCCTCCCAGCAAAGCAATTCTGCCACTGTTGCTCTCCGGGGTGGGGGTGGGGGGATACCCAGGGGGGCTGGCGTGTGGAGGCTGGAGAAGGTTAACTGACAGCTCCATTTATGTGGCTGTGGGGACACCATCATTCATTCTGGGTGAAGACTCTCTAGAATGGCTGCTCAGCAGGTACCCTCACCTCACCAGTCCCCAGGGCCAGCTCGGGAATCACATTTTAATTTGTTGTTGGGACCTCAGGAGACACTGTTCATGTTTCCCAGGGAAGAATTCCGACACCAGCAGCGTGCATGCGCACATGCTCTCTCTGTGTGTCGCACGCACGCTCACCCAAGCCCACCTCAGTTGTTATTGAGTCAGGGTCTCCCTGACCTGGAACGGCGAGCTGTGGGACACCCCGAGCTCCCTTCCCCAGCGATGCAATTACAAGGGTGGACCCTCATACCTGGCTTTTTAAAGTGTGGATTCTGGGAGCATTTTACCGACTTGAGTTCTTTACTGAGTGCCCTTGCCCCAGCCTGTAGTCTTCTAGAGGAAGTCTGGCACAGTAGCCCTGGGGGGTGGGGGTGCTTGCATTTGGAGAAAGCTGGAGGCAGGGAGGTACATAGGACCCTGGAGCTGTTGCTAGGGGCTGGGCCAGCTCTTGGTCCTTCTTGCCGAGGGAAGAAAGAGGACACCATGGTGTCCCATGAAATCTGAGTTCTGGGGCTGGTGAGGAAGACCCTGCGTTGTCTGGAGCCAGAGCTGTGGAGTGTTCCTGCCACGTGGGCCCTTCCCGCTCTGTGCCTGGCTAACCTAAACAGCTGGTTCTCATTTCGCTGGTGGCTGCAGAGACGAGAGGCTTCCCTAGCGGGGAGCAGACACAGTAGCCATGTCAGCATGGCCGAGGGGGAACACTGGGCCCCAGGGTGGGAACTGGGTGGTCAGCACCCTGCATGGCCAGGAGTACTGGGTGGACAGGGTCCGGACTGAGGAGGGAGCAGGCTGCTGAGGGCCACTACATGCAGCCTCGGCATCAAAGACACAGGTGCTATGGGTCCATGCTGTTGCGCACGCCACAGGGTATCCTTTGCCAAGGAAATAGCACCCTTTTTACAATTACATTTATTTAGTTAGTTATGTGTGCATGTGGATCACAGGACAGCTTGTGGGGGTCTCTTCTTTCTAACGGGTGGATATTGGGGTAGAACTCAGATTGTCAGTCTTGGTCATGGCTAAGACCTTTATATGCTAAACTGTCTCAGTGGCCAGGCAGGGAATAATCCTGTTTTCTTTTTTTTCTAGTTAGTTAGAGAGAGAGAGAGAGAGAGAGAGAGAGAGAGAGAGAGAGAGAGAGTGTGTGTGTGTGTGTGTGTATGTGAGAGTATGTGTGCACCACACACACACAGGAGATTGCAAAGGTCAGAAGAGACACTGGATCTCCTGAAACTGGAGTTATGGGTGGTTGTTAGCTCTACCATGTGAGCGCTGGGAATCGAACCCAGGTCCTCTGTCAGAGCAGTCAGTGCTCTGCACCTCTGAGCCGTCTCTCCAGCCCCAGGAATAATATATCTTATTTATTTACTTATTTATTTAGTTTTGCTTCTTCAAGACTGGGCTTCTCTGTGTAGCCCTAGCTGTCCTGAAACTAATTATATAGCCCTGGCTGGCCTTGAACTCACAGAGATCCTGCCTGCCTCTGCCTCCTGAGTGCACCACCACCTCTTGGCAACGAAGGAATAATATTCTTTAGAGCACTGTTCTGTGGCTGGTGGTGCTCTATTGGCTGATGGGGTCTGGGTGTGTTGAGGAGGAGAGAATCTCAGGAGTCCTAAAGCAGAGCATCCTATGGCTGTCTCTAGAGGGAGAGGCTGTGTGGTCTGGGCTGTGGCCACAGCAGAACAGACAAGGCTACCTTCCTCCCAGGCCAGCCTCCTGGTAGTTAGTGCTCTGTGGGAGGTCCTACAATGGACTTGCTTGTTTCTTTTATGGGTGGGCAGAAGAGGGAGGTGGCTTACTGAGGCCTGTGGCCTCTGTGCCAGCACACCTGTCTCTATCCGCTTGTTTTTCCCTTTGACTGAGTTGGGTTTCCATCCCAGGGTAGGGAAGCACTCCTTCACTGAGCCCTTGCTCTTAAGGGGACAGGTTCTCACAAAGTTAGCTATGCTGGCTTTGAACTTGTAGCACAGGCAGGCCTTGAACGTGACCTCTTTCCTCAGCCTCCAAGTAGTTGGGATCCCTGGCCTGCCACCTTGCTCTTCTTTAAAGCACGGCTGCATCATGTGATTCCAGGGCCCCTCTGCCAGTGTGCACACCACATCCACTCTCCTCTCTCTCTCTTTCAGCCTTAAAGAGATCCTTTGAAGTCGAGGAGATTGAGCCACCCAACTCCACACCACCCCGGAGGGTCCAGACCCCTCTGCTCCGAGCCACGGTGGCCAGCTCCAGCCAGAAATTCCAGGACCTGGGCGTGAAGAACTCAGAGCCTGCTGCTCGCCTTGTAGACTCCCTGAGCCAGCGCTCCCCCAAGCCGACCCTACGGAGGGTGGAGCTGGCAGGGGCCAAGGCATCTGAGCCTATGTCTCGCCGCACCGAGCTCTCCATTGACATCTCCTCCAAGCAGGTGGAGAACACAGGCTCAGCTGCTGGGCCCTCACGGTTCGGGCTTAAGAGGGCCGAAGTCCTGGGCCATAAGACCCCAGAACCAGTCCCTCGGAGGACGGAGATCACCATAGTCAAGCCTCAGGAGTCAGTGCACCGCAGAGTGGAGACCCCTGTCTCCAAGATCCCCGAGGTCCCTGCTGTACCTGCCACTGATGTAGCCCCCAAGAGGGTAGAGATCCAGGTGCCCAAGCCAGCCGAGGCACCCAACTGCCCACTCCCGCCCCAGACCATGGAGAACTCGGAGGCACCAGCATCTCAGCTGCAGAGCCGGCTGGAGCCCAGGCCCCCTGTGGCTGTGGCTGAGGCCCCGTACCGGAACCAGGAGGGTGAGTAACCCAGAGCAGGGGTTCAGGCTGATCCAGCGTGTGTGTGTGTGTGTGCGTGTGCGTGCGTGTGCGTGTGCGTGTGCGTGTGTGTGTGTGTGTGTGTGTGTGTGCGCGCGCACACACACACAGAGTTGTATCCCAAGGCTCGAGTCACAGCAGGAGCCTGCAGTTGGAAGCAAATCTCGGGCAGCAAGCTCCTGGTGGCCAACAGTTGGGCCATGCCCGATCTCTGTCATGTGATCCTGGAGCTGGCAGGCCTGGGAGGCTAGAGTAGTAGTTGGTGCTATAGACACTGTGCTCTCCCATGGGGCAGGGAACAAGCCATGGGCGATGAGGGCTAAGTTGCTGGAGGGAAGATGGGAGGGAGGAGGGAGGGAGATCTGCTGGGCTTCAGATCTCTGCCCATGAGGCACTGAGCCTGCTAGAGGCTCAGAGCTGAGGACCGGGGTTGGGGACCAGGGGAGGCGGAACGTGGGTCCTGAGGTTCGCACTGGAGGCCTCCTGTCCGTCCCTCCCTCCGGTCTGGCCTTCCTCTCTTCTCATTGCAGGAGGGTTTATTTTGGCTTGTGGTTCTGGAGGATGTTGTCATCATGGCAGGGAACGCATGACAGCGGCGGCGGCATAGTCACCGTCCCGGTGCTGATCCCAGCTCTCTCTGCTTTCCTTGTTACCGGTAGTGAAACACACACAGCATATGCTGGCTGTTGTACCGTGTGGGAGTGTGCGGTTCAGTGTGCGGGTCAGTGTGCCGTCAGGCCCATTCAGGTTGCGCCACCACCACCACATCCAGGGGTTTCCAGAACTTTCCCATATCCCAAACAGAAACTCTGCTCCCCGTGAAGCAAGCGACTCCCTACACCTCCTCCCTTGGGTCTTCACAGCTCCATGCTTCATTCTGTCTGAGGTTGGACAACACTACTCATCCTGTCTGGCATAGTGGCCTCAACATTCATCCATATTGTAGCCTATGTCAGAAATTGTTACTTTTAAAAACAAATTAAGTGTATGTATGGACAGAACACACCCCCCCCATGGGATTTGAACCCAGGAACTTGTGCTTGTCAGGCAAGTGCACTACCACTGAGACACGTGCCTAGCCTCAGGTAGAATCAGTTTGTCCATCGATGATGAGCCCTCAGCCGTCTCCCACCACTTGGTTCTTGTAAACAATGCTTGCAGCACAGTGATGCACACAGCTTCTCTGTGGTTGGTAGACTTGGGACCAGGCTGCGGTGAGGGTGCAGAGACTCCTCCTGGAGCCTCTGGGCCTGGGGACCTGGGGCTCCGCCTTCCCAGGGTGCCAGGTGTCAGATCACAGGGACTCATGAGCGTTTGAAGGGTCCTTCCAGACCCAGGTGTGTGTCTGTGCCTTTCTCCCTAACCCTAAACTTGACCCTGCAGAGAGTTGCTCAGACTCAGTGTCCAGACTTCTGGTCGGGGAAACAGAGGCCCTGGGCGTTGTTGTTGAGTAGCGGGGCCAGAGGCTTTCCTCCACAGGCCCTGATCGGTTTGAGACCTCCAAAGACACCAGATACATCTCTCCTGAGATGAGATGTTCACACTGCTGACTCAGACAGGATGTGGTGGGAGATAAAGACAGCTGCACCGAGCCACCCAGCTGTTGATCACAGCTGGTGCTGGGCTGCCTGGAAGGTGGCCCTGATCTGGGGTGGGGTGCGGAATGTCTGCTTAAGGATGCTGTTTGTCCTCTGGTGAGGACGCAGGCCTGTGCCAGGCCTGCGCCACAGGGAGGAGTCTGCAGCCTCTGCCCTGGGTAGCTTGTGGGCAGATGGTGAGTGGTCAGTGGGAAGAGCCCTGTGGGAACCTGTTGGGCAGGGCAGGGATTGCATAGGTCAGGGCGAAGAAAGGCGTGTGTGTGTGTGTGCGTGCGTGTGTGCTCACGCATGCGTGTGTTGCATGCATGTGTGAATGTGCGCAATGTGTGCATGTGTGTGCATGCATGTGTGGGTGGAGGCTAGGTGTCATTCCTCAGCAGACATCCACCTTGTTTTTTTTTTTAATTTTAGATATATTTATCTTATGTGTATGATCGCTTTGTCTTCATGTATGTCTGTGTACAGTGTACATGCCTGACACCTGCAGAGATGAGCAGAGGGCATCAGACCCTCCATATTGAGAGTTGGGGATGGTTGTGAGCCACCATGTGGGTTCTGGGACCAAACAAGTGCTCTTGACATCTGTGACATCTCTGCAGCCACCCTTTCTGGGGACGGGGGTGTCTCACTGAGGTCTGGGGCTTGCCTGTTAGGTTGGCTGACCCCCATACGTCTCCAATGATAAAGTTGTAAGTTCTAGGTGTGGGTGCTAAGGCTGTGGGTGCTGGAGATAAGCCTAGCCCTTGCATATACACAGCAGCTTTATTGGCTGAGCACCTCCGGCCACCCCAGCCACCCTCAGCCACCCAAGCCACGCCCCCAGATACAAGAGGCCCTTCATAGTCATCTAGAGGCTCAAGATGGTGCAGTTCCTTTAGGCAGAGGGCGGGGCGGGGGGGACAAGGCAGGCAAGGCCTTCCCCAGGGAGTTTATTGGGAATCATATGGGGGGGGTCCTGCCTCATATTTCCTGACCTCCAACTTCTCCAAGGCGACACCTCATTCTCCATCTTCCCCAGGTCACCCATCCACAGGGCTCTTGGTCCCCTGCTGAGCTAGCTTTCCCTGGCCTGACACCCTAAAGCAGGTCCTTCCTGCTCCCCAACTGTACCTGCTCAGCTCTTCTGCTCAGCTCTTCTCTGGGTCTCTCACACCTTCCTTGCAAAGCCCTCACCCTGATGTCCTAACCTCCACTTTTGCTTTGTCGAACTCCTACACACCCCTCAAATCCCTATCCATCCTTCCCTGTAGCTGGAAACAGCCTCCCTTCCAATGACTCTGAGGTGTCTTTGTGTTTACCTAGGATGTAAATTATTTGTGTACGAACCATCTTTCCTCTGCTAGATTCTTCTTCCAGTGCCGAAACGGATTTCCATAGGACAATAAGTAATTTACTATTCTTCAAAATGAAGAAAATGTGAACATTAGGAAAAAGCTAAAATTCAAGCTTCCACGAGCCTGAACGTTCTGCTGTAGGCTTCAGAATTCTGACAGAAGGCTGGAGTCCTCTGGGGCAGGGCTCAGGCTGCTGTCTGTTATTATAGAGCACCGTCAGGTGACTAGTGAGTGACTTGGACGTGGCAGATGCCCAATAAAATACTGGTGATGACTGCTAGGTGATGGCCTGGGGACAACATTTTGGTGGCTGCTGTAGGCATATGCAGGGATCCCTTGCAACCTCCTCCCAGGGATCCTTGTTTCCTGCTGCTGGGGGCAGGGACCAGTGAGTCATCCTCAGGGTGCACTGGAGAGGGGGTTCCCTGGCACAGTATGGGGACCTAGATAGCGGAAGAGAAGGGACAGCCGAGGCTCCCTGGCCTCCTCCTCCTATTCTGGGCCTTGCTGAGATCTTCCTATATACGGTGGGTTCCTGGTGGCAGAGATCCCTGGGTGATGATACCGAACTTTGCTGCCAGGGCAGGGTGCTGGCTCAGCCCCTGCAGCCTCCCTCTGGCACACAGCCACGGCAGCGGCTCCCCAGGCTGCCTTATAAGGCAGGCCCTGCACTTGCCACTCCTTCCTGGTCTGGTACCGTGCCTTCTCTGGTACTCATGAGGCCCTGCTGAGTTCCTGGGTGTGTCCTGACCACACCCATGAGCCCACTGGTTCTGAGCCATCCCCACTGTTTCCCAGCCTGCCTCCGATTCTGAAGCTCCCTGGTTCCTTGCCTGGGAGGAGTGGCTGACCTCGGATGTGCCCCTGGGTGTTAGGTGTGTGTCAGTCCTGGGGACAGAGAGGGGAGGGGCCCCCATGCAGAGAGTGGGACTATAAGTCCATTGTGTCATGGAGGGGGTTAATCATAGCAGGTTCTCTGAGGTCACCCAGTGGGTCACAGAACGGGGGAACTCCAGGACAGGAAAGTCCGGTCCCGGATGGGGAAGAATGTGCCAGTTCCAGCCTGGGGACTGGATACATCCCACACATTGGGGTACCCAGTTGGGGAGGGGGCACCCTCCGTAGAACTGGTGAGGAGGCACTCCAGCTTGTGTTTTCAGGACACCCTCCAGGCTGTGGGGACCCTGTGAGTGTCCCTGGTCTGTGACTTTCCTCGGGGTGGGTTTCTTCATCTGCAGCTCAGGTCTTAGGGCGAGACCCTGTTTGTGCCTCATGAGATCAGCAGAGATTGCTCATGGGGTGGGGGAGACGGGGGGGGCAGGGAGGGGAGCCTCCCGCCACCTCTGCAGGAGGGCCGTTCCATTCCCAACAGGCCATCACCACACCTGCGTGACCCTCTGCTCCCTGCCACGGTGGTCATCCCATTCTGGGACTGGATGTCTGTCTCTCCTACGGATGGGCACATTCAGTCTGAGCTCTTCCAGACTGTTCCCACCTAGGCCAAGGGAACAGGAGGGTTAGGGGGAAGAGTGGCCAGGCCAGTTGGGTCTCCTTCAAGGTGGAGGCAGACAGACAGACAGACCCTGGCTCTGGGGTCCAGGCACAGTCCCTCCTTGGCTGCCTACCCAGCTGTCTGCCGCCCAGCTGTCTGCGGAGCCAAGGGTGCAGGGATGAGGGAGGGCCAGGCCTCTCCACGGATCGCAGCCCAGCTGCTGTGGAATACCTTAAATAGACAGCTGCGGCATGCCTGCCTGGGGGACGGGTCCTGCCCCACCCCTCCAGTTCTGTGGCTGAGCCTCTGACCACCCAGCGGTGCTGGGGGTTGAGCCTGGCCCCAGCACATGGAACTGTAGGATACCCCCCTCCCCTGCCCCTGCCACACCTACATGGAGCAGTTGCCCAAGGAGGAACCGTGCAACCTCCGTCTCCAGGCCCTGGATAGCTGCTAGGATCCAGGGTATGAATGCTGGTGTGGCTGTCCAGGATAGCCCAGGGCAGATGGCCATGCCCTGTCTGTGTGGCTGCAAGGAGAACACATTCAGTCCTGGAGGCGGGTGGTGCACTGATGCTCCTAGCTGATGCTCCTAGCTGACCAGACTCTGACTTCCTCTGGTGGCCAAGGAGAGTGCCACATGGCATATGTTGGTCCTGTCCCCAGAGCCTCAAGCCTGGGAGTTGCAAAGGAAGGGCTCACACCACTTCCTCTAGTTTGCCGTGGACCGGTGGTCGCTGCCCCCACACCCATCACAGGGAACCCTTTACCCTCTTTGTCATCAACGGACCGTGGACACTGGGATCCAAGAGCTGGCTTCCTTCTAGCTCTCTGCACACACTGGGCAGAGGAGAGAGTAAAATGAGGTGGAGAGTGCTTGGGAGGGAGAAGCTAGCCGACCAGGAGCTCTGTTCAGCCTGAGGCATATGACCCATCTCAACAAGAAAGCCGGTGGAGCGGGGAGCTTTGCAGGGATGGCTCCATGATTAACAGCACTGCTTTCACTGGGTGTGATGGTACACACCCTTGATCCCAGCATCTGAGAGCTGGAGAGATGGCTCAGAGGTTAAGAGCACTGGTTAAGACCTGAGCTCTTCCAGAGGTCCTGTGTTCAATTCCCAGCAACCACATGGTGGCTCACAACCGTCTGTAATGAGATCTGGCGCCCTCTTCTGACCTGTGGGCACACATGCAGGCAGAACACTGTATGTATAATAAATCAATCTAGAATAGGAGAGTAAAAAGTCCTTTAAAAAAAAAAAAACCAAGCAAATAAAAAACCCCAAACTAATAATGAGGTTTGAAGGCATTGGGTGGCATTGAGGAACCTATGCCCTTTGCTTCTGACTACCTAAGTGTGTGTGTGTGTGTGTGTGTGTGTGTCTGTGTGTGTGTCTGTGTGTGTGTCTGTGTGTGTGTCTGTGTGTGTGTCTGTGTGTGTGTCTGTGTGTGTGTCTGTGTGTGTGTCTGTGTGTGTGTCTGTGTGTGTGTCTGTGTGTGTGTCTGTGTGTGTGTCTGTGTGTGTGTCTGTGTGTGTGTCTGTGTGTGTGTCTGTGTGTGTGTCTGTGTGTGTGTCTGTGTGTGTGTCTGTGTGTGTGTCTGTGTGTGTGTCTGTGTGTGTGTCTGTGTGTGTGTCTGTGTGTGTGTCTGTGTGTGTCTGTGTGTGTGTCTGTGTCTGTGTGTGTCTGTGTGTGTCTGTGTGTGTCTGTGTGTGTGTGTGCGCGCGCGCATGCATGCTACCCACTGGTTCCCGATAGAGAATTGCCTGACCGCCTGACCACTGGAGTGGCCTCAGGCTTCCATCTCCCGTCTGATAGCTCTGTTGGAAGCGGCCGGTGGCAGAGGCCCACTGGCAGACTTTGCTCACTCTCTGGGGGTTGGGATCCTGTTTCTGCTCTGCTCTGACTTTTACCCCTCTGGTCCAATGTAATACCTCATTATTTCAGAGAGGGGAAGTGGGAGCCAGCACCCAGGAGGTTTGTGTTTAGCCCTTATAAGAAAACCAAGCCCAGCCCTTATTTAAGGAAGCTGTGCCTAGCACAAAGAACCAAGGAAATGCTAGAATTTTCCAGTCTCCCGGTCAGTCCAGAGGCCCTATTGATCCACCTGCGTGTCTCGCTCCCTGGCTCCCACCTTCTCCCATCCTGCTTTCTGCTGTGAATTTTGAAAGGCCTTTCTTACTCATTGCTAGATCATAAATCCTGAAGGTCCCAAAAAGTCTGAAAAGAAAGCCACCTCCCGCCTACCCCCCTCGCTATATTCTCAGGAGGGCGCGCCATGCTGACAGCTGGGCATGCTGTCAACATTTGGAATTTTGTTAAGTGTAGATTTATTTTTTTGAGACAGGGTTTCTCTGTGTGTCTTGAGCCTGTCCTGGAACTAGCTCTCATAGACCAGGCTGGCCTTAAACTCACAGAGGTCCACCTGCGTCTGCCTCTGCTGGAATAGAGAAGGCATTGCCACCTGTATCTTTTGTATGTTTACAGCCCAAAGCCCTGTGGCTCCTTTTTTCTCAGCTGGATTGTTAATTCTTTTCTTGCTGATTAAAAAAATAATAAGTTTTATTACAATTTTTATTTTGTACACATGGGTGTTTTGCCTGTAAGCAAAGCCTGTGCACCACATGCATGCCGGAAGAGCTGCTGAGCGGTACAGGGAACTGAACCCGGGTCCTCTGCAAGAGCAGCCTGTGATCCTACTGAGCACGACTCCAGCCCCATGATTTGGTTTTTGTTTTGTTTTGTTTGTTTTTTGAGACAGGGTTTCTCTGTGTAGCCCTGTAAACCAGGCTGGCCTTGAACTCACAGAGCTCCTCCTTCTCTGTCTCCCAAGTGCTGGGATTAAAGGTGTTTGCCACCACCACCCCGGCTACCATGATTTCTTTTTTAAGAATCTTTTTTTTTTTTTTTTTTTTTTTAAGAGTCTTTAAGCTGTTGTTGATGATCAGACCTGTAGTTCCAGCCTGAGAGAGGTTCAGCCTGAGAGAGAGAGATGGCTGGTAGTTAGAGACCCGCCGGGGCTACAGAATGAATACCAAGGGTTCAGGACTTCGTAGCAAAGGAAGGAGGATTCTTCTGACTTTGATTGTGGTGGTATGGGGTTTAAGCACCCTGGCTCTGCGTGTCCCCACCCCACCCCCAACTGTAGTGTGCTCTCCCAAACAGAACACTCGAAGGCTGTATTGTGAGGCTTCTGCCTTTACTTTGGGCTTTTGGGTCTCATGTCCTGCTGCATTCCAGAGCGATAGACAAGAATTTCACCCATGTTTTCTTCTAATGTTTCTGTGGTTTTATTTTTATGTACTGGTGTCGTTAATCTGCTGGAATTTATTTTGGTTTGAGCATCATGGTGGGATCTGTGTCTTTTTTTTTTTTGCACGGATGCGCGCTCGGTGAGCTGGCTCTGCAGTGTGGGGTGTGTGCCGAGCTATTTTAGTTTTTCTGGTGACAGCGCTGTGCTGGCTTAGCAAAAACACCCTGGATGCGTTTCTTTCTTCCTCTCCCTTCTGGAACACTTTCACAGCAACACAATCCTTTCTTTGTTAAAACTTTTAAGGAACTCACTAGTGAAACCATCTGGGCCTGATACTTTTGTGGGCGTCTAGTATTTAAGAAGGAAAAAAAAACCTTAAAATTATTTTCCATGGGGCTGTGAGTTTAGAGAGGCTCTTCAAAACCTATTTTTTTTTTAGGGCAGAGGATGCAGCTGAGGATGTAGCTTGGTGGTGTGGCGCTGGCCCCCACAGGCACAACCACAACATCCTAAGCACTGAAAGAAACCACCTATTGTCTAGTTGGGTGTGCAGGCAGGGCCTGTAATTCCTGCATTGGGAGGCTAAGGCAGGGGATCATGGATCTGAGACTAGCTTGAGCTACATAGTGAATCTCAGGCCAGCCCAGGCTACGTAAGAATACCTCTCCCCCCCCACCCCGTGTGTGTGTATGTGTGTGTGTGTGTGTGTGTGTGTGTGTGTGTGTGTGTGATTTAAAAATGTGTTTGTGAGGTGGCTCAGCAGGTACAAGTGTCCCCCATGCAAGCCTGACAATCCATTTAACTCCTAGAACCAATGTAAAGATGGATGCAGAGAGCTTACTCTACAGAGTTGTCCTCTGACCTCCCATTGAAGCACTGTGGTGTGTACACCCCATCTCTCTCACATACACACACACACACACACACACACACACAGGACACACACAGAGTGCGCACGTGCGCGCGCGCGCACACACACACACACACACACACACACAGTAAGAGCAGCAATAATTTTGCAATGTGGTTGTGATGTGTGCCTCTTGTCACACCTCGCCTTCAGGGTTGGGGTTACACGCATGCATGACCGTGCTGTTTTTCAATGTAAACTCTGCGGATGCTGACTCAGGTCCTGGGCAGTCATCCCCCCAGGACCCCCACCCCCATTTCTTTCCCTATAGAAGATTATTCACTCATCTATTTAAAAACCTCTCAGGCCATTCAGAGTTAGTTGCTTTCGCATCTTCTGGGGGAGGGTATGTAGAGGGAGCAGTTTGCATCTACCCTCAGCGGCTCTCCTGGATACGGTCCTGTCTGAAGACGGGATATATGACATGCGTTGGACCAGGCGATGCCATGGGCCACTCTGGAAGCACTCTTGTGCATTAGAGAGTGACACAGGTTCTGAGAGGGACATGTGCAGAGGACCCCATATCCTGAGGAGGAAGGCTACCTACCCACCCTCCATAGTTGCAATACTGGAGGAAGGGATAATGGGAAAGGGAAACTCTGCCTTGGAGTGGGGGGTGGGGTGGGCAGTGGTCTAGGCAGGGTCTGTCTCAGGATCATGAAGTCTGGAATCTTGCAGAAAGTAGCTGAAATCCATTTTCCATCAGGGCTTAGGCATGCAGGTAGGTGTGTGTGTGTGTGTGTGTGTGTGTGTGTGTGTGTGTGTGTCTGTCTGTCTGTCTGTCTGTCTGTCTGTCTGTGTAAGAGTCCATGTCTTCCTTGATCTCTCTCCACCTTATACATTGACGCAGCGTTTCTCTCTTAAACCCAGAGCTTGCTGGGTCTACCTAACGCCCACCCCGCCCTTGCAGCAGAGCTTCTAAGAGCTGAGATTCCAGGCAGCTGGGGATCTAAAGCAGATACATTTTTATACATCATATTAAGGCAAGATACTCAGGATAAACAGCTTGTAAGGGAGAAAGGTTTATCTCAGCTCAGTTCAAGACTTTCGGTCCATGGCTGGTCGGCCCCTTGTGATTGCACAGCACATCATGGCGGGGTAGAGGACGCTGGTCACCTTGTACTGGCTGGAGAGTCAGAAGGTGAGTTTTCAATATCCCCTTCAGGAATAGCCCTCTAACCCCCACCCCCACCATGACCTAGCCACCTAAGGGTCCCACAGGTGTCTAACACACGGTCAAGATCCAGACATAGCAGAGGTTTACTATGAGGGTTCGAAAGCGACCTTGATCTTACTGATTTCTAAGTCTTACAATACTTCAAAATGCGTACAATGAATGATAATAGCCTTATGCTACCGGTAAGGCCCATGCCATGTTGTCTTCATATCTGTGTATGTATGTGTGTGCCTGCTTATCTGTAGGTGTACCACATGCATGCAGGTGCTGTAGGAGTCCACAAGGGGGTGTCAGAATCCCTGGAGCTAGAGTTAGGGGTGGTTGTGAGCTGCCATGTGGGTGCTGGGAACTGAACCTGAGTCCTTTGCAAGAGCGGCCACTGCCCTTAACTGCTGAGCCGCCTCTCTGGCCCCCCATATCATGACTTACCCTCAGAGATGCCGGGAAGTTGATGACCTCATCAGACCTGTCTGCAGAGGCCAGATTGGCGTCTGTAGGTCAGGTTCTCTTGGTAGCAGCAGAAAGACAAGGTTTGGGGAAGTCTGTCAGAATACAGATAATGTGCTTAGCAGCTATGTCTATGAGCTTAGAGTGTTAAAAAAGGTTAGGAAGGAAGGGAGAAAAGGCGGAGATCTGCCACATGGCATCTGTGTGGGCACCAAGGAATACAGCAGTGACTGTCCACCGCAGACGGATTTGTGTCCCCAGGAGTGGCATGCTTGTTTGGGAGGAGATGAGTGACAGGCGCTGAGGCTGAAATTGAGAGGGGTGAAGAATGAGAGGCATGGCTGGGCTAGAGATGCCTGGTGGTGTGGTGGGCAGGATCAGCGTAAGCCTTGGGGTGGGCTCCAGATGTGCGGGCTGGAGGGTGCCAGGGACATCTGGAGGTTGGTGCCAGATGAATGAGGCCCAGGCGTTGGTGCAGAATGTATGGGGGCGTGCAGAATTTGGGAATCCAGACAAATGGTGTCTTAATGCTGTTGGGTGTCCATCGTCATCCCCCCCCCCCCCCCCCCCCCGTGCTGGGATGGAACTCATGGCTTTGTATGTGCGTATGAGTGCATGCCTGTGCAGGCAGAAAGCTGACCGTGAGTGCTTCCCTGGTCAGTCTCAGGCCTTACCTTTTGAGACAAGATCTCTCACTGAACCTGATGCACCCCTATAGTCTGACTGGCCAGCAAGCCTCAGACATCCTGTTTCTGCCTCCCCAGGGCTGCGATAGATACCACGTCTGGCTTTTAATGCGTGTGCTGTTAACAAGTCTTCCTGCTTGGCTGGCAAGGGCTCTACCCACTGAGCTATCTCCCTAGCTCCACAGCTCAGTATTTTCAAAAACTGGAATTAAATTAATACTGATAAGCTGCCATGGTGAACAACTTCAGAACTTCATCCAGACACAGAGCCGAGCCCTGCATGCACATAGTCCCCTGGGTTTCCTGGCCCTGGCCTGAGAGACTTGCGGTTTGGGGTCTAGTCTGCCTTTGAAGCTGAGTGTCTCTTGGGGTGAAAACAGGTCAGTGCAGCTCTGAGACCTCAACAACCTTGTGATTTGGCTGTGGCCATGTGGCATTGCTACAGTAGGGGAGGTCGCGCTGGCCCAAAGCAGTCCCTCTCTACTCTAAAGCTCCGCGAACAGGAAGCGGAGCCCTGAGGGCGTCCGGGCTCCCCACAGGCACTCCCCATGCTGTACAGCCCCTGAGTTTTAGTTACAGAAGCCCTTAATGTCTGAATCCCCAGTCACCTCATCCAGGGATGTAAAGGGGGGAAGACCCCAACCTTTAACTCTCTTGTATTATATCCATGAGCCCAAATCATCCCCTGACTCAGCCTGTTGGCTCAGGACCAGCGGGGCATTCTCTCTCTTGGTTTTTTTTACCTGCAGAGATCATGCTATCTCTACTTCCCAGGGCACGGTGAGGTTGGAGTTCAGAGAGCCCTGGAAGGCTGGGGATGTAGTTCAGTTGGGAGAGTGTTTGCCTAAGGGTGCACGAAGACCTGGGTACCACATAAGCCTGATGCACGCCTGTGACCCCAGCATTTGAGAAGTGAAGACAGAAGCTCAAGACTTCAAGGCCATCCTTAGCTATACATCGAGACCAACCTGGGCTACGCTCAAAAACAAAACAAAAAGCCAGTCAACTTTGTAGGTGCAGTTTTTCGTCCTGCCAGCCCACTCCCAAATAACCACACAGAGACTGGTTACCAGTTACACAATGTTCAGCCACTAGGTTAGCTGCAGTGGCATCTCGTGAACCTGTGGTGGCGGCCACATCATGAAAAATGTAAGCATGGTGTGTATTTATAGTATATACACATTTACAGTTAGGCTTGCAGCTCACTAGCTCTTATAACTCAGCCCATATTTCTTATCTGTGCTCTGTCACGTGGCTCGGTACCTTTCCTCATTAGGACTACTTCATCTCCTCTCCTTCTGAATGTCCTGGGGACTCTTCTTACGGCCACCTTCTTCTTCCAGTGTCCTCAGTCTGGTTCTCCCACCTAACCTTACCCTGCCCAGCTGTAGCCCAACTAGCATCTTTATTAAACCAATCACAGTGACATATATTCACGCAGTGTAAAGGAATGCTCCTAGATAAATGCATCACGAACTGCATTTGGGTTCTGGCACTCCTGATTTGCAGGCTTGGGGCAGTCTCATGTCCAGAGCCTCGGTTTCCCCACCTGTGGGGTTGTTGGGAGGAGGAATGGAAGGAATTGCAGAGAAGTGCCTGGGCACTGTGATGGTGTGCCGTACTGCACATGGTAGACACTTAGCAGACGTGAGGTGGCATCAGTAGACCCTGGGGTGGCAGTATATGATCCAGCGCCATTGTTTCTGTTTGCAAGTGTTTCCTGTTACGCCTTATGTCTGTTGGTGCCAGAGTTCCCATGAGGGTTTGTGCCCGCCCACTCCGTCTTGTCTGCTACCGTGGCCGTGGGACTCTTGCTGTCCAGTGAGGTGGAGATGGTCACTGCTCTGTCAGTGAGCACCTGTGGCAGGCTTGACTGCTAGGACTCTGCTGGAGAGGGGGGGCTCATTCTTCTGCAGCCTGCACCCCTGGTGTGCGTGTTTGGAGGTTAGTGGCACCTGAGTGAGGTACAGAGGTCAGGAAGATGGCTCTGCCTCTTGACAGGAGAGTCCCCTGGCCTCCACTCCTTCCTGGCATGCCTTCAAGGCCTTGAGAACTCACACCTCTAATGCCATCGAAGCCCCTACCTGCTCCGCCAGAGGGAGTTGCTTCTGCTCTGGGCTCCATGAGCTGGCCAAGGCCTTTTCCAGTTCCCTACTCAGGCAGCCATTTGAGATCCACGTGTCCCTACTTCCCTAGTTGGACCAAGTCTTGGTGCACAGGCTGCTCACGATCTAAGCTGAGTCACAGGACAAACTGGAGGTGGCGGCGGTGACCCTTTTCTCCCGCCTCCCAGGGCTCCGGGCAGACCCACCCCTGCCGTGGGCATCCTAAACCCAGCAGAAGGCTGCTCCTCGCTGCTTCTCTGGGCACTTCCTCTCATCTGTCCTTTACTGTTCTGCTGGGCAGAGGGAGGAGATGGAAAGGATGCAGTTCACACCAGGGCTCAGGCTGTGATGGCTCTTCCCATGTCCGACTTTGGGGCCGGTCCTCTTCTCCTGATCTCCTGCTCCGCCAAGGATGGGGACCTGGTGTGTGCACACACACGCTGGACATTCCTGTCGGTGTCTTCATCTGTCACTCTCCGCCTTAGTTTTTGAGACTGGGTGGTCTCAACGAACATGGGCTGTGTTGATCTGCTTGACCGGCAGGCCCAGCAACCACATGGATCCCCCATCTCAATATCCCCCTGCTTCCCAGTGCCTTGACATGGGGACAAACACTCTACTGACTGGGCAATAATACCCCTCAACTGCACTGTGCTGTGTCTTCATGCCCACACTGATGGGACCCAGGCCGACCCCTGCAGGCTTCCCTCTGCCTGGCCCTGGAAATGATGGCTGAGGAAGGTCCCTACGCCCGGTTCTCTCCACTGGCTGTTCTGCTGACTAATGCTTATCTGATGACTGTGAGAGAGCAGGTCCTTGTCAATGCTGGCTCCGGTTACAGAGGGTTGAGATGCACCCAGAGCGAGGCCCCACACAATTCTACTGTATTACCGACCATCCCGATTTCAGGAAACCCAGCCCCCAGGGCTCATCACGGCCCCAGGTAACCTCAGCATGGGGGATATTACTGTGGGAAGCAAACATGCCTTGGGGTGCAGTGGTGTCGGGGTGGGGCGAGGCTGGGGAGGAGCCAGAGGAGGAGCCAGGGCCTTGGTTGAAGAAAGAGTTCATTTAATCCCAGACCCTCCCCCAGGCCTGTGCACTGGCGTGGTAGACATATGGTTACCCATGGTAGGGAGTATTCTTCCCAGAGACCCTGTGACCTTAGAGGGGCCAGGGCCCTCCCTCATTCTCTAACCCTGAAGAACCAGGGCCCGCACTATCTCCAGGGAGGGTCTGGCTGTAGGGTCAGGGCCACCTGGGAATACATAGCCCTGCTTGTCTACAGCTATTTACCCAGTCTGTCAGGGCACCTTCATCTGAGGGAAGGAGGGGAAGGGACTTGGCTCAGGCCAGTGTGTGGGAAGTTGAGCACCCGCCCTGAGGTCCTGGGGAGCAGGAAGTCTGCCTCCCCCTGATCAAGGCCTGGCTCACCAAATGCACTCTTCTTGAGATGTGCTTGACTGGCCTTGGCACCTCACATTCTCAGTAGAGGCCTCCCTCGGGCAGCTCCCAGCCTGTGTCTTGAGCACCCTGGGGTCTTCTGAGCTGGGACTCCGGGGGTCCTCAGCCCAGTGTGCTGATGGGGAGTGTTCTCTGGGAGCATATATAGACTTCTGTCAGGTTCTTCCGATCTCTGCCTGCTTGACAGTCGGTCTGTCTGCCTGTCCAGCCAGCTTCCCCTTCTCTTTTTCCTGTAATGCAATCTTGCCAGGGGCTTCCCTATCCCTCGAGCATTAGGAGTTGGGTGGCTTTCCTGGTCTATCTTCCCAGGATCCCAAGCCCTTATCTCAGGAGGGTGGGAGAAGTTGGTAATTGACCATCCCAACTCCATGACTTTCCCCCCACCACCACATGGCCCATTTTCCAGATCCAGCAGTCAAGGCCCAGAGAACATCCAGCACTGGCTTGTTGGCATGCTAGAGGAGCTGGCTGCTGCGCTGTTTTACGGGGATGGATGGGAGGCAGTGCCGGCCAGTGGGCAGGTAGAACCCTTGCTGACCTGGGTAGGATGATGCCTGTACCTCTAGATGTGCTGTTGCTATGGGAAGCTGCTGGGCTGGGTGGGAATGGAGTCCTGGCTGCTTGGTGAGCAGAGCGACCCTGTACTGTCCTGACTGTGGCTCTGCTGGGTTGTTTTGCTGCTTGTCCAGGATGGGAGATTGGCACATCCCAGCACACTGTGCCCTCGCGTTGACTGGCTCTGGGCAGCTCACTCAGGGCTCATCAATTAGTTATCCTGGGAATGAGATGGGCCTCTTTCTGGTTGGAAGGAATGAGTGTTGACCCTGGGGAGGAAGGAGGTGGACAGCCAGCATCTAAGAGATTGCACACCTTGGCCTCCCCCTTTCTCTGAGGTCTCCTGAAATCATGCCAGGGTGCAGGTTGCAGGTCTGACTTCCAGGGACTGGCTCTTCCATCCACTGCTCAGGCCTAGGTCCCATCAGCCCCCGGGGCTAGCCTTTTCGTCTTTCTGGCTCTGAGCTCCACTCTGGGTGTTCATTGCCTCCAACAGCACCTAGCTCTCCTGGGCCTCCTGGGACCCAGCCTGGGCCTTTTGTGGAGCCTCAGGTGGAGAGACAGGCAGAATCTTGTCATCTCCCTGTCCTGGAGTCAGCCAGGGCAGCCAGGACAGTAGCCTGTGTTCTGCTTGGCTTTCTGGGAGGCCAGCCAGCTCGTGTGGCCCAGGGGACTGGGAGGGACCCTTGCCTTGCCTCTTCCTTTCCAGGTTCTGGGCTTGAGTAGGCCTCCAGAGCTGCTGGTGCAGAAGGTGAGGCAGGGCAAGCCGGGGTGAGAGAAAGAGGTCCGGGGATTTAGAAAATGTCTCTTCTTACCTCTGGGCCTGCTGTTCCTGGGAGCCAGGCCTGGCACTGATGGGTGGGAAGGTGATTCCCCTGGGACTGGGCCCAGGGAAGGGACACTGTCCTCTGAGGCCAGTCATTTTCCAGGTCAGATAGTCAAGACCCAGAGAATTCCAGCCACTTGCCCGCAGCCCACAACACAGGGAAGCCTTGCGCACTCCTGGGTGCTTCTGTGTGGTTTTGGATTCTGTGCAGATGGGCAGCTCCTGGGGCAAAAAGCTCTTGTTTCCAGGAACACCTCCTCCTGCAGAGAAAGTGGCCCCAGCTCTGCTGTCCCCTGGTCCAGTGCTAGGGACCCAGACGGGAGACCCAGACACTAAAGATTATGCTATGTTTTCACCAAGCTGTTAGCAGGAACAGGCCACCGGTCCCTCTTCCCGCCACCTGGCTGAGGACCACTCAGGAGGTCATACTGGGCCTTCATGGCAGCCTCTCTGAAAGGTTTGTGACCGCAGAGTGGGATTCCTCAGTAGCAAGCATGGGGACCTGGATTCTATGCCCAGAACCCATGGGGAAAGCCAAGCATGGTGGCATTGGGAAGGCAGAGATGGGCATATCCTGGGGTCTGGTCAGCCCAGCCTACTTGGTGAACCCTAGGCCAATGAGCGACTCTGTTTCTAAAATCCAAGTGTCTGGGGTGCCCCGAGGCATGGCACTTCGGGTTGTTCTCTGACCCTCATTCACACACTGAAGAAGTATGTCCCCTGAAGCGACCCATGTTGGGGAGGCTGGGTCTTCATGGGGTGAGACCCATCTTCGTGCTCTCTCAGACTCTGCACCCTGAGGCCTGTATGAGTGATGTCTTCTGCCACTCATGGCCTCCCATCCACGCTGCAGACCCATCCGGGGAGCCCGCTGACACGTTTGGACTCTGAGATCTGTGTTTGAACAGCCACGAGAGGAGAGAATGAGTAAGAGAGCGTGGGGGAAGGTCAGAGGGAGGGGGAATGGCCTGGAAAGTCCAAACATGTGTTTCAGAAGCAGGTGCCAGCATGACATCATCAGGAGGGTGGCTGAGGGCCCAGCCCAGCCCAGCCCAGGAGAAGCCGGCCTCGGCTTTGTTCTGCCATGCCTAGCACATACAGGTCTGTTTCCATTTTCGGGACAGCTTGGGAGAGAGCCTGCCTTCTCTCACTCTTGGACGCATTAACGTTTCATTAATTCTGAGGACTTGCTGTGTTTCTGCATGTTCCAAGTGCTAGGCGGTTGCTGAAGAAAGAGAAGGGACAGAGAGAGCGAGTCACCGGGCCCAGGCCACACAGCTTGGAGGGTTTGACTCCACGCCTCAGCTGGCTTGCGGTTTCCAGGCTGTATGAGGGGGTAGCCTCTGCTTGGCCTCCCTGCTCCAACTGGGAGGCAGCGATACAGGCAAGCCCCGCCTACTCGGACCAACAGTTGGATCTTTTAGATAGATACACTTCAGCTGTTCTGTGAGGCTGTGTGTTCCTGAACTGCGGGGCATGCTCATCCTCTGTGTCTCTTGCTTACTTCAGGACCCCTCTTCCGTGTCCCCCCAACCCCACCCTCATATCCCCAAGGCTGACTTGGGCCCTGACAGTCAGGGCAGGGTTAGAGGTACTCCTCCACCTTCCATATTTTCTGCTGACTTTGTAATGTTCGCCGTTGGAAATCTCTTTTATGACTCAGTTGATGTATCTATAAAATGGGTTGACTGGCGTCTTCCTGCCTCCTAAGACTTTGGGAAGAATCTGGTGAGAGGCGTTGCTGGGAAGGTCTTTGTACCGACAAGTTTCGGGCCGTCTGTGGCTTGGTTGGTAGAGTGCTTGCCTAGTGTGCCACGACCCTGGGTTCAGTCCCCGGAGCTGTGTAAACTGAGCCTGGTGGCCTCAGCACCGGGGAAGTGGGCGCAGGAGGGTAGATGTCCAGGCTGACCCTTGACCACGTACGGAGTGAGTTTGGGGTCAGCCTGGGCCACGCGAGACTCTTGTATTTAAATAAATAAGTAAACCACAGTGCTTTGCAGAGTGATGCTAAGCAGTGGTTTGCTGGAGCCCCGAGCCAATGGGAATCTGGGTCCTTCTGGAGCCTGGGTGCTGAGGGCTGGCTGAAGTTAGCACAGGCTCAGTGCCCAGGCGGAAGCCAGGGAAGCCGGGGGTTCAGATCCCTGCCTGTCAGGGTAGGAGCCCGCCTAGATTCCCATTGGTAAGGAAGTGGCCAGGGCCTGTGGGACTAGGGAACACTGTATAACCACGGGTGTGTCTCGGCCTGTCCATGCACGGTGGGACCTGGGCCAAAGTGAGCTCTTGCCTAGCCCCCTCCCTCAGCAAACTGTTCCTGGTGGCCTGCCCTCCCCTGGAGCCCCACTGGCCCACACCATATAACCCAAGCATGGGAAGAAGGTTCAGGCTGTGGGAGGTCAGTGCTGGACGGGGACTGAGTCTACAGGACTGGCCTCCCAGGAAAACCAGCTGCGTGGGAAGCAAGCCAGCGGCTCCGGAAGTCTGTGCGATGCAGGCTGGACTGCAGGTCTGTCACTGTGACCCATTCCTTTCGTGGTTCAGAGTCACCACGCCCAGGCACTGACTGACTTGGGGTCTGTCTGTGTGAGGCTGGACTCAGGTCTAGCCCTCCTCATCTACCCCGCTGTCTCCTGCACCTTCCTTCCGGTCTACCCCAGCGCAGGCTGAGTAGGGTCCCAGTGGCAGGGAGCAGCCTCTGGCCCCTCCCATGGGTGACTGTCCTCACCCCACGCTGCCCCCTGAAGCCTGCTCTCCGCAGTGGCCACCATAGCCCACCACGATGCAGCCCCAGGAGAGCGATCCAGGCGATTTGTGTGAAGAGCGCCCCCTGGCAGTGTGTAGTGGTGTCGCACCATTCAGACAAGGCCACTCCTCTGTCCATTGAGACTGTGGTGCCTCCAGGAATATAGAGGCTTGTCGTCACAGCTGGTGTTTGCAATGCCTGCACCTTGCTAGGGAGAGGTGAGGCCTTTTCTTGGCTGCCTCACTCTGGTCCTGGCTTCACTGCCATGGCCTCAGAGGGACCTTCCTTCCAGCCAACACAGCCTGCGTCCCTGCCTGGGGAGACTCTGCAAGCAGCAGTGAGTGCCTGCCAGCCCATCATCCGAATTTTATTTTTACATTTTATGTAGTGTGTGTCCCACACGCAACACGCATGTGGAAGTCAGAGGGTAGCTAATAGGGATCAGTCCCTCCCACCACACGGATTCCAGAGATCCAACTCCAATGGTCAGGCTTGGCCACAAGCACCTTCACCCTCTGAGCCCTCTCTCTGGCCCCGCGTTTTTCACGTGCCCCTCTACGGGGGAGGGGGACAAGGGGTATGGCTTGCCATTCATGCCCCGCGTGGAAAAGATACTGCTGTGGGAGCCTGAAGAAGCAGTCAGAGAGGGCATCCTGGCGGAAGCGGCAGGGTTGTGCACCTGTGATTGGTGAGGCAGCATCAGAGGGCCTTGTGGGTGGCTCAGCTGCTGTGGCTTCGATGGATGGGTTGCTGGGGGCAAATTAGCACTGGGGGTAAAGAGAGGCTGTGCTCACATGAACCCCGGCACAGGCCTCCAGCGGGGATCACATCGTGTGTGAGGGGTGGTGTTAGCATATCCTTCTCCCTGAAGCAGCCCCTAAATCATGAATGGGGGTGGTGGGAATGTGTCGGGTGCCAATCTGGTGCCAGTGGATAGAGGCGGGAAAGGAGAGGGGCAGTGTGGGCCCACTGCTGCCAATCAGAGGGGGGTTGGGAATGCACAGAGGGATGGGGGAGGGGGAAGGTTCTAGAACCGCAGAAGAGGCGAATGTTGGTGGTACATGCCTACAATCCCTGTACTGGGGAAGCTGAGGCAAGAGAATGGTGCATTTGAGGATGGCTTGGAATACATAGAAAGAAGAAGCAAACACACACCTTCCCCCACGCCACACCATTCAGCAGGTCTTGTAGCGGGTTTGCTGTGAACTGTGGGAGGTGCCTGCCTTGCTCTCCTGGTGTGCCTGGCAGGCGTGGTGAATCAATCCTGTTCCTGCTACATGGTTGGCTCTCCTCCCCTGGCTTGGGGACCAGCCACTGTGTTAAGCATTCCAAGGCCAAGTGGGCAGGCTTGTGCTGTGGCTGGGTCCTGTTTGCATGGGGCGAAGGGAAGATGTTGGATACCTCAGCTGCTCGTTCCCATACTGTACCCACTCAGGCAGCGACAGCTCTGCTGTCAAGTCTGTCTTGGTCCCACTGAGGACTCTTTTGGGGCCACCGAGTTAGTACCCTGGGTGTGGTTACCTGGGCCCGCCCAAGTCAGTATTTGTGTTGGACTTTCCTCTTTGTTACCCACTGAGCACTCTGATTGGCTCTGTTCTGTAGACTCCACCCCTTCCTTACCAGGCCGAGCACACCATTTGTCATCATTCCGTCCTTTGCTAAGGCTGCCTGACACAGAACTAGCCTTTCATCCCTGCTTGCCAGTCACTGAGTCCAGCTGTCCCCATTGTCCCCTCTAACACTCTCTGAAATCCAGGAGGCCCAGAGAGGCTGAGTGGCTGGCGAATGGTCAAACAGCAAATACCTGGCCAGACCCGTGACTCCCCAGATGTCTGGGGGACAAAGACATAAGCAAGGAAGCTGGGCGAAGGACAGTAGTCATGTCTTGTCTCAGACGCCTGGACTGTCAACAGTCAGCCGCTTGTGGGCGGGCGGTCCCATTGTGGAGATGATGCTGTGGCGAGACAGTGGGCTGTGATCTGTGTCCCTCTGTGCCCACCCACAAACCCCTGGTGCTGTCTAGGCCCTTCTGGTCTCCTTGTATAGAAAGAGGGACTAAGAGTTCTAACCATGGGACTGGAGCGATGGCTCAGTGGTTAAGAGCACTGACTGCTCTTCCAGAGGTCCTGAGTTCAGTTCTCAGCACCCACATGGTGGCTCACAGCCATCTGTAATGAGTTCTAACCACAGCTGATTGGACACCACATTCGGGGGTCAGTGGTACAGCCAGGCCTGTGACCGTTCCTTTCCCTGTGAGGGCGGTGACTGTGGGAGGGTTAATACCCTGCACACTGGTATCTGGGAAGGGCGTGTTCCTACCCACTTCCTTACCTGTAGGTCAGACATACAGCCCCTGACAGCCTTCATCTTGGCCAGAGGCAGGGACGATGACCTCAGAGACAGCCGTAGCCGGTGAGGACGCGGGCCGCCCTCCATCATTGTGGGGTACTGCACCCACTCTGCTCTCCCAGCTCATCAGTCACCGGAGCTAGCAGAGCTCTCCAGAGACCCGCCAAGGGTTGATCCTGATGACTCCACAGATGTGGCCTAGGACAGCCTGCTGTCCTAATACCCCGAGCTCCCTCCAGCTTGCATTTTTCCTGGGGTTGTCATGCCTGCCCGGGTTGGGGAACCCCAGCAGGCTGTGGCTGAAGCTAAGCATGTTGACACAAACCCTGGCTGAACCCCACAGTTCTTGGCAGCTAGCGGTGGTGGCTGTGCTGGAGTTGGGAAAGGGACCACAGTGGCGCCTACCCTACATCAGTTCTTGGCTCTGGGGTAGTTCTGAGGGGTGATTCCCGCCTCAGAGCTGCCGGGGAAGGCTTTGGCCGGCTCTGCCCTGCCAGCAGCACCTGTGACCAGCCCTCTGCTCTTCACCAGGCAGGGGACAGATGCCGGGGCCGCCGGGAGCGCTGCCTTCTCACTGGAAAACTGCTTTTCATGGTTGCTTTGTTTTGAGGTTAGCACTCTGTAGATCAGGCTGGCTTCAGACTCAAGGCAATTCTCCTGTCTCTGCTGTGGGGTTGGAGCCATGCACAATCACGTTCAGTGTTCTTAATCTGTTCAGTTTTTAATTTGAGCCGGGCTTTCATGTAGCCCAGGCTGGCCTTGAGCTTCTGATGGTCCTGCTTCCTTTGCTAAATTCCGGGATTGACAGACATGTGATGCTGTGCCTGGTTTATGACCTCATGCGTGTATATATTTTTACGCTTGTTTATTTGTGTGTGAGGGGGCTCACATGTGGACTTCAGAGAACAACTTTGGGGAGTCAGTATTGGTGTTCTAAGGTCGCCCTCCAGCCCTTGTTTTCTCCTTTTTGGGATAGGGTCTCAATGTGGTGTTTTTTGTTTGTTTGTTTTGTGTGTGTGTGTGTGTGTGTGTGTGTGTGTGTTTTCCTTTGGCTGGATTAGAGCCTGTTACATACTCCAGACTGTCTCTGAGCTCATGGTGATCCTCCTGCCTCTGCCTCCCAAGTGCTAGGATTACAGGCGTGTGCCACCATACCTGGCTTGGATTTTTTAAGTTTCATTTTAAATTAAGTTTAACTTTGTGTTTGTTTGTTTGCTTTATTTATTTATTTGTTGTTGTTTTTGTTTGAAATATGGTCTCTCCTAGCCCAAGCTGGCCTTGAAGTCATGGTGTAGCTGAGATTATTATTTAGAGTTCCTGATTCTCCTGCCTCAACCTCCAGGTGCTGGGGTTGTGTGCAGATGTATCACACCCAAGTGAACCCCCCGGTATTCTCCTGTCCTTTCTGCTAAACTTGGAAGCAAGTGGTGCATTTCAGGAGAGGCCATGGGTTCTGGGTCAGGGCAGGTGTCTGCTGTCTTGCATTGGTCTGAGCAAGGGGGAGTCCCACGGTGCTGCCCAGCTCTGCCATGGGCCAAGTCTTTCCTGGAAAGCAGACCCTAGCCAAGGTGGATGTCCCTCTGTAAAACAGGCTCATAGCAACGCCTGTCCCCGAGAGCATGAGGAGAAACAGATGCATTCGCATGATATGGGCTCAGGATCTGCTGTCAGTCAGAATGTCAGGTCTGAGAAGTACCCTGGTGGCTGGTCCCCTGCCATCAGCAAAAGCAGCAAACGCTCCTTCTTGCCCTCCTCCTCAGCCAGGCGTCATTCCTTCTATCTCTTTACATGCCCATCCATCCATCCGTCCATCCATCGGCCCCCCCATCCGTCCAACCACCCACTCAAAGGCTGCAGCCCTTGGAGGCTCCCAGCTGAGACATGGGAATGGCAAGACACGGAGCTAGAACAAAGCCCTGGTCCCCAGCTTCCTGCTTCCGATGGGAATGTGAGCTTCTTGGAGACTTACCCTTGCTGTGTCCTCTCTGTCCTTGGTGTGGGTGGACAGAGGAAGGCTCCCTTGCTGTGTGTCAACATTTGGCAGTTTAACCCTCTGTGCCCCTGTTCCCGGTTTCACAGATGGGAGAGGTGGAGAAACTGAGTGTAGCTTAAAGTCTCTGGGATGATGTGAGCCACCGGAAACAGTGCCGCCTTCCAGTGGCTTGGGTGGCAGTTTCCTTTCTCGGTGTATTCTTAGATCTCAGGATGCTGACGACTGGTGAGGGACTGAATGCTTTCTTTCTCTGGAAGCCATCAAGAAAGTGGATGGACGTAGCTCAGGCTCGGGGGAGGGGGCAGCAAGGGGTGGGCCGGGGAGGGGTGGGCAGCGTTGCTGACTTGGCTCCATTCTCATGGAGAGCCCAGGCGCTTGGTCTCAGAGAGGACTGTCCACCAGAGTCAGAAGAGCCCCGCCCTCCCCGGGGCGCCCACCGCCCAGCGGGGCCACCTGAATGTGTTAGGCTTCCAGCAGCAGAAAGCTCAGAAAGCCGAACTCTAAATACTTTTAGCTGCAAGGGAGAATTTGCTGAAGCTCAAAACGATCTGTTCCTGAGTCCAGGCAGCCCAAGGATGTTATGGAGGACCCCTTCTTTGCCGTCCTTGGCCACTCGGCCCATCCTTTCTGTGGGCCCCTTCCCTGGCCAGAAACCCTCTGGGAAGCCCCTCTGGGTGTACAGCTGCTGCTTGTTATCGGACACCAAGTCTGAAACACAAGCACAGTGGTGTCGCCCAGCCCCAGCAGAGCAGGCAAGGGGTTCTCTAGTAAATGAGGGGCTGGACAAGAGAGGCAGGGCAGTGTCCTGCCATGGGGGGGGGGCAGGGCAAGGCCCTCTCCAGATCTGTGGGGGACCAACCGGCTGCTCGTTAGCCGCCAGCAGGCTCAGGGCTCCAGCTGCTTCCCAGCTTGCTAGTCACCCTCGAGCTTGGCACGGCCTCCCCGGAAGCAGCAGCTGTGCCCCGCGCTGACCCGTCGGCTTTCTAGGGGCCCGGGAGGGGTTGGGCTGAGACTCAAGTGACCGAGAGGCTGACACCATGGTGAAGGGTGTGGGAAGGAAGAGGCGGGCTCTGGTGGCTGGTCCCCGCACCCACAGGGGTCCCATCTTTTCTTCCTGGCAGGGCCCTCCGCATCGCCCACGTGGCTTTCTGTGCTGCACGCTCCCTCCTGCACACATTCTGCCTTCCCCCTTGGTAGTAATTAAGCCCTCCCTCCAGCTGAGAAGACCCCTTGCCTAGAGAATGCCAGGTGGGACTTCCCACCCCAACTCGGCCTCCTTTACTGTGTGCTGGTAGTGCCCGGCCACAGCTGTGACCTGTGGGCCAACATCACTTGTCCGCAGTTTCCAGGTTTGGCTAGGGTGGGCTGGTGCACCGTGGGGCCCCAACTGTGGCATGTCCTTCCCTGCACGCTGCCCGCTGTCTTCAGACATTACCTTGGGACAGAGCGTGTCACCTAGAGCAAGATCGGTGGGGGCTCAGCCTCTGGCCTCACCCGCCAGCAGTGTGGCTTGGGGTTATGGTATCGCTGCGTTTGTCTCTTCACTCCAGTCACCCCTCAGAACTCTGGGTAGAGGGGCTGCGGGTGGGGGGGGGAAGACGCTGACAAACCTTGTGTGGATGTGTGTCGTGTCAGCTCCCACTGGGCCAAAGCGTGCGGCCACCGGCTGTGGAAATGCGAGGACAGCCCTGTACACCACAGGGTCAGGGCTCAGGTCCCAGGCTGCCCTGGGCTCCGTGGCTAGAACTGGAGCAGGGGACAGAAGTATGGCTTCAAGGAGGTCAGAGAGTAATCTGGAAACATCCTCACATCCGGACACTGGTACTGCCCCAGGAGTCCCTGTGGTCTCTGACTCAGAGAAAGGTCACCTCCTGCAACTAAGACTAGAGTCCAGCTGTGGCCTCTGCTGGATTGGGCAGCGCTCACAGGAAGCAGGGGCCTTTCCCTTAGCTGCCAGACAGTTGCCCATCCAAGCACTAACTGAGCCTTCTCTGCTGAGCTCCTGACATGCGGCAAGGTCTGTTATAGTCAAGTGACTGGTGGCGACTAGAGCTTCCTGTGGCCCCGATTGTCACAGGGCCCCATACCTAGAGTAAGCACTTCATTCAGTCCATCATCCCTGTCATTCTTGCCATTGTTAGCATTTCACGGGGAAAGAACTGATCGCACAGAGAGGTTAAGTAACTCCTCAAAGGACACACAGCTGTTTTTTTTTTTTTAAAGGCAAATGGATAGTTTAAATTTGGATCCCTTCCCTAACTATTGTCCCCTGCTTATTGGTGGACAACCTTTGTTGTTGGACGTGTGTTATTGGTGATCAGTTTCATGGCCGCCTCTGCCCTGGTGGCGTGCACCTTTGCTGGGACTAGGAAGCCTTGAAGATGTGTCTTGCTCGGAAGGGTTAACACAGCCCCCTCTCCATCCGCCCCCCCCCCCAGCTTTCCCAGGGCCGGAACAGAGGGCCCTTATCTGCAGAGGAAGGGTGGGTGGGATGTGGGGCTCTTCACCTCAACTCCAGCGCCTTCTGTGGGCCAGCTGTTGAGGGCGGAGGGGAAGGAGCCAGTCAATGTGGGATTCATTACTGGGGTTGGGCAGAGGAGAGATCTCCTGAGGTGGGATGGGGGTGGGGCCCCCTGGGGAAGAAGTCTAGATGCCACCAGTGGGTGGGGGGAAGAGAGGGCCCTCCACTTCCCCTGTTTCCTTTTCCTGTGCTGGAAGCGGCTGTCTCCCCCAGGGAGCCCGCGGGAGCGTCTTCCTTGCAGGGGTGTGGCATGGACGTTTTTTTGGCCCCTGCCACCTACAGCCTGTTGGGCTACGGTGGCCCCATGGGTAACTGAAGGCTGCTGGGCTGCCTGAAGCATTGGGGCTAACCCCATTGGGGCAGAGCAGAAGCAGGTCCTACAGTCCCAGCACTTGGGAGTCCTGGACTACACAGCTGGGTTCCAGACTGGCCAGGCCACTGCAGGGGTGGGGGTGGGGAGGGGAGGGGAGAGGAGAA
Source organism: Phodopus roborovskii (assembly GCF_943737965.1). Lineage (NCBI taxonomy): Eukaryota > Metazoa > Chordata > Mammalia > Rodentia > Cricetidae > Phodopus > Phodopus roborovskii. Next base: position 31,108,972 of record NW_026125052.1, read on the forward strand.
TGGTCAAATGTCATTCGGCTGGAGAAAGAGTGGGTGGGTGGGGGGTGTTCTAGAAGCCTTGTTAGTGCTGAGGAGTGAATATAGGGTACAGGCTAAGGCACCCTGGATGAGGTTGTCTTAGACAGCCTATAGGAAATAGGCCCAGAGTGGCAAAGTAACTTTCCTGAGGTCACACAGCCCAGCTTTGATGTCCGCCTCATGCAAATGGCAGCTGCTGTAGCTCGGAGCTCCTGGGCCACATCTCAGCCAGCAAGACCCAGCAAGGCCTCATGCAGAAGTGGTTGGAAAGCTGGAGAGAGAAGTGAGAATTATAGCCCTGGCCAGGAGCAGATCACTGCACTGTCCCACCCGGACCTCTAGGGGGGGGGCCAGTGAGCAGCGCTGGGACCCGAGGCCTCCCCATCTGTGGTGGATGCGCGGAGAGGGACAGGGGTTCTTGGGAGCAAGCGCTCTCCAGTAGGTCAGCAGTCACCCTATGCCAGGCCATTGCCCCAGCAGCAGAGCCCCAGAGCCCAGTGGAGCCTGAGGGACTCACATCCAGAGTAGAGGGTGTTTATAGGAAGGCTGTCTCTGTCTCTCTCTCTCTCCTTCTCTCTCTCTTCCTCTCCCCTCTCTCAAGATTTATTTATTTTTATTCCAATACATATCACATGCATGCCTAAGGCCCACAGAGGCCAAAAGAGGTGCATCAGATCGCCTGGAACTGGAGTTACACGTGTGTGCTACCATGTGGGTGCTGGGAACTAAACTTGGGTCCTGTGCTAGAGCAGCCAGTGCTCTTAACTGCTGAGACATCTCTCCAGCCCAGAGGAGGTCTTTAAGTTTTTATTTACTTATTTATTTTATTATTATTATCATCATCATTATCATCATCATCATCATTTTTGTGTGCACTATGGCATATACATGGACGTCAGGGGACAATTTTGTAAGGTCAACCCTCTGTCCATCTTTAAGAGTAGGTCCCAGGAATTGAACTGAGGTCACCAGGCTGATGCAGCAAGCCCTTTACCTGCTGAGCTATCTCACTGCCCTGGGCCTCACTGCCCCCCCAGGTATATCCTCCTACATTCCTGTGGACCTGCACCACCTCCTCCTGCCCACAGAGCAACCAGGCCCCTAGGAACCCTCTTCCAGGGCATGCGGCAGGTCAGAGGTCACCTTGGGAGCTTCCAGCGTGTGCTGGATGCTGACTAATAGCCATTCCTTTTTTTTGTTTTTGGAAAGGGTCTCACTATGTCTCTGGCTGTCCCAGAACTCGCTCTGTAGTCCAGCCAGCCTTGCCTCAGTCTCACAGAGATTGGTCTTCCTCTGCCTCCCGAGTGCTGGGACTAAAGGCGTGCACCACCACACCCCGCTTGACTCTGGTACGGAGGAGGATGTCAGGCTGAGACTATGTGTGTAAACTAGAGCGATGTTTATTTAGACTTTATCATGGGTTTGAACACAGGTTCACAGTGGGCTACTCAAGAGAGCCCTGTTTAGGTGTCTTCCCGACAGCTGTGTATACGGCTTTTGTGGGGGAAACCCTGAAGTGTGGTCACAGATGGCTTCACAAGTACTTTAGATACGGTTAGAAAGGTCACCAGGTCACTGCAGGGACTTCTGAGTTAAAGAGGGCTTTTATTGTAAATAGAGTTCATAGTCTTGTTTGTGAGATTTCCAGAAATTTGGGGGTTCATTTATGGGATCAGAGTCGTGCAATACTCAAAGGGTGTATGTGCTCAGGCCCGGAGCATGCCTCATTGCTGTTTTAGCATTCTTACTCGAAAATATCTCTCTATAAAAAGAATGTGGTCTCCCTGTTAAACCCGTCATTGCAATGTTGTTAATTGTGCGGAAATTTTGAACCGGAGACTGCAGACTCCAGAGGGAGGGATCCCTCCCCTCCCAACGTCTCCTGGCTTTCTACCCTGCCTCCATCTCATCCCAGCATGTTCTGGCTGAGGAGCCCACGGCATCTGCTGGCTGTATGGTGTGTAGGGCTATAACTGCCCAGGGGTGGGTGCTCAGGTGCTCATGGGATACGCCCTGCACTTGGGTGCCTCACCAAATGACCAAGAGAAAAGCTGGTGAGGTTTGAGAGGCACTCTGAGGCAAAGGGACAGATAGACGGTGACAGAGCTGTCCTGAGCACTGTGCCAGATGTCATGCACACCCCCCACGCAGCAGCAATGAGGATGCCATGTGCCACTCCACACAGGGAGTGGAGTCTGAGCACACAGACTCAGGTCTGTGGTCCAACCCTTATCCGTCTACAGGACGGGGATCAGGGTTACCCATGGCTGTGCTGCAGAGCCTGGCGTGTGAGGCTGAAGCCGCTCCATGGAGGTTACTGATGGAGATGCCTTTGATTACCTAGAAGCCAGCTCAAAGAAGAGTACCCTGGAGATGCATATGGGCCTAATGCCATTCACGGGAGCGGGAGGCGTGCCCTGAAGTGCAGCGTGAGAGAGGCCAGGCTGAAGGAAAGAGAAGGACCGGGAACCAGGAAGTTTAGGTAGAAAAGGACAGAAAACAGACAACCCCAGGAACTCCAGAGAGGGCCTGTGGACACCCTGACCTAGTTCAGCTTCTGGCCCCCGGCTCAGGGCGATGACACACCTTGTCTCATTCACCACTGAGTCACCAACTGCACAGCCATTTGCTACGCTCAACCAGGAAGGTGATCCTATTTTGGGACGCCTGGAGTTCTCTGTTATGGCTGCAGCTCTGGGAGATTCTAGATACTTCTAGAGTCTGCCAGCTCAGGCTGGAAGAAAGTTCTCCCTGCCCCCTCTAGCGGGAAAGAAACTGGGAACAAAACTGTTAGTTCCCCTTTTCACAGATGGAGGTGAGGGAGGGCTGGCCACCTGTTCCCCTTTGTCACTGTGTGTACTTTCAGACTTAGGATTATATGCCCCAGGTCACCAAAAGGGCATAGCCCCGATTGATTTCCGGGCAGCGGGAAGGCCCCAGCGTGAGCAGACCTGGCCCGCTTGCCACCTCCCTCACGGCCCCCTCCCGCAAGCGTGCTGTGGAATACGCTGGATTTGCTGGGCCTGTAGCGGGAGGTGCTCTTGGTGCAACCCTCCCTTCTCCGGGAGCTTGCAGAGCCAGGTTCTTGCCCATGGCCATAAGTCACTCTTGTCCTGGGCTGGACGGGTAGAGATGGAGCAGCTCCCTACTGCCCAGACTCTGCGATCATCTTGTCCCAGACTGGGCATGCCAAGGGACACTCTGACACTTGTCATCACCCATGTCTCCAGCCTCTTACTTGCCCTCTTCTTCCTCCCAGATACCCTGGAGTGGCTTCCCTGTGGCTGGCGAAGGTCTCTGCCCCTTCAAGTCCACTGGGGTGTGAGGTCCACTTCCCAAGGAGGGTTGGGTTCCGGGGCTCCTGCTGTTCAGTACTGTAGGCCCTGGTCAGGAGCTGCAGATCATCATCTGGAGCCACTCTGTCTGGTGCAGGATGCTTGTGTGTGTGCCCGTGTGTCCATGTGGAGGCCAGGGGAGGGTGCTCCCTCTCGGCCTTGTTCCTTTGAGAAGGCCTCTCCCCGAGCCTGGAGCTGGGCTGGCAGCCAGGGAGCCACAGGGGCCTCCTGTCCATACCTCTCACAGCACCGGTGCCCATGTGACTTCGCATGTCGGTGTTGGGGATTCAAACTCAGGTCCTCATGTTTTTGTGACAAATGCTCTTACCTGCCTAGCCGCCTTCTCGGCCTCTCATCTTGACTTTTGTGTTAGGGCTTGTGTCTGTGAGGCACCCAGGGCCCTAGCCTTTGTGTGTGGGGATAAAATCCTCACAGTGCTGGCAATGTTAACATGCATGTCAGAGAAATCGTGCCCAGAAGACGTTTTGCCTGACATCAGGGTCTCAAGCACAGGCACGCATAGCTGGCAGGCAGGAGCAGTTTCTCTGTATTCCTTTCTTACAGCTGGGAGCCTCAGTTTGTGCTAGCTGGTAGCTACTCCCTGCTTCCCAGCTGCCTGTGGCCACGCCCTCTACCTCCTTGCCAGCCCAGGGATCCTCTGCTAAGCCAGTCTGACCAGTGCCATCTGGCCACTGTCCCTAGTGTCCCTCTTTCTCTTTATCACAGGAGGATCCCCCTCTTAGAGGTTAGGATGCTTGCCCAGCTAGGATTCTCGCAAACCTTGGTAGCTGGTAAAGAGGACCAGTAGCCCCATGCCAGGGAGCATTTTGCACAAATGATCCGAGGTTACCTGAGGGGGAGGTGGTGTCTCAGCTCTGAATGACACCGCCCCCATCTGGTCTCAGCACACTCAACCGACCTTAGCACAACTCTTAGAAGTGCATGAGTCCACATTTGGTCCTAAACCAAATTGGAGACTACACATTAGAGACTCCTTGGATGACAGGTAATACTTCTGGGATCCCCGCTGCCGGTAGGGGGAGGTCCCACTCCCTGTATTACGTGGACAGTTCAGATTGAGAGCTAGGCTTTACTGAGCCCATTTTTTATAAGCCAGACTGACAGCCCTTCCCGCTCCCCTCGCCATCACCTGGGCCTGGACACTGCACCAGCTGAAACACCAAAACAGTTGAGTTAAAGTCCAGCCTCCGGGGGCCTGGGGTGTGGGTGCTGTCCTGACCGCAGGGTGGGAAGATGAGGGGCTGCCCTGGCAGCAGCCTGGAGTACCTAGCCTGCCAGTCTTCACGCCCAGGAGCCCACAGGGCTGGAAGCCTGGGTGCTATGGGACTCGTCATTGTCATGGAAATCTGGGTGCGGTGTTTTTTGGCTGCATTTGGTTGGGGTGAGGTGAAGGGCCCGAGGAGGGGGTGGCAGAGGCTGGAGATGATCTGCAAGGTGGGGTTGGTGATCACAATGACGTAAGAGAGTGGCTGCCCACACACCGGCCACACTTCAGGCTGAGTTAGCATAGACTAGCCTGCTGGTGGCGCAAGCCTTTGATCCCAGCACTCGGGAGGCGAAGGCAGGCGGATCTCTGTGAGTTCGAGACCAGCCTGGTCTACAGAGTGAGTTCCAGGACAGCCAAGGCTGCTAAACAGAGAAACCCTATCTCAAAAGAAACCAAACAAACAAACAAGGAAAAGAAGATATCATAGAGCCACACAGGGGACAGCAGCTGGCACAGCTTTTGTGTGTTTGACAGTCTTGCAGTGTAGCCCAGGCTGGTTTCAGAACCCAGTCTTCCCGCCTCCGCTTGTCACACGTGTGATCACAGGTGTGCATCACCAAGGAAGGTGCTGCTCTCAGATGGGGGAGGGGGGCTTCTTAGAAAGGAGGAAACAGGCCCATCCTGCCCTGTGGTTACCAAGGAAACCGGGAGGGGAGTGGCCCAGGTCGGGGGTGGGGAATGTCACCTGTGGTGGTGAACAGAGGGAGAGGGCTTCCTGGAGGTGGTGGTGTCTGGAAAACTATGGAGCCCAATGGAGGAGAACAGTGTTCTGAGGAAACGGAGCAGGCTGAGGTTGGATGTACAGGGGTGCTCAGCCCCAGGGAAGAGTTCTGTTGTGTAGTACAGGAAGTTGTGTGGGAAAAGGAAGAAGACAGGAAGTAGATAACGCTGAGGGACTGAGGAATGGATATTGCCACCAATACGGGGTGTGGCAGGAATGAGCAGCTGTAACACTAAGCTAAGATTGGGGCTGGGGGGACAGGGCCCCGGGGTCTGAGGGGACCGGCAGGGTCCTGGGCCTGAGGCAGGAGGAGGCAGGGCACGCACCCAGGCTGGGATCTCAGGCCCGGGAGTTCTCCAGGAGAGGAAGAATGACTTGTGCAGGGAGGAGGGGTGTGACCCGAAAGAGCCAACTGGGAGATGGTCAAAGCGGGGAGGCTTGGGACCAGGAACATGAAGGAGGCAGAGGGGAAAGTGAGGGGAACTGGATCCAGGAAAGGTCCTTCAAGGCCTGTCCTCAGGATGGGTGGCCGTGGACAGAGACGGGCATAAGGAATGCGCCAGAGCCCTGGAGATGAGTGGTGGGCACAGGCCAGATGGCCAGGCGAAGGAGTGAGTGGGTGCGAGGAAGAGGAGAGCATGAGGGGGCCGAGAGGCCGTGCTGTTGAGGGTGGACAGTTGGCAGAGGCAGGAGCTGGAGGGAGGCTCAGCTCTGCAGACTCGGGCAGCGCTGGTTCTCCTGGCCCCACATGGGAACCGGAGGTGGCGCCCGAACACCCCAGGACCCCTTGTAAGTCGCTGTCTGTGGTGGTGACACACACACCCTCCCTCGTGCCTGCTTCCCTCAGAGCCATTGGTCAGACTGTTCCTGCAGCTTTCAGGTGCTTACCGGGAGAGGGCAGTGTGTGTGTGTGTGTGTGTGTGTGTGTACCACACTCACAGGAGGAGTGCATACACCCCTCTCTCCTTGGCTCACACAGTGTATAGAGTGGCGTGTGGGTGTACTTGCTGGCAGGTGTCAATCTCTGAAATGAGTCTGCCCTGGGCTCATCTCATTGGTTTCAGAAGAGGTGGGACCCCCCCCCCCCCTTCTGTCACCAAGAAGGACCTTGGGTGCTGTGCCCATCAGGCCAGCATGATGGACAAAGACTCAGTTTCAGCCGTGACACATTGGCCAAGAGCCTGGCAAAGGGTAGGGGCTTCCTCTGCTTTAGGGTAAGACTTGTTAGATATGGACCAGACTGGGGAATATCCCAGGAGTCCTCACAGGAGCCCGAAGGATGGCAACACTGATGCATGTCTTGAGATTGTACCTCCCCTGTGGATAACCTTTTAGTTCTGTGGGTCAAAGGGGCTAGAGGGTCTCCCTTAGCTTCATGTGGCTGCTAAAGTGAGCGCACAGCCCATGTAGCAACAGACATTTACTGTGTTAGGGTTAGGGATTTCTGAAATGTAAACAGGCCCACAGGGCTGATGCCAAAGTGCGGGCTCCAGCAGGAGGCTCCAGAGACTTTGTTGCTCTGGTGGCCGTTGGCATCCCTTGGCTTGTGGCTGCATCACTCAGATCTCTGCCTCCGTCACTGCATGGTCACCTGTGGTCAAACCTCTTCTGCCACCACACCTGGGTTATGTAGCGCTGGGACAGTGAGCCCATGGCTCCATGCATCCCAGATGAGCATCCTGCAGACCCAGCCGCATTCCCAGCCCCCACATTCAATTATAGATTTTCTTAAACACACATATCTCTAGCTGTGGATGGTGATGCACACTTGTCATCATGGCACCAGGGAGGCTGAGGTGGGAAGACCTGGAGTTTGAGGCTACCCTGGGCTGCATGCCTGTGGAGTGTAAGCGAGTCTCCTCACCCTACCCTGCTCACTGTATACGAGGTCTCAGCGGGCACAGCCAGCAGCGCTCTGGTGTCAGGACCTTTCATCATCACACCCTGCAAACGCTGCATCCTAGCTGCATCCTAAGGAGCCAGCCCATGTCACCCCTAGCTGCATCCTAAGGAGCCAGCCCATGTCACCCCTAGCTTCATCCTAAGGAGCCTGCCCATGTCACCCTGTGCACTCTTGGCAGCCACTGGTCTGTCCTCCCTCTCCCCCTCCCCTCCCCTCTTCTCCCTCCCTCTCCCTCCCTTCCTTTTTCTCCCTCTCCCTCTCTGCCCCTCCCTCCCTCTGTCCCTTCCCCCTCCTGCCCTCCCTCCCTCTCTCTCTGAATTCTTTTTAAAGTGTGTTCCTATGTGACTTTGGAATAAATAAACACAGCTTGATGAGTTGGCTGTTGGAAGGGCATACATGGGGCGGAAGCCAATGTGTGGACGGAGACCCAGGCTCCGGAAGGGCAGGAGTTGAAGTAGCCTGGGTGTCCATCGCCCTCTCATGCTCTTTTCTAGGGGTCTGGGTCTGAGCGCCCACTTGCTTTTTGAACTCATTTGTACATATGACCCCAGGTAGCTTCCTCACCCCCAAGTCTCCATCATCTCCAAGCTTTAGGGGCATCTACTCAAAAAGTTATGAACTCCACAGTCGTAGGTGTGTAACAACATGCGGTGAGTCAGGCGGGCAGCCGGCTCCCTGTGGGTTGGGCTAATCGTCCTGTGTCCCTTCAAAGTAGTATGAATGCAAAGGGACATCCAGCAGAGAGGATGGCGTATGCACATGGGTACAGGTGTGTGGGTGTGTGTATGGCGTATGCACATGGGTACAGGTGTGTGGGTGTGTGTATGGCGCATGCACATGGGTACAGGTGTGTGGGTGTGTGTGTATGTATGTATGTACATGCACATGAGTGCAGGTGTGTGTGAGTGTGTACACATGAGTGCAGGTGTGTGTAGGTACATGCACATGAGTGCAGATGCCTGGAGAAGCCAGAGAAGTCAGATGTCCTTGGAGCTGGAGTTACAGACAGTTGTGAGCTGCTTGACATAGGTGCTGGGAACCAAACTCAGGTCCTCCTTCTGGAGGACAAATGTGTGCTCCCCCAACCCCCAGTTTTTTGAGACAGGGTTTCTCTGCGTAGCCTTGGCTGTTCTGGAACTCTCTCCGTAGCCCAGGCTGGCCTTGAACTCAGAAATCTACCTGCCTCTGCCCTCCTAGTGCCGAGATTAAAGGTGTGCTTCACCACTGCCAGGCTCAGAATATGTGCTCTTAACCACTGAGCCACCCCTCCAGTCCCTCAACATGCTTTTCCAGTGTTTTACATTGGTTTCAGTGGGCTGTGTCCTCTCCACCAGTAAACGTGGCTTGTAGATCTGGTTCCCGAAGTGAACGAGGTCTCCAAGAAGGCTTTTGAATCAGTGGCCCTCAGAGAGAAGGGTGGCAGGATACAGTTGTGCCCTCCTGCCTAGCACACATGCCTTTGACACAGGGCTGGTTGCAGCTGAGGGTGTGTGGAGCAGTCAGTCAGATGTGTTCTGGATTCCAGGGTCTTGGCAGGGAAAGGAAGAAGTATGTGAAGCATCTCTGCCTTTTTCACGTTGATGACATCTTGAACTGATAATATTTTGGCTCTGTGAGATCAATTAAAACAGGCCACGTGCTTCCTCACATTTTCTCCCTGTGGTAGCTACAAGTTTAAGGCTCCTTCTGTAACCTGCATCTGGGACCTTGTGCCTGGGGCCTGGATGGACGGTACTTGGGTCACCGGCATGCTACTTCTGTAACTGGGAGAGCCGAGAACCTTCCACTGAGGAAGGATGTCCTGTTTGGGAAAGCAACCCCAGGAAGCCCCTTATGCCCTGGGACCCCCATCATGATCTGGAGACCCCCATTTGATGGTGCTAGTGAGGCAGTCCACCTGTGCAGGGCACCCCGTATCACTCCCAGACCTAGAGTCTGGAGAGAGGGGCTTGCTGGAGCTGCCCTCAGGGGACCTTAAAGAGCTAGGGGACTGTGTGAGGTTCAGAAGGAAGGAAGCCCTGTGCCCCCAGGAGGGAGAGCCAGAAGGGCAGTTGGTGGTCAACTTTGACATGGGTTGATAAGAGACCCTCCACCATCTTTTTCTCTACTGAGTGCCAGGGCTTGGTGACGGGTCAGGGAGTGGTTAGAAGGGACCTGCTGTTTTTGCTGTGAACTGGAGTTGGTGTATCAGCTCCAGACAAGGAAGGCAGATTCCAGAGGTCTGCATGATGGACCAGAGGGTTCCTGTGTTGGTCTGGTGGGGCAGAGCTGGGCTGGGGATGAAATATGAGAGCATGCATATACCAGGAGAGGCTTGGGGGCTTGGAGGTCACATGGGGAAATCTGTCACTGGCCCCAGGCCCCGCCAGAGTTACCAGAGGCTTCTCTCCACTTCAGCTGATTGCTCTCTGCTCCAAGCAAACCTCCAATCCCACCCCCAGCACTCCCAGTGTGGGAGCTGGCCCAGGGCCACCATGGCCATGCCTGAGCCTGGGAGTGACTCATTCCAGGTCAGAGGTTATGGGGTCTGGCAGATCCCATCCTCCAGGCCCAGCCTTAACCCCAGCCCGAGAAATGTCAGCTCCTTTGGACCCCCTGGCTCATCACTCTCAGGGTCCCAGAACATCACAGGGGTCTGCAAGGAGCCGGAGGAGGAGACTACTGACTCATTGCCCAGCCCCCAAGGAGGATCAGAAGCAGTGGGAAGAACCAGGCGTCAGAACACTTTCAGAGTCCCTGAGGCTTCAGAGCAGAGAGTCAGGGTGAGCCAGCCCCAGCCCCAAGCCCCGGCCCGGCCCCAGCCCCGGGCTCTTGCCTCCTCCTCCTGTTTGCCCCTCCTTTGGTTGCAGCCAGCTGAAGCCCACTTAAGCAGGGTAGCTGCGCTGTCTCAGCGGCCCGGAAGCCTCTGGGGGTCAGGGCTCTGGGAGAAGGCGAGCCCTACCCAAACACAGAAGGCTGGCTGAAAACCAAGGTGCGTGCCTGTTATCTGACGGGCGGGGGTGGACCAGGCCTGGTACCATGCACAGGATCAACGGAAAGCCAGCCAGGCTGGGAAAAGGTCGCGTGCTTCTGGATTGGCGCAGATGTGGGCAAACACGGGTTAAAGGCCAGGGCTGCATGGCTCTAAGGTCCCTACTGTGTACCCTGTCATTTCCCTCTTAGTGGCCCAGACTGCTCCTCGGTGTGTTGAGCGCAGAGGCCCTTAGGCTCACCCTGCCGCTGTCGCCCGCAGCCGGTGCGCCTCTCCCCGCCTCCTCGCCCTTCTCCTTGGAGCAGTTCCCCAGCAAGCCTCCCTCGGCAGGCCATCCTGAGCCCTCCTACCTCTCTGCCCCACTCTCTGGGAGGCTCCTTGTTCCGAGGCCACAGAGCCCCTTTGATCCTCTGCTCGGCTCCGAGCCATGTGACCTGGTGGGCGGGCCGCAGCTCTCCAGCGTCCAGGCAGCCCGACTTTCAGCTGCTGGGGTGAGTCCTCGCTCTTTGTTCTTCCAGCCTCTCACAGCTTGCGCCGGGGGCCTCCAGGTGGTGGGGCCCGCCTGGCCGGCCCCGATGGGTGCAGCGGGGCTGGGATCCAGGTAGCCCCGGGACCCTGGGCTCTGGCTGGCTGTCCAACCCTGGGTTCCTGGGAGAATGGGTGGCGGGATGCCGGGTCTCCACGCGGGAACCAGATTTTCGATCGCAGAACAGAAGAAAAGAGGCTTTGTGTGGTCACAGCTATCTCTTTGTAAATGTTTGGCCAACTCCACCGAGTGATAGGGAGTGTCTTCGAGCACGTTGCCACCGCAAGGGGCTTTTGGTTTCCAGCCGGGGGCAGGAGCAGAGGTGAATTGGATGCTTCTTGCAAAAATCTCTCCACACAGAGTTCTCAGCTTGTAATAGCGGGCGGCTTCCGACGCTGGCTGGAAATTGGTTACTACCGGCTCTTAGAAAGGTGGTAAACCAGAGACCACGGGGTGAACTGGATGGGGACACCACCACCAGTCAAGTGTGTGTACACCTTTGGGTTTTTGAGATGTGCTGCGCGCAGGAGGGTGTTGCTGGGTGGGGTGGGGGTTTGGTATGCGTTTGTTTTGCTGGAGAATGTGCGATGGGGGTGACTGCCTTCTGGAGCCATGTGTTGGGACCTGTGCAGTGTGTCAGAGCCAGGGCAGGCAGTGTCCTCCAGCAGGCTTTGCAGCTGAGAGGTTTGAGGGACGACCCCAGCCAGCACAGAGAGTGGTCACTGGCACCCAGGCACAGAGGGACAGGAAGATGCCTGAAGACTGCGTGCACCCCCACCCCACCCCTGGGCTAAGGAAAAGTTGCAGGCTCTTGGTCAGAGGCCTGGGGAACAGCATATCTGCTCCCCAGGAGAAGTGTGAGATTCCTTTTCCTTGAGAAAAGTGCATCAGCCGGAAGAAGCCCAGTAGCGGGTTCTGGCCTCTCTGTGCTGGGCAGAGTGGGAATTTGGTTCCGATCTCATGTGGGACACCCGGAGGACATCGAGGTCCCCTGCAGCGGTCGGTGTAGGGCCTCCTTCATTCACACTCCGCTTTTAGCTTCGTGGGGCTCTTGGGACACTTATACACTTATATCACATTTTATGCATTTATACGCTTATATCATTCACTCTGCTCAGCTTCCCTCGGCCACCAGGAGGCTCCTTTTTTTTTTTTTTTTTTTGGCAAACTGGGAAAGTCTAGGGAAAATGTGCTTATCAAGCCTTCGGCAGCCAGCCTCCACCCGAGGCCTTCTGGGAAAGGTGGTCACTCTTCTTGGGTCTCCTCCGTGATATGAGGTGGCTGCAGAAGGCAGCTTTGAACTCACGTCAATCCTACTGCCTCAGCTTCCTGACGCAGGGGTTACAGGCGTGTTCCACCATGCCTGGCCAGGACTTTTCCTTTTGTGCATTGCTCTCTGGGGATCCGAGCTGTGACTGACCCCGCCCATCCCTTCAGTCCCCTGGTCATTTCTATATTGGTCCACTCCAGGTTCTGTTGCATCTACTGGAGTGTGTTTCTGTATCTACCTGGTGACCCCCGTGGGCCATCATGGTGACAGCTCAGCTGGTGCACACTGTGTGTGGCGTGGGTGACACCCCTTGGTGGAAGCCAGCTCCGGCGAGGAGGCCCGGACTCCCAGGGCTACATGCAGCAAGTGTGACACAGCCCCATCATGCCAGGCCTAGGAAGGACCTTCTTGGGTCTGTGGAATCCTCTGATCTGCAGACCCACTGTCCGTATCTGTGACAGCAGCTCTGGGTCCTTGCAGGAGCCCCCTACCCATTGGGCAACACGGTGCTGTTGCCTGTACTCCCCGCCCCCTCCCTCCCGCCACAGTGCCCTCCCTAACATCCTGTTGTGTTATTGCTCTTGTCAGATAGGGTGGCTCTGCCGGGCCGAGGTCCCCTTGTACAGAGAGGGCCCCATGGCCTGGGGCCGCACACATTCCCTGCCTGTGTCATAGGTCTCCAGGAAGCCCGCACTGAGGCTCCATTTCCGTCTCCCATCCCTCCACACGGCACAGGCTACTGGCTTTCCCACACCACCCCGGAAGTTTCTAGGCTTCCTCTCTCACTTGCTGACCCCGTGTGTGGAAAGAGCAGCTTTATTTTAATGCAAATAGTAAAAAAAAAAAAAAAAAAAAAAAAAAAGCCCCAGTGGCCGCTGCCAGAAGCAAGGTGGGCCTCCTGCCTCCTTCCCATCCCCCCTCACCGTCTTTACCATCCCCCCCTCACTGTGGGCTAGGCCAATATTGCCAGCTGAGCTTTAAGGAATGGCCTGGGAGTGGTACCCCACTGAGAGGGCCCAAGTTCCTACAGTTTGGTCTTTAGAGAAGTTTCCAGCCAACTCCCCGCTTAGCCAGGTCGCCTCTCCAGACCCTGCCTTCCAGCACTGAGCTTTGATTTGTTTGTTGAGCGCCCGGCTCTGTTCCTTGGGCAGGTAGAGACCTGCTGTCCAGAGCTCCAGCGCCTTGGACTCCTTCCCATGGACAGCTTCTCAGGGTGGCTGTTGTGTGCACGGAGTGGCATGCTGTATGCTCTGTGAGCCGAGTGGGGCTGGGGGCTCCCAGCTGCATATGAGGAGGTGGGCATTTCTGCACTTGATGCCCGAGACCTCCTCCTCCACCTTTATAGTTTCTGCAGGGCTGTGAATCTCCACCCCAGCCACTTGGCTGCCTGCTGAGCCTGTCGTGGTGCCTGGGGTTGCCTTGGCTCATCTGCCTCTTCCCTCCTGTTCTCTGCCACCGTCCCAGGCTGTGAGCCCGGTAAAGAGGGCTGTGTACTGAGACCTTGGAGCCTGATCTCATCTTCCTGCAGACTCCCAGAGCTGCTGTCCACCACTGCCCACCCCTGCAAGATGAGCTCACCCTCTCTCGTACCCAACCTGCTTCTTCCTGGCTGGGGTGTGGGGCCTTGGCTTTCTTTAGGGCAGGGCACAGCTCATCACAAAAGGTCTCCAAAGACACAAAGCCTTGGGGCTGGGTTAAGATGCTTACTGTCATCATGGACAATGTCCAGCACCTCCTATATCCTGGCCCTCAGGAGGCAGAGGCAGGCAGGTCTCTGAGTTCCAGGCCAGCCTGGTCTACAGTTATTTCCAGGACAGCCAGGACTACACAGAGAAACCCAGTCTCGAAAAACAAAACAAACCAAACCAAGATGCTTGTCAGCCTTGACAGTGTGAGTTCTATCCCTGGACTCCACATGGTAGAAGAATTATGTCCTCTGGCCTTCACACACACACACTCTCACACACTCACATGCTCTCACACACACTAACACATTCACACACACACACACACACACTAAATTTTTTATTCAAAGATACAAGGGCAGCTGGCTTAAGTACCATCCATAGATGTTCTAATCTGTGTATAGTGGATGGATCTTACCCTGGACTCCACCCCCTCCTAATTGCTTAGCGTCTTCCCAAAGCCAAGAGCTGGGGGGTGGGGTGGGGCACAGCGTCCTGCAGTGCCAGCCCTCGAGAACACCTCAGGCTGCATTTGGAATCCCAGCTGGGCACATGAGGACTGATATAAATCGCTGACACCCTTGTCTTCAGCCTTCCTGAAGACAAGGTCCCTGTCTTGGGGTGAGGGTGGGGGGCTGAAGTCTCTTCCTGTTCTTTTGAGTTTTTGAGGCAGGGACTTGCTTAAACGACCTTTGTGTGCCCAAGGATGGTCTGTACTTCTGATCCTCCTGGGGAACAAACCCCAGGCTTCGTCCTTGCTAAGTGAGCATCTCATGCTAAGTGAGCACCCCGTGCTAAGTGAGCACCCCCATGCTAAGTGAGCACCCCCATGCTAAGTGAGCACCCCGTGCTAAGTGAGCACCCCCATGCTAAGTGAGCACCTCATGCTAAGTGAGCACCCCCATGCTAAGTGAGCACCTCGTGCTAAGTGAGCACCCCGTGCTAAGTGAGCACCTAATGCTAAGTGAGCACCCCCATGCTAAGTGAGCACCTCGTGCTAAGTGAGCACCCGTGCTAAGCTGTAGCTTCATCTACTTTTTGGTTATTTGAGACAAGGTCCGATTCTGTAACCCAGGCCTTATCCTCCCAAATGCTGGGGTTACGGGGGTGTGCCACCACCACACGGTTTTCTGCCCTGCTTTTGGGTGCTGGGCTCCGAGCATACCTTGGTCACCAGAGGTCATGGGGACAGTTGTGTTTCCACAGTGGAATGTGCTCAGAGCTTTGTCCTTATCAGGATCTCTTATCTCCCAGGCCCTGTCGCCACTAGAGGAGGAGATAAGATAGGCCCTGCCAGGCAAGCCTGGTCCAGCCAGAGTGCTACACAAGTCTACTGGCCAGGTCTGGCCCTGAATGTGGCTGAGGCTGGCCCTCCTGTTCAGTGGTGATCTTAGTGTCCTGCCCGCCCTTCTCAGTGGCCAGTGAGATTTATCGATCTGTGTCCCCATTCTGGATGACCTAAGTGCTCATGTGGTTAATGTTTGAGCCTTGTGTGACCTCACATTGCCTACCTCCACCCAAATGTCCTGTGGTTCTAGCAAGGCTAGCCCAGGGGCCCTATGGTCGTTCGTCTTCCCTTCCTTTCCCCCATTACCGTGAACCTGGTGGCAAAGGTCTCCGTAGGGGTGCCTGACTTTCCTGCTTGATGTGTGTGCGCGCGCGTGCACGCGTGCGTGTGAACCCTGGGGTTTGGCATAGGGTCTATCACTTTTGCCTGGAGCTTACCCATTCAGTCACGCTGACTGTCCAGAAGCAAGGGCCCACCTGCCTCCTTCCCAGTTCTGGGATTACTAGGACCACACACCCATCTCCCAGTGTGGGTTCTGAGGGATCCAGCTCCGATGCTCATGCTTGTGTAACAAGTCCCCGGCCCATGGAGCTAGTTCCGAGCCCCAGAGCCTCCTTCTCATCAGAGGATAAACCAGGCTTAATGTACAAACTTGGTTAGGCTGTGGATGAAATTCCCCCATTGAGCAGCCCTGGGCAGAGTCAGAGTCCATAGCAGCCTGAGGGGCTGATTCTGTGTCCCTACCTCCGTGTGGGAAGGTTGGCTGGGTCCCTGGAACCCAGTGAACCTCCCTGGCATCTAGGAGAGTTGTTACTTCCTCTTGCTAGTGACTTCTGGAGCTTGGTCAGTGCAGAATGTGTCATGAGGGAGGAGGCCGTTGTCCCTGCGAGTTGGACCGTTGGCTGTCAGTTCAGCCACTGTGTACCAGGGTCTCCTGGACAGTGGCAGAATTGTGACATCCTCCACTGTGTGTTCCCCAGTTGGGTTTATTGAGTGCCCACTTTGAAACTTATACTTTAGCGCCCCAAAGATGCTGAGAACCCCTGAAGGCAGAAAACGGGGTGGCTCAGCTCCCAGAGTGAGGCATTTTGTGTAAAGCCCGGAACCTTGGTAAAAGTAGGACTAACGGGGCTGGAGAGATGGCTCAGCAGTTAGGAGCACTGGCTGCTCTTCCAGAGGACCCAGGTTCAATTCCTGGCACCTACATGACAGCTCACAACTGTCTGTAAATCCAGTTCCAGGCGATCTTCATATTAAAGCACATAAAATAAAGTTAAATAAAGTATTAAAAAAAAATAACAAGTGGAGTTAGCCCAAGATGGAAACCCTAAAGTCAGACACGGGAGGCTGGTTCGGTTCTGATGAAGGTTTCTTTAGCAGATGAAGAGGAGAGAAAGAACGGGGGCGGGGGGGGGGGGCTTCGAACCTACTACAGGGTGGGTCAGGAGACCAGGGACAAGGTACTGGAGCTGCCTCTGCTGTGGAGGTGCAGCAGGTCCCTGAAGGGCCCGGCCAGTGTCTTCTGAGCTTTTGGCATTGTACTGGTTTTGAGACTAACTCACCGCAAGCTTTAACACTGAAAGGGTTCACGCCCGGAACCCTAGCAGTCTAAAGGTACAGGCAGTAAGGACATGAGTTCGAGGCTAGCCCGGGCTAGGCTGGACTACACGGTCAGGCCGTAGACTTCCAGGTTCCATTCCTCTTGCTCACCTCCTATACTGTTCCTGGGCTACAGCTCTGGGAAGCTTCCTGGGGTGAGTAGGGCTCATCCAGCCCTGGGAAGCAGCTGCTGACGGCAGCCAAGCATACACGACAGGTCATCCGGAAGTTTCTGAACCCCCTGGGTAATAACTCCCGGGGCTTGAAGTGGAGGTGGCACCTGGGGCCCTTCGGTTTCAACTGTACTGGAACAAGGCAGCTCTGGTGCGAGGGACTGCTTGGGATTTGGCAGCGTAGGTGTGTTCGGGGGACAGAGAGTGTAGGTCCCCAGGCCATGGACACATAGCAAGTAAGGGAAGGTTGGGGTGTCCCCCACAACTGACAGCTACTT
Source organism: Phodopus roborovskii (assembly GCF_943737965.1). Taxonomy (NCBI): domain Eukaryota; kingdom Metazoa; phylum Chordata; class Mammalia; order Rodentia; family Cricetidae; genus Phodopus; species Phodopus roborovskii. Next base: position 31,126,027 of record NW_026125052.1, read on the forward strand.
TGAAAGCTCCCACACCACCCTGCCTCAGACACTGCCTGCTTCCTGCTCACCCACCCGCGAACAGCCAGGCTTCTCCCAGACTGGTCCTTCTGCAGCCTGCCAGGTGTCATGGCCGCCTCCCAGTCTGCTCAGGGTCGACTGTAGTGTGGACTCTCATTGCATCTCCTATAGAGCCCCGAGGCTTCGCCGGGAGGCCACAGCCACCTCCTTCCCCTTCCACGTGCTGTGGAGCGTCTGTCCACGTGTAGGACAAGCCATTGCGACTGCCACCCAGTCTTGGTCTGGGAGGACTTTGCTGCCGCTGCCAGCCAGGCCCAGTGTGACATTCAAAAGGAGAGACACGGATGACCTCAGGGCGACTCTCCATCAGCTGAGGCGTCAGCAGAGTCTCCGACCCTGTGCATAGCACCTGGGGGAGCCCCTAGAAAGGTCTGGAAGTTTGGGGGTAGTGCAGGGGGAAGTTACCGCAGCCCCTGCCTTGTGCCTTGCTAAGTCAGCCCCCCTCTCTGTGTAGCCTTGAACCTTCCAGAGGCCCTTCCCCCGCTGGTACCAAGTGTAACAAGTGGGCTTACTCCACCCCTGTGAGGAAGGAGCCATGTCTTCTTGGGAACACTCAGCATGTGGGTTCAAGTCCCTGTTGGGGCCCCAGCTCTGGATGCAGGGAGCTGAAAGGCCTGGGCCCTTGAGTCTTCGGAACAGGAATAGGAGACTGTCCACCCCCCCCCCCACCTCCCCTCCTGTGTCACTACCCAGGGACACTGGAACATACAGTTAACCCTTTCCTGTGTGCCTGGCTGTTTCTATTGCTGCCTTCCTTTATTTATCTTGTGGCTCTCTGCTTATTTTAATTGAAAGTGTGTTTTTGTGACTTGGCTGACTCTGGCCCGTGACATACAGGGACCCTTTAAGATCTACAGGCCTTGTGAGCATCTTTCTGACTACACAGCATGGCCATGAGAAGCAGGCTGATGAAAAGGAAAGCCACTCAGAGCCCTGTTCTCATGGGGGCTACACATGGGGAGGTTGTTCCTGTGGGAGAATACAGTCTAGGCCTTGGGCCTGGACTGGGGCTGCAGGCTGGATATGGACAGCTGTGGGTGAGGTGGGTACCGCCTACTTACCTGTTGGAGATGTGTCCACACTGCCAGGTCATTGTTCAGTTGTGGTTTTGTTTGTTTGTTTTTGAGACAGTTGCCTCAAACTCACTATGTAGCTGGGGTGATCTCAGACTTCTGATTCTTAAGCTTAAGATTGTCTGGTGGGGTTAGTAGACTCTGTGTTCAAGCCCCCTCATCCACAGGGATGCCTATTGGGTCCCTGAAACCTCCATAACACCTCATGTATGCTGGGGTTTCCCCTGTGTCTCTTTCCATGGAGGAGGGATGCTCCTTTGCAGGGTGGGACCACATTTTGTGTACATGGCCATCAGATGAGGACCATTAGGCCAGCTTGCTCTTTGGGGCACTGTGAACGCTGCTACAGTGACTGTAGATTTTCACATAGGTATCTGTTCTCACCTCTCTGGGAAGTCGCTGGGTCACATGGACAAATTTCTAAGCCAGGTACCCGAGTGATGATGGTCCCTAAATCAGGTACCCGAGCATGCATGGTCCCAGGCCTGGTGAGGTGTTCCATGCTTCAGCTGCCTCTGAGCAGCCATCTCTCTCCAGTTCTCAAGGGGTCACCCTCAGGGTGCCCTGAGCCTCTCTGTGTGCCCCAAGGCTGGGGATGCATCAAAGAGGAACCACACAAGGGCTTTGTCTTCCCTATGAATTAGATCCCCACACCAACAGGTAGGGAGAGGGACCACAGACTCACAGTGAGGGCAGTCAGCTTCTTTAAGTGGCAGAGAAAACTCATCTGATCAGGATGTCCAGATGAGGGGGTGAGGTGAGGTGAGGATGGGCTTTTCTGAGTACCGCGTTCCCACCCCCACCCCCTACAGGCCTCAGCCCAGGGAAAACAGCCTTCCTAGGGGAGCGGAGTGTGCGCAGGGGGACATGCTATCCGCAGGGCCGTGGCCTATGGGGAGCATTTCTGGACTGTTTGGTTACCCTCATTACCAAGGCAAAGTAAACCAAAAAATAAATGACAGCCGCTCAACAGCAGATGATATGAAGTCTGCGCCCCCACATACGCCCCCCACCCCCAATCCCTCTGTGACTTTACTATACCGCTGTGCCCACTCTTTAGGGACAGCCAGCCAGCCAACTTGAAAGGCCCATTGGGCACAGCTTCCAGAAGTTTGCCAGGGCCCCTCCTTCCCAGTCTCCAGCCCTTCTTGTTCCTGGGAGAAAATTACCATATGAATGTTGTTCCTTCCCAGCCGGGGTTTGAGGGGCTCTGGGAGAAGAAAGGCTCCCAGGCTTCAGGTTCCAGCGTTGGCTGAGGACCATCCGGTGGAAAGGGAACAGCACTTTTCCTGGAGGTTGGTTGCTTACATCCCATAATAGGTCTGGCTCAGTCCTGGTTCTGGGAAGAGGTGGAGGAAGAAGCTGAGGGTGCCGGGGATGTGAGCTGGGAGGAGGCACGTAGGACCCCAGGAGCTTGGAAACCTCTGAACCTCCTCGTGGAGCTGTGTGCCATTGTTCTGTCCTGAGGAGCATCTTGTGATGTTGCTGAGTACCATAGGAATACCGACCTGGGAGGCAGGCCGTGTGCAGCAGTACTGTTGCTGTGGCTGGCTTGTAGATCATGGAGAGGCAGCCACACACAGGTCTGGCCAGTGACTGACTGTTCAAGCATCTACAATGGCCCGGCTTGATTGGCGGTTTCCATTGAGTTCTTGGCTGTGTCTCAACCGCTAGATCCACTTTACAACCTGTGTGAGCCACACTGGTATTTGGGCTGCCAGACACACTGTCTTGTGTTTTTCCTGCTCTGGCTATTTTATATAATATTATAGCCAGAGCAGCCAATGTCTCTGGAAGTGCCAGCTGGCAGTGGCATTTCTTGTAGACAGTGCTCGGTTGATGGTGGTGTGATATGGGGCGGAACAGGCCAGGCTTCACTGAATGGAGCAAAAGTGTTCTCGGTGATGGAGGTCCGGGTCAGGGCCCTGTCCTCCATATTTGCCTGCTTGCCCTACTGTAAAATGTCTTCTCCTGCTCAGGGCTGAGCCCTGCTGTAAGTGCTTTTCTGAGCCCTGGCACTAGGGTAAAATGCAGAGAAGATGGCACAAGAGCCCAGCCAAGGCCAGCCTGGCCCCCTAGTCTCTCTGACCTCCGACGCCATCAGTACTTCTGAGCAGCTGTCCTCTCCTAAGCACCCTGGGGAAGGAAGTTCTTCCTTACGTTCCCTTGCTTGGCGCTTTGCATCTCCCACAGGTGACGGACGGCATTTGGATATTGTAATTGTCAGATTTGGGTGCCGGGCACACACAGAGGCACACGTGTGTGCACACAGGCTCTGAAAATGGCATGAGTGAGCAGTTTGTGTAGAAGGCCTGGGGAGTGGGAGGCAAGCAGGCTGACTAGGGAACGGAGAGAAGGTACTCGGGAAAGGGAAGCCGGGAAGCCGATAGGCACGCCAAGCACCCATTCTGTCAGCCAGCCAGATGTTCACAGGGTCCTCGTGTACTTCAGATGTGAGAAGCTGTGCTGTCGAGGACACTCGACACATATTTACTACATACTGTGCAGCATGGAGAAACAGGGGAACCCACCAGCATAGATTAGTAGTCCTGGGAAGATGGGGGGGGGGGGTCCTAGCAGCAGCAGCAGCAGCAGGCAAAGAATATTCTAGACAGGCTGACTCTGAGGAGTTTTGTTTGAAGAGCTGAGAGGAGCCTGGAAGGCGTTTGTATGTGTGGGAAGTGGAGGGGGGTGGAGTGTGCATTTTACTGACAACAGCTGTGTGAGCTATGTGTTCTGGAGCTGTCACCCTCCGCCCTGATAGTCTTATGAGAGGAATATTACCTCGTTTCGTGTATGAGGGTACCGTGGCACAGAGCTCAGGTACTCGCTCACTCCTGCAGGCCCATGGCACGTCACAGATGGGAGAAGGTAAAGGGCCCGGAAGCCTGTGTCACCCTGGGTGCTGTGGACATGATCTCAGTGCACCCCTCCCCCAGGAGATAGGATGTCGGAGCTAACGGCATACACAGCCTTGAACAAGAGAACCCCACTGGGCTTGTGGTGGTGGAAAGGAAGGGGGGACCACGATGAAATGGCTGGAAGCTGAAGATACCATTTCCAGTGTGGGGGTGGGGGGTGGGATCAGTGTTCAGGGCCCTTGCACATACAGACCTGGACAAGGCTGTGGCCACAGATACCAAATGCCTGGAACAGGCATGACGAGCCTTGGGATATGCCTACTGAGCATTTATCTATCTGCCTACCTCACCAATCCATCCATCCATCCACCCGCCCATCTCCATCCACCCACCCACCCATCTCCATCCACCCACCCACCCACCCATCTTTATCCTTGGCTCAAATAGAATTTGGGTTATCTATTTGAACTGTGTCATCAGCTGTCACCATTGCTTTTGCCCGGCTCGGTTGATTGCATCTCTTCAGAGAGCAGGGGCGTGGCCTGAAGGTCCTTTAGGTATGGGGGGGGGGGGTGTCCAAAAGTCCTCCCTGAGGCAGGCACAGTTGGGTGGGCTGCCTTCTAAGCTGAGCCGAGGGACCCTGTACAGAGACCTGCAGGTTCCCAGACTGGTGGCTGGAATTCCTGGGTTTCAGAGTCTCCCTGAGACAGGGATCTGGGGCCACATGTGTGAGTGACTCATCTCTGTGTTCTGCCTTCCTGGACAGTCAGAGTTTCTTCTTCCTTAGGGTCCTGTGGTCAGGTCCCCTTGCATCATCCAGGACCAGCTTCTCTGCCTGGCCCCTAAGATCCTGTCTTTAGTCCCTTCCCCTCTCCAAAGTGAGCCAGACGTCAGGAAAGCCTTCAGTGGTCTCCGTGGACCTGCACAGAAGGGGCCTGCTTGGTATCTCTGGGGTCAGGCCTTTGTCCACGGGATTTCTGGCAGGGGGACTTTTGTCTACTTGATATTTCAAGTGACTTCATAAGTTGGGGGAGCCTTTGACCATGTTTCTCCCCGCCCAGCTCTGGTGTGTATCAGCGTCTGACAGCATGCTGATAGGAGAGAGGTCAGGGGAAGCAGTTCTGTCCCCTCGCCCCTGGGGGATAACCCTGATAAGAGGAAATTCTTGTAATAAATGGCCAGTGTCCACCAGTCCACGCGGGGTGGGGGTAATAGAGCATGCTCTCTTCCGCCCCCTTCTTTCTCCACAGGCATTTGCCAAGAGCAAAGGGGATCTGCGGCCCAGCAGCCACGAGGACATTTCCGTGGGGTCCTGGGTAGGGCCGGATGTTTGGGGGCAGCTGTTGCAGTTGGAGATTCCTGGAGGGGAGTGGGCAGGGTCAGGGCCGCCTTCCCGATGCTGCTCTGGGGCTGACTACTCCGGGACGGGGCCCGAAGGAGGGCTGTCAGTGGAAGGACCAGGAACTGGGAGCACTGTAGGGGCCTCGGTGTGTGTTGGAAGTCTGCAGTGGCTTTTGAGGAAATGAATGGGGAGGGCTTGCAGGTTGGAGCCTGCCTGAACTAAGATTGATGTCTCAATAGACCCAGCCTAGTGAGAAACTGCAAATGAAGAGCAGAGGGGGTGTGGGCGCCCCTGGCCTTAGTCCAAGTTCGCCTCTGTGGATTGGGGCCAATTGAAACCACGCTGGCAGAAATACAGGACTCCTTGAGAGTCCTCCCCACAATAGAGGGGAGGCTGGGGGAGGGGAGTTGGCCGGCAGCCAAAGTGGGGGACCCTACTCCAGTCCTTGGGTTGCCTAGGCGCCTCAGCCTCCCCACACCTCCCCACCCCGCCCCCATTGAATGAAAAGGGAGTGGCTGGGGCTGAGGCAAGCCTCTCTGTCCCTCCCTCCCAGGCCCTCACCGGACACGAGGTCACGGGCATCTCCCAGCAGAGGACAGCTTGCTTCCGGAAACCACATCAGGACAGTGTTAAGTCCCCTCTTGGAACTTGGACTGGGGAAGGCACCCCAGCTGGGAGAGGTGGGAAGTGCTCCCTCCGCAGATCCCTCTCTGCAGAGGCCAAGGAGTTGTGTTGGGTTTCCAAGTGCGGGTCTGGGGGGGGGGGGCAGGAGGAGGAGTCTCAGATTTCTGGCATTCCTGTTGTTAACCAGATTCCAAGGAGACACTTCCTGCCCCAAACAAAGTGTGAAGTGTAATTTGACTTTGACTTACTTATCGAATTTGATGAGCCATGTGCACTTTGAAAAATTTGGCCTTTGAAACTGGGCACATGGATTTGCAAAGTTCGGTCATTTGTATGCAGGGTTTGCATCCTTAGAACAGGACGGGAAGCCTCTTGTGACATTTACCAGGAGTGCAGGGTGCTCCAGTGACTCAGCAGGGGCAGGGCCCAGTGAAAGGCAGCCTTGAGAAGATGGGAAAAGACCCAGTTCTCAGGAAAACAGCGTTCACATCTCTGCCCACCTGGCCTCTCTAGGTTGGGGTCAACCCCTCTCCTCCTTACACGGGTTCCTGGGTGAGTACCTCCTGTGCTCCTCAGCTCTCTAGTCCTCCTGCATTCACCCAGCCTCTCCAGCCACGGGACCCACTGGCCCAGATCGGCTGTTTGTGTGTTTATAAAACACAGGAAGCTAGTGATAAGTCAGGCAATTAACCCTGGAGTTACTCAGCCCAATCTGCCCCCCTCCCCACCGCTGAGAATACAACATGGGTGTGCAAAGCCAGTGCTGTGATAGGCCCAGATTTTCTTGAGGCACAGCCTCATTATGTAGCTCAGGCTGGCTTTGAACTCCCCATGTTGCCCAAAGCTAGCCTTACATGCTCAATTCTCTTGTCTCCATGACTGTTTTGTAGTTATCTCTTCAGGGTGGGTCCTGTTCCAAATTCTGCCACCTCTGCATGTACCAGCTTCCCGCTGTATGGCTATTTTATTTTATTTTTCCTCACCTGTTCGGACTTGCCGACCTGTTTAAATGTGCCCGGGAAGGGCAGGGTGGGTTGAGGAAAGAAATGGACAAGAGACAAGAGATGGAGTCGGGAGGGCACTTAGTGAACACTGAAACCAGCCCCAAGTTTATTACTCAAAGTTCATGTATACCTCAGTCCAAAGGGGGGGGGGTGGGGGGCCAAACGACGTACTTACCGAGATACAAACAACAAGCAAGTGTAATTGCCTTTTCAATACCCAACACATCTGGAAACCACACCCCAAACCAAACGTCCTGTTGTTTAGGTAGAACATTCATTAGCTACACCTTACGTCACATATCCTGCTGTCAAGGCAAAAGACATAATAGCCACACCTTATGCCAAGCATACTGTGGTTTAGCCTTGAAGGGGCAATAGTAGGCTCTAACTCTCTGACCTTATGCCAAGAGAGAACACTTTTATGGGCCTCCACACTCACCTTTATTTCCCCAGTTGGCTCATTCTTCTCTCTGGCCAATCCTGCCTGCCTGGCGAAGTCACCTCTGAGCCTTTGTGGGTGTCTTGGAGTGGGGTTTCCTACTAAGTGGACACTCTGAAGTCTGTTCCAGGTGTGGGTCCAACGGTGTAGGCCAGGAGAGCCCAGGAGTCAGGAGCCCTATTTGATGCCCAGTAGCTGGTGTTGAAGAACACGTGCATTCCTTTGGCCTTGGGGTGTGTTTTCTTAGACTTTGCTGGATTAAAGCGACATTGCCCTGAGAGACCTGTCCGGCCAGCTGGGTGGGAGGTCCTGGCGCCAGCCTGGGCTCTGCCTTCAGCCTGTGGGGCCCAGAGAGGAGCTGAGCTCAAGGCCTCTGTATGTGAGGCAGAACAAGCTGAATGGTCCCAGAGAGGAGGTGGTGCTCACATATCACAAATCCAGGGCTGATCGTGACTTGCTGGCTATAGGTGCTGATCCTTCTGGAGACAGAGGCCTGGGAGGCCAGCTGATGGAGCAAGTACTGGTGGGCATCTTGGTACCCATTAGGCCCCGCTCGACCTGCCTACTGCCCAGGGACAGGTGGGCTCTGCTTTCTCCTGGGCCACAGGGGTGGGGCTTGAACAAGGTGTTTGAGGACAGCAGGGTTGGCTTTGAAGAGCTGGGCTTGGCTTGTGCTGGAGTAAGGGAATTGGCATCGAGAGCTTTGTCCTGTGCGTGAGAGAGTGGCTGCCCCTCGGTACCGCACGGATGCTCCTGGCCGGCAGAGGGGCTGCCACATTTGGCCAGGGAGGCACGGTTCAGTTAGGAAGTGGGCAGCTGGGAAGGGTGAAGCCGGATGGGTGGCTCCTGGGTGCTGGCTCCCGTCTGTCCTTGCAAGCCTGTTAGCCTGAGCCTTCGTCCTCATGGCCAAGTGGGGCAAGGTCAGCCTTGGTCCCATCCTTCCTGGGAACCCCTCCCAAAGTATAGTGGCCCATGGCCCTGTCCCAGTGAGTGTGAAGGGTAACACAATCCTCTCCACTCTGGCAGGGCCTGGGGTGAGGGAAGAATTTGTTATTCTCAGTGGGTCAGTCTGCCGATGGTGGTGGCTTGGGTCCCAGTTGTACCCACCATCAACTAGAGAGCAGCCGTCTGGGGCCGGAGGGAATGGTGGACAGGCCTCTGTGGGCAGTGGGACCCACCGGTAACTTTAGCTACTGGCCACCCCGTCAGGAACACCCTTGGCTGGGAAATGACAGGCGGCTTGCTCAGGGCATTGACTGTTAGCATCTGCCAAGGAGCCTCAGCTTCAGGGTCAACACCCGGGACCCAGGAGTCCTGAGCTGTGCACTGGCCGGTGGCCTGGCTGGACTCCCTGTCCAGCTGTGCTATAAACACCTGCCTGGTGCCCAGCCTCCTCCCTCACCTCCTTGCCTCCTCGGCCGGGAAGAGTGAGGACTTTCCAGTGGTGTTTATTCAAGGTGTCACGTGACCTGTATGGTTTTTATCACCCTGAAGGGAAACTCCACACTCATTAAAAAGCCCCCCCCCCAACACCGCCCCTGTGGGTTTGCCTCTTCCAAGTGTTTCACATAGTCATTCGTGCCTTGGAGTGTCTGTTTCTTTAGCTCAGCGTGGTTTCTTCTTTTTCTTTTTTAAGACTTATTTATTATATACACAATGTTCCGCCTGCATGTCTGCCTGCAGGCCAGAAGAGGGCGCCAGATCTCATTACAGATGGCTGTGAGCCACCATGTGGTTGCTGGGAATTGAACTCAGGTCCTCTGGCAGAGCAGCCAGTGCTGTTAACCTCTGAGCTATGTTCCCGCAGATGCTCTTACTATGCGTTTGTTAATGCATCTGTGAACATTTTAGCACCCTGTGTGTGTCTGTATGTGTATGTGCCCTTCCCACAGCATCCATGACAGGTCAGAGACAGTTTAAGAGTGTCATTTCTCTGCCGTATGAGTCACAGAGGTGAGACTTGGCTTTCTAGGTTTGGTGGAGGATGCCTTCACTCCTGCTGATGTTGAGCTTTTCTTGAGTAGCTCATTTCTGCTTCTTGCTGGGCTGGGAGTTGAGGTTGGCCCTGAGCAGGCCACAGCCTTGGCTGGTTGAGGAGGGAAGGTGTCAGAGAACACACTCCTGAGTGAGGAACGCAGAACTCAGTGTCAGTAACCGGGTCAAGGGCAGGGGAGGTTCCGGGAGGGCCGAGTTCAGCAAAGGTCTTATCTCGTCCATCTGACGATCCAGTGGCGTTTCGGAAAAGCATCAGTGTGTGGCGCTGCGTCCCCTCTGTCCAGTGGGAATCCAGGCCACCTTGCACACTTGTCAGGAGCACGTAGGTACTTAAACTGAAATCAGCCAAAGTAGATTCTTACGGAGCGTCCCTCCTGAACTAGCTCAGACTCCAGTGTTCAGAAGTCACGTAGATGAACTTCTCTGGTTCCTCAAAAATAAAAATAGAACTGCTCACATCTGAGCGCGTGCTCAGAACCGTTGAAAACAAAGTCTGGCTGGGCATGGTGATTTATGCCGGTAATACAGAGAGGGTCCAAGAGGAAGACGGAAGGGAGAGAGAAAGGGAGAGCTAGCCTGCATACCCACGTTCACACCATAGCTCTCACACCAGCCAACCAGAAGCAATCTCTCCAATGCTTGTGGATAGAAGACTCACTGTGCTGAGCCTGGAGGGGGCTCCACAGTGAAGAGCACAGCACACATTGCTCCTCCAGAGGACCTGAGTTCAGCACCCACATCTGGCGTCTCACGGCTGCCTGTGACCCCAGCTCTAGTGGGGAATCTGGTGCCCCTCCTCTGGCCTCCTTGGGCGCCTGAACTCAGGCATGCATATCCATACACAGACACACATGCACAGATATGATTAAAAATGAAAATAAACCTTTTAAAAAACAAAATCATATGAATTGAGGTTTTAAAAAAAGACTAAAATGTGTTCGTTAAAGGAGTATCGTTGGCCTTTAAAAGGCACAACTGTGTAGCATGGATGAACCTTAAGGACATTATTCTATATGAAATCGGTCAAAAGTCAGAGATCACCCGCCCCTGCTTACCCAAGGATCTTAGGCAGAATGAAGGTTGCTAGAGACTGGTAAGAGGCTGGTCAGGACTCGACCTGTGCCTCAGAAATGGCTAAGATGATAAATTACATTTTACCACAACTTGTTTTGAAGGCGGAAGTGGCCAGGATGCATCTGTTGATGATACAGTAACGATACAGTGAGGACAGGGAAGGCTCTGGTCACTCACATTCTTGGAGATGGAGGGCTGGGATCACAAGGCAACCCTGGGTGGAGAGCCTACCTCCCAACCAGGCTGGCAGGTGGATGGGGAGGGAGGCTCTCCCAGTGGGAAGGGTCTGGGGGGATGCCAGAAGAGCTTCCAGCGCCCCAGGGAAGGCTGGGGCTTTACTGTGTTCTTATTATTTCTCAAGCAGGGCCCCTGGCAGGCTGAATGTTTAGCTTGGTTTGAGTTTCTGCTGTGAGCCTTGATGTATGTAGAGGGGCCACCTGGGGCTGAGGCAAGCCTGCCTTGACTGGGGGTGATTAGAGAGGGTTGGGGGACAGCCCCTTCCTCCTCTCACGGCTCAGCAGAGAGGTGGGGTGGGACAAAGTGGGTCTCAGACTCTCAGACAGATGGAAGCAATTTTCAATCACGTGGACGAGGCCTGAACCGCTGCTGCTCGGCAAGGCAGGGCCCCTTGTCATTCTGCAGGAAGCCGGCCCCAAGCCACAGGTTCTAGGGCCAGATGCTGCACCGTCTTTGTTTATTTGAAGATGCTGGAAACCCAGGAGCGTTTCTGAGTGGGGAGGCAGCGCTCCCGAAGCCTCGTGGGGAGGACTGTTGGCCTAACCTGGGCTGGGGATGCTTCTGATGGCCCTGGACCCTGGGACCTGCCTTTGCCATTGTTTGGGGATACACTTGTGTGGACCCTGAGGCAGCTCCTGGTGTGTCGTTTAGTTGCTCCCCGGGGCCAGGAAGTAGTGGTGGCGGCACCCCGCGGAGGAGGCAGAGAAACAGGAAGTGGCTGATCCAGCCCCTGGCTGTGGGGGGTGGTCCACGTGCCGACTTCCTGAAGCTGGCTTTGCAAGCCTCTTCTTCTGTGCTACACTCAAGCCTGAGGAGGGGGGGGGGGTCACAGAGAGGAAGTGCAGGTCCTATCTCCAGAGATGCGGGGTTGGGTTAGCTGAGGGTGTGGGGGCCGAGTGAGCTCCCCAGAAGGGGAAGGACAGTTAAACCGAAGCTCATTAAAGGAAGCTGAGGTTTTCAAGTTTAACCCTTAACCTATCCACAGACCTGCTAACCAAACTGGCCCCTGCCTGGGGATGAGGGGCACTTAGTGTCTGCCGCAGTCTAGGAAGATTGTTTCCCCTTAGGACTGTGTGGATCGGGTGCCTGGGAGTAGAGGCATTGGGGGGGCTCAGATCTGGAAGAGGCAAATAGGGGTCATATCACCCTCCCCTGTGGCCTGCCCCTGTGGGACCCAGGGCCCCTGTTGGACTCTTAAGGTCCCTGGGTCCCACAGCAACTGCAAGCCGTCTGAGCAGAGAAGAACATGTAGAGGACACCTTGGTTGGCAAAGATGGCAGAGACAGCCCCGAGAGGCGGGTGGCTGAGGGCGAGGGCCTGTCAGATGGCACAGTGCAGGGACCTTCAGTTCTGAGGTTTCCACGGAGTTCCTTGGGCAAGGGACCGAGCTCTGTCTGTGTCCTTGGTTCCCCGTCTGCGAGTGCACCGCCTGCAAACCCTGGTAAACTACCTCTCTGTTTCCCTCCGCAGGCTCCGAAGTGGCTCCCGGCTGTGTTGACGACATGGCTGACAGCCCTAGAGATGCCGTGCTCAAGCAAACACCCGTGTCACGGAATGAGAAGGCCCCCGTGGACTTTGGCTACGTGGGGATCGACTCCATCCTGGAGCAGATGCGCAGGAAGGCCATGAAACAAGGTTTCGAGTTCAACATCATGGTGGTTGGTGAGTGTTGGAGGCCCTCTGCCGGCCACACGCCCATCTTGCCACTCGAGGCCCGTGCGGGGGGCCAGCCTCAGCCCCAGCACCCAAGCAACCCTCAAAATGTCCTCCCCCTGTAAAGTGGGGGGACAGCTCTCACCTAATGTCACCTGTAAATGACAGATATGGGTGCATGTGCTGGGGGAGGGGACCACTTTCACCAGGGACTCTTGGGAGGGGCTCTACCTGTGTTAGCATCTGTCTGAGCAGCTGTAAGCCCTCTGTGACCAGTGACAACAGCCTCTAGCTCTGAGTTCTGCTTAGTGTCCCCTGGTTATTGCCCCAGGCTTGGCTGGAGACACATCTAAATTGCCCACCCAAGAAGTGGGGTGTGGTAGCCACTCCCTTCCTCCCATGGCCTTGGAGAGCTAGAAGTCCCAGCGGTAGATGGATGCAGCAAGGACAGAATCCCCTTGGGCCCCCCCACACATGAGGTCCTCTCTGTAACCCTGTGGAAGGGGGGTGTGTTTGCCTGGAAGAACAAACAGCCAGTTTTGTCTGTCTGTCTGCCTGTTTGTTTAGAGATAGGGTTTCACTATGTGACAAGGCTGGAATTTGCTCTCTGGACCAGGCTGGCCTTGAACTCACAGAGACCTTGCCAGCTTTCGCCTCCTGGGTGCTGGGATTAAGAAGCACCACCATACCTGGTCTGTGGAATAGGACGCTGTTCTCCAGGGTCGTATCTGGGCAGTTGCCTCTCATAGGCTGACGTCCTAAACCAAGTAGAGTCCGGTGGCTTCTTCCACTGCAGGGATCTGTCGGGGGACTGTGTCTGTGTGTGTCCAGAGTCACTGACAACCTGCACCTGTCTTTGGGGCTGTCATCCTCCTCTGTAGCTACCTGGACCTGTTCCCCTGGAGTCTGGTGTCTCTTCCTGTTTTGGGTAGCTTCTCTAGGGTCAGGAAGGAGCTCTGGCCACGTTAAACCTGGCCCCAGAGCCCCACATTGTAGGTTTAAATTCAACCCTGGGTGTCTGCTTAGGAGGTGAAGCCCCGGGGGGGGGGGCCTGTCCAAGGATGCTGTGACCCTGGTGGTCACACTGAGCTCTTGGAGCTGTGTTCACCAGCCTCCCCTTCTCCCCCCAGGGCAGAGTGGCCTCGGGAAGTCCACCTTAATCAACACCCTCTTCAAGTCCAAAATCAGCCGGAAGTCGGTGCAGCCCACCTCGGAGGAACGCATCCCCAAGACGATTGAAATCAAGTCCATTACCCACGGTAGGTTCCGTGGAAGGGGGGGGCTGAGGCTGGGAATAGGGACCCCCTTTACCCAGAGCGTGGGGTGAAGGGTATCGCACTCGAAGGGTCACCATTGAGACTGTGGGTAGGAATTGGTCTGGGGCCCACCAGGCTGAGGTGCCATCCACCCTTCTTTACCTGAGGTCGCTTTCTCCATGGCATCCCCTTGGCTGTCATCATGGCCCGTCTGGGGACACCCCAGGCTGGCCAGGCAGTGTGAGGGCTTGGATTGCCCTCTGATCTGGGGTGTTTGTGCAGATATCGAGGAAAAGGGGGTCCGGATGAAGCTGACGGTGATCGACACTCCAGGCTTCGGAGACCACATCAACAATGAAAACTGGTAGGTGTGACCTCAGAGAGCCTTCCTTCAGTGCGAAAGCCCCTCTGGTACCCAAATGAGATCGCTCCAAACCCTAAAGCCACACATGCGGGTCTAACATTCTAAATCAAAACGGGGTCACCTGGGAGTCATGCTCTCCCACCCTGGGACAAAGGTCAGCATGGGGAGCGTGGCCGGAAAACTCTCAGATAAGGCTGGCTTCTCTTTGCAACAACCTATCTTTCCTGTATGAAATCAGAAGGCTGGGTATCAGCTCTGGGAATTAGCCTGCCTTGGGGGCTTAGAGAGGACACGTGCCCAGAATGGGCAGCAGGGGTCCCAGGTACTGGCTAACCCGGATCTCCATGCAGCTGGCAGCCTATTATGAAGTTCATCAACGACCAGTACGAAAAGTACCTGCAGGAGGAGGTCAACATCAACAGAAAGAAACGCATCCCCGACACGCGTGTGCATTGCTGCCTCTACTTCATCCCGGCCACCGGCCACTCGTATGTCCCATTCACGGCGTTTTTCTTGACGGTGGGAGTCCCCATTTCCAGCACTGGCGGGGCTACCTGCAGGGTTCCATCCGCCCAGCCACTGGGCATGGGGTTGGGGGTGTGTGGTGGTGTGGGGGCAAAGCAGGACACGGCACTGAGTCAGAGCTGTCAGCAGCCCTTATGCGGGTGTCTGTGTCCGTAGAGCGTCTCTGTGACCTGAGGACTGGGCAGGCCCTGGGATAGTCTAGAATCTGGTAGGCAGGCCCTGCAGATGGAATGAGACTCTCAGGCTCTGTGAGTGTGTGCGCGCTCACCTAGCAGTCACGTGGCTTTCTCCACACCGTGGGGGTGCTCTTACCTCCTGGGCCACCGAAGAACCAGGTGCCTTCTGGAGTCTCCCTCCCCCGGGGCCGGGGGACTCTGAATGGTCTCAGTGGCCAGGGTTCTTGGCTCCCTGTGAATCTCATCTGTCCCCAATACATAGGTTCCTCTCCCTGCTGGACCCCCTTGTCACTTGCCCTGACTCCATGTAGGGCACAGGCCAGTCCCTGCGTAAGCATCAGGAACTGGATGTGGCTTTGAGGGCTCCCGAGTTTGGTGTCTCCTGGCCACGGCGACTGGAGTGTGCACACTCTACTCTAGGCTGTTCCAGGCTCAGCCCTGGCTGTAAGAGCCTAGGCTTTGAGGGGACCTTGCATCTTGCACTCTGTCTAGATGGCATAAGGCTCACTGGGGTCTGGTTGGAAGAAACCCAAATATGGGTGTCTGAGCTGCCATAGTGCCCATCTCCTGTGAGGCCAGCAAGAGCCCATTCATGGCAGGGGTTGCCATAAGGCCACCAGGGGCTGCTTCGTTGGGGATTCTCCAGCTATCCCAGCACCTCCTGGGGCAGGGCCAAGACAGCAGGAGACAGGATTGACGTGGCTTCAGCGGGGAGAGCCGAAGGCGCCTTCCCAGCGGTACCCTCTGGGCTGGGGTCCCAGCTGGGCACCTTGCCTAGTCTCTGTCCCCTGATGTTCAGTCCCTGGGGATGGCAATGGCTTCTGGCCATCTTTGCTCAGATGTCTGTCTGTAGCTTCACTTCCCACGGGCTGTCTGGGCCTGACAATACCCCCATGGAGAAAGTGCAGTTTCAACAGGAAAATGGTGCCCACGCATGGGCTCTGCCCGCCTCCTTCCTGCAGCCTCCTCCCTGCTCCTGTAGCAGATCCAGCCTCTCTGGAGCCAAGCCGACCTGGGGAACAGTTAGTCCGTCTCAGGGCCCAGAGCTTCTGCCTGACATTGGAAGCCCCAAGGCATGACAGTGATGTGAGCCAAGTCACTCTTTGGGCGTGTCCAGGGCCAGTTGGGCTCTGACAGTTGTGGATGAGGGACCTTAGAGCCAGCTTCACTCCGGCTCTTATCTCGACTCAATAGGGGGAGCATCACCCTGCGCCCTTCCAAGCCCCAGCCTTGCCCCTCTACCAACATGGCCTCCACTATGAGTCCTGAAGCTGGGGGTCCCTCCTAAGCTGAGTTTCATGTTCCATTTCAGGCTTAGGCCCCTGGACATTGAATTCATGAAGCGCCTAAGCAAGGTGGTCAATATTGTCCCGGTCATCGCCAAGGCTGACACGCTGACCCTGGAGGAAAGGGTCTACTTCAAACAACGGGTAGGACTCACAGCCTCTCCTCAGCGCTCGCTCTCTCCTTTGAGGACTGCTTGGACAAGTTACAGGCCTGACAAGGGCCGATCCGATCCAGCCCAGGGGATACGAGGATAGGAGAGTCACCCTTTAGCCCTTCACAGCATGTGTCCAGCCTGAGCCTGGGAGTGGGAGGGGACTGGCCTGGGTGGCTGCTGGGGACCCCCATTTCCAGCAGCCCCGGGTTTTGTAGTAGACCAAGCAGAGGCCATCATCGTACCTGGCACACCTGAGTTTTTATTAGATGGGAAAGAAAACCAAAAGGACCAGTCTAGTCTGCCTCAGTGGCTTCCTCCTCTACTCTGGTCGAGGACACTTCTAGCTGGGTGGCAGGGATGTCCTCGTGGGCATCTGTAAAAGGATGAATCCTGGACCTCTTCTGAACTAGGCCATACTTCAGAACCTCTTGGGAGCTCCAGCCTGCGGTTCTGAGGCCCCGAATCCAACTCCAGAGGCTCCCCGGGCCTCCATCCCAGACCATGTGTGGGAGATTTTCCCAGCACGCACAGGGAAGGGTAGTCAGGGATGCATCTGCTGGAGACCAGAAAGCTCTCCAGTGTGAGAGCCTGGATCTGCTTGGGCAAACGAGGCAGCTGTCCCCTGGGATGTCCTCTATCGACTGTCAATCGCCTGGGCTGTCATCAAGGTGGGGGCCATTTCGTCAGGCAGGTGTCCTGAGCTGCAGGAGGGAGCCATGCTCGTCCTTAGCAACCCTGAGTTATTTGTAGTGGTGGAGGGGGGTGAGCTACACAGGAAACACGGGCAGAGTCTCAGGATAGTGGTCACGGGGCCCCTCAGGCCAGGTGAGTCCCTTCTTGATGCAGAGGCGCCAGAACTGGAGAATCTGGGTGGATGTAGCTCAGTTGGTAGAGTGCTTGCCTGGCATACAGGAGGCTCAGGGTTTAATCTTCAGTGCCGCATAAAACTGGCCATGGTGGCACATACCTATTACACCAGTGCTTGGGAGGTGGAGGCAGGAGGCTCGGAAGTTCAAGGTCATCCTTGGATACATAGCCAGCCTGAGCTAGAGACTTTGTCTCCCAAAAGGTTGGGGGTGCGGCTGGAGAGATGGCTTGGGGGTTAAGAGTACTGGCTGCTCTTGCAGAGGACCCAGGTTCCATTCCCAGCACCCACGTGGCAGCTCACAGGCAGTTCTAGGGGATGTGATGCCCCGTTCTGGCCTCTGTGGGCACTGGGCATGCATTTGGTACATGTGCAGAGAAAACACTAATGCCCAAAAAATAAAATAAAATGAATATTTAAAAAAAAAAAAACAAAACTGGACGTTCTCAGGGCAGGGCCACCCAGAGCCAGCCTTTGCAGGGGTTCATGGCTCGGGCACCTGGTGGCTAATAGCCTCTGTGTCTCCCAGATTACTGCAGACCTGCTGTCCAATGGCATTGATGTATACCCCCAGAAGGAGTTTGATGAGGATTCAGAGGACCGGCTGGTGAATGAGAAGTTCCGGGTAAGTGCGTCCACTGGAAAATGATGGGGATCCATGTGTCCACGTCTGGTCCTCTGAAGCCAAGGCCTGCAGCTTCCCGGTCCAAAGCCCAGGCGTACCTGTACTTAACTCTTCTACCCCCTTTCCAGGAGATGATCCCGTTTGCTGTGGTGGGCAGCGACCATGAATATCAAGTCAATGGCAAGAGGATCCTGGGACGGAAGACTAAGTGGGGTACCATTGAAGGTACTGGCTGCTGCGCCGCCACAGTGCTAACCTGTAGTTGAGCTTGGGCCTTCATCTGTTGCACTGTGGGTCCCTGTTTCGTCTCTCCTTGTAAGGGCAATGGCTGTAGGGTGCACCTGAGTTCCTTGAACTTAATTACGTTGTCATAGACTTAGTTGCTTTGCCCCAGGTGTGGTCTTCTCTGGGGTCCAGGTCAGTATCCAGGTGGGATGGTCCCAGGGTCTTTCTGCTCTTCCATTCTCGTTAGAAAGGAGGATGGAAAAGGACTGAGCTGCCTGGGAGATGAAGACCCATTTTGTTTCTTATGACCAGTGTGGTCCACAGGAGAAGGAAGTTGAGGCTGTGAGCTAGGGTGAGCCTCAGTCTGTACACATCAACGAGGGCTACATCTTAAGGGCCAGGTGATTGTTCCAGATGGATAGGGCTGTTCTCCCGGGGATTTTGGGCTTACTCTGTAGCCTAGGATGACCCCACACTCAAGTCCTTCTGCCTTGGCCTCCTGAATGCTGGGGTTATAGGTGTAGACACCACACCAGTGCCCGGGTTATAGGAGCACACACCACACCAGTGCCCGGGTTATCGGAGCACACACCACACCAGTCCTGCTAGAGCTCTTTAAGAAATAGTCTCTCTAGGAATCTGGTGATGGTATTTCCTGGCACTGAGCATGGAGGTCTCCAACTCAGCACCCCCACCCTAAGTGGGTTATCATTTAACCCTTTACTCACCCTCTTTGCAGAGAGGAGTTAGAGCAGGGTTCTCAACCTTCCTGACGATGGGACCCTTTAATGCAGGTCTTCACACTGTGGACCCTAACCATAAAATTATTTTCATAACTATAATTTTGCTACTGTTATGAATCATAATGTAAACATCTGTGTTTCCCAACCGTCTTATGTGACCCCCATGAAAGGGTCATTACACACGCTCACGCATGCAAGCACACAAAGGGTTGTGACCCACAGGTTGAGAACTGCTGAGTTAGAGGGACAGACTCCATAGAGTGCCTGCCACTGACTAAGTTAATGCTGTGTGATGTGTACCGTGTAAGCCAGGGATGCTGGTCCCTATCTGTGACCTTAGCATTTGAGAAGTGGAGACAGGAGGCTCCGGCATTCAACATCCCTCCAACAGCAAGGTGGGGTGGGGGCGGGGAGAGCAAGGGAGGACAGTGAATGAACAGCCAGGGCTCCAGACAGGGTGATTTGGGGCTCTACATGCAGCCTTGCACTGGAGCCCCTGGAGTTAGGCATCATTAGCTGGCCTTCCTGAGGTTAAGCACTGGAGTATACCCATCTGCCCTTCCCGTCTGTTCCTTTCCCTGCTGTGCCCTCCCTGTGAGTCTGCCAGGTAGGGCGCCGTGGGGATATATTCTAAATACACTCCGGGTGTTTTAGGTGCCTGGGCCTTTCTGAGGCAGACGATGACCCCAGAGGTGATCTTAGGGGTACTCTGGAACTATTTATTCTCTCTCAAGCTCAGCTTCATTTCCCTCAGTCCATCATTCTTGTCTCTGCTTACCCTCTCTGCCTCTCTATGCAAATATGCAAAGCATGGTTGGAATCAGGAAAGTGTGGGATAAGAACCCCTGGGGATTTGAGAATGGCATTGGCTATTGGCGTGTCTTGTCTGACCCCTGCTGGCCAACTTGGGTACTGCACACACTCAATGAGAAACTGGCAGGAAGTTTAGCTGGTTAGAGGAGAGCTCCCAGCTGAGGGTCCAAGCAGCCTGTGTGAACATATAATGTACTCCCCCGGGTGGTGGTTCCCATATCCAACAACCTTCTAGTGAGGACCCTGGGGATAGGAATGTAGTGGGAGTTCCTATCAGACACGCGCGCGCGCGCGCGCGCACACACACACACACACACACACACACACACACACACTCACTCTGTGGGTTTGTAACTGAACAAGCCGTATCTAATTGTGCCCACTCCTTACCTCCTCCTTGTTCTGCACCATCTGAAGAGCCTGTTCCATCCTTGGGAGCTTGAACATGATGTAGTCGAAAGCCTCACAAAGTTCAGTAACACCGTTGGCTCACTGGGTACCTTTCTGCCCCCGAGACATTCTCCCACTTAAATTTCTTCTTACATTTGTTTTATTGGGGGAAAGGTCTTGTACATGCCAGAACATGCATGTGGTAGTCAGAGGGCACCTTGCAAGAGTCGGTTTTCTCTTTCTGCCGTGCGGCCTGGGACTTAAACTCAGGTGTTGGGCTTGGCAGCAAATGCCCTCATCCACTGAGCCTTTAGCTCATTTATTGGGAACCTGGGTCGGAGAAGCCAAGATTCACCCAAGCCTGGAGCATAAGGAATGAGGGTTTACTCATAGTTCCGGAGTACAGCCCATCGCGGCGGGGAGTCACGGTAGCATGGCAGGAGGCAGCTGGTCACATGGCACAGAAGGCATTGAGAAATAAGTTCTGGAACATTCAGCTCACTTCTCCAGCCCACGGGAAGATGCTGCCCACATTCAGGTGGCTCTTCCCTCAGCTGAACCTCTCTGGATGCATGCTCACAGGCACTCTAGAGGTGTGTCTCCCAGGTGACTCCAAAACTATTTGAGTAACTGTCGATCACCTGCCCACGGTGGGTGGGGCTTTCTAGAAGCTGTTGGCATTGCTGGGTAGGAGAGGAGGAGGGGCTTCCTTCTTACCAGGACACTGAGTGTCCTTCTCTCTTCCACAGTTGAGAACACCACTCACTGTGAATTTGCCTACCTGCGGGACCTCCTCATTAGGTAAGTCAGCATTCAGCTCCGAAGGCTCCTTGGGTTTGGTGGGCTGGGGGGCGGGAGCCCTCACCCTGCTGGAAGCTGCCTGTTGTTAGCCCCGCCCTCAGGAACCCATTGTCTAATGCTGAAAACAAAACAAAACCCTCTTGGGAATGAACAATGAAATGGGAATTCTTCCTAACCTTATGAGGTCACCAGGATGAATTTTGGTCCCGCCCCCCCCCATGGTCTAAGCATGCTAAATTCAGCTATGTCTACTAAGGGCACAGCCTGAGTTATGTGTCTCAAAACAAACAAAAGAAAAATATCATAATGAAACATTATTCTGTATAATGAAAATCTGTTAAGAGGAAAAAAAATACAGGGCAAGGAACCGGGGGTGGGGCTTCCAAGAACAAACCTTACCGCCCTTGGGACTCCTCGCCCTTCCGATTTCCCTTTCCAAAGTAAAGGGGAGTGGCCGTCTGCGGTGTGGGTCAGTGGTAGAGCATGCCTGGCAGGCCTCAGGAGGGGATGGCTGAGTAGGTGGACAGCTCTGGGGACTGTGGTCACCTGCTGCCTCCTGCTGGCCACCACATGAACTTCTGTCTTGGAGCATGAATATACCCCAGTCCTGCCCATCGGTGGGGGTCTTGGGAGCTTTCAAGTTTGTGTTTTTAGTGCTCAGCCCTTCACCCTTGTGTAGGCCACCCTTGTGTCACCACATAGACACAGAGTTAGAATGTGAGGCCACAGAGGGCCGATCTGCCTCGTCCTGCTGTGTGCACACCAAGAGCCTGCAGGCTTCCCCTGATGCCGGGAGGGAGGGGCAGGTGGTTGTAACCCAGGCGGGCCACTTTCCCTGCAGGACACACATGCAGAACATCAAAGACATCACCAGCAGCATCCACTTCGAAGCCTACCGAGTGAAACGCCTCAACGAGGGTAACAGCACCATGGCCAACGGGGTTGAGGAGAAGGAGCCAGAAGCCCAGGAGATGTAGACGCCATCCTGCCCCTGGACCCCACCCCCAAATCTTCTCATCCTCCCCGGCCCACCCACCTACCCTGTCTTATTTTATATAATTGTCTTCATTTGTCACCCGCCTCCTTCTCTTTCCACACTCTGCCCAGTAACAAGAGAGGGCTTATCTGCCAAGTGTGCTCTTATTGGCTGCAGCAGCAGGGTGGGCGGGACTACAGCCTGGGCTTGTCTCTGTGCCCAGCTCTCTCCCCAAGCTGGGAAGGCTAGACCAGGCTCAGCCCCTCCTGAGGGGTTAGAAGAGCTGTGTGTCCATGCCCGCTCTGAGTTCTGAGCTGAAGCCTGTAGGGACCGAATCCTAGGGGTTGCAGAGGAGCCCATGAAGCCACAAGTCCCCGTGGCCACAGCCCCAAAAGCAGGCTGCACCCAGAGAAGGATGGAGCTGGCCAGGTAGTCCTGGAGCCCCGCCTGCCCCTCCACCAGCCATGAGTCATTGCTTACAGCCCCCTCAGCTGCCTGCTCCCCAAGGAGGCTAGAGACATCCACAACCAAAGTTGCCAATCACTTAGACATAGTGACAACCATGCCCCGTCTCCCTCAAGTTTGTCTCAGAGCAGAAAGTGCCTTGATCCACAAGAGCCAGTCACGTCTTCCCAGATGTCCCTCTGGGTGAAATGCAGGGACATGCTGGAGAGAAGTCTTTCTCCCTCCCCTGGGTCCCCTTTCCCCCCTGTGCTGTAGACTCCGCTACTGCACCGGGCTTTAATTATAAAAACATAGCATGAAAGATGGCCCCACCCCCACTCCCAGTCTTAGGTCTGAGCAGACTTGGTGGAAGGAAGAGCGCATGGGAGCTGTTCTGCTCCGTGCCAGGGGAAAGTATGTCTGTCTGGTCCTGGGTTTGGCCGGATCTGCTCTGGCTACATTGTTGCCCAGTTGCCTCATCCCTCCTCCTCCCCCCCCCCTCAGGCTCAAGCCTTAATTCACTGACTTCCCTAGGTGGGAGCCAGGAAAACCTGGCCATTTTGCTGTCTACATGCACCTAAACCGCTATGTCCCAGAACCCCAAGGGCACCAGAGATGGATAGCCAGACCACAGGCAAGGTTTCATAGCAGAGCTAGGCTCCTTCATCTTCTCTCAGAACTGCTAGGGACCATCCATGCACAGCCGACCAAAGCCACGCCCTTTCTGCTTGCCCGCCTCTCTTGTCCTGACTCTGGGAGGAGTTTGGTGGGTGTGGACAGGTTGGACCAGCTTGGGGAAGGTGCGGCTACAGACCCTGGGCTAGCTTCTTGCAGTGGGAGAGGTGGGGTGCAGACTGATGAGGGATACTCATGATTCCCTGTGTTGGGTGTCCTACTCCCCCACCCCAGCGTGGAAGGCCACCTCATCGAGCCCTGTAGCCGAACAGTTCATTCCTTTGCCAGCTTGCCAAATTCTTTTGCCAAAAAATCAGGACTTTGAAGGAAATCTTCAGCATGCTGGACCCCCGGCACCTTGGCCTTCCCCAGCCCCAGTGTCCCTGGGGACTTAGCAGCAGCCCAGTGTCATCAGGGTGACATCATGCCTCTGTAACCAGCCACTGAAAACTGTTCATCTGACCAGGCTGTTCCACGCGGCCTTTCACTGGGGGCCTCCTGGGGGAGGAGTCTCTCTTTTTGTATAAATAACAAAGTGTCGAAATGTATTTCCTGAAATAAATGTTTCAAATACAAGCTGGCTCACTCTGGAATAGCAGTGGGTTCTCTTGACTTGGGTTTGGCTGGTGTGTTAACGGGTGGATGGAGGACCGGGCTCTGGGACCCTGAATTAAAACTTGCAGAACCAGTGGCTCAGTGGTGACGAGTACTCTTCTAGATGACTCAGTTAACAGACTCATCCAGATGGTTCACAACCTCCTGTAATCCAGCTCCAGGGGGGTCCTGGCCTCTGATGGTGCCTGTACCCTGTATACACAGAAATACTAATGAATGTTACTGTATCAGGCCCTATGAACAATAATGTGTGGTTCCAGGGGCCTGGCTGAGCCAGCTGGGGTGGGAAGGGGGAGGGACCCTGGCCCTGGCTCCTTTGGTATATACGCTTTAATGTCCAGCAGTTCCTGTAACAAATGACCACAAACGAGGTTCCCTACAACAGAAGTCTACATTCCCATAGTCCTGGAAGCCCCAGACCAAGTGTTGGCATGACCCCTCTTCATCCACAGTCCCAAGGAGAGAGTCCCCTGCCTCTCCCTGCTCCTGGAGACTGCATTGCTCCAGGCTCTGCCTCTTTCTTCACACACCCTCCCCCTGCATGTCTAGAGAGATGCTCTCCTTAGATGTAGGGGCTACTTCGACCCAGGATAATCTCATCTTAATCTTTAATTACATCTCCAAAGATCCTGTTTCCAAATAAGGTTTTAGTCTAAGGTTCTGAGCAGGTGGGAATTTGGGGCGATCCTCTTACCACCTCCACCATCCCCTTCCTGCATCTTGGGGTTTACAGAGCTACAGGGGCAGCAAGGGAAGAACCCAAGGCTCTCTTGCCGCCACCAAGCCGAGTGGTCTAAGGAGTGACTGCACCTCTCTGGCCTGGCTACACTCTTCCGAAAGCCCCCGATGAAAAATGGATTTCAGTGACAAATGAGTCAGCGGCTTCAGGAGTTCTTTATGTCAAGGATCCTGAGTTGTGGGTTCAAATGCTGATGGCACTGGCTGGTTAGGAGGGTCAAGACCATGGAGCCAGCTTGCTTGAGTCCCGCAGTTCCAAGGTCCTTGGCAGGAGTCCCCCAAACCCCTTGAATTTCTCCTTCCGTAAGGCTGAACTCTTCCCATGTTTATTCCCATTGTCTGTCCTCCAGCTACAGACAGGCTTAGGCAGTTGTCAGTTTGTTAACCTGACTGGTCACCAGCCCAGGCCAGATGTGCCTCCCAGCCAGTGATGGGGAGACCCCCCACCTCCCACTCAAACAGTCAGACTCTCCATGGAGGACCAGAGTGGCCAGCCATTCCCATCTGTCCAGGAGCCTGGGCTTTCTTGTACCTCCTAGATAGTAATGTGAGAACTCTCACCTCCCACCAACAAACAGCCAGCAAGCCCCAGTAACCTTGTGTTCACACTCCACAGTACTGGGGATACAGGCATGCACGGCTATACCCAGGCTCATTCAACATGAGCCCTCATCCACTGAGCCATCTCTCCTGCCCTGAATGTGGCCACTCCATGAACTAGAACTAGACCGGGGGGGGGGGGGGATGGGAGAACAAGGTGGCTTCATGGCATGGGACCCCTATGCCACGGGCCTTCCTCTTGTCTATCCAACCCCAGCCTCACATAGCCAGCACAAATGGTTTGTGGAGCAGTGGCATGGTCCAGGATGGACCGTCCCCAAAGTGCCACCCAGGAGCAGGAAGGCCCTGCTCATACTGGCTTAGGCTTCTGTTAGGATTGGGGTGTTCCAGAGGGTCTACAAATGCCAGGTGTCCCTTTCCCCGCCCTAGGC
Source organism: Phodopus roborovskii (assembly GCF_943737965.1). NCBI lineage: Eukaryota > Metazoa > Chordata > Mammalia > Rodentia > Cricetidae > Phodopus > Phodopus roborovskii. Next base: position 31,151,053 of record NW_026125052.1, read on the forward strand.
CTCAGGGTTTGGAGGCAGGAAACAGGAGGAAAGCTTGTGGGAGCCACTGGAGTGAGGCCTACCCAGTGCCGCTGGATCAGGTTGGGAAAGCCCGAGGAGCCCATTCAGAGCGGGCCCTGTTTGAGTCGCTTTTGGATTTTTGTTTGTGGTTTTGTATGTGTGTGTGTTACTGTGCATACACGTGTGTGTGTGTGTGTGTGTGTGTGTGTGTGTGTGTGTGTGTGTGTGTATGGGGGTGTTTGTCTGCATCTGTGTGCATGTGGAGGCCAGAGAACAGTTTTGGTTGGTTTTGGCCTTTGGTATTTGGTTTTATTTAAGATAAGGGCTCTCATTAGCTTGGAGCTTCCAAGCACATAGGCTTGTCTGGCTGCCCAGTGAGCCCCCCCCCATCAGATCTGCCAGTTTTTGCCTCCCCAGTCCCAAGGTTAAGTGGATGCCTCCATGCTGGGCTTTGCCTGGTTCTGAGGACCCAAGACCAGGTCCTACTGCTTGCATAACAAGCGTCTTAAAAACCGAGCTGGCTGGCCTGTTCTCATATATATATATATATATATATATATATATATATATATATATATATTTGTTTGGTGTGTCTGTGAACCAGGCATGTGCCGGAGGAGGCCAGAAGAGGGGTCCCTAGGACTGGGGTTACAGACGGCCATGAGACTAGAAATGGACGTGAGTCCTCCGCAAGAGCAGCCAGTGAGTGCTCTTAACCACTGAGCCATCTCTCCAGGTCTCCACTCACTTTTAAACACCATTTTTCTGGCTACAAGTACGGACTTCGGTATGGAAAATGGCAGAAAAAAAGTTAACGCAGTAGAGAAAATATCTCCATTCACATCCAGTGATGCTGCCTAGCTCCAATGCTGGAGCATGGCCTCAGGCTCTAGGAAAGATGCTGGCAACCCCAGCATTTCAGAAGCTGAGGCAAGAGTATAAGGAGTTTGATGCCACCACAGTTCCCAGCCCCCAGCCAAGACCCTGTATAAACCCTGTGCCTGTTCAGCTTGTGGCTGTTGGGCTGTCTTCTTCCACCCTGGCAGAGGCAGTCACTCTCCTGGATTCTTCCCTCCCGATAAATCTCTTGAATGAGGTTTGAAAGACCTTCTTTCGCTGGAGCAGAGACAACCCTGGGCAGAGCCGAGCAGGGCTATAACACTTCACCAGGGAAATCTTTCCCTGGCTAAGCTAAGTTGTTACACTCGATTATCCCAGGGACTGGACAGGAGCCAAACTGTAACAACTTCTCCCGGAAGAGGAAGCCCTCCCCTGCCTGAGCAGAGCTGATACACAGGGGAAGCCTTTCCCTGAGCAGGGCTATAAACTACTATACTCACTGTGACTGTGGTATTCCTTGGCTCAGGAGTGACAGAATCCCTTTCCATCCGAGCTGTAACACTCAGTATTCTGTGGCTCCCAGGTGCCAGAGCCCATCCCTATTCAATCCCATCTGAGCTGTCAAAATGCTTACATTTGATGCTAGGACTCTGCTAGGCTGCCCTGGTGCCTGCGCTCCCCATAGTGGTTTGAGCCGCACTGGGATCCTAAACCTCCTCTCCTGCCCATCTGCAACAGACTCGACTTCCAGCTCTCTGATCCACCAGCAGCAATTGCAAAAGTTTCCCCTTCAGTCCCTGTGAACATTTCCCTGAGCCTAAGGAAGTGACCACCGATTCTCCGGTACTCTTAGAGGCCCTGGCTCCCCCAGCCACAGTCCTTAGGGATAAGGCTGGTCCTCGTCACCTGACCCCATGCCACCACCCTTGGGAACTGCAACCCTGCAGTTTCATTAGGTCCAACTGGGTCATTGCGCCCCTCATGACTGTCTTTCCTCTCTCCTCCCTGGAGCTGGCTATAATCCCACAGCTCCTCTAGCCCCTAGTGGCTTCTGCAACTCTGTTCCTGACCCTTTCCTGAGGATGACATTCCTCTTAGAGCCGGGTTTCCAGCTTCACCTTCTGGCCTCTATGAAAGCCCTGGTACCAGGTGCTGAGTCTCCCCTGGCTTAGCCAGGCTAAGCCTGACCTCGGTTGAATTGGGTGACGACCCTCTAAACGGCTTGGTCCTTGTTCTGTGGTCCTCCCTGAGTCCTGGGGACACCCTCGACTACAGGATGCAGTGGCCTTTCTTTCTCGTCCATGGGAACAGTGTCATCCATACCCTATTATTTTCGCTTGGGATGCCTCTTAGAAAACCTCTAGCCTCTACACCTGAACTGAAGGACCCTAAACTTATTTGACATTGCAATCAAATTTGGCCTTAGACAATCATTCCAAATGGCCACATAATGGCACCCTAGATCCCAATATTATTCAAGACCTTTACAACTACTCAGAGCGATCGGGGAAGTAGAAGGAGAGTCCCCTTTCCCTACACTCAAGCTGTCTCTTTCCTCTCCCCAGCTTTTTGTTTGGCCTTTGCCCCCCACACATACTGTGCAGATGTCTTGTCTTTTAAGTAACTATTGATGGGAGATGTCATACTATAAATATGTTTCTCTTATTGGTTAATGAATAAAGCACTGTTGGCCAATAGGAAGGCAAGATAGGCAGAATTAGGAGACAAGGAGGATTCTGGAGGAGGAGATTCAAGATGTAGGGACTTGAGGGAAGAGGTCTGGACCCTCTCTCCAGTGAGATAAGACCACGTGAAAAGACTTAGGTCAATAGAAATGGGTTAATATTTAAGACAGAGCTAGCCAATAAGAAATGCTAGTAACTGGCCAACAGCTTTATATCTAATACAGCATCTCTGTGTGTTATTTGGGGCTGATGTGGCTGTGGGACCAGGCTGGCGGGAAGACTGCTATTGATGGATCTACAAGTGTTTTGCAAAGTGGGAGCTAGAAGCTGGATCTGCTAGGGGATGAAAGCAAAGGAGTAGACCAGCTGCCGTATATACTTCTCCTGGGCTGGGGCATCTCTCAGCTCCTTCCTTCAGTGGCCTCTGCCTATGTCTAGAGTTCAAAATTCCCATCTTAAGCCTTCTTGGTTAAGCTTACTGGATTCAGTTTTACTGGGATTCAGGTTTCCTCTTGGTATGAGTGGCACTGGGCCATTGCTTTATGCTGTCCCACTTCAATTAAAAGCTGGCTCTGGAGTTGAGGCATGGCTCCCCCTCCTCTAGACCCAAACATGCTTATTTAAAAGGTTTCCTCCAAAAATCTCTAACCCATTTCAGGCGAGCCACTTGCTATGTGACAGAAAGGAGAGCAAAACAAAATGAAGGGGCAGCCTATCCCCAATGTGGACTATTGCTACTCACCTCATAGGCTTTTGGCTTTGGTCTCTAACCCTTTTGCTAAGGTATCTTAAAGGAACCATGTGGTATGATGTCATTTTTGGGTAAACTAACCAAGGAGGAAACAACTCCTAGCTATGAAGCCCAAACCAGACGATTCCTCTATTTTTTTTTAATCACACTAGTGAACCCCCACCCTCCCAGTCACCCTCAACCAACAGTCCCTTCTCTTTCTCTGGTTTTCCTTACACCGGAGAGGCCCTGGATGCTGTGTAGCTCTGGGGAAGCTCTTGTCCTACCAACAGGGACAATGGTCACTTAGGCATTCTTTGATGCTGGAGACGGAAGCCTGTGTTTCATTATAGTGATAAAATGTCCAAGAAAAGCAACTTTGGGGCTGGAGAGATGGCTCAGTGGTTAAGAGGTTCTTCCAGAGGACCCGGGTTCAATTCCCAGCACCCACATTAGCAGATGTCTGTAACTCCAGGATCCACTGCCCTCACATAGGCTTACACGCAGGCAAAACACTAATGCACACAAAATAGAAATAAGTAAATTATTAAAAAGAAAGAAAACAGGGAAAGGAAGGAAGAAAAGCAGCTTCAAGGAGGGAAGATGTGTTTTGGCTCACAGCCTACAGGTGTGCACTGTCTGCTTCTTAGCTCATTGGCAGGGCATAAAGCTCATGGCTGAGGGCATGGTAGAGAGAGCTGCTCATCACCAGTCATGTCCCCCCTGGGGTTTGGAGCCCTGCGGAACACTGCACAGGGAAGCAAGCCTGGAGCGTGTGAGATCCCCACCCTTCATTCTTGGTCATTTGAATACTTGGTCCTGGGTAGTTGGCACCATTAGGGAAGCTTGGGGGGGGGGGGCTGTGGCCTTGCCAGAGGAGGAAGCAAGCACAGGTCACTGGAGGAAGGTTCAAAGCCACATACCATTCCCAATGCGCACTCTGATGGGAGATGCCATTATGTATATATGTTTCTCATACTGGTTAATAATAAAGCACTGTTGGCCAATAGGAAAGAAAGATAGGAGGGACTAGGAGACAAGGAGGAAATAGGAAGTAGTAAGGAGGAGTCAAGATGAAAAGTCTGAAGAAAGCAGTATGCCGCCGGCTCCCCGGTAAGAAAAAAACATAGATCAACAAAAATGGGTTAATAATTAAGACAGAGCTAGCCAATAAGAAACTAATAACTGGCCAACAATATAATATCTAATACAGAGTCTCTATGTATTATTTGGGGCTGGCGGCGCAGCAACAGGACAAAAACAAGCGGCAGGCAAAAAAATCATACTCTTACAAATGGCGCCCAACGTGCAGCGGGCGGAAAAACAGTACACCTTACAGATGGCGCCCAACGTGGCTAATAAAAACTTACACTTAAAATTTAACAAAAGCTTAAGAAAGGGTTTTACAAACAAAAGAACAGAGACAAGCAAGGTTTCTTGGTAACAGCATTTTTCTCAGTTGAACTCTGCTTTGCTAGAGACAAGCAGATATTCGCTTGACTCCTTAAGGGAAGATTCCTGACTCAGCATATGCGGCAAAAAACCGCAAGGCTTTCAAGAAACTCTACTAACAATTTATTAGTGTGTATGAGAAATGGCAATGGCAATAACCACATCTCCAAGCCGGCAACATACTTTCTGGGTGGCAGCGCAGACCAAGGTGGTGAGCACAGCTCTCAATGCTGGCGGTAAAAGTACCCGCCACCATCTTTGGTAAACTGCGGCAGAAACAAAGACTTTCATTTTAACAATGTTGTTGTTTAACAGATAAAGACTCATGGCCAAAAAAAGATAAAGATTTACAGTAAAGACAGATTCATATTAAAAAAAACCTCTAAAGGTTTACAATGTGTTTTAAAATATACGTAGACATAAAAAAAAAAATGGTTTTAAAGAAACAAAAAAAAACTGGGTGTTGTAGCACATGCCTTTAATCCCAACACTCAGGAGACAGAGGCAAACAGATCTCTGTGATTTGCAAAGTAAACCTGGTATGCAGAGTAAATTCCAGGACAGATAAGAGGTACATAGAGAAACCCTGTCTCAAAAAATAAAAAGTAAAAGAAACAGAATAATAATAAAGCCACATAAAGATAAAAAGCTCAGAGAAAATCTGGTTACTGTATGCTATTGTGTTGTCTCTACATTCTTTGACTACTGAAAAAATAACAACTGATAAAGGCAATGTTGCTGACTTAATTCAATTTATATATTTTAAAAATGCTTTAACTCAAAAATTTAAATCTAAAAACAAGTTACTTTAAAAAAAAATTTCTATTTTTGTTTCCACAAAAAATAAAAAACTATAAATTCCTTCCAGACTAATATGGTTTGATCAAGCCAGGCCCCCTAAAACAGTCGCTGATGATCCAACATTCAAAACAACTTAGACAAAACAGCCTCAAAAACTACAGCCAAGATTTCTACAACTTCTCAAAATCCCCCATGACAGCGCCCCCTGTCAACAAAAAGTAGTTTAAAAAAAACGACGCCCAAATTCCCAAATATTGTTTATAAATGTTTGTTTTCATTTAAATAAACTTGGTTATAAATGGTTAATGATCACAGCCAGTTCTTTTTAAAGGTAAAAAAAAATTATGGTATAGATATGAATACTTTGTTTTGGAATGGATTTTCATTTATTGATTACTTTGTTTTGTAATGGATTTTCATTTATTGATACAATTTAAGGTCAATTTTGTGATATATATATTTCTCCTCTTGTTTAAGTATTGTTTAGAAATGTAATGTATAATTCAATACAAATTATAGATAGTATCTATAATAGTCAGATATAGTTAAGTTAGTTAAGTTTTCTAGATATACAGAGATGTATTTGAGATAGATAGGCATTCTTCAAACCTTTCAAAGACCTACAGAATATGACATTTAAAATGGATTAGGGTTTTCGTGACAATGAGACATAATTGCTCTTGGCAATACCACCTGCACCAGAAAGAAAGATGGACATCGAAGAAATGCATTATGACGTTTGCTTCCAATATGGCAAGACTAGCCATTTGGACAAGATACTGCTCTTGTCTGGACTGTTTGACTTTGTGATGTATAAACTGGACATGCAGGACCCACAGGAAAGTGACTCCTAATTCAAGATGGACATTGCTACAGAGATCCTGCTTCATGGAAGAGTCTTCGAGACAGTATGCAGGACACAGAGAAAAGTGACTGACAAACTGCCAATAAAGAAGACAGTTTAAAGTTTTCTACTTTACTGGAGAGTCTGTCAGACACACTATGGCCTATGGGCTGAAGATGGAAGATTACAAAAAAACTTCAGGTGACTGAAAAGACAAGATGTCTCTGTCATTTCTAGAGTTTATATATTATCCTTCTGTGGTCTTTGAAGGAGTTAAAGACAGATAGTTATAATTATAGTTTTCCTTAGTATTAAAGATAAGTTACTTTAGACACACAAAGATAGGATAAATGATGGAATATTTTCTTCAAATCTTGCTAAATGTTAATAAACTAAATAATGTTAACTGTGATTATTTGATAACTGTTATGTGATATATTTTGCTATGTTAAGGTTAAAACCCTTCATGTTATTTTAGACAAAAAAGAGGAGATGATGGGAGATGTCATTCTGTATATGTTTCTCATACTGGTTAATAATAAAGCACTGTTGGCCAATAGGAAAGGAAGATAGGAGGGACTAGGAGACAAGGAGGAAATAGGAAGTAGTAAGGAGGAGTCAAGATGGAGAGTCTGGAGAGAGCAGGACGCCAGCCGCCTCCCCGGTAAGAGAAGGCCATGTGAAGATACATAGAAATGGGTTAATAATTAAAGGCAGAGCTAGCCGATAAGTAACAAGTAACCGGGCCAACAGTATTGTATCAAATACAGAGTCTCTGTGTGTTATTTGGGGCTGGTGGCATGGTAGCAGGACAAGACCGGGCAGCAGGCGGAAAAACCGTACTCGTTACAGCGCTCTCTGCTTCCCACTCGTGGTTAAAGATGAGCCCTCAGTTTCTGCTCCAGCCACCTTGTCTGCTCCTTGCTTCCCTGCCACGATGGCACGATGGAGTCTTTGCCCCCTGGAACCATCAGCACAAATAAACGCTCCTATAGCGTTGCGTTGGTCATGGCGTTTTATCATGACAGTAGAAAAGTAACAGACAGTTTCATACCCAAGCCATAACAAGCCCACAGCAGGATGGATTCTGCCCTAAGCCAAGGGCCACTTGGACCCAGCACCAATGGTCGATCTCCATCGCAATGCTACTCCTTTCTCCAGCCCTGGCAGGTGGTGGGCGGGCCCTGTTAGCGTGTCTGGAGCCTGGCAGTGTGTGTCCAATCCCAGGCTTTCCTGTATACACTTGATAGCCACAGCAGCACTGTTCTATTCTGCAGGGCCGGGTGGCCCAGGACATCTGAAGCACAGTCACCATTGGTGGGCAGGTCCTGGTGTAGGTGCTGGGGTGCCGCCAGGCCTGTTACATGTTGTAGCTGAATGAACACTGAGCACCCCGTGGGAAAATCATCTTCCTTGCCTTTCATAGAAGATGCTTATAAATAATCAGAAGAAAATGGGGCACCATAATTAAGGCTGCCCAGAGTAAGCGGTTTTTGATCTGTCTGCTTGAATTAAAAAAAAAAAAATCACACGGATGCCAGAGAGTTTCTGCGGGGTGTCATTACCCACAATGCCTCTGCCTGCTCCTCCCTCTTACTTCTTCCCCCTCCATTCTTCCTCCCTCGCTTGGCTGCCAGGGACATCAGCACTGGACTCTTCAGACAGCCCTGCCACCCAGAACACCGCATGGCCTCTTCCCCCTCCCTGGTTAATACTTTCATCCTAACCCCATCCTAGGAAGAAACACAAATCCCCAAAGAGAAATGGCTTGGCGGAGGGCCCCTCCCTGGGAGGCCCAGTACACTCACTACCCAGCCAAGATCAGCATGGTTTAGAACAAGGGTTCTGGTCCAGCAGGGGTCCTGTAGTGGACTTGGGGACAGGCCTGCCACAGACTTCTGCCTCTGCCTCTTCACGGAGCCATGGTGCCCTGTGGCACAATCTGTAGACTTCCTGCCTTGGGATGTCCTTGCCTGGGATGGTAGCTGGCAGGGGCTGCTGGGGAGGGTTGTCATGGGGACTTATGTCTGTTTGTCTGTTTTACAATGCTGAGGATAGAACTTTTACGGTATATGGTAGGTAGGTGCTCTGCCCCTGAGCCTCACCCCCGCCCCCTCTCTTCAGATAGTTTCTATTCCTTTGAAATTCCCATCTGTTCACTGGAATCATCGCCTGCTCCCTACTCTGCCCCCTATAGATCTCTCTGCAATTTTTACTCACTTCAGTGAATTGAGACCTTGTCTGTTACTGCCTCAATGCACAGACAAGGCAGGTTTGTGTGTTTGAACACTCAGTCCCCACCCGGGCAGAGGCGGGACCTGGCTGGAGGCGGGGAAGTGAGTCACAGCTCTTACCCTGGTTTGACTCTGGTTTGAGCACCCTCTGCACTTTGCTCAGCTCCATAACTCACTCCTGCCCCTCACTCTGGCCACCAGGGAGTCACACAAGGCCCTGCCTTTCCTGCCGTGATGGATTTATTTTTTATTTGCTTTTGATTTTTCAAGACAGGGTTCTTCTGTGTAGCCCTAGCTGTCCTGGAACTCTGTAGAAGCTCTGTAGACCAGGCTTCCTTCAAACTCACAGAGATCCACTTACCTCTGCCTCCTGAGTGCTGGGCTCAAAGGTTTGGGCCACCTGGCTATGATGGATTTCCTAAACTGAATCAAAACAAACTTTTCCTCCTTTATGTTGCTCTGTTAGGTATTTTATCATAGCAATAAACAGAGGAGTTAACTTTGGCTGATAGTCCCAACATCCCTACATTTTCCTGGTGACAGTTTTTCTCGTGATTGTGTTTTCTTGCTTTTCTTTGTACGTCCTGCAACTTATTTGCCCCCTAAATAATGCATTAAAAATGAAAAATTGGAAAACAAGCCTCAGGTTTGCTTCATTTTTGGCTGCAAGTGGTTTGAAGGTAGGATCAGGTCTCTCCCTGAAGTCAATGTGTAGGGGAGAAATGGATGGTGCCAGACACTTCCATGTGGGTGGAATGTACTTCTTTCCCAGGGCATATGGGAGGCTTGGAGGGTGTGGTGGTTTGCATGAGAATGGCCCTTGTAACTCATGTTTGAATACTTGGTCCACAGTCCTGGACTGTTTAAGAAGGATTAGGAGGTGTGTTGCTGGAGGAGGGGTGGGGGTTGGGGTGGGAGTGGGCTTTGAGGCTTTAAAAGCTCACGCCACACCTAGCTCTCTTTCTCTTCTCCCTCCCTCCCTCCCTCCCTCCCTCCCTCCCCGCTCCCTCTGCCTCCTGCTACTTGTGGATCATATGAGAATTCTCAGCTACTGCTCCGGCACCATGCCTGCCTGCCTGCCTGCCTGCTGACATGATAACCATGGACACACCCTCTAAGTCTGAAAGCAAGATTCCAAAGACATGATTTATTTTATAAGTTGCCATGGTCATGGTGTCTCATCACAGTAATAGAACGGTAACTGAGACAGAGGGTGTGGCTGTGATCTGTGGACATTGGTGTAAGCACAGGTGCCATTGCCATAGAGAGCTGGGTAGTGACATCCCGAAGCCTTAGACGTTACAGGTGTGAACAGTGACAGTCATGCTAGCTGCTGTCCTGATCACAGCTATTGTCTGTCAGAATGACCTTAAAATGACCTTGAAAATTCTCTTAACACGCCTCCCCCAAATTCCACAGGCTTCAGGGAACTGCTGCTCGTGTAAATTCAAAACATATTAAAATCCGCAGCTTCCACCGGGGCGGGCTCAGGCTTCCAGGCAACCCGGGTTCGCCATCAGAAACCTGGCCCTGATCTCTGTGTCTTGGCCTCCATTGTAGTGGGGGCCTCTGCTGACTCCCCGCCCAGATTCCTCCAGAATGTTCTGGCTTTTGTCAGTTCGAGGAAGGCCTTGGCAACTGTGGAAGCAGAGGGGGGGTGTGTCTAATAAAGTCAGAGCTCTGTAATTTAGCAATTACTGAAACCCACACTTGTAATTTAGGGGGTTTCTTCTGATTCTTTGTACTCTTTATCTCTCTTTGAACAAATGTGCAGTTTAATAGCTTCCTCCTTCCTTCTCCCAGGGTTGGCGTTTGCCACCCATCCCCCATCAGCTCCAGTTCATGGAAGGGTCTAGATTGTGTGGAAGCCACTTTACAGGGCTCCAAAAGGTAACTGTATGACCAGCATCTCCCAAGGCCCCTGTTCAAGCATGGCCTCCAGGGCTCTGAGTTCAAGACTCGAGCTGGGCTGATGGTTGGGTGGATGCTGCAGTCCGCAGTCATCCCCAACAGTCCGTCATCACTGCACCTGCAACTTCTCTGAGATTCTGTAGGGAGCCTGAGCTATTCAGAATAGGCTTGTCCTCTCTAGAGGTGTGTGGTCTAGAGGGGAAAGGATGGCTATCTGAAAGGGTGTCACAGGTCACAACAGAGCAGAGCCAGCACTAACCGCTATGGCAGCCAAGGGAGCCACACCTGTGAGGCTGAGGCGTGAGAGGAGGTGGTGGCAGTCTGACATGGAGGGGAAGGGGGGACAAAGCCTGAGAGGGAGCCATGCAGACTGCGTGGACATTCGGACCGGAAAGCTTCTAGCAGCTGTATTTAAGACCACATTAGGTTAAGGCAGAGTCCATGGGTTAGACTCGGGGTTCAATCCCCGGTGTTCTGTGAGGCTGGTGGCACATGCTGTGATCGGGACTTGGCGTTAGACACACGCCTTTCCGTCCCTTGTGGACTCCAGCCCTCTGGAACACTTGACAAAATAAGCTCCTCTTTAAGTTTGCCTTTGGCCGTGGCATTTGATCCCAGCAACAGGCAAGTAATTAATACAGTTAGATTGGTTTACGTGATATGGTCCGAGCAGTGCAACAATGGCTGACTCACATAAGCAGCTCAGTCACCTACAGAGGCTTGTGCCTCAGCGTAGGGAACAGCCCTGCGGTGACCGCCTCTCTCTGTCTCTGAAGAAGCCAATAGCCCTGTAGTCTCTCAGTCCACAAGATTAGTTGCCTTGGCAGTTCCTGGAGGGTTCCTGAAGAGCTTCTGGCCTCGCAGTCCACTATGGAAGCCCAAAGAGGCCAGTGCTAGTGTGAGCGAAGGGATCGGCAGCGGCAGTGCAGTGGCAGTGGCAGTGGCAGTGCAGTGCAGTGCAGTGGCAGTGCAGCGGCAGTGCAGTGGCAGTGCAGTGCAGTGCAGTGGCGGTGGCAGTGGAGTGGCAGTGGCAGTGCAGTGGCAGTGCAGTGCAGTGGCAGTGCAGTGCAGTGCAGTGGCAGTGGCAGAGCAGATGACCCAACCCTGAGAATGGAGGTCATGCAAGCAAGAGTGAAACCGTCAGAGCTCACTGCACCCACCCAGCAGCAGGAGAGGGTTAGGATGGAGGGGGTTAGGATGGAGGGGGTTAGGATGGAGAGGGTTAGGATGGAGAGGGTTAGGATGGAGGGGGTTAGGATGGAGGGGGTTAGGATGGAGGGGGTTAGGATGGAGGGGGTTAGGATGGAGGGGGTTAGGATGGAGGGGGTTAGGATGGAGGGGGTTAGGATGGAGGGGGTTAGGATGGGAGGGGTTAGGATGGAGGGGGTTAGGATGGAGGGGGTTAGGATGGAGGGGGTTAGGATGGAGAGGGTTAGGATGGAGGGGGTTAGGATGGAGGGGGTTAGGATGGAGGGGGTTAGGATGGAGGGGGTTAGGATGGAGGGGGTTAGGATGGAGAGGGTTAGGATGGAGGGGGTTAGGATGGAGGGGTTAGGATGGAGGGGTTAGGATGGAGGGGGTTAGGATGGAGGGGGTTAGGATGGAGAGGGTTAGGATGGAGGGGGTTAGGGTGGAGAGGGTTAGGATGGAGAGGGTTAGGATGGAGGGGGTTAGGATGGAGGGGGTTAGGATGGAGGGGGTTAGGATGGAGGGGGTTAGGATGGAGGGGGTTAGGATGGAGAGGGTTAGGATGGAGGGGGTTAGGGTGGAGAGGGTTAGGATGGAGAGGGTTAGGATGGAGGGGGTTAGGATGGAGGGGGTTAGGATGGAGGGGGTTAGGATGGAGGGGGTTAGGATGGAGGGGGTTAGGATGCTCGCTCCCTTTATGCACACAGGGCACGTACCTGTGCACACACATGCTCGTGCATATGCTACATGTCAAAATAATTTAATTTTTTTGAAATTATAAACCTACACTCTTTCCACATGGATACAAGGCGCCTGTTGTGAAGTAGGCTCTCATTGAGAAGGCACATGCCTTGAAATCATTCGCCTGGAGACCTGAGAGCCAACAGCTAACGTTTTCATCTCAAAGCCAGCAGTCATGAGGTATAGGGAGGGGTCATGTCAATCCAAGGACAGGAAATGTTTAGAGAAGGAATTTTGCAGTTTTTTTTTTTTTTTTCATTAAAGACTTTCTCATTTGATTTCATGTGTGTGAGTGTTTTGCCTGTGTGCAACATGTGTGTGCCTGGTACCCACAAAGGTCAGAAGAGAGTGTTGGATTCTCCAAAACCAGAGTTACATTTGGTTGTGAGCTGCCATTGAGTTCTGACCCTCTGCTGGACCAACAAGTGCTCTTAGCCTCTGAGTCACCTTTCTGGTACCTCCCACACTTTTGTAAAGATAGGATTTTACTGTGCCGCCCCGGCTGGCCTGGTACTCATATTCATAGGGATCCACCTGCCTGTGCTTCACAATTGCTGAGATTTAAGATGTGTACCACCATGCTAACTGGTGGAGGGTCGTTTTCTGTTGTAGGCAGCCTTCAGCTGGTGGGACAAAGCCCGGCTATGTTAGAGAGGGCAGTCTGTCACATGTGTCCTAAGACTGTCTGAGAAATGCCAGGAGAAGCTCAGATGAATGTCTGGGAGTCTTGTGTCCCAGTCACACATAAAACAATCATAACACTCAGGAAATGCCTGGCACTTCTTAGACTTGTTTGGAAGAACCCTTAGTAAGCGAATACATTTGGAAGAACCTCTAATGAGCAAACAGACCTTGGAGCTGGGCCTGACATAACTCTGGAATTCCAACTCATACTCAGATCCAGGAAAGAAAGGGAAATCGGGATGGTGGTGCCTGAAATCTAGGTCCTGGGGACGCAGTAGGCTCACGAGTTTGAGGTCTGTCTGGGCCACTGTGATAATATCCTTCTGTGAAAATATCTCACCTTCAGAGACCCTTTGCCAGACTCTGCTGCCAAACTAATAAGATAACCTTATTTAGGATCATGTGCTTAAGCTGCTGTCCTACTGTGTGCTTGGCGTGTTTAAGCTTAGTCTGCCTTTAAGAGAGAGAGATGTAAGCTGGATGGTGGTGGCTCATGCCTTTGATTCCAGCACTCCAGAGGCAGAGGCAGGTGGGTCTCCGTGAGTTCAAGGCCAGCCTGGTCTATAGAGCTATTCCAGGACAGACTACAAAGCTACATAAAGAAACTGTCTCAAGGTGGGGGCGGGGTGCAACCTCACTATGCCTTGGATTTCCCATGCTATCAGCCTTTGTAACAGAAACTAAATGCATGGCTTTAACATTAAACTATACCCCGGCACAGAATAATGTGCATGTGTTGGTGGTAACCATTTACCAGTAGGTTGAAAGCAACCTCAAACAGGTGTACACGTGCCATCACACCTGGTCGGAGGAGCCGTGACAGCACCCAAGGGCCACACGGGAGCTGCTGCTGGTGTCCTCGTGAAGTTTCCTCCTCTGGTTTTGAGGCTCATTGTTCTATTTCTCCTCAAAGTACAGACGCTCTGTTGGGGCGCCTCCTCCCTCTGGGCCTCAGAGCCAGAGAGCTGGGTGTCAAGTGGCTTCTGCAAAATATTTAGAAGGAGAACAATCTGCCTCTGGCAGCAGAGGACTCTCCTCCCAGGCTGAGGCCCAGTCCGTGGACAGAAGGCGTGCAGGAGGTTCTCTGAGCCCACAGGGCCCTCTGCCACCTCTCGGGGTCTGGCTTACAGCACAGCCATTTCAGAGAGGTCAGAACGGCTTCCAAGTCCCCGGCCAGCGGCCAGCGGGAGAGAAGATGGGGCCTGGGCCACCCCCCTTCCCTCCTCCATCCACACTGTGCCATCTGCAGCCTCCTCCTCCACTCCCCTCCTGAGTAGAGGAGCCAGAGCAGCATCTGCTGCCTCCAGGTGAACCTCCCTGGCCATGCTCTCCACTGCATTCCATTCCATCCACTGCAGCAGGAGAGGTCTTCCATGCCAAGCTCCCGGGGCAGGGGGGAGTACAAGCCGATGAATTAAGCTCCAATGAATGTGATATTAATTAGTTGCATGACGATCCACGCATGAATCCCCCTTCCTCCCACGTTCCCTTTCCCGCTGCTGCTTAGGATTTGCTGGGTGGATAAGAATGCCAGTCGCCACCCCCCAACCTGACACAATGCCCTTCCAGAGGGTGGCGCCATTGCCCCTGAGAGTCGATGGTGTGAGGAGCGCCGCTACGGCTGCCGGGCATCATTACAGACTGTCCGTCTGTCTCCCCCTACATTGGCATGGCAGGCTGGGGACAGATGAGGAAGATGTTCCAGAAGAGCCTGTGATTCCACTTGTCAGGTGTGAGGGCAGTGCTGGTCTCCCGAGGTGTCCCTCCAGGGAAGGGTCGCTGTGGCTCCCAAGCTAGTCCCTCCATGTCAAGGATGGCTGCCAATGAGCCCGCCGGGGGCCTTCCCACTGGGGGCGTGGGCAGGGGCAGTGGGGGCACACTGTCTGGTGAGAGACCTTTGGGGGGCGGCCCCTCCTTCACACTCCTGTCCACCAGTAATAATGTCCTTTAACATTAACCCTGGAAATCACCTTCCTGCCTCTCTTCCCAGCGCACTGGGGCTTTCTAGGACATTCTCTCTGTCTATGAAGGGTTTATTTTTATTTACAGAAACTGACTCCCAGCTGGGACATCCCCCATCACATATGAGCTTTGGGGGCCATTCTCATCCAAACCATCACAGTGCCCATGGGTGTAAGAGTGGCATGACTATTATAGGAATAATCTACTGTTTCTTATTGAATTTAAGGCTTACTCCACCAGAGGGAATTCATGCTTGGTACTGTAAGACAAATCAAAACCCTTTGAACTGTGAAGTAACAGGCCCTAGTTGGAGACCTACTACTGCTGTTGTTTTGTTAAATAAGCATATGTAAATATGTTTACTCCTTTTTGCAGAGGGAAGGAACCACAGAAAGTTAATGTAGAGACTATCTCTGGTCATTCCAGGTGTGTCTGTAAACCCAGCACTCGGAAGGCAGAGACAGGTGGATCTCTGAGTTCAAGGACAGCCTGGGCTACATGGAGAAATTCTGTCTCAATAAACTAGAAAGAGAACTTCCATGTAGACACTTGAGAGGAACCTGATTCTGGTCACATTCATCCCACTCACAGACGACACAGAGATGTATAGTGTTGCTCATTCAGCATTGCAAATGCCCCCGAGTCTTTCGTAGCCTGTTGGCACGCACAGTGCCCTCCTTGGTTCACAGAGAGTCTGGTGGCACTTCTGTTCAGATATCAAAGCCTGTGTTTGCTATGGCTTAACTCTGAAATGCCCCCCAGCAGGTGGTGCTATTTTGGGGACCACGAACCTTTAGAAGATGAGGCCTAGCTGGGGGAGATGGCTCATTAAGGGAGGTGCTTTGAAGGTTCCATCTCGGGCCCTGGCTCTGCTGATCTCTATTGCCTGATCCACTATGATGTGAAGACTCTCTGCCATGCGCTTCTGCCACCGTGAGCTCACGGAGACGGACTGGAACCCTCGGAAAGCATGGAATAAAATGAACCTTGTAATGTGTACGGGTTTTTCCTCCTGCCGCCGCCTGGTCTTGTCCTGCTGCCATGCCAGCCCCAAATAATACACAGAGACTCTGTATTTGATATAATCCTGTTGGCCAGTTACTAGTTTCTTATTGGCTAGCTCTGCCTTAGTTATTAACCCATTTCTGCTGATCTATGTATTTCTCTTACCGGGGAGCCGGCGGCATACTGCTTTCTTCAGACTCTCCATCTTGACTCCTCCTTACTACTTCCTCTTTCCTCCTTGTCTCCTAGTCCCTCTTATCTTCCTTTCCTATTGGCCAACAGTGCTTTATTCGTTAACCAGTATGAGAAACATATTTACAGAATGACATCTCCCATCATCTCCTCTTTTCTATCTAAATAAAAAGAAGGGGTTTAAGCTTAACATAGCAAAATATATAACACAACAATTATCACAGTTAACAATATTTAGTCCATTAACATTTAGCAAGATTAAAAGAAACTATTCTATCATCTATCCCATCTTTGTGATCTGTGTGTCTAAAGTCCTACATGTAACTTATCTTTAAACCTAACTAAGGAAAACTATAACCATAACTATTTGTTTTCAACTCCTTCAAAGACCACAGAAGGATAGTATTTAAACTCTAGAAATGACAGAGACAACTCACTGACTGGCAAGTCACTGGAAGTTCTGTAATCTTCCATCTTCAGCCCATAGTCCATAGTATGTCTGGCAGACTTTTCAGCAAAGCAGGAAACTCTAAACTGTCTTCTTGTATTGGCAGTTTATCAGTCACTTTTCTCTGTGTCCTGCACATTGTCTGGCAGATTCTTCCATGAAGCAGGAATTCTATAACAATGTCCATCTTGAATCAGCAGTCACTTTCCTGTGGGTCTTGCATGTCCAGTTTATTTAGCACAAAGTCAAACAGTCCAGACAAGAGCAGTATCTTGTCCAAATGGCTAGTCTTACCATATTGGAAGTAAACTCCATAGAATTTCTTCAATGTCCATCTTTCTTTCTGACACAGGTGGTGTTGCCAGGAGCAATTATGTCTCATTGTCAAGAAAAAAACCTAAAATATATTAAATGCCATATTCTGTGGGTCTTTGAAAGATTTGAAGAATTCCTATCTATCTCAAATACATCTCTGTGTCTCTTGAAAAACTAACTAACTTAACTCTAAGCTTTGACTATCATGGTAATTATCTGTAATCTGTATTAAATTTTACATTACATTCCTAAATGAGCTATATAAACATAATACCTAAACAAAAGGAGAAATATACATATCACAAAATTGACCTTAAATTGTATCAATAAATGAAAATCCATTTTCCAAAACCAAGTATTCATATCTATACCATAATCCCCTTTTTACCTTTAAAATGACATTGGTTGTGATCATTAACCATTTATAACCAATCCCATAATAATGAAAACAAACATTTATAAACAATATTTGGGAATTTGGGTGTTGTTCTTTCCAAACTACTTCCTGCTGATAGGGGGCGCTGTCATGGGGGAAATCCTAAAATGAAATCCTGGTTGTAGTCTGCAAGGCTGCCTTGTTCAAGCTGTTTTGAATGTTGAATCACCAGGAATACTGTTTCAGGGGGCCTGGCTTGCTCAAACCACATTAGTCTGGAAGGAATCCACAGCTTTTTATTTTCTGTGGAAACAAAAATAGAAATCCTTTTCCCCAGTAACTTGTCCTTGAACTTAAATGTTGGAGTCAAAGCATTTTTAAAATATATAAATTGAATTAATGCAGCAACATTTCCTTTATCAGTTGTTATTTTCTCAGCAGTTAAACAATGTAGAGACAACACAATAGCATACAGTAACCAGATTCTCTCTGAGCTTTTCATCTTTACGTGGCTTTATTATTAATCTGTTTATTTTACTTTTATTTATTTTTTGACATAGGGTTTTATTGTCCCTGTGTAACTCTTATCTGTCCTGGAATTTAGTCGGCATACCAGGTTTACTTTACAAATCACAGAGATCTGCTTGCCTCTGTCTCTTGATTGCTGGGATTAAAGGTGTGTGCCACCACACCCAGTTCCTCTTTGTCTATTTAAAACCATTTTTTTTTTCATGTCTACGTATATTTTAAAACACATTGTAAACCTTTAGAGGTTTTTCTTAATATGAATCTGTCTTCACTGTAAATCTTTATCAAGCCCCACGTTGGGCGCCATTTGTAACGAGTACGGTTTTTCCTCCTGCCGCCGCCTGGTCTTGTCCTGCTGCCATGCCAGCCCCAAATAATACACAGAGACTCTGTATTTGATATAATCCTGTTGGCCAGTTACTAGTTTCTTATTGGCTAGCTCTGCCTTAGTTATTAACCCATTTCTGCTGATCTATGTATTTCTCTTACCGGGGAGCCGGCGGCATACTGCTTTCTTCAGACTCTCCATCTTGACTCCTCCTTACTACTTCCTCTTTCCTCCTTGTCTCCTAGTCCCTCTTATCTTCCTTTCCTATTGGCCAACAGTGCTTTATTCGTTAACCAGTATGAGAAACATATTTACAGAATGACATCTCCCATCAGAACCTTTCTCTCTTTGAGTTGTACCTGGCAAGTAATTGGTCCCAGAGACACGGTGTTTGCCAGGTCCTTAGCCTAGCTAGCCAGAGCCCGTGTTCACAGCAAGGCTGGGAGTCCTATTCCGCACCCACCAGGCTTAGCAAGTGCCATGGCTTTGTATTTTGTGTAATATCCAGTGTCCTTAAAAAAAATTAAAAACAGGGCTAGCTTGGTCTCTACAGAGTGAGACCTAGGACAACCAGGGGTGGACAGGGAAACCTAGTCTTGGAAAAGAATCCTCTACTCTGGGCCATCCGTCTATAGGGTCACACGTCAGGAAAAACATTATGGCTATCAACTGACAGGAAAGTTGCTTTAGGAAGTTTTTGTTACAAATGTACTCACCAAGTGCGTTCAAAATGTGAACCAAGAGACAACCCACTGGCCCCACAAAGGCCCTACACTCTGGACCTCTGTGTGCCTGCCTAGACATCACTTCATCACACAGACTTCCCAGCGTGCTGTGCTACAGAGCACTTGCAGCTCTGGAGGGGCTTTCGGAAGTATGGGGTTCCCTGCCATCCACCTCTGCTGCCTTAGTGTCCACAGGTCACTTGGGAGAGGGAACAGGTCATAACAGGCCAGTTAACCCAGCTTGAAGAGCATTTCTCAGCCTCTCTCAGAGAGAGGGGTGAGCAGGTGGTTCATCAGCGCAGGAGCTCAGGCTCAACAGGCTGGCCCAGGGGGATGGAGGTCACCTGTCAAAGCTGCTGTAGAGGCTCAGGCCTTACTCGGCCCCGAGCCACAGCTAAATGGTAGAGTCAGATATAGAGGACCTGGACACCAAGCTTGGCGTGGCTCACTTGAGGGGGAAGATAGAAGATCTGCCTGAGGTGTCCAGGGTCTCCATGGCACTCCCATTGGACAAAAACAGTGGGTTTGGTCATCTGGACACCACCACTGGCTGGCAGGGCTAGACATAGTATCGCCTACTCAGAGCCATGGATTCCATACCTGTGCTGGTCTTGGCTGTACCTCTTCAGGCACTGGGACAGACAGGAAAGGCTCTGGGAGGGCTGAACCTCAACTAGTCTTGGTCAGCTTGAAAGGAAACAAAAAATCGATGTCCTTGCCCTGGGATTCCGTTTAATCTCTCTGTTGGAATGGGCAGGTGTGGGGAGGCACGATGTTTTTCAGGGAGCCTGTGTGTGGTGCGAGGAGCCATTCTCATTAGTTCTAGGCAGAGCCTGAGGGGAGGGAGGCTGCAGGCTCCTCTCTGCTGTATATTTGCCTTTTTAAAATTAAAAAGAATTCCCTTTAGTGTATGAGTGTTTTTCCTGCATTCATGGGTCCGGTTTCCATGGAAGCCCATGGAAGCCCATGGAGCTGGAGAGAGGGTTGGGACCCCTGGGACTGGGGTTACAGACAACTGTGAGCCACCACCTGTGTGCTGGGAACTCAACCAGGGTGTCTGCAAGGGCAGCCACTGCTCTAACCATTGAGCCATCTCTCCAGCCCCTGTATGTGTGTGTGTCTTTACATTAACACAAGATGATTACTCAAAGGGCAATAAATCTATATTACGGGGAAGTCCAGCAGCTCCAGTGGCGATAAAAATTAATTCTTTATCCCGAGTGTTACTAGACAGCTTTTAAAATGAATTGGCTGGTGGTTGGGTTCTCAGTTTGGGCCATTATTGGTAATTAGTGCCATCAAACAGCATCATCTATAATTGTCACTCCCGGCGCCAGCCCCATGGGCCCCACCCCTTCGGGGTCGTGTTGGGAAGTGGATCTATGAAATGCCCCGACTAGCCGGGACACAGCCCGGGCTGACCATAAACTCAGGTCCCCCAGCTTCAGACTTCTAAGTGCTGGGAGTACAAGCTTGCCTCACCACACCCAGCTTTGAAAGGTGTTGGATGGTGTTTTAGTTTTTTTGGCTTTTGGGGTGGCTCTCCACCCAGTTCCCAGATGAACCACACACCGAGGCTTAGTTACGAATGCCCAGCCTTAGCTTAGCTTGTTTCTTGCCCACTTGTCTTACATATCCCATCTGTCTTTGACCTCGAGGGTTTTATCTTTCCCTGTGCCTGTATACCTTTCCTTTCTTCTTACTCCGAGTCTGGCTGGGCGGCTGGGCCCCTGAAATTCTCCCCTCCCTCTCTCATTCCCAGTTACTTCTTTCTCCCAAGTTTCTTTTCATATTTATCCTCTCTGCCTGCCAGTCCCCGCCTGACCTTTCTCCTGCCTCGCTATTGACCGTTCAGCTCTTTATCAGACCATCAGGTGTTTTAGACAGGCAAAGAATCACAGCTTCACAGAGTTAAACAAATGCAGCATAAGCAAAAGAAACACATCTTTACATCATTAAACAGCTGTAACATACCTTAAATATTACTCTACACAGAACAACTGCATTTTTAATGTATTTGTTTATTTGTTCGTTTATGGGCGGGGTCCGATGTAGCCATGACCTGCCTAGAACAAGCTTTGTGGCTGAAGATGACTTTGATCTTCTGATGCTCTGCCTTCACTCTCCAGGTACTGGGGTGTAAGTACCAGCCTATCGGTCATTAATACAGTTTATTGTTGATGTTTGTTTGTTTTTAAGGTAGGGTCTCTTGTAGCAGGGGCTGCCTTGGAGCAAGCTGGGCAGGCAAGGACAAGTGTGGATTCTGATCCCTCTGACTATTTTCCAAGCGCGGGGATCACAGCTCTACACCACCATGTCCAGCTCATGCAGCACTGGCATTCAAAGTTGGGTTTTTGTTCATGCCAGGTGAGCTCTCTGACACCTGAACTACGTCCCAGCCCAGGAACTGCATCCTTGAAAACATAATTTGTCTCTCAAAGGGACCCGCAGAGTGGATGTGCCATTTGGAGGGAGACCTCATGGGGACTTCAAGGCAGGTTTCTGAGAAGCTGCAGCACCTAGATTGCCTGGAAAATGTGACCAGGAGCAAAGATGGACAGCCGGGTTCTCCTGAGGATCGGGCCATTCCTCTCAGCAGAGGGAGTCCAGTGACGGGAGAGAGCACAGACTGGAGATGTAGAAAACATTTTGACATCAGACGCAGAGATGCAGAGTTTGGAGTCTGCCCTGCTGGTGAAGGTCTTACATGAATCTCAGAAGAGACTTTGGGCTATTAGACATTTTTGAGACTATGGGACTTTTGAAATTGGACTACTAAATGCATTTTATATTATGATGTTGTTAAAGGTTTAAGGGGGCCAGGGAGTGGAATGTGGCAGTTTGAAAATATTTGACCCCCATAAACTCGTAGGGAGTGGCGCTATGAGGAGGTGTGGCCATTTTGGAGGAAGTGTGGTCTTGTTGGAGGAGGCTGGATGCCACACCTCTAATCGGAGCCACGCCTTCTGTGGGAAGTGTGTCACTGTGCAGGCTGGCTTTGAGGTCTTTTTCTCAAGCCTCACTCAGTGTGACATTCAGTAGACTTCCTGTTGCCTGAAAGATTTAGGACACTCAGTTGTTTCTCCAGCACCGCTCCCGCCTGCATGCCACCATGCTCCCAGCCATGATGATAATGGACCAAAGCTCTGCTTTCTTTGTAAGAGTTGCCATGGTCAAGGTGTCTCTTCACAGAAATAGAAACCTAAGACAGCCTTTGTTATGATATGTGGTGTGAAGGGGACCGTGACTTATTCCATGGCGGGTGAGAGACAAACACGCCACGAGGCAGAATTTATTAAGGGGAGGGAGAGAGAGCTCAGTGAGACACCCTACCTCCAAGAGTGAGGTTGTTAGCACCCAGGTGCACCTTGGCCCCGCCCCTTGGGGACCTGGTAGGTTGGGTCACCCTTGCCTGCTCACATGGCAAGTAGCACCCTGGTTCTGTACACAGTCACAAAAGGCCCCTTTAAGCTCCACCTACTTTCTCTCTTTCTGCCTTTCTCTGAGGAGGCAGGAAGGTCTCTCTCTCTCTCTCCCTGGCTCTCTCTCCAGGTGAGGTCGTTGGTATAGCCGGAGCCTGTCTGTGACAGCCTGGGATACGTCCAGGGAAGGTCTGGGTGAGGCTCCTGCCATCCACTGGTGGACCTGGCAGTGATGGACGCGGGGCCTCTGCTGCAGAGCCCTGGAGCCATCTCTGGCATGCGGCTCTCTGTCCCTTCAGTCCTGCTCTCTCAGCCACCCTCAGCCTAGCCACAGGACTTGTGGCCTGTCACTGGACGTGGAGTTAAACTAGAAACCTCCAGTCCCTAGGCAAGTGGGCCTGACGGTGAAGTGGCCTCAGGGACCCTGATGGAGATGTTCACAAGGTTCCAGCGCAGGCTGACCCTGCCATGGGCACCTGCTGGGACCAATTAGAATCTCTCCGTGGGCCAGGGCTCATTTGCATAACTCTCATCCCCAGGAAATTTTTTTTTCCAAGAGGCTTCCTGCCTTGCACTAATTAAAGACGGGCTTCAGGCTTCTTTGCCCATCAGGGCTGAGTCCGCATCTCCAGCAGGTGCCCCACATGGCCTCTGCTCCCTTGCACAGCTCCAGCTGCTTGGAATTGTTTGAGGTGTGTGTGTGAGCAGACCCGATCCCTGGCACCCATGTAAAAGCTAGGCATGGTGGTACAAGTCTGTGACCCCAGTCCTGGGGAAGCGGAGGCAGGTGGATTCCTGGAGTTCTCTGACCAGAGGTTTCAGGTTCCATGAGAAATCCTATTTCAAAGGAAATGAGGAGAAAGGGCAAGAGATGGCTCAGTGAATAGGAACTCTGGCTGCTTTTCCAGAGGACCCAGGGTTGGGTTCCCAGAAACCACATGGTAGCTCACAGCCATCTGTAACTCCAGTTCCAGGGAATGTGATGCTGTCTCTGTCTTCTGTGAGTACCAGGGATGTATGTGATACACATATATACATACAGGGAAAATATTCATTTGCATAAAATCAAGTAATAAAGTAAGGGGGAGAAAGATTGAGGAAGACACCCACACACAGACACACACACACAGACACACACACACAGACACACACACACAGGCACACATACAGACACACACACAGGTATACATACAGACACACAGAGACACACACATACAGACACACACATACAAACACACACACACACAGACACACATACAGACACATACACACAGGCACACACACACAGACACACACCCACAGACACACACACAGACATATACACACGTGCGCACGCACATGCACACAGACACACATACAGACACACACCCACAGACACACACACAGACATATACACACGTGCGCACGCACATGCACACACACACAGACACACATACAGACACACACACACACAGATACACACACAGACACACAGAGGAATTTCCTTATGAGACCCTTCTTCCCCTTTCCATCCAGCAAGGATCAAGCTGACCACCTTTAACAAGCAGTCCAGCCCTGGCTAGCCGGTCCCTCTAGGGGGCCTCTTTGCCTTCATCCCAGCCCCTCCCTCACAGGAGCCTATGGGTGAGCCACCACAGTAACAGAGTTCAAGGAGTGCAAAGAGAGGTTGTTTCTATTTTTGGCAAGTTAACCCTGAAGGCATCCTCCCAGGAAGCTCTGCACTTAGGCTGTAGGTTAACACCTATCCATGGGGTCGATTGAGTTTCCGTAATTCTCCATCCTTTTTTATTTCTGCAGAGATTCAGCCATCCATAGGTTAGGCTTGGACAGAAGCAGGTGCCAACTGTTGTAAAGGAAGGAAGGAGCAAAGGGTCCCTTTGAGATAACCCTCGGAATTGATGGAATTGATAGGGGCGGGGGAGGGGGCGGTCTGGAGAGGTTATTGTGAGAGGATCCTGTCGTGCCCTCTGTCTGGGTCTGAACTCCAAGGTGAGCGCGTTCCAGCTCCCGCTTCTTGAAGGGCCGTGCTTCAGCTGTGGACTTGGTGATTTAGTGACCCCGGGGTCTACAATTCTTCGAGGCAGTGTCGTGGTCCCAGGAACTTGGCAGGAGGTGCTATACCTTTGTCAAAGCAGAAGGTTCCCAGAGCAGCACTTTGGTGGTGTGAACAAGTTTGGCTCGCCCATGTGAGGAGTAACAGACACTCCGCTAGCTTAGGGAAGGATTCCAGAAGTTTCTTGCCTTCCTAGGAATCCCAGCCTAAGGGGCTGGGGCAATTCATGGAGTGGCCACGGGGTGGCAGTGTGGAATCAACAGCCCTGTAGGCACGAGACTTCCAAGCTCCTGGAGCCCAGCAGACAGCCCCACTCCGGCTCGGGCTCTGCCAGAGCGCTCCCCTAATTTAATCGTCTGTCCACCGAGCTGGGAACAAGCCTATACCATCCTTTCAGGCTGGGCAGTTCCTACTGTTCTGAGGCTGTCAAGCTGCTTGGTAGCTGGGCTGGGAACATGCTGATAAAACAGTTAATTTCTATTTGCTGTTGCAGCGTAATTGGATGAACATGAAAGCAATTAAATATTAAAACATACAAACAAATAACCAAGTCACCGTAATTAGCCAAAGTTTGATCACTGTCATATTTATTTAGGGAGAGGTGATATGTCTCAGCAGGTGACATTTTAAATACCCCGGGCCACTCTGGGGTTGTCTTTGGAGAATGCTGAATTATGTAGGGAGAATTTAATTAAACCCTGTTGTAAATCAGCTGTGATGACAGGGGAATGACAGCCACATGTTGGAAAGAGAATTAGTCCACAGCAAGGGATATTAATTAACTCTTTTTCTGAAGGCCTCTGGCACAGTGGCATTCAAAAAAAAAAAAAAAAAAAAAAAAAAAAAAAAGCCAGCCCTTTGACGCAGGAAGGGACCGTACCTGCTATTTTTACAACCGTCATCATTATTTATAGATTGAGTTTCTTCAATAGCCGGTGTGGCTAATAGACAGGTACCATACACCGGCGTTAAACAGTTCTCTCCCAGGAGCTCCAGATATAATGTGATAGGGATGTAGGGAGGGGGGTCAGGGAGGGGGGGTCAGGGAGGGGGGGTCAGGGAGAGGGGGGTCAGGGAGGGGGTCAGGGAGGGGGGGTCAGGGAGAGGGGGGTCAGGGAGGGGGTCAGGGAGGGGGGGTCAGGGAGAGGGGGGTCAGGGAGGGGGTCAGGGAGGGGGGGTCAGGGAGAGGGGGGTCAGGGAGGGGGGGTCAGGGAGAGGGGGGTCAGGGAGAGGGGGGTCAGGGAGGGGGTCAGGGAGGGGGGGTCAGGGAGAGGGGGGTCAGGGAGGGGGATGCAGGAATCAAGGCCCACTGGAAGGTTTGGGCTCCTGAGGATCCCACACAGAAGTCTGAGTACCCTAACTCATACCTCTCATACCTGTGACTACAGGCAAGGGACTCAGGAAGAGACATTTGTACTCACAGGGCTCCTGAGGGGCAAGTCCCTGTGCTGTGTGACCCAGCCAGTGGGGTTGGAGCCACTTTTAAATAATAATAATAATAATAATAATAATAATAATAATTATTATTATTATTATTATTGAGACAGGGTTTCCCTGTGTAGCTCTGGCTGTCCTGGAACTAGCTCTTGTAAACCAGGCTGTTCTTAAACTCACAGAGACCTGCCTGCCTCTGCCTCCCAAGGGCTGGGATTAAAGGTGAGTGCCACCAACCCCGTCCCCTCCTAAAATTTGAAATGCAGGTAGCTCAGGGTAAGATGAACGGGGAATGGTAAGATCTGTTTTGAAATGCTGTGGAGGTGGAGAGCTGCCTTCATTCCCTGGTGTTAGGATGAAACAGACATCCCCATGCTGGGAAAGGCCAAGCTGAGTGCCTTGTAGACTTGGGGACATTGGCTGAGGTAGGAGGCTGCTCTGAAGTCACCAATCACTCTTCCCAGTCACATATAAACCCTTGGCAGCCAGGACATCCTACCTGTGATGGGAAATGTCATTCTGTATATGTTTCTCTTATTGGTTAATGAATAAAGCCCTGTTGGCCTATAGATAGACGAGACTAGGAGAGGTGGAGGATTCTGGGAGATGTAGTAGAGAGGAGTCAAGGTGTAGGACATGACAGGTGTAAGATGTCCAGATCCACGTGGAAACACTTGGATTGATAGAGACGGGTTAATATTTAAGACAGAGCTAGCCAACAAGAAACACTAGTCACTGGCCAACAGTTTCATAATTAATACAGCGTCTCTGTGTTATTTTGGGGCTGACACGGCTCTGGGACCAGGCTGTCTGGAGAGTGCTCGTAACAAAATGGTGCCCAACATGGGACACGAACCCGTGACCCTGAGGTTAAGAGTCTCATGCTCTACTGACTGAGCTAAGCCTGAGGTTTAGCTTTGATCTCAGTTACTTGGGAGGCTGAGGCAGGAGGATCACAGGTCAGGGTCATCTTGGACAACTTAGATTTTGTCTGTCTCTGTCTCTCTGTCTCTGTTTCTGTCTCATTGTCTCTGTCTCTGTGTCCTCTCTCTCTACACACACACACACACACATATGCCAGAGCCTAGAGGTAGAGCACTTGCCCAGCACAAAGGGGCATGTGATCTCCAGCATGGCACAACCCAAAGGGCAACAAAGCCTGGTGACCCTGACACATGGCTTGGACATTGTCTGCACACAGGAGTCCTGAGCACTTGTTCCCATAGTCAAAGGCCAAAACAGCCACACAGGGCCACAGACTATTGTCCTATTGGCTGCCTACTCTCATGATGGACAACTGTACTAGCCAATCAAGAGCCCAAGAGGAAGGATGCCAGAAGCACTGGGTCCTGATAGCAAATGTAAGTAGACTTGGGATTTGTAGAACATTCTCAGCATCTCTCCTACAGCCCACTGATAAGACAGGCAGGACTGCTATCAGTTGGTTTAGCACAAAGTTTGTAGCTTCTGAGAGGCACTGGCCTGGTGTTGGTGTCTCAGGAGTATATCAAGGTTTCTCCAGAGACTGGAGAGATGGCAAGTCCAGTAAGAGGAAAGGGTCCCAAAGGCAGATAAAAGAGTTAGAGACAACCGCCACTCCTACATCAGGAGTCCCACAAGAAGACTAAGCTACACACCTCTAACGTACATGCAGAGGACTTAGGTCAGAACCATGTAGGCTCCCTGGCTGTTAGTCTCTGTGAATCTCTATGAGCCTGGATTAGTTGGTTCTGGGGGTTTTCTTGTGGTGTCCTTGACCCCTCTGCTTCCCACAATCCTTCCTTCCCCTCCTCCACAGGATTCCCCGTGCTCCACCTAATGTTTGGCTGTGGGCCTCTGCATGTCTCCATCGGCTACTGGATGAAGCCTCTCTGAAGACGATATGCTAGGCTCCGGTCCACAGGCGTAGTGTTTGGTTCTATCCTGGGTCTCTGAGCCATCCAGCCTCTAGTTTTTGGCCCTGCAGGCAGTATGTGTGGTGGGCTCCCTCTCAAGGCGCTAGTTTCAAGCTGGACCAGTCATTGGTCGGCCACTCCCCTAATTTCTGCTCGACTTTTACCCCAGCACATCTTGTAGGCAGAACAAATTGTATGCCGAAGATTTTGTGCCTGGGTTAGTGAGCCTCCTTTTAAAATGGAATAGGACCTCCCTTGAAAGAACTGTCTTTTTTTTAAAAAAATGTAAGAGACAGTTGCCATGGGCAGCGTGGTATAGGGGAGTGAACCCAGGAGATGGTGAGATCTAGAGACAGAGATTCCCTATTTTCATAGCCGTTCCCAGGGACTGGGGTGTCTGTCTGTTACTGTTGCCTTTGCTGAAGGTAAAGACCTTATATTTGAGAAAGAAAGACAGACAGACAGACGGACAGACAGAGAAAGGAACATGAGCAAGGCAGCTGGGAATGTTGTGTGAGGACCAGCTTTAATCAGTCGTCACCTCTACAGAGTTTAGAATAATTTGGGAAGAGTGTCTCAGCATGGGATTGTCTAGACCAGGCTGGCCAGTGGGATATACCTGTGGGGGCATTGACTCCATTGCTTTACCTGACGTGGGAAGACCCAGCCTGGAGGCAGACAGCGCTGTCCCTTGGGTTTTGGTCCCGGACTGTGGAAGGTTAGAGAATGCAGGCAGAGTATGAGGCACACGCTCTATCTCTCTCGATGCCTGACTTGTGGGTGCGATAATCTGCTTCAAGCTCTGATGCTGTGACTGCCCAGGAAGGGTGAGTCACAGCCTGGACTTGTCAGTTAAAATGAATCCTTTCTCCCCCAGGTTGTCCCTCCTCCCTTCATTTTTTCCAGACAGGGTTTCTCTGTGTAGCCCTGGCTGTCCTGGAGCTTGCTTTGTAGATCAGGCTGGCCTTGAACTCAGAGACCTGCTTGCCTCTGCTTCTGAAGCTCTGGGATTGAAGGTGTGGGCCATCACCCCCTGGCTTAGGTTGTTGGTTTTAAAATCACTTTAAAAAAGAGATTTGAAAATTTGAATTATGTATATGTGTATATGTAGGTATGTGCGTATGCGTGTAGGTGTGTGTAGGTATGTGTGTATGCATGTAGGTGTCTGCAAGGCTAGGTCCCCGTGAAGCCAAAGCCACAAGAGGTGTGAGTCACCTATGTGGGTGCTGGGAACCTGGGGAATTAAGGGGAACCAAATTTGGCTCCTCTGTGAGAGCAGTGTACACTTGGACCCACTGACCATCCCTGCAGCTCCCCATCGCGTGTGTAAATGATATTTTATCACAGCAGCAGGAAGGAAAGAGATGGGAGAGAGAGAGGACATCTGTGATCTTACACTGGCCCGGCACATGGCTCTGGCCCAGCAACTTTACCTTTCCCGCATCAGTGAACCAGAAATAATTCCTGGGACAATAGAGCCTGCCGGGGGTCATTTCGTTAAACAAGAAAGGGCATGGCTTACACATGTTGGAGGTGTGCTCATGGTCCCGGAGCTGTGGACTTCTCCAGGATGTGGGGCTCCAGACCTCTGAGGCTGCCTCACCTTTCCGAGGACCAGGTGAGACACAGCGGGGGTGGGGAGGTGGGGGGTGTGGCCAGTGCGTGGAGACTCATCCTCCTGGGCAAGCCGGCTTCTGTCCATCCCTGTATTTGAAGGACAGGCAGGACAGTGGTAAGGAGGTGACAGCCCAAGCCAGAACGAGTGCACTCTAGGCATTTCCCAGCCCCATGCCTCGGGCAGACACCAGGCCACCAGGAGAACCCTTAGCTCTGATTGGAGGGAAGGCATGTGCTTCTGGGCTTTGCAGACAGTTTCTTAAGCAAACATTAGAGTTTATTTATCTCGGGTCAAACCGCTCAGAGGTCAGAGGGCTGGTGCCCGATTTTCATTTGCAGCGAAGGGGTCAGGGGGGTCATGTTTTCAGGAGCTTGGGCCCTCGTGAGAGGGGGAGGGAACTGGCTCATGATGTCAGACCTCAGTCTTCCACCCTTGGGCTGGAAAGGTACGCAGGCACGCAGGCAGGCACGCAAGCACGCACACGCACCGCGCAGGTGCCTTCAGACCTTTCCCTTGCTGCAGACACTCGGTCCAGATCTCTTCTCCGCCCACCACCCCACTGGATCCACCTTTCTCACCCAAGCTACCAATCACATGTCCCGTTAACGTGTTTCTCAGCCCTGATGGATGATGGACCCAAAGGATGCTGGCATGCGAAGATGCCTTCTGGAAACTCCCTCCTCAGGGATGTCTGGAAGCCCTAGGCAGACACAGCAGGGTCTGCAGGAGGTAGTGATGGGGTGAGAGAGACAGGAATCCAGATGTTAAAATTATGGGTTAAGTCACTGAAAAAATGCAGCCAGCGTGGTATATCCACACTGACTCAAAGTACCTTTTCATTACTAAAGTGAACCATAAAATCTCAAGTCTTACAGTCTACAAATGGGACCACTGAGGGTTGGAGAGATGGCTCAGTGGCTAAGAGCACATTGGCTGCTCTTGTAGAGACCCAGGTTCAATTCCCAGCAACCACATGGGGGCTCACAACTATTTATAACAGCAGTTCCAAGGGATCTGACGCCCTCTTCTGGCCTCTGTGGGTACTGCATCCATGTGGTGCACATCATTCACAACTCATGCACATAAAATAAATATTAATAGTTTTTCTAGTTGTCCTAGTCGGTTGTGGACTTCGATGTGGGTTTTACCCCTCCTATTGTAGCTCTTTTGAGACAGGGTCTCACTGTGTGACCTAGCCCATGCAGATCAGGCTGGCTTCAAACCCAGGAAGGGCACAAAGCCCAAACTGGCCTCTGACTCTTGGCCATCTTCCTGCCTCAGCCCCTAAGTGCGGGGAATACAGGAATGAGAGCTGTCATGCCCAGCCCCTTGTCTTACTACGTTGTGAGAAGTCTTTCATGTCTTGGATGGAGCTCTTGAGCAGATTTATATTTTACAAGTATTTATCCACGGCTTGGGGCTTATTTATAATCGCAAACTCTCCAAAAGCAAGGAGACTTTTAACCTGAATGTCGGTGCATAGCTTGGAAACCTTCCCTAGTCCACATTGCCCTTCTTTGCTTTTGGGGGCCTTAGAGTTCGGGATTATACACTGGCTTTGTGTTCACACCCCAGGTCAGGGACGGGCTGAGATCTAAGCTGTGCCTGTTTCAATGTTTTATTAGGATTTTTCCTTTCAGGGGACTGTCACTATTCCTTTGTGGGGAAAAATGCCCCGTGCCACATTAGCTTTGAAATCTGGCTTCCTAGGTAGTGGCTCCGCAATAATCTGCTTGAAACGTTGTTTGTACTTTTTTTTTTTTTGTGCGGTTTTTATTTTCTGGACCCTGGATCCAGCTGCTGGGACAGACACTGCAGATGTTGCTTCAGTCAGGTGTTCTCGTTTCAAACCCGAGCCTTCTGACTCCCCTGTCTGTGAAGTCATGGTCACAGCTGCCACCTGGGGAAGTTAGGAAACTTCCTGGGCCCGGTGAAGCTGCACCAATGGCGACTGATAGACCTTGGCCACAGCTCAGCCCACTGGGTACCGGGTGTGCTAATCTGGGGTCACAGTGATGAGCTAGCTCTTCCTGGGTGTGGAGGTGGGGATAGGAGAGGAAGAAGGGGCCAAAGGGGAGGAGGAGAGGGACAAGGAACCTAAGAAGAGAGGAGAGTGAGGAAGAGAAGGAGAGGGAGGATGGAGGGAAGGGTGGAAAAGGGGGAAAGGAGGGGAGGGAAGGGGGAGAATACAGAGAGAGATGGAGGGACAGGGGAGGAAGGGATAAGGGAGTGGGTGGGAAGAGGGAAAAGAAGGGCGGAGCCAGAGCGCAGGTGCTCACACCCATGCGTCCCCTGATACCCTGATCAGCCACTGTTAAAAATAGAACCCTCTCCTTGCACAGATTTTCAAATGATACCCACCAAGTGCCCATTAACTCACCAAAGTGGCGATTCCAAATTGATTATCTCGAGTGTAAGACATAATAACATGTTCATCGTGGGAAGTAATTAGCGGTGGAGTGGGTCGGTGGCACGCCGCTGTCGCCTGGTGCCAGCTCGCGACCCACGACCGGCTCGACCGGCTGAGCTGAGCCGAGTGGCCAGTCATGTTTCCGGGACCAGGCCATGAGGGGACCCGTCCATGCTCCCCCCCACCCCCTCGCCAGCCTGCGAGGACAGTCAAGGCTCCGTGGAGCCTGCTCAGATGAGGATTCCAACTGGCTGAGCTTGAGATGCCGGGTCCTGCACAGTTGCCTTGGAAACCGAGCAGCTCCACTGCATTCTGCTGACAGGCGCCCCACGCACCACCA
Organism: Phodopus roborovskii; assembly: GCF_943737965.1. Taxonomy (NCBI): domain Eukaryota; kingdom Metazoa; phylum Chordata; class Mammalia; order Rodentia; family Cricetidae; genus Phodopus; species Phodopus roborovskii. Next base: position 31,183,214 of record NW_026125052.1, read on the forward strand.
CCACCCCCAGCCCTGCCCCACGGGAAGATCAAGTGCGTCCAGAGCACCCTTCTCTGAGTCCCAAACTTGGGTCAGTGCCCATCAGACAAATGGATGGAGAGGATGCTGGAGGGGGCGTCTCCTTTGGAGGGGGCTTTGGTCCAGCTCTGTGGCACTGCTCAGCCTGTTCACTCTGTCCTCTTCGGCTGCCCTCCTTGCTTTGGATCAGGAACCATTTGGAGTAGGCTGGGATCATCCTGGTGTATGTTGGAGGGGGTCCCCAAGCCCCCTGAAGCCTGACAAACTCATTTCCTGCTGAGCTCTTGAGTTGCTCTCCTGTGGGCACTGCATGGCCTGAGGTCACATGCACCGCTCTGGGGTGGGAGAGCAGCCTCTTTGCTGGCAGTCTGCCTTCTCCGCTCCTTCAGATGCCTGGCATATGCCCGATTCTTTGAACTAGGTTCGTGTTCTCAAGGAGGGCCTTGTCCTTTGGACTAGAACAGTCAAACAAACAAACAAACCCGTCAGGGACAGGAGATAGAGTGGGGTGCAGAGAACTCTCTGCACATGGGTCACTGAGTCACATGATAGGAGCTGGGTTGCTTTACCAGGTGTCCAGGAAGGGCCACTCTGAGAAGGTGACATTTAAACTGAAAGTCAGTGACAGAAAACCCAGTGCCATGAAGACCCTTTCAGACAGACAAATGATAAGACCTCAAGGGGCAGCCAAGTTAGGGACATCAAGGGGCAGAGGTGAGGTCCCTGGGTGTCAGGGGGTGAGGCCGGAGTGTAGAGCCCCCAGCTCTCCAGCAGAAGGAGCTTGGGTCCGTTTCCAGGGATCCTGGGGGCCTGGAGGAGTGACCCTGATGTGATTAGAGAAGTTTTAGGCTTCTAAAAAGCTGCTTAGTATATTTATTTTATTGCCTGTGTGTGTGTGTGTGTGTGTGTGTGTGCATGTGCACATGTGTGTGCACACGCGTGCATGCTCAAGTGTGCTCATGCATGTGTGCCACAGTGAGCATGTGGAGGTCAGAGGACAACTTGCAGGAGTTGCTTCTGTCACTAAATAGGTCCTGGAGATTGAACTTAGGTCATCAGATTTGATGGCAGGTGGTTTTACCCGAGAAGCCATCTCACCAACCCAAGGTAGGTTTTGTTTGTTTTGTTTTTTTAATTGTGGTGAAGTGTACATGACATTAAATGACATCAAATGCATTCAAAGTAATATTAGCGGTCACCAGAGCCTCCTCAGCTTCCTGCACTGAAACTCTGTCCCCGCTAAACCCTGACCCCGACTCTCTGCTCACTCCCCTCACCCCCCCCCCCGTTTCTGGCAGCCCCCAACTCCACCCATCTGAATTTGATGACACCAGGAGTCTGTAAGTGGACATGCGTGGCTCAGGCACATCAAGCCTCCCGCCTAGAAAAGCCTTGCGTAGCTCTTCTGTACCTTAGGTCCCTGGGTCCAGCAGCATCTCCAAGGACAACCCACTGTGGCCCTGTGCTGCACACTGTGGTCTCTTTGCTGTGGTGACATTTTGTTCCCTTTCTGGGATTTAGTGCCTTTAGTGGCTCCACAGTTTTGGCTGGAATCACATGGAGCCATGTGAAGTGCAGGTCCCCTGCTTGGCGCTTGGCAGCAGGTCCAGAGGGACCTGGAAGTCTCACTGAGAGGTGGGAGGAAGCTGATAGCTTTGATTAGAAGGGCGTGCTCCTCAGAGGATCTGGTGGGAGCTTTGTTGCCACACACACACACACACACACACACACACACACACCCAACTGTGGAAGATGCGTTTCTGCTTCTCGGTGGGTTTGGACAGCAGCACCCTTTATCCACCCTGCTGGAAGCTCTGATGGGTAGTGCACCCCAAGTTCAAATGGAGCCCAGTTTGTTGCACATGCACGGGCAGCTTCCTCCAGGCTCCCTACCCTACCCAGCACTCGGTCCTGTTATCTCAAGCCTGTGAGACAGCTGCTACTGCCCACCCATTTTACAGAAGGAGAAAGTGAGACCCAGAGAAACTGGCATGCCCACTGCAGAGAGGAGGGAGATCTGGCTGCCTGGGTCCAGGGAGCCGCTCCTGGAGCCTCTGCTGTAGGTAGACTTCTTACCAGGGAGCCTGGTTAGAATATTCAGACATTTTGCCATGTCCTGACTGTCTGGGACACCCTAAGCACCTTCCCGTGCCCCAGAGCTGGTGATTCCTCAGGATGGCTGCCATCTCTAAGCAACCATGGGAGAGAGTGGCCTTGCCAGTGGTGTCCTGGTGTCACTTATAACCAGTGACCTGGTCCCATCACCCTCAGCTCCAGGTGTGTGCAAGCCTTCTTCTGAGACAAGGGGCCTGGGCTCCAGGAAGCAGCAGCTGGAGTAGCCACAGCAGTGGAGGAGGAGACGGGAGGGGGGAGGGGGGGATACAGAGGAAGAGGGAGAAGGGGGAGGAGAGGGGAGGAAGGGAAGAAGGAGGGAGGAGAAGGGGGTGGAGGTGGGGGCCAGGCCATCATGACAGCCACACCTGGCCTCAAGCATCAGCCCCTTACACACATTGCACACACTGCACGTTTTAAACCCTTTCAGCTCCCTTGTGAAGCTGTCCTCCATTCTCCCATTTACAGGTGGGGAAGTTAAGGCTCTAAGGGGTTAAACGATCTACTCAGAGTCAAGGTAATTATGGGAGATGGGGGCTGGAATCCACCTTGCTGTGCCCAGATTATGCCTTCTTCCCCTCAGCCACGCTGCCTGCCAAGGGTCCCTCTCACAGACCGAGGTTGGCTTAGAGGCTGCAGATAGATGCACATGGGACTCTAACAGGGCTAGGGGGTGTCCCTGGAGGCTTCAGCAGCTCTCTTCTAGGCAGGAAGTGGCTTTCAGATCCCTGGGTCATAGGAGGAGCCTGTGAGTGTATCTAGAATGCAGGCCAAGCTGAGCCCAGGTCTCTAGGAGCACAGACTCCTTCCTTCCACACCGGTCAGTCACAAATCCCTTCCTCTCTCCTCTGCTCTTCCCTGTTGCTGTTGGTCCTCGGGAAGCCTGTGGCTCCCCAGCTGTGGGCCGGTGAATCCACTCACTGGGGGGGTCACCTTCACATCCCATGTGTCCTCAGAGAAGGGGTCTGGGGCTCTGTAGGCCATCTCTTCCCTGCTGTCCCTGCTGGCTGCAGCTTGGTCTCAAATGTCTGCCTAAGCACTGTCACCAGCTACATGCTGGGATGTCCCCAGCTACATGGGGGAATAGCAGGACAGCTCTGCACCGACCGGCACAGCCTGGATGCCTCCCACCTTGCTAAGTCCCCAGTGGTTTGGGCTCTGCGTCCTCTGCCCACACCTCTGTGGGGGAAAGGGCCATGCTGCTGTGTGTCATCTCAGGTGCACACACACGTTCATTTGTGCCCGGGTTTCTGTGGCCCAACCACCCCAGGCTCCTGTAAGAGTTTGATGACCTGCTGTGGAGCTGAGGCTTGCAGGTATACCAAAGGTGCTTAATAGATGCTAGTGGTCGTTTGGCTGTGTACCCAGGTGAAGCATAGCTGGGTCATATGTAATGCTATTTTTGGTTTTTTGAGGACCTCTCTATACAGGTTCCCACAGTGGCTGCAGGCGCCCAGCTTACATCTCCTCCAAGAGTGAGTCAGCACACCACAGGGACACCTGTAAGCAAGTTTGCTGCTGAGAAACTCACAAGTCAAGTTAACGAACTGGCCTAGATGCCCGTCCATCACCAAATGAATGGATAAAGAAAATGAGGTGTAGACATGGGAATCTTATTCAGCCACAAAGAAGAGAGAAATGATGTCATTTGCAGGGAAATAGGTATAATTAGAGACATTCTCATGATGAAATAGGCCAAAATAGAAAGAAGACTATTATACGTTTTCTCAGATGGGGGATCTAGGATTTGAAAATTGTGTGTGTGTGCTCACATGCACATGCGAGTACTCATGCATGCACACACGTGTGTGTTTGTGCACACGTGTGAGTTCTCATGTGTGCACACACGTTTGACTGTGTATATGTTGAAAATAGAAGAGAGATTATTTTAATGTTTGAGATTTGCTGTGGTCAGCCCATGTGGTCCCCAGCTACATGGAAGAATAGCAGGACAGCTCTGCACCCACCCTCACCCAAGTCCTCCCCATTATAAACTGATTTACACTCAATGAAGTTAAAGATAAAAAGAGGTTGAGGAGACAGATGCGGACAGGGAGGTGTGGGGAGCTATTCCTCGGCCCTGATGATGTCTGTTCTCCTGCAGGATGCTGTTCAGTGGGGCTGGAGAAATCCCAACTTCGTAATGTTTATATCTTGATGGATCTGAATTCCTATGCTTCTGCCCATAGGAAGTAGAAAAAGATTCCAGAAAACCCAAGACATGTGGAAATCGACTCACTCACACAGGGATAACAGCTAAAAAGAATTCACAGTAGCCACCAGAAGAGCATGGAAAACATGAGTGGGATTTTAAATTTGCGTGGGGCAGTATGTTTTACCTTTTATTGGCATGCATCCACAGTATCAATTCATTCTGACATTTCTAGTTGTGTGCCTCAGGAAGAGCTCATGGTCACACCATCACCCTCTCTTGTCCCCTCCCCTTCCCCAGGACCTTTATTCACAGAGAGTAAAGCTGTTCTCAGACCCAGAGGAACCCTGAAACATCCATGCCCGGGATCAGCCGTGTGTGTGTGTGTGTGTGTGTGTGTGTGTGTGTGTGTGTGTGTGTGTGTGTGTGTGTGAGCCACAGCCTTAGGTTTGGGACCCGGCAGAAGCGGTGGTGGCTGCAGCAGGCCCTGGAAGATGGAGATAACGTGTGATAAACAGGTACCAGCCTCCCCCGCCCCCTTGGATGCCCTGTGTTCTTTATGGCCTTGCTCAGGTAGACCATTATTACCATAAATTTTCTTATCTCTGATGCTTTTCCAATTACAGATAACAACGGGAAAGCTGCTGTTGGCTTCTAAAAGGTCATCAAGACACAGAGCCGTTTGGGAAGGGGCGGCACGCGGCTGGCTTGTGTAAATCTCTACAAGTTTTATGTACAAGTCAGAGCAGAAATGTAAGTGAGATTCATAAAATAAATCACGATTTCCAGGGTCCCGGCGGATGAACATTGCCCCTTCTCTAGCGGTCTGTGGGGGAGTTGACAAGTGTTCTACACACAGCTCCTAGTGAGGTGCAGGGACAAGCCCCTGAGAGTGGCTGAGGACTGGGAAACACCTAAGACAACATGGCCCTCTGTCCTGGAGCACTGGGTTTAAGTCTGCACAGCCGTTTGTGATTTGCATGGTTTGGGGGCTCAGCACCCTTGTCCACACAGTAGAGATGATGGTGCTGTTGGTCTTGTAGATGCCTGTGGGTCTTAAGTAGAACAGGGATGAGGTCCTTGGGGCTGGACTTGCCACCCCTGTTACCAGGCAACCCAGCCCTGCAATGGAGGAGTGTTCAGCGGTGACCCAGCTTTTTCTCCTCTCCTGGTCTCTGTGGTAGGTAACAGTGCCTGCCAGCTTGGCAGGACCTAGAAGGTCTTGGGAGACAAGACTCTGGGTATGTTTGAGAGGAAGTTTCTAGATTGGCTTAATTGGGGTTGGGAGGCCCCTGCCCCTGGCCCTGAGCATAGGTGATGCCATCCCTTGGGCTAGCGACTAGAAATGCATAAAAGGGAGTGTGAGCCAAGAGCCCAAGTTCATCCCTTTCTTCTCCCAGGCTTCAGATGCAGCATGGCCAGCTCCTGCCACCAGCTGTGACCTCCCCATGCTCCTGCCCCCTCTCCACAGGATGATGGCCTCCAAGTGTGAGCAAGCTAAGATCTTCCCCGCCCAGATGGAAGGAGTTGCTTTCTTTGATCTGGTGTTTTATCAGGGCAACAGATTTGCTGTGGTCTGCCCACGTGAAGTCGGAGCACACAGGGAAGCAGCTAAGGAATGATACCTAGGAATTAAATAAATAGCAGTTATGCCCACCCGCCCAGGAGCCATGCCACCATTCCCTCCCCTAGGCACTCACCACAGCCCCGAATGTGCAGTGGGCCCTTCTTATTCCCCATATTCAGGGTCCCATGCTCACCCCTCACCCCTCATCGAGGCAGCATCACAAGGCATCACAGGGCAGGGTCTTCGCTGCACGAGGGAGTGTGGCAGGGAAGGACAAGCCAGGAGAGCACGAAGCCCTGGGGCCCTGGGGTGACAGGGTTGCGTTTTTAGTAGAGAAGAGGTGGCTGGCGGGAACTGTGCAGGTTTCCACACACCGCTCAATTCAAGGTGCCAGCTGGGTGTCCGTTGTACATTCCACCCTGTCTCCCTCCCCCGGACCGGATCCACATTCCTCACTCCGTGGTCTGACACAGTGGAATCCGGTCCTGTTTCAGTTCGCTGGGGATGGGTGGAGGAGACCCCTGTCTCTGCAGCCTTTTTCAGGACAAAGGCTGGCCTCGAGGCTCAGCAGACTGATGAGGGGCTGGATGCTGCTGGGCAGGGCTGTTCATCAACTTGGAGAATGACAAAGAGGAAGCAGGGTTTTGGCTTACGGTGACAGGAGCAGGGAAGAGCAGGGAATGGACGTGGATCTTGGGGCCATTTCTCAGTGCTATGGCGGATGCCTGTGAGGCTTACGCCGTCCATTGGGTGAAGGTTTCCAGTGGCAGAGGAAATAATTGTGAAATTTCTGTCCTGAAAAGACCCTCACTGTCTACAGAGTGCTCAGTTGACCTTGTTATGCTCTGTTCTGGGTGAGAACACAGGGTTACGAACTTCCTTTGCCATGGCAATCAAATGAGACCATCCCCTCCCCGACCAGCTTTTTTTTTTCCCCCTGTGTTTTGTTTTGAGACAGGGTCTTGCTATGAAGCTCGAGCTAGCCTAGCACTCATTATATAACCCAAGCTGGCACCAAATTCACAGAAATCCTCCTGCCTCCAGTCCTAAGTCCTAGAGTTGCCCCACTGAGCCCAGAATGACCTTTCCTTCCACATGGAAGAAATAGGCTGTAGGGAGTCAGGGAGCGGGCAGGGGCGAGGTGTCCTCTGGTCCTGTCTCCAAACCCTGCCCTGAAGCAGCAGGAAGCTTGACTGACTGTTTCTGCGAACCTTTGACCTTCGCATGACCAGCCCCTTCTGTTCTGCAGAGGAGAAACTGCAGTTTTGTGAAGGGCATGAAGGACCCGCCCCACCCCACCCCCACCAGTCTAGAGATAAGCAGTTTGTTCCTCCGTTCTCCCCGGCACCCCAAACAGAGGCCTAGGAGCACACGTCTACCTCATCAGGGAACGGTCCTCTAGAACATCCTGTGCTCACAAGGCTCAGGTCCACCATGATGTCGCCCTAGAAACCAGGCCATTCCCACATGGACCTCTGAGGGACACAGCATCCAGGCTCTAGCAGTTTCCTTTCATGGAGATGAAGGTGCTCCATGGTAGAAAGTGGCTCTCCTGTAGCAAATGTCCTGAGTTCTGTCCTCAGTATGGAGAAAAGAAAGTTCCAGAACAAGATAGAGGTTCTGGTTGCCTAACATTGGGATCGAGCTAAATGGCACTGAATTACCACCTTCAAAAGTTTTTGTTTTGAGACAGGGTCTTGCTATGTAGCCCTGACTGGCTTCGAACTCCCGGAAACCTGCCTGCCTCTGCCTCTGCCTCCCAAGTGCTGAAACAGCTGTTCTTACACCATGCTGTCTCAGCCTCTAGATACATGTGTGCACCTGAAACTCCAAAGGCCCCGGGGAAGGGCCCTGAGGGTGAGCCTGGGAGTTCTGAGGTGAGAGGTAAAGAGCTTGGTTTTTCTTCTTGATATCTCTAGCTCAGCAATAGCGGTTGGAAAAAATCCCCACACCCTCGCTGAATTGTCTGGACAGACTAAAACCCAGGTGACAATCTGAGTTTTCCCCTCTGACACCCATTGTCACCCCGGTGGGTGCCCGGCCCTGCCACCCAGAGGTATGCGGTTAATGGCACACGTACAGATGATCTGCAGCCGGGTCAGGGGGTGCCCCAGGAAGCCTCACTTCTGCCCAGGCCCCCTCTGGTTCTTTTCCTGCGCCCCACAGAGGGAAAAGGGAGGCTACCAGTGGCCTGCAGCCTTGGGCCTTCCAGGACTCTGGGGACCCAGTGAGCTGATAGCCCTGTGCTGCAGGGGTGGGAAGGGATGGCTGGTTGTTAAGCAGATCCTGCAAGGGTGGCTAAAATCACTCTTGACCCTTCTTCCTCTTTGGCCGGCTTCCAGAAGCCCCCAGGAGCCCTGCAACCTGGACTCTTCCCTCTGCCGGACCCGTTCCTTCCTCCACCATGCAGAGACTCAGCTTTTTTTTTTTTTTTTTTTTTTTTTTTTTTAAGTTGTAAACCAAACCTCTGGCCTGGTCTGGACGAAGGACCAGGGAAGCAGTTTTATGAAGAGGTTTTGCAGGCCAAGGGGCAGTTGTCCGCAGTCAGGAGAAATCTACCCGGACAGAGTGGCTCTTGCACTAATTAGCCCTTGCTTTAGACATTTAAGAAAGCAGGGAGAGACCTCTCTCTCCCAGCCGGAGGAGCCTTGCTGGGTGTGTGGAGTCCGCCCCAACCCCCACTTCAGCCATGGGGACACCCCCCACACACACACACACACATACAAGTAATCCTCCTGAAGAGAGAATAATTAATTCAAGCAGACCCTCATCCATCGCAGGCTGGGCCCTTTGACAAGGCTGGGGCAGGAGGCGGAGGCTCGGGCCCGAGAGGAGCTCAGAAGTCTGGCAGGCTAATCCAGGGCTCAGGGCGAGCTTGTTCCGGCCCTAATGAGACTCCCGGGCATCAGCCAGACCTGCTTTGTCTCTGGCGATCGGGGAGGAGGGTGAGGCCAACTTTATTTCCGAATCTGGACTCAGAGAGGTAGCATCGCAATTGAAGGGCACCCCATCTATCCGTGGCCCTCGCTGCATGAAATTGTATTGGCTCGCCACTCGCTATCTGCCTGGGCGCAGCTGGGCCGTAAGTCATCGGCGATAACGTTCTTTATTATGCCGCCGTGTTTATGAACTGTGCCTGCAAGGGAGACGATAGAAATATGCAGCCGTATGCAAAGGCGGGCGGGAGGGGGAGGGGGCATATGCTAGTTGCTAGGGCAACCATGGGGCTATTTTGGGCATCGGATTTTTTTTTTTTTTTTTTTTTTCCTGGTGATAAAAACCATTTTCTTGGGCTGGCTGGCCTTTCCCCTCCCCCCCCCTTCCTGAGCTGAATATTTAGGAAAGAAGTGGCTTAATTTCTTAATTAAACATTATGCTATCCCCTCCTCCCTTGCCTCCTTTCAAAATGGATGGAAAAATAGAAAGGTGTTGATGAGTGTTCTTGAGTAGACGGGGAGCCAGCGCTCTGATGGAGAGGTGTGAATAATTCACTAATCTTTCCTGATCCCTGCCGCCTCCCCCTCCACACACCCCCTTCTACCTCCACCGACTTAACTGTGATAAACTCCCCCAGTTCTAGACCTGAACGCAATCTCAGAAGCTCCAGGTGTTTGTAAGCAAGAGGAATGCCAATGAGCTTGGAAGGGGAGGAGGTGCCTGGAAGGTGACTGCATCCTGGGCACAGACGTCCCTGAGAAACAAAAGCCAGGGCAATGTTGGAAAGCAATGCTGCTCTGTCTCCATCCATGCAGGAAATGGGCAGGGTGTGTGTGTTGGGGGGGGGGGGGAGAATGGCGACCTGAGCCGGTTACTCTAGCCTGGACATTTCCATGCCCAGATCCAGTTGGGGGTGAGGCTGGTGGCTGTCTGACTCTGGGCCCATGTCCCCCTGTAGTCCAGAAGCTTTCTCCTTGTTTCTGGTCTTCAAAGCAGGGTATCTGACTGGCAACAGCCTGGGGACTTGGTGGCTATGCAAAGTCAGGTGCCTTCTACACTCCGTGGGTCAGAAGCTAGAGCTGGGTTTGGGCGGAGGTGCCTGAGGGGCCGGGCGATGCTGCTGCTGCCATGCAGAAATCGCATTGCCAGAACGTTCCATCTTCCTTGCTCATGCTATTACATTCCTGCCTCATAGTCCTGGGTGCTCAGGAAGTGAACACAGCTGGGGAAGAGCCTGTCCAGCCTTTGCCCACCTGTCTGTTCATCATTGCCTGCTGCCCAGATGCCTGCCCCTGGCACGTTCTGGGTAGGCAGGCAAGGGAAGCCCGCGGGTATTGAGGTTCTTTGGCTCAGTACCAGGCTGAGGCTGAGGCTTAGGGGTGGGGAGTGGCTAATTAGTCCTTTTTCCTTTCTTGTCGGTGTTCAGGTTTCTCTGTTCTGCTGACCCTGCCCAGACACTCCATCTGGGACAGGAAGGTGCTGGGTGCCCCAAGGATAAGGACAACCAGACAAGTCCTCCTTTGTCCACTGAGCTGTGATGTCAAGTCTAAAACCTTCACCTGAGTCTGGAAGTGTTCTGGAAGGTTCTCTGAGTGTTAAAGTGCACCCACTCGCTAGAGTGGCACTTACTGTTTGGTTGGAATTGGCTTGTCATCAAAGCATCCCCTCCTTCCTTAAAGATTTATTTATTTGATTGTGTGTGTGTGTCTGTGTGTGTGACTGTGTGTGTGTGTGTTTTGCCTGCATGTTTGTATGTATGTGCACCACATGCATTGCATGCTTGGTTACCAGAGAGGTCAAAAGAGCGTCAGATTCCCTGGAGCTGGAGTTACAGTTGTCAGCCAGCCTGATGTGGGTGCTGGGAACTGAACCGGGGTCCTCTGAAAGAGCAGCCAGTGCTCTTAACCACTGAACCATCTCTCCAGCCCCCTCTGCTGTTTTCAAAACAGACTTTTAATTGCACACTATACAAGGAATACATGTTTACATATAGAAAAAAAATAAAACAGGAACTATAGGAATATATAGAACAAATTATCAATGCTTCTCTTTTCCTGCCTGGAAATGAACGATGATCTTTTTCTGCCTTATTTCTTTGTTTATTTTTACAAACTTGAAATCACATTGTATCTTGCTTTTTCTTTCCTGCTCATGCTGGAATCCTCTCCCTTAAATAGTCCTCAGCATATATCTGTTTTCCTTTAGTGGCTGCCTACAATTTTACAGTGTGGATGCATCGCAGCGAAGCGTTCTCTGTGTGAATAAATTATTTTCCGTGTCTTTCTCGGGCTGTGCCAGTGGCAGCTTGTGATTTCAATACCAGCTGAAGCTGGAGCTTGGAGCCCCTTTGTCTTTGATGCCTGGCACTAGCGCCAAGGCTGATGTGGGGAGACGTTTGTCAGTCGGTGGCGACTGAAGTTAGCTTCTGCAGTGACATTTGGGGGTAATAGACCAAACACCCCTCCTGCCCCAGGGCAGCTGGCAGTGTTTGGCATCTTGGGCAGTGGGCGGATGGAGTAAGAACGAAGCTGAACCAAAGCCTTCTGGAAATGCAGTGAGCTGGGGCTGTCCGGGGGAACAGGCAGGAAGATCTGACATTTAAAGTCGTTCTTGGCTATATTTGGAGTTGTAGACTAGGCTGGGCTAGATACCCCGTGTCAAAAACAAGCACAAGAATTTAAAAAGGCAGGCAGGCACAATGGTCAGCTACAGCACAGAAATGAATGAAAAGTGTCTTAGGGGGACCATTGCTCTAATGAAACACCATGGCCAAAGAAACTTGGAGATGAAGGGTTTATTTTCTTACACTTCCACATCAAGGTCCACCACAGAAGGAAGTCAGGACAGGAACTCAATCAAGCAGGGCAGGAACCTGGAGGCAGGAGCTGATGCAGAGGCCATGGAGGGTGCTGCTCACTATCATGCTCAGCCTGCTTCTTTATAGAAGCCAGGACCATCATCACTCACAATGAGCTGGGCCCTGGCCTATCAATCACTAACTAAGAAAATGTCCTGCAGCTGGATCTTATGGAGGCATCTTCTCAATTGAGGTTCTCTCCTCTCAGATGACTTTAGCTTGTGTCGAGTTGACATAAAACTAGCCAGGACAGACAGGGTGATGTAGGGAGCCCTTGAAGCAAGTATTTCCCAGCACATTATCTGATAAAGGGTTAAGATCCTTAATACATAAAGTAGCCTATTAACTTAATAACAATAAAAACAGGTAGCCCAATAGAAAATGGGCAAAAGCTGGAAGTGGCGTGCCCACCTGAAATCCCAATTCTCAGGAGTCTGAGGCAGGGGGAATCACAAGGTCAGCGGGCAGGAATCTGGCTGGACTAATATAGAGGACCTGTGAGACAGACCAAAGGATAATGCAGACAGAGGGCTTGAATAGACATCCCCACAGAAGCAGAGGATGGCCAACACAGACATGGGAAGATGTTCATCCAGCACCACCTCCCTTGTGTGAGTTTCATAAAATACAACGACCTTATGACCCAGTGAGCTCGATTCTGACTGTGTATCCAAAAGCCCCACCCCAGGATGCTGGGGGAGACGCTGCACTGTCCTGTTGTGCCCAATGCTGTGTGTGGAAGCAACTGACTGCCCATGATGGTGCTTGCACGGCTAGACAGAGTGGGTACATACCTGTGACGGGTGTGCTCGGGTGGACAGTGCAGGTGTATCACCAACAAAATTCACACCGAGGAGTTACAAAAGAACCCTCCCCCCCAAAAAAAAAAAGATTTTTCTTGTTTTGAGTGATTTCACGGTTTCATGTTGTGCTGAATGCAAACACAGGCTCCTACAACCTTCCATTTTCCTCCAAGCAGAGTTCTGACCCCAGCTGCTGACCCAGAAGATGAAATGAAAAGACAGATAGACTGGAAAGTTCATTCTGGCTTAATCCAGGTGGAATTTCATCAGAGCTCCTGGAGAGTTTGACAACAGAGCCCCGGGGAGGAAGCTGAGTGGGGGAGGGGAGGCACTTCCCCAGGCGTGGGCCGACCCGGAAGGGTGGTGGAGAGCCGACATCAAGGGGATCTCCTGCCTTCCCTCCTCAGCAAGTGATTAGCCCGACAGACCTGTTGTCCTCTCGAGGAGCGAGCACGCTACCTGGGAGCGGATGTAATTACCCACTCACTCTGTTATTAGCTGGGGTAAGAGACTGAGGAGCTCGCGCGCTCGCTCGGCCCGCTCCTGCCTTTCCAAGCTTACTCACACACCCGCATCCCTGATATTAAACACAATGAGACTTTTTTGAATTCAATTAAGCATTTGCCTACTGTGACTCTTTATTCATCGCAAATTGTCTCAGTAAATAATCTTCATCAAAAGTCAGAACCAATCCCCATTAGTTGTTTAGATTAATTAATGGGTCCCCCCGGAGCCACCCAAATGAATTCAATTTGAACGTCAACAACTTGCGGTGGAGTTTCCCAGGCCGGCATTAAGACAATATCAAACCTGCAATAAGTCACATTTAAAATGTTAATTCAGGGAAGCTTTCCATTTACTGTATTTAATTAAATCTTTAAATAAACGGCTCGGGCTCAAGACCAGATGGTTCTGCATTTTCATTGTAGAGTAGAGCCTCGGAGTCACCGAGGGAAGAATATTGGAGGCGTAGCATAGATAAGCAGGATATATGGAGCAATAAAATCTAATCTGGTTTCCAGTGGGGAGATTCGGTGTATGTACACAACCCGGGCTCAAATTGTAAGTTAATTACATTAACCCCGGTGTACTGGGGGATCTGAGCAGCCCGAGATGAAATTAGGCTTTTTCCTACCCTAAGATTCTTTTCAACTTCACTATATTAATTTTTAGCCAAATACTTACTCATAAGGAAAATTGAAGTTAATGTAACCAAAGATAAAGGAACGCAGCCTTAATATTCTGAAGGGATTATGGAGACCCGAGGAAATGCGCTGTGCAAATGTCACCGGCTTGGAGTGGATTTATGCTGTGGGGTAAGGGGAGTGATAAAGATGCCAAGGAGACCTTGCCCTGCCCATCGCCCCGCCCTGCCCCGCCCATCGCTCCCGCCCTGCCTGGGTTCTTAAAGGACCTAGAGAAGAAAACGCAGCCTGGGCCCACACAGTCCAGAGGTCCACAGAGGTGCTGGGCAGCAACCCGGGTCCCAGAAGAAGTCTGACATAAGACAGGCCACCAACCAGGCGTCTACATGTGGATTGCCTCCACTGACTCTCGGGACCCCCAAGAAGTGTGAGTTTTCAGAACTCAGCCACTTAATCACCCAGATTGGGGGGAGGGGGGATAGCCAGCCATTCAGGCTTTGAGGGAAGAGGCTGGCCACTTATCAGGCCCCTTTTTGGGGTACCCAGAAGTATTCTTTGTTCCTTAGTGACTCATGTACCAAGCCTCTGTCATCCAGGGGTGCCAGGAGTGATAATATCTGGCTGGGGGCTTTCTGTGCGTGTGTGTGTGTGTGTGTGTGTGTGTGTGTGTGTGTGTGTGTACACTATGCTCGCCTTGAGTGTGACTGTGTTGTTACTCCCCACCTCGTATTTTGAGACAGAGTCTCTCTCTCTCACTGAACTTGGAACTCACCGATTGATCTTGGAAGACTGGCTAGTGGGTTCCACCTCCACCTCCCCAGCGCTGGGATTATAAGCACCTACCACCACACCTGGCCTTTTACATGGGCTCAGACTCAGGGCCTCAACACTCACACCCCAAGTGTTTTAACTGAGCTATCTCTGGCCCCTCGATCTCCTCTTTCAAAAAGACAGACAGACAGACAGACAAGAATGTGCGTCAGTGTTTTGCCAGCATGCACACCGTTCTTAAAGAGGATAGAAAAGGGTGTTAGTTCTCCCAGAGCTGGAGCTACAGACAGTGTGAGCTGCCATGTGGGTGCTGGGAATTGAACCTGGGTCCTCTGGAAGAGCAGCCAGTGCTCTTAACTGTTGAGGCATCTCTCCCTCCAGCCACTCAGTTTCCTCTTACTCCGTCTGAGCTGTGTTGGTCAAGGCGATGCTGAGTGAACAGGCTACCCTTGAGAACCCTGGCACCCTGAGGAACCGGAGGTTTGAGGATGCCTCCTGTGGTGATAGCTGCTGCTCTCTTCCCTCTCACAGTGGTTTTCTGTCCAGCTCAGACCCAGCAGGAGAGAGAAGTAATCAGGAACTTTCAACTAGGGCCATACTGACCTCTGGGCCCAGCTCCATCCAGCTCTTGCAGACAGGATCAAGCAGGGTATACGGTTGATACTTCCAACAGGCAGCTGAGGGGTTTTCTGGATGCCAGGTGTGGAATTGGCGAGTGAAATGAAGAGAAGCCAGATTCATTGTTCTAGTGGCTTCAGGTATAGTTGGATCCAGGCTCACAAGCAGCGGTCCGCGACTTTGTAATTTGCTGTTTTCTGTGTTTGCTTCACTCCTGGGTGGGAACTTTGCCTGTGATGGACCCTGATAGCACTTCGCCTTGTCTATCAAACATAAGGCCGTTTGGAGGATAGTCTCCTCCAAGTCCCCAAGAGGTCTCTGCAGTCATGGAGCATAGTGGGCAGGTGCCTATATGTTGCGGCAGTTCGCGTTGGCATCACAGATGCTCTTGGGGCCCAGATCTACCTAGCACCCCTCTGAGTGCAGAAGCAGATTGGGTTGGGCTCCTCCTGCCCTCCTAGGCTCTTCAGTGAGTATTTCCCAAATCCCAAAGCCACAGTTCCAGACAAACCTCAGCTAGAGGGCCTGAAAGCCTGGACCCAGAGAAGGGAGCACAAAAGGCAGGTTCTGCGGCCCTGAGCTGTCATTGCCTTCGACAATCAGTGGCCATGGGTATATGTGCTGAGTTCCAGCTTCCTGGAGTTGTCTCTCCCCAAGCTACTCACTCGCTGGGATTCTAGGTGTGCACCTTGGAGGTAAAGCCCAGAACCTTGTATGGGCTAGGAAAGCTCTCAACCAACTAAGTCCCACCCTCAGCCCCAGACAGAGTTTTCCCTCCCCCAGCATCCTTCCTTCATCCTGTCCTAATGTGGGGGGCCAGACTAGGCTGTTGCCTTTGCAGGGGGCCCCAGGGACCCAGACAATGTACTGAGCTCCCTGCATTTGGGGCTCCTGCTCTGGGCTTGCTCAGCTGGAATGTCCCCAGACTCATTCTGTCCTCACTCAATGCACCTGGACAGCTCTAGGAGGGGTCCTTTCAAAGCTACCACCTCCCTGTCATCTTCCTCTACACCCCTGCTCCAGAGCGACAGTATTGACCCTCCTCTCTGTTCTCAAATCCAGGCCATGGATGGCCTCAAGAGTTACCCCAGTCCACCCTAGTTGCCATTGCTTGAGCTCTGCAACCTCTTCAATGACACGCTCCAGAACTGCTGGTCTTTCCTTTGGGCTGCAGTGGTGACCTGCGGGAAGGGCAGCTTCTCCTAGGAGGCTTGGGCGCAGAGGTCCTTTCAACCTTTAATGTTGGGACCCTGAAATTCTTTCCCGCAGCCATAGCCCAATGCTCCCGGAGAATTGCGAGGGGTGGCGCTGGCCACTCACTGGCTTCTGCGCTGGCCCTGTTTTCCCACTGTAAACAGCATCTGCTACTGTGCCTGGCTCCCATGCCCCCAGCCCAGCACACCCATTTTTGTGTTGAAGACGGTTGTGTCTAAATGCAGTGTTTTAGAAGTTGGCTGATCTTATTCCCAGCAGGGAGAATGCCAGCTTTTCAGAGGAGACTGACTGTGGTCTGGATGCACCAGGGATCTTGTTCTGGAGAGCGCAGACTAACACAAAAGTGCCTTACACTCTACAAATGATGGCACACAGACGTCTGGTCCGATCTATCCCATGTTCTGTGGACTCGGTGGTGTGCTCTTGGGCCCGGGCCCAGGGCCTTTGCTGGGTCTTGTAACCACTCGACATCAGACTGGGTCCCATCTGGGGAAGCTCCTTCTTTGCCATGTAGGGAGGGACGAGACACCAGGACACAGCCTGTTTGACTCCTGATTCCTGGACTCACTCTGGCCCTGTGACTAGCATGTGACTGTGGCTCTCTGGGGCAAGCAATGGTTCCAAGGCCAAGGGGATGTCCTGAGAGTCCGTCCCTCTCGGATACAGCTGGAAAGCATCAGCAGAGAGACAGAGAGAAAACTCCGTGTAATGAGAAGCAGCTCCATATTCGTTATGTAGAAACCTTTTATGGAGGCCCAAGTTCTTCTGTCCTTAAGGGACTTAGGCGCCTTCCCAAGCTGTCAGTTATTGAAGGAACCAGCCACACAGGGGTGTGGGGGGGTGGGAGGTGGGGGGTGGGTGTCAGCAAAGTTGAAAGTACACCAGGGGGTATCTGAGCATCCTGCCCTAGGCATACATATGTGATTGGTGCCAGGTGAGCAGATCCGCAGGGCTCTCTGCACAAGGGCGCTGGATAATGGGCAGAGACTGTGGAGGCCAAGGTGGACCTGTGCCGGCCCTGAGACAGAAAAAGCAGGAAGGAGCCGGCCTCTGTCCCTGCTCCACACTGCTCACCCTCGTAAGGGGATGGTTAAAGCTGGCCCTGCACAAGAAGGGCCCCAGGGGCACCAGGCAGCATTCTTCTGGGGAAGAGGAAGCAGGCAACCTTCCTGGCTCGCAGAGGTTAACTGGCTGGTGATGTGTCCTCACTTTCCAGGACTCTAGCTGGTCACTCCTGGCCCTCACAGGGAGCAGCCCAGCTCTGTCTTAGAATTGACTTATGAAATGGTCACACAGAGGGGCTGGAGAGATGGTACAGTGGTTAAGAGCACTGGCTGCTCTTGCAGAGGTCCTGAGTTCAATTCCCAGCAACCACATGGTGGCTCATGGCCATCTGTAATGAGATCTGGTGCCCTCTTCTGGCATGCAAGCAGACATGCAGACAGAATACTGTAAACATAATAAATAAATCTGAAAGAAAGAAAGAAAGAGGAAGAAAGAAATGGTCACACAAAGGCCCTTCTTGGGGCCACACTTTGGAGCCCAATGGCTCCACATTCTCCAATTGCCTGTTCCTCTGTATCCTTAGCCTTGTATTTCTCTCTTTTCTTTCCTGACTCAGTCAGTCTGCCCACTGAGATCCTACTGTTTGGCTTCATTTGTTCATGGAAGACCAGTAGACTTCATGTCTCCTTAGTCCCATTCCTGTGGACACGGATGCGCCCAAACCCTGTTGCATCTGTCCCCAGCAAGGAGCATGTTCACTATTTGCTGCAGCCTCGTCCACCTACTCCTAACCTGCTGTGCACTCCAAGTACAAACCCCAAGAAGGTAGACCCAGATCCAGCAGACAGCGCTGGCTCGGGCAGCACAAAAGGGACTGTTGGGGTGGGTGGGGTGTGACCTTCTTTTCTCCCTCAGGGAAGAAAGACCTCACCAGGCTGTGGTTTGGCTTTATCCAACAGTGCAGAGGGTGGGAAAAGGGGGGAAAGTCATAGTACAAACAGCTAAGCTGGGCATGGTGACACATACCAGTAAACCCAGCACTAGGGAGCCGAGGCAGGAGGATCAGCCCTAGTGTCAGAGTGAGACACTGTCTCAAATAAAACAAAAGAAAGTAAAACAAAATGAAACAAAACAAAAAAAAAAAAAAAAAAAAAAAACAAGACAAAACAAAAACAAAACATCCCCAAACCAAAAAAATAAAAGCAAGAACAAAACAAAAAGACAGCTAAAGAGTGGTAAGTTAATTTTCTCCACGATGCAGAGGGTGGAATCCCCCCCACCCATCAGAGGGTGGAACCCAGGGCATGGCTCACGGCCCAGGTGAATCTCTGCCACTGTCCCAAGCCTCCACATTCTTGCTCTAGAGAAGGTAAGATGCTTTGTTGTTGGTGACTTGCAGGTGGCAGGTCTGGGTGCACTCGGCTGCTCTGGGGGGAGATCACACTCCCCAGCACTGTAAGATGGGTACCCTCAGCTCTCTTGAGTTTAATGATTAAGTCACATGTTAAGTAGTGTTTCCTCAACCTCATGGGTTCATCTGTAATTACCCTCCGCATCCTCTTGAGGGGTGGCCCTGTGGAATTAGTGCCAGGTGGGCTATAAATGTATGGGGGGAATCTGAGGCTGTCTTCTTTGGAGTCAGCACACTGGAGGACTGAATGCAAGTTCTTCACTTGCCAGCTGTGAGATCTCAGCCAAGTCCATGCATGGAGCCTTCAGTCCCCTCTCCAGTGTCTTGGTGACACAGAGGCCATCTTGCACGCCTTCTAATAAGCAGAGTAGGGTGGAGGATATGGGGAACTTAGTGGGGGTGGGCAGGTACCAGCATCCCCCAGGCAACACTGGGCACCGATGGACCTTACTGATTGGTTCTCAGAACCCATGGAGAAGGAAGAGATGCGGGAGGAGCTAGAGCATGGAATACCTGCCCAGATGGTGGTAGCAAGGCCCCGACCGATATCATAAGAGACCATGGAGAGAGCAGATGTGTGCCGAACCCTGGGGCACCTGTACCCCTGGACCATCCAGGTGTGGGTGCTCCTCACTTCAGGCAGGAGTGACATCTGTGAGGGAAGGTCTTCTTGACATATGGGTAGCCTGGCTCTGGTTACCTGTCCCACCTTTGACTAATGACCGACCCGACATCTTGCAGCAGGTGACCTTGCTGCCTCTGGTGATGCAAATATCCTTCAGTGTCAGACATAATAAGTGTCGCTATGAGATGAACAAGCAGAGCTTAAGTTGAGTGCAGATTAATGGGGTTTTAATATTCCTAATTTAATCAGTTCTTTCTGTCGCACCGTGGGCAACATGATGTAGCAGCTAATTATTTTTTTTTTAAACTGTGATGGGGATCTTTCCTAATCAATTTCATATTTAATGTGAATGAAGGGAAGGTAGTGATGAATGAGAGAATAAATCTTACTAAACAGACACAAGAGAGATCAGTTAAAAAGACGGCGAGGTGATTTTCCCCCCTCCTATAGCAAATTCCCCAGGGACAGGATGGGGACTTAACTGCCAGATTGTCTCGTCCTGAAAAGAGAAAGTAAAGTTCTAGGGGACGTGTTAGAGGTATGTATGCATACCTGTCTTCATGATGTGAAAGCGGTGAATGCTGATGAATGCTGGGCAGGTAAGGCCAGCCATGGTGACCCAGGGAAAGTGTACTGGTAGCAGGCATTTGTGTTTGCTACAATGTATACTCCTGAGCATCCTGTATCCTACACCTGCTCTGATGTACATTAGCATATATCCCTGTGCACTTAGGTTCATAACCCCTGCCTAGATTCCCTGTATCCTAAAAGAACCAAAGAAACAGATATTGATAAAGAGACTGGCAAGATGGTAACAGTACTTACTGGCCTTGTAGAGTACTGAGTTCTGTTAGCAGCACTCACATCAGGCCCTCACACCACCTGTAACTCCAGTTTTGGGAGGTGGGCGCCCTCTTCTGGCCTTGGAAGGCATTACACGTGTGTGCATTTATCACCCCCCCCCAAAAAAAACAAATACATACACATGAAAATGATAAAGAAAGACGGATTTATTCACACTTTCACCAAGCATGTGGGGGGCACAAAAGACTCCCAGTTTCTCTTTGCCTTCTCTATAGCGATGTTATAAATTTAAAGAGAAGGGTGGGACTTAGCGATGGACAGGCCCAGAAAGAGTGCTTTTAGTGACAGAAGGCCCAGAAGGGGCGTGGCTTATTGATGGACACCCCCAGCAGGTCTTGGCCACGTGAAGACCATGGCTTACTTGATGGGAAGGTGCTGGAATGTAGCAGGAGTTTATGTCCTGCCTGCTCCTGCTGCCCTTCAGCCCCAAATAAACTACATGAGGAATATATTCATTAGAAACTGTTTGGTTAATGGCTCGGGCCTCTTACTGGCTAGCTCTCTCTTAATTATTAACCCATAACTATTAATCTATGTATTTCTACATGGCCTTATCTTACCAAAGAGCACCTGGCACGTCCTATATTCCCGGTCTCTACGTGGCGTCTCCTCTGGCGGCTTCTCTCTGTCTCATCTTCCCAGAATCTCCTTGTCTGGTAACCCTGCTTATGCTTCCTGCCTGGCTACTGGCCTATCAGTGTTTTATTCATCAACCAATAAGAGAAACATATATACGGAAGGACGTCCGCCGTCACTGGAGGGATATGGTTGTGGAATGGCAGCTACCTTTGCGTCACGATGCTGACTCTGTGGCTGGGGATGTATCTCAGTGGTAGAGTGCCTGCCTGGAAAGCACCAAGCAAGAGTTCCATCCCCAGAAAGAGTTTATTTAAAAAACGTTTTTTCGTTGTTTTATTTTTCGAGACAGGTCTCTCTGTGTAACCTTGGCTGTCTTGGAACTCACTCTGTAGATCAGGCTGGTCTGGAACTCAGAGGTTCTCCTGACTCTGCCTCCCATTTGCTGTAATTAAAGTCATATTCCACCACTGCCCAGCCAAAACTAAATTTGTAAAGGATTTTTAAAAAAATTATTATTGTGTATGTTTGCATGTTTGATTGTGCACAGGCATGTGGATGCTTGGGAGAGCCAAAAGAGGGTGTTGGATCCCCTGGAGCTGGAGTTCAAGGAGGTTGTAAGCTGTCCAGTGTAACTTAGGTTTTTCTTGCCGCCGGTCTTGTTCCGCCACCACGCCAGCCCCAAATAACACACAGAGAGGCTATATTAGATATAATGCTGTTGGTCTGTTACTTGTTTCTTATCGGCTAGCTCTGTCTTAATTATTAACCCATTTCTATTAATCTAAGTATTTCCACGTGGTCTTATCTTACCGGGGAGTTGTGCTGGTGTCTGGTCTCCCCAGTCTCTCCATGTTGACTCCTCCTTACTCCTTCCTCTCTCCTCCTTGTCTCCTAGTCCCGCCTATCTTGCTTTCCTATTGGCCAGCAGTGCTTTATTCATTAGCCAGTATGAGAAACACATTTACAGAATGATATCTCCCATCAGCCCAGTGTGGGTTCTGGGAACTGAATCCTGTCTCCTTCAAGAGCAGCAAATGCTTTAAATTGCTGAGCCATAGACTTTGAGTTCTCTTTTTAAATGGAAGCTTCCATGTTGGAGAACAGTTTATGGGAAGCCTGGGTTGGAGCAGGGGCATTGGTGACAGGCTTTCCAAAGGTTCTCGTGGTGGCTTCATTGGGTACTGGAGGTAGAGGAGGCATGGGTGGGGGGGTGTGGCATCCTGTAGTGATATCTTGTTTATACTCCAACAAATAAAGCTTGCCTAAGATCAGAGGGTAGAGCTAGCCACTAGTTAACCATAGAGGTCTGGAAGTCTGTACAGACAGACAGGAAGTGAGATGGCTGGACTTAGAGAGGAAGTGGAAAGGTAGGAGGAGACAGCAAGGTAAGGTGGCTATGTGTTCCTTCGTCTCTCTGATCCTTCAGCATTTACCCCGATATCTGACTCCAGGCTTTTATTATTAAGACCTATTAGAATCCATGCTACAGGGTCCTGGGTAATGTCTCAGAGGCAGTGGAGACAGCCTCTCTTCTCTGTGGGTGTGGGATACTGGAGACACAGGGGACCTGTGCGCAACTCCAGGCCTTTGGCCAGAGCCATTGAAGGTGGGTACTGCTGCTCATGAGATGGGGTGCTTTCCATGAAGCCATGAGGAAGAGAGAGAGGCTGAGATGTGGGACTGCCCAGATCCCCTGGAGGGAGACTCACAGTGGCTCAGAACGCCATAGTTATTAAAGCGATGTCTCTCTTCCTCACTCAGGGTTCTTCAGCCTCTCGCCCCAGAACTTCCCAATGCAACAGAGGCCCGGTGCCGTCCAAGCTCTGTGCGAGGGGGTGCTGAGACCCCCCCCCCCCCCCGGCTTCTGCTCCTTCACCGAGGACAGCTGGACTAGTGTCTTAGTTAGGGTTTTATTGCTGTGCCCATAGGAACTCTTATAAAGAAAAGCCACTTAATCGGGGCTGGCTTACAGTTTCAGAAGTTTAGTCCATTCGTTGTCATGGCGGGAAGCGTGGCAGCGTGCAGGTAGACATGGTGCTGGAGAACGAGCAGATGGGCAGATTGACAGCCAGCAGGAAGAGAGGGTGACATTGGACCTGGCTTGCATTTCTGAAAGCTAAAGCCCATCCCCAGTGACACACTTCCTCCAAAAGTTCACACCTACTCCAACAAGGCCAAGCATCCTAATCCTGGCGAGTAACGCCACTCCCCGTGAGCCTATGGGGCCATTTTCATTCAAACCAGCACTCTGAGCTGCTTTTCTGTCTGAATCTGAATTATACATAAACACAGCCCTGTCTTTCAGTCTCTTTGTTCGGGAGGTCATTCAACACGATCCATGGGATTGCCCTAAAGTCCCAGGGCCCTCATGCACTGAGGAACCTTGCAGAGATGACACAGGGTTTGAAACCAAATCTGCCTCCAGGAAAACCAAAAGCCTGGGAATGTTCTACAGCAAAGAGCTCGGCCCCCACTGCCATGTTTCCTTGATTTTTCTAAAGGCCTGTGCCCCTCTCTGACCCCAAACAGTCACGTGAGAGTGGAGCTATCCCCCATTCTCCCCTAGAAGGAAGGCTTCCTGAGTCTGAGCTGCCTGCTAGCTGTACTATGTTTTTTGCATAATCTCTGGGGACATGGGGTGCCTGGTATTTCCTCCTGAACACTCTTGGTTCTGCAACCACTTCAGCTTTAAGGAAATTGAACCCATGTGTGTTTTGACTCACTGCCTAATCCCTCGTGAGGCTGTTTAGTGAGTGCATCTGAATTTCAAAAGGCTGTTCTAGCCACTTCCTTCCCTAGGGTGCCAGACAGGGAGACTGAGAGCCTACTTGGCCAGCTCAGGGATGAACTAGTGAGGAACCTACCACCCAAGAGACACGTCCACAAGGTAATGTATTCACCAGATCGTGTTCTCAGAACCCTCAACCAGAGAACAAGGCCCCTCCGGGTTGTGCCTGGCGTCCAGGCAGTGGACAATGGGCACTCTGAAGTCTTGAGTTCTGTCTGAGAGTCCCACTTCCCAGAACTTGGTCATTCCTAGAAATCAAAGGACAGAAATTGCAGGACCCAAAGGGACATCTTGTGATGCTAGGGACCTTGACGCCTCATGGACACAGTTCTGATGTCCTAGCACCTTCCTCTTGGGCTCTTATCAAGGGAGGAAGTCATCTTCATGAATGGCCAAAGCACCCTAAACTTCCTCTCTGGCAGACCTCAGCTTCAGTTACCCCATCAGGGAGATGGCTCTGACTCCAGTGTTACTGAGACACGGTTTCTTGCTGCTCCCAGGCCTTGCTTGGGTAAGCAGATGTCTGCCTCGGGCCAGTGCTGTCTAGCTTCCTTTCCCTGAGCCCATCCCATCCCATCCCTCTGCTCGCTCGCTCGTATGGGACAGCAGGTGACAAGCTTTGGGGTAAACTGGCCGTGAAGAACACTGGAAGGTTACAAAGTCTGGAAGGGAGATGATGGGGTATGGCATCAGGGGAGGATTTTCAGGCAGGGGTTAGAAATGCTTGGGTGAGCTTGTGGGTGTGCCTTGGTGACTGATTTCGGGATTCAGGCATTTCCCCCACAGGCTGGCTGCCATAAGAATACCTTTTCGACAAGCGCCATGTTAATGGAGAACGGATGTAGTGCGTGCTTCCCACAATGGACTGGCCTTTGTCTAGCCATCACCGAGTCCCAGGGGCCACACCCAGCTTGACAGGCTCACTGTTACGTGGACACAGCCTGTATCTGCAGCTTTTCAGGGTTGACATTAAGCCGCACACTTGAGGGTCCTAGGGACTGCTGGAGCTGTAGTCCCTGTGAAACCTTGTGACAATCCTGCAGGGGACGTTGGACTAGTTCTGTGTGCCAGGATTCCTGAAAGTGCCCATCGCAATAAAGTTCTGGCCTCATCTCTGTGAAATTATTTTGAGGGAGGAGACCTGGTTTAATTATGCACATAGGGACTGTGTGAATCTAGCCGAGCCCTAGTTACTCAGTATATTTCAGAGTAATTGCTCCTTCCTGGTGGGGGAGGTGACCCAGGGGACCATGGCTAATTTGAATATCAAGTGTGATAAGGATGTAATTAGGAAGGGAATGTACAAAACCCGGCAATACACTTCTAAGTCAGATAAGCTGTGCCCATGGCTCTCTCCTGCGCCTTCGGCTCTCTCCTGATCTTTGCTTAGGAAGCACATGACCGAGGATGTGCAGGGCTCTCGGAGGGAAGTCACATGATTCTTCTCATACCTGCACCTGTTCCAGGGTGTCCTGTCCCGGCAGACCAGTGAGTGATTCTCTAGGGACTCATGCCCACGAGCAAATCCACCCCTGTAAGCTGGACCTCAGTAAAGCAGGAGGGCAGACTGTCTTTCTGGGCTTGCCAGTTGTGTGGGCTTGAAGCCCAGAGCTGTTGATCCTGCTACACTTGGGCAGAGTCAGCCCAGAAGGAAAACAGTGGCTTTTGAGAACACAGTTCGTCGGTCCAGCCCTAGGACACATTCAGAACCATCTACTTACATAAACCAACCCTCTCTTCCTCTTTAACACCATGGAGCTAAAGTAGACTTCACTCCTCTGTCACTAGGGGCTTCTCCTAGGGGCTGCTGTGCCTCAGCCTATCACAGTGAAGGGACCAGACTCTCACCCAGCCCCCTGGTTTAGCATTGGTGACAGGCTGCAGAAAAGACCCAGCAAGAGGTAGACCTCTGACTCAGCAACAGGCATGAGCTTCCTGACCTTGCCTGACCTCCTAGTCACTGGGAGGTCAGAGACCCTCCATGTGGCAAGGAACCAATTAGAAGTTAGCTGGCAGGCTCTGGATGCGCTTTAAGGTAACAGTGGTATACAGAGCATAGCAACTGCCCTGGGAGGGCCTATAAGCCATAGCAACCAGTTGGCCAATCAACACAGGACAGGTCACCCAAGACCGGAAGTGCACCAATCCTGAGACTGTTGTAGACTCCAAACACTCCCCTTGCTCTACCCCAATAAATTCCCTCCAGGTCCTTCTCTCGCCACCCACTGTGTTGAACGGATGGAGGACCCGAGTTAATATAGTTAACTCGTTAATTGTTAAAGACTCTTTGCTTTTGCATTGGGTCTCCTGGTGATTTGGGGGTTCAGAATCTGGGCACGACAACAGCTGTGTTCAGAACTGGCACTGTCAATGGGGCCGGCCCCTACATCTCCCAGTGCAGCCCCCAGCCCCCTTCTGCATCTGAAGCCTCTCTAGGGAGTAGCAAGGAGTCCAGGTGGGTGAAGCCTGTGCCGCCTGAGGCCCTGAAGTGCTCTCCTCTCCTGCAGGGTCCATGCCCCTCCCTCGCTTTTTGAAGCTTGTGGATAGCTGAGGCTGTGTTGAGGGGCACTGGGTCACTCGGAGACTGGGGCAGGTGACAGAGAAGAGGTTTCTAGCTCAACCCCGCGTTAATTTCCTGACTGCGGCTTGAAGCTGCAGCGGGCAGCTTCTGAAGCCACCACTGCAGCGGTCATGGGGAGCTGCTGGCTTGACATTGTAGCTTCTGCATCTACCACACCTGCTGGTCATGGTGAACTGTGTCCTCTCCAACTGTGAACCAGGAGAAATCCACCCCCCTTTAATTTGCCTTTTTTGGGTATTTTGTCAAAGAGACAAAAAAACGAATCGTTTAGACTCTTACCTCAACACAACCCTCACTGTCCCTGTAGGGTCCTCGTGGCCTGGAAACTTTCTTTGAGGTCATTACATGGGCAAAGAATTGGGGCTGGTGTCAGGGAAGCTTATGCCTCGGTGATGACCAGCAGCCCCCACCCATAACCTCCTGCCGGGCCCCCACCACCCACAATCCCCTGCCGGCCCCCACCACCCACAATCCCCTGCCGGGCCCCCACCACCCACAGTCTCCTGGGGTGCACCTGAGTCCAAGCTTCTCTTCAGCTCCTGCTTTGGAGCTCAGGTGCTACATCCCCTCAGTACCCCTGGTCCCCTGGTTGCTCCTGCCTACTCCCCCGCTATGAGTCCTATGGATGCTCGGGTCACACGTGGTTCCTTCTCTCTCCACTCTGGCCCCACATCCCGCTCTGAGGCCCCCTGACTCTCAGCTGTGGGCCTCTCCACCTCACGACGGCAGACCTGCAGGCATCCATCAAGGTCTGTCTTCCAGTGAGGTCAGGGGCAGGTAAGATTTATTCTCCAGCCAGCGTGATTTACTCCCCTCCCAGGAGGTCGGGCATCTGCAGTCACTTTGAGTCTCCAGTCTCCATCGGTTTCTCCCTGTCTCACCATGGCGATGAGGTCCCCCCAGGCCGGCTCCCTTCTCGGCACAGATGACGTGACTCTCCATCATCTCTCCAGACCTTCACCCTCTGCCTGGAATGCACCCCGCATCCAGCTCCTCCTTTGTATAGCTTTTGCGCCCCTGTCCCCACATTGGGTTGTTTGGAGCTGATCTGGATGGCCTGGCCAGCAGATACTTCCTCTGAGCTGTCAACACAGCATCTGGTCCAGTCCAGGCCAAGCTAGCGTCCCTTCTCATCTGTGTCCCTCTTAGCAACCATGGTCTGTGATGCCTGCACACTGCAGGAAACTTCATAGCCAGCATCCTTCGGTCATGCCAGGCTTCCCAGCCTGTGGTGATTGTCTTTGAGATGCCTGGGACCTGCACCATCGTAGGGCCACTCATTTTAACACCGGGTGGTATCTTACACCATTATATTCAAATCATTGTTTGGTTTTATTTCACTTTATTTATGTGTGCATATGAGTTTCTGTGAGTGCATGACACACATGTGGCGAGTACCCACAGAGACTGAGGGAAGACACGCCATCCTCTGGAGCTGGGGTTACAGGCATTTGTGAGCTGCCTTACAGGGTTGCTTGGGTCTAAACTCCGGCCCTCAGACTTGGGCAGCTCTGAGCCATCTGTCCGGTTCCATGTCGTTTGGTAATGAGCAGCCCTCTTGCTGTCTTCCACAGCGGCTGCATGATTGTGCATCCCAGTTTGCAGCACGAGTGGCCTGTGTGCCTGTCCCCTTCTGTGTGCGCAGAAAATTATGGCCGTTGCAAAGGGTGTGAGCTTGTGCCTCACTTCAGCTTGGTGTGGCATTTCCCTAGAACTTCATGATCTGTGGCTTATCATATTGATTTACACTCCCCACCCCATGTATGTGTGTTCACATATGGGTAAGTGCATGTGTATGTATGTAGGCACACATGTTTGCATGTGCATGCAAAGGTCTCAGGTCAACATCACGTCTTTCCCTTTTGTTGTTGTTTTGTTTTGTTGTTTTGTTTTTCCAGACAGGGTTTCTCTGTGTGGCTTTGGAGCCTATCCTGGCACTCACTCTGTAGCCCAGGCTGGTCTCGAACTCACAAAGATCCGCCTGCTTCTGCCTCCAGAGTGCTGGGGTTAAAGGTGTGCATCACTACTGCTCAGCACATGTCTTTCTTGATCACTCTTCATTTCATTTACCCAGTTGGGGTCTCTCCCTGAGTCTAGGGCACTCTGATGTTACTAGTCCATCTCTCTGGCCTCTGGGTCTCTGGTTTCCCATGATGGGATTACAGGTGGGCCCCCAAGCTTATGCAGCTTTTATGTGGATTCTGGGGACTTGTACAAAGAGTGTTTTAGTGGCTGAGCCGTCTCTCCCTCCAGCCCAGGGTCTTTCCTCAACATATGCATCCCTTTTCCTTCCTTCCTTCCTCCTCCCTTCCTCCTTCCTTCCTCCCTCCCTCCCTTCCTTCCTTCTCCCTCCCTCCCTCCCTCCCTCCCTCCCTTCCTTCCTCCTTCTTCCTTCCTTCCTTGCTTGCTTTCATTCCCTCCTCTTCCTCCTCCTCTCCTTCTTTCTGACACAGGGTTCCTCTGTGTAACCCTGGCTGTCCTGGAACTCGCTCTGTAGACCAGGCCGGCCTTGAACTAAAAGACCCACCTGCGTCTGCCTCCCGGCTCAGTGTGTGTATCTTAACACCGCATTTCTCTCTTTTGCTGTTTCTGTGCCCACACATTTTGTATTTGCATTGCACTTCAATTCTAATTCAACTCAACGCTTATGATTTCCCTTGAGGCATAATCTTCAGTCCATGGCTTATTTAGAAGTGTTGTTTTGTTTTTAAGCCTTTGGAGATCGCCTTGTTATCATCTGTCACTCACTTCCCATTTGATTCCTTTCTGGTTGGAGAACACATCCTGTGCGTCTGTTTAATTTCAGTTGTGTGACAAGGCACCCCAAGTAAAGCAACTTAGGGAGATCTATCTTACTCACGATTGCAGGTCACAGTGACAGGCGAAACTGGGCACCTCACACCCACAGTCAAGAGCAGAGAGCAGTGAACTTGTGTGTGCTTGCTTGCGGTCACCTGACTTTTTCCACTCTCCTGTAGTTCAGGATTGCCCGCCTAGGGGATGGGGCCACCCACAGTGAGCAGGTCTCACCGTGGTAGTGTAATCAGAGTAATGCCCCACGAACGTGCCCACGGCCAGCCGGAACTGGGCAGTCCCTCACTGAGATGCCTCAGATGCCATGAGATCATGGCAAGTTGACAACTGAAACCATCATATGCGACTGCAGTTCTTCTACAGTTGTGCAGGTTCATCTCAGAACCCGTGTTCAGTGTTCTTTAAGTACTTAAAAAATGTGGGTCTTGGGCTGGAGAGCCAGCTCAGCAGTTCAGAGCTCTTGCTGCTCTTCCCCAGGACTGGAGTTTGGTTCCTAGCTTCCATGTCAGGTCTCTCACAGCCCCCTGTAACTCCAGCTCCAGGAGATCTGATGCCCTCCTCTGGCTTCTGTGATCACCTGTGCTCATGCACATATCCACACACAGATGCACACACATACTTTAAAAGGGAGGAAGATACCTGATATGAATCTTCAGCCTCCACATGTACACACACACACACACACACACACACACACACACACACACACACGAAGGACCTTTGCCATTAGATTCATCCACTTGTAGAATCCAGGATGGCTTCTTCCCAAGAAGCTCAACTTCAGTAGACAGGGAAGGTTATTTTCCAGATCCTTGGAGCGAGTGGGTTCCATTCCACACACTGTGTGGGAAGTGTTCATCCTGGGTGTGCAAACCCCCGCTCTACTCAACAGCACCCAGTCAGGGAACCAGTGCGGTGACCCAGGGGCCGGGCAAACATGAGAGGCATTGTCACATCCTAGCGGCAGCAAAGGCGAAAGTTCGGCAGACGGAGAAGGGCAGGGATTGCCCCATCGGAGCCAAAGAAGCTTCGGTTGGGGAACCTTGGTCCCTGGGAGCAAAGGACGCCTCCAGGGAGACTGTAGACATCCCCAGCAGACTCAGGAAGGCCGGATCCAGAGCAAGCTGGGTGTGGGGGCTGCACTGGCTTCTGGAAATCAAAGCGTTTTCAAGTAGGATGCCAGCTCTGAGCCAGACACTTTCAACTGTCTCTTCACGGTAGTTGCTGTCCGTCTCTTAGGTCCTTCCCTCCCGTGGGGCTCACTGTATGCTGGGCCATTACCTCACCCTCAAATGGTAGTTAAATCTCATCTCGCAGTAGGCACCAATAAAATGCAGTCCCTCCTGGCAAAATCTCCCTTAACTGGGGGAAGGAAATGCACGAGTGCATGTGAATAGGCCCTGAATGAAGTGTGGGGTCCTGGGGCATGGACTCGGTGATAGGATGCTTGCTTAGTATGTACAAGGCCCCGGATGTCCCTCAGCATCCCTCCCCACAAATACAGGTAGGCTGCAATGTTGAATATGATGGACCAGAGCAAGTGAATGCTTCCTGAGGGCCTCAGCATCTGTAATCTTTCTTGGGAACCATTAAGAATTGGGACCAAGGAGCTGGGGAGACAGCTCAGGCAAGCGAGGGGCCTAAGTCCGGACCCTCAAATCCAGGTGCGTGTAACCCTAGTCCTGGAGAGGGAAATACAGGCAGGTGGCTGGCAAGGGGCCAGCCTAGCCAGTGAGCCCCTAGGCCAGTGAGAGGCCTAATCCCAAAAAATAAGGTGGCTGAGGTGGTTTGGATGTTATTGGCCTGCATACGTTCGTAGGGTGTGGTTATTAGGAGGTGTGGTTTGTTGGAGTAGGTGTGGCCTTTCTGGAGGAAGTGTGTAGAGGTGGGCCTTGAGGTCTCTTTTGCCCAAGCTTCACTCAGTGTGACAGACTGTTTATTTCCTGTTGCCTTCTGATCAAGATGTACCCCAGCGCCTCAGTCAGGCTGAGCCCTCACCTCCTGTGCATGTGGAGGCTTCTGTCTCCACCTCCCAGCATCCTTCCCTCTGCTGTGGGATGCAGAAGCTGTTTCCAAAGGCTGCCCCAGGAATCCCTTTTCCTTGTGGGTAGCTTGGGTCCTCTTCATATTTTCCCTTTGTTGATGCTTGTCGTTCCTGATCTTGAGGTCTGCATCCTGCCTAGGGGGTGGGGCCAGGTCTACACTGCAGCAGCCTGGCAGGGCAACCCTCCTCAGTAAGCATAGCCAGCAACTCACCTCTCAGTGCCTTGCGGTAGACGGGAGAGTCCTGGCTGCCCATCGCTGCTGCTCAGCCATACAGGTTGCCATGGAGACAAGCCCGTCCCCATCACTATGCCAGCGACTTCTCAAGACTGCTGGGAAACCCCAGGGTGCCCTTGCAGATGATGAGCAGTGAGGAGAGGAGCTGAGAATGAGAGAGGGGTCAGAGGTCATTGCAAACCAGGGTATGTTGTGGAAGCTGCCTCCCCAGGGATCATCTGCTTGGTTGGCTGAGGAGCAGTAGGGAGTGTTCTGGGCTCCGGACTGTAGGTGCTCCTGAGAATTGCTAGGGGGAATTGAGGGCAGAGGCTATGGACCTATTTTTGAGCTTGTAAAGGTGGACTATAGTGTTGGGGTTTAACTGCTACTCTGGCTTCATCTGGGAGTGGAATGTACATGGGAAGGGCTCGGGAGGGCTCGCTCCTCCTTCGAGAGCAGATTAGGGTCACCCTTGAGGGGACGCCTGATGTTCCCTCCTGCCTCAGCCCCCTCCCCTTCAGTCCCATCCAGGTGCCGGAAGCACCCTCGGGCTTTCCCGCCTCCAGAACCCTGTGCCACATCGACTTCTGCTCCGCACGAACCGCTCAGTTCGTGTTGTCTTGCTGTTGCAGCAGAGTAAACCCTGAAACCTTGTGTATCTCAGGCAGGGCTCAGGGCCTGGGACTCACTTGGGTCGTTATTACTTAAAGGAGCCTAGAGGCCAACATGGCGCAGGCAGGAGACCAATCAGAAAGTTTGCTGCGGCTGGGCTGCCCCCACACATGTGTATTTATTTTTAAACACGGTTTCCCTGTATATCTCTGGTTCTCTAGTAAAGGCATGCACTACCCACCGCTGGAACACTTTTTAGTTTTAAAGGATATTTATTCTTATTATTTTTAACTACCCCCCGCCTGTGTGTGTGTGTGTGTGTGTGTGTGTGTGTGTGTGTGTGTGTGTGTGTGTGTACCTGAGGAGGCCAGAGGCGCCAATCCTCGCGAAGTCACAGTAACCCACGTTTGTAAGTTGTCTGGCAAGGGTTCTCAGAACCAAATTCAGGGCATTCACTGGGGCTGGGACTGGATCTTACGGTGCTGGCAGCAGAGCTCCACCCCCACCCCGAGCAGGCCACACAGTGCTCTGTCACTGAGCTGTGTCCTACACCTTGGTTCTCTATGTAGACACTGTAAAGAAAAGACTCATATAACTAGACTCAACCAGCCCATGTCCCTGTAAGTCTAGCTCCCCCCGTCCTCTCCCTGGGTGTTCAGTCCGTTCTGTCTCCTTAGCATCCTCCTCCAGTCCCAAGCCCCCAGGAATCCCTCTGCAGGGCCTGGTCGGCTCTTCTACGTGGTCATACTCCTATACACTTCTCTGATAAAGTAACGTTCACATCCTCCTCTGTGCTTGCCCGGCTGGCCATTCTGCCGCGGAGAGTAAGCATGCTGTGCATCCAAACAGAGGTTCCATCTTGGGGGCCAGCAGAGAAGGCCTCAGCCCAGAAGGCCTCAGCCCAGCTCAGCACAGTAGGAGCTGCAAGTGTAAGGTCACCCCTTCCTGCCTCCCCAGGCCTTCCTCCCAAAGCCCTGCGCTCTCCGGACTGGAAGAACCCTTTCTGAAAGCCTTTCCGCCCACCTCATCTGGCAAATCTCTCAGAACAATAAACGGAATGGTTTAAATTGAATTCGCTAGATGCCTGATGTTTCATTTGAAAATACCTAATGGATAATTAACACTTGATAAATAATAAAATTTAGCATCTATTAACTTGGGCTTAAATAATAAACAGTTTAATTGCTTAATTTGATGTCTATTTTTAAAAAATACAGCAGGAAGGGGTCCTCAAAGCTGGTACAGCCTGAGCGTTCTCAGCCCAGCCAAGCTCTTCTTTTCCTCTGCCAATGAAAGCAACAGGCAGGTAACCCATGTCACAGGTGTCTCACGTGGCAGGCATCCTGAGTGGAGAGGAGACTGTGGTGACATCACCTCGTCCCTCTGAGACCCGGGAGGGCTTTGCCTCCACAGTGTCACAGTGCCGGAGTCCTCAAGTCCTCGGGAGAGTCGGCTGCTGAGGGGCAGCACTGACCTGGGCAGGGAGGGGAAGGCTGCCTGAAGGTCAAGGCTTCTGGGACTGTGAGATGGCTCACCAGGTAAAGGGGCTTGCTGCTAACCCGAGTCCCTGAGTTCAATCCCCGAGATTTACATGGTAGAAGAAGAGAACCTATTCCTGCTGGTTACCCTCTGACCTCCACATGTGCTCCATGGCATGCACACGCATGCACACGCACGCATGCACACACTAGGTCAAGGCTTCCAGAAGGGCACAGAGCTCACCTAGAGACCCGGGCTCAATCTGTGTCTGTCACTTGGCCCCAATACGAAGTCTGTCTAGTTATTCCAACAATTCGTTACCAACAAGATCTGTGGTACTGCCTACTCTCTGGAATTCCTGACAGGCAGGCCCTGGAGAGGCACCCTGGGACCCCCAAAACAGCTACACCGTGGCACCCAGGTGACCGAGAGTGGCCTTCTGTGTCTCTTCAAAGCTAGTCCACTCTCCTGTCCGCTGGGACAGAAGAATGACAACCCATCGGGCTGATTCCAACCAAATCACACACCATCTGGAGTGGGTGTGTCCTGTGTCCTGTGGTGCCTGGGAGCCTCAGGGAACCCTGGTTTGGGTGTTGAAGGCCAACAAGGAGACCTCTCCACGACTTTCTTACACTTTTTGGGTGCACAGAGCTTTTCCTGGTCACTCAGAGGAAGTAGAGCAGCCTGGGTGTGAGGCCCTAGAGATCTCTTTGGAGCACGGCCTGGCCCAGCATGGAGGCCACCGGCCAGCGGAGCCACCACAGTGTTCTGTCGCCCTGGTCAGGCAGTAGACGGGCCTCCTGTTTCTTGCCAAGACTCTGGGCAGGCCCAGCATGATGACAGGCTCTCTGTGGACTGAAGTCACCATGGTGACTCCAACGACCATAGAGGACCAAGATCCCCAGGTCAGCCACCTGGGACTGCCCCACCCGTCCCTGGCTTACTGCCTGGCCAGAAGAGGAGGGAGAAATCCCTGGAGCCTAGGGATGCAAAGCCACTAGGAGTGGACTCCTTGGGTTCCTTGAGAGAAGTCAAACTTCCAGGGTGGGGTGGGGAGGGGAGGGTGGGTACCCTGAACCCCCTCCCCCACGGACCCCCATCTCCTTCCAGCCTTCCTCCCTTCAGCTCCCCACAGCCTGTAACCCACTCCCAGCCATGCTCTCCTTGTGGGGTGGGTGTGAGCGGCCCATGCCAAGCCCTTGAGTTGCGGTATTCTCCGGCCTGATGGCAGAGGCCAGGGCCTGTGGCAGCACTGGCTGAAGGTCTCGGGAGTTTTAAATGGGAGAGAAGGGGCATTTCCGATCTCGTTTTCCAGTATTTCAGCTGTGCCATAATCTATTTACCACACAATTTGTGTCACTTTGATAAGCGGCTGCTTCAAGACTGCATTTATTAAAATCAAGAGCCAGGACAGCTTTCAAGTCTCCCAAGGATTGTAATAAATGTCTGAAATTAGTCATCGCGGTGTTTGCTGGGGTGCGTATCCATGCTCCGCCTAGGTGACAAATTCACATCTCACACACATTCTTTTTTGGGTGATGATGGAAAAGTCTTCACTTTGACACTTCTAGCCTGGGGTGGGGGGGACCAGGACAGGGTAGGACAGCCGAGCCTCTGGGCCTGCTGCTCATCCCCGTGAAATGCCTGCTTAGCTTAAGCTCCGTTACAGCAGAGCACAGTAGCCTGGGAGGCCCTTGCCTTCCACCTCTCTCCTCCCCAATCCAATCTACTTCCTATTTCACCCCTGAGCTGGGGCTGCCCGTCCGCCACCCCATCCAGCCACGCCACCCGCCGTCTGAGGACATTGCAATTTTGCAGATGGTTTCCGATTTCCTTTGGGTGGGGGAGGGACGCAGTTCTGCAGAAAAGCAGCCTTGCTCTAGGATGTCACGTGCTCAGGGGCTCAAGCTCAGGCAAGTTTTGGACTGAGGGAGAATGAAGACCATCATAGCGCCAGCAGCTAGTCCTCAGAGCGGGGTGGGGTAGGGCGGGGGGTGGGGGGGTGGGGTAGGGTGGGATAGGGCGGGGGGTGGGGTAGGGTGGGGGTGGGGGCGGCGCTTTCCTCCATGCCTTTGGGGTGTCATGGGTGGTGCTTGGCGCTGATCTATTGCACAGGCCCAGGGCCTCCACCATGGAGGAGAACTGAGTGGATCAGCATGCTCCTGCAGAGATGACCTTGGTTACCGGTGGAGGTGTGCGCAGGGGAGTCAGAGACAGATAGGCAAACATAGGAATGAAAATCAGAGAGCAAGACAGAGACAAATGGGGGAGACAGAGAGACAGATGAGAGAGAGAAACAGAGACATTGAGAGGGGAGAGACAGAGAGGGACAGGGGAGAGAGAGAGAGATTGAGACTATGAATAGAGGTGGTCACTCACATCTTTTTGCTTTGTTTTGTTTTGGATTTTGAGACAGGCTTTCTCTGTGTAGCAGCCCTAGCTGCCCTGGAACCAGGCCGGCCTTGTCTTCTAAAATGTAAAGAGTTAAAAAAATGTATTTTTTGAGTGTGCTTTCATGTATGTAGAAGGAAAATCGAGAATGTGCATGCATGCATGCGTGCGTGCGTGCGTGTGTGTGTGTGTGTGTGTGTGCATGCGTGCGTGCGTGTGTGTGCGTGTGTGTGTGCATGCGTGCGTGCGTGCGTGCGTGCGTGCGTGTGTGTGTGTGTGTGTGTGTGTGTGTGTGTTTTGTATGGGGTGAGTAGGAGCCATCCACCTTGGGTCGTTTTGGTTTGAAGCAGATGGCAAGCCTGGCCGGTGAGCCTGGGGAGTTAGCCTGTCTCCTCCCCACATGGTGCCGCCCCACCCAGATTTTTATGTGAGTTCTGCGGACTGAAGTCAGGGCCTCGTGCTCGAAGGGAAAGTGTGTTACCAACTGAGCTGCCCATGCCAGCTCTAAAGAAGCTTTTTAAGGGAAACGCGTCATAGGCACCTCTGGGTATCCTTCCGACTTGAGTGCAGAATCAGACCTTGACCATGACTCCCTTACAGAGTAGGACTCCTCTGGGACTTAGGTCCATCATTCTCTGTGACAAAGTCCTTTGAGGCTGACAAGGCATGGCTTCTGTTTGTTTGACAGAAGGTCCTGTGTTGCTCAGGCTAGACTCAAACTCGTAAGTTCAGCGGATTCTCCTGCCTCAGCTGTTCAAGCAGCTGGGAACTACAGGCACAGACCATGACATCTGGGAGTCCTCTCTGAAAGAATTCTAAAAGCTAAATTGTATCTAAGTGACTCACAGAGGAAACCATTTGTTCAGAAGTTCTTAGTGAGCAATGGGTAGGCAGAGACCAGTGAGCATTTCCAACCCGTTCTTGTCCCTACCGTCCTCCAAGAGTGGAGTGGGCACGCAGTGAAGACCGTGAATGTGAGGCTTATTGTCATTTGGGGATTAAAAACCTTAAGCGGGATAAAACAACTTGAAACAGATTATCATAGGGATTATCATTAGCAGGGAAATGCTAGCCCACAGGCATTACAAGCCCGAGGAATGATACAGTCCCAACGTTCCTGAGGGCTTTGAGGTACCAACCAAGAATGTCCCCTAGCAGGCCAAGTCTGCAGGTCACTGACAGGAGTCAGGGTCTCGCGTGATGGGGGAAAGTCCTG
The DNA here is from genome assembly GCF_943737965.1 of Phodopus roborovskii. NCBI lineage: Eukaryota > Metazoa > Chordata > Mammalia > Rodentia > Cricetidae > Phodopus > Phodopus roborovskii. The sequence goes on from NW_026125052.1 coordinate 31,220,033, forward strand.
TCCTTCTGTATGTATGTTTCTCTTTTTTGGTTGATGAATAAAACACTGTCGGCCAATAAGGCAGGAAGATAAGAGGGATTCGGAGATGAGGGGAAAGTAGGCAGAGAGGCACAACAGACAGACTGGGGCCATGCAGCGGAGGAACCAGGAGCAGGTCCCGACCCTTCTCCAGTAAGTTAAGACCATGCGGAAACACTTAGATTAATAGAAATGGGTTAATAATTAAGCCAGAGCTAGCCAGTAAGAAGTCCTGGTCACCGGCCAACAGATTTATAATTCATATAAGCCTTGGTGTGTTTATTTGGGGCCGCAGGACCAAGCAGGACAAGAAGTGGCCTTGGGAATGAATTCTCATCCGCTCCTGGAGCGTGGCGCCTGGCGAGTAAGGCTGAAGTGAGTCCCCTCCACCTGTAATGGCAAGGGAAGTCCAGGAGGCTTAGGTGAGGTCCCTGCATGGAGTGGAAGCTTCCAGAAGTCAGGACTTCCACCAGCACCGGGGAGCCCCATTTTCTGGAAGTTCAAGGCATGTCTCTCTCCCTCTGGCAAATTCTATCCATGTTGCCCAAATGTATAAGGTGCCTCCTGGGCCCTGATTGGCTGAATGCAGATCTGCAATTATGGTGAAAAATAGGACCGATAAGGAAAGAACGGTCAAACCTGGTTTGGGAGGAGGGGTAAAGTCCTGAGCCCATCCTGGTTTGGGAGGAGGGGTAAAGTCCTGAGCCCATCCTGGTTTGGGAGGAGGGGTAAAGTCCTGAGCCCATCTGTCCCTGTCCAGTGTGTTGGCCTAGGGCATCTGCCTCACTTCCTCCTGCGTGGTCCAGTCTGGGGATGTTTGTTTCTTTTTTGCAACTGTTGCTGAGTAAACTGCTATCACCAGTGGGTCGTGTTGTCAGGGCTGGAGTCTGCAGGCTAAGGATTGTCAGAAAGCTTCAGGGAGTTCAGGGAGAGACCCCCCCCCACTCCCACCCACTGCCTTCCCTTACCCCCACCCAGCACCTCACCCCATCCACCCTTGTCCAGCCCCCCACTCCCCACCAGACCCTGTCTTTTCCCTACCCTCCACCCCCACCCTCCACCTCTTCACCCCCAACAACAGTGCAAGCCCCTCTGAATCCTCTACCTCCCTTGAAGTCAGCTCCTGGGCTCCGCCCGCCCGCAGACCTGGGTCTGAGCACTAAAGCTCAGGGTGTAACTGCTCATCTTCATCTCCCCACACCAGCATCCGGAGGGAGATGGGCCTTCTTGTGCAGCCTCAGTGGCAGAAGGAGGTCACTAGCCGGTGGGTTTATGGTTTTATAGGCTGGCCCAGCTTCTTATCCGTTTCTGCCCTCCTGCTCCTTTGAGATGTGAAGAGTCTCAGCCACACACTCCAGCTTACGTGAACTCTGCCACAGTGGACTAAGACCCCTAAAACTGTGAGCCACCATAATCTTTCCCCTGAAGTTGTTTCTTGTCAGAAATGTGAAAGCAGCCAGAAAAGCAATCGATGCTGCTGGCCTTCCCTGGCTTCACGAAGCAGTGAGCAGTGAGAAGCTGGCTGAGGCTGGTCCTGTGGGAAGCCGGGGAGGCAGTGTGGGCCCCAGGGGAAGGGGAGACTAGCAAGGTCTAGAGGCCAGGAGACTATAGCTGGGAGCATTAAGTCCTTGTGGTGTAAGTCTGCTGTGACCCGGAAGGGAACCAGGGCCCCTACACAGTCCTTTCTCTCCCCTTCAGGATGTGCTGGCCCGGAGTGAGGGAAATGGAGCTCCATGCTCATCAGACTATTATTTCTAGATTGACACATTCGGGCATCTACGACAGGGATTGGAGAGAGGAGCTCCAGGACTGGGGGCCACCAGGAAGAGGAGGAGGAGATTCCCAGAGGTGTGTGAGTGTGTGTGTGAGAGAGAGAGAGGGAGAGACAGAGAGAGACAGAGAGGGAGGGAGAGACAGACAGAGAGGGAGGGAGAGAGGGAGGGAGGGAGGGAAGGAGAGAGAGAGAGAGAGAGAGAGAGAGAGAGAGAGAGAGTGTGTGTGTGTGTGTGTGTGTGTGTGAAGTGAGGGAGCTGTCTCTGGGACTGGATAGTAAGGGCATCCTCAGCCCACTCTGTGGGAACTGAGCTTGCTCCCTGGGGCTGATGTGGGCAGCTGGAGCTGAGCTGAGGCTGCACCGCAGAGGACGGGGCCTCTTGCCTCATCTTCACCAGGGGAATACCCAGGGTTTCAAGCAGGGCCAATGGCCAATGTGTAATCAGATCTCCTGTTTGGAAAAATTCACCTTGGTTGCTTAAGTAGAACAGATCGAAAGGAGAGGGCTGGGGTGTAGTCTGGCCGTAGAGAACTTTCCACTGTGTCCCAGATTGTGGTCTGGTCCCACAACAGCACAAGAGGAGGAGGAGGGAAAGCAGAAAGGAGAAAGAATAGAGAAGGGTTAGGAAGCTGGTCTGTCCAGGCAAGAGGCTGAAGGCTCAGGATGGCAGGGAGGGTGAGGGGACCCGGGCAGGGGAAGTCAAAGGGTTATTCAACTTGCCGCTCTTAAGATTGGGTGCAGCACCAGCCCTGCTCCACTCTGCCAGGGCCTGTGGCATGACAGGGGACACTCAGGAGGGAGGGAGGGAGGGAGGGAGGAAGGGAGGGAGGGAGTGAGGGAGGGAGGCAGGGAGGGAGGGAGAGAGGCAGGCAGAAGCCACAGTTCAGGACACAAAGCTACAGCTGTCAAGGGTTGATGGGGTCAGACTCACTCCAGAGTTCACTCCAGGACACCATGCACCCTACACATCTCAAGACCATAAGACCCCGCAGCCCTCGTCACAGCCCTCCATCACAGCCTAGGTGAGCAGTGAGCTTCAGTGAATCTCCACCTGCCTCCCATCCTGCTGTAGGAATACTGGGGCTGCAGACATGCACCACTGCAGGGCACTGGGGCTGCAGGCATGCACCACTGCAGAGCACTGGGGCTGCAGACATGCACCACTGCAGAGCACTGGGACTGCAGACATGCACCACTGCAGAGCACTGGGGCTGCAGAATGCACCACTGCAGAGCACTGGGGCTGCAGAATGCACCATTGCAGAGCACTGGGACTGAAGGCATGCACCACCGCAGAGCACTGGGGCTGCAGGCATGCACCACTGCAGAGCACTGGGGCTGCAGAATGTACAGCACCACATCTGGCATCTTATGTGGGTCTGAGGGTGGCACTTGGGTCATCAAGCTTGCACTGAGCCATCCCCTGGCTCTCTCTCCCACTTAGTCTTTGTGAACCTGGAGCGGATTCAGAAGGACCAGCTTGGCAGCAAGCCCCAGGGACCCTCCTGCCTCTGTCAGCCAGCACTGCCACAGGCTGTTTTCTCATGGGTGCTGGGGACTGTCCTCCTGCTTCCATGACAAACACTTTACAAGTGAGCCATCTTCTCAGCCCTAGGACATTTCCCTCCCTCCTTTCTCTACTCCTGGCTTCAAAGCCATCTCTGGGCCTCTGCCCCAGTATTTAGATATGCAGATCAGATCCCAGCCCCTGTTTTGCATGAATGTTTGACCTTGGGCAGCTGCTCTTGCAGGATGGATGCATTCTAGCTGCATTTAATCACCAGGAGTAGCGAAAGCCTTGAGAAACCACAGAGGCCCAATTCCCTGCACCCTGCCTTGGCATAGTAATGAACTTCTGGAAAATAGTTAATCAATAAATTGAGCAGGTAGACCCGGCAGCTAACCCCCTTTGTGAGGTTCTTAATTATAATTGCAGATATAAATTGGGAGGGTGTCGGGAGAGATCTCTGGGCGGCTGGGACAGGGAAAGCTTACATTAACCTCTGGTTTCTTGAGCCAGCCGGGTTGTGCTGTGACTGTGGGACTTGGATTGGGGGAAGGGACAGGACAGAAGAGCTGGCCCACCAGCCCGGCTCTTTCTAATCTTTTAATTTTAATCAATCAATTAGCATGGCGCCTGTGGAATCACAGGAAAACCTGGGGGAGTTAGTTCACCCCTTGCATCATGAGGGGCCTAGAGATGGAGCTTATCAGGCTTGGTCGCAAGCGCCTTGACCCACGCCCTGAGCCATCTTGCCTGTCCCTTGCCTGCCTCTTTCCACCCATGCTCGGTTGCCCTTTGAGGCCTCCATAGAAGCTCAGAAGTCAAGGCTCTGCTTCTGTGACTCAGAGAGTCTGCTAGCTCCACCCACACCATCCAGCCCTGTGAAGATGCCCTTCCACTTAGTGCCAGCCTCCAGTCTTCCTGCTCTTTGGTACCTTAGCGACCCCACAACCCCATCAAGCCTAGCCATGTCCCATATCCTGGGGCAGCCTGGGGTGGTGGATGGTGTGGAGGCAGGGCAGTGGTGCATTTTGCCTGACTAACCTCCAGGATCTCAGGGGCACCTTGACGGAAAGGCAAGGCATTGAAAATGATAAGTGCTTTCTAGCTCTCATCATAGTCACACTTTCTCTGGGGACAGAGTCTGCATCTAGGCCCGCCATTCAAGAAAGGAGTGTTCTTTCCAGAATTCTCTAATGGCTCCAGGAAGCTCTTGCAGTGGGGAGGGACAAATCCTGGCCCTACTTGATTGCTTTTCTGAAGGGACCACTACCCACAAATATTTTCATCAAAATATATACATAAAAAGGGCCAAGAACATAGCTCAGTGGTAGAGTGCTTGCCTAGCACATGCACAGCCCTGGGCTCTGTCTCCAGAGCCATAGGAAAACAGGAACCAAAGCTATTAATAATGAAAGTGTTTGTGTGAGTCAGACATGGTGTACATGCCCCTAATCCAGCCTTTGGCATCTGAGATAGGACTGTGTGTTTAAGCCCAGCCGCAGCCACAAGACAATAGAGCAAAATTGTGTAAGAACTATTTAACGATTGCAGATAAATTAAAATTTCGATGAGGAAGAGCCCTTAATGACATGTAAGTCATCCTGAGCCTCTGACCCTCTGAGCCACTGAGGTGTGGGCTCTACTCTGTCTCAGGCTCTGCATCAGGCTTTATGATCACCAGAGAGGGCACGTGTACATGTGAGTGTGCATACCTGTGTGTGCTTGTGTCTGTGTGTATCTGTGCACATGTGTGTATGTGTGTGCATAATCATGTTGCATCGTGTATGTATGTGTGATGTGTGTGTTCATGCTTGTGTGTGTGTGTGTGTGTGTGTGTGTACATGCCTCTGTGCATGTGTGTGTGTTGGGTGCTGGAGGCTGTAAGAAGTAAGACCCTGAGGTAGCCAGCTGCCCATCTGGGAGCTGAAATTCTCCCTGGCAGTAAATCTCCCTGAGAGGGGCGGGCACAGAAGAAGTGAGTGCAGGGCATTTACAGCTCAGGATATTTACAGCTCTGTCTTTAATACAGACTTCCATAGCCTGCAAGGTCACAGGAATGTAGAGCCGGTCATGCGTGTTTGAGAGCACATGGGTGCCTGCAGGCCTGCACACAGCACACCTGCAGTGGGAAAAGGACAAAACAAAGGGGGCAACTGCTGTCCTCCCCTCCCTCCTCCCTCCCTCTACCCTTTTCCTTCCCTCCCTCCTCCCTCCTCCCCTCCTTCCTTCCCCCTCCTCCCCTCCTTCCTTCACTCCCTCCTCCCTCCCTCCCTCCCTCCTTCCTTCCCTCCTCTCCTCCCTTCTCCCCTTCTTCCTTTCCTCCCTCCTCCCCTCCCTCCCTCCCTCCCTCCTCCCCTCCTTCCTTCCCTCCTTCCCTCCCTCCTCCCTCCCTCTGCCCTTTTCTTTCCCTCCCTCCTCCCCTCCCTCCTCCCCTTATTCCTTTCCTCCCTCCTCCCCTCCCTCCTCCCTCTCTTCCTCTCTCCCTGTCTCATCCCTTTCCCCCCTTCTCCCTTCTCATCTCTGACACTAGATCCCATTATTTTCTTCTCTTTTCTCTTTCTTTTCCTTAACCTCTCTGCAAACAGTTGCTTCAATGTGAGGGTGACTTCTCCCTTCTTACCTTTCTTGACTCCAGACAGTCAGGGAAGGAACAGTCTTAGAAAATGCTCACTGGGAGAAAAGCCCTTGTTGAGTTGAAATTAAATATTGTAATGATATCAAACAGTAGGCAGCCCCACTGACAGCCCTGACAGCTGTTTGTTCCTGAGAACAGCATTTACCATGTCATCGCTATAAGGGCGTGTGCCTGAATTAAAATAATTATGGCGGATCACACAACAAAGATTTCCCAGAGTCAATCATCCCTCACAAATACTGCAGTGGAAGCTTCTGGAAGTGGAAAGGACCCTGCCACTGGAGGAAGCCATGGAGTGCTTCCTGAGGTCCCCCAAGCATAGAACATCAGGGCTCTGGGAGAATCTGGGGCGCCCCCTAGTGACTGGTGTGCCCAAGGACACTGCCACACCTGTGACCCATCCTGCCTTGATCTGGTTAGCTTCTTTTGTCAACTGACAACGGAGTGCATGATGCTCAAGAGAGAGAGGTCTGCAGTTAGTGTTCTCAGCCACTGTACCTCTTTGCAATGCTGAGTTGGACGCTGTAGTCCTGAGTCGTCCTGATGTGCATCAATGTCAGGTTCCCTCAAGCCAAGATGGCCCTATGGGAGACATTGAAGCACACTGTGACTACGACAAAGGGAAGTGTCACCTGGCTGTCCTGGAACTCACTCTGTAGACCAGAATGGCTTCAAACTCACAGAGATCCACCTGCCTCTGCCTCACGAGCGCCAGGAGCAATCTAGGAAAGATGTAGGAAGGCACTAACCAAGGAAGGGCCGTTGTTCCAGTAATTCCAAGAGGTGGCATAAGTACTTTGAGTGTATAATAAGTGATTTAAAAAAAAGGGACCAGGACAATATTAAGTGGAGAATCTAACTTGACTTTCGAAGGCGGAAACGGGCCTGGCTCCGCCCGGGCGATGATCTAAGAAAGGAGTTAGTTGGGAGCCTCACATTGGCCGGCAGAGGAGGAGGACTGAGCTGAGCAACAGACCCTGAAAGAAGGGTGAGGTGAAGGGACACTATTGCATCATTCCTGTGACACCAGGGTCAGCAGCCTAAAGCAGTCAGCCCTGAGGACGAGGGTGGCTTAAGCAGCAGAAATTCCTCTCACCTGGTTCTGACAGATGACCAAAAGCCTTTGTGTGTCCCTGTATACAAGTTTTCTCTTTATGTATGTGTGTTCATGTTCATGTGTGCACATGTATGTCTGGATGTCAAAAGTCCATGCTGGATGTCTTCCTCCATTGCATTCAATCTTACTTTTGGAGGCAGGATTCCCCAGTGACCCTGGAGTTCACCTATGCAGTTAGATTGGAGTAGACTGGAGAGGGGACAGACCCCAGCACAGGGATCATAAATGCAAACTGCCATGCCCGGCTTTCCTTATGTAGCAAGCTCTTTACTGACCAAACCATCCCCCAACCTAATTTCCTTTTTATATGTACTCCAGTCACAGTGGGCTGGAGCCACCTAATGACCTACATTACTTAATTGCATCTTTTATTTATTTATTTGTTTGTTTGTTTTTCAAGTCAGGTTTTTTGTTTTGTTTTGGTTTGGTTTTTTGGTATAGCCCTGGCTGGCCTTGAACTCACAGAGGTCTGCCTGTATCTGCCTCCTGAGTGCTGGGATTAAAGGCATGTGCCACCACCACCACCCTGCTTGACTGCATCTTCTAAGACTATTCTGTCACCGTGCCGGCTAGCTTTTTGTCACTTTGACACAATCTAGAGTCGTTTGGGAAGTGGGAATCTCAAATTGAAAAAACGCCCTTGCCAGACTGGTCTTTGGGCAAGCCTGTGGTGCATTTTCTTGATTGATGACTGATGGGGGTGGGGAGCAGCTCACTGTGGATGTTAGCACTCCTGACCAGGTGGTTCTAGGTGCTAGAAGAAAGGGGTCGAGCAAGCCATGGGGAGCAAACCATGAGGAGCAAGGCAGTAAGCAGCACCCTCCATGGCCTCCGCATCAGCTCCTGCCTCCATGTCATGTCTTGAGCTATTGCCCTACTGCCCTAGATGGTGGACTACAAAGCATAATATGAAATAAACTCTTTCCTCCTCAAGGAGATCATGATGCTTGATCGTAGCAATAGAAACCCTAACTGGGGACATGAGTCCGTGGTATAACACTTTTGTTATTTGTGAGGCCTTGGCTTCAATTGCCAGCACCATAAATAACCATATATCCAAACCAGGTCACTCCTTGAAGCACCAAAGTTTACATGTAAGTTTTAGAAAGGTAGGGATCCCTGTATGTCCTGGTGATTCACGCTGTAACTGAGGGGCAAGCCCTGAACATCTCGTTTGTGCCAGCCTGACAGATATGGACTGTCTGAACAGCTGGTAAGACCTTCTCCTGGCTGGGTCTGGGAAGGTTTTGGATGCTAACTGACATTTAGTCTGTTCCATGAGTAAAGAAGAATTACCCTCCCCAGAGTGAGTGAGCATCATACAGTCTACCAAGAGCCTGGACTGGACAGGCTAGAGGATAACAGTCCTGTCTGTCCTTGAGCTGGGACATCCATCTTTTCTTGCCATCAGATATCCTGGTTCTCTAGGGCATAACTGTACCTGTTCCTGTTCCTGCACCTGCTCCTGCACCTGCTCTTACACCTGCACCTGCTTCTGCACCTGCTCCTACACCTGTTCCTGCACCTGCACCTGCTTCTGCACCTGCTCCTGCACCTGCTTCTGCACCTGCTCCTGCACCTGCACCTTCTCCTGCACCTGTATCTGAACCTGTACTTGCTTCTGTACCAGCTCCTGCACCTGTACTTGCTCCTACACCTGCTTCTGCATCTGCTCCTGCACCTATACCAGCTCCTGCACAGGTACCTGCTCCTGCACCTGCTCCTGCATCTGCTCCTGCACAGGCACCTGCTCCTGCACCTGCTCCTGCATCTGCTCCTGCACCTGCTCCTGCATCTGCTCCTGCACCTGCTCCTGCATCTGCTCCTGCATCTGCTCCTGCACAGGCACCTGCTCCTACACCTGCACCTGTACTTGCTGCTGCACCTGTTCATGCTCCTGTACATGCACCTGCACCTTCTCCTGTACCTGCTCCTACACCTGCTTCTCACCTACAACTGTGCCTGCATTTGCACCTGAATCTGCTTCTGTGCCCACACCTGCATCTCTATCCCATTGGCTCAGTCCCTTTGGCAGCAGTCTTCAATATGGGTACCCACTGGGGATTGTTTAGTGATGGAGAAACCTCTGTGAATGTGATGCCAAAAAGACCAGGACCTTTGCCTGAGCCCCTTCTCGCACTTCAGCTCCATCCCTTCATCTGCCGAATGCGGACCTGAAGCGATGGACCCCTGGGACCCAGGATCATGGACACTTATAACTAAAACCAAATAAACAAGATAAAATGCTCTGTAATTACTCCTGAAGTCATATCCTTGCATTCATAATTGACCTATGCATTCTTTAATCTTTAATGTTCTTTTGAAATTCAGCCTCAGGGAGCCATCATGTTATTGATGTTTGTCATGGTTAGGGCTCTAGAGGCAGTGGTCTTTGGTTAAGATGTCATCAAAAGCAAAAGGCAGTTTATGAAGGCATGGCTTTTACATGTCTGCAAAGGGGGATACAAAGAAAGGGCTGGAACTGCCTGTATTTTGCTGTGTCAGGATGACAATAGTGGTGATGGCATTAGTGACGGTGGTGATGACAGTGGTGATGATGTTGATGGCTGATGGTGGTGATTCAGGTGATTGGTGATGATAATGGTTGTAACAGTGATGACAATGTGGTGATGGTGATATGATGATGGTGATGATGAGTGATATGGTGGTGATGGTGATGATGATGATGGTGTGGTGGTGATGGCAAATAACAATGGCAATGATGGTGATGGCGGTGACAGTGATGATGATGGTGATGATGACAGTGGTGTAGTGGTGATGGTGATAACAATGGCAGTGATGGTGATGATGACAGTGATGGTGATGAGGATGATAGTGATGGTGGTGATCATGGTGATGATGATGATGGTGAAGGTGATAATGGAAATGTGGTGATGATGATGGTGATAGTAACAATAAACCATAGGGATTCACTGGACTCTACCTCCACAGTATTGATGCTGATGACAGTGATGGTGGCGATGATGAAGAAGATGGTGGTGATGATGATGAAGATGGTGGTGATGGTGGTAATGATGATGAAGATGGTGGCGATGGCAGTGATGATGATGAAGATGTGGCGATGATGATGGTGATAATGAAGATGGTGGCAGGAATAAGATTTATGGATTTCTCATCTTGATTAATCCTCAAAAAATCACTGAGGTGGTGTGACTGTCAGCTTATCTCACTGACAAACTATGGCTCGGGGCAATCACACAGCTACAGGAAGATGCAGCTAGCTGCTCCTGCTCTGTGCTGCACTGTGACAGTTGTGTGGGGCTGGTGTTTCTCCTTCCAAGCAAGACGTAATGAGGGGCTTTAGCTGAGTGCGCACATCTTCTCCCTCACCTCCCGAAGATGAGACTGTGGGCAGGCATTTTGCTCAGTTTATGTTGCCACTCAGAGTGTTGTCCAGGATGTTTAGCACGGCTTCAAGACAAAACAAAACACTTCCCAGGACTAGCTGTGAGCAGGAGCTACAGCCTCCTTTGGCTGAGCTTTGAAATGTTGGGGCCTCACATCATTTGGTCTTCTGCAAAGTCAGGCCCTGGACCTCTGAGTCATCTGTGTGTGTGTGTGTGTGTGTGTGTGTGTGAGTGGGCGGTGGGGGATGGGGGGCTTGGGGGTGGAGTTCATCTGACTCTGCCTCCCCAGCACTGGAATTACAAGCGTAAGCTACCATTTGCAGCCATTTTTAATGAATACCTGGACTTGAACTCAGACCCTCATTCGTTCACACTAAGCATTTCACAGGCCCTGGACTCCCCACTTTAAGATGTTCATCTACCAGCAACCGTCACCTCCCATCCCAAGGAGCTGAGCCACCCCCAGCATTCAACACAAGGTCCCCATTTGTCACCCTAGCCGCTCTAGCTCCATCTACAGCTTCCTTCCTGGAGGGCCTGACTTCTGTTTCCTGTTGGCCACATCGTGGTTTCCCTTAAAGAACTCGCCCTGTTCTTGACTCAGGGATGGCAGATGGCAGTGTCTCCGGCCCACCACTGTGGCTTTCCCAGTATTTTCCCTCAGCTGCAGCGTGGGGCTGGGCGGAGTCTGAACTCAGACAGAGCTCATTTAACGAATTAGCTGAATAAATTAATTTGGGGTTCATTTTCCCAGGCCTCTTGCTTGGGTAGGGAAGCCGCCTCCTTGACCTGAAGGGTGAGGCCCCTCGAGGTGGGACAGGACAAGCACATTAAGCCCAGACTGGATTCCATTAAGTCTCTGGGAGGGGACGGGGTTGGGGGAGTGAGGAGCTGCCCAGAGAGCTGAGCCTGTTTAAGGTTAAAAAGGAGAGGGGCCGGCTCTGCGGCTAATAATTCCTGCCCATTAATCACAGCTGGCTGCTGCTGGGGCCTCTGTAGAATGTGTTAATTTGGTAATTACTGAGGAGGGGAGGCTGCTTGAACTCTCGGCCTTTGTCATTATTATTTTTTTTTTTTAACTGAAATATGAAATGCAGAGGGAAGAGCAGAGATTCCAACGAAGATTTAAGCTGGGGAGCCCAGCCTGCCCCTGACACCTGCTCTTTCTGAGCGATCCCTCTGTCCCGCACCTCACTGCCTCTGGTTTCTGCCCCCCAGCATGGGAGCCTTCCCTTGGGTTTTGAGTTTATGATCTCAACACTGGGACACTGCTATCAAAATGTTTCTTTGGGAGACAGGAGCGGAGTCTATGCTCGTAATAAATAGCACAGCAGTCCAGACTCTGAATGGACCTCCAGGCTGGTGTGCCCTGGAGGTCTGGTCTGGTCTGGCAGCCTTGTTTTGTTTTGTTTTTGACACAGGTTCTCTCTGTGTAGCCCTGGCTGTCCTGAAACTCACTCTGTAGATCAGGCTGGCCTTGAACTCACAAAGATCCTCCTGTCTGTCTCTGCCTCCTGAGAGCTGAGGTTAAAGACCCATCTCTCACCTCCTGAGTATCCCTGTACCCCAGCCACAGCTCAGGCCCCAGCTAAGTCACGCTGGGTGCCTCTCAGGCTAAGAAGCAGTCTCTGTAACCCCCACCCCTCAAACTGGGTCATTGTGATGTCTGAGATACAAAGCCACAAGGCCAGGTCACAGCTGGGACTGGGAATCGGTCTTCCTCAGCACAGGCCTGATGGATCGCCACACCTCAGCACATGTCCTATTCCACGCTCTGTGGAGTCTGAGAGCCTCGGGTACTCTCCCTTCAGCCAGGCTCTGGCCCCTCTGATCCTCTCCCTCACTTGGGGCATGAATAGTGGGACACAGAGATCCTGTTAACGTCTCAGAGAAGCTTGGTTGGTTAAGTGTTTGACTGTGGTACATGGGGCCTCAGCGTCAATCCCCAGCCCTGAAGAAGAGCCAGATGTTGTAGCACGTGTCACTATGGCTGCATGGCAAGATTGAGGCCAGCTTGGGATACATGAATACACAAAACCCCACCTAGCAAACTAAGTTTGGGGCAGAGGAGATGGCTGATAGGTGACATCCTTTCTGTGAAAGCCTGGGGACCCACATAAAAAGCCAGGCATGACAACACACATCTGTAACCCCAGCACTGGGTGTTCCTGGGGGCTCTCAGGCCTGGCCACTTGATTAGCTCCAAGCTCAGAGAGAGACCACGTCTTGAAAAATAAGGCAGAGGGCCCATGAGATGGCTCAGCAGATAGACGCGCTTGCTGCCAAGCCTGACGACCTGACAGCCCTGAGAACCAGGCGGTAAGTGGACCCGACCTCTTCACACCCAGTTCACACTCACTGCGACATGCCTCCCCTGACCTGGAGAGAGAGAAGCAAACAAGTAAAATGTAGTTTAAAAAAAAATGTAAGTATAACACAACAAAACGACAAGCAGAGGCGTTTGAATGGCGTAAGCGCTTCTTGCCATCTGCTTCAGAAGCAGCTGTGAGGGATTCCTTGCACATCCTCCTGAAGCTGTCTTTGCACTCCTAACCATATGTTTGTTTATCTCTATTTTATGCACACGACCTTACACCCTCCCCGTGCAAACAACAAATGTCTGACACTTTTACTACTGGTGATTGTGGATCACCTCTTATTGGTTGCATAGTACTCCATGAGGTCATGGCTCGACTATCCACCCCACAGCACGACGGGTGTTCCGGTAGCCGATGGCGCTTTGCCCTTGGGATGTCACCACAGCTGGCATTTTTGAGCCGACTTCTTCCCTCTGTATGTCTACAGACGCCCGTCTGCGGAGCGACTGCTAAAGGCAGGACAGAATTCATTGTCACTGGGGAGGCCCTAGCAAATGACAGAGGAGGTAGTGACTAGAAAGAAGAGGCAACCCTCTCATTTGCAGATGACACATTCTCCCACCCAGAATATCCAGCAGAATTAGCTGATGGTTATGAAAACTAGCAGAGAATTCAGCTTGATGGCCAGGCAGAGGCGCCACACTGGAAAAAAAGACCCGAGGGTTCACATTGCCGCAGATGGTTCCGCGGCTCTCATTGGGCCCTTCCTTCCTAGACCCCAGCCAGAAGCAGTTGGAAAGTGTAAAATGCAGGAACAAGGGAGCTCTGGGCTGGAAAGTCCTCTCCAGAGGTGGCTCTCAAACGTCAAGGGATATCAGAAACACCTGGACAGGTTGTTAAAATAACGCATCCTAACAAGAACACAGGCCCTCACACTCAGGTCTGCACCCAGGAGAGGAACCCGCGTCCAAACCAAGCTTTCCAGGAAGCCGAGGCTGCTGGTCTCTGGGCCTCGCTTGAAGCAACCAGGTCCTAAGGGTTCGTTCTCTGTTTGCAAAGTGTGCAATTTCCCCAGAGCAAGCCCTGTGTGCACTCTTGCACCACAGACAATCTGTTTTGCTGGTTGGATAAGGGGGAAAATACCCTATTTTCTGGCTTTAACATGACCCCCAGGCTCACCCTTGACCATAGTTTTCACGACACCAGATGCGAAAGAAGTGAGCATGAGGTTAAGGGTTCACATTGCCAGATGGCTCTGCCCTCTCATTGGGTCCCACCCAGCCCACCATGGCCAAAAGGATCCAGCCGCTGTCTTGAGAGAAGTGCTTTCCCAATCCAGCTCACAGTCCAGTGATGTAGTTTGCAGCATCCACTGCCCCAGTCCCAGTGCCCCCGCCCTCCTTAGACCCCTGTGTCTGCAGCCTCCCAGCATCAAACTAAGTTTTCAGTGGAGAGAATGGAGAGTGTGGATCTGGAAGCCCCGGTCACGTGTCTTCACTGAAGCCTCACAGCCACCCTGGGCCCTCAGTCAAGGCTTTATTGCCCATTTAAAGCAAGGGTCTGGTCTGACACTTGGGAGATGGCAAGATGGATTAAGGATACCAGAAAGCCACCCTGGTGGTGGTGGTGGTGTGTGTTCCTGCCATTTAAACCCTGCGGCTTCAGCAATGCATTCTGGCATGTCTGTTAATGAAGACACAGAGATTGGGCAACAACTTGCTGCTTCAGCCCGCTGTCTCCCTCCCGAGAAATGCTCCTGGAGTCACGCTGCATTTTCAGATCCGGTGAAGCCTGAGTGGCAGAAGCACTTTATGCAAATGTGCGGTGGGGAGACTGATGCCTGCAAACTGTAAACCCTTAGGTTCCCGAGCCCTGAGCCCTAATTACTCACACTAGTAACATGTCCTGAAAGGAGGCAAGTATTTTGAACCAATGAACTTCTTTTCAAGAAAGTTTGTCTCTGCTTATGCATACAGAATCATAGGGTGTGATGACAGGCCAGCTGTAGTAGCCATGAGCACAGTCCATGAGAGGAGGAAGCTTGTCCACAACCCTTTGTACAAATGTCTTTTCCCCCATCCGCTAGTCTGTGCATTCATCCATCATCCATCCATCTATCCATCCATCAATCATCCATCTACCCATCCACCCATCATCCACCCATCATCCATCCATCCACCTATTCCACTACCTGCTGTCCTTCCATCCATCCATCCATCCATCCACCTATTCCGCTACCTGCTGTCCTTCCATCCATCCATCCATCCATCCATTCACTCCTCCATTCCTCCCTCTTACTCACTCATCCATCATCCATCCTTCTACTTATGTACACATCTATTCTTCTATTCATACCTCCTCCATCCATCACTGTCTCCCTCCAATCATCTACCCAATCCCCATATATCCATCCATCCATCCATCCATCCATCCATCCTTCCTTCCATTCACTTATTCAGCAATCTCTCTACCCACCCACCCATCCATCCTCGGACTTCCTCATCTAAATGTCTACCTTTGTCTACCCAACTTTTCATCCCTCCGTCCACTACTCTACCTACTCATCCATCTCTCCATCCATTAATCTATTCCTATTTCAGCTACACACCCACACATTCATTCCTCCATCTGTCCATCTCTTCATCCCTCAATCCATGTATCCACCCTCTCATCAATCCCTACCTTTACCCATTGCTCCATCACTCACCTATCAATCCTCCTCTACCTGGGATGCGGTGACTAAGCAGAGGAAGGCATACACAGCATGGTTCCTAGTCTTGACAGTGGGCAGGCAGTGATGGTTGTAGCTGGGCTGAGCCCAAGTGAGAAGGTCAGTAAGTGTTTGAAAGCCCAGTGTGGGCTGCCACAGTCACATGCCCGTGTTGCAGGCAGAACAAGCTACCCAGAGAAACATGGGCTCAAGATCTTCCGAGTCTATTAGAATCTCAGAGTTGCTTAGTGGCTTTTGCAGTCATAAGCTGAGAGTCCTGTTAGGGATGCTGAGGGTGCTGAGGTATACCAGATGGCTAGCAGAGTATCCCTTGATCTAAGATCTGGCATCTCCATGGTGTCCCACCCAAGTCTCCCCAGACTCTGACTGAGCAATTATCTTCCCACTTTGCAAACAAGGAAACTGAGGTTCAGAGTATGTTAGTCATCACCAAACCCATGTAGCCTGCAGAGCAGCATTTGAGCTTGCAGAATTCTGAGCTGATTTCATCCTCGCCAGACTCCCCCCAAAAGAGGCAAGGCTTTCCCTACTGGAGCTGGTAACAGCTGCCTCTGTCACCGCACCCCAAGGTGCAGGAGCCAGGTCCAAGATGGTTCATCCACCTGCATGTTTCACATCTGGCCAGTGGGATGGGCAGCGGAGAAGTGGCCGCGCCTCACAGGCTCACAGAAGGGTGAAGCCTCTTTTACAGCCCTCATTTACAGCATCTTGTGCTGCTGCTCTTTGTGGTTGCACAGGGCGACAAGCTGTTCCTTCAGGCCTGCTGTTGGTGTTTGGTCGTCTCAGGCACATTTAAAATCTCTACCTTTAAGAAATCCATGCATCCTTCCAACACAGGGCAGGAAAGTGAGATAGGGTCAGTGGTTTGTTCTGTGCCTGTCTGTAGTAACACTCCCAACGAGTTGGAATTCCAAGTGTTTGGGTATAGGTGCAGGGGCTCCTGTGGTGTGTATGGGGTACAGGGGGCTCCTGTGGTGTGTATGGGGAGCAGGGGGCTCCTGTGGTGTGTATGGGGGAGCAGGGGTCTCCTGTGGTGTGTATGGGGATGCAGGGGGCTCCTGTGGTGTGTATGGGGTACAGGGGGCTCCTGTGGTGTGTATGGGGTACAGGGGTCTCCTGTGGTGTGTATGGGGTACAGGGGTTCCTGTGGTGTGTATGGGGGTACAGGGGCCCCTGTGGTGTGTATGGGGTACAGGGGGCTCCTGTGGTGTGTATGGGGGTGCAGGGGCGCCTGTGGTGTGTATGGGGGTGCAGGGGGCTCCTGTGGTGTGTATGGGGGAGCTGGGGGCTCCTGTGGTGTGTATGGGGGTGCAGGGGGCTCCTGTGGTGTGTATGGGGGAGCAGGGGGCTCCTGTGGTGTGTATGGGGTACAGGGGGCTCCTGTGGTGTGTATGGGGTACAGGGGGCCCCTGTGGTGTGTATGGGGTACAGGGGGCTCCTGTGGTGTGTATGGGGATGCAGGGGTCTCCTGTGGTGTGTATGGGGGTACAGGGGGCTCCTGTGGTGTGTATGGGGTACAGGGGGCTCCTGTGGTGTGTATGGGGGTACAGGGGGCTCCTGTGGTGTGTATGGGGGTACAGGGGGCCCCTGTGGTGTGTATGGGGGTGCAGGGGGCTCCTGTGGTGTGTATGGGGGTACAGGGGTTCCTGTGGTGTGTATGGGGGTACAGGGGTCTCCTGTGGTGTGTATGGGGGTACAGGGGGCTCCTGTGGTGTGTATGGGGGTTCAGGGGGCTCCTGTGGTGTGTATGGGGGAGCTGGGGGCTCCTGTGGTGTGTATGGGGGTACAGGGGGCTCCTGTGGTGTGTATGGGGGTACAGGGGGCCCCTGTGGTGTGTATGGGGGTGCAGGGGGCTCCTGTGGTGTGTATGGGGGAGCTGGGGGCTCCTGTGGTGTGTATGGGGTACAGGGGGCTCCTGTGGTGTGTATGGGGGTACAGGGGTTCCTGCGGTGTGTATGGGGTACAGGGGGCTCCTGTGGTGTGTATGGGGGTGCAGGGGCTCCTGTGGTGTGTATGGGGGTACAGGGGGCTCCTGTGGTGTGTATGGGGTACAGGGGGCTCCTGTGGTGTGTATGGGGGTACAGGGGTTCCTGCGGTGTGTATGGGGTACAGGGGGCTCCTGTGGTGTGTATGGGGTACAGGGGGCTCCTGTGGTGTGTATGGGGGTACAGGGGGCTCCTGTGGTGTGTATGGGGTACAGGGGGCTCCTGTGGTGTGTATGGGGTACAGGGGCTCCTGTGGTGTGTATGGGGGTGCAGGGGTCTCCTGTGGTGTGTATGGGGATGCAGGGGGCTCCTGTGGTGTGTATGGGGTACAGGGGCTCCTGTGGTGTGTATGGGGATGCTGGTGGCTCCTGTGGTGTGTATGGGGGAGCTGGGGGCTCCTGTGGTGTGTATGGGGTACAGGGGCCTCCTGTGGTGTGTATGGGGGAGCAGGGGGCTCCTGTGGTGTGTATGGGGTACAGGGGGCTCCTGTGGTGTGTATGGGGGTGCAGGGGCTCCTGTGGTGTGTATGGGGGGGTACAGAGGGCTCCTGTGGTGTGTATGGGGTACAGGGGGCTCCTGTGGTGTGTATGGGGGTACAGGGGGCTCCTGTGGTGTGTATGGGGTACAGGGGGCTCCTGTGGTGTGTATGGGGTACAGGGGTTCCTGTGGTGTGTATGGGGTACAGGGGGCTCCTGTGGTGTGTATGGGGGAGCAGGGGGCTCCTGTGGTGTGTATGGGGGTACAGGGGTTCCTGTGGTGTGTATGGGGGTACAGGGGGCTCCTGTGGTGTGTATGGGGGAGCAGGGGGCTCCTGTGGTGTGTATGGGGGTTCAGGGGGCTCCTGTGGTGTGTATGGGGGTGCAGGGGGCTCCTGTGGTGTGTATGGGGGAGCAGGGGGCTCCTGTGGTGTGTATGGGGGTTCAGGGGGCTCCTGTGGTGTGTATGGGGGTACAGGGGCTCCTGTGGTGTGTATGGGGGTACAGGGGTTCCTGTGGTGTGTATGGGGTGCAGGGGCTCCTGTGTGTATGGGGGTACAGGGGCTCCTGTGGTGTGTATGGGGGTGCAGGGGGCTCTTGCCTTTGCTCCCCGCAGTGAGTTTCTAAACTATGAGTTATCATCCAGAGCTTCTTGAGCCAAGGGGAACCCCTTCCCTTCTACATGCTTCCAGGCCGGAAAAGAATTCGCCCTAAAGGAGGAAAAGCAGCCAGAAGCTAGAGACCAGCTGCAGGAGGGCAAGGGCCAATGCTGAGGCCAAATGGGTCCCGAGGCCGCCCCCACAGCCCCCAGGACTCTCCTCTTCGATGCCCCCTTTTCCAGCACTGTGGACCTGACTCCTGCCATCTGGGGCTTCTGCCTCTCCTGCTCTCCAAATAGTGGAAACGTTCTGTGATCTCTCTTGATCTCTCCTACACTCCCAACACTGCAGGGGCTGAGGCTCCTGCTCCCCAACCCACAGGGCAGCATCCTCCCTCCCCTCTATCCCTCACAAGCATCTCTCCTTAGCAAGGTTCTTGCACTCTGACATGTTTTCTAGGAGACAGGCACCTAGAACCATCCTGTGGCTCAGAAGAAGCCACGCCCACAGACTCCCTCCAGTGAAAGGCCCTGTACTCAACACGGCAGACAGGGTGTGTGCTTGCATGAGAGTGGCTGCCACCTATCGGGTACTTGGGGATCCTACCAGGCTACATAGAACTAAACCTGGTTAGCGCCAAGCCAAGACTTGATGCTATGGGACTAACAATGGTGTGCAGGCATTGAAGATGGGAAGTGCAGGGACCAGTAGCTCTTGCCCTGCCTCCAGCAATCCAAAGATCCACACCGGGGGAGAAAGACAGTCCTTTCTTACCACCTGAGGCCTCCACCAAGGTTGAGAGGGTCCACCATAGTGGAAAACCCAGGAGGAACTTCCCAGTTGTTCACCCAGGGGAAGGGAAAGAGGATGCAAAGATTCTAGAAGCTTCTGCCATTTCTTTGCTGGGAGTCCTGGGGTCCTTCAGGCTTGGGCCTTTCCTGCCCAGGGATCTTCATCTGCTAGACCCAGGCCTCTTGGCATTGTTAGAGGCAGACCTCCTTGGTAAGCCTCCCTGTGTCCTGTGAAGGATAACTCTCTTCTCTCACAGGCTCAGAGCCCAGAGAGGAGAGAGGGAGGAAGAGAGGAGGGGGGAGGAGAGAGGAGAGAGAGGAGAGAGGAGGGGGAGGGGGAGGGGAGGGGGAGAGAGGAGGGAGAGGGGAGAGGGGAGAGAGGAGGGGGAGAGAGGAGAGGGGAGGGGAGGGGGGAGGAGAGGGGAGGGGGGGCACAGAACAACAGAGGCTGCGGGCATCTGCTGTGCTCTGTTCCTGACTGAAGGTAGCTGGGTCCTTAGCATCCTGACCTGTGGATGCCTCAGGCCTCGCTCCCTTCTCTGCCTTGTCTCACGTGGATTACCTTAACTGAGGGTTTGTGTGCCGCCACTCCCATCCTCCCCCTCCCATCCCCCTCCCCCGTGTGTGTGTGTGTGTGTGTGTGTGTGTGTGTGTGTGTGTATGTGTTGGTATTCTTGTGTGTCTTGTGTGCTTACATAACTCCTGTGTGGAACCAGAGATCCACATTGGAAATCTTCCCAAGTCATTCTCCACCTTGTTTTTTAGACAGTGGCTCTCATTGAACCTGGAGCTCGTTGCTTGGACTAGACTGGCCAGCGGCCACCCTCACCCCTGCTCCACACCTAGCTTTCAATGTGGTTTTGGGGATACAAACTCAGGTTCTCAAGCTTGGGTAGCAGCAAGCACTTTATCCACTGAGCCACCAACCCCCCCCTTTGCTGTCCCTTCTTAGGACACTCACTGAATTCAGCCACCCCCAAATCCAGGTTGACCTCAACTCCATCAGTGCCTTAACTACATCTCCAGAGATCCATTTTCCAACCAAGGGCCACAGTCTTGATCCAAATTGGCGTGAATCTGGGGACACACTATTGAAGCCACTGGGAAAGGAGATGAAGCTGAAGCAATGGGGTGGACCCGCTGTCCCTGGGGACCGATGGCAGCAGTAGGTGCCCCAAGCAAGGCAGGTGGAGCAGAGGGGAGCCTCTACTGTTCTCTCCCTGCTCTTGGGCTTCCTCAACGCAATCCCCTTCCCGAGCCTTTCGCCAATCCCATTTAACCCAGTCTTCCCCACTGCGGGGACATGAAGGTATCTTTTGATTTCCTTGAATTATTAAAGCATAAATGATCCATAAGGTTGGGACTGAGCAGGGAGGCTAAGAACAAAAGAGAGGTTCCCCGGTCTTGGGGTGCCTAGGTTGGCTGAACTGAGGGGTGGGGACACGCCGCCACCCCCTTTCCCTTCCCGTTTCTGCCCTCCCCTCCCATCCCCTTCTCCTCCCTGTTCCTCCCCCTCAGCTGCCATGGAAGCTGTGGCCACAATCGACTATGCCGAGGTGGGCAGCTGGCATGGAGGCAGGCGCATCCTCAGAAGGGCATGCCGTATTTCAAACAAAGAACACACAACAAAGGACCTGTGCGGGATTTGTGAGCATCTGTGCCGAGCAAGATTTATCTAAGCAAGCAGAGGGCCCCTGACCTTGGGCTTGAGAGCTTTAAAGTGAACAGGCTGCCCTGGCAGACAGAACAGAGAGGCACTTGTGATTACCATTATTTAATATAATGGTCCTAAACTGTTGGGAGGGGTATAAATGCCACGAGAGGATTGTTTTTTATTCCTGGAGATGTGGTGTGAAGAACGGTGGCAGGCAGGAGGGAGACAGACATTCCTGAAGGGAAAGAGGAGGGATCAGGAGCCGCAGGCAGAAAAAATGAAGATTCCCCTCACTCTCCCCTCCCCCCTTGCAGCTCCAGTGTTTTCAGGGAGAGGGGCAGGGACAGCCTTGGAGCGTTTGGGGAGTCGAGTGTCCTCAGCTCCTAGAGAGGGGACTCAGCAGGGCTGTAGGGGCCCCAGGGGCTGCCTGCCAGAAGCCCCAGGGCAGACGGGCATCTGGCCGGAGGAAGGCTAGTATGGGAGGAGCTGTGAGAGAAATCCAGGAACTAAGCTGGTTGTGTGCTTTTCCTGGAGTCCCCAAAGTCAACCTGTGCCTCCTCCTGCAGACACTGAATATGGGGGGGGGCAGGGAACAAAGGGGGTAGGTAGTGGGGGGTGACTGGGCCACTATGTCACTGTTGATGCCGAGGGTCCAGGGTCAGTCTACCTGTGCCCCACCCTCACCAAATGCTCCTGGCTCCCCATGGGCAGAGCCCCCAGCGGTCACTAGCTGCCAGTGATTTCCACCTGAATGACGCTCCGATCTCTGCGCAGGGCCCATCCCCCTAAAGCAGGTTCAAACAGGTGCCATCATCCAGCGATGCTCTCTCTGGAATGTGCCAGAAGTCTGGTACCATCAGGTAGCAGAGGTTCAGCACCAGACTGGAGAAGGGGAGGCAGCCGGAGCTGGTTCCCTCTTGGCAATGCCCAGCTAGAACAGAGGGGCTCACAGCCCATCTCCACAGAAAGGTTCATTCTCCCCCCAAACAGCTCAGATGCGCATGCAGGAAGGAGAAATGGAGGCAGGGATTGAATGTGAGGGCCGGGGCCAGGGAGAACATCCGAGCCTGGACAGCATGAGGAAGCCAGGTCGGCCTCCAGCGGCAGGGAGTGTGCAGCATCAGGGGCAGGTCAGGAGTGTGTGGACACAGAGGGACACACCAGTGGTGATGCCACCAACAAACACTGAGGGCAATGAGCCTGGGGTGCCTAGCAGGCTGCCCCACCCACAGGCACACCTGGGGCTTCCGCTACTGTTTGTAGGTGACCCCAGGTCAGAATCAAGTTCCCAGGACTGGTCCCGCCTCCCTTGACTACAAAATGCAGCTGGAGGGACTCACTCTCAGTGTGACTGCGATAACAGAAAAGTGACAGAGGGGTCTTCTCATCTTAGCCTACTACACACACACACACACACACACACACACACACACACGCGCACACACACACACACACAGAGGGAGGGGGAGGGAGGGGGAGGGAGGGAGGGGCAGGGGGGAGGGACAACAGGTAGGTGTCAACTCTGAGCACCAGGACAGTCAGGCAGTCAGTACCTCTGTAGGCCGTGAGGCCCCTAGCTGGCTGGAGGAGGGGCTCTAGCCATGGGAAAGAAGGTCTGCTCCAAAGCCACCAGTCAGGGTGACAGCCAGGGTGCAGGGAAAGTGGCCAGATAGACAGGGAAGGTGCAGTGAGCCTGTGCCGCTCTCCCCCAGGCCACCAGCGCCCGGCATCCCCGGTGGCCCTGAAGCTCCGGGTAGTGTTTGGTCTTTTCACTGCTCTCTTGGAGATGGATTCCCACAAAACCAGTTCCTCTGCAGCCTGGGCGGGAACTCAGGCCTGGGAGGACAAGTGGGCATGCTGACTCCCTTCTACTGCACTAACCTAGGTCCTTCATGCTGCAGTTAAGTGCATTTCATGTTCTGCTGTTTTATGTACTTAATTTATTTTCACGTGTGTGTGTGTGTGTGTGTGTGTGTGTGTGTGTGTGTGTGTGTGTGTATGTGTGTGTGTGTGTGTGTGTGGGCTTGTGTTTGAAAGGTCAGCGGTCAACATCAAATTGTTCTCCACCTTATTCTTTTGAGACAGATCTCTCACTGAACCTGAGGCTCTCTGATTTGGCTAGCCTGGCTGGCCAGCGAGCTCCAGGCCCCTCCTGTCCTGGTCTAACCTCACCCCCATACACACACCTAGCTCTGGGTTCGCAGGCTGTAGCCAGATTTTTCTGTGACTGCTGGGGATCAGATGATGTGGGTTCTCATGTTTGCCCAGCAAATCATTCCCGATGAGCCACTGCCCTGAGCCCTGTTATGCTTTTAATGATCAAGCAGAAGAAAAATGGCCTTCTAGGCAAACTCTTCATCCTATCTCTCAGCCATCAACTCCCTTTCTGTTACATGGGAGCCCCAGCCCAGTGGGGCACTGCCCATGGATCCTGGGTGGAGCCCTCAGCAGTCCTCTACCCTGGCAGAGTCTGGCTCTGGGATCCTCTTCCCCTCATATTGCATTGATATTGAGAGATGGTGCAGGTCTGAGAGAGAGAGAGAGAGAGAGAGAGGAGAGAGAGAGAGAGAGGGAGGGAGAGAGAGAGAGGGAGGGAGAGAGAGAGAGGGAGAGAGAGAGAGAAAGAGAGAGAGGAGAGAGAGAGAGGGAGAGAGAGAGGGAGAGAGAGAGAGAGAGAGAGAGAGAGAGAACCCATTGGCTCTGGGAGAATGATGTGTGGCAATCTTCATCTGGATCAGGTAATTAAGGGATGCCCTGACTTCCTCCACCGTAACACTAGGCGGGTACAGGCTGCACTCTCTATTTCCAGATAATTAAAGAGCAACAGAGCTCTCTCACAAGCTGCTTGGGGAGAGAAGGCTTCTGCCATTAACAAGGCCGGGGGGGGGGGGGCCTCCATTCTCCACACCCAGCTGTAAACCTCGGCCTCTGTTTTGCAAGCTGATGGACAGCTGAACTTCAGAGGCCACAGTTTCCATGCTAAAGCCTTCTGCTGTGTGTGCACATCTGCCTGTCTGTGCATGGGCAATGAATACATGTGTGCATAGGTCACACCTGTGTACATGTGTGTTGGGATAGGACCATGTCACGCATGCTCTTAGAATTTTGTCCCCCTGCCCCGACCCTGGGAATCCCTACATGCTGCTGCCACCCCAGAGAAAAAGTTAAATCACAGTTATGAGGAGAAATCTCAAAGAGGCACAATACAATGTCCCTGGCCCCACCCCCAATGAACTTCCCTTGTCTCTCTGGGTCCAGGGGACTCCAGGACATCCACAGGCCTCCAAGCTAAGGATCTGTGGGTTTCAGCAGTGATGCATGCTCCCCAAGAAGACAACAACCCCACTGCAGAGGTCCATCTGTTCGCGTGGGCCACCAGGCTGCTGCTCCTTCCGGGGGATGTGTAGGTGTGAATGGCAGCTGTGTGGTAGTGCAGCCTGAGGTCAGCAGGGGCCTCGCCGCCTCCCTGGGAGAACGGAGCAGAAGCTAATTGCAGGTGGAGGGGATAGTCAGCTCTCCTGGACTCACACAGAGTATCTGTCACTTTCCTGACAAATCAGCTCCCTCTTATCAGCCGGTCTCCCAGGGTTCCATGAGTCCATACCTGACTCCTGGTTAGTGGATTTGGAACAGCCCGTTGACTCGCAAGGAAGGGCTGGGCAGACTCAGGCTCTGGGACCACAGATGCAGCCCATGGAGGGCTTTCATCTTATTAATAATATAGTGTCGGTTTAACATTTCCACTTACCATGTGTCTGCGAGTGTGCATATGCATGTGTGTGCACGAGTGTGTGCTCAAATGCATGAATGTGCAAGTGTGTCGTGGTGTATTTGTAGAGGTCTGAGCACAGCTTGTGACAGTCGGGTCTCTCCTTCCTCAGTGTGGCCTCCCATGCTCAAAATCAAGTGACAGTGAGCACCTTCGCCCGCTGAGCCGTCGCTGTGGCACTAACAAGATGTCAAAGAACAAAGCTTTCCCGAGAAGAAATCAGTTTGTCAGTTTCCCCAGAGAGTCCTAGCCTCTTGCATTTTGCCCCATGGCGGTAACTGCTCTCGATATCTCCACCCCTGGTCCTTTCTTCCTCATGTTCCGTGGCCCCGGCAGACACATTCAGGTCTACGACCAATTCCAAACTAGTGCTGTATGTAGGAGTTTTCATTTTCTTTTTTCCTGTGTGAAAATTTCATTGTTCTAATGCCAAGCACTGGCAAGGCTGTGCCTCCCCTTCATAAATGCCTGGAAAGTTTCTGAGAGCGAATCAATGGCACACATGCTATCTCTCTTCCAAAACTAGACTCTGTTGTGTTCATCTATCCAAGCACATCTCTTTTCCTGTCTTCACAGACTCAGGGCCTCACCCTTACCAGGCAGGCACGGTACTTGAAATATTCTGTCCCACTAGCCAGCTCCCAAATAACCACATAGAGATTTATTATTAATTATAAATGCTCAGTCATAGTGTTTCTAACTAGCTCTTATAACTTAAATTAACCCATTTCTATCCATTTACCTGATGCCACGAGGCTCATGGCTTGTTACCTCATCTTGTACGCATCCTGTTTCCTCTGGGTCTGGCTGGGGACTCTGCCCTCCCTCATCCCAGTGAGCTCTCTTCCTATCTCCAAGTCCCTCCTTACCTCTTCCTGCCTAGCCATTGCCCATTTAACTCTTTATTAAACCAATGAGGCTAATACATTTTCATACAAAAACACTGATCCACAGCGTCACCCAGAAGCCCCAGCTCCCAACACCTCCACCCTGGAATCCCGGCTTAACACACAGATGTAGGGTGATGCAACACACCGAATCTGTTACATCCTGCCATCCTTACTCCAACAGAGGCTGTCATGACTTACCGTTACTCACGTCACAGAACGGTGCCTCAGGGTTTCTATTGCCGTGAAGACACCATGACCACAGCAACTCTTGTAAAGACATTTCACTGGGGTGGCCCACTTACAGCTCCAGAGGTTCAGGCCATTATCATCATTGTGGGGAACATGGCGGCGGCGTGCTGGCAGATGTGGGGCTGGGGGAGGAGCTGAGGGTCCTGCATCTTGCAGGCAACAGGAAGTCAACTGAGACATTGGGCAGTATCCTGAGCATAGGAAACCTCAAAGCCCTCCCCTGGAATGACACACTTCCTTCAACAAGGCCACACCCACCACAATACAACCACCGCCTGAGATTATGGGGATAATTACATTCAAACTGCCACAAATAGGGACCCTTGTGTCAGGCGTGGTGTATATTAGACTGGAGCTTGTGTATCTGAGGTCACTTGGTGGCCTCACACTTGCCATGCAGTTGAAGATGATTTTGAGTTTCTTGTCCTCCTGCCTCTACTTCCCCAGGGCTGGGATTGCAGGTGTGAATTATCATACCCAGTGTATGTGGTGCTGGAGGCAGAACCCAGGGGCTTCCTCTGTCCTAGGACAGCTGAGCCACACCCCAGCTCCTGTATGCGACTCTGTTGTAATTTAAAAAGTGGCATTTGACAGAGCTTGAGTGGAGGATTTTTTTTTAAAAATTGGGGGAAAGTGAATGGGAAAAGGGGGGGGGAGAGACAAGAGAGGCAGAGAGAAACAGTGTGAGAGAGGAGAGACAGAAAGGCAGAGAAGGAGGGGGGGCAGAGGAGGGGGCGGGGCCCTTTTGAAAGGGAACATAGTGAATGTGCACAGGTGGTGCTCTTAGTGGCTGCAGCTGAG
Organism: Phodopus roborovskii; assembly: GCF_943737965.1. Taxonomy (NCBI): domain Eukaryota; kingdom Metazoa; phylum Chordata; class Mammalia; order Rodentia; family Cricetidae; genus Phodopus; species Phodopus roborovskii. Next base: position 31,246,714 of record NW_026125052.1, read on the forward strand.
GGCGTGTCCTATAACCTCAAGGACAGGCCAGTGCAGATGCCTGAATACTAGCACTTGCTTAATTCCTCATGGTTTTATGGTCCACCTTTTGTAAAAATAACTAAGCCAAGATCAAGGTTCTGAAGCCATACTGCGTAGCCATTCCAGCATTCCAGCAGTGTGTGCAGATGCCATGTGGGAGGAGCAGCAGAGGGGATGGGGTGTGTCCAGGAGCAGAGCGTGTGCCTCACCCTGGCCAGTTCCCATCCAGATAGCAGAGACTAGAGGCGGCACCTCGCAGAATCGGGTCTCGGGCACCTGGCTTCGCGCAGGGCCCCTGCTTTGGCTCGTTTGCCCCGATCCTTCACACTCTTTCTAGAACACTGTAAATCCTTCTGCTTCTGGCCTTACGCCCTACTTCTCTGTCAGCTCTGAATATCCATCAGTGCCACAGCTCTCCTGGACAAGGGTTTAACCAAATCATGAGTTTCCTGCATCCACTTCCCGGCTCCCTGACAATAGCAGACATCACTAATCAATCACAGCACCCTGGCTGTTCCAGCATCCCAAGCCTCCCTGATCTTTTTCAATAAAGGATGGCCTCTGGCAGTCTAGGATCAGCATGAGGAATGAACTCCATTTCCCATCCTGGTTTTTATCTTTCCTTATATATTTTTTTATGCTTAGCCGCACTCTGGGTTGAGGTCCAGTCAAGTACAGCCTGTACCTGGAATGTTCCTCCCAGAGCAAGCCCTGGGCACACCTTGAGTACACATCTTCCTATCGGCTCACCCCAGGACCTGGCACAGGCCCCTGCACAGCATCTAGAATCTTGTGCAGGTTCCAGGCTGAGCAGGCTGCCTGGTCCCAAGGCCACCAGTTTAGTATCCTTGAAACTGAGATCTGGAGTCTTTGCAGGTCTCCTGCTTCCCTGCCTTACACTTGAACTTGCCTCCCCCTTCCCTCTCCTGGCCTCATACAGCTCACATCGCACAAATAATCAGGATGTGTTTTTAGTCACATCTGTCCTTGCCCCTACCCTGCTGGAGATCCTGGCTCTTTGGCCTTAGTTTTGCTCATTACCCATCTCTAGAACCTCCTACAGTGCCTGGCACCCAGTGGGGAGTCAGGATCTCTTGATGTTGAGGGCACCTCCCTGAATAAGTCTCAGCTCTCCCGTCTCGGCTTCCCCCAGGGACCCGATGCTGCTAGGAGCTCTGATTGGCAGGTGCATACGGCTTGGATAAATTGGAGCGGGGAAATGTGTTCACACTTGCTCACTAAGCTCAGTCTTCTTGGCAACCTAATGGAGCTGGGGAGGTGGCAGGGGTTAGACAGTGGGAGGGGTCTTGGGCTCAGGGTAGGAGTGCGGCCAGGCCTGGGCTTCATGCCTGTCCCGGGGCCATACTTAGTATGCAAGGACTCTGAAGTGCAGGGTCACCCTCCTTTGTCCTTGTCTACAACAGAGACTTTGCCTCCGCTCTGAGCACTTCCCAGAGACATTGTAAGGTCACCATGTGTGGGCCCCATAATTCCATAAGCTCATAGGGAGCGGCACTATTAGGAGGCGTGACTTTGTTGGAGTGACCTTGTCGGAGGAAGTGTGTCACCGTGGGGGCGGGATTTAAGGTTTCCTGTGATCAGGACACTGCCCAGTCTCATTTGACTTCCTGTTGCCTGCAAGATGCTTGACTCTCAGCTTCTCCTCCAGCCCCACATGCCGCCACACTCCCCGCCATGATGGTAACGGACTGAACTTTTGAACAGTAAGTGACTCCCTTAATTAAATGTTTCCTTTGTAAGAGTTGCTGTGGTCATGGTATCTTCACAGCAATAGAAGCCCTGCTAAGACACTGTGCAAAAATATGTCTCATGAAACTAAATCAAGCGCCTGTGAGCCCTCGGGGAAAGAACATTAGGGCAAGATTTCAGGTCATGCTGCCTCTGAGGCCAAACTCTCCTCGGAATCGGTAAGGTAACCCGAGGCAAGGTAGACTGATCACCATGCAAAACCACGCAGGCCCGGATGTATGAGCTGTGTGGGGCAATGATCAGACCTCCCAAGAGGAGTATCTGCTCCAAGGTCAATGGCCCAGGGTCTACCCAGCGCCTATTGATTCTTATATTAGTTTGTCTCCCCGTGGCGGTGATGGAAATCTACTGAAGCGACTTCAGGGAGGCACGATTTACACTGGCTCACAGTTCAGAGAATCAAGGCACTGCTGGCAGAAGGCAAGGCGGCCAAAGCCCGTTGGTTTGTGGCAGAGAGAGTGTGAGGCTGCTGGTCACATCATGGAGACAGACAGCAAACAAGAGGTAGACCAGAACCCAAGAAAACGTACCTGTCAAAGCCCTGCTAGCCTGTCACCGAGCTAGTCTCCATACCCTTGCAGCTTTCCAAATAGCTCCACAAGCTTGGGGCCAAATGTCCAAGCCTGAGTCTGTGGGCATGCAAACCACAGAAGTTCTCAGGCGTGTGTGTCTGGATGAAAACTTTGGAGCTTGCATTTCCTCAGATGCTGTAGGATGGCTTCTAATGGGCCTTAATAAAAACCCAGAGTCAGATATTAGTGAGGAAAGCTAGAAGATCAGAGAAACAAAGCAGCCAGCCACTAGCTCTGGGCTGCATGACCAACCGTCTCCATTTCCTTCTCTGTTGGGTAACAAGGCGATGGCTGTCATGAGGACAAATGCAGGCTTACACCCAGGCCCAGGCCCTCAGGGTGCTAGTCTCTGCTCCCCCTTTGAAAAACAGAATACGTGAAAGGCCACTAACCTGCGTGTCATGCCAACAGCTGGTCCTGCCGCATTAAGTTGGAAACAGCCATGTTGCAGCTTGTCACACAGCTGCCTCTGCGGCTGCTGGCACAGGCCGCCCAGAGCTGCGAGTCCCATGCCAAGCGAGCAGTACCTCAGTGGAGGAGGACATCTTTGTTTCCTCACCTCCAGGGACCCGCACGGCAACAGGGCAAGCCGGGTAGTTCTCCCTTTGGAAAAAGACACAGTGTGCCCTGGAGATTTCCCAGTGTCTCATCGTTATCTGCCTTCTGCAGAGAGAGGCGCATCTCTCTCTGCAGAAGTCTACATCTCATGCCACTCTGGCGTGTGAGTCTGCCAGCTGTGGCTGCTGAGCGACCTTTGGTATTGGAGGTGGCACTCGGACACCTGCAGGATGAGACACGTGTGTGAGTGCCCACGCTGGAATCTGAGACTCAGGAAACCTGAGGCACCTGTCCCGGATCACCCAGCCAGAGGTCTGGTTCCCAGTTCTATGTGCCAATCTCCACCCTGTCCAGAGCGGTCCCATTCCACTCTGCTGGGATTCCTCCTCCCAGCCTGCTCAATGCTTTCATGGTCATGCCCCTGCCTCTGTCTCCTTGACCATCATTACAACCCTCAGTGCCAGGGATGCAATATTTGGGGTACCAGAGAAAGCCCCTCCCTCCCCACTCAGCTCAGGGACCACGTTAGTCAGTCAGCTCTAACCAATATCTGAAATGGGTCTAGGGAGATGGCTCAGTTGGCAAGGTCCCTTCTTTTAGGAGCAGTTTTCCCCACCAGCCCGGACCCAGAGCTGCGCCAGCCCCACATAACGCACAGAGACGCTGTATTAGATATAAAGCTGTTGACCTGTTACTAGTGTTTCTTATTGGCTAGCTCTAGCTTAAATATTAACCCTTTGCTATCAATCTAAGTGTTGCCACATGGTCTCATCTTACCGAAGAGAAGGCCCGGCGTTCTGCTTTCTCCATCTTCCATCTTGACTCCTCCTTCCTCCTCCTCTTTCCTCCTCGTCTCCTAGTCCCACCTATCTTGCTATTGGCCAACGGGGCTTTATTCATTAACAAATACAAGAAACATATTTACAGGATGACATCTCCCATCACCCTTCCATGTAAGCATGAGGACCTGTGTTTCATCCCAACACCCATGTGAGAAAAGGGGGGAGGGCTGGTCTTGGTGGCGTGCTGGGAAGCAGAGTCAGGAAGATCCCTGGGGCTCATTGGTTAGCCAGCCCCACCTGCTTAGTGGGGGGGGGGGGAGGCAGAGAGTGCCTGTGGACAACACCTGTGGGTGGCCTCCGATCCATATGCACACACACACATGTGCACACACACACACACACCCATGCAAACATACAAACACCAGAAGGACCACAATATTGGAGGGTGAAACACCTGCCATGTCTTTTCTATCCTCACTGTTCCGCCTAACCTAAGAGCCCGGCTCCCAGGGCCCCCTAGGACCCTCTTCCCAGCCAAAGTCACCTCCACCTCCCACCTGGTCCTCACACCTGTCTTAGTCAGGGTTTTCATTGCTGTGAAGAGACACCAAGATCACAGCAGCTCCTCTAAAGAAAGCATTTACTTGGGGCTGGCTTACAGTTCAGAGGTTCAGTCCGTGATCATCGTGGTGGGGGGGGCGTGGCGGTATGCAGGCAGACATGGTGCTGGATGAGAGTCCTAAGTCTTGTAGGCAACAGGAAGGTAACTGCCACACTCAGCAGTACCCTGAGCATAGGAGACCACCAAACCTGCCACACACAGTGATACACTTCTTCCAACAAGACCACACCCACTCCAGCAAAGCCACGCCTCCCAATAGTGCCACCCCTATGAGATTATACAGGCCAATTATGTTCAAGATTACCACATAAAAGTAATAAGGGAGGGGGAAAGAGACAATACTAAGAAAGAAGATTTAAACTTTTTCACCTCAAAATAAAAATAGGCAAATGAGAATTAGACAAAGGTAAGAAGATAAAACAAAAACAAGACATTTTGAAAAATATAATATAGACATGTTTTAAAAAAGAGCTGGTGTGTCTTGATCCTGGGTCTTCTATCCTTGGGGTGCAGGGGAGTAGTGGGCTACAGTCTGCTGTTGCTCCCTCTGCTCCTGCTTGGGCTGGTGCTCTGTGAAGGTGGGGGGTGCTCTGTGAAGGGGGGTGCTCTGTGAAGGTGGGGGCTGTGCCAGCCAAAGGCATGTCAGCATTGGACGGTATTCACTTTGGAAGCTTCTCTTTCTCTGTGTTCTAACATCCCCCAGTCCTGGAGGCCAGATCTGGGTCCAGAACTCTTAGTCCCTCCCAGTAGTGGACTAGAGGCTACAGGGAGGCAGCTCCATAGGCCAAGCAATCCACCAGCTATTGACATGAAGCTGGGCCACCTTGCCACAGGGGACGGACCATGGACTACAGAGCCTGCCCCAACTCAGCTACCTCCCAAGGCGATGATGCCTCTGTATCACTCATGGATGATCCCTGGGAAACACATCGCCTCCCTACCTGCACTGACTTGGAGGATTCCCGTATCAGATTGAGAAAGGGCAGAGAGGCAGAGAAAGCCTCAGGAACATGAGAAGAAAAGGAAACATCTCAGGAAGAATCTGGATGAAGCCTGTTGCTAACAGAGCTGTAAGAGCTCACCCCTGCTAAGTCCTGTCTCCTTTCCAGCTACAAACCTGTAGTTTGCTCAGAATCTCTCTAGAAACTCCATTTACAGGGAACAGACATGGGCTGAACCCCTCCTCCAAGCCTGGTGAGTCCCGGCTTCACCTTCTAGGACTATGATGTCCTAGCTCAAGAGCCACCTTGCCCAAATGAGAGAGAAAGGAAAGAGGGCATTACTTAGCATAACTTGAGAGACACCAAAATGCCCCCTCCCTCCCCACGCCTCTCTCTATCAGAGTATAGTCCCTCTCTTGCCGCCTTGACTCCTCCCACTCATGGAGTCACACAAAGGTCACTTCCAGCCCCCCTTCCCTAGGAAGCCCTCTCTTCTTGTTCTTATGACGCCACTAATGCCATCATGGGGTTCCACTCCACTCCGTGACATTGTCTAACCCTAATGGCTCCCAAAGGCCATCACACCTGCAGATGCTGTCACCATAGGACTGTGAGGAACATTTCCCCAGCGTGTGGAAAATCTGGTGGAAAATCAGGCCACAGTGGGGATGGAGACAGCCGCCCTCCAGCTGGCCTCAGCTCAGTGGCTTCATGAAGAGCTCTGACCTGTTCTTGTCCATCCCGAGTCACCTCTACAGGGGCCAAAACCAGGAGAGCTGACCCTCTGATGTCCCTGGGGCAGGCGACAGAGAATCAGTTCTTTTATCTTCCAAGACAGAGGGGTTCCCTGAGCTCCACCCTGGGGGGGGGAGGAAGGGGAGATGCCCCAGAGTAAAATGGATCCCTGTGCTCTGGGCGTTTGAACACCCATATGGCTGTTCATTGGGCATCAGGTCTGAGCAAACAAAAGGGCTTGTGAACAGAGAACCCAGTAGGGTGTGGAGTTCTGGGTAGAGAAAGCTGGGAAATTGATGGGACAGGTCCTTCCCAGCCCTGACCCTGCCATTTCTTCAGGCCACAGGTGCTCAGAAAACTTGCAGCTAGGATGGGGGTTCAGGGAACGGTCCTGGTACAAAGAGCTGACTGCTGCTTCCAGAAACATCTCCAAGAAGACTATGCATCACTCCTAACCCAGAGAGCGAGGCCATGTGTAGAGCATTGTCCTCTCTCCCCATTGCCTCTGAGGAAGGCCATGAGGCAGCACTGTGATCATGAGCCTATCGAAAACCATTTCCTGGGGCTTTGATCAGCCTCCCTGGGGAAGCCTCCAGGACACAGAAAAGGGCGTCCAAACTCCCAGTTCCAGAGTCAACTCTCGTTTCAATCAAGAGGCCCCCAGCTCATAGATTTAGATTCTTGGGGGTTGCGGCTTTTCTTCTTAAGAACTGAGCTGCCCCATTGCCTCTTTGAGGCCCCAGGAGTCTAAACAGAGACTGTTTCCAAAGGGGTGGAGAGGAGGAGCCTCTGCCAAGCCCCAGGGACCTGGCTTTGGGAGGGCTGATCTGCCATGCTCATCCCTGGGTGGCTGTGAGCCAAGCATCTTCTGGCCTAGACAGCCTCTGCCCTGAGCATGGTTCTGGCCCCACGCCAGACCCAGACCCCATTTGATGGCTAATGCTAGAGGCTGGGCTGGGGGTGGGGACAGCCAGACCCCTCTGAGTTTTCCCAGGACATCCTCTTAGAAAACCAGCTACCTCAGGCTCCACGCTCAGCCCCTCCTCTCACTATTGCTGATGGAGACCTCCTTGAACCCTGCCAGCTCCAGAGCCTTTTATTCCAGGGGTGCAGTGGGTGGAGGCATTTCCAGCTGCCCCCGCTCCTCGGGGCCCATCTTCTCCTGTTGTTCTTGCTATGTTGATTTGCATGCCATTTTGCTTGTGGTCTCCATGGCAACAACCACCAAATGGCCTAGGGATAATGGAGGGACTCTGGGTGGGGGGGGGGAGCCTCCTGAGTGGTTTTGACTTCAAAAAATGAAAACAGTGATTCCGAGGCATGGTTGGCACAGAGTGGCAGCCCTTCCCCCGCCTGCAATCGCTCAGTGCCCCTCACCCAAGGTTTCTTTCTAACACACGAGGAGGAGGGCGCGCGGTCTGGAACAGGAGCCATTGCATCTGGCTTCAGAACAATGGAAAGAACCAGAGAAAGCAGAGGAGGCCAGAGGAGGGAACCCTTAGGGCAACCAGCGCCTTCTGGAACCATCTGTACCTTCCAGAATAAATCTCCCGCCACCAACTCTCCTCCTCCAGCCATCTTTGTTCTCTCTCCTGCCACTTCCCTCTACCCTCCCCATCTCTCCTCTCCAAAACAAGGAAGAGAAAAATAGAAGCATGACTTCATGTCTTGGGGACTAGCTTCCGGGTCGCCAATCTAGAGGAGTCTAATTGTTCACATATGTCCAGCCCTGGCTGTTTACAAAGTGTGTTCGCAGCCGTGAACCCCAGCCCTTGAAAGGCCAGGGAGCTAGGATGAGGATTATTCCCCATCTTAAGATGAGCAGACAGCAGCTCAGGGCAGTGGGTGCTCAGGCAGAGGGGGGACCCGGGCCACCCAGCTCTACTGTTCTCCAGAGGGCTGGGACTCTGGCTTCCAATTTATGCAGTTAAGTGGACCCGGCTTTCCTCTTGGTCCATCCCATGGAGTTTCTCTCACTAACTGCTCTCCCATCCCCAAGGCTCTGTGGATACCGGAGGTCTGTTCCCATCGCCCTGTGACCCCACGACGCTCAGCTCTGCTGCTGGCCTGACTGACTATATCTTCTTCATTTCTTTTCTTTCCTTCAGTTACTCCTTTCTGCGGGTGCACTGGTTTCTAGAAACATCAGGATTGCTCAGTAAACATGTTTGTGACAAAGGACCAAAACTACCCCAAACAACAGCAAGCCTCACGAGACAGCTGACCCGTGATGGTCACTAAGAACAGTGGGAGCTGAGGCTACACCCCAGCCCAAGAGTACTCATTTCTGTCCCCTCAAGTGACAGCAGGGATAAGGACTTCCTCAGATCCACCCCAGAAAGTCCTAAGCTAACGACCAGCCAGGCCCTAGCTACACAAGCCAACCCCCTCTCCCCTTTCCCACCAAACCTCAAAGTTCCTGTCAGACCTGACAGATCTGGAGTCCTGGGAAGTTTTTACCAGACTGTCCCAGTGTGGCTACACACAATGAAGTACCTTCCTGGCCTCACCCCACCCCAATGCTGCTTGGCTCTTTTGGGGCCATGCTGGGACAGGTGGCTGAACCCCACCTGTTTGGACACTCAGCTGGAAGAACACTGGCCACTCCTCCACAAGAGGCGGCTAAGTAGGGGTTCAGTCCCCAGTGTAAACTGGGCATAAAGCAGGCGTGGCACATGTCTGTAATCCCAGCACTGGGAAAGTGGAGGCAGAAAGATCAAAAGTTCAAGGTTATCCTTGGCTACATATCAATTTCAAGGCCAGCCTGGAACACGTGACGAGTCCCTGTCTCCAAATACAACAACCAAAGGAATCATGATAAATACACAAGGCAGAGAAGAAGGAACAGACGGGACAGACAGGAAGACAAGGCAAGATGGCAGACATGAGCCTCATCCCAGAGACAGCCAGCCTATTAAACACGAATGGTCAAAGCCCTCTAGCTGAAAGGCAGGGATCATGGGCTGGGAAGATGGCTCAGTGGGTACAGTGCTTGTTGTTCAAGTTTGAGGACCAAAGCTCAGATCCCAGCCACGTAGGCATGGTGGCCCACCTCTAACCCGAGTGTTCAGGAAGCGGAGACAGGGATCCTGTAGCAAGACAGCTAGGCAGACCATCCGAAGACAATGAGCTATGGGTTCACGTGAGAGTCTCTGCCTCAATATTTAAGGTCGACAGCAAAGGAGGAAGACTCCAACACCAACCTAAAGCTTCCACATGTACCAGAACACATGTAAACCTACACACATGCATGTATGCACACCACACACATAGACACATACAAATAAGATTAATAGAAAAAGAAAGGCAAGAATACACCAAAAGGAGTGAGGGCAGAGAGTGTCCAGTGGGGAGGCAGAGGGAGATGGAGAGAAGCAGGGACTGAGGTTAAGTGGCAGGCGGGGACATTTAAAATTGGAAGCTGGTTTCTACAGCTGAGCCTTGACATGAAACCCAAACAACACTCATCATGTTTCTCAGGAACCATTAGGAGAGACTCTAAGACCTGGAAAGCAGGGACCCAAAGCAGAATAAAAACCCAACTATTCCAGGACAGGGTGGTTAGACAGATTTTTTTAAAGGTGTGTTTGTGAGTCTGCCTTGGCCAGTCCCCTTCCTGGATCCCATGGCTTCGTGTGCTCACAGCAGAGAGACTTTGGCAGGACCCTGTGCACAGCTCTGCTCCACATCTGTTTAAATGAAGTATAGTCTTACTCAGCTGAGCAATCCCCGGCTGCACAGCACCCACCACGCTCCTAGCAGGGGATCCAGACCATCCCTTGACTGGTTGACACTCTTTACTTCTTTTAAGACAGGGTTACTCTGTGTAGCTTTGTAGACCAGGCTGGCCTTGAACTCACAGAGATCTGCCTGCCTCTGCCTCCCGAGTGCTGGGATTAAAGGCTGTGCCACCACTGCCCAGCCTGGTTGTCACTCTTAAAGTAGTATTTGCATGTGTTTCTTTTCCCAGGGCTCAGTCGAAGCAATCAAAGGGAATGTGATAATCAGAGCAGTAAGTTCTGTGTGCACATGTGTGTTTTTTTGTGTGTATGCTTGTATGTTCATGTGTGTGTTCACACATAAACGTTCCTGTGTGTGTGTGTGTGTGTGTGTGTGTGTGTGTGTGTGTGTAGCTCAGAAGACAACCGTGGCTGTCATTCCTCAGTTGCTGTCACCTTGTTTGTTGAGACAGGGTCTCTCATTAGCCTAGAACTCACAAGCAGGTAGGCTGGCCAGCCAGTGAACCCCAGGGGTCTGCTTGTCTCCATCTCCCCGTTCCTAAGTTTACAAGCGTGGACCACCATGTCTGGCTTTTTTTGGTGTGTGTTCTGGGGATTGTACTCAGGTCCCCATGCTTGTAGGATAAGTGCTTTGCTCATTGAGCCATTTCCCCGGGTCCAAGAAACCCTTTGGGAAGCATAGGGCCAGCTGCTGAGGACCAAAGTAGTCCCGCCAGCAGTCTGCTTCAACAGTGATGACAACGACAACGGTGTGTGTGTGTGTGTGTGTGAGTGTGTGTGTGTGTGAGTGTGTGTGTGAGTGTGTGTGGAGGGGCTCGCCAAGTACAATGAGCCAGCTTCAATCCTTAGAACCCACATGGCAGAGAGAGAGTAGACTCCTGTAAGCTGTTCTCTGGCCTCCACACTCACATGTTAAGGCACACTCATATCTCCCCAACATGTAAATAAATAAATGTAAAAATAGCTTTTTTTCATTTAGGGGCTTCAGAGATGCATGGTTTAGGGGTTAAGAGCACTGGCTGCTCTTACAGAGGACCCAAGTTGGTTCCCAGCGTCCAAACGGTAGCCTACAACCATCTGTAACTCCAGTTCTACAGGATCTGATATCCTCTTCTGGCCTCTACAGGAACTGGGCACATGCCTGGTACACAGACACACATTCAGGAAAAATACTCATACACAACAAAATAAAATAAGTCTTTAAAAAAGAAAAACAAATAAATTTAAAAATCAGTGATACCGCTGGTTGTGGTAGCGCACACAGGTAGGATTTGCTGAAGGAGGCAGAGGCAGGAGGGTCATGAGTTTGAGGCCAGCCTGGGCTGCACATTTACTACAGAGAAACCCTGCCTCAAAAAACCAAGGGGGGGGGGGAAGACAGTGATACCCCACCGCCATAGGCAGGCACAGTAGCCTAGCCACGGTGGTTACTGCAATCAAGGAGGGACTCGGCTGTAATTTCTGCTTCATCCTGGCCCCTCCATGTTAACCAGCTCCGGTGTGGCTTGTGACCTCTGCTCAGGAAGCCCAGCTGTGTGGGCTGTTCTCCCCCAGAAGCCCCCAGCGGTGGCCATGGCCCCTTGTTCCAGAAGTCACCTGACAGAGGCCAGGACTGAGGCCTACTTATCCCATCTGACAATCTGGCAGGTGCGCGTCCGCCAGGGGTGAGGCGACATCCATCTTTGCCCATCTTCCACCCAAACGCAGGCGGCACGTGGCATTAGGCGCTTGGCACGGCCCTCCTCTCTGTTTGCCAGTCCCCTCCACCACCTCCCTCTTCCTAATTAACTCCTCGGCAGCGTGTCTGTGTTCCTCTGCCAGGGCTCCGAGCCAGCATCCTGGCATGTGCCTGCCTGCGGGGGGGGGGGGTGGAGATGAGCGCCCCCACACTGCCTGGCTCCACCCCCTTACTTTAGCAGCAGGGACCCTCTCCGACCTCAGGTCTGGGTGGCAGGGGTGCCCCAGGCTGGCCGGGTGACAAGACAGGCCCTAGGCTCCAGGATTTGTATGTTAGTTAAGCACCAAGTAATCCCTGGCTGGGTTCTGGCTCCTCCTCCTTTGAGGAAGCTGCTGAGGACTCCCCCTTCATGGCCAGACCTGGCATGAGCCGGAGAGGAGGAGCTGAGGGGGACTAGGGGATGAAGAAATATCTGGGCCCTCTTGCCTCACATGAACTCTTATGGGCACACACAGGGGCTAAGTCAGGGGCAGGGGCAGGGAGGGAGGGAACCCAGTGATCTTCCCCAACCCTCCTCCCCCTAGCTCAGCCTCAGTTTGACTGCCCTTCCACACAGTGAGGCCGGTGGGCAGCGCTTCCCTGGGGCCGGGGAGAAATGTGAATCTCTGGGCCCACGCCTGCATTATAACCCTGAAGTTTGGATGGCAGCCTGGGAATCTGCATGGCTCCCACCACCTGGGAGCTCTTGGGCAGTCAGTGGTCAGGGTCACCAGACACCAATTCCCCTTCCACCTTGAGGTATAGATAGCCCAAAGAGCCCAGAGGCAACACAGACAGCCACCTGGAATACAAAAGAAAATAAACAGGGTGTCCCAAGTCATCCTGCATCTCATAGCCAGGCAAGGGGCCTCTGAGGCAGAGGGGGAAGTGTGGAGTCCCTCCTCTTCATCCCCAGCATCTGAGGAGGAGAGGGGAGGAGGAGAGGGGCCCAGTAGTTAAGAATCAGGAGCCAGAACATCTGTGAGCTCTGGTCTGACCTCTCTTCCTTCCTGTCTCTGTGTGTCTTCAGCTGCAGGCTCCGCCTGTCCCTATGTACCTCCCTGGGGTGACTCCCTTTTCCTGCCAGGACATCTTGCCACACCAGGTCCTTCCTGGGATGGGGGGGGGAGAGCAAAACTCAGCAGGAGAACTGGGCACAGGGAGGAGGGGGGAGGTGGGGATGGGGCAAAGGTGGGGAGGGGAGATGGAGGGAGAAGAGGGGGAAAGGAGGGAGGAGGAGACCAGACCCACAGGAGGGAACAGGAAGGCGGAGAAGGAAGAAGGGAAGAGGAAGGGGGAGGGAAGAGGGTAAGAGGGGGGGAAGAAGAAGGAAGGGAAACAGGAAGAGAGGAGAGGAAGGAAAAGAAAGCCAGGGGAAGGAAGGAGGCTTGGGAGGAACGCCATGGGGCTTTGAGAAGCTCAGCGGGGACAAGAGTAAAATTGTTCATCTGGAAGCTTGCTGCCCTTGCTGTCCAGGAGCCTAGCAGCACCCCCCACCCCCCATCCCTCCGCCTCTGGTCCAGTACCGTGAGGGTAGACCCTGGTCTGCAGACAGGAGCTGCACCGTGCTGGCATCTCCCTCCCCCATGCCAGTCCCAACCCACCAGGTGCAGCCCAACCTCCCTCCTAGGCTTGCCACGGAGCAGGCCTTCACCAGGCATCCCCCACCCAGCCTCCTGCAAGCGAGGCTCATCCATAACCACAGGAAAGGATGTCAACCTGTGCTGGAAGCCACCTGGGACCCTGTAGCTTGTCACATGCGCTGTCATAAAGTATCTTATTTCTGGATACAAAAACAAGAGGCCTATTGATTTCTTTTTCAGGAGGTCACACACTTTGTGGGTGGCCCCGTGTAGCTCAGTTGTCATGGATCCTCTCCTGGAATGTCCACTGGGCCCAGGGCGGCTGCTGACCCAGTGGGCTCCCATCCTAGAGATGGCTGCTCCAGAGCCAGCACCAGCATGGGTATCTGGGTTTCTTGTATATTGCTGTAATAAAATACCCCAAATAAAGGTGATTCTTGGAATCACCTTAGCTTGTGATTCCAGGGTTCAGCCCATCACTTTGGGGAAGTTACAGCAGCAGGACCTTGAGACAGATGGTCCCATGTCACATCCATAGTCAAAAGCAGAGAGAAACAAACTCGTCCTTGCTTATGCTTAGCTTTCCCTCTGCTCTTACATAGTCCAGGACCCTACTGCCTAGGGAATGAGGCCACCCACAGTGGGCTGTCTTCCCACATCAATTAAGGCGACCAAGACAATCTCCCAGAAATCATCACTGGCCCAACTGATCTAGACACTCCCTCACTGAGAGACTCTTCCTAAGTGACTGTAGATTGACAGTGTCAAGTTGACAAAGAAAACTAATTATCACTGTTGTTCTTTAGTTACAGTTATAAGAATAAAGGCTGCAGAAAGGGGAGTGGGGTGGGGTCCCGGGTGAGGGTCCCAAGTGAGTGGGATCCCAGGGTAAGGGACCACGTGGGAGAGCAGAGCAGGTTCCACAGCGGGTGAGGGTGACCGAGGCCAAGGGAATAACATGCCAGGCAGACAGAGCTTGAGTGAGGAGTTTATTTAGAAAGGGGAGTAAGGGAGGAGACATAGAGGCACCGGGAACAGAAGAGGAGAGAGGGGAAGAGGGGGACAGAAAAAGAGGGGGGTAGCTGGTGGCCAACCAAAGGCAGGAGAGAGAGAGAGAGAGAGAGAGAGAGAGAGAGAGAGAGCAAAAAAGAAAGCAAAAGAGAGCGTAACTGGGTAGGGTCTGACTTTTAAAGGGTCCTTTGCACCTGCCTGCAGACAAGTACTCATGGAACCCTGGGCTGACCAGAGGACTGCCTGCGTGCATTCTGCCAGGTGACAGGGGCAGGCCAGCAGCATAATGCCTGGGTCCTTACAATCACAGCTTCCCAGCCTGTACGTTTCCCAGGCAGGTGATGATTCGGACACCTGAGAGAAGCCCCGAGTGTCCATCTCAGGAAACGTAAGCCCATCCGAGTGGAGATGTATGTCTGCTCACTGGGTTCATGTAGACCTGAGCGAGGGCTTACTCAGCAGTCTCCCTGATGGGCCCTTCACTTGGTGGAGAGTCTGCCTGGGGCTTGAACCCAGAGACATCAAGGCTGATAAGGCAGGCTCCATGGTGGTCACTGGTAGGGCTTGGAGCCAGCCACCTATTGTTTCTCTCTCAGACTCAGTCCATTCTTGGTAAGGTGGTCATGACTCCTCAGTGGTAAGTCAAGACTTGTATCTGGTCTTTGTTCCTGGCCTTAGACCCACAGGAAATGGCAACACCCTCTGTGGTGGTTTGAAGGAAAACAGCTCCCATAGGAGGTGGCTGTGTTGGAGTAGGTGTGGCCTCGCCGGAGGAAGTGTGTCACTGTGGGGGCAGGCTTTGAGATCTCCTCAAGCTACACCCAGAGTCTCTGTTCACTTCCTGTTGCCTTCAGATCAAGACGTAAAACTCTCAGTTCCTTGTCCAGCACCACGTCCAGCTGAAGGCAGACATGTCCTGCTGTGACGATAATAAACCAAACCTCTGAACTGTAAGCCAGCCCCAATTGAATGTTTTCCTTTATAAGAGTCGTCACAGTCATGGTGTCTCTTCACAGCAACATAAACCCTCTTGCTGTGAGGGAATGTTGGCAATGTGTTGGCTCAGCTCTCTAGTGCCACCTGCTCAGAGGCTAGTCGACCCAGCTTGATTTTGAGAGGCCATACAAATTGCCCAAGACCAAACCCAGCTAGCTCTGAGGGACAGGTGCATCCGATGGCAACATGATTCTCTTAAGTCCCTACTATGCACTACTTAGAAACCAGAGGTCATTTTTCATCTGTGAAATCATCTCCCGAAGGCTTTTTCTTCCCATTCCCAAGACTTCCCCGTCCACAGCCAACCTCTACCTCAGACCTCTCCCCATCCACAGCCAGCCTCCTGCCTCACACCTCTCCCTTCCTCTTACCTGTCTCTCCTGACATGGTGTCTCCTGCTCAGGATCACATGGCCCAGGAATGACGGGAGCGGTTGGAGTGATGGGTTCCTCTCCCCATTGTCTGTCACTGCTGGAGGGAGATGAGACCATGTCTATCTTCACTGGTGACCACTCTGTGATGGCATAGCCACCGTCTAAAGTCAACCGTGTTAGTTTCAGAGAACCTCAGGCTTGTCTGAAGGGCCCCTTAGTCCCCCTCTTGGTGAGAAGTGGACCTGAAGCCCACAGAGGAGGCCACAGCCTTGGCTCAGGTCATATCTGTGTGTGCAGATCCTAAGCCTGTCCTGGGTCAGTTCACTAGGAGACTCACAAGGACAGCTTTCCATGTGGGAAAAGATACATAGAAACTCAAGGGGAAGAGGCCCTGGGGAGGGTCCAGGGGACCAGCATAGAGCAAGCTCTGTCCTCTCCAGCACGGTACCTACCATGAGCCGCACTGACTTTCCCAGTGGTGTATGAGACCCACCGAATGCATGTGGGTTCCTGCAGCTACCAGAGGAGCCTCCCCACTGCACCTGAGCTGGGGTGACAAGCAGTAGTAAGATTCCCAGTGTGGGTGCCAGGAACTCTGGTCCTCTGCAAGAGCAGCAAGCCATCTCTCCAGCCTCGGTTTTTGTTTTTCTGTGAGCTAATCAAGCAGCATTCTCAGACTGTAGAGTCCCCCCTTATGGCCACGGAGCCAGGAGAAAAGGAAAAAAATGTCCCCAGGTTGCCAAAATTGTTATCTGAGAGTCAATTCCTGTGATTCATAATCAGGATTGATTTAATTGTGGGCCTGGAAACAATTAAGACAGATGGCTCTGTGCATGGCCCACAATGACAATTCCTGAAGATGGGATGAGGGAGGAAACCCCTCCTCTCTAGGACCTCATATATAAAGAGTCCCTGGAGTAAACAACCCCTCCTGCATTCAACACTTGCTGGTGAGTTCATCTACCACTGCAGCTGCCGCCGCCTCTGCCTCCCTGCCACTAGACTCCAGCTTCTTCAGGTTCCACCATGGGCCGAAGACCAATGACTCTCAGGACTCTCCCAGGCCTTCAGCACTCAGAGGTATCCAGCTTCCCTCAGCCTCCCCAGCACTCGGATGAACTCTGTTGGCTGCCCAGCCCCTACTGGTAATGTCACCGGATTTCCCGCTCGGTTCCGCAACAGCCTTTGAGAGCCCCGATAAACACACAAGACTTATATGAATTATGAAACTGTAGGCCGGTGACCAGGGCTTCTTATTGGATAGCTCTGTCTTAATTACTAACTCATTTCTATTTATCTAAGTATTTCCACGTGGTCTCATCTTACTGGAGAAAGGGTCCAGAGCATCCCTACCTTCCTGATCTCACATGGTGTCTGCCTCTGCCTATGTTTCCCAGAATTCTCTTTGTCTCCTAGTCCCGCCTATCTCCCTGCCTCTATTGGCCACAGTGTTTTATTCATCAACCAATGAGAGAAACATATACACAGAAGGATATCCCCAGCCCCCAATCAGGGTAATCATCCTAGTAACTCCAATCTATAGATAGATATGAATGTGTACATTCTATCAGCCCAGTTCCTCTATCTTTGCTGGTACACACCCTGGTGCAGGAGCCAGACACGCGACTCACTCTCACAATCCACCCACTTGGATCTGCTCACTCGGTTTGAACACTGAGGGTTTGGATTTGTGGCCTATATTATAAGCAGCTGTTTATGAATGTGGCAGATCTCCACCCGCAGCCACTATGGGCACAAGCACCACAGGATATCAGGGTGGGATCGGAAGGCCAGGGGCATCACCTCTGAAGCACAGAGGATGGGTAAGAGTGATGATTTACGATCCCGGAATTCACCAAAGCTGACTGGCATTTTGGAAAGCAGGAGGTCAGCTGAAATGCTCCGGCCCTGAGCAGCCCCTCCTACCTGTGCTAGCGATGGGCATTCCTGTGCACGCATGTTCCTTAGGAACCTCTACTCCCTTCCCTCTTCCTGAACACTCCACAAGCCTGAGCATGCGTAAAATTTGATTCACCTGTGCTCTGTTCACCTCTGCCTGCCGTGGCGCCAACTCAGCAGGGCGAGTCTTTTGTTATTCCCTAGATGATGGCCGTGAAGGTGAGTTCTTGACTTTCTAGAGTTCGGGGCAATTGGTGGTGATAGAGTCTGGGGTCAGGTGTGCTATAGCAATTTCCTCCCAGTTGCAACATTCCATCCTGGAGGGAAACAACTCACAAGTCTCAGGAAGTCCTTGAAACTTGCAAGATTCACAAAGCCCCTCCATGCCTGAGGTTATGTAAGCCGTAAGGACTGCTAAGGAGAGGAGACTTTCCAACCTTTTGTGTTTCCTGCCAGTTGTGCAGAGAACTCCAGGGTCCCAGCTCTCGTGAGCTCTCACCCATGCTCGGTGAACTTTGATGATGTCCTTGCTTTTGAGTCCTCTGTGCTCCTATAAGAAACACCAGTAAATTCATTGTCTCACCAACTTGGGCTTGGATGGTATCGTTACTTTGGTCTGTCCACATCTAGCAGGAACAGTGTCACATAACAAGGTTATTTAATTATTTAAATGACACAGAG
The DNA here is from genome assembly GCF_943737965.1 of Phodopus roborovskii. Lineage (NCBI taxonomy): Eukaryota > Metazoa > Chordata > Mammalia > Rodentia > Cricetidae > Phodopus > Phodopus roborovskii. The sequence goes on from NW_026125052.1 coordinate 31,264,716, forward strand.
CAGCCAGGCCAAGCCAGCTGCTTGTCTCCCTCTCAACTCAGCTCCACCTGGAGTCTCTGTCTTGTTGTGCTGGACGCTCTAGCACCCTGTTCTAAGGAACTCTCCCTTCTTTCCAGAAGCCCTGGAACCCCCCCCAGCCCGTGGCTCCACTGATGCCCTGGCCTAACTCTTCTTGGCCCCTTCCTCTCTACCCCCCCCCCTTTGTGCTGTGCTGAAATCCCTACATGTTGCCTCCTCCCTGCTTGTGGGTCCCTGCTATTCCTCCTGTTGGCTAACTCCTGCCCACCTCCCCCTTTCCCTCGGCCTCACTTGGATGGGTCATGTGCACACCATCATGGGAATGCACCATGCACCAGAAGAGGCCATTTCCCATGCTAACTTCGAGAGGCTTATGGACTCCCTGAAGTCCGTTTACAAAAGCCCTGTAGGTTATTGACCCAGCTCATGCCCCCCCCCAGTTCCCTACCCCATCTGTGTAACCCCTGGGCCAGGAGGCATCACGGATGATAATTGGCCAAGGTGAGCCGTCCCCCACTCCCAGAGCTCTGACTTAGCTCTTAATTTATGGCTTTATTGTGGTGCCTATCATATGTGTTGTGTATGACCACACCCCAAACATGCTGCAAAGCCTTCTGGGATGCACCATGTGTAGTGTTTAATACCTGGCAGAGTCAGCATCCAATGTTTGTTGAAAGAATGAATGAATGAATGAATGAGCACACAGAGAGAATGTCCCTCAGGATACTCTTGGGAAAGATATAATCACACCTTACTGGACCTGACCCCAGGAGGGACAATCATTTCATATTTATCACCAGGTGGTTCTGGCTCTTTTTTTTTTTAAGATTTACTTTATTTTTTATAAAGATTTGTTTGTTTTTATTTTATGATGTTAATCTGCATGCATGCCGGTTAGCATACAACACATGTGCACAGTGCCCACAGAGGCCTCGAAAGGGAATAGATCCCCTGGAACTGGAGTTACTATATGGAGCCAGGAATAGAACCCAGGTCCACTAGATGAGCTTCAGATGCTCTCAACCAGCGACCTTTCTCTCCAGTCCTGCATCTGGCTCTAAAATCGTCACTTTTCTCCTGTGAGCTACATGCAGTATGGTTGTTTCTGGCTCTCAGGTGCTGGCTGCACAGTCATGAGGATGGGAATCTGGATCCAACACTCAGATAACAAGCTGGGTGTTCCACGTGCCTGGAACCCCAGCGCCTAGGAATCTACCCCTTCTTCTGGTCACCCTTGCACTAACAGGCGTGCACACTCACCCACCCACACGCACGTGTGCATACACTCAAAGAGACATACACACAGTAGATAAACAGTAATTTTTTAAAATCAAATGCTCTCTATCGCTTTTGCTCCTATCATGATTTTGTTCTACTTCGTGGGAATATATAGATAGTTTTCTTGTGACATGCATCAGTCCCCTTGCTCGTCACTGACAAAATGTTGATTGGTGGCCCTTATCTGCAAATGGAGAGGGGAAATGAGGAGCTCTCAGAACTCAGATGACCTGCCCGAGGCCACCAAGGCTGAACAATGACCACCCAGCCATTCCGTCCCCCACCCCTGCCCCACAAGACACCTCGCCCGCTCGGTAGACACTTAACTCCCCAGTAGCTCTCTGGGTCCAGACCATGAAACCCTGGTCCTGTTCTCCCTCCCTGGAGAACTTTCTGGCCATCAGTCACCTTCCCTCAGTGTCAGTCACTTCTATGTATCTCTTCCTAGAAGTGTCACCTGGGAGTCTGAGGTTGGCATTGTTGGGAACATCTACAAGGTAGTGACTGCAAGGACAAGAGTGGGTGGATTGATAGGGACAGAGGCAGGTGCATCAGTGGGGTGGGGGCAAGGGCAGGTACAAGAGGGGCGGGGGAGGGGCAGGCGATTGTGAGTGGGCATGGATAGGGATGGGGCAGGGCAGATGCATGAGTAGGGACAAGGACAGGGGCTGGTACGTGAGTGGTGTCGGGACAGGGATAAGGGTGGGTGGGTGCCTAGGGGCAGGAGCCTGGATAGGAGCAGGGGCAGGGTTAGGAAGAGATGCATGCCATGGGAGGGCCGGGGGCATGTGCAGGGCCATGGGAGGGCCGGGGGCATGTGCGGGGCCATGGGAGGGCCGGGGGCATGTGCGGGGCCATGGGAGGGCCGGGGGCATGTGCGGGGCCATGGGAGGGCCGGGGGCATGTGCGGGGCCATGGGAGGGCCGGGGGCATGTGCGGGGCCATGGGAGGGCCGGGGGCATGTGCGGGGCCATGGGAGGGCCGGGGGCATGTGCGGGGCCATGGGAGGGCCGGGGGCATGTGCGGGGCCATGGGAGGGCCGGGGGCATGGGTGCGGCAGAGGCCACACCACCCTTTCTTTAACCTGCTTTTTCTGTGCCTTTTCTCCTCACCCCAGCTGATTCTGGCCAGAGCTCTAATGCTTCTTTTATTTTCTCAGAGAGACAGCTCTCTCTCTCAAGGAGTGCCACAGGGAGAGGGGAGAGGTCTGGTCACCTGAGACGGGAGGGGAGGAATAGGGTGGGGTCAGCAGTTACTGTGGAGACCCTGGAGCTCCTTTCTTCCAACTCAGCCTCCTTCGGTGCCCCTCGGGAATGCCAGCCAAGCCTCGCCGTTCTGCTTCACGCTATTCCGAGAGGAGAATGCACATTAAAAATAGATGACTGGCATTTTCCAAGTTGCCCTGCTGAGCACCATGGGGGCATTTATCCAGAGTCCTCCCTCCCTCCTTCCCTCCCTCCCTCCCACCTTCCCAGATGCACTCTGAAATTCAAGGCGTCTCCCACAGCAAGCGTGGGGTAGGGTGCTTTATTGGAAGAAGGTCTCTTTTCATTCCAGCCTACCTCCCATGCTGAGGTCCCCCAAAGCCAGGAGATTTGAGAGTAAGCAAAGAAATCCAGTCCCCCAGAAGAGTGGCTTTCCAGCAAGTAGGCTCATAGAGGATTAGCTGAGAGCCTGGCCTGCTCTCAACTCTGCCCTCTAATTGGGCCTTTCTTACCGGTCCTCTGTGCAGGGGGAGGGTGGTATGGTCGCACCTGTATCCCCACCCCTTCTCAGGCCTCCCTTTGCTGACTGGCTGGTCACCCCTTTCCTCCCAAAGGCATGTGTGGGTGCGCGGGGAATCCCTCTTCCTGGGATTATAGCTTGGCAATAGAGTGCTTAGGAGTGGGTTCAGTCTGCAGAGCCTCACACATGGGGGTGTGGGGGGCAGAAGACACACGTTCTTGGGGGGGCAATGGCCTCTAGACTACATGCCCATCTCCACCAGGCAGTGTACAGAAATTTCTGCACATGGCTCAAACTTTGAGTAGCGACATCACACCGGCAGCTCTGGGGACTCTGAGCCAATGGTTCAGCATTTACCAACACACCTCCTTACTATAGTCATTTGAAAAGCAGAACCCTCAGGCGAAAAATGCCTCCAAAAGGTCCAGCTGTAGGGCATTTTCCTAACTGGTGATTGACGGGAGAGGGCCCAGCCCATGTCCTGGGCTGGATAAGAAAGCAGCAGGTTGGGGAGCAAGCAGCCCTTCTCCAGGGTCTCAGCATCAGCTTCCGCCTCCAGGATCCTGCCCTGTTTCATTTCCTGTGCTGACTTCCTCCTGTGATGTGAAAGTGTAAGGGAAATAAACCCTGTCCTCCCTAACCTGCTTTTTGGTCACGATGTTTCATCACAGCGACAGAAACCCTAAAAGAGTCAAAGCCAGTATCTCTGAGCTGTGCTTCCAGCCTAGAGTTTCTCAGGCTCCCTGCCTGTGTAAAAGCTGCCTCTGTTAGGGGTTACCCCAACTGCCCTGGGCCTCTTTCTGCTGTCAAAAGTGGTTCCAAGATGTGAGCGTGGATCTGTAGGATTGGCTGCAGCTCACATGTGTCTGTCTCTTCCTCAGAGGTGATGACAGCAAACGCCAATGTGGTAAGAGCAGACAGACCAGCCTGGCCCAGCACCGACCCTCCTGCCGTGGAAGAGACCTCAGCCTCACCTGCCTCTCCTGCCACCAGGAGGACATCAAGCCCCATCCCTAGCCGGCCCCACTACAGATGGCCCCACATCAGCCACTGCGTGTCTCCCCGGGGCACCGGGAAGGATTGGCGAACCTGTTTGTTCTTGCCCAGTGAGCAGGGTGCTCCTGAGGGCTGGTCCAGAGTAGACAGCGGGAGAGCCATGTGCTCACATGTGCATTCATTCATTCATTCTTGTGTGGATGCAGTCCTTCACACATTCATACTTCTCACATCATCCCCCACATTCATCTACTCCCCTGTCCGTTTTTTCATCCACTCTCACGTTCATTCATACCGCAGCTGTAGCCCCGCAAAAGCCGCTGCCCCTTAGCTTAACACTCAGTGGCTGGAACAAGACACGCTTGCTTCCGAGAAGGAGTAGGGATTACCCAGCCTTTCGCCCGCTCTGCCCACGCTAGCCAGCCAGTGTCCCAGAGCCATGAGTTATCACCCTTTCCTGAATGCTGCCTGTTACTGTCCTAGCTGAAACCATCCTGGCTCCTGCCAGTTCCGTGGAGCCCGGTCTCAGCTCCCAGAAAGGAAGAGTCGACAGCCGCCCCAACCTGCCTTCCTTTCCCATTAAAAGGGCTCTAAAGTCCAATTACAGCAGGGAACACGTGGCCGCTTTAAACCAGAGGCTCTCCGTCCGCCCAAGGGTATTTGTGATTGCCTGCAGCCTCCCCCGAGCTAAAAATTATCTGCTTTTCTCTCTTTGCTAGATTACAGCCCCCTCAGATTGGTGCTGGGACTGGAGAGAGTCCCCGATGGAAAACCCAAGTGTCAGCCCTTTTCACAAACGTAGAGCTATTAATTGGTTTGGAAATACTGAGCGGATTGCTAAAAAGGCTTCCGGGGGGATTAATGTCAAGTAGCGCGCCCCCTTGATGGCGCGAGGGGCATGGTGTGGGCAGAGGTAGTGGCAGACACCACTGTGTTTCAGCCTGTGACATAAAAGCACATAGAAGCAGAGCCCTGACTGGGAAACGCTGCTTCCAGGCTTCAGGTGACTTAGGACCTGCTCTGCTGGGCAGTCTCCTCTCTGCAGAGGGGCTGATGCTGGGTGGGCCATGGCCCAGACTCAGGCTGTGCCTACCTGCTGCAAGGACTTTATTCCTTGGTTCCGGGGACTAGGCGACAGCTACCTCCCTTCTTCTAAGTTTCGAGTGACAAACCTCAGTAAAACCCCACTGATGGGAGATGTCATTCTGTAAATATGTTTCTCATACTGGTTTAATGAATAAAGCACTGTTGGCCAATAGGAAAGCAAGATAGGCGGGACTAGGAGACGAGGAGTCAAGATGGAAGACAGAGAGGCGGCCTCTCTCTCCGGTAAGATAAGACCACGTGGAAATACATAGAAATGGGTTAATACTTAAGACAGAGCTAGCCGATAAGAAACTAGTACCTGACCAACAGCATTATATCAAATACAGAGTCTCTGTGCGTTTATTGGGGCTGGCGCGGCGGCGGGACAAGACCAGCGGTGGGAGGAAGAACCTTACTCATTACACCCCCCCAACACAAACCCGTGAGTTTAGCATGTTTACTTGCAGAGTAGTAGCTGAAGGACCATGGGCATAAGTTTGGGTGACGTTAAAACAGCCACACTGAAAGGTTTGCTCCCAACACGAAAGATGACTTCCTCATGACTACAGACAGAGCCCTTCCCCAGGCCCCTTCCCTCAAGTCCTTCCTTGAGACTTCAAAGCCACAAGCAATTGGGCAGAACTGCGTCCATGCGTCCACGCGGTGGAGAGGACTGGCTGCATGTTCCGGTGAGTGGATTCACTTTGTAAGGAGTAGAGCTAAGAGGGTGACATGGGAGAGGGAATCCATGTGCCCTTCCAGAGTTTCATCCTCCAGAACACTCACCCCAACCTGGGCTTCCAGCACCCGGGTGGCTCTTCCCTGTTTCCGGACCCCCCCTCCAAAGCCTTGTGTGGGAGGGGGATTCAGGACCGCCCTGCTGTGTGTCACCCATCCACCTCAGCCTTCTTAGGGATGGAGAAGTCCCCTGGGCTCCAGGCTACAGAGGCAAGAAGGAAGCCTTCAAAGCTGACATGCCCCTCTGCCCTGCATCCATAAGGTACCATTTCCAGAACTGAACTGCACATCTCTGGCCTTCTCTCCAAGTCCCACAACAGGAGGCAGGGAAGGTAATCCTGCTGGGTACCACTCAAGAACTCATCCTGATGTCTGGACATAATGGTGTACCTGTGATCAGCATCGGGGAAACAGACAGGAGGATCCCTGGGGCTCCTTGACCAGCCAGCCTAGCCAATCAGCCAGCGAGAGACCCTGCCTCAAAAAGTAAGGTGGTAGCATGTAAGGAACGAGACCCGAAGTTCGCGCGCACACGCACACACACACACACACACACACACACACACACACACACACACAGAAGGAAAATAGGAAGGAAGGAAGGAAGGAAGGAAGGAAGGAAGGAAGGAAGGAAGGAGAAATCACTCTGAGGTGGCCTATCATTGGCTTCTGGAACCTAAAGCAGGAAGTCGTCTGAACGATGAACTGAAACCTCAGATCATGAGGTACTGCCTGGGGAATGCAGTCCAGGCTCTCCGGAACCCCTTGACCCCTTCTCTCTGAGCAAGTGAAGTCAGCTGTCTGTACCAGGTTAACAATATATATTTATGAGATGCAGCCAGCTGCTTGTGTTTCGCACATGTTTGTTAATGAAGGGTAACCTGAGGGGCAGGCTATTATGTAAATAACCCAGTGTGGGTGGAGGTGAAGCCCCGAGTGATGACTGGTCTTGACTGGTCTTGGCAGCTTTGGGGAGGCGCTAATTGATATTGGATCTTGTCATTTGCCAGGCCTCTCTCTCTCTCTCTCTCTCCAAAAGAGGAACACGAGGGATGCGGCCCATCTCCGTTTGAACTCAAATGGCCCTTTTCCCTCTTTATTTCTGCATGACCAGACATCCCGTTTCACCATGCCTAGGCATCCTCAGAGACCAGCCTCGTCAGAGCTTGTGGTGGCGATGCAGGATGCTGGCGGCCTGCAGTGTTCACAGAGGGACCCAGCCTGGTTACTTCAGCTTGGAAAGCATCAGCCTGTGTCTGCCTGGAAGACAAGAAATGTGTCAGCCAGCTGAGGAACACCGACCTCCCCAAGTTTCATGAAGAAGGCCTCACCACACAATGGAGGACACAGGCAGGTGGGGACGGCTGACAAAGACTCCAGCCTTGACCAGAAGCTGGTCTAGGGGGTGTTGGGTCACTGAAGGCCTTATACTGGCAGCCTCTATACCAAGAGGGGTCAGCCAGCTCCTCTTGCCGGTGCCCCTAAAATCAGGGAGGGGCTGATGCCAGGTTTGAGTCACCTGCTCATGCTCAGTTAGTCTGTGTCTCGGATACCCGGCCCCTGCTTGCAGACGGAGGAGGGAAGAGCCTGGCGTTTGTCTTCCAGTGTCTGGGTTGACCTCCAGCCAGGGCCTGGCCTGGAAGACCCCTCCAGCTGTGTTGTCTACTGTGTGTTGCCCTGGCGGGACCCTCCTCCCCGTCACCCCTTCCATCCTCCCCCTCTACCCTCCACTTTCTGTGTCCCCTCCTTTTTCTCAGCCCCCCTTCTTCCCTCCAGCCCCTCCCATTCCTTCACCCCCTTTCCCTTCTCCTCCCTCCCCCTCCTCCCCACCCCTCCATCCCCTCCCCTCTCTTCCCACCCCCTCCATCCCCTCCCCTCTCCTCATTGCCTGCACAGAGCTCATTTAGGCTCTGAGTAATGGAGTGTTGCCACTAGGGTCTCTACAAATGAGATCCTACCTCCCTCAAGACTTCCCTGGGTAAATAAAAGCTAAATACAAATAAGGCACCTGCACGGAGCTCGGGCTCTGCCTTTGACTAGAGGGAACACACTGAAATGGCTGATTAAAAATAAATAAGACCGGGCTCTTGTAGGTTCTTCAAACACAAAGGCCCAGCTCCTCCATGTGCCAGCTGAGATCCAGCCGCCCAGGCCAGTGGCCCATGAGCCAGGGCTGCCGCTGGGGTCATGTGCTCCAGCTGGCTGTCTAGAGTCTGTCATCTCAGCCCCATGTGCCGGCTCTCAGCTGACAGATGAGCTTCAACCAGGAATGGTCCGTGTGCGCACAGGGAGGGAGAGCCCTGCAGAAGACAGCTGACGTCCCAGCTTAGGAATGGCCCACCCTCCCAGGGCATAGGAGTCTGGGACACAAATGAGCCCGGTTGGACCTTCTTCTGCCCTGCCTTGGGGATGGGGACAAAACCCAAAGCTGGAACCGGCTGTTCTAATCCGCATCTGCTCACCACATCCATGCTCAGCTCTTTATGGCGGGCTCTCTCCCAGACTCTGCAGGCCAGTGAGGTGGGGGGGTGCAGAGGGCTGGGGACTGTAGTGAGAATTCCATCTCTGGGGAGAGGTAAACAGCGACTACCCCCTCGTTGTGAGACTCTAGTGACAATGCCACACGTGGGGGCCACTGTGGAGCTTATTGTGCCAGCTTCCCGAGCATGGGTAAGGGTTGCCAGGGACCTAAGGGAGCAGGGGGAGCTCCACGCTGCCACACTGGACAGTCTTCACCCGGCATGGATGGGGTTAACAGAGTAACAGAGATGGGAGAGAGGGAGGGAGGGAGGGCCCACCCTGAAGGTGGCACCTTTCACCTTCTGGACCCCCAACTGTGTCAGAATGAAGAGAGCTGGCTGTCTTAATTACTTTTCTATTGCTGTGATAAAACACCATGACCATGACTGAGGCAGCACCCACCTTATAGAAGGAGGGTTTACTTGGGGCTTATGGTCCTAGAGGGATAAGATTCTATCGCCATCACGCATGGTAGCAGGAAGGCAGGGCAGGTAGGGCAGCTGAGCTCCTATCTGCAGCTGCAAACAGGAAGCAGAGAGAGCAAACTTGGAATGCCCAAGAATGTGGGCACCACGAGTGGGGTTTGCGGGTCTGAATGAGATGCCCCCATAATCTCAGGCACTGGAGAGCTTGGTCCCGGGGTTAGTGCTCGGGCATCTGCACTGGCCTGTCCTTGGGGCTCTGACAGGACACGCCCTCAGCTGCAGCCACTAGGAGCACCTCCTGTGCACGTTCACTACTCTCCCTCTCTCTCCCTCCCTCTCTGTCTGTCCTTCTCTCTCTCTGGCTCTCTCTGTCTGTTCTTCTCTCTCTCTCTCTCTGTCTGTTCTTCTCTCTCTCTCCCTCCATCTCTGTCTGTCTGTTCTTCTCTCTCTCTCTCTCTCTCTCTCTACCCCCTTTCCTCTCTCCTGCTGCTCCTGTCCCCAGAAGCCAGTCCCCCCCCGCCCCCGCCTTTCCCCCTTTAAGGATCCCTTTATCTAATAAAAACCCTCTGCTTGAACCCTGTCTCGTGGCATCTTTTGCATGCTGCTTTTCTTAAATTACAACACCCTGTTGGTGGTTCTATTTGGGGAGGCCTAGGAGGTGTGGCCTTGCTACAGGAAGTCTGTCACTGGAGGTGGGTCTCCAGTTTAAAGTCCTTTTGCCATTTCCAGGTCACTCTCTGCTGGGCGTTCTGACAGGTGAGTGACTCACATGCGTGGCTGCACTGAACCATAGACAGGAAGCAGCGTGGTCCCCACACAGTGTGAAGCAGGACACAGGACACCGAGTCCCGTTGACGCAGATCACACTTGTACCCAGCCCTTGTCCTCCTTCCATGAACACTTAAGTAGGATCTGTGGACACTGGCACACAAACAATGGGGGCTGGCAGATGGGTCAGCTGCTGGAAGTACTTGCCACCATAGCAAATCTGATGACCTCAGGTTGCTCCCAGGATGCTCATGGTGGAATTCCCTGAGGCCCATGTGGTAGAAAAGGAGAACTAACTTGTGTACACAGTACTCTGGCCTACACACACACACACACTACATACACACATACACATACCTACACACAGACACACACATACACACACCTACACACAGACACACACATACACACACATACACACACATACACACACCTACACACATATACACACACCTACAAATACACCTACACACATACCTACACACACCTACACACAAACACACATGCACACACACATACACACACCTACCCACACATACACACCTACATATAGACACACACATTCACACACCTGCACACACCTACACATACATACACATACCTACACACACACACATACATGCACACACCCAATGTAGTATGTACAAGGACAGTAGGCGTACAGATAACTTGCTCATGATCCCTCTGCCAACAAGTGGGAGAGAGACATCTCAGTGATGTGTGTGTTGTGGTTATGCCTGTGCTGGAAGCAGACCAGCTCAGAGAAGGACAGAGATGGCCTAGGTGGCTCTGGATGTGTGGATGACAGCACCTTGGACAGATCCACAGGCTGAGATAGTGGTCTGGGAAGCGGGCATTCTGCCCAGGGTCCTACAGTTCTAAGGACAGCCTCTCCGGGTAGCGGTGGCTGGTCTTGTCCCAGGTGTGATTGTCCCTGGGTGTCACTGTTCCCATCATGCTCCTGACACTCAAACACACAGGTGACAACATTACATGTGCTGCACATTCAGCCATCCCTCTATAAATGTTCCTTCAATATGAAGTTTACTGTATAATCACATGAAGGCTTTGCTGTTAATTACTCATTTTCCACATCCAGGTGACTCAGAGGCTGCCCTCCCAGCTCCATATACCTCGGGGCCTCATTTACCTCAGGGAGCCCTTTGTCCCGTAGCTGGCTGGATAAACCTGTGCTGGCCACCTCCTCTTGTGTTATGTAATTTGGACCCAGGACTGTATTGTGCTGAGTGGACCACACGTGATTTTGTGGTGCTGTTCACACTGATGTCCTGGACAGGTGAAGTTACAGGGATGGGTGTGGAGTAACCGCTAAGGGCGGTAGGAATGTTCTGGAAGATGGAGGTGGTAATCACAATGAGGATGTTCTAAACGGTGCTGAGCTGCAGACTTTAAAAATGGCTTATCCATAGCTTATGGATTTTATCTCCATAGCTCATGGACTCCTATCTTCCGTGGTCCTGTCCCCTGCCTTCCCCCTGATGAATTGACGCCTGATAATGTCTTAACAGGCACCCGGGAGGGCGCTGGGGCGCACTCAATGGTCGGAAACTAGAGGTCAAAGCCACCGAGGAGGACTCATCCCAACACAAAAGCGTGAATGGTGGTATTGCATCGTCCCAGCACACAACGGAAGTGTGATGGCCGTGTGACAGCAGTGCTAAGTGGCTGAGCTTGTGGGAAGGGGGGGGGTGGTAGCTTGGACCCTCGAAGAGTCCAGCCCCGCCAGTCTGGCTAATTACCATACCTCTGTGTGCACTGTGAAATCGTGTCCCCATAGGCTCGTGTGTTCAGGAACACTTGGTTCCCAGCTGGTGGGGCTGTTTTGGAAGGGGTGCGCCCTCACTGGAAACAGGCTAGAGGGTGGGGGTGGGGATCCTTGTCAAGCCCTGGTGTCCCTTAAAACTAAGTGAGGAACCTGACACCCACTGCTTATCCCCCAAAAGTTCCCAGAACCCCAAGGGTGCTCACTGGGTCCCCTGCAGACCAAAAGGCCTGTGGCAACCGAAGGACGTGCCCTGGGTGGGGTCAGGGCACACCCTTCCATGTCCACTTAGGGTCCTCCAGTTGTCACCCATGCTCTTCTGCTGTTGCCAGCCTGGCTTCCACTCTCCCCAGAGGAATGATGGGAAAGAATGCCTCCCATGCACAGCGATCCACAGTTGAGTTTCACGGACAAACCCTAGAGGCGGTCAGCCCTCTGCTGCATCAGCACCACCCAGCAGCAGAGGGGCGGGGCCAGGCCAGGAGCTTCGCTTTCAGACAGGTTGCTTCTTTTATCTATGATGTCAGCAACACAAAGACAGGCAGGGGATTCAGACCTACAGGAAGGAAAACCAAATCCCCCAGTCACCCCCGAGGCATGCCCCTGAGCATTCTGGGAAACATCTGTGTGCTAGAATGCAGCCATGCACGTTCTGTCTGGCAGGACAGTGGCTCAGGGTTGATCTCACAGGACCTGCAGTGGCTCTCCATCCCGGAGTCCTCAGTCCTGTTTTCATTTTGTGCACCGAGTGTGACCGTTTCGGGATGGATGTTGCTTATAGCAAAATTAAGATTTCACTATAGAGTATGTTAACAATCTGTTTGTAGATAACCATTGATGGGAGATGTCATTCTGTAAATATGTTTCTCTTATTGGTTAATGAATAAAGCCCTGTTGGCCAATAGGAAAGCAAGGCAGATGGGACTAGGAGATAAGGAGGACTCTGGGAGACTTGAGAGAGGAAGAGGTCCAGACCCTCTCTCCAGTAAGACAAGACCATATGGAAACACTTAGATTGATAGAAATGAGTTAATATTTAAGACAGAGCTAGCCAATAAGAAACGCTAGTAACAGGCCAACAGCTTTACATCTAATACAGCATCTCTGTGTGTTATTTGGGACTGTCGTGGCAGTGGGCCCAGGCTGGAGGGAAAACTGCTCATAACACTGGTCTTCCAGGGGACCCAGGTTCAGTTCCAGAGGCTACATGGCAGCTCCTAACAGCCTGTAACTCCAGGTCCAGGAGATCTGATGCTCTCTTCAGGCACTGCACACACATGGTGCACATACATACATACATGCAGACAAGATACTTATACATATAAGTAAAATTGCTTTAAAAGCTTTTTAAAGCTAAAATCATCACACAAGTGTCCATATATACAGAAATAAAATAACGTGATCTTTGAAAGATCATTATGGCACATGAGTTTAATACTAGCACTTGTGAAGTGGATCTCTGTGAGTCCCAGGCTAATCAGGACTATGTAGTGAAATCCTATCCAAAAAGAAAATCAAATTATATTTTAAAAATATGTTAAAAGTCTGTTAGAAAAGTTGTTATACGCTCATGGCTCCTAGCTAGGCATCCGACAAAAGACAGGTGAATGAATGAATGAATGAATAAATGAATGAATGACTTGACTCAGGCAGTGGGAATATCTTGGGAAATTGGCTAAGTCCCCTGTGATGGTTGGAATAGCTATGGCCCCATAGACTCATGTGTTTGAGTGCTTGCCCCAAAGTGAGTGGCACTGTTAGGAGGTGTGGCCTTGTTGGAGAAAGCATGTCACTGTGAGGGCGGGCTTTGAAGTCTCATATTTATTCAAGCCACGCCCAGTGTGACACACAGTTCACTTCTTGTTGCCTGTAGATCAAGATGTAGGACTATCAGCTCCTTTTCCAGCACCATGTCTGCCTGCCATGCTTCTAGCTGTGATGATAATGGACTAAACCTCTGAAACTATAAGCCTGCCCCAATTAAATGTTTTTACTTTATAAGAGTTGCCGTGGTCATGGTGTCTCCTTACAGCAATAGCAACCCTAACTAAGACATCCTGTAATTCTCAAACTGCTCCAGAAACCCATGTGTTTCCAGCAAGATTCCATTGAATAAAAAGTTTTCACTGCAAGTAAACAACTAGGGCAATCTGGCCCACCATCTGTCTCTGTAAATAAAGATTTATTGGAACAGAGCCACAAGCACTCATGGGCAGATTGTCTCTCACTGCTCTTCCTGTGCAATGACAGAGGTGAGAAGTTGTCACAGTGATGTCCTGGCTGGCAAAGCATGGGTAGAACATCATCTGACTCTTGACAGGGAAAAGTTTGCTGTTTGAGTCGTCCCACTTTACAGATAAACAAACTGAGGCTGCGGCTGGTGGCAGGAAGCAGACTAATGCACCCTTCTTCCCCTCCTCCTTTCCCTTCCTCTCCCTCCAGTCAATTTCTTGTTGTTTACTTGGTGACTGCTGGAGTCTCCCTAGCTTGGAACTTCACGTGGGGAGGGGCTGTGGAAGGTTAGCACCTATGGTTCTACCCAGTGTGAGGCAGGTTCCAGACTCTGGAAACAGAAGGGATTTGCTGTCCAGCCAAGGAGCCCTTTGATGTCTGAACCAGGCACCTTCCCTGAACTCTTTGACACCCTCGTGGGGCAACCAACTCCTTCAGAGAAACTGTGGACTTGAGGCGGCACAGGCTTGTGGTCTGGGGCCGGTTCCTCCCTCTCCTCTCTCTGCATCTCCTCTCCTCCTCTCCTCCCTCCTCCCCTCCCTCCTCCCCTCCTCTCTCCAGCAAAACCTTTCCTCCCTCTGTTCCCAGGCTGCATAGACCTCTGGGCCTCACATGTGTTGTGTTCTCTCTGGGGTCTTCTTCACCCCCTACTGTCCCCAAAGGTAGACTAGGCCCGTAGCCTCTGTGTCCTCCACCTGCTACAGACTGGCTGTGGCCTTAAAATGATGGGGGCAAGAATGCACTCTCTGTGAGGAGAGAGGACACTGTCCAGTTAGCACCATCACCTCAGCCTCCAGCACAGCCCTGAAACATGTAAGTGTGGCATGCATACATACATGGATTGAGTGGTGGATGGATGGATGGATGGATGGATAAATGGGTAGATAAATGGGGGAAAGAATGTGTGGGTGGCCAGTGAGTGGGCAGCTGGATGGATAGGTGAATCGATGGTTGGATAGGCTTGTGGGTAGGTAGACAAATGAATCTGTGAATAGGTGAACAGATGATGGATGAATGGATGGGTGGGTGGATGGGTGGGTGGATGGATGGGTGGGTGGGTGGATGGGTGGATGGGTGGGTGGATGGGTGGGTGGATGAGTGGATGGGTGGATGGGTGGGTGGATGGGTGGGTGGGTGGGTGGGTGGGTAGATGGATGGGTGGGTGGATGGGTGGGTGGATGGGTGGTTGGGTGGGTGGATGGGTGGGTGGATGGGTAGATGGGTGGGTAGTTGGGTGGATGGGTGGGTGGATAGGTGGATGGATGGGTGGGTGGGTGGATGGGTGGATGGGTGGGTGGGTGGGTGGATGGGTGGGTGGGTGGGTGGATGGGTGGGTGGGTGGGTGGATGGGTGGATGGGTGGGTGGGTGGGTGGGTGGATGGGTAGATGGGTGGGTAGTTGGGTGGATGGGTGGGTGGATAGGTGGATGGATGGGTGGGTGGGTGGATGGATGGGTGGGTGGGTGGGTGGGTGGGTGGGTGGGTGGGTGGGTGGATGGATGGGTGGGTGGGTGGGTGGGTGGGTGAGTATATGGGGGAAATGGTTGTGTAGATGGATGGATGGTGAGTGGATGTGGGGTGAGTAGATGAATGGACGGATAGATGGGATGACAGATGGACCAGAACATGTGTGGGTAGATGGATGAACAGGTGTGTGAGTGGCAATACCCACTCAAGAGAGCAAGTTAGCTCCTGGCTCCAGCACCCTAGTGTCAACAATGGGAAATCCTTACAGTGGAAGGAGGCCCTGGGAACACTTGGGGACCTCTCCCTCCACAGCGTCTGCCCTTGCTCAGGGCTTCCCACTTCAGCCCTGGGGACCATGGAAATTGATTTGACAACAGTCCAGAGGGAGCATTTCTCCTCAGGCCACAGCTTTCAAAGTTACTCTCCCATCATCAGAGCCTGCAAATATAAGGAATGGTGTCTGCTAAACTCAGTGGATCAGAGGCGGCCCAAGAAAAGGCAGAATCAAGTCACCCCTCAGCAGTGCCCCCTCAGAGGAAGCACAGCTCGGGAGACAGGGGCAGGGAACCCAGAGCACAGCTCTCCTTACCCCAGACCCCAAAGGTTAGAGCCAGCTACCCGCTGGCTGCAGAAGTCAGCTCACAGGCAGCCTGAGCTGCCCTCTGCTGTGTTGTTCTTGTCGAATTGTAGAACTTTGATGCTAATGATCAAATGTTGTAAGCTTTCGTGTGAAATCTGTCTCACTACCCTGGAGAATCTCGGGCTCCTGGGTCCTTGTGAGCTGTGCAGCCTCCGGCTCTCTGGACGGTGCAATGTGGAATTTGTCTTTGTTTTTGTTTTCTCCCTCTCCCTCTCTTTCTCCCTCTCCTTCTCCCTCCCTCTCTCTCCCTCTCGTTTCCTCTCTCTCCCTCTCCCTCTCTCCCTCTCTCTGCAGCCCAGACTAACCTAGAGGACCCAATCTTCCTGCTTCAGTCTCCTGAGTGCTAGAACTTCAGGTTTACCCTGCCAGGCCCAGCTCTAGACTGCAGCATTTTCCTGATGACCACCAAAACCCCCGATGTGGGAGGACATGCTGCATTTCTTGTCACAGAGGATGTGGGGCCCAGATGCCCTCCAGTGTCATGAACTGGGAGGACCTCCGTGGCGTGGCCTTCCACGGGAAGGAGCCAGCATCACCCACTGCCCCTCTTCCTTTGTCTTCTCACATCTGACTGGCACCGCAGACCCAGCCCAGAACCACGCTGACGTCATAATCCCCGGACATAGCTATCTGGACAGTCTCTGTGCGCATCAAAGAGAAAAACATATTTAGTGTGAGGTATACCCTCGCCACTCTGGGACATCAGAGTGGTACCTTCGATTCTTGAGGGGGTTCTGGGTTTTGCAGGGAACAGACCGTCAGCGTGAATGTGGCCACCCCAGGATGTTAAAATTCTCATTAAAATGGAAAAGCAGCCTGGGAATTCTAGCCTCACACATCTGTCTCAGGTTCACACAACCAGGAACCCTGGGAGCCCCCAACTTCCAGGAAGATTGGCCCAGGGAGCCAGACTGGAGAAAGTTCAACAACATCAAATTCCATCACTGGCTGTGTTGCCCAGGGCTTCCCGTCCACCACACAGGGCGCCCAGGCTCTGTGTGGGACCCTTGTTCTCATCAGTGCATGAGTATTTATTTTTAAAGGGAGTTCTTGTGTTAGCCAAGAGTTGAGTCAACTCAAGTCAATATAAAGACACCCACTGTGCCGACGGCCAGGTGTGGCAGAGCAGGCTGCCCTGGGAACCCTCTGGACAACTACACTCATCTCTTGCTAAGAAGGGAGCCACCATAGGACCCCACAGCGTGACTAGTTGGACAAACAGCTCTCAGGTGGAAGGAAATCCCTACTTTGTAGTGCTGGCCCAGCCTGATGACATAAATATTTCCACTGTGGCTAGTTTCTAGCTAATGCTGTGAGGTCTCAAATCTGTGCAGGATGGCTAGCAGCCATCCATCCATTTCAGCAACTCTCCGTTTTAGTGCCCCTTCTGCTGAGCTGTACACTGAAGAAACAGACAACCTGGGTCTTTCACAAGATCGACAAGAAGCAGCAGCAGAACCTTAGTCCGTGGATGGCAGAGGCCATCTGCTAAGACAAGACTGTCTAGGAGTTCAAATGTCATACCACAGTTGGCAGTGCTGAGGGTGCTGGGCAGAGTCCTGGGCTTGCAGTGGGTGGGCCCTAAGCTGGTGACTACTGTACATGTATGTGCATTCCCGTGTGTTCATATTCTGGTGCGAGTGTGTTCCATGCATTCGGCATTCCGACATTGCCATTGAACGAATGACTGTCTTGTCTCTTACTTCAATCTCTAGGCCTTCACCAGATTCGTGAACAGATCATAGCGCAGGTGGATCAGGGCTGTGAGGACAGAGCCCATGGGGATGGGAGGTATTTAGAACCAAAGTTCAGGTCAGAAGCAGCTGGGGAGGAAGAGAAGCGTTAGACCCCATGGGAGCATGTCCTAGTCAGGGTTTCTATTGCTGTGTGAGTGCCTGCCCTGTGACTTTGAGGACCTGCCAGCCTGTCTTCCCAGTGTGCACCACCACACCCGCTTTCCTTCCGTTCCTTTTCACAGGTTGGAAACTTGGCTGGGCGGGATCTCTCTTCAGTATAACTCTCCATTAGAGTCCCCGCTAACAACCACGGGGCAGAGCCTATACTAGGCCGTTCTGAGATTTCCCGTCAAAGGAACTAATCCAAAATTCTTCACTTTAGCCTCAGGCAGACAAGGGCAAAACACAGCCACTTTCTTCGCCAAAGTATCACAAGAACGCTCTCTAGGCAACATACTAAAATTCTTCTCTGAGACCTCTTCAGCGAGGCTCTCTCCCCAGCTCACCGAGCCTGCTCCCACTAGGATGGCCCATCAACAGCACCGTCCACTGCTGTCCTAACCCGCAATCCTAAACAAAAACACGGTCAGGCCCATCGCAGCAAAACCCCAGCCCCGGTACCAACTTGTGCCTTAGGGTTTCTACTGTTGGGAAGGGACACCATGACCGTGGCAACTCTGACATTTAATTGTAGTGCCTCACACAGAGTTCAAAGGTTATCGCCATGTGAGGAAGCTAGGCGGCATTGCAGGCGGGGTCTCTGTCCCTCCTGGCCCCGCTGCCCTTAGGCCCAAACAAAAACCCTCACCCACCCCTTTGACACACTCTGTCCAAACAGTTCCACCAACTGGGGACCAATTAGTTAGCTATATGAGCCTAAGGGGCCATTGTCCTTCAAAGGGCCACACTGCTATTCCCGGGCTGGGGCTGGGGCTACAGCTCCGTTGTGTTTGCTAACGCTCACCGGGCCCGGTGTTGGTTCTCTAGCTGTAAATGTGACACAGATAGGGACATCTGGGAAGAGGGAACGTCACTTGAGAAAAGGCCTCTGTGGCGGTCTGAAAGAAAATGGCTCCATAGGCTCAGAGAGAGTGGCACTATTAGGAAGCGTGGCCTTGTTGGAGTGGGTGTGGCCTTGTTGGGGTGGGTGTGGCCTTGTTGGAGTGGGTGTGGCCTTGTTGGGGTGGGTGTGGCCTTGTTGGAGTGGGTGTGGCCTTGTTGGAGTGGGTGTGGCCTTGTTGGAGGAAGCCTGTTGCTGAGGGTGTTTGAGGTTTCAGAAGCTCAAGCCAGGCCCAGTGTTTCTCTCTCTTCCTGCTGCCTGCTATAGATAACTCTCAGCTCCTTCTCCAGCACCGTGTCTACCTGCACGCTGCCATGCTTCCTGCCATGCTGATAATGGACTAAACCTCCAAACTGTAAGCCAGCTCCATTTTCATGGTGTCTTTTCAAAGCAATAAAAAGCCTGCCATCTGAACTCTCCCCATCAGACTGACCTGTAGGCAAGCCTGTGGTACAGTCTCTAGACTGATGACTGGGATATTGGCTTCCATGCCCAATCACAGTCCACCCCACAGTGGGCAGTACCACGTCTGGGCAGGTGGTCTGGGTTTAAGAAAGCAAACTGCATGAGGCAGCTTCTGCCTGATGGGGACTGCTTCAGTTCCTGCATTTAGGTCCCTGCCTTGAGCTCCTGCCCAGACGTCCCTCAAAGGTGGAATGTGATTGGGCAGGTAAGCCAAATAAACTCTTCCCACCACAATTTTCTTTTGGTCATAATCTATCACAGCAACAAAAAGCCAACCCAGACAGCATAAAATCAGGTGTGGTGGAGAGGGGTCTTTAATCCCTGCACTGGGCGGACAGGTGGAGGCAGGAGGGAGAGTTAGGAGTTCAAGGCCATCCTCAGCTACCAGTGAATTTGCAACCAGCTGCTACCTGCCTTAAAAAGCTAAATAAAGACATTTGGAGAGGAAGCAACCTCAGCATTGGCTTCTGTTACAGCCCATCGTCATGGGATTATTTCATACTTCAAGTTGTTGTTAATCTTTCATTGTGCCTAATTGATAAACTCTAACCTGGGTTAGAGCAGCCAGTGTAGCTAGAGCCTCATGTTCAAGATAACTCAACCCTGACTCCCACTGCTCAGATGCAACCCAATATCCCAACACACAGAGGCCGATTTGGTCTGGACCGGCTCCCTCCCCGCAGCAGACACACAGCTGTCCATCATTACCTGCTTCCTGTGTGCACTGGCTCTCCGTGCGGCAGCTTCTGACATGCTTGTCTTTCTCACCGGCAAGGACAGCACAGCGCGTTTAAGCAACGGGAGGGTTGGGGAAGCTCGCAGGTATAGCGGTGGCACAGGAGGGCGAGGGCGTTGGTGGGTGGCTGGGCTATCCACCCATCGGGGTAAATGCTCACGGCTGTCTCTCCCTGGTGCTGCCAGCTGCCTACTGAGCCCCTCACTTCCAGGAACTCTGCCAGTGATGGATGAGACTTTAATTAAAGTAATGAGACGCTCATAACGGTGGTTATCTCCAAAATTAGGCCCTTTAGCGATTATTCCTGGGGACCGTTCGGGGTACATGGTGCCCCTTTTAGAACAGTTGTGGGGAGGGGCCTGGCTTCCTGGGAATTTTCCCAGCGTCCCCTAGGCACTGCAGCATCTATGACTAGACATTTCCCCGGGAAACAGCTAGGTTCTACTCAAGGTTTCTGGGGACCTGAGAAAGGGAGAGATGGGAGGACTGTGGGCTCTGGGTTCGGGTCCTGCCTTGACAACCCTGGCTGGCTGGTGCTGCAGCTTCAGACAAAGCACTGCCTTTCTGGGCCCCATGCTCACCTGTGAGCGGAATGAAGCGCTCCCAGGCCGTGGCACAGGTGACTGTAGGGACAGGTGACAGACGATTGCAAAAGTACTTTCAATTTTCTCAGGCACCAGACCCAGGCCTAGGGCTTTGCTGGGTACTAGGTGTGCAGGTGCTGTGCTGAGTTCTGGGTGTATCAGGTGCAGTGCTGGGTACTGAGTACTTCCAGGTGCTGCTCTGGGTACTGAGTACTTCCGGGTGCAGTGCTGGGTACTGAGTACTTCCGGGTGCTGCTCTGGTGTGCTCAGCTCTGCCACCAGCGATGCTGTGAATGTAGTAGGCAGGCCTGTCCTTGGAAGCTGAGGTCGCCAGCCCAGCACAGTCTGAGACAGCTGCTGGAGCAGCAGCCATTGCACATTGCTACCTGAGAGGGTCCACTCGGGTTCAGCGAGACAGGCACTGGGGAAGGGCAAGGCCTGGGCAGAGGAGGAGAGAGCCGCCAGGACAAGCGGCGACGCAGTGAGCGGCAGGTGCCACAGGAACAGCATGGCGGCTGCTCTCTCTGCCCTGACCCTGTGCCGGGCTGGTCAGGGTTAGCGCTCCTGGCCTCAGCAGCCTGGGGAACAGCTCCTGAGGGGCTGGCGTCTCTCACACTCTGCCAGGCAGAGGAAGGAGGGCCAATGGCAGAGGTGGGAAGGGAATGTTTGCCCAGCAACAGCTGTGGAGAGACCGGAAACTGCCCCTCCTCCACCCTCCCAAGGCCCTGGCTGAACAAACGCAGGGATTTGCCAGCTTTGATGCTGGCAGAACCTGAGGGAAGGAGTCACAGCTCCCCGCCTGGGGTTGCCATCCAGGCTGCCTTGGAGGCAGGGCTGTTCCACTGAGAAGGGGTCCTAAATCAGGCTGGAAGATGTCCCTTGGCAGGACCCCCAGGGGATGAAATCAAGGAAGGCTCCTGGAGAGTTTGACCTCCAGGTGTAGAGGAATAAATGTCTGAGTTGAGAGAAGCGGATGGTGGCCTTATTCCTATACAGCTACCAGCTCTACAAGACAGGGGCCATGGGCAGGCCCCTACCCCAAGCCTGCCCATCAGAGTCCCCTCCCCTGTAGGCAGGGTGCTGGACTGAGAACCCAGGAGGGGGCTATCCTCTGAATAGCAGCTGTGTCCCCTTAAAGGCCTGAAACACAACTCACTTCTTGACCATCTTCTCCCAGGACAGTGTCCTCAAGATGTGCATCTCAGCCAGGACCCCCAGAGCAGTCAGAGGGGACAAAGAAGAAACAGCACCCCAGATCCAGGTCACTCGGGGTGCTTGCTCCAGCCTCAGATCACTGAGACCCTGGGCTTGGTCTGTTAGATTAAGAGGAGGTCCAGGGCTCTAAACAGCTCCCATGAACCCCTGCAGGGATCCATATTGTCCTGGATCTGGGAGGCTCATCCTGGGGGCTTGGCTGTTTCCAGCCAGTGAAAGGTCTTAAAGCCAACAGGAAAAACAAAAGGTTGGTGTTGTAGCTCAGTGGGAGAATGCGTGCCCAGCCAGGAAGAGGCCCTGCGTTCCAACACCACCCCTGCAAAGAGGGAGGGAGGAAAGGAGGGAGGGAGGGGGAGAGAGGAAGGGAGGAAAGGAGAGAGGGAGTGAGAGGGAGGGGAGGGGACAGGGAGAGGGAGGGAGAGGGAGGGGGGACAGGGAGAGGGAGAGAGGGGGGGACTTCCATCCCGCTGGCCTGCAGAATAACCTAGGAGATGCCTTACAGTCACTCAGGAACACACTCCGGAGCCAGGGGCACAGCTCAGTTGGCAGGGTTCTCGCTTATCATGTGCAAACGGCTGGATCTGATCCCTGGTACTGCATAAACCTCGTGGTGGTGCGCACCTGTATTCCCAGCACCTGGGATCAGAAATGCAAGGTCATCCTCAACTATACAGTAAGTTAGAGCTAACCTGGGCTACATGAGACCCTCAGAGGACAGAGGAGGCACCCTGGCCAGAAGACTCCCTGGGAGCCCAGGCCCAAGCTGGAAGTAACAGGTTGATATACCTTCAGGACCCTGAAGCCCCTGCTAATGAGCTTTCTAACCCCTCAGGTGGCATGTGCTGGCTGTGTCCTCGTTGGTGGCCTCCAGTCATCTACTTAGTGAAAACTGCGTCAATGCCACAGGAGCCACGGCCTTGGCACTGTAGCTTCTTAGTCCGAGATGCCCAGAGAGAGGACCCTTCCACACCACTTGGTGGGTCCAAAAGGGAACAGTGACTTCTGAACTCCACCTGCCAAGGTTTCTTTTCATGACCCCTATGCAGCCCCTCCCTCGCACTGTCCCCAGCATCCCCCAGCTGTGTGTCAGCTTGTGTGGAGGTCCCTCCCTCACGCTGAGGGAGCGCTTCAATTCCGTGCAGGGATGAAGGCTGCCTTTCCAGTCTTCGGGATCTTCACCTGTGTGTCTGGGCTTCCCGGGGTGGTAACCTTGGGGATAACTTCCCCTTGTAGATTTGGATAGTGCTGGGACAACGAGAGGCCTTCAGACAGTCCAGTCTGGCGGGGACTTGGAAACAGGAAAGGGTTTGCTGTTACCCAGGTTAAAATCTGCAGGTGTGGTCCGAGCCTGATGACAGGCAGGGCAAAGGGAAGGTAAAAGAAGGCTTTGTCCAAGCAGACCTCTCTCTTCCTTTCCCTTCTTCCCTCCCCTCCCCTCCCCTCTACTTTTTCCTCCTCTTAGGAGGGGAAATCGCACAGCAGGGACTCCAGAGAAGCCAGCCCCTTGCCACTCACTGTGTGCATTTTCTTGTAAACCCCTAAGTCCAGTCATGTGAGTGTACCCCATCCCCAAGGCCAGATGGCAGGGATACACCCTCTTTATGATTAAGTCCAGGTCTGTTTTGGCCCTAACCTGGATCCCTGGGGTCACACCAGGCATCAGCATCCTGAGTGTCAGCATCCTGGATATTAGCATCCTGGGTATCCCAGCATCCTGGTTATCAACATCTGAGTATCAGATCGAGGGTGTCAGCATCCCAGGCATCAGCATTCTGGGTGTCAACATCCTAGGTATCAGCATCCTAGGTGTCAGCATCCTGGGTATCAGCATCCTGGGTATCAGCATCTGGGGTATCATATCAGCATCCTAGGTATCAGAATCTCAGAATCTTGGGTATCAGCATCTGTGGTATCAGCATCCTGGGTATCAGCATCCCAGGCTTTAGCATCCTGGGCACCCACCATAGCTCCTGATGCCCTGCTCTCTGCCTCCTTCCTCCATGGTGGTACCCATACAAGAGTGAGAGCAAGCCTAGCACTTTCCTTTTAGTCAGAATCAATGACAGGGTTGGAAGGTGATCCCCGAGC
The DNA here is from genome assembly GCF_943737965.1 of Phodopus roborovskii. NCBI lineage: Eukaryota > Metazoa > Chordata > Mammalia > Rodentia > Cricetidae > Phodopus > Phodopus roborovskii. The sequence goes on from NW_026125052.1 coordinate 31,288,275, forward strand.
CGTAAGGAGGAAGAAGAAAGTTCCGGGTGTCAGAATTGATTCTGGAGGCAGTTAGGGGAACCTATTAGGATTTCAACCGCCTCAGGGTATGCTGCTCACAGGTGGGAGTGGGTGTGACGTCATGGAGCCCACTGGCAGCCGGGCAGTCTTCACACACCTGTCAGTAATGTAGAAGGGGTGGAGTAGGCGGTGTGTGGTGAAGATGTCTTAGTCACACAGAGCAGAGCTCTGTGGGCAGCTGGGTGGGGGTTCTGCTGAGACTCTGGGAGCCCCACGTTGGTGGCTGGGAACTGTTTGGAAAGATAGGACCACACACCTTGAGGTTGTAGAGGTGCCCAGGCTGTGAGTGAGGGTGGGGAGCTGACTTGTCTTCCACTGCTGTGAAGCCATCGGTTGATTCTCTGAGCTTTACCCACTTCAAGGCAGAAATGGGTAGAGCTGAGAAGCTCTTGAGCCCCACCATGCATGCTAATGGGCGGTGTCAATTCACTGTTCCTGGCGGGCTCCTTTGGATAGCCACTCTGAAGAACAGACAGTAAGCAGCAGTACGTGCATACCCGATTGCTGTGGTAAACACCATGATCAGAGGCAACCTGGGGAGGGGGGGCTTATTTATTTCACTTACACTTCTCATAGTTCATTACTCCAGGGTGTCAGGGCACAGGGCATGGCGTGGCAGCAGGAACTGAAGCTAAGACCATGGAGGGTGCTGCTTCCTGGCTCGTTCCTCATAGCATCTTCAGCCTGCTTTCTTATAGAACCCAGGACCACCAGCCCAGGGATGGCAGGGCCCACGGTGAGATGGGCCCTCTTATTAATCACCAATAAAGAAAATGTGCCAGGGGCCAACCCACTGGGGACATTTTTCTCAACTGAGTTTCCCTCTATCCTGCAAATGACTCTAACTTGTGTTGAGTGGGGACAAAAACAAACAAAATACAATGTACTTCCCTAGAGAGAGGAACAACGGAGTTGGGGCTCTCATCAGCACAGCAGCCTGTTACAGAGACCCTCGGGCCTTGACCACCTGATAATCTTCAGGGATGACTGGACCCCTCTAAAAAGCTTTACTGACATTGGCTTCCCGGGGCTGCTGGAGGCTGAAGGCCCCTCATCTGCGGGCACCGAGCGAAGACTGGGCTGCTAATCAGCAGGGTCCTGACCTGAGAGCATCACCAGCCAGCTGGGATCATTCATCACTGTGTGTTCGAACCCACAGTGGGGCCCTTTGTGGTCAGCGTTCCCTGTTACCGCACACGCCTGCTTCAGGCACCTTGAGGGTGCCAGGACAGAGGCGGGGTGACCCATGGTGGGACCGCCACGGTGCCAACAAGGCTGCCGGTTTAGAAGTAAGCTATAATTTAAGGAAGAAGTAGCCCTGTCTGTCTGCCTGTCTGTGTGCATGTTCATGTGTGAGCAGGTGCATGTATGTAGGTGTACACATGGAGAACAAAAGGACTATCGTTCCTCAGGCGACATCCACTTTGGGTTTTTGAGGCAGGCTTTCTCACTGGCTTGGAGCTTGACAGACAGATTAGGCCAACTGGCCAGTGCGCCCCCAACACCCACCTGTTCCTACCTCGAGGCACTAGGATTGTAGTTGCTCATCACCACGGTCAGCCGTGTGTGTGTGTGTGTGTGTGTGTGTGTGTGTGTGTGTGTGTGTGTGTTCTGGGGCTTGAACTCAGGTCCTTACGCTTGCACGGCAAACACTTGGCCCACTGAACCATCATCCCAGACCCCCCCCAAGGTGTCCTCATCTCACAGGAGGCCTCTGCCTCTTCCTTAGGCTGTGATCTGACCTCAGAGTCTGAACTGGACACTCCTGCCCACCCGTCCCCTGCCTCTGGGTCACCGGTAATGTCTCCACCTCCTGTTTCCTCATGGCTCCCAGGGCTTATTCTCTTCCCACAGGAGATGTGAGCAGAAGCAGCTGGAGCGGGGCTTGGTGTGGGATGGCACATGGTTAATATTTCCATTAAATAAACACATTTTGTTAATTGGATTACTAAGACAGTGTGATACGCCACTGGACCTCCAACACGCTGCTAATAAATTGGGTGAAGAACTTAATCATGTTAGCATCCCAAAAGCCTGTAAGAGAGGAGATGAAAAAATCAGCCCAAGTTGACAGCCAGAGCTTCTAGAAGGTTCTCAGACTCTGGAAGCTTTGTGGTACTTCCTTCCACCACCGCTCTATGCTGGGGAGAGGTGGGGAAGAATGAGGTGTCCAGCCTGGCCAGCAGTGAAACTTCAACAGCCTTGATCCAGCCCTCACACTCTATCTTCAGACAAAGGTGAATGTGCAAGGCGGGACCAGCGGCCATGGTTCCTTAAGGATCCACAAAATGTGCCTCCTGGTCCCCACCTTCTCCCTCCTGGCCCTACTCCTCTTCCCAGCAAGTTCCTTCCCTCCTGTGGCCAACTGCCAAGATACCCTTGCATCACAAACCTCCATGCAAGGGACCCGTTGGGCTCAGGGCAGCTGAGGCTGAGGAAGTAGATTTTGTTACCTTGTTGCTTATTTGGCTGGATTTTGTTTCCTTGTTGCTTATTTGGCAGTGTTTATTTTGGGGGGGAGTAGGGGGGCGGGGACCAAGTCATGCACCCTGGAACTCACTATGCAGTAGGCCAAGCTGGCCTCTAATTCTAAGCAATCCTTTTGTCTCAGCCCTCCTGAGTGAAGGAAGGGCAGGACTGAGAGACAAGCCGGCCACTGGCCATCAGTGCCCTTCCAGGAATTCCAGAGAGAATTTTTTCACCTTCTACTGTGGAAATTGGGTGACATGTGCTTAATGAATATTGAGGTACAGTCTTGAGACGTGAAAACAAAATGTAGGAGCCCATTTCATCCCTCTGTGTTCATACTCGGCCATCTGGGAATGGAAGAGAGACCAGCTATGATTAACATTGCTGTGGTCCTGAAGTGTTAGCGTCACTGCTAATGGCTCAGGGCACCCACACACCAACACACACAAAAAGCAGGTCACACTTCAAGTTAGACCCCCCCAAAAAAACAAGCAAGCAAACAAACAAAACCACTAGCGGCTTTCAGAGGGCAGAACCTCACTGAAATTATGTCAGCTTCTGGGGCAGTTTCCCAGGTAACCATAGCCAGGTGTTTCTCTAACTCTCCAGGTTCAAATGCAACAATTATGAAGTCTAATGACCTTGCAAAGTCCAATCAGAGCAGGAGGAAGCGCCTCTAGTTTGCACTTCCTGGTAATTGGCAAGAACCATTACCACAGCATCCAAATTTGTCTGCCCCCAAACACACTCTAGCTCGTGGACAGTCCATTTAGAGAAGCTGAAATCAGGTCATTAGGAGAGAGGGACAATATAGCACAAACTGCCTATATAAATGCAAGAGGCTGGCTGGCTCCTAGCAACTGTTGTGCCCGCCTGTATAATCCCAGCACTGAGGAGATAAAGGCACATGGATCAAGAGTTCAGAGTCCTGGCCATGGTGATGGCTCAGCAATTAAGAGCATCTGTTGCTCTTTCAGAGGAACCAGGTTTAGTTCCCAGCACCCACATGGTGGCTCACAACTGTTTGTAATTCTAGCTCTACAGAATCTTGTGCATTCTCCCAACTCCCAAGCACACATGTGGTACACACACTTGCTTGCAGGCAAAGACTCATGAACAATAATAAGAGCCGGGCATTTGTGGCTCACACCTTTAGTCGAAGCCCTTGGGAGGCAGAGGCAGGCGGATCTCTGTGAGTTCGAGGCCAGCCTGGTGTACAGAGCTAGTTCCAGGACAGGTTCCAAAACAATACAGAGAAACCCTGTCTCAAAACAAAACTAAACAAACAACAAAGAAGAAGGAAATAAAGGAACTTTGAAAGTGCCCGCTGCCCGCTGTCATCTTTGACTACATAGGGTGTGAATACAGCCTGGACTACATGAGAGCCTGTCTCAAAGCAGCAAAAAGGGAAACCCACTGCTACCATCCCATCCTTGCACACTGCCCTTCACAGAGCAGCCTGCTCCTCACTCTGGCACAGGCCAATAGAGTGCTTGCCTACAGATGCCACACCCAGGCTTCACCCATCAGCAGAAGGGACAGCACTGAAGTCAGTGGGAGCCATGTGGGCCAGGTGCTGGGCTTGGTACAGAAGGTAGGCTGCTCCCCAAAAGGCTCCTGTACGTTGAGCATGCGTTTAGTGTTTGCCCATGTCAAGGGAAGACACAAAGGGAGACTAGGATAGCCCTTCTCTAAGAACACTGTTGCCTATGGCACTGGACATATGACGCAGATATCAAAACCTGGTCACTCCATGTACACACAGATGGTCTCCTCTCCTGGAGTGAGCCAGACAAGGGCAGCTAGGCACATGCAATGAAAAGGACTTTGACACAGCAGGTGGATGTTGGTGTGCTGTCACCCAGCACTGGGTAGGCAGAGACAGGAAGATTGATTTGAGTTTCAGGCCAGCCTGGGCTGCAAAGTGTCTTCTAGGTCTGTCTGGAATCAAGAAGGGAGGAGGGGAAAGGAGAAAGATGGGGGGGGGGGAGGTGTGGAGAAGGTGCTTTCGTGGTGAAGCGGAGATGACCGGGCTGCTCCTACCTGCTTTCAGTATCTGATTATAAGGGGTTCAGAAATTTTGTGAGCTACTGCTTAATCCAGTTCCATAAAAAAATTAATTTATATCAAATTATAATTCAGTTAGTTTTATTTGAGTCTGGAAATAAAACCCCCAAACCCTAATTACTTCATTCCATTTTGTTACTGTGCTCCTGGGGTCATTTACATTTCTTGCATCAGAGTAGTGAAAATATTGTTTTAGATGAAATGTTATTTATAGTAATAGCGGCTACTATGTATCTCTTTCAAATTTAGCGGAAACATGTCACAAATTTAGAATGAAAGCAAACAGCCAATCCTGGCCTTATTTACCTCTTTCTGTTGATGGTCTAGACTTGAGACAACTTGGCAGAGATGAATGACATTAAACCCCGGGCTGACTGGCATTAGCTGGTGACTGTCACACATAGTTACATGTAGGTTGACTTGTAACCAGAGCCACAGATCCAGTTCAGTGACAACCGTGCAGTCTTCTGTGTCAGTTCATTATCATACATGTTACAAATGTATACATATATGTGTTATATTAGTTGTAAGTTATAAAAAGGGAAGCTTTATGTTTTATAATTATTTATAAATTTGCAGCCCTTATTTATGTCCGTCTGCCTGAGTCTCCCCAGGTAGCTCAGGCTTGTCTCCTACTCTCAGTCTTCCCACTAAATGCTGGGATTGCAGATGGTGAAACCACCACACCCAGCCTGCCACGATTCCTTTATGCTGCCAGTGTTTATAGTAACAAACAGGCTTTCTCCCTTTGAGTCCTTTGTTGGGACTAGAAACATGAGTCTGTCATTTGCCGGGGGTTTTGGAAATGGTCATGATTTGAAGAACCAGTAAGCTGTAAGCTGGGAGGCAGAGTAAGAAGGCCTGGCCCTGATGGGTGGTGTGTGTGTGTGTGAACGCGCGCGCGCGTGCATGCACACACGTGAGCCCATGAGCCCGGTGGATATGTATGACAATGATGGTGGGCAGTGGGAACAGAAGAGGAGCAGGCAGGACTTTACTCTGCTCACTCCCACAGTCCAGGGACATGGCCTGTGGGGGAAGGCTCGTGCATCTGTACCCAGGTGTTTTTGAGCACAAGGCCATTCTGCTGTGAACCCAGGGGCAATAGAACATACAGTGAATTGCTAGTGCCAAAGCTGCCCTTTTCTACAGACTCCAAAGCAATCTATAGCCTGTTTTCACCACGGGCAGGCACAGTTACCCAGCCATTGGCCTTGGGGATTCCCAAGGTCACACACAGCACCATCCTCCTGAGCACACAGATGCCATTTCTGAGTTCTCTTGAAGGTCATATGTGTCCACAGGTCTAGTTCCAGCCCAGGCAGCCACACAGCTGGAGCTGGCCCTCTCCTTCCCTCTGACCCAACCTGGTGGGGGAGGCCCCTCTGCAGCCTTGTGAAGGGAATCAAAGCTGTCCAGTCCCTACCAACATTCACAGAAGTCTCTTGCCTGCAGCTCTGTGCAGGCTGTGGCGCCTCATGCCCTCTGCCCCTGGCACAGCACGCGACAGGCAGCTGATTCAGCGCATTGTCTAGGGCCCCAGCATGGTGTCATCGCTGTCGCCTTTCATCTCTATTGGCAAAGAATCCTTGCCACTAGGGCCTCTGAAATGAGGGAGATGCGTGTTGATCCGCCCGGGAGTGTGAGCTACAAGGTTAAGCGTGTTTGCCCAGGAAATGTGGGTAATGCTCTTATCATGTATGACCTTTACGATATGTGGAACACTGTCTGTGACAAAATCGCCACTATTAAAATGCCTTTCACACCAGGGTACCAGCCATTAATCACCATGCATGAGAGTGGCTGTGGGCACTGACTGGGAAGTCTTGAGTCCCACAGTATATATTGTCCAGCCTGCTGCTGGCTCTGCAAGCCTCACCCTGTTACAATCTTCAGGGCCCCATGCTCCCAGCATCCACAGCATCCCCAGCATCCCCAGCATCTCCAGCACCCCAGCATCCTCAGCATCCCCAGCATCCTAGCACTCCTGTATCACCAGCATCCCCACCATCCCCACCATCCCCTGCATCCTAGCATTCCCCAGCATCCCCAGCATCCCCAGCATCCTACCATACAAGCACCTGCATAACCTGACATCCTAGCAGCCCTGAGTCCAGGATCCCCATATCTATCACAGCACCCCTGCATCCAAGCACTCCTGTGTCCCCAATACCCCTGTATCCTGGTATCCCAGCATCTCAGTATCCCTGCATCCAGGCATTCCTATATGCCCATATCCCTGAATCCTGGTATCCCAGCATCCTAGAAGCCCAGCCTTTCACCACAGGAATCAGGGGGAGGAGATGCCTTCTCAGTGTCCTCAGCCAAGGACTCCTTATTCTAAGGTTTCTTTGTGTCCCCAGCACTGACAAATATGTCCCCATGCCCCTGCTGAGCCTGCATAATTTAGCACTGACAAATCACATCTGTGACATAGAGGCCAGCCCCACTCCTCCTCCGGTCACCCTGGAGTTGTTTTGCAGGGACACAGGCTAGCCCTGGGATAACCTGCTCCTACCTCACATCTTGCTGCTGCTCCACGCCTAATTGAAAGAACATCATGCTATTGAGCTTAGGATGTGTGGACACACCAGGGCACTTCTTGATGTCACCCAGCCTACAACTGCCCCACCTTGGTGAAGTAGAAACACGCCAGGCAGGACTCCTGAGGACTGGAAATGAGGCCTCACCTCCCCGAACACACTGAGTTCAAAGGCTGGACACACATCCAAACTGGAAAATCACCTGTCTGGCAACTCTCATACTAGCTATATGACAAAATAATGGCATTCTGTGGCCCCGTCTGCAGAGACGGCTGAGTGGTTAAGAACACTTGCTATTATTCCTCCAAAGGACCTAGATTTGGTTCCCAGCACCAGCACCCATATGGCAGCTCACAGCCACCTGTAACTCCCGTTCCGAGATGTCTGATGCCCTCTTCTGGCCTCTGCAGCCACAGCACACAATACACAGGCAGATAAAACACCCATAGGCACAAGTAAAATAAAGCAATGATACTTCAGATACACCAAGGGAAATGTAAAGTGAGATTAAACTGAACCTCATCCCCATCTGAGGGGCATGTTGCCTATGGGTCACCTGCCCTGTGTGGGAGGACTGGGTGGGAGCATCGAAGAAGAAGCCCACTTGTGCCCTAGGAAACAGAGTGCTCCCCAGTTCATGGGGATGGGGACAGGGTTTACTCAAGCTCTCATATGCCAGCAACCTTTGGAGACTGTTGATGTTTCCCAGGCCTGACACTTCCCTCCACTTTATTTCTAGACATTTAGCCATGTTCTTACAGACAGACAAGATAGACCGAGGCAGAACGGGAACCTCCATATGAGCCCTTCCAAGAGTATTGGTGACCTCCGTTGGGAGTAGACAGTGGGCATTCCCGCTCAAATAGCCAGTGCCCCCCTCCGAGCCCGGAGGCTGAGCCCGGGGTGCTCCCCTCCAATCTTCTGCACCTGGATGCCAGATACTTTTTTTCGAGCTACATCTTAAAATTGCTGCCAAGGGGTAAAGCCTAGGAGTTTCTTGATACATCATGGGTGGCATCTCGGCCATGTGTAACAAGAACCAAATGTCCATTGCTGTCCACAAACATATGTGGGAGCACTGGTCCCTACTCTCCAACACAGCCAGGCCAGGGCTATCTTGGAAACACGTGCAGAATGAGAGGTCACCAGGGTGAAGGCAGCAGACTGCCAGTATATGCAGAAGTTTGAGGACCAGTGCTTCAGGTTGCCGACACTCCCGGGTACTGAATGTCTCTGTCCCCGCTGGGCAGACTCTGCGCTAAGTGCCTTGACACATGGGCACATTGCCCACTGCAGATACCTCAGTGAGAGATAAGAGTCCGCCTGGGGTGTCGTCAGGCATTTAGGCCAGCATGGAGACTTGGAAAGGCATTTCCAGATGGAGGGAGGAGCTAGTCTGGAGCAGGTGTCAAGGAGCCACCACTCCTTGTGATGTGAGCATGGGGCAGAGGAGGGGTGGTATTCCAGACCTGCATGGCTCCAGGAAGTGTAGCAGTTTGGAGGGCTCACCGAGGATGGTGCTTGGCAAAGGTCTAGACAGGCTGGAGGGATGGAGTAAGGGAAGGCAGGAGGCACCTTGCCCACCACACCCAGTGTGACAGTTCTCCAATAAGCAGCCGGAGCTACAGAAGGGACTCTGAACAGGGAATGAGCCAGAGTTAGCTTCTCTACAAGTGGTTCTGGCAGACAGGGTATAAAAGGGTTAATACCAAAGGGACAAAGAGTTTGGGACCTGAACGAGGACACTGAAGGAGCAGACAGGAGGCAAAACCCCAAGAAGTTTGTAAGATGTAATTGGCTCATTTGTTGTCATATGTCAAAAAACGGGGAGGAGAGAGGAACCAGCCTTGTGTCTCAAGCGGTAGCTCCGAGAGCCACGGCTGGGCCTCTGTGGATCCCAAACATTAAGCATCTGTCGATGATGAGACTAACTCATCTCTGGGCCAGAGCAGCCCTTCAGCATCCAACTTCCTGCTAACCTCAAGCTGGCTACTGGGACAGCCCTGGGCAGCAAAGGGGAGGTCACTGCTGACGGCAGGTCAACCCCAGCAAACTGGCTAAATAAAGCCAGAGTAGTAATCATGACCAAACTGAGCCACCTCATTAATTTCATGGGAGAGGTGGGGTAGCACAAGATGGGACTTCCCCCAAGACTCATTGTTTGCCTGGTCCCCCACATGAAGTCTCGTTGGGTCTAATTTAAATATGTACATTTAATGGTTCAGTAGGTAAAATTGCCGGTATTGTTTGGAGTGGTTTGTACAATAATTTATGGGCTGCGCTGGTCCGTTGATGGGCCCCTATGATGGAGGGTGGTGGCTGTGAAGAGAGGATTTATGAGTGCCTTGGGGAAAGAGTGAAGACGAATTCAACCCCAGTGTGCTGGCCAGCAAGAGAAGACTCCCTCCCAACCCAGAGACACCCGGACCTTGCACATCCCAAAACACTCAGAAGTAGCCAGGGGAACCTGCACCCTTCATCCCGTGGGTCTTAAGCTCATGATAATGCAACCTGCCCTAGGGATGCTGGGGGTATGGTTCAGTATCTCCAGCATCACCAAGACATAGCCACACCCCCTGCAATCCCAGAACCCAGGAGATGGAAGCAGAGGATGAGAGGTTGTTCAAAGTCATCTTCAGCTACATAGTGAAATCTAGGTTAGAGACTCTGCCTCATAAAGAGGGAAGAGGAGGAGGGAGGAGAAGGGGGAAGGAGGAGGGAGGAGGAGGAAGGAGGAGGGAAAAGGAGGAGGGGGAGGAGGGGGAGGAGGAGCAGTCCTCAGGGAAGGAGGAGGAGCAGTCCTCAGGGAAGGAGGAGGGAGGAGAAGGAAGGAGGGAGGAAGGGGTAGGAGGGGAGAGGACAGAGGAGGGGGAGGGAGGGGGAGGAGGGGGAGGAGGGGGAGGGAGGGGGGAGGAAGGGGAGGAGGGGGAGGAGGGGGAGGAGGGGGAGGAGGGGGAGGAGGGGGAGGAGGGGGAGGAGGAGCAGTCCTCAGGGAAGGAGGAGGGAGGAGAAGGGAGGAGGGAGGAAGGGGTAGGAGGGGAGAGGACAGAGGAGGGGGAGGAGGAGGGGGAGGAGGGGGAGGAGCAGTCCTCAGGGAAGGAGCATTACAAACAGGCACAATTCCAGGTACTTTCCACTCACTTGTGCCCGCTGCCAGCATGACTCATCCCCGCCAGCTCTGCCCAGCTCTGTTCCCTGCCCTTCTCTCCTAGCAATTACATCCCCATCCAGCACAATACATGCTGAGGGTGTGTGGCCATGCTGACACTCTTATTGAGAGACAATGAGAGAGCATGACCAACCACCCAATGGGCCAAGGGACCTAGGGAAAAATTCTAACAAGGTCTGATTGAGGGAGCTGGGGGGGGCGGTGGTGATGCTGGGGCTTGTGGAGGAGGGTCTCTTCGGATCTCTAGTTTATCTACCTCACAGAGGATGAGGCAACCCCATGCTTGATCAGAACACTCAAGGCTCTTCTCCTTTTGGGAGTTCGAGGGTGGGAGAGCAGAGTGGGTGTCCTGAGATTTCTCCGGGACACAGCTGAAAGCTGCCGTGGAGCACTGGCTGGATGAGTGGGGGAGAGCCTGAGCTTTGGAGCAGCAAGCGATTGTGCCCTGATCAATCCCTTCCTTGGGTGTTTAAGCCTATGGTGTCCTTTCCCATCACCTCCATGGCTTCTCTTTGAGCTCCCTCTCCACACAATGGCCAGTGCTGAAAATGGATTCAAGAGAGGAGCATTGGTGGCTGGGTTCAAATGAACTAACTCCTGTCTTGGCCAATGATGAGCTGGGGCCTGGGGCCTCATGGGAGTCGAAGGAGGGTGGGAGTCTGATACCACTGAGGTGATCCCTTCCAGCCTCCTCTGTCCAGGTCTGGCTCGCTGACATGTCGCTTCCATGTCCCACTCCATCCTCCTCCTCTTCCGGTGATTGTCCCTGACAGGTCGGCTATAAATAAGCATGGCTACCTCTCGATTATCCACAGTGGAAGAACTTTGTAGATAATCTAAAGCTATTTTTTGCTTCCAGACCAGCATTGCTGTGCCCACAATCCTTCCTACCCCCGCCCCAAATGGGGACACCCAAAGGAGATGCCTGCTTGTCTGCAATCCAGCCTTGGAAAAAAATGCATCTTGCATAGCTAAGCTCAATAAGGGTTCTCTGAAAAGCCATACGGCTGACAGAAGGTGAGGCTTTGAGCCCCCCTACACCCGTCCCCTACACCCCAACAACCCTGTCTAAAGTTCTGTGGTCCAGGGGCTGTGCTGAGTGACCCCTGCCTCTGTGAGCTCCCCCAAGGCTCCTTATTTCCCAAGATAAAGGGGACTGCAGTCCACTTGCTAGCCACCCCCAATTCCCGTCTCAGTTGAGAGCCACAATATTGACAGCATTGGCAGGACCCTGGATCGAAGGCTAGGCAAAATCTGGCTGCCTGTGGTGGTGCACGCCTATATTCCTAGCAGTCAGGTAGAAGAATCAGAAGTTCAAGGCCATCCTCAGCTACGTAATGAAAGCCAGCCCGGGCTGTATGAGATCTTTCTTCCAAAAACACAAAACCAAAAATCAAAATGCTGCTAGGTAAGTACTGCGAGGCAAAATGCAGTGCTCTCAAAAGCCAGAGTAAGCAAGAGTCGCCTGTGACAGGGACCGCAAGGGTGAGTGAAGTCCGATCCAGGTGCCCTGCTGGTGGGATGTGAAACAGAACAGCTGACCAGACGGACAGACAGATAACAGAAAAGGAGGGAGCTGAAGAAATGGCTCAACAGGCAAAGGCACTTGCTGCCAAGCCTGAGGGCCTGAGTTCGATCCCCAGAGTCCACACGGAGGAAGGAGACAACTGCCCCCTGAAAGGTGTGTCTCTTTGATCTCCATGGTACACACGTGATCTCTGTCTCTCTCTGTGTCTGTCTGTCTGTCTCTCTCTCTCTCTCTTACTCACACAAACATACACACACCACACACACACACACACACAAGTAAATAAATATAATGAAAATTCAAAATAACTAAAACTGGAAATTCTATGTCATGTTGTTTCAGCACCGTAAAAAATCCGGCCCCTACCCTACCCTAGAAGGGAGAATCCACACTGGTACTAGAAATGTTTACTGCCATAATTCAAACAGCTCAGTAAAGACACATGTGAAGAGCCAGACTCATTTCAGCCCCCCCCCACAACGGAGCCCTGGAGTGGGGAAGCCAAACTAATAAAAATAAAATAATAATATTAAACAGCTATGGGAATAAAATCATCTCTCAGACTCACATGTGGATAATCGAGAGTTAACTCTTAATAAAATAATAAAACATAGGTACCGTGGGAATAAAGATTACCTCCACAGACAACTGCCAGAGACCATATCCGTAAAGTAATGACTCCCCTTCTATTCCCCTTATTTTATTGAACAAGACATAATTGTAGCCAGGCTGTTACTGAATTTCTAGGGGAAGGTAACTGTCAATCAAGATTAAACATGTCATCATTTGTGGGTGTCCCAGCCTGACAAGTCTGTCCATATGGTTCATGAGTGAGCTTGGGGAGTGGTGATTTACCATTGTCACTAGCCAAGCGTCCTTTACTGAGACCGAGGAGGGTCATGAGGGTCAGACTCCACAGACCAAGCCCCTGGTCACACTCTGTCACACTCTCCAGCAGACAGGTGACACCTGCAGCTGGAGATCTTGGAAGAGTCCCTTGGTTGGAAACATGGAGGAGAAACGCAGGGTTCTACCAGAAGGCCCTGAGCGATGGCCACAGTGGGTGACTGGAGCCCTGCCAGGGTCAAGGTTCAAGGGCATCTCTTACCTCCTGGTTTCCGGAAGGATTTCAGAAACGACGTCCTGGGCAGTGGGTAGGGTAACTGTCTCACACCCACGAAGCCCATGCGCTGTCCCCAGCGTGTGTTTGATTACCCACACTTGTCCCCCATCTCACATCAGACAGAAAGGCGGTGTCTGCGGGTCCCCTAACTGATGCCTTGGTAACTAGGGCAGCTTCATGGGGGATACCCTATCCCCCCACAACACACACACATGCACACATGACACAAACACCATCCACAAACAGGAAAGTTAAGGTCACACTTTCAGACCTCAAAGCCCAGAAGCAGAGGACGCTGGGACTAGAAAGGTCCTTAAGGGGCCAACAACACAACTAAGTGGGTAAAAGGCGCTTGCACCTAAGCCTGGTACCCTGAGTTTGACTTGTGTATCACATGGTAGAAGGGGGAAAAACAACACCTACGAATTGCCCTTTGACCTCTATCTATGCCCATATACATATACACAAACTATAAATAAATAAAATTGCACTCAAGTTTTTAAAAAGAAAAATCCTTGAAGTAGCTCACCCTCACCTATCCCCACTTTCAGATGCCCACCCCACCCTTCATGCCCGGGTCTCCCCCTCAAGATCACCCAGGGTCTGGTGGTGATCCTTCCCCTCCTCACTCAGCATGCAGCTCCGGGTTCTCTTTTGGAGTCACACAGCTACGCACACACATGCACACACAGCTACACACACATGCACACACATGCACACACACCTACACACACACATGCACACACAGCTACACACACATGCACACACATGCACACACAGCTACACACACATGCACACACAGCTACACACACATGCACACACAGCTACACACACATGCTCACACAGCTACACACACATGCACACACAGCTACATACACATGCACACACAGCTACAAGCACATGCATACACATGCACACACAGCTACACACATATCCACACACAGCTACACACACACATGCACACACAGCTACACACACATCCACACACAGCTACACACACACATGCACACACAGCTACACACACATCCACACACAGCTACACACACACATGCACACACAGCTACACACACATCCACACACAGCTACACACACACATGCACACACAGCTACACACACATCCACACACAGCTACACACACACATGCACACAGCTACACACACATGCACACAGCTACACACACATGCACACACAGCTACACACACACATGCACACAGCTACACACACATCCACACACAGCTACACACACATGCACCCAGGGATGCTGTTTTGTTTTCAATACTGTCCATCTGGATGGCGCCTCTAACACACGATGGGGGCTGATTTGACCTTGGACAGCAGCCTCTCTCAGCCTTACACTCTCCCTGGATGATTGCGGGTAGATGGCATCCCTTCAGGGAATCAGGAGTCTGGGGACTTGAGGAATTTCTGAAGATAATGAGAGAGGAGAGAGAACCCAACACACCCAGGCATATGTGTTCACTTCTTTTCACACACACACATTCCTACATGCTCACGCACGCTCACGCACACTCACGCACGCTCACGCATGCTCACACACGCTTGTGCCCATTCTTCTCTCAGAGAGTGCCCTCCAGCAACAGCATCTAAATCGACCTCCTTAGTTTCCTCTCCCTGTGTCCTGAGAACATCTGTTCTGCAAGACTCTGTTGAAGTACCTTCCTTCCTCACCACTTTAAAGGGTGGCCTGATGCCTCTTTGTGGCCATGGATCCATCAGTAGAAAGCGGAGAAAGGGAGGGCTCAGAGGGCAGGGGATCGGGGTCCAGAGGCAGGAGAGACAAGACCTGGTATCTATTCTTCCCAGCCCTCCCTTTCTGCTGCCCAGGCCCCTAGCGCGGAATCCTCAGCTAGTCAGGCTTCTAAAATGCACTCCCGAGCCCTCCTAACACCCAGCCCAAATCGCATCTGAAACAGCCCGCTATCAGGGTTATGCTTAGGTGTGTCTCCTCCCCACCTCCCTGCCCTCTTGAAAACCTTCTGCTCAGGGAAGAGTCCTTCTCCTTCACAGAGCAGCCTCTCTAGGGGCAAGGACACAGGCAGGGTGGGCAGGAGGCCCCAGCTCTCATCCTCTCCCCCCCCCCCCGCCCTGCTTCCTGCTCTCTAGATCTGCTGTAACTGACATTTTCCATCTGACAGGTCCTGTTTTCCCTGCCTCCCGTTGCCAGGGCAACAAGTGGAGAGGACCGCAGCCAGGGAGACTTTAGCTGCCTTTTCAAGGCGCCCTGGACATAAACAGCACTTTCCATAATGGAAGCCCTGCATTAAGGTCTTTAAAAGGCAAACAATACAGAACAAGAGACTGAGAGGAAAGAAGGTTGGGGTGGGACAAGGGACCCCCACTGGTCAGTGTGAGAGGCAAGAAGAGATACAAATCAGCCCCTTCCTTGAGAGTTCTAGCCCTCTGCCTGACCCCTAGTTCCAGACCTGCTGCCCCAGTGCCTTCTGGGATGCCAAAGATCCCCACAGTCATGCCTTTGCCTGGGACATAGGGTGTCCATCTCAGAGAGATACGGGGAACTCTAGGATGGACCTCACCCTCTGGGTAAAAGATGCTCTCATAATGGCAGGGAGATGGCTCAGTGAATAGACAGTCTGCTTTGCAAGAATGAAGATCTGAGTTCTGTCTCCAGAATAGCATGATAAAGTCCATAACCTCAGCTCTAGACGGTAGAGAACAGAGGACCCTTGGGGGCTCCTTGGGGCCAGCAGTCTAGCCAATCAGTGAGCTTCAGGCTCAGCAAGAGACCCTGTGTCAAAAAGTTAAGGGAAGACTGATTGTTCAAAAGCCGGCATCCCGGACTTTGTGGGAAATAACAGCTATAAAGGTTAGATTATAGCCATGGCCCTCATGGCTGCCAAGCACAGTTTCACGGGCAGCTAATTTACCACAGTGGGTGCAAAGAGAATTTCTGTTCCCTGTCCCCAGGCCTAGTGCATGGAGACTGTCTGGGAAGTAGGCTACCATAGAGGCAGCCAGTTGTCAGAACTGGGTGACACAGGTTTTGGTTTGAGCAGGCGTAGAGCAGCTGAGGTTGTGACCAGAGGGAGTCCGGGTCCTCAAGCAGCAGGCTGAGTGTATCCCGGAGTGAGTGGACAGTGGTGAATGAAACAGGGGGGAGGAGGGGCCAGCCTCAGAGCCAGTCAGCAGGCCCAGCCAGGGCTAGCCTAGAACCCAGCAATTGAGAAGATTTCACTATCCCCATAGAGAAGGCTGAAAAATGGAGCTCGAGGAGAGGGGGGAGGGGGTAAGATGAGGGCAGAGGCGTTCCAAGGGCTGAAGTTAGGGTTTGGTCAAAAAGCGAATTTAAATTTTAAAAATTTGGGGCTCTTGCCTCAGCTCCCTAGCCCACTCCCCCTTCTTGATGGGAGATGTCATTCTACAAATATGTTTCTCTTATTGGCTAGTGAATAAAGCACTGTTGGCAAATAGGAAATAGGCGGGACTAGGAGATGATGTAGGAGGAGGAGTCAAGATGTAGGGACTCGAGAGCAGAGGTCCAGACCCTCCCTCCGGTAAGATAAGACCACGTGGAAATACTTAGATTAATAAGAGTGGGTTAATATTTAAGCCGATAAGAAGCAGGCCAACAGCTTTATATCTAATACAGCGTCTCTGTGTGTTATTTGGGGCTGGCACGGCTATGGGACCAGGCTGGTGGGAAAACTGCTCCTAACACCTTCTTAGGGTGCTACACCACCCCATGCTTTATAAAGTCCATACTAATATTTTGCCTGCATGTATGTATATGTATGTGCACCACATGTGTGCCTGGTACCCAAAAAGACCAGAAGAAGGCGTCAGTTTCCCTGAAACTGGAGTTATGGAAGGCCATGAGCCATCATGTAGGTTCTGGGAACTGAACCCAAGTTTTCTGCAAGAGCAACCAGAGCTTTTAAACTCTGAGCCATCTCTGCAGCCCCTGCTTTTCCCTGTCTTAATGAGCTATTTCTTGTCCATGTCTAACCTGTGTCTTCTCTTAAACTCTAGTAAAGTAGTCCTTGGGCTTAGAATAAAAACAAAGAACCCCAACCCCAAACCAGCTGCTCTGATATGACTGAGAAGGGCTGAGGAGGTGAACAGGAGATATGAAATGGGCTGAGGTAAACATGGGCACTCAGGGAAAGCCAGACACTTCGTGAAAGACAGATAGACCAAGGCAAGGCTCCAGGCAGATGCCAGGATAGTATGGGTCTCTGTCCACCCCACCTAGGTCCCAACATTTACCCAGGGCCTCCCATCTTGACTGTGAGGTAAATTACATTGGACTCAGCCTTTATGATCAGCCATCAGCTCCTGCCTGTTGTTCTCTGGGGAGGCAGGTCATGGCCCCTCAGATGCTGGTACCCTTGATAAAATATGTGGATTTTTTTAAAAACTCATGGCTTAGGAGTATTCCAGGCAGCCTGTTCCAGGGTAAAGGGAGCCTGGAGGGTCTGGCTTGGAATTGAAGATCCCTCCTAACCCAGTTGTCATTGACATCTGCAAAGGGGACAACTCACACGAGGCTTGTTCCCCTTGAGCATGTGCTGGGGGCAGGGGAGGTTCAAGAATGTCCTCCAGGCACCCCAAGGCACCATAGCTGTCCCTGGGAGCTGACAGCAGAAGGGGACTTAAGAAAATGTAAACTCTCTTGCTGCTTTACATCCCCGAAGCAAAGGAAGTTGACGTATTAGCATTAGGAATACCAAGTTCATCTGAGGAGATAGATGTGAGGGAGGTCATTCATTATCCAGGTGGCCAAACCCTAAGGGAGAAGAGTTACCACGGGTTTCACACGCATCGAGTGTTTGAATTTCCCAGAGTGTTTTTGCTTTCATTTCACTACAAACCTGCAAAGGGCAGGGAGTTGGGGCAGAAGGAAGAGAAGAAGGGAGGAGGGGAAGGCATGTGTCTCCTCGTCTTCAAACACACAGGGCTGACTGAATGCATTGTCCAATGATTGCAAAAGGAAACTGAGGCCTGGGATATTGGCTCAGTGGTCCCATGGGCCAGAGGAAGAACAGACTCACAAAGAAAAGTCTGCACCAGGTCATGACTCTTCTATGATAATTCCCTTCCGGAAGACCCCTCAACAATGGTGGCCAAGATGGGGTATGAATAGGAATGGGCCCTATAGACTCATGTGTTTGAATGCTTGGCCCATACGCAGTGGCACTGTTAGAAGGTGCGGCCTTGTTGGAGTAGGTGTGGTCTGATCGGAGGAGGTGTCTCACTATGGGGGCAGGGGTTGAGGTCTCATCTGCTCAAGCTACACCCAGTGTGGTAGACAGTCCACTTCCTGCTGCCTGCAGATCCAGATGTAGAGCTCCTCAGCTCCTTCTCCAGAACCATGCCAGTTTGTACACCACCATGTCCCACCATGCTGGCAGTCTACTAACCCTCTGAAGCAGTAGGCCAGCCCCAGTTAAATGGAGGGTGGAAACGGAGGCATTATTGGCAGGAAGCAGCTGAAGACAATGAGGATTGAACAGGAAACAGTTGAGGATGACTGACAGCCACAAAGGAAGGTTAAACTCCACTTTCCATCTCAGAATCCAAACATGGTCACCTTCGAGGAGAGAAGCTGACCACCCACCTTCCCAGGGCTGACCCTCCCACCCTCCGAAGGCTGGCAACGCACCCTCCCAGGGCGGGCAAAGCAGCACACTAAAACTGAAATGTAAATTTGCAACAGGAAAGGAAAAAAGAACACAAACTTCCAAGACCCTGCTTCTCTGATCTGAAAGGAACACTTCTTTGTGTTTCTTATTTACATTTTTTTTATTTTTATGTATTCCATTAGAGGTCAGCCATGTTTAATGATGATAGTGACCAACCCAGCCTTCCGAGTGTTCTCTGTCTTACTTTTTAGTCTTCTTATAGTGTGACCATGTTCATTATAATCTCAAAAGAGAGATTTTTTTTTTAAAAAAAAAATGTTAAAAACAACAACTACAAAAATCGATTTTATTTTGAGCATTCCAGTACCTTTTTTGTGTATGTATCTAGCTGTACTATATGTGGTTAGTTTGCATAAGATAGTTTAAAAGCCAAAGATAATTTTTTTTTCTCTTTGCCTATGAAGCTGCTGGGGTTATCTTTGGTTTGGGGCCCGTTCATGTATGCATGAAACAATGTCCAACAATAAACTGGAATTTTGTTCTGTTGAGCTGTTCATTAGGAAAAGGGGGGAGGAGCTATGGGAAGAGAGCTGAGAATCACTGGGAGCCACCCCCTTCTCGGGATGGTACATCTTTGGAGGGGAGGGCCACATCCTTTGGGGATCATGCTTTGTGGTGGCTTCTTTCTGGGATACCACCAAGAAGAAACCCAATGAAGTAAAGTAACACGTTCAGCAAAATGTCAAGGCCTCGTCCAGATCCCCATGGATGACAGTGGAGATGGAGGTGGTGATCATATTGAAGGGACAATTACTTTGGGCAGGACTCAGGAAGCCTGGGACTTGTTTAGGGTACTGGAAATCTGTCAGGGAAGAGCCCACACTCTGACCTGATAAAATGAAACAGATTTATTGATCACATCAAGACAGCACTCACAATGCACTCTGTTGTCCACCAGTCCCCTGAGGCGACTCCCTCCCTGGGGCATGACCAGCTACCCGGCAGCCCTTTCTCTTCCTCTTTCTGTCTAGCCAGCTCACCCCGGGGGTCAGATCAAAATAATTTGCCTCTGTCCTGGTGACTGCACCTTTTCCCCTCTAAGTCTCTGTCCTGTAGCAGATTCCCAAGTGTTGCTAAAAATACAAACACGTGACCCAGGCAGCTTCTGATGCCAGCAAAGGCAAGAGCATAGCACTGCCTCTCGGCAACTAGGAGGCAGGCCAGGATTCACATAGGATGAGCAAAGAGCAGGCTTTGACCCAGCCACAGGGGAAGGACGTATGGACCATGATCTCCAAGCAGCAGGACTCATGCCCACAGAGATGCCTGTCGAATCACTTCCCAGATTCCCCTGCTCCACCCTCTGGGCATCTCGTGGAAGGCAGATCTCAGTGCTGTTGCTCTGGGGTCTCTGCCTGCTCACAGACGTCCACCTGTATCCCCAGCTCCCTTCAGTGTGGCACCAGCAGATCCAGGCTCCGTGAAAGTGAACATCATCTCCTAAAGGTGAAGAGATCAGGCCTGGTTCAGACAGCCTCGGCTTCCCTAGTGTCCGAACAGGGCACCAGCAGCCCCACCCCCCAGGATGAGATATGAAGATAAAGGAAGGATGAAGGGTGAACATGCCCACCCTAGGGACGGGCCAATCAGGGCCACTCCTTATCAGCACGAACAAGCTCACTGTCCTGTTCAGCTGGCTTCCCCACCCAGCTCGGCAGAACCTCGCTCCGTTCTCTCAGATGGGGGTCGCACGGCTACCCTGCCTTGTCCCACAGCTGTATCTCCAGTTCTTTTCCTTCCTGAGTGCTCCTCCCTGACCCCAGAGATGGCTGAAAGGCGAACATGAACTCCCACCCCAGAAACTCCGTCTGGAAAGGGGGGAACTTCTAAGGAAGGGCTCTCTTTAGTGGGTCTTTGCTAGGTCAGATCCTTGTTTCAGTTATTATTCACTGGGATGGTTTGGATGAGAATGGCCCCATGTTTGATATGTTTGAACTTGGTCCCCATATGGTGGAACTGTTTGGAAAAGATTAGGATGTGTGGTCTTGTTGGAGAAGGAGCCTCACTGGGGATGGGCTTTGGGGTTTCAAAAGCCCATGCCATTGGTAGTTGGTTCTCTCACCTTCCGGTTGTTGGTTGTTGTTTCAACATGTACTTCATGTGTTTCAACCTCAGCTGATGCTCCAGCACCATGCCCGCCTGCCAGCCCGCCTGCTTGCCCGCCCTCCCGCCCGCCCGCCCACCTGCCACCATGCTCCCCACTGTGATGGTCATGGACTCATCCTCAGGAATTCCAAGGCCCTAATAAACTCTTCTCTAAGTTGTGTCAGTCATAGTATCTCTTTGTAGCAATAAAGTAACTAAGGCATTTATTTACCTCATTCCAGGAGGCTGGAGACTGAAGGCTGGTTAAAGAAAGTCCATGAACACCCAGATAAAGGATTAACAGGTATTTAATTGGGGAGCACTTATGTTAAATAACTGCTCAGGTCTTCTGTTCCTGGAGATGCACCCTCTGCCCTTCAGGATGCTCTGACCACAACCTCAGAGAGCCAAAGCCATCCCTCCTCTTCCTTATAAGGGTTCACAGCCGAACTGAAGCCACACCCTAAGGTGTGGCCATTACCTCAAGCCTATTGGCGGAACAAGATGCCACTACAGGAGACAAATGTCATTGGCTTTTTTCTTTGGGCCACCAACCAGCTCCCAGTGAAGACAAGGACTTATTACTAATTGTAAATGCTCAGCCTTAGCTTAGGCTTGCCTCTCTAACTCTTTTAACTTAATTTAACCTGTTTCTAGTCACCTATGTTTTGCCTTGAGGGTTTTTACCTTCCTTTCATTCTGTATGTCCTACTTCCTTGCTTCCTGTCTGTCTGGTGGCCGCTACCATCTCCCTGTCATCTCCTTTTCTTTCTTCTTCCCTGAGCCTAAATATTCTCTCTGCCTGGAAGCCCGGCCTATACCTCCTCCCTCGCTACTGGCCATTCAGCTTTTTATACCCAATTAGTTGCCTTAGGCAAGGAAGGTGAAACAGCAGCACACTTTTGAATAACTAAACAAATGCAATACATGTCTGCATAGTTAAACAAATGCAATACATCTTTGCATAGTTAAACAAATATTCTGCAACACAAATCTGTACTCCAGCATCAGATGTGGATGAACTTTTGAAGGTTCCATGGGAAATCTATTTTATTTCAGCTAGAGCCGATCCCGGGTCAGACAACTGTGCACACCCACAGAGACCATTGCCTTGACGGTCAGGTGCCTCTGGCCCAGATTCATAGTCTCCCCACATATTACACTGCCCAGCTTCCATCAGCTGGGGAGAGGCAGGGTGCCAAGTGACTCACAATGACAGCGAAGTCCACAGACTCAGCCTGGTCCACCAGGCATTGCTCATCCATTCTGTGTTTAAGAGGAGATCAAAGACCATGGAAAGTCACCTCACTCGTGACCTGATCAATGGCAGAAAGCAGGGAGACACTGAGGCTGAGGAAGTCACCGCACTCCGAAGGCGTGGCTGGGAAGAGTGCTGGGCCCTCTCGTGGCCCTGCCAGAGCATAGACTTGACCAATTGGCAAAGATGGCAGAGGAGACAGGTGGCAGCATGGTCCTCTCTGGCGGCCGTGACAGGTCTCAGCAGGTGTGGCTACTGGAGACGATCTGTGTCACTGTAGAACTTGAGTCCTGTAGGCTGTGAAACCCTGAATGGTGGACGAAGACCTACCCAGAAGCAAAAGTTCAGGCACAGGGAGAGGGCCCCACCCATAGCCGGGCTTTGGGGTAGGAGGTATCTGCAGGTTGTGTTCCGCTAAGTGTGACGCCTTCAAGTGTCTTGGGAGCTTGCCTGCGTGTATGTCCGTGTGAGAGAGTCAGATCCCGTGGAACTGGAGTTTCAGACAGTTGTGAGTCACCCTGTGGGTGCTGGGAATTGAACCCAGGTCCTCTGGAAGAGCAACTGGTGCTCTTAACCACTAAGCCATCTCTCCGGCCCCCAGCGTAGAAATTTTTAATGGAATACTTGTCAGGTTATGTGTTTGGTTTTTTCCTCTGTTGTTGTTAATTCAGAAATGCCTGCGATCCCTTTAACTTCTTCAATCCCGGTAGGGTCTGAAGCAGGGTGGGAGGGGTGGTCATCGGAAGCCAAGACACCCCACAAGATGCTTGTGTGGAGAGGACACAGCCGCAGATTCTCATTGGCTCCTGTTCCCGCCTCTGGAAACTTCTGCTCTCAATTCTGTGCTGCCCTGATGGGCGCCTCTGCAGGACATGGACAGAAGCACGGGCAGCAGTAACACGTACATGCATGTGTGGCCTTGCCTGCCCTCCTGTTCTCTGTGTTCAGCTTCCACAAAGAGCTGGAGAGATCCAGAAGGGGGCCCCTCTGCACAGGAGGGGCCCTGATCCCCAGGGCTAGCCCAAAACCCCTACCCCGAGTCACTGGAAATTCTTAGCATTGAACCATACCTATGGTCAGGGAAATCCTCCGGTAGAGAGCTCATTGGGTGTACTCTGTACCCCTGCCCCCCCCAAGCAACCTTATAACAGCTGGACACAGCCACTTCCTCAGTGTAGGCCAGACAGCTGGCTTTCCTGCACCCTATGGCTACAGTGTGTGGGAACCTGGAGGGTAGGAAGGCCGAGAGCCAACCTTGATCCAGCAGCAAGAAATGCATTCCGGGGTGAAGTTGGTTCTCAAAGAGGCCACTCCTCTGACTCCAGAGCTAAATGCAACTTTTAGGGTTTTTTTTAAAAAATATTTGAAACTATTAAGCAATTTTAAAATTACAGTTGTTATCATCAACATTATTATTATTGTTGTTGTTGTTGTTATTATTATTATTAAAATCTGTCTCTATCAGCACTGAGTTCAGTTCCCAGCACCCATACCAGGCAGCTCACAACAGCCTGTAACTCAGCTCCAGGAGACCTACTGCCCTCTTCTGGCACCTGCAGGTACAACAGCCTTATACCCACGACTGGCATGCACAGTCATCTGCATTTACACACTCACATGTGCACACCCTTTCTGAGCAGACACTACAGGGCCTCTTTCCAAGACTAAAGACCCATCAATCAAGAGCCAGAGCATGGTTCCTCTTCAATAGTCAGGTTTGCTGGGAGCTGACCCAGGAGAGAGAAATGGGTGTCTGTGGACTCTCCCTAGGAAAGTGGCCATAGCCAGGGGCTTCCCAGAACCCCAAAGAGCATTCCCTCTCCTCTCCACTGAGGAGGGTGTCGTCCCTTCCCTGTAACTCCCCACTGGGCCAAAGGGAGTAAGAGAAAGTCAGTCCCCTCCCTCTATCCCCAGGCTAAGGACAAGGCTCTGCTCTGGAGGTCTAGGCTTCTTCATCCTGGAACCCTGATGGCACTGAGGACTCTGCTCCAGACAACTCACCTGTGCCCATCTGTAAAATGGGCATATCCCGGCCATGTATGAAGAGTCCACAAAAGCCACTCCTAACCTGTCAACACAAGAAAAGTAAAGTCCCGTGTCAAGAAGCCTGTTTTCTGCTGATTGAGGAGTAGTAGCATATTCTGGAAACAGCGGGAATGCCGGAGAGCCAGCCCAGCCGCTACAGAAACGATTTCTGAGGCTCAGTGAGGTGGGAAGGAGGACATCAGGAGGGAGGCCTGAGCAAGGGACATTGCAGAGAAGAGTGAACTGGGAGGTGCCATCATTTCTTCCCCATCATTTCTTCCTGGCTGGACCCCAGGCCCTGAAGCGCCCAGGGCAGCCAGAGCTGGCCATCTCCTGCCTCTCACCAATGGTTTCCAGGAAAGGCTCAGTTGTCATGGCAACATCCATCCAATTACTCTACTTTGCAGAAAATCACTCACCAGCCAACTTGGATGGAGCTCATCCCTTCTGAAGGACAAGCCCTACCTTTGAGGTTCAGCCTCACTGTGGCCAAGCATGTGAAGGCAGTCGTGGAGAGGCAGGACAGGGCACATGGGCCACAAGAGAGATGGCTGCAGGGCCAGAGGCTGCAGCAGGCAGAGGCAAGCCTTCCCAAACCACAGAAGGGCTCCACAGCTTTGCCTGCTCACAGACAGAGGGATCCTCCCAAGGTTCTGAAGAGCAGCAGGGTGGGGGAAAGCGGGGGGCCATTCCGCTCTATTTATCCAGCTTTGCTGAGGACCACACTGTCGGTTGAGAATGCAGAGGTATCTGCGATGTCTTCCTTCCAGTCCAGAAGGAAGGGGCCCGTAAATTGATCATTTCCAACAAGTAACCAAAGGCAGCAAAATGAATGGACAAAGGGAACTCAGAGGCTGGGTTTTTGATATACAAGTAGGAGCTTGCTGAGCCAACCGAGAATGAATGTGGGGACTCTGATGGCGTGAGTATCGAGTGGACTAGCGGAGCAGCATCGTCAGTTCTGAGAGCAGTCAGCAGCCAGGGCAGGATGGGGAGGCTGGAGGCCAAACACGCCCGGCTCAGGCTGGCTTTGGGCCTGGTGCAGTGGGAGGACCACAGACTGCCGCAGAAGCCAAGGCAGTATGAGAGCAGACAGAGGCCAGAAGGCCAGGCAGCAGGCTGGGCCCCCGCAGGCCCCCGCAGGCAGGGGGGCAAGAAGCAACGTAGAAGCAGAACCTTCAGGAAAGGGCTATAAGGGAGAGGCGGGGTGGGGGGGGGCAAGAGTGGGTGACATCACGATGTCCTGGGCCTCCCAGGCCAGGAAGAAAGAAAGCTGCACCCAGCCCGGGCCCTGAATAGCGAGAGTGCTAGCATGCTTCCCGAGCACCGGACTTTTGTAGACACTCAGGGAGTTCAGAATGTCAACGTCACAACTCAAAATCTGCAGGTGATGCTGACTGGGAGAGCAGGACCGACTGAAGCCCAGACAGTTGCAGGGGTGCAGACAGGCACACAGGGTGTGGCCTGACCCCAAGTGCTGCTCCCGGGTGGCCCAGCTTCGGGGTAATACACTGCCTCAGATCCCCGACAGAAGAGGAGTCGGGAGAGGAGAAGCAGCCACACCCACACCAAGCAAAATGAGTGAGAAAAATGTCGGACCTCCCCGGGGTGAGCCTGGGTCCCTGAGGGCTGGGGAGGTTGGGAGGAGGGGTGCAAAGGCGGGAGGGAGCCCGGCAGGGTGGGAGGGGCGGGGTCAGGAGCGGGAGGGGTAGTGGGCGGGGCCAGGAAGGGAGGAGGCGTGTCTAGGGCAGGGACGGGGGAGGAGCGGCTTTAGGAGTGGGTATTACAGACCTCCCAAGGGAAAGGCTCTTTACAGCCTAAAGCCCTGACTGTGTTTGTTTGTTTGTTTGTTTGTTTGTTTAGCTCCCAGCTCCACAGAACTGTCTAACCTCCCAGTAGTTTGATTAAAAGGTTGTGGGGCCTGCGGCTGGCCCACTGAGCAGTGTGTGGCACCATCTTCCGGGGAAGGACTCTCTTCCTCTTGAAAACAATGGGAAGGTGGGTAATTAACGAGATGCTAATGGAGATTTGGGAGGGGTAAGAGTTCAGAGCTTTGTGAATGCATCGCTTGGCACTTAACTCCCCTTTCCTCTGGCTGCGCAGTGGTTTTTGGTTTGTTTGGGTTTTTTTTTTTTTAACTGTAATTATTTTAATTGAGATCTTCCCCTAATGAAAACAACGAACTCAGTCCCAGAGGTTTGGCTTATGAGGCCTCCAGAAGGCTGGTAGAGCCACCTTCAAGTCTCTGGACACCCAGGGCCTCTGAAAGCTTCTGCCTCTGTCTCTAGCTCTGTCAGGAATGGGTGTGTGTGCATGTGTGTATTCATGTGTGTGCATGTGTTTGCATGTATGCGTGTGTGCACGTGTGTATGAGTGCAGTGTGCATGTGTGGGATGTGTGCGCGTGTGTGTGTGCAGGTGTGTGAGTGCAGTATTGCAATTGTGTGTACATGTGTGAGTGTGGTGTGTGTGAGAGTGCAGTGTGTGCACGTATGTGAGTGTGTTATGAGTGTGTGAGTGCGTGTGCATGTGTGTGAGTGTAGTGTGTGTAAGCACAGTATGTGCATGAGTGTGAATGTGGTGTGTGTGAGTGCAATGTGTACATGTGTGTTCATGTATGTGAGTGTGGTGTGTGTGTGAGAGTGCAGTGTGTGTGCGCGTGGGTGTGAATGTGGTGTGTGTGTGTGAGTGCTGTATATGCATGTGTGTGTGAGTGTGGTGTGTGTGAGTGTGGTGTGTGTGCCACTGTGTGTGTGTGTGTGTGTGTGTGTGTGTGCCTTCTTCATGTATAAGTGCTCCACCAGCTGAGCTGCATCTCCAGTCTTATTGAAGGCGTCTCCATCCATGAATTTGATCTGAGCTCTCCCTTGTGGTAACAGGCCTGCTCAAATCCCAACTTCTGACAGACATAAAAACAACCAAAGGGAGCTTGGTGACACAGAGATAATCCCAGTACTCAGGAAGTTGAGGCAGGAGGATCTGCAGTTCAAGACTAGCCTGAGCTACACAGTAAGACCCTGAGCCAAAGCAAACAAAAGGCATGAAGCAGTGTCCTTAAGAGTCACACTTGGCAGTAGCTGTAAGAGGGGTGGCCC
Source organism: Phodopus roborovskii (assembly GCF_943737965.1). Taxonomy (NCBI): domain Eukaryota; kingdom Metazoa; phylum Chordata; class Mammalia; order Rodentia; family Cricetidae; genus Phodopus; species Phodopus roborovskii. The sequence continues at coordinate 31,315,377 of NW_026125052.1, forward strand.
AGAAAGAAACCAGCTCTGGGTGACCACAGGGCATCAGCCACCTGGATTTGGGTCCCAGCAGTGCTCCACATAGTGACTCTAGTGAGCTGGGTCTGCTCAGATTCTCCTGTCCTGGGCCCAGCCTGGCAATCTCAGGTCCCAAGATCACAGCTCATGATGGCCACACCCACAAGGGCAGTGACTTCCACACACTGCATACCACACCGTAGCCACTGGAGCAGCTGGACAGCCAGGTGTCCAGTGAGCAGGCCATAAGAAGGACTGGAGTCAGGTACACCACCCTGCCCAGCCTGAGCGGCCCCTCCTTCAGAACCAGCCCTGCCCACCCTCCTCAACCACAGCCCTCCCACTTCAGGGGTGCACAGCGGCTGGAGGAGGAAACTCCACCCTGAGTTTCCATTGTTTTTACAAAAAAGCCAAAGGGGAAAGATTGAAATGGGAACAGTGGCCCCTGGGGACTCTTTCCTAAACCCTTCTGGTTGAGCTTGGCCAGTCAGACCCCTGCAGTAGAACCTGAGCATCCGCCTTCAGCTCTTCCTTGACCTCCTGCTCTGAAGGCTCAGGACCAGGACCAGTTGGGACTGGATGGGACAGCCCAGAACTAAAAGGAGAAAGAAACCCAGACATCAGAGCTGGGACTGTTCCCAGACACCCCAACCCAGGCAGCCCGGCCTACAACTCCCAATGACACATGGCTGAGGTTCTGACTAGGAAACCTGCCCGACATCTCCATAGCCCTGTTGGGAGCACTTCCCTTGATGCACAACTGAAACCCTTCTTCTTGAAAAAAACCAGACCCTCCAGCCAGCCAGCTGGGCTCATCATAAATTCCCTGAGCTGTGAGCCTTCAGTGCCTTCCCAGCTTCCTCTGAGTCATCAGAGGCTAGGCAGGAAGCAGGTGTGTGTGTGTGTGTGTGTGTGTGTGTGTGTGTGTGTGTGTCCTCCACCCTCCTCAGATGGCCTTGGGGAGCTGAACTCTGAGCTCTGTGAATTCTGGGGATGCACTGTTCTTCCCCAGCCCAGCCCCTCCTGGCTCTCTGCAACCCTACCCTCAGCATGGGGCTCTTTCAACTTCTGTCCCTGCTACTGGGGGACCAGGTGACTGGGTGATGTTGGGGGGACACCAGGTGCCTGGGTAGTGTTGGGGGACACCAGGTGACTGGGTGATGTTGGGGGGACACCAGGTGCCTGGGTAGTGCTGGCACCTAGGCCAAGCCAAGATGCTCAAAGTGGTGTTTCTACACGCCAGCCCCTCTGGAGAAGTGCACAGAGGAGGTGAAACAGAGACCAGCTTGGCTCATCAGGCATCCACTGCGAGGTTCTGGTGGGAGACTCCAACAGTGACTTCATCACCACCCCAGGCTCTCTCTTTCCATTTTCTTCCAAACTGTCCTGACCCCACTCACACCCCAAGCCCAGCATCCATCTCTTCCCCTGTGTCAGAGCACAGGCCTGCAGCTTTAGGCCGGATCCCACTGCCTGAATCAAGCTATGTACGCCTCCTGGAAGCTCTCTCTGGGGCAGAACTGGGAAACTTCTGGCACCTGGCTTCCCCTCGTTCTTTGACTGAATGCTGCACAGAATTAAATCGTGCGGTATAACACGTCCTGCCACCTCTGAAAGGTGATTAAAAGTTAGGTTTTGCATTTGTTCTCAGAATCTTGGTCCAGACTCTCCTGGTCATGGGAGGGGGTGGAGGTTGCTGGGAGAGGTGTTCTGAAGGGCGCTCTTCTGCAGCCCCACCCCCACCAGCCCCCCCCCCTCTCTATAAAGGCCCTCTCCAGCTTTAAGGGAGGCCTCTCCTCCCTGTTAAACCCTCTCCATTATTGTCTGTTTTGCTTCTGTCTAATGCTCCCCTCCCCCACCCCCAGGCCCATCATGGCTTCCAGGTTTTTTGACTTTAACAAACCTCACTGGAGGGAATTGTGTCAGCCTCTTTCCCAGACCCACCTTCGCTGGTCATCTTCATCCTGTTTAACACCTTGGCCATGGCCAAAGCAGGCAAAACCACAACCCAGATGCCTCCCTCATGAAGGCAACTCCGGGGTTTCCTGAGACCTTTGGTGCCAAGTCCCCCATACAAAGGCAGTGGTTTTTGCACCAGAGCAGGGACAATTGTCGTCTCTAGATTCCTTATCACACTGAGCACAATGCAGATGCTGGGCAAATCCTTTGGGTTTTTATCTGTTTTTGTTGTTGTTGTTGCGTTTTTTTTTTTTTTTTTTTTTTGGTACTTTTTTGTTTATTTTTTCTCCAAACATATTTCCTCCATCAGTGGGAAAATCTGGGGGGAGGGGGCTACAGATACAGAAAGCCTCCTGCCTCAGGACTCAGGACAAAGTCTGCTTTAGAAGGCATGCAGAAAATGCGGGGTTAGGGTGGGGAAGGTCACCCCATCTCCCCCATACTCTATCCCTGTTCACACAAATATAGCTCGCATCTCTCCTGATAAACTCCCCTGGGTGACTGAATTCACCCTCAGAAGCTTGGGGGTTTCTTTGTGTTGAAAGCCAGCACCTACCCCCTACTCACACTGAAAACCAGCAGCCCCCCCCCATTCACACTGAAGCCAGTGAGCCACCCCTTGCTCACACTCGGAACCAAAGTCTGAAGGATGTTCTCACATGCCCAGTTTACCAGCAGTACACACGGCTGAGGTTGCCGATGCAGTGACATGGGTGACATGTCGCAGTGACAAGGGTGACATACCCTTGATAGGGGAAAGAAAGGGTTAGTGGTTTGAGTGAGAAACGCCCCCCTTAGTCTTGAGTGTTTGCACGCTTAGGTCCCAGTTAGTGGTGCTGTCTGGGTATAGCTCATGTGTCCTGCATTTGATGGCCAGCTGATGGCACTGCTCAGGGACATGTGGGAAACTTTAGGAGAGCCGGGGCTTAGCCAGAGGACACTGGTGAGCAGGGGCGCACCACTAAAGAGTACATCTGCTTCCTGTCTCGCAGGGGCAATGAACATCTTTCGCAAGTATTCCCACTGCCATGAAGTCACGCTGCCTAGGTGGGTGAGTCTTCAAGCAACCATGGACCAAACCCCCCAAACTGTGAGCCGACGTAAAACCTGACTTCCTTACTCACATCCGGTATTCAATAACTGTGATGCAGAAAGATAACAAGTCAGAGAGAAGCCTCTAGTACCTGACTGAGACTGGGCTGCCCATGCTGCTTTTAGTTTGACACCATGGTAACTAATCACTAATGACTTAAAGTCTCTGGCGTTTGTTCAGTTTATATTCTATGATGGTCATTGTGCGTGCGTGCGTGTGTGTGTGTGTGTGTGTGTGTGTGTGTGTGTGTGTGTGTGCGTCTTCTCTCTTCCCGGCTTCCTTTCCCTTGCTCCCTACCTCCCTCTCCTCCTCCCCCTCCTTGTGTCCTCCCCAACACCGTTCCACACATGCAAGAATTAAAATATAATTTTAAAACGTCATTTTCAAAAGGAAAAAAAAATAGACAAGTGAAGGTCTTTCCAGAGTGGGGTGGGGACTTATATTTCTTACCAGGTGGTCACAGTTTAACTACCTGAGCATCCCAGCTGACCCTACACCATCACCACAGGTAGATACAAGCCCTGGAAGGAGCGATGGACCCAGCCGGGCAGGTGGGCACTGGTTTCTGTAGCCAGCACAGAGGCCTCAGCCGCTGTAGGTTTCCTGCATCCTTCTACCCTTCCATGATCCAGCCCCAGACAGCCCTGCTACAGGACATACAGGAGACACCTACTGACAGTTCCACATGCTATCCAGCATCCTGCTGGGGACATCATTAGCATGGGACTCGCACCAAGTCTAGAGAGCTTGGCCCAGACACGGCAGGCCAGGAGGGACCTTGGGCCTGAGCGTGAGTGTGGACCCTTCAGGAGAGAGGGACTCCCTCAAGTGCTCACCCTAGCCTAGCCGTCTCCACGGCTCTGCAGACACAGCAGAATGCAGACAGGAACTTGTGGGGAGGGGGTCTGCCAGCTGTGGGTACCTACTGCAAGCCCCAGGGGCATAGCTCCAATTCTAGTGGAACCTTCTCCCGTCTTCTGTATGTGCAGGAACCTGCAGCCAGGTAGACAGTGGCCTGGGAGACTGGACTTCCTCCCTTTGGTATGAAGGGCTCTCCTGTGTGCTGAGCTCAGCATCAATGGATGTCAGCTCCCAAGGCCTGGTGGATGTTCACTAATTAGTGTAATTACAGTTCTGTAGAGATTATCTAGTGGTTAGTTATAGTTACTGTTGGATCATTAGAGGTGATGAAACCCAGAGAGCTCCTCCCAGCCTCCACCTCAGCCTCCCAGCTTCCATGCAAGCCCACATCATAGCCTGCATATGAGTGCAGCCTGGGGAATGAGGGGCAGTAGCCACCCGAGGCCTGTGACCCGGGGCTCTATAGCAATGGCTGGCCTGGAGGAAGACATGGCCTGGACCCTGGGGGAAGGGAGAGGAGAGCCCATGATGGGCTCTGGAATCGGGGGAGCTGGGACCCCAGGGTACCCCAGGCCTGTGAGAGGACTCTCAAAAGAGCTGTGGGGAAGTGTAATTCGGGAACAGGTCTGGGATCTCTGGAAAGTTGCTTCATTTGCTCATTCATTCATTCATTCACTCACTCATTGGCACCACATTTCCTGTAGCTGTGACCAAACAGTGACAAGAGGCAGCTGAGGAAAGGAAGGTTTCACTTCAGAGCACGTTTTAAGAAGAGACACAGTCTGTCATGGTGGGGAGCACGTGATAGCAGGACCGTGGGTCACCTAGCCATGCGCATCCTCAGTGAGGAGGAAGTGGGACCAGGCTCTCAAGGCTCAAGGCCCTCCCCAGGTGAGCCATTTCCTCCAGCAAGCCTAGCCTCCACCTCCTGAAGGTTCCGGTCTCTCGCAGATCGTATCAGCGCCCAGTGTTCAGGCACACAAGCCTGCCTAGATGTTTCACGAGCAAACAGCATCCCTTTGTGAGACATCTGAAAGAAACCATCTCCTGTCTCAGCTCTCTCCGCTTCGAAGTCCGCCTCGGTGAGTGACAGAGGACTGGATGACCCCAGGGACCAGCTTCGAAGTCCGCCTTGGTTTAGTCACATATCCGTATCCCTCGTATCCCTCGGTGAGTGACAGAGGACTGGATGACCTCAGGGACCTCCCCCTTGTTTGGCCCCCCCCCCACAGTCACCAATGGAGCTCCATCCCCACCACGCATCCCTCCTGCACTGTGCCTGCTGTCCTCCCTAAAGTCACAGGAGCACCATCCCAGGAGCACCAAAGGAGCACTGATGGCCTTTAACTTGTGCGTGTGTGTGTGCGTGTGCATGTGTGTGTACGTGTGTGTGTGTGTAGGAGATGGTATTGCTATAGATGTATGTGTGTATAAGACATGATATTCATGTATGTATGTAAGAGATGGTATTCGTGTGTGTATGTGTGTGTAAGAGATGATATTTGTGTGTGTGTATATAGATGGTATTCTTATAGATGTGTATAAGAGATGATATTCCTATAAATGTGTGTAAGAGATGATATTCATGTGTGTGTAGGAGATGGTATTCCTATAGATGTATGTGTGTATAAGACATGATATTCATGTGTGTGTGTAAGAGATGATATTCGTGTGTGTGTGTGTGTGTGTGTGTGTAGAACAGAGGTTGATGCTGACTACCTTGCTCTTGCTCAATCTCTCTCTCATTTACTTACTTACTTATTTTGTAGGGTCTCTCACTGGCCCGTAGCTCTCCAATAGGCTAGGCTGGTTGGCCAAAGAGCCTCATGGATGCCCCTGTCCATCCCTCACAGCACTGGGGTTACAAGTGTACGCCACCATGCTAGGTTTTTTATGTGAGTTCTGGGATCCAATCCAGGCCCTCCTGCTAGTATGGCAGACACTTTAATGACCAAGTCATCTCCCAGTCATGACCTTTAGCCTTTCTGAAGCAGATGAGCCGCTAATGGGTGAAATTAGGTTTTGATATTTACACAGTGACTTGGAGCTAGGGGTGAATCGCTCCTTTGCAGAGTCCCGGTATTTTCCATAGAGGGTGGAGAATAGGGAGAGGAGGGGCCTGATCCCCAGACCTTGTTGGGGAACACACTAGTCTCCAGTGGCCCTCCTCACCATCTCCCTCCACCCCTGACTCCAAATGTCCTCTCCCGCAACCACAGAGGCAGCTCCCAGGCTTTCAGACTGCCTGCTACGGAGGCCAAACCCAAAGTGAGCATTGCAGGGGCAGGCCCTGCCTCGGGGTCTCTGAGGACATACACTCAGGGTGGCCTTCTCTAAAGGGGAGAAGAACAGGGGTGGCAGGGCCTGGCATCTGGAGCCTTTGGAGCCTTATTTGGAAGGGAGACTCGCCAAGCCTCAGCCTTGTGAGTCAGCCATCAGGAATGCCTTCGGCATTTCATAACAAAGAACGAGGCCTCCATACTAACAGTATTAGCCAGTTGGGCCTGCACAAACCTGTCAGTAGCCAGGTCCCGTGTTTTACTGATGAGATAGACACCCATAGCCCAGGAAGCCTGTTCAAGGCTATGGTGGGACAAGGCAGTGGGAACAAAGCCCGATCTGAGCTTTGTCTCCCGCCCAGAGTGGCTCAGACACAGCCACCTGTAGCCCTCCAGCACCTGACACGTGAGCCAGTGCCCACAGTCCGTGTAAGACTAAGCACGACTTGGGAGATAAGGATGAGGAGGAGGCTATGTGAAAAAGCCAGGCATGGGGGCACACGCCTGTAATTCCAGCACTCTCAGGTAGAAGCAGGTGGATCTCTGTGAGTTCAAGGCTAGCCTGGTCTACATGGTGAGTACCAGGTCAGTCCGGGCTATATAATGAAACCCAATCTCAAAACAAACAAAAAACAAAGACAACCAATAGCAAGAATAAGAAGGAAGCAATCACAAAAGCTAGTCTGACCTCCTGGCTGCCGTTCACTCCCCTCAGAATCGTGTACTGCTCGCCAGTGGTTGGGTTCTGGTAACCCCACAGATTTAGACACTTAGCAGCCACGCACACCTATTGGTTGCCTCAGGACTCTGTAGCCTGGAGTCTGGTATGGCTTAGCAGGTGTGACTCCTGCCTCGGGGTCTTCAAAGCAAGAGAAGATCAGGGACAGAGATGAAGCCACCAAACATGTGGCGGCTGGCAGTGGTCAGTGTCTTGCGGTCCACTGCTCTGAGTGCCCCAATGTTTCCAGGATTGTTGGTATGTGGGCCTCCCCAGAATGGCCTCAATACCTAGAAAGAGAGGAGGAGGGAGGGGGAGAGAGAGACAGAGAGAGAGAGAGAGAGAAGGAGGGAGGGAGAGAGAGAGAGATGAGAGAGAGAGAGAGAAGGAGGGAGGGAGGGAGAGAGACAGACAGAGATGAGAGAGAGAGAGAGAGAGAGAAGGAGGGAGGGAGAGAGACAGACAGAGATGAGAGACAGAGAGAGAAGGAGGGAGGGAGAGAGACAGACAGAGATGAGAGAGAGAGAGAGAGAGAGAAGGAGGGAGGGAGGGAGCGTCTACAAAGGGCACACTCGGAGGCAGCGTCAACGCAGCCTGGCTCTGCCCTGGCTGTTGGCGAGGAGACCTCACCACAGTGTGTCTCTAGGACAGAAGTGAGAGAGACGGGCACCCTGTCCCCAGGAAGGAGATGTGTAGCCCATTGCAGACACGGGTCTAAACTATACATGGCATGGCCAGGTGTTATCTGGAAGTTATGGACCAGCTTGTAGTGGTTGAGTTCGGGGATGGGGAGGGAGTGAGTGTGTGGTGTGGCTGTGTGGGTGTGTGGTTTATGTGTGGTGTGGAGTGGGTGTGTGGGTGTGTGATGTGGACGTGTGATGTGTGGTTTGGGTGTAGGTGTGTGGTGTGTGTGTAGTGTGTGTGTGGTGTGTGTGTGGTGTGTGGTGTGGCTGTGTGGCTGTGTGGCTGTGTGGGTGTGTGGTGTGTGGAGTGGATGTGTGGTGTGTGTGTGGTGTGGGTGTGTGGCTGTGTGGGTGTGTGGTGTGTGGAGTGGATGTGTGGTGTGTGTGTGGTGTGGCTGTGTGGCTGTGTGGGTGTGTGGGTGTGTGGTGTGTGTGTGGAGTGGATGTGTGGTGTGTGTGTGGTGTGGCTGTGTGGGTGTGTGGATGTGTGGGTGTGTGGTGTATGTGTGTGGTGTGTGGAGTGGATGTGTGGTGTGGGGGGCAGAGGAGAAACTGTTCACCTACCACCACCTAAAGGTGAGCACATTGCCAAGGCCTGCCTGTGTGTGACAGAAACACACCCAGTCTCAAGGATGTGCTGGGGGCAAGGCAGGCCCCAGTGGGTGCTGTGGGAGAAGACAGCCTGGTAAGGCCCTCCCTGGTTCTCTCCCGGGAAGCCAGCATGCTGGATGAATTTTCAACACCTGCCTCTGTCTATAAACACTTCCAGGCAAGTCTGACCTGGGAAACTCAGTGTGGCTCCTGACAGTTTCTCACAGACAACACAGAGTAAGGACCCAGCCTGGAGTCAGGCTAAGCGCTGGCCTCTGCCATGGCTAACCCAAGACAGACTGAAAGAGACAGACTCCCTCTAGGGGACAAGGGCCCGCGAGTTCTTCCTACCCTTGAAGCCCCCAGGTAGGTGAAGGGGTGTGGGTGAAGCAGGGGCGTGGCACAGGGGCGTGGCCGGCAGGCTGGGCTCGGTCTCCGTGAGCTTCCCCAGGCCAGACTGGCCGGGGTCTCCCTGGAGGCCAGGGAGACTAAGACTGCCCCAGGGTATGGGCGACGGGAAGGGACTGCAGCCACAGGTGGACGAGGACTAGAGAACAGAAGGAAGTGGACCCCAAGATAGGCGCCTGGGCTGGGGTGGGTACAGAGCTCGCCTCAGCACTCACGCTGTCCGGCATTGGAGCCCCAGCGCTGCGTAACCCTAACACGGGGTGCACACCTGTCATCTCCACACCCGGAGATGGCGGCAGGAGCATCATTTCTTCTTGGGCGCCAGGCAGGCTACTGGAGCTCTTTCTAAAGGCCTCGGAGGGGCACCCGAGGCCTGGGGCCGTGGGCACATGCCTGCTCTGGGAGACCTGTGCCACCAAACGCATGGACAACGGTCCAGGCGCTAGAAATGAGAGCAGCCACCCCAGAAAGGGGCTGCCACTGAATTACCATATAGAAGGGAAGGAGCAGAGGAGCGTGGGAGCCATGGTCAGGCCCTGAGCTGTGAGAGCACTAGAAAGGGGCAGGGAATCGTGTCAGACACAATATGATACGGTCTTAAAGGCAGAGAGGGGCTTCCCTTTAACCTGGAAGGTTCTCCACAGACAGTGAGAGCTTCAAAGTAAGGAAGCAGCTGCTGGCTCAATGAGGTGATGACAGAAAGGTCAGCAGAGAGCCCGCAGAGAAGGAAACTCTGCATACCAAGGGCAATGTCTGACTCTGACATCCGTCCAGAGGGTGGCAGAGAGTTCCCCACCACATGACTTAGCATGAGGTATGGAGGAGCCAGGTACTGGGAAGGACCTTAATTTAGGGCCTGTGGAGGATAATACAGCATGGCTTCTTATTCTGCCCCAGAGAGTGAGCTGTGGGGTGGGAAGGGCCAGGACCTGATTGCTTCATAAACAGTGACCAACGTCTTAAAGGGGCAGGACCAGACCATGCACCAAGACACCAGGATAGCAGCAGGGGTAACAGGCAGCACAGAAGGTGTGGAAGGGCCCAGCCAAGGCTTCCAGGGACGGTAGCAGGAAGACAACCCACACTCCTGCACAGGTGAGGGTAGACACCTTAGCACGATCGGCCTGGAAACATTACTATGACTTATGTACTCCCAAAGGCTTGGGAGAGCAAAGGCATCCAATTTGCAAAATTTGCATGGTGTGACCTGCATGTCATCTACATAATTTTATCAGATTGACATAAAAGAAAGAGATTCCTTGTGAAGGACGGAATTTCAATGTCCGATAGGCTCTCAAGAATTCTAGTTTTCAGTCCAACATGGACAAACAGCCACTTGGTATGATGTCGGGCCCTGCATGGACCCCGAGCAAGCCTGCCGCTGTTGGCTGGAACATTCTGCAGTGTCAGCTGGAACATCTTGCATCTCTTCTTGATTTGCTAACACACGTCTGCTGGGGAGGAACTGAGCCCGAGAACTCGCATGCTTGACCCTTGATTGTTTTCCACTGTGAGTCAGTGCATAAGCCCGCTCCTTCCCCTCAATAAACGGCATTTGGCATTCTGACATTACCATTGAACGAATGACCCTCTGCCTTGTCTTTATTTAAATCTCTAGGCCTTCGCCCGATTAGTGGAACAGATCGTAGTGCGGGCGCTACAGTATGAGAGGTTAAAAACAGCTTGAATGACCCTGCCAGTAAAAGAAAAGTGTGCACTGCCCTCCAGGACAGGGGCCCAAACAAACTACAGACTGTGTGTGTGTGTGTGTGTGTGTGTGTGTGTGTGGTGTGTGTGTGTATGTGTGTATGTGTATATGTGGTGTGTGTGTGGTGTGTGTATGGTGTGTATGGTGTGTGTGGTGTGTGTATGTGTGTGTATGTGTATATATGGTGTGTATGTGTGTGTATGTGTGTATATGTGGTGTGTGTATGTGTGTATATGTGGTGTGTGTGTATATGTGTGTATATGTGGTGTGTGTGTATGTGTGTGTATGTGTGTGTGTGGTGTGTGTGTGTATGTGTGTGTATGGTGTCTGTGTGTGTGTGTGTGTATATGTGATGTGTGTGTATATGTGTGTGTGTATATGTGTGTGTGTGTATATGTGGTGTGTGTATGTGTGTTTATGTGGTGTGTGTGTATGTGTGTGTGTGTGTATGTGTATATGTGTGTGTGTGTCTTAGCTCAGAAGTCCCCAGATGTCACCTGTACCATTTTCTTTCAGCATCTCTCCTTCCCACACACTGGCGCCAGGATGAATCTGACTCCGGACTGTCCTGGCAATAAGGACACAGCACCTGGGCTGGGAGCTCTCATCCTTGGCTTAGGAGACCCAGGACATCTGTTCTGCTGCCTCCTGAAACCGACTGCCCAAAACTGTCCCAGAAGCCTCCAGCAGCACCGGGACGCACATTTGCTCCACGGTTGCTCTCTGTGGCTGGTGATATTATTTGGTTAAGTGCAGCATCAGTATTATTTAGACACATAATTTTCAGGGCTGTTCCAAACACGTGTGTTGTTTTTCAGAACTTGTCTTGTGTCACTGGACTTGGGGTCTTCCTCCTTTGATCACTAATGGGGTCCCCTTTCAAGTGGAAGCCTGAGGCTATTTCTCTGTGCTTAAACATACTGAGCCCATGAAGAGAGAGGCCCACTTAACAATTGATCTACCCATCCTTCCTCCATCCAACAGCATCTAGAAAATCATCCACCCATTCCCACCGATTGCCCATCCATCAATCCATCTACCCTCCCATTCTTCAACCCAACCTCCTATCTACTTATCCATCCAATCACCCATCTATCTATCCATCCACTTACTTACCCAACCATTCATCTTCCAACCTACCCCACCATCCACCTACCCACTCACTCACTAATCCACTTTACCTCTCCCGTCCATCCATCAATCCATCCACTCTTTCATCCTTCAGCCCACCCTCTCATCTACCCACTCACCCATCTATTTATCCATTGGCCTTCTCATTCAGCAACCCACAAATTCATGCATTCATCCATCAATCTATCTAGCAAGATGTCCTTCAATCCCTTCCCATCCATCCATTCACCCATACATGCAACCAACCATCCCTACACCCGGCTGTGTCCCCGACAAGCCGCAGATACAACTCCTTCCCTCATCTAGTGGAGAAGGTGATGTTCGCACATGGGAACCAACAATGGTGAATGTGAGGTGTGCATGGAGACGAAGAACCAGGAAGTGTGAGGGACACCCTGTGCTAATGTAGACTGCCTACAGGGGCATCAAAAGTCCCGAAGCTGAATCTCCCCTGTGGGGAGGCTGGCTGGTGGTTCAATCCTCCCTTACCATCTATCCAAAAGACACAGACCATGCAACTATGAAACTTCCAGAAGGCAGGAGCCACCAGTACAAGGTGGCCTCCCTTCCCAGGCAAAGAGCTGTGCTGCAGGCCAGGGAAGCCTCCCAGACTCCCGGAGACCAGCAGCTGAGCACCCCGAAGGCTTCCTTCCTGCTGCTGTGCTAGAGCTGGGAAGAACCCCTTCTCCCCAGGGAGGCAGAGAGGCGGGGATGGGGCATCTCTGCATCCCATGCCCCTGAGAGGCCAAAAAACACTGTCATGCACAACCAATCCTAGTCCACTCTAAGACACGAAGGATGGAAAAGCAAAAATAAGGCCTGGCCTGTTTCCAGCCTGCATTTGGGAATCTGCGAGGCCCCTGGGGGAAGCTCACTGCCTCTCAGTGTCCCCTCTGAAGTTCTGGCTACATCCTGGAGATGGGCTCCCAACCCCAAGGGATCTCAATCGCTCAGCCTGTGGGGCCTGTGGGAGACACAGAGGAGGAAGAAGGGAAGACGGACAAGGCAGGGTTGACGGAAAACCTGACAAACGGAAGAATGTAGCTGCAGGAAGAGGGGGTTATGTTGGAGAGGAAGGAAGACAGGTCAATGGGGCAGCGGTTCGGTTCTGATGCTGCGACCCTTAATGACCCTTAATACGGGCCCTCATTTTCGTTGCTACTTCATAACTGTAATTTTGATGCTGTTATGGATCATAATGCAAATATCTGACATGTGACCCCAAAGGGGTCATGAGCCATGGCTTCAGGTAAATTCCAGATTGCATTCCTGGAGACAAACACACCACATAGCTCTCCCAGGCTCTCTGCCCTCCCTGACATGGTACTACCTAAGGACAAGGTGCACCCCCCCAGGCCAGAAACCTCTGCCTACCCTGGGTACAGGCTGCCCTGGGAAGTGACCTGGAGGAGACACCTGCTGGGACAGGAAGCTGTGATAGAATCGAGGCCAGGAAGAGCAGCAAGAGAGAGGGCTTCTGGGAGGACCACAGGGCCCTGGCTCTGGGCGCAGACAGAAAACCTCCCCTCCCCAGACTCCACGCAAGCTTGGCTTCAAGGTTTCAGACCCACAGCTGCCTCCCTCGGAGCCGGCGCTGTTCGGGTGCTGCCAGGCTGCCGGGCTGGAGAGCCGCCTCTATTTTTAGCCTGGCCTGCTTGTTTTATTTATTAGTGTTTAAGAGACGTCTCCAGCTTTGTTCTGCCAGCATGAGTCTACACTCACGCTCCCTCCCATGAGTGAGACTCCACACTCCAGCACACACATGCACATGCACACTCACACGCAAACACCCACATGTATGCACACACAGACCAACACACACAGATGCCCTCCTGTCCCCCCCTGGTCTCCCCAGCTCCCCCTGCCCCCTGCTTCACCCCCCCCCACTGCCGCTGAACCCCCCCCCCCTGCTCTACACAAAACATCCCCACTCCTGGTCTGATTTTGAAAATGAAGCCCTTAAAATAACTGGAAGTCCAGTCCATTCCGCAAGGGAAAACAGGATGAATACTTGTGTAAGGCCAAAAATGACTTTTGAAGGCACAGAACCCCCGTGGTTGCCAACTGGGAGGGAGTGGTGGGTGACAGTTTGTCTCGCAGTGTCTCGCAGTCCCACAGCCTTGTAAACGAGAACCCTCAGTAAGAAGCATTTCTGAGGCCAGAGGTGTTTTCTACTGCTGCTATGCTGTGGTTCATGAAGAAGCCATAGAGGTTCCAGGAAGCCAGGCAGCCCCAAAGCAGTTTGCCTGTTCCAGTTGTGGGCTTTCCAAACAGGTGTCACGCTCTAAGCTGAACACCTCTTTTGCAGACTGTGACTGACATGGGTGGTGGCCCCCAGCCAGTCGTGAGTATCTGTGTCTGGTATTTACTCATGGCTCCATTGCCTCAAATTCTTACTATGGCTCAAAGAGGGGTCGTGTGCATGTGTGTGTATGCAAGTGTATGTGTACATGTGTGTTTGCATGTGTGTGTGTGCATCTGTGTGTGCATCTGTGTGTGCATCTGTGTGTGCATGCATGTGTATTTGCATGTGTGTGTGTGCAGGCCTTTGCTACATAGTCTACCCAGGTTGGCCTCAAACTCACAGTGGTCCTCCTGGCTCTGTCTCCTGATTGCTGAGATTACAGGCCTGTGTCACCACACCCAGCTTCTGTTTGATTGAAACAACCTCACTCTGGAGCCAAGCAGTACTTGAACTCTCGATTCTCCCTCCTTAGTCTTCTAAGTGCAGGTTACAGATCAGTACCACCAAGCCTGGGCTCCCCCTCCCTCCCTCCTCCCTCCCTTCCTCCCTCCCTCTTTTCCTCCCTCCCTTCCTGCCTCCCTCCCTCTCTCCCTCCCTCTTCCCCCTCCCTCCCTCCTCCCTTCTTCCTCCCTCCCTTCCTTCCATCCATCCTTTCCTCCCTCCCTTCCTGCCTCCCTCCCTCCCTTCCTCCCTCTCTTCCTTCTGTCCTCCCTTTCTCTTCTCTTTTTTCAGTGCTGGGGTTTTCAGCCCAGGTGAGTAATCTGATTCTGATTTATCCTTTCTGAAAACTCCTCCTACTCACTTTTTCCCAGAGGAGGAGGAGGCAGAAAACGCAAATGGCCTCTGAAGCCTAGCCGCTCCTCTGACAATAGGATATGCTCGCCTGTGCTGGGCATAGAGGGGTGACTGGGCTGCATGGGCAGATTTCTAGGGGTGAAGCTCACCGTGACTCTTGAGAACCCACCAGCTCCTTCCCGCCAGCACACTCCCTGGGCAGGGCTGTGGGTTTATTCTCTCCAGGTCATCTGCTCTTGCTGTTAAAACAGAGCTGGCCTTCAAGAGGCAAAGGGCTGCGTTTTGGACCTGAGAGTCCAGCCCAAGAATTCTGTTCTTTCAGGCTGAAGATGCAGCTCAGCTGGTACACTGCTTGCCTGGCATGTATGAAGCCCTGAGTCCGATTCAGCACCACATATGCCAGGCATGGTGGCACGCTCCTGTAACCCTTCCACATGGGAGGTGGAGACAGGCAGGCCGGGAGTTCAAGGTCATCCTTAGCTGCAGAGCAAGTTTGAGGCCATCCTGGATTGTATTTAGCAGAGAACAATGTGTCTATTTACAGTGGATGATGACTAATACACAGCCCGGGCCCAGGGCCAGCCCAGTCTCCAAGCTCTCTCGCTGAGCTGGGCTCAGTCTGTCCTCAGTACCCTGGAGGACTCTGGGCCCATTGCTCAACTTGTCTTCCTTCTCCTGAGGTGGAGGATGCCTCCTGCTCAGCCTGGCCTTCGGAGTGGAGTTGGGGGAGCTCAGAGGGGAGTTTCCTTGTCAGGGTCCCCTTCCTGGAAGGACTGAGGAAGTCTTGCCCGTCTTCTAGCTGCTTTGTGTGTGTGTGTGTGTGTGTGTGTGTGTGTGTGTGTGCTGTGAGACACAGCGGGGCAGTGACTGGAGGCATTTTTGCTCTTGTGTCACAATAGGGGGTGACCTCATGTTCCCACTACCCAGAGGTTAAGAAGAACTTGGGGGATGCTAACGGGCCTCTCTCCTGCTCCCACCAGCCCTTAGAAGCCGCCAGCTCTCTGCTGTCTTCTGGGCACTCAGGAAGAGAAGTAGATGGCTGCCAGAGAGCACTCTGAGCAGAGGAGATGGGGATGGGGGACCATGAGCGACGGGAGCCAAGCAACCATACTCAGCCAAGATGGCACCTCTGCTGGCTGGTCCTCAGCTTCCTCCGCGGGTGAGCAGAGGGCCCTGCTCTGGGCACATCATCTGCCAATCACAACAGAACGGCTCTCACTGCCCCTTGGTCATAAGGAGGTTTTGGAGCTGGTTCTCTGTCCCCTGTGGGGTTGTGCCAAATCCCCGAAGGGCCTGCTGTACCCATGGCTCTAGGTAAAGTGCTTTGCTGGGCTGAATTTCTCCAGTGCAACAAGTTTGGCCTGTGACCGTTGGGGACCATCCTGCCCGTCAGTACTGAGACCCCACCTGCAGGTCTCAGCACTTCCTGTATTTTAGGCCCCAAGTACTTCCTGTACTGGGGACACCAAGGCCAGCTGAAGCCTGGATGAGAGTAGGGAGGAGGCACACGGCAGTCAGCTGTGTTCAGGCAGGCTGTAGTACAGGTCCTGAGAGTTGATCATCCGAGTCCTGAGGTCGCTGTGGATACAGGTGGCATTATGGGCTGGAGTCGTCTAGGTGATGGTTCCCATTCCTTCCTTCACATAGTGGGTTCGCTGTCCTAGTCACAGGCCTGCAGGAATCATACTCCAGGCGCCCAGTGAGCAGGAGGCTTCCCAGCCATTGGGCAGCTGGGCGAGCTGCTAAGCCTCCTCAGTGCCCAGGGGTACCCTGCTGCTGGAACTCCCTGTGCCCCCTCAAATGCTTACTTTTTACACTTATTTATTTTGTGTGTTTGTGTGTGCATGAAAGAGCGAGAGAGGGACAGAGAGAGAGCGTGTGTGTGCGTGCATGCAGGCACATGTGCATGTATGTGCTATGTCTGGTGTAAGGAGAGGCCAGAGAACAACTTTCGGGAGTCAGTTTTCTCCTTCCACCATGTGGGGCCCAGGAACTGAACTTGGCGGTAAGCGCCTGTTTCCCACTGAGCCACCTCATCTTGCTGGGCCTCAAATCCTTTTAACGTTCAAGACCCGGGCCCCTGCTGCGATTCCTACAAAGGCTGCCTGTCCATGTGGCTCTCAGACTGCTGCTCCAGTTTCTGCTTAGCCTGGCTAGATGGAGCGTGGGAGTTGGGGGAGGGAGCTTTGTGTATGTATGCCTGTGTGTGTCCACACAACTCCACCCCTCCTTCCCAGTGCCATGCACCCAGAGCCACAGGACATCTAAGCCACATCACATTCAGCTGGCTGCCCCATGTACCGCCACCTGTCACATTCCGCAGTGCCTAGAATCATAGAACAGCTCCAGGTATCCAAAAGGCTTGTTTTGGGCACCTCAGAGGTTTGCATCCACTCCCAGAGGCCACAGGAGCAGTATCTGGCAAGTGGGCCTCCTGTTCAGCAAGCAGACACTGGGAGTCTTCCCTGGGTCCCGGGACAGTCCTGCTCATCCAAGGAGGCCCCCTGTGTGGCCTGCAAACCTGACCCTGCTGCCCTCTGCCCTCCGTGAGTGAACACAGTAGGGTTCTGTGCTTGCAAGGACTTCCCCATAGCTTGCCTCACCCCGTGTAGCTGATCTTGCCTGTCTCAGGAACAAGAGCTACAGGCTTCCCATGCATTTAAGTGTCTCTGCCCTGGTCACAGAGAAGAGGTGCAGGGAGGCCAGGGGCTCCAAAGTGGTGTTGCACTGAAGGACGCGCATCTGACTGCTCACTCCACTGGGGGGGATGGAAGCTTCTGGGCTCTTTCCGGTAAGGTCTGAGCCACAGAGCAGCAGTCAGGAGGGACCACGCTACTGTGGTTGTTAGACGTCTTCCTGCAACACCGGGCGGCATTCAGTCTATTACCCAGAAGTCTCAGCAACTGTGCGAGACTCATGTTCAGCCTTGGGACGAGCTATCTTTAAGAACTGTCTTGTTTTATGCTTTTTTTTTCATTAAAATTTTTCATGCAATATATTTTGATCATGTTTCCCCCTCCCCCGATTCCTCCCTGATCCTCACCACCTCCCCACTCAACTTAATCTCTCTCTCTCTTTCATTAAAACAAACACACATACACACACACAAAAAAAAACAAGAACAGGAAGCCAAAATATATAAGCAAAATACCAGTAAAAAAGAAAATGCCCAAACAAGTAAAACGAGACCAAAAAGTCTACAAGAACACCGTTGAGATCATTTTGTGTTGGCCAACTGTGCCTGGGTGTGGGGCCTGCCCTGAAGCGTGGTTAAGATGTCCAATAAGGCTCCTCCAGAGAAAATGAATTGTCCCTTTGCCAGGGTATCAGTTGCACGCTGCTTCTTAGTTAGGGGTGGGAGCCCATGTTTACACCCCCCTCTCAATTTTCCTGTTGCAAATTTTATTTTTACAGTTACTTATTTTGTTTGTTTGTGAGCAGCTTCATGGGTGCCACAAAGCGCATGTGCGGAGGTCAGAGGACAACTTGCAAGAGCAGTTTTCTCCTTCTGCCATGAGAACCAGACAGAGATCAAGCTCCGGCCATCAAGTTCAGCAGCAAGCACCTTTACCCACCGAGCCACCTCGATGGCGCACTAAGAGGGTCCGTCCTTCCTTCCTTCCGTCCTTCCTCTCTTTCTTTCTTCCTTTTTCTCTTTCTTTCTTTCTCTTCCTTCCTTCCTTCCTTCCTTTCTCCCCTTCTTCTCATCTTATTGTACATGTATGAGCATTTTGTCCTCATGTATATCCACGAGATGCCTGCAAAGGCCAGAAGGCTTTGTGTCTCTTAAAACTGAAGTTACTGGTGGTTGTGAGACACCATGTGGGTGCTGGGAATTGAACCTGGGCCCTCGGGAAGAAGAGTTGGTGCTCTTAACCATTGAGCCACCCAGTTACTGAAAGAGTTTTCTAAGTAGATAGTGCGGAAGCCGTGATACGCACAAGCCAAATAAATAAACACTTATGGCAATAGCAAGATTGGCAAGAACCTCTTTTTCTCCCCGCCCTCCCCCCCTCCAGAGAGAGAGGCCTGGAAAGACTGTCAAGGGGCGGAAAGTGTAATCAATTCTGTGTCACTCTGAAGACCACGCTCGCAAGGCTCTCTAGGCCAATAACCATGATAAAACTTGAGGAGCTGACAGAGGACACATCCCCCTCTTGTCCCTTTAAAGACAAATCAGAATAATAGAATAGATGGCTCCAGGCCTGGCTGGTAGCTTTTCCTCTCCCGGCAGACCCGTGTGTCAATTCTGCACACGCTGGCTTGATTCAGTGACATCAGTGTCCCTGGGTGACTCCTAGAGGGATGAACTTTGTCTGGACACCCCCATTCTCCATGGAGGGTGAGGCCTGTTGCGAAAGGGGTCCCTCTGAGGTGCCTGCAGCTGACCCAGTACCACATCCAGTCTGGTGGGTGCAGTGTGCTCTCTCTCGCCACATTCATCCCCGGTCTCACTGAACTGCTCCATCTTCTCACGATCCCAGAGTGTGTGCTGCTCAGGCACCTTCAACGCTGCAAAAAGAACTGGGCAGAGCGGCTCTGGACACAACCTGAAAGACAGTCCCAAGCCCGGCCCTGGAGGCATCTGGGCAGGCTGGCTCCCACACTATGAAAAAAAAACTAAGCAGTAATTTGAATTTATTTTCCTTTCTTTGAGTTCTTTTTCAACCTGTATTGTGTGTTCTGCCTGCATGTATCAATATGCACCATATGCACGCCCTCGGAGCATAGAATTCCCCGGAACTGGAGTTAGAGATGGTTACGAGCAGGTACTGGGAATCAAACCAGGGTCTTCTACAAGCTCTCTAAACAGCGAACTATCTCTCCAGCCCCACCCCTTCTTTGAGATCGGGTCTACTAACTGTGTAACCCAGGCTGGCAAACTCCAGGTCCCCCTGCTCCAGCCACCCACTCGAGCGCTGGGAAAGCGGGCGCACACACTGCCATGCATCACCCGCCTCATGACATCCCATTTAAGACTGCAGGGCAGTACTCCCCACTGGCATGGAACTGCCCCGGGCTCAGACACTTTTGTGAGCTCCTGCTGCCCAGTCACTGCCTGCTAGTCAGCTTCCCTGCCATCAAAGAGGGGTCACAGGCAGCCCGCAGGCAGAGCGGGTGAGATTCGGAACCAGAGTTGCAGACAGAAGTAAGAACCCACACCGGCGGTGCTGGTGTTGAGGACAAAGGCACGCCCACACTGGCTTCGGGGTGGGGGGGTCTGCCCGCCTGCCATAGGCTGGGAGACCTGCCCATCACTCTAGCCTCCTCCTACACTCGGGGCTTGCCAGGTACGTTGTTTTCTTTATCCCCAACCTGTTGTCCTTGGCAGCAGATAATGATGGTTACCGGCCTTCGTGAAGCGCGCGCACCACATGGTGCTGGAGAGGTATCTGATAGGTCTACATCCAGAAAGGTAGACAGCAGGAAGAGAGAGACCCGGGCCCGGCTCGAGCACTTGAAACCTCAAAACCCACCACCAGTGACACACTTCCTCCAAGGCCACACCTTCTCCAACAAGGCCGCTCCTCCTAATAGACCCACTGGCTATGAAGTCATGGGGGCCATTTTCATTCAAAACACCACGGGACTGATGGGTGCAGAACAGGCCAGGAGCCGAGGGGCACCCATGTCCCACCTGTCCCTCTGCGAATGCAGTAGTCACATGGCCTTCCAGGGACCTTTTGCTGTTATGATTTGCTCGTTTGTTTGCTTTTACTTTCATCCTGGTTTGAGGTAGGGTCTCATGTAACCCCTACAGGCCTCAAACGCCCTGTGCTGTTGAGAATGACCTTTGACTTGATTACTTTTCCACTGTTGTGAAGAGACACCATCTCCAGGACAAGTGGAGCTTGCTCACAGTTCCAGAGGCTGAGTCCGAGACCATCACAGCAGAGAGCATGCAGCAGGTGGGCAGGTGTGCTGTTCAAGCAGTGGCTTAAACGTTGAAACAACCAGGAAGGAGAGAAAAATACCTGGGACCAGCGTGGGGCTTTGAATCCTCCAAGCTCACCTTCAGGTAAAGCTACGTCTCCCACCCCTTCCCAAACGGTTCCGCAAGCTGCGGGCCAAGCATTCAAGCATATGTGCCTGTGGGTCTGTGCTCACTCAAACCTCCACAGCCTTGAACTCCTGATCCTCCTGAATCTACCCTTGAGTGCTGGGATCACAGGTTCATGTGGTGCTGGGGATCGAACCCAGGAACTCCTGCATGCAGGCAGGTACTCCACCAAGCAGCCAGCCGTTACTGGTTTTTTCAGTGTTCCAAAGAAGACCTTTGTACTGGCAAAGACACACACACACACACACACACACACACACACACACACACACACACGCAAGCTTGTTCAACAGTTAATAGTGCACGGTCCTAACTCCCTTACCATTTGTTCCAAATTACCATTGCGTTCCTTTCTCCGTTATTGTAGCCTAGCATCTGGAAAGCACACATGTGACCCACTGACATGATGTAATGGGAGATGTACCCACCTACCCAGAGAGGTCACACACAGTGGATGTGCAACCTGAGCTTGGGGCATCATTTTCCTGAGTTTGTACACAAAGACCCTCTGTGGCAGGGCTTCGTTCGCAGACTCCAGAGGCCGGACTTTGTTTAACATGAGTCTTTTTTCTCCAGGCATCAAAGGGATTAATTTTGTAGAGCAAACAGACTTCATAACAGGATGCATGCTCTGAAAGCCTGCACCTGGCTTCCTAGTCCTGGCTGGGTGGAGAAGGAGGAGTTGAGTCAGTGCAAGCATTCACCGCTCTGCTCCTGTGGCTGATGCAGAGGCCTGACTGATCCGGCAGGGAGACCCTGGACAGTCCAGGTGAGACCGGCTTCCTGGCCCACTTTCCTGTGCCCACCCAGGAGCCCCATCTCCTGGATGACTGTGTGCAAGGATGAGTTTGCCACATTCCAGAAGGGTTTGGAGACCGTGCATAGGAAAGACAAAGATGCATGTCCCCTAGATTGGTGGGGTCCCCTCCCCAAGCAGCCTCCACTCACCTAAAGCCAAAAACTGGGGGCATCTTTGGGATCCTGAGCCCTTGGGAGTCCCCAGCTCACATACTCAGTTTCTAGCATGTTCTCCTTATTGACAGGTACCCACTTCACAACCGCAGGCTCTGCACAGCATCCTCCAGTCTTCAGGCTCAACTCCTTTCTCTTCCATCTTAAACACTAGCCCCTATATGAACATCCTTTTCTACTTCAGGACCTATCTGAGCCATCCCTACCTCTGGGGATCTACAGCCACCAGCCCAGGGGCTCTAAGAGGATAGAGCTGTGCTGGTAACTCCTTCTATGCTGGCACCAAGCACAGTCTATAAATGCTGAGTGAACACGTAAATGGAGGAAGAACTAAGGATGAATGAATGAATGAATGAATGAGAAAGCCCAGCTGCCCAAAGGCAAGCCAGTCCAAGTGTAGCAAAAATTAACAGAATGTCACCAGAGGCTCAGAAAGCTGGCTGGTTTCAAGGCTCAGTGGTAACCTCCAACACCATAAGACTTAGCATGTAGCATTGTGGGAACATGGCTACAGCTTTGACTGTGTGACCTGGAGGATCTGGGAAGGACTATGGAGGCTATGAAAGGCCGTGTTTCCTTCCAGGCCTCTTCTTCTGCCCTCTGATGTGTACACTGCTCGGAGGTTCCATGTGGCCAGCAGATGCACTGAGTAAATCTCCAACCCACCCTGTTTGCCAGTCATTCCCAAAGAGCCTTTCTGGAAATGGATCTCACACTTCCCTCAAAAGCATCTTTAGGGGCTCAGTCAGGATGAGAACCCCAGTCTGGATCCCCAGAGCCCATGTAAGGAACTGGCACTGTGGCCCCCATTTCAGCAGTCCTGGCCATGGGGAGAAAGGGCACAGACAGGCAGGACCCTGGGAGCTCCTGGGCCAGCACCCTAGTTTGATTTCTGTAATAAAATGTTCCAACAAAAACAATTTGGCTCCGTGTTAGGAGTAAGGTTTTTTTTTTTTTCCTGCCGACCTGGGCCCAGAGCTACGTCAGCCCCAAATAACACACAGAGACTCTGTATTTGATATAATGCTGTTGGCCAGGTACTAGTTTCTTATCAGCTACCTCTGTCTTAATTATTAACCCATTTCTATTAATCTAAGTATTTCCACGTGGTCTCATCTTACTGGAGAGAGGGACTGGTGTTCTGCTCTCTCTGTCTTCCATCTTGGAAGCCCTCCCTACCACTTCCGGAATCCTCCTCATCTCCTGGTCCCGCCTATCTTCCTTTCCTATTGGCCAACAGTGCTTTATTCATTAACCAATAAAAGAAACATATTTACAGAATGACATTTCCCATCATCTCCTCTTTTCTGTCTAAAATAAAAAGAAGGATTTTAACCTTAGCATAGCAAAATATATAACACAACAGTTATCAAATAAGAATCACAGTTAACAATATTTATTTCATTAACATTTAGCAAGAATTAAAGAAAATATTCCATCATCTATCCTATCTTTGTGAGTCTAAAGTCTTATATGTAATTTATCTTTAATCCTAACTAAGGGAAACTATAACAATAACTATTTGTCTTCAACTCCTTCAAAGACCACAGAAGGATAGTATATAAACTCTAGAAATGACAGAGACATCTTGCCTTGTCAGTCACCCAAAGTTCTTATGAAATGTTCCATCTTCAGCCTATAGGCCACAGTGTGTCTGGCAGACTCCTCAGAAAAGCAGGAAACTTTAAACTGTCCACCTGTATTGGCAGTTTGTCAGTCACTTTCCTCTGTGTCCTGCAGACTGTCTGGCAGACTCTTCCATGAAACAGGAACTCTGTAGCAATGTCCATCTTGAATCAGCAGTCACTTTTCTGTGGGTCCTGCATGTCCAGTTTATACAGCATAAAGTCAAACAGTCCAGACAAGAGCAGTATCTTGCTCAAATGGCTAGTCTTGCCATATTGAAAGCAAACTCCATAACGAGTTTCTTCAATGTCCATCTTCCTTTCTGACGCAGGTGGTGTTGCCAGGAGCAGTTGTGCCTCACTGTTAAGAAAATCCCTAAACCATTTTAAATGCCATCTTCTGTAAGTCTTTGAAAGGTTTGAAGAATGCCTAGTCATCTCAAATACATCTCTGTATATCTAGAAATCCTAACTAACTTAACTCTAAGTTTTTACTATCATAGGTAATTATCTATAATCTATGTTAAATTATACATTACATTTTTAAATGAGCTATAAAAACACAGTACCTAAACAAGAGGAGAAATATACATATCCCAAAATTGACCTTAAATTTGTATCAATGCATTCCAAAACAAAGTATTCATATATACCATAATCCCCTTTTTACCTTTAAAAAGAGATTGGTTGTGGTCATTAACCATTTATAACCAATCCCATTTAAATGAAAACAAACATTTATAAACAATATTTGGGAATTTGGGCATCGTTCTTTCCAAACTACTTCCTGCTGATAGGGGGCGCTGTCATGGGGATTCTATAAAGATGAAGAAATCCTGGCTGTAGTCTGCAAGGCTGCCTTGTCCCAACCTTTTTTGAATGTTGGATCACCTGGGACATTGTTTCAGGGGGGTCTTGCTTGATCAAACCATGTTAGTCTGGAAGGAATCCACAGCTTTTCATTTTCTGTGGAAACAAAAATAGAAATCCTTTTCCTCAGTAACTTGTCCTTGAACTTAAATTTTGGAGTCAAAGTATTTTTAAAATATATAAATTGGATTGATCCAGCAGCATATGTTTTAACAGTTGTTATTTCCTCAGCAGTCAAACGATTTAAAGATAACAGAACAGCATATAATATCCAGAGTTTCTCTGTGTTTTCCATCTTTCCATGGCTTTTTTATTATTCTATTTTTTCTACTTCTGTTTTTACATATCTTGAGACAGGGTTTCTCTGTGTAATTCTTATCTGTCCTGGAATTCACTCTGCATACCAGGTTTACTTTGCAATCACAGAGCTCTGCTTGCCTCTGTCTCTCAAGTGCTGGAATTAAAGATGTGAGCCACCACACCTAGCTATTCTCCGTCATTTTATTCTTTTTCTTTTTTCTCTCCCAAGCCTACATATATTTTAAAACACACTGTCAAACTTGAACGGTTTTTATTAATGTGAATCTGTCTTTACTGTAAATCTTTTTCTGGCCACGAGTCTTTTATCTGGTAAACAACAACATTGCTAAAATGAAAGTCACAGCTGTATTAGCCGCAGCCTATCAAAGATGGCGGTGGGTACTTTTACCACCAGAACTGAGAGCTGTGCTCACTGCCTTGGTCTACGCTGCCATCCAGCAGCATGCTGCTGGGTTGGAGATGTGGTCACTGCCATCACCACCATTCAGTTGTTAGCAGAGCTCTTTAAAAGCCTTGCGGTTTTTTGCCGCTTATGCTGAGTCAGGAAACCTCCCTTAAAGGAGCCGCGCAAGTCTCTGCTTGTCTCTAGCAAAACAGACTTCAACTGAGAAACATGCTGCTATCAAGCAGCCTTGCTTGTCTTTGTTCTTTTGTTTCTAAAACCATTTCTTTAGCTTTTCTTAGTTTTAAGTGGAAGTTCTTATTAGCCACGTTGCGACGCCATATGTTAGGAGTAAGTTTTCCGCCGGCCTGGTCACACTGCTGTGCCTTTTTATTTTAGACAGAAAAAGAGATGATGGCAGATGTCATTCTGTTAATATGGTTCTCTTATTGGTTAATGAATAAAGCACTGTTGGCCAATAGAAAAGGAAGAT
The DNA here is from genome assembly GCF_943737965.1 of Phodopus roborovskii. Taxonomy (NCBI): domain Eukaryota; kingdom Metazoa; phylum Chordata; class Mammalia; order Rodentia; family Cricetidae; genus Phodopus; species Phodopus roborovskii. The sequence continues at coordinate 31,340,578 of NW_026125052.1, forward strand.
AGGCAGGACTAGGAGACAAGGAGGATTCCAGAAGTGGTAGAGAGGGGTTCCAAGATGGAAGACGGAGAGAGAATGCCAGCCCCTCTCTCTGGTAAGATGAGACCACGTGGAAATACTTAGATTAATAGAAATGTGTAAATAATTAAGACAGAGCTAGCCAATAAGAAACTAGTGGCATGCCAACAGAATTATATCTAATACAGAGTCTCTGTGTGTTATTTGGGGCTGGCACGGCAGTGTGACCAGGCTGGCAGAAAACTTACTCCTAACAGCTCCGGGCAGTGGTGGCACACACCTTTAATCCTAGCACTCAGGTACTGTGAGTTTGAGGTCAGCCTGGTCTATAGAGTGGGTTCCAAGACAGCCAGGGTTACACAGAGAAACCCTGTCTCAGAAAAAAAGCAGGAAAAAAAAGGACCTTAAAAACATTTGTTATTGTTTTTGCTAAATTCACAGGAGCATGTGATGGTGGTAACCCCCTCCCTGGATGCCTCCCAAGGCACAGAAAGAAGCCCTAAAACCCCAGCTCCTTGGGCCTCACAGGAAATCCACCCTGGCACAGCAGTGTGACTCAGCTGTGTGCTGGTAAATGCTTAAAACTTTCATAGTGAAATTATTTTGAAAGATTCTTGGCACCATGTTTCTGTAGACCTTGTTCTCAATTATGTACATATAATATCTATATTACACACACACATACATACATACATATACATATATAAATTGCATCTTCAGGTAGTCATTACTTCATAAGATAACCATGCAGATGTGTAAAATAGAGTAAATGATGGTGTGCAAGCTCCTGATAGGGTGGACCATCGGTAGCTGACTGCTGTTCTGCAAATGGCTGGCAGATGCTAAGCCAGGACCCTCCTGTCCTGTCCTGCCCTGAACCTCGGGAGCAATGCTATTATGTAAGGAAGAGGAAAGCCAGGCTATGGGAGGCCCTGCTCAGCCATCCCTGTGCTTGCAGTACCAGAGCCCTGTGCAGTGAGCCAACCTGGCCAGAATCACCAGACTTCCTCTTTGACACTGACCGAGTCCTGTGCTCCTCAGAGCCTGCTTCCACTAAAGGAGTGGAAATGAGAACCGCATCCCCCTGAGACTGAGCAAGGGTTCAGCAGGCGGTGGAAGCTCTTTTCTCTCTGCTGGAAGAGGGGAGGCAGAGCCTGTTCCTTGTTCAGGAATACCAGGCCCCACTTGTCAGCACTGAGGAGCTCAGATTGCAGAAAGTCCCAGGCCGGCTCCAGCCTGGCCGCCCTGACCACACGCATGCACCAATCCTGCCAGAAAGGCCAGGCTGTGGTTAGGAATGGCGGCCATTATGGTTTCCAGAAAATTCCTTTGTACAAGGAGAAGCTGCTTGCCATTCCTGGGGCCTCTCAGCTTGTACCAGTGTGGTTTCCAATCAATCTGGGCTGCATCACATGCACACACACACACACACACAGGCACACATGCACACTCACACACACACGCACATGGCACACATGCTTATACATTCTCAAACACACATGCATGTGTGCACACCCATACTCACACACAGGCACAAACACATGCACTCACATACACTCCTGCATACACTCACACACATATACACTTGCATGCATGCACACATGCAGTCACACATGTATACACATACATGTGCACATGTGCACATGCATGCACACACGCACGCACACACACACACCTTTACTTTAACTTTCTCTGTTTCCCCAGAAAGCTGGGACCATGACATTGTGACGAATTTTCTGCTCACTTCCTCTGTGACTCCCAGCTCTGGTTTCTGATGACCCAGGTGGTGTTTATTCTGTCCTCCAAGGATGCCCTGTGGGGCTTGGTGTGAGTAGGAAGCCTGGAAGATGGAGAGTAGGACCACACAGGACACAGACAATATGATTCCCCCTCTGCACTGGCTGAGTGAAGTTTTAATTCTGCCTAGGGTAGGAAGGGGACTGGACTCCCCAGACTATCACTATAGGTTGGCCTGGGAAGTTTCTAGGCACACACAGGTGAGACATCAGTGTCTTGGGGACAATAGGTAGAGTCAAATGAGAAAAGAGCCAAAGTTAAAATGAACAGAAACTGAAGGAGTAAAATTAGCGGAGTGGTTCTCAACCTGTGGGTCACTACCCCTTCAGGGGTTGGATGACCCTTTCACAGTATTAGATATCCTGCATATCAGATATTTACATTATGACTCATAACAGTAGCAAAATTATAGTTAAGAAGTAGCAACAAAAATAATTTTATGCTTGAGGAACTGGAGTAGAGTTACAGCATTAGGAAGGTCTAGCAGGGAAAGCAGGGGTGTGGGGGGGAGGGTGGGAAACCAGAGAAAGGGAGGCTTGAGGCTCAGGGCAGGCATGGCAAAGACAGGTAGGTCTTCCTGAGCGCTGGATTTACCTGAGCCTCAGACAGTTCACTGGAGCCAGCCAGCCATTCTAGTCTGGTGTTGAGGCAGCCAGCCTCTCCTACTTCTTCTTTCCTTCAGTGATGGTCTTCCTCATGGAGCTAACAGCCCTGGGGTGTGAGCACTCTGGGAAGTACAGCGGTACCTCCAATTGGCCCTGAGCCAAGGGACCAAACTCCAGTCACGCGAGTTCTCTGATTCCATCAAATCCACTCCTGGCTGCAGCTCAAGACCCTCCCAGCTGAACCCAAACACGATAATTGCCATGGTTGTTTTTCAATTGCTGTGACAAAACACCATGACCAAGGCAACTTACATGTTAAAAAAAAAAAAAAGTTTAATGTGGGACTCACAGTTGCAGAGGATTAGCATCTATGACCCCAGTGTCGGGGAGCGTAGCAGCGGACCGCGGGCAGGCATGGTGCTGGAGCAGTAACCTGGGAGTGTACATCCTTTTCCAGAAGTAGGAGGCAGACAGAGCTAACCGGAATGGCATGGCCTTTGAAACCTCAAGGGTGCACCCCCAGTGACACATCCCCTCCAACAAGGCCACACCCCCTAGTCCTTCCCATTCGATAATAAAATTAGCTTCTATTGATTTTTAGATCAGTATGCAAAATGATGGTTTCATTTTTAAGCAAGAAAAAAGTCATTTTACAACTTCACCAGAGTAACTCTGATGGCTTAATGGGTGTCTTAGTCCATTTTGTATTACTATCACAGAAAATCTGAGGCTAGAAAAATATGAAGAAAAGCCTTGGAGGTCTGGGAGCGCGTCACCCTTGCCAGCCTCTAGTGAGGGCCTCACACCACAGACGGTATCTCATGGTGGGAATGCAAGGCAAAGCACACACAGGAAAGAAATGCCAGGAAGGCTGAACTCACATGACCTGTACTCTCTTCCCGCTGATGGAGCCAATCCCAAGGGACCTGAGCCACTCAAGCCAGGGCATTAATCCCTTCTGAAGGCAGCCCCCCCCCAAATACCCAGTCACCTCCCACGAAGCCCCAGCCCCCCCCAAATACCCAGTCACCTCCCACGAAGCCCCACCTTCTCTTGGTGCCACTACTTTGGACATGAACCTTCTAGAGCAAACCACAACAATAAAGATAGAAACCCAGCTGAGGTAGGTGTGTGTGTGTGTCTGTGTGTATGTGTGTGTCTGTGTGTCTGTGTGCATGTGTGTGTCTGTGTGTCTGTGTGTGTATGTGTGTCTGTGTGTCTGTGTGTGTGTGTGTCTGTATGTCTGTGTGTCTGTGTGTCTGTGTCTGTGTGTACATGAATGTGTGTGAAGACCAGAGGTGGATGTCAGCTGTCTTCTTCAATCGCTTCTCACTTTTTAAAATATTTAAAATTACATTTTCTATTTATTTAGTTAGGAAGGCCAAGGCGTGGAGGTCAGAGGACAGTTTTTGGGAGTCTCGTCTGTCTACCCTGTGGGGCTAGGGATAAAATACAGGTCTCCAAGCTTGGCTGTGAGCTTGTTCACCCTCCTCCCATACCTCTGTCCCATTCTTCATCTTATTTTCGGAGTCAGGGTGTCTCTGAACCCAGAGCTCACCAACTCATATAGACTATCTGGTCAGAAAGCCCTGTGGCTCTGTCTGCCTCTGACTCCCCAGTGCTGAGATTACAGCAGTGCACAACGCCACACCAAGTTTTGTTTTTTTATGTGGATGCTGGAAATCTGAATTCAGCTGAGCTATTCCTGTGGCCTGAGAAGGATCCTTACCCTCGTTACTAGTCCACAGGAGGAGGCTGAGGGTACCGGTCAGCCCTGGGGTCTACTGAAGCTCACTCCGGGTGCCCACGCTTGGTGTCAGGCAAAAGCACTGTGGGTCCATATCTTCAGATGCGGGCTGCCTAGCGGCAGAGTTGATGCAAATATGTTAAAACTGGAAAACGTCTGAAATCCATAACACATCTGAGCACCCCCATATTCAGGTAAGGACACACAACCCACACAAAGCATTTATAGAAAAAAAAAATCATAGAATGATTCAGGCTGCCCAAGGTCCTATGGAGCCTACCCAGTCTTAAGCCCTCCAAAGGCTTCTCGGGGACAAATGCAAATGAGAGTTTCTTCTACCCATGGAACCTGTGGATGAGCTGGCTCCCTCTTGGCTCCTCATAACCCCAGCCTCTGCTCCCACCAGCAACACTGGTCCCAGCTGACAGAGCAGCCCCCAGAGCAAAGCTCAGAGCCTAAAAGCATCACCAAGCAAGGGCAAAGCCTTGTGCCTTTTTCCTACTGACCTTGCAGCTCCCCACTCACCCACCCTGTGCAAGAGAGGAGGAGATGCACCATGGGGGAAAATAAATAAAAGTCACACATCACACTAGGGAGAGGTGCACATTGCCAACCAATGGCAGCACCTGGGGGTGGGGGTGGGGTACTGAGCCGTTTCCATGGTTTCTGGTCCTTCATAATCCTCACCTAAACAGCACTCTTCCAGATCACCTTGTACAAGAGGAGAAATGAAGTTAAGTATGACAGATATGCTACTATGGGGGTGGGGTGGGGGGAGCGAGCATAGGGTGTTCCTCCAGGACAAGTGACCTGGGTTCCTGCCTGGACATTTATGAAGCCAATCCTGATCCAACTCTGATTTGTGAAAGTCCAGAGCCAAACACACAGTGGTTTAGTGGGGAAGGTCTGGGATGTGAACAATGGGCCGGGACACGGACTTCTCAGAGCCATGTCTGTATCTGTGAAAGGATGGGCAGGGCAGATAGAGTATTGAAACACTGGTGCTGAGGACAGTTCCAGCTGAGCCCAGAGCACCAGGAGAGCAGCCAACTGCAGCTTTTGGAAAAGGAAACAAAGTTTCATTGAGGTTCAGTGCACTTTGCCCCCACCCCCGCGCCAAGACCGGTTTCTCTGAATAACTCACGCTATCCTGGAATTTGCTCTAGCAGACCAGGTAGGCCTTGAATTGAGAGATTCCCCCTGCCTCCACCTCCCCAGTGCTGGGATTAAAGGTGTGCACCACCACCGCCTGGCTAAAAGGCACCATCCTTAAGGGTCCATCTGTCAGGTTTCAGTTTCATGTGTGTGGTTGTGGGGAGTGTGTCCAAGTCAAGGTAGAAAGCATCTCTATGGGCCAGACAGTGGTGGGGCGTGCCTTTACTCCCAGCACTCACTGGGAAGGCAAAGGTAGGCAGATCTCTGTGAGTTCGAGGCCTATCTGGTCTATAGAGCAAATACCAGGGCAGATGGAGTTACACAGGAGAACCCTGTCTTGAAAAAGCTCAAAGAGAGAGAGAAAGAGAGGGAGATGGAGACAAAAGAAGGGAAGAAAGGGAGGAGAGAAAACTTCTCTCTGACGCCTTGGAGTCCCCTCCTGGCCCTCTACAGTCCTTCCCATCATGGGACAGCACAGCTTCCATCCTGGATTTCTAGAACCATCAGCCTCTGGCTGCTTTCCCTTTGGGAGCTCTGAAGGCTCTTTGTTGTTGTTTCCATTCCTGGCTAGCTTTGCATCACATGTGGCTAAGTGGCAACTTTTAAAATCGTATTATTTGGGAGGGGCTGGCGTATGTGCTATGGCACACACGTGTAGGTCAAAGGGCAACTCCTGCTGTTACATGGGCTCCAGGGATGAACTCAGCCCATGAGGTTTTCATGACAAGTGCCTTGATCCAAGGCAGCATCTCATCTGTCCAGTGGTAACATTTAAATGTTTGATTATGTGTAATGATGCTTCAAGCTCTGATTCAGAGTGCTGGTCCTTTTATAATCCTACTGCTTCATCTCAGGTGTAGCTCAGAAATGACCCTGTGGGGATTAGAGAGAGGGCTCGGCCTTTAAGAGCATTTGTTGTTCTTGCAGAGGACCTAGGTTCAATTCCCAGCACTCACTGTCACCTGTAACTCTAGTTGCTGGGGTTCTGACACCCTCTTCTGACTGTATGTATACACACTCTGCACATGCACACACACACACACCTATAAAACAACATGTTTTAAAGCATTTTTTCTAAACATAATATTTCTCTGCAGCCTTGGCTGACCTGGAACTTGAATCCTCTGGCCTCAGCCTCCAAAGCACTAAAAATACAGGCATGGACTATCATCCCTAGTACTGAAACATAGGACATTCTTTTTAACCCTGGAGTTATAAAGGTTTTGATTTTAGTGTGTGTGTGTGTGTGTGTGTGTGTATGTGTGTGTATGTGTGTGTGGGCGTGTGTGCATACATGCATGCGTGCATGTGCGTGCATACGTGCGTGCGTGCGTGCATGCGTGCGTGTGTGCATGCATGTGTGTACATGCGTGTGTGTGCGTGCATGCGTACATGCTTGTGTGTGTGCACGTGCGCATGCGCATGTGTTATCCCTGAATACAGTGTTCAGGGAGAGCGCCAGCAACTGAAGAGTTGTGAGCAGCCCACCACGGGTGCTTAGAGCCGGCTCGGCTCCCTCTTCATGAGCAGCCAGCAGGTGCTCTTAACCTCTGAGCCATCTGTCTGGCCCGAGAAATTCTTGAGTGTTGGCATGTCTAAGGGTGGGCAGCATCAGGATGGCACTGCCCAGACAGCCCTCTCCATCCTCGGTGCCTGCCTGTCACACTGCTCAGCAGAGACCCAGCAGCAGAAGGATCCAAGAGGGTTTCCAGTGGCCTGCTTGCTAACCCTTTCACCCTTTCTAACTCTCCAAAATGCTCTTAGTATGAGTCAAGTTCCTATGAAAGGAAAGAGAATGTGAGGCTCAGGAAAAACATGCCCGACTGACACACTGCACCATGCGTGGGGTGCTCGGCTGTCCTGTGCTCCCCTTGACTGCTGGAGAAGCCAAGACCGGTGCCCTCAGAGCAGAGGTGGGAGGGCCTGGGGACTAAGAACCTGCCTTGCAGGGCAGAGACACAAGTGACTAGGGCTGCCTTCCGGGGACATGTGCTTCTGACCCGTGGCACACCAAAATGGGCACCACAGCCCTCCTGGCTTTGGTGAGAGCTATCCAGGGTCTGAGAGAATTGGTGTCAAGAGGACTTTTCTCACCTGCCCTAAGGCAAGGCTAGGGAAGGAAGCCTAGACTGGGGTGCAGTGCCCCTGTGAGGCAGGTTCGAGGCCCCGTCGGTCACTGTATGGGCTCAAGCCTTCACTAACTGCTCTTCCGCGTGGGCACAGGTGATGGGTCCCACTGCTCTATAGAAAAGCCAGCAGGTACCTACTGCAGGCTCCCCAGAGACCAAGTGAGTGTCCTTCCATGGCACCCCTGCCCTCCATCCCAAACTGATCCTCTCTGTAATGTCTCTCTACCCGTGAGAAGACTCAGATCCTGGTGGGTCTGGGGAGCTGGCTGGAGGAGACCCCACCCAGGCCGCTGGAGGGTGTGAGATGCCCCTGGCTGCCCGTCATGGAAGCCAGGGAGCTGGGCCAAACTGCTAGCAGAATGAAAGGGCTGTGTGTGCGCTTGTCTGCCTGGGCAGAGGAGGATGAAGCCAGCAAGCCTGGAGCTCAGGAGGAGACTGGGTGGTCCAGTGGTGAGAGCATGGAGCCAGACAGCCTGGGTTCAAGACAAATCTAATCTGCTCACTGCCGTTTAGTTGTGTCATGTGGACTGCGTGATCAAGGACGGCATGACACTTCCTCTGAATCTCTGCCCCAGTCACCACCCAGAACTCACGTGGAGCGGTGCCCAGTACACAGTAGGTGGCCAGGAAGGCCTGTTCCAAGCCCAGCATTATCTTGCAGCTAGGCCTTCCTTGACAAGCATGGAAGATCCCGCCCCAGCTGGCAGGGTGTGATGATGGAGGATGGGTGCTCCGCCACTCAGACAGGAACCTCTGACTCTTGAGGCCTGGCCTCCTGCCTGAGACAGAGGCAGAGCCAGGAAAAGCAAAAGCCACAGGAAGGCCCTAGGCTGCGGCTTGATACCCCACAATGCCCAACTCCTGGAGCCATTTGTATCAGTGATGGCCCCCGCCCTGGCAATAGGGAAGTCCCGAAGGCTGGTAGGACCCTCCCAACACTGGCCATAAGATCCAGAGGATAATGCCAAAAGGAAAAAGGCCGAGGCCCAGGTGACTGGGTGCCAGGCCTGCCTGGGAGATACAAGCGGTCCCTTCTCCTGGGGCAGGAGGCCTCCTCTCTTCCCTGGAGAAGCAGCTTCTTGTACTCCTCCCACAAAACCCCTACACACAACTTCCTCTCAGCCTCACCCCTCTGTTTCGGTCAGTTTCATGTAAGATGTTAACTAGTCCTGCACAGGGGAGACAGGCAGACGGACGGACGGACAGACGGACGGACAGACAGAAGGACACAAGGTTTGGAGTCTTCCAATGGAAACAACATTGGGAGAACCAAAGGAGAGACCAGGGGTCACAGTGACAGACAGGCGCAAGCCACTGTGTGCATATCCCACTACACACGAGTTCATGGGTATACATTTACTATATGTGCACGTGAGTGTGCACAAGTTGAGTGTGCACATGCATACACGCAAATACACAGATGCACAAGGGTGCGTGGTGTGCAAAGATACCAGGGTGATGTAAAAATGTGCAGGCAGTTCTGCAAATCAGATGTGTTCAAGTGTGTACACGAACATGTCTTGTGCAGCTGTGTTCATGTATGTGAATGTACATACGTGGCAAGCCAGGGGAGAAAGGGAAGGGAAAAAAGAAGGACATAAGCCCCACCCCCACCCCCAACCCTGCCCGCTGAGTCAACCAGCAGCCCTGATGGTCTGGTCTCTTCCCTGAGAGTCCATGGGATCTGCACACAGCCCCAGCAGTCCACTGTCCGACCCTTATGAGTCCCTGTGACAGGCAACTGGCCAACCCTGGAAGACCCACACACTCTTCTAAAGCCCTAGGTTTAGTGGAGTAAGGGCGCCATGAGGGATGGTCTCTCTCTTCCTAGAAACAGATGTCTAGGTCAAGCCTGGAGCCACACTCCCTGCTCCATCCAGAGCAGCTACCTACCTGTACCTCAGCTCCCTTATCTGTAACATTGAAGGTAGGGATGCCTTATTTGGACCTGACCCGGGGCAGACTTTCCCTCTCCAGATCCCAGGACAAGCCCAGCATGCTTCCATGCCCAACTGTGCAAAGAGCTCCCCTCTCTCTTCCACCCTTCTCCCCACCTAACCCTGGATCCTTTGTCCCCATTTTCTCTAATGGTCTGTTCCATCGTTCAGGAATGCCCCACAAACATCTGTCATCTTGCACACAAGTCTTATCTATACAGAGAGGGGACACCTCTCTTGTGAGCCTACACTGTGCCCCAGATACCCACCATCTTCCCTTCAGTCCTGGCAGACTTGGGACTGCCTAGCAATTAGCTTCCCTCCCTGGACTGTGTCCCCTTGAGGGCAAGATCCTTGTATGCCCCGTGTCTAACCCAGACCTCCCCAGCAAAAAACAAAACCCCAGCTGCAGGACCAGGGATGAACTAAGATGATGGCTGCTAGGGAGGGGGCCCTCCCACATCCACCCCACCCCACCCCACCCCGCCTCCTCCATGCACTCTTCTCCCTTACAGATCCCACCATGTCCAGCTCTTACTCCAAGGCAGCTTGAGGCTGGTGGCTCTGCCATCATCTGATACAGGCTGGCTCGTCAGCTGTTGCCATGGAGACCAGCCAGCAGTCAGCTCCATGCCCTCCTGCTGCTGGGCATAGTGAAGGTGTAGCCGCAGAGAGAATCCACCAAACAAGGGAAAGCATGTAGCTCCACACTCAGAGGACCCCAGGACTGGTCCCCACCTGCCTACCGCCTCTTCCCTGCAGCTGGTGACCTCAGGGAGTCACCTCACCTCCCCCTGTCGCACAGGCGGGCTGGTGGAATGTGGATGAGGCTGTCAGCCTCTGCTGTGAATATAGAGATGAGATGAGCCGGTGTGGTGTGTGGGGCCGACACCACGTCAACTTGGTGGGCTGATTTCTGCATTAGCGTTCTGGCAGGTGGTTGTGAGAGGTTTTGTCTCTGACCTTTACCCTAACCCATCACCCCCAGCTCAGGTATGGTTGCAGTAAAGAGGAAGAAATTTATTCATCACAGCACTTGAGGTCTTTGCGTGGCACCTGAAAATAAAGACGATGCCTACAGGCACGCTGGTCACATTTAAACATAGCCTGACTCCGATGGGCACCATAGTGTGGGCTGCCACGATGGCTACCTCCTGCAAGGACTAATGCACTAAGGCTGGCTGCCCAGCTTGGGAAGGTTTAGAGTGGCTTTGCTGTTTCCGAATGGCCTCAGAGCCTCACTGGAGAAGGGGGGAGGGGGGACTAACATATGGAAGCTCTTTCTGGGAATGGCTGCGGCAGGAACACATCAGGATGCTGTGGCCAGCCCTGGGCAGGAAGAAAGCTCTTCGGAACGCCATTTCCTCAGCTCTAGGACCCAGCATCTGACCCCAGGGCCTCATGTGTGCATGGCAAGCACTCTGCCTGGTCTTTCTTGTTTGTGGGCATGGGTCTGTGGGGACTGGGCTCCAGGTGCTTGCAGGCCATGTAGCTACTCCAGCCTGTCAGGACAAGAGAACTCTGCACCTGGATTAGGGGAAGGGTACTGCAAAGAAAGCCACCTTGGAAAAAAAAAATGTGAATTACTCCACCAGGAGGGATGGGGGTGGAGGGAGGCGGAGAATTGGAAATAAGAATACTGAAACCTATGGAAGAGAAACTGTGAAATAAGATTCCCCTTTCCAGGAGGAATGTTGGGTAAAAATGTTTGATGTGCACTCTACCCAAACACCCGTGTGCTGCAATGGCAAGGTGATCCTAAGCAATCATCTCCTTCTTATGGAAGAAAGCACAGGGGCCCTTGAGCAACAAGACAGGGGGACCCACCTCAAAGAGAGAGGGAAGCTAAAGATTTGTCGTGTGAACACAGCTCCTCTGAGGACTGCTCAGTGATGGGGACATGCTGAGGGAGCCAGCCTGGCATTTCAAATGTGTTCAGGGTACAGAGTAAATAGTGGATAGATTGCTATTCCTTTGGGCTCCTTGGCAGTGTACAGCCAGCTTCTGGGTATGTGTGGTTAGCATCAGAGCCAGAAGGCTCTGCCTTCCCCTCATTCCTGCCTGAGAAGCACCCCCTCCCTCCGTCTGCCCCCCTCCTCCTTCCCTCCCTTTCTCCCTCTCCTGGTCCCCTAGAGGGACTCAATTCCAAAGTGTAAATATCAGAGTCTGTGTAGCTTAGGGCTCCTGTGGGTGTCAGATGAGAAAGTGCCTTGGACAGTGACCTGAGAGGGAGCACACTCCGTGTGCAGGGAGTGTCACTTGACCCCAATTTTGCTCACGGGGAGAGAAAGAATCTCCAGCTAGCTCTATGTGTTTTTCGGGAGTTTGTCTGTTTCCTAGTTTCCTTTTATTCTTTTGCAAAGCTCTGCTCACCCAAGAAAATCATCTAAACACTTACAGTGGCATTTTAATGGCCCCAGGGGTATTGATCCTTATTGTGAATCCAAAAATAGCTAAGTTATTAATGTTCAACAGTGCAGGGTCAAGATATCTTTCATGGAGAATTCTGCTTGTATTTTCTCTGGATGGGGAAGGTCCAAAGCCAGGGTAAGACACTGGCCCCTAAGGAAGACAGCCAGGCTCCTATGTGGGTGATGCCCAATGCTCCTTAGACTCCTCTGTCCTTCCCCACGTTACCCCAGTCTGTGCATCCTCTCTTGAGTCCCACTCCATGACAGATACATCTTGGCTTAGGATATCCCTAACATACACCCTGGGGCTCGGGGTTGGAAGACAAACACAAAGCTAAGTGTCCATGAGTGGTTGTATGTCCCCTCAAAGGTCATCCCAAGTTCTGAACTTAGAGTTAGGCCTAACTGGGAACGGAGTCTTTTCTGGTGGGATCAAGTGAGGATGAGGTCATAATGTATCCAGGTAGTCTCTGGTCTGATGACTGGTATCCTCAAGAGAAAAGGAGAGTTTACACACAGATCACCGTGGCAGAGAATGGAGTGACAAGTCTTCAAGCCAGGACAGACTGAGCATGGTGAGCAACCACCAGACATAAGGAAAGCAGCGTGGGACCACGTTGTCCAAGAGCCAATCCTGCCAACGGACACCATGACCCTTGTCTCTACCAGTGAAGCTCCATCCATGGTCCCTAGAAAGAAACAGGGCTGCACTCGATGCATGCTTTTAGAAGCACTGTTAAGGGGACATCTGTGACCAATAGGACATAGGACTTGGAGTCGGAGCCCTGTGCAGACCAGCTCAGAGTCTCGGGCTTGGGCAAGTGTGATCGCAACATCCATATCACAGTATCAATCATGGCACTCACCAGGGCACCGAGCTTTGGGTGGGCACCCTGCTTAGGATACCCTTACTGTTTCCCCCTTCAGGGTGAGTCTGGGTGTCCCAGACCAGGTGAGCTCATTCTGGGAAGAGGCTCTCTGTAACCTCCTAGGGTATCTTTCCATGGGCTGAGATCAAGGCATCAGCTCAGCGTCACGTCTTGCCAAAGCCATGCGTTCCATTGGCAAGCACTGGGAAAGGCTGACTTTACTAAGACACGAAGGACTACATGATGGTACCGGGCACAGAAGTTCCAGGAGCCTTTAAGGCCAGCTTCAGGGTTCTCCAACTCCAGCCCACTTCAGCCTTAAATGCCAGAGCACTGGGTTCCCACCCTGCTTCTTCCAGCTGCTGGAATCACCCAGCCATGTGGAGAACACCCTGGTCAGGACAGACACCTCCTGGGTCTCTTCTTGCCTTAGAGCTGTTGCAAGGCACGGCTGACCAGGGCTTCCGGGGAGGCCACTGAAGACTGCTTGTGTATCAGTGGGTCACCAGCCATTAATCACTCTTTCCCTGCTGTCAACCCAGACAACCTCCTGTAGATGCCACGTAAACACACTTCACCTTTAAAGAGCCCGGGGTGCTACTCGGAAAGAGGGGGGAGAGTAGAAAGGGAGGGAGGAGGAGGGAGGGAGGGAGCAAGAAGCCGAAGCCTCCCCCCACCCCCAAAGGCCTTCAACGCCCCCTCCCCATGGGACTTTATGGGAAGGACTCTCAGGTCACAGAGGGGAGAAGGTTGAAAATAAGCCTGGGTGGTATCTGTGACCCCCCCTCCCCGCTCTATCCATTACAATGACAGGACCCTGGCCTCTGGAGTCCAGGGGGCTTCCAGGCATGACAAAGGCCAACAAAGACGTCAGCGTGCACTGAGGAGTCTGCCTGTCACCACTCTCCAGCAGCTACTGCCGCTGTGGTCTCCGGTGGCTACGCTTTTGAAGCCAAAAAAAAAAAAAGGGAGCCAAGGATGGGGAACGGAGCCCACCGCTCCCTGCCTTCCCCTCACACATCTACACCACCAAGTTGTAGAGCAACCGCCATGCTCTCGGTACAAAACTGAGGCAAAATAAAGGGCCACGTCTGACCCCAGGGGAAACTGAGGGACCCTAAGGCATCGTCCAGATGGGTTGACACAAACCACAAAACGGCAGGAGGGAAGCGCTGCGGAGCCTGAGGGGTGGGGGGGCGCTGCCCTCCGAGCTTTTAGGGTCGAATCCCAACAATCCGAGGTTTTGCTACTTGTCCCCACTGCTAATAAAAAAGACAAGTGTTAGAGAGATCAAAGAATTTTTTTTCCCAGTGTGGCCATGTTGGGACAAATGGGGTTAGTTTGGCAAAGGTGCCTGCCGGGACCCAGTGGTGAAGGACAGGACGGAAACTCACAAGCTGTCCTCTGACCTCTTACACACACACACACACACACACACACACACACACACACACACACACACCTCCGTAAATAAATGAACAAAATCTAGAAATCATATAAATCATATAAAAAGGGACAGATGAAGGGATCCCTCCCTACGTCCACCTTTAGGGTATGACACAAAGTTTAGGCTTAAATAGAGGGCAAGAGGTCTGGACAACTAAGAGGTCAAGGCATGGCGTGGCCCTGCCCAGGACTGACTGACCATCATTGCCACCCGTCATTGCCTCGGTTCCAGCGGGTCCAGCAACAGAATCAAATAGCCAGAACCGTTTGAAATCCCTTCCTGGGAAGCAAGCCTTCGGTCTTCCCCTCCCCCAGCACGCGACTCCTGCGGAAATGTTAACCCTTTGGGGCCCTTAGTCTCTATAGTCAGGTAGCTGATGTGTCTCTCTTTAAACTGTCCTCTCTCCTGCCAGGATGGTTACAGAGTTCAGTGGCTGGAGAAGCTAGGGGTTCTCTGTCTGAACAACAGCCACAATTGACCCTAGTTAGAGCAGGAGCTCTCCACACAAACACAGGCAACCTAAACAGACTAGAGATAGCTGTGGCTGGAATCCTGGTCTCCTTGGAGGGGTAAGCCAGGCCAGCTCCAAAGAGCTGCTACAGTCTGGACACTAAGTTGTATCAGGCACAGGGTGCTGAGAGATGCCTTGCCCATGGCCAGACCCTCCCCAGTGGCCACAACTAAGGGCTAGATGGGAGGTGGGTGGCCAGCTCAGGGTATCACCTGTGACTACCCACCTCCCCCAGCTCTCCAGATTCCTTCCCCCTTCTGTTCCTTGCCCTCCAACCCCAACCACATCCCCCAGGCTCCATCTGCCTCCCAGAAACCAAACCTGCAACCTCCCTGAAGGCTGAAGGGAAGACCCTGATTCAGAATTAACTAGTCCATACTCCAGATCCGAAACCAACTCCCCAGTGCCTGGAAACACAAAAGTTTCTAATTTCACTAGGACGAGACTCTTTCTGATGCCAGCAGAACCCCCAGCAGGGATCTGAGACCTCCCGGGGAGCTGCTCTCCACACGGAGCTCACAGTCCCTAAACTAGGACACAGAACCTTTAAGATGATGCCACTGGGCAGACAGGGACTGTTCTGCAGAAAGGCTGTGCATACGTAAGAGGTGGAAATAATAGCGTGTGGAGCTTTGGTGGTACAGCTACAGCCATGGCGATGCACAGGGCCCATGCTAGGACAGGACACGGAATGAGGACACAGAGTGTGACTAAGAACATCTCCAAATCTCCTCTGAGACAGCTACAGAGAACAAATGCCTCAGGGTGGGGGGACACTAGGGAGATGGCTGGGAGGGGAGGTTATGAGTTTGCTTTGCTCTGGCAAAGGCTCACTGAAGCTCCAGGGGAAGCCAGTGCCTCCGTGGGCATTGCACATGCCCACACAGAGACACACCATTTAACAAGTGAAAATAAGTCTTCAAAGGCCACACGGGATCTGATTCCCTGCCACAGCTTGCTCTCCCAGCCACAGGCAGAGGACAACTGAGTCACCTGAAGAGTGACACCCATCCTCTCCTCCTAGGTCCCTGTCCTGTCTGAGAAGTTCTAGGCCCTAGACAAATGCTTCACAGTGCTCCCGGAACTGCCCAAGATCTGTCAATCACACTTGCCCTCCTCAGGCCATTTCCACCGACTTTCCAGAAGCATCTGCTGTCCTACAGGTGGAGCATTCATTCACCCTGTGCTAGCTTGGAGCTGCTGGAGGATTGTGCCTGTCTGTTTATCTCCAGCAAGCTCAGTTGCTAGGGATTTGTTGAATAAAACACTATGATGTTCTGTTCACTAGTTCTGACCTGCCTGGCATCTTCATTTGCCCCTTGAAGAGAGAGACTTTCTGTCCTCTGGCTGTCTAATGTGCCTGGCTATGTGACAATGACTTACAGATTCCAGTCTCTGCAGGGATAACTGGTTCCTGTAACAATGGCCAGGTAAGCAAGTGTTTCCCCTGGATCTTCTCCTTATGGGATATGCGGGGTGGGCTAGAGAAGTCTCAGGATAAGGGGGGGAGCAGGCAGAGACACACCCCTCCGGTGAAAGCAGGGCCTAGAGCAGTTTAGGGAGTGCAACATGATGCTGTCTTCCTGGCTGGCTAGATAGGCAGGACCCTCCGGGGCAGCAGGAGCCAGAGTTCTCTGATCTAGAAGCACCTTACCCCACAAGATCATGCTGACCTTAGAGAGAAAGGTCATGGAGAAGCTTGGAAAAACCTAGGGGCAGACAGGAGGAAGAAGGGGCTTTGTGCCAAGGAAAGCCTGGGTTCCATAGAAGAAGAGCCTTCCCTCTCTTGTGGCGAGCAGCAGGACCCCAGCAGGGCCCTCACCCCACCCGGCACAGAGCTTTTACACCCTGAGCTTCAAGCCACCCACCAAACCAGGCTTCCATCCCAGAGGGCCAGCCAGCAGAACCCGCAAAGACCAAGAAAGGAAAGGCAAGGGGCAGGCAGATGTGTGTTCCTGTGGGAGTTCTGAAGTCAGCCAGGAGAAGCAAGGGAGACTCTGGTCCCCAGGAGCCACTCAGGGCTCAGCCATCTCTGCTGCAGCAGCCTTTGAAAGTGGCCTGAGTGGCATGTCATGTGAGATTGTTTATGAAGGTGGCTTCCTAGCTCCGCCCACAGCAGCCCTCCTATTGGGCTGCGCTGGGAGTTCTGCCAGTCAGAACCTGTAGCCTCTTGGCTCTCTGATCTTTAACTTGAGACCACAGCTGGGGTCAAGGGTCAAGTTCTCCATCAGGCACTGGACACCTGTCTGTCTTCTCTGGCTCACTGAATTGAACCTCAATTTCCCTAACGTAAATGAGGGAAAGGAATGATTAATGTTGGTTGTTTGAAGAAAATGGGAAGGTGACTCAGTCGTAACAGCACCAGCTGTGTAAGCCTAAGAACCCAAGTTCAAATCCCTAGGACCTATGTGAAAGGCCAGGCACAGTTTTGTGCACTCGAAACCCCAGAGACTGAGGGGGGAGGGGGAATCGCCAGGGTTTGCCTGCAGGGTTCAGTGAGAGACCCTGTCTCAAGGGAATAAAATGGAGAGCCACAGAACTGGACTCCTAACATCCTCCTCTCTGGCTTCTCTACCCATGCACCATGCACAACCATACACGTGTGCATGCATGTGCCACACACATACATCAGACAGAGAGAGAGAGAGAGAACATTCTAAGAAGAGAAAAAGGGAATGTCTCTCTCCCTGCCCCAGACACGTTAGCTGTGTTTAAATCCTTGATGGGGATGCCTCACAAGCACCCATCATTCCCACACCAGGGTGGCTGGCCCCGTGGGGTGCAGATGTTGTGCAGGTAACACAGCAGCTCTGCCACATCTGTGTCACGCCCAGAAGTGAGCATTGCACACTCCTATTCATTTTGTTACCAGGGACAGCTTTGGACCGTGCCACACACGGGCGTGGGAAAAACACAAGTACTCTTTCTCTCTTGAGCAAAGCGGTTCAGGGTGGCTGGTAACTCCAGCTCAAAGAAGCCACGTAGGAGAATGTGGGGATGCCAGGTGGCTCCGTACTTCCTTCCCCTGGAGCCGTGGTACTGCTGACGATCCTCCTGCCATCCAGAGCATAACAAGCCTGCCCCTGGAGCTGGGGGCACGAGTCCAGCAACATTCAGTATCACTGGCGATGATCCTTCCCAGGGAGAATGAACTACCTGTGGCCACCCTTGGGTGCCTTCCTTGGGCCCTTGTCTCACCTGGGAAGGAGGCCAGGCATGGAACTGGTCCCTGGGCCTGCACAAACTCTTGGGAACATCATGGTCCGATTGGTCCATCCTGCCCGATTGTGACTCACTGGATCAGCAGCTACATGTCTACTTCCAAGACTCGGTCCCTAGCCTCCATCTCTTGCCACCATGCCTGTCTCTGCCCAGAATCCCAGCTCCTACTGACCAAGGGACATTAGCAGCCACCGTTTGAGTCTCACCCTGCTCCTCAGTCACCATCCACATACCCAGCTTGCTCCAGGTACAAGGGCGAACGGGCTTGCCATCATTATAGACTATAGCACAAAAACACAATAAAATACCATGAATGTTTTCTCGGCATAAAAAAAAAAAAAAGAAAATCCATTAGATGAGTTACTGTTGTAATTTAATAATGGGATGGGAAACTACGGCAAATTACCGAAGTATATAATTAAAGTAAATCTATTTTAAAGTCCTTTATTGCTTGATATTTCTCAGCACTCACCCTCTTTCATCTCCACACCGCACTGTAACACCCCCCCTTCCCTTTTCTGAGCAGGAGGGGGTGGGGAATGACAGATGCCTGTGGAGCTCCCTACCTGCCTCCGCTGCAAATGCTGCTCTCCACTTGCCTCTCTCTGGTGGACAAGTCTGGTACCTGCAGTGAGATATTCACACACACCCCTCCCTCCCCCGCACCTGTAGCACTGACCACGCCCATCCGGGCGTGGCCACAGGTGTGGATGTGACCAGTTAAAAGGAATGAACTGGGATTAGGAAGACCCTTCTTTGGGTTGCGGAGAGCATTCTGGTGGCAGGGTCTGCATGCTTGGAGCAGCGGGAGCCCGCGACCGTCATTCATTTCCGGTGGAAGTTATTTTCTCCTAATAAAGCCCACCTCATCTTACCGGTCAAGCACCCTGATTTCCATGCGCAATAGATACCCCTCAGGTCCGGGCTGCTCCCTTCCAGGGTGAGGTGAGGTCTGCCTCCCATGGTGCTCAGGACCACCGTTCCTGGAACCTCGGAGCTCAGGGGCTGATTTTCGAAGAGCGCCTGGGCTGGGGAGATGGCTCAGAACTTGCCACACATGCTTGAGGACCTGAGTTGGGATCCTCAGCATTCATGTAGAGGCCGGAAGTGGCTGGACACACCTGGCATCCCAGTGCTGGGATAGATTCCCAAAGCAGCCTCGACAGGCAATCTAGGCAAATGAGTGAGTGCCATGTCCAGTGAGAGACCCTGCCTCAACAAATAATGTGAAGCACATCTGAGGAAGACGCCCACTATTACTGTGGTCTCCATGGGCGGCCACACGCGTGCACACCCACACAAACATGTACATACAACACACACACACACACACACACACACACACACGCACAGACCCGAAGCTCACACACGAGAAAAGAATAGCCTTCATGTGGGGCGGCCATTGACCTGTGGGCCTCAGATTTGCCAAAACTCTTCCAGAAAAGCTTAGCCCTCACCCGGGATCACACAGCAATAAGTGGCAGGACTGGGATCTGATCTCACCACTTGTGATTTAGCCAGGAAGTGCCCATCTGGGTGTTTCTCTGCTGAACAGCAGAGCTCTGAAGTCAGGGCTGCCAGGGGCTCTACGGAGAAAAACAGCAGAGGGGCAGCATGCAGCAGTCGCTCCGTGTTGTTTCTACTTTCTAGAACCCAGTGTAAGAGGGGGAGGCAATCAATGAACTAGACACGGCAGCTCATGACTAATTTCATGGAAGGCTGAGGCAGGGGGCCACTGAGTGTGAGGCAAGCCTGAATTACAGGATAAGAGCCTGTCTTAAAATAAGGACGGGGCGAATTACCTTCACCAGAAGGCCTAGGATATGTCTGTCACCCAAGGTCTCCGACCTTAAGCTTGAAAAGGGAGATTTCATAGCCCAGACAGGATAGAGCCAGCTGAGAATAATACGCCCACCTCAAGTCATCTCTGTGAAAACAATTTCTTTTGGAAGCATTATCTCCTGAGCCCAGATGAGCCTCAAACTCACGGAAGCGGAAGATGAGCTAAAGATGACCTTATACTTTTCCTTCTACCTCTACCTCCCTTGTGCTGGGATTATGGGATATGCCACCCCACCCAGTTGTATGTGGAGCTGGGAATGGAACCTTGGGCTTTTTGCATGCTAGGCAAGCACTCTATCAACTGAGTTACATTTCCAATCCAAAGGAAGAACGTTTATGGACCCTTCAAACTCAGGAAGACCGGTTCTCCCTTCCCACTGCCCCCAGGCTGCGCAGGGGAACCAATCAGCAGAACTGATGAGACAAAGCCATGCGCTACTTTGTTAGCATGGAGAGCAAGCACTTGGCTTTAGAGGAAAAAAATGCCCCCCAAGAATAGCAACTAAAAACAAGCCAGCATGTCCTGAGGAGGCTAGAAGCTGCACGGAGCCATCACCCCAGCTCAGCCAGTGGAGGTTCTGCCTGCCCTCTTGGCTAAGCACAGAACTGGGTTTATCCTATAGAAGGGACTCAAGAAACCCCAGCCACTAGGAGAGGAAGGAGAGAGCTTGCTTTAACAGGCTGGAGGTCTATGCAAATGAGATGCAAAGTGGTATGCAAATTGGACCTTGTGTTTCTGAATCTCTAGTGTTTCCTGGGATGAGCCTCTGCAGCCTTCTCTAATTTCTAAAGACCTCCTCTCCTCCCAGCTCCTTCTACATCAAAGCCAGAACCCCAAACTCAAGCTGGCAGGTGAGGGGGACTTCACAAAGGGCAGGGGGGGGGGCAGATCAGCTGCAGACTTAGCCCAGGCTGACAGGTTCTGCTGCTGCAGCCTCTGCAGCTTGCAGCTCTCCTGCCATCACTATTACACTTTCCAGTTCAGGCGAGTGCATAGAGATGTGCACAGAAAGCCCCGGGGATGCCCGAGAGCGGTCAGGGCAGGCACACGCATGCGCCTGAGCCTCTTTGCAGTCTCAGGACGGTGTGCTGAACCCGGACGCTGCAATATACGTGGCCTTCTCCACGAAGACACCCAAGAAACAGTGTAGCGTTGTTTCCAGCATGGAGAAAGAGAGCCGGGTGGCAAGTCTCAAGACAGGAAGGAGAAAGACTCATGGCCGTGTTCAAGGACAGGGAGGAGACAACAATCAGGAGAGGAGAGGCCTCCTCCTGCACCCCATCCCCAGGACTAGGTGGTATGGCCCTTATAGGAAGGGATGCGGAGAGTGAGGAAAAAGAGAGAGATGAGAAAACTTCAGAAAGGCTATGGGGGACATCCCCCTGCCCCATCCCACAGCATGGCTGAGGCCAGCTGTCCTGGCCACCGACCTGATGAGGGTCTAGGCTTCTCATGAAGGCCATGGCCCCAGTTCTATTCAGGGTCCTCAAAGTTGGTCAAGGATTCTTCAAGGATGCTCCTCACCCTTCATTCCTCCCTGAGTCCCTTCTCTGGGTCCCTCTGATACAATGGGCAAGCTCTCTGGATGCTGTTATCGAGCTAAGGCCCCGAGTGACATCAGAGACCACAGATGTCCCCTCCCCTATGCCAGTGTCACTCTGCACTTGGTCTCAGGAGGCTGCCTCAGAAACAAGCCCCACCCTGATGCTACAGATGCACCAAGCTCTGACAAGGACAGACACACCCGGACCACACAGATTTCCCTAACATGGCAGCAGGGGCCTGGGCCAGCCTCCGGTGGGAAGGCTGAGAACCAGGCCCCTCTCCCTTCCCCTGATGTCTACACCTGATCAGAGCTTGCTGCCATTAATTTCTAAAACACCCTTCCATCTCGCCATCGTGGGGACCACCCTCCAAAGCGGGTGTGAGCTTTGGCAGAAGCAAAGCCCTGGGTGACAAGGGACGCTGGCATCCTGTCATTGAAAACTGCACGCCAGCGATGACCTCGACACTGACCACCAGCCCAGTGAACAAAGCAGGTACTAGCAAAGTCCTCCTGCCACCCTCCTGCTCACAGCTTGCTTCTGGCTTCACTGTGGGTCCACCTGGGGCCGGAAACCGCCAGCCCTGTCTTCTGGGTGCACAGCTCAAGATGCATGTCTTTGGCCTGTGAGGGGAGAGGAAGGGAGCATGTGATGGTTAATACTGTCAGCTTGATAGAATCAAGAATCAACTGCCAGACAGTCCTTTGGGCCGGGGTCCTGCCCTTGGGCTGAGGTCCTGCACTGAATAACAAGGAGGAACAGAGCTGAGCACAGCATCATTTCTGCTTCCTGACTAAGGACTCCATGTGACCGCTGTCTCACAATCCTGCTGCCATGCCTTTCCCACCATGTTGGACTGTACACCCTTGAGCTGTGAGCCAAATAAACCTTCCTTTTGTAGGTTGCTTTTGTTGCAGGTATTTTATCAACAACAGAAAAGAATGCACTTCCCAGGCCAGGCTAGTTCTGAGCTGCACAGGGGAACAAGGAAGCAACAAAGGGGATATGAGCCACGATCCCCAGGCTCTAGGAGGGTGCCCCCCCTGCATCTCCTGGAAACCCCACCCGCTCTACAACCTGCAGAAACACAGCAGCTGTGGACCTGAGAAACACCTTGTGCAGGAGTCGACCCCACAGACCAAGTACCTCTAGGTGGGGATGTGGACGGTTAGTCGAGCTGGCCTTCTAATTAGCCCTATAACTCTCTTCCTCTAAATTTCTCTCGGCTTCCATTTCTGCATCTGTAAAGCACAGAAAACCATGCCTTACCAGTGAGCATCCCAAAGCCGGGACCTAACAATCAGGAACTACAGGGTGTTTAGTTAGGCGATTGCTCTATTCCTTCTATGAGAAAAGGGAGGGATCAGTACCACTTCCAAACTAGAAATGAGAAAACTCAAGCCCATTTGTGCATTATCACCCAGCAAAGATGTGATGGGCGGGGCTCTCTTCCAGGTACCCTGATTCAGATCCCTCAACTCAGACAGTTTCCTGGTGCCAGCCTTGCTATCCAGCACTGAGAGAGAGATGGACAGAGCTGCTGCTCTCTTAATACCACAGCTCACCAGTTTGTTTTAGACCTCCCATGAGGACCCGCCAGCTCCCAGATACTTTGTAACAAATGGCCCCAAGACAATTGGGGGGGGACAAAATAGGATCCAGGGGTCCAGGCGCTGTGGGGCCAGTTTGGAATCTCATGAAGCTGCCATGGAAGTCTGGACTGCCAGCCAATCATCTGAAAGAATGAGCAGCCTCAGACTCCCTCAGTTCTTTATGGGCTGTGGGTCTGGGGACTGTGCCGGCTGTTGAGCCTGTTTCTTTTGCTGGCTAACAGCAGGAGGCTACTCTCTACCTACTAGCTAAAAAGCAACTTAGAGCTTATCCAACTGCTTAGTCAAAGCCAGCACAGAGGGAGGGGGTGTATCCTGGCCAGACAGTATGACAATCTTATAGTAATCGTGCCCAATCAGGCACAGTCCCACCTTGAGTCCTGGGGAGAGGACCACACTGAGATACAAAGGTGGTAGGAGTCACGGAAAGCAATATGGTGGCCGCTGTGTGTCACACAGAAGCTGGAAGAATGTCAAGAACAGGCAAAGGACACATCCAGGCTCAGTGTAGTGTGACAATGCTCCCCATTCCTTTGATGCCACTGAGCTGTACGGAGGTGGACTGCTACCCTGGCTGCAGCAGATCCAGAGCAGAAACCGCACTGGCAATCTGTAACTATTCAGCGAGTCAGTCCTAGGCTGCTGGCTGTGGGGGCCGGGAGACTGAAGCGTCCCTTACTGCCGTGGCCTTACCACCTAGAAGCCACGGACTTCACAGGGTGTGCAGTCAGCACCGGCTGACTAAATACAGGTGGTTGAGAGTGGCCAGGGCCCTGCCTCTATCCAAGTGATCAGTGTGTGAAGGGAGGTCATCAGGCCTCAGCTGCACACTGCTGTGGTTTCAAATTTGCTTTTAATTATGTGTGTGAGTGTGTGACTGTGTACAGATCTGTACTCCCAAGTACAGTCCAAAAGAAGGCGTTGTTCCCCCACCAAGCTAGAGTTATGGGTAGTTGTAGGCCTCTTGACTTGGGGTGCTGGGAACTGAATTCTTAATCACTGAGTCATCTCTCTAGTCATCTACCTCCTGTGAGTGCGCGTGCTTGTACAGGTGCGTGTGTGCGCGCTTGTTCATGCATGTGTGTGTCTGTGTGTTCATGTGTTCATGCATGTGTATGTGTGTTTGCGTGTGTTCATGCCTGTGTGCACGCATTTGTGTTTGTGCGTGTATGTGCATTTGTGTGCATTTGTGCATGTGTATGTTCATGCCTGTGTGTGTGCGCGCATGTGTTTGTGTGTGTGCACATGTATTCGTGCATGTGTGTGCATGTGTGTGCATTTGTGTGTGTGTGTACGTGTGTGTGCCTGTGTGTGTGTGTGTGTGTGCATGTGTTCGTGCATGTGTGTGCATTGTGCGTGTGCATGTGTGTGCATGTGTGTACGGGCATGCGTGCGTGCGTGCGTGTGTGTGTGTGTGTGTGTGTGTGTGTGTGTGTGTGTGTGTAGGCCAGAGGGTGACCTTAGGCGTCATTCCTTGGGTCTGAATCATGCCCTGTCACACTTGTCTTGTTTGTCCATGCTGCTGTTGTTGTTGCTTAAACATGGTTCTGAGTAGCCAGCTGTGCTTGCAAACTCTTTGCCCACCAAGTGTGTCCCCGCCCACTGAGTCATGCCCCCAGCCCACCATTTGTGTCTTCATCACAAGTGGCTGAGGAGAGAATAAGGCTTCCAAGGAGGCAGACACATCCTTCCTTCCCACCTCACCTGTTCTGCCCCTGTTCTAGAATGGCTAGGTTCACACTCCGGCTCTGGAGGGCAGGTAGAAGGTTGAAACTGCCTGGAGCCCCAACCCGGCTCCCAAGCTGAGCCTTGGGAAGAAAGGCCTTGTGTGAGGCAGTAGTGGGAGGGAGGGCGAGCATTCTCCCTCCCTGAATACAAAGCCTGCTGCTGGTGATATCTAATGAAGACTTTTAGGATTGTAAAAAGAAAATCTTAAATCAGTCTCAGTGCTTTCAATCCAAGAGCTCATTTGTCCCCTCATTCATGCACTAAATAAGCCCCTAATTAATCTCGAAGCTTGAAGAAAGGCGACTAGATTGCTGCTTTCTCTGTAAGGACACACTTCATATTTTGGGGGAGTTTGAAGAGGCTCTTGAGCATTTCCTTTGGTGGTATTTTATCAGGGTTTTAGAGCGGCTTCATTAGGCTGTCGAGGTTGCTAATTGCATTACCATATTTTTAAGCCTCATAGGTGCGGGTCAGGTTTGACATCATCCAAATTCTCCCATCCATTTGCCAGTTTGGCATGTCAGAGACTCCCTGCACACTTTGCTTCCGGAGCAAGGGAAAGCTAGATGCAGCTGACACTTGCATCTCGGGTGCCTGCTGGCCACCACTGGGAGGGTAGCCAGGACCGGGCCAATCTCACGGTTCAGACAGAATGTGGCTACAGAATCAGCCTGGGAGTGAGTGGCTGTAACTTCAGCATTTAAGGAACTGAAGCAAGGGCTGAAAGATGGCTCAGTGGTAGGGTACCTGCCTCCAAGCCTGAGGACTTGAGTTTGATCCCCAAGGTCCCCATGGTAGAAGGAAAGAAGATAGAGGGAGAAAAAGCATAGCTTTAAAAGTTACTATGATGTCATCCTATGAAGAAAAACAAATCCCTCCAATACCCTAGCCAAGGAGAAAGAAGCAAAATCAGCCATGTGTGCATGCACGCATGATTGTGTATAGACATAAACTCACGTGCACACGTGTGTTTACACAGACATGAATATCTGTATATGTGTGTTTAGACAGACATAGAAATGTAGGCATACATGATAACTGTACATATTTATATGTATGTAGGTAGATAAAAATACATATGCATATATATGACTATGTATTTAGGTAGATATAAATATATGTGCATATATATGAATAATATAGCTATGTTTATGTGGATATAAATATACACATGTATGAATATCTATATATTGCATAGCTATGAATGTAGATATATGAATGTAGATATATATGCATATAAATATATGCATACGTGTGCATAGACATGAATATACATACATATGCTGTATTAGTTATTTCTCTCATTGTTGTGGCCAAAATAGTTGACAAGCACTGAATTAAGGAGACACAGAGATGGCTCCGCAGTTAAGAACACCAGCTGCTCTTGCAGAGAACCCAAGTCGCATTCCATTTACCCATCTTAGGCTCTACGCTGCCTTGTGACTCCAGCTCCGAGGGATATGATACTGTCTCACGCCTTCCATGGGTATTTGTACACGTGTAGTATTCACTCACATTACTTACAAACAAAAACTTTTCAAAGATTTTCTTAAAGGGACTGGGGAGACGATTCAGGAGTACAGAGCACTGGCTGCTCTTCCAGAGGGCCTGGGATCGTGAGCACCCACACGACCCACATGGTGGCTCACAAGTGTCTGTAACTCCAGCTCCAGGGCATCCAGTGCCCTCTCTAGCTTTTCTCAGGCACCAGGCACGAAAGTGGTGTCCATACATAGACTCAGGCAGGACACCCATACACATACATTTTTAAGCATTTATAGTTATTATTATCGTTATTATTTAAAAAGCAGGAAAGTGATAGGAAATGCCACTGGGCTGTGCATCTCAAGTTCTGCCTCCCCAGAGGGCCACTTCCCCCAGCCGCACCCCACCTCATAAAGGGTTTATAAACAGCAACACTGCAAGCTTCCGTGAGGAGTCACGAGCCCAACCCAGATGCGAGTTTCCAACAAGCAGCTCCGTCCCCTGAATATCCATTCCCCGTCTGCCTACAATGTAGAGAGGTGATGTCCACCTGCTTAGGTGAGAAGCTGGGTGTGAGACAGTGTGGACAGCAGTCTCTCTGCCCTGGCCGCTGGCCTCTCACAGGGCTCAGCCCCGACCATGCACAGCTGTAAGCAGCTGAGCACCCACCCCCAAGGCAGGGACCCCTTCAGGCCACAGATCTCACCAACAATACTTGAAGCTGGGTCCCGCTGACCAGCACACTGAAGACAGCAACTGGTTCCCCCGTTCCTGCTCCCCAGACCTCACCCTTGAGTCTAAATACACACTGTGGGGGTCAGCTCCCCATTGGGCAGAGGAGAGAGTCATCCTCCTGCCCCTTCTGGAGCATAAGACCAGCAGCCTCTGCTCATCAGGAGGCCCCCTGGCCCTGGGGACCGATGGGCCTTCTCCAGGCTATGGGTTCCTACTCCAAAGGAGGCTGCCTGGAGAGAGCCAGTCCATCGAAGGTCTGGACCACCCTGATGGGACTAAGGGAAAGTGCTCACCTGGGGTGGAGGCTCTCTGTGTTAACAAAAGGACAAAAGGACAACTGTCCATGCTTAGTCACTCTAGGAACACAAGGCTTTCGTCCCATTACTTCCCAGGGCTGCCTGGGTCTTTGTTAAAATTCCTGTAGATTTCCAGACTATGGGTTCATCAGGTAGCCAGGATAAGGCTTTGCCAATATTCCCACCTGCCAATGGCCTGCTTCCCAGGAGGCTCTCAAAGGGAGCCCCAGCAGCTACTGGGTAGGCTGAGAGGTGCTGGATGCCCTGTGAACTTGGCTGGTCCTGCCTCCGAGCTTGATTGGCAGGTCTAGGGGGTGTACAGAGAGCTCTTCAGTGTGTTCTGTGAGATGCCCCGCGCCCCACACCAGAGTGACGTAGTGAATGAAGTCGGGAAGCTGCTCTCAAACAGGTCCTGGGAGGCAGAGAGTGTAGTCTCAAATCTGGGCTTTGGTGTCTGAACTGCACCGTGTGCTGGGAGTGAGAGCATCCACCAGGAAGCCTGGGTGGCTCCCTCACCCCCTCCACAGCACCCTCCCCACTGCCACGGACACACGCACAAGTCTGCACACCACAGCCAACACCAAGGACACAACCCCTCCCTCCCCTCGGTCCCTTGCCCCCTTCTCTCTGTAGCCCGGGCTACAGACCTGCTGGCAGACGTGCACATGGGACTTTTTAATGACTATTTGCATGCTTCCAAGGTGATGGGCTTTTCAAAAGACATTCTGGGACCTTCCATTCTCTCAGAGAGTCTGCTTCCAGGTTCCTGGGGAGCCAAGGAAGGAGGGTCAAATTCCACACCCGACTCAAGATGTATAATTTATATGCCTGCCGCCTGCCTTGGGGACCTTCCCAGAGCCCACCTCATCTTCGTCTACGAAATGAGAGAGTGACAACTCCCAGCAGGCTGTGTCTTATGAGAAGTCAACGACCTGTGTCGCGCAAGACTTGGAGCAAAGCTTGTCTCACTGTGAAAGTCATTATTGCTTTTGTTGTTTTTATGTGTACGGGGAAACAGGTACCAAGAGTGGGACCAGCAGCACACAGCTACAACCCAGCACACGGGAGGCTGAAGGAGGAGGATCCTGAGTGCATCCAGCCCGGGTTACATGGCACGTTCTAGGCAGCTTCAGCTACGCGGTGAGACCCTGTATCAAAAAAACAAAGGCAGACACTAGGGAGGCAGCTCAGTCGGTGAAGTGCTTGCCATCTGCCCTGGCTTGCCTTCTGCTGATGTGACAGACACCAAGACCAAGGAGCAGCTTGGAGTAGAAAGGTTTGTTGTTGTTATTTTATTTTATTTTTTTTTTTTTTCACCTTACATCCCACCAGGCAGGGAGCCGAGGCAGGGGCCTGGAGCAGAAACTAAATCGCAGACCACAGTGGAGCACTGCTTACTGACTTGCCTCTCCTAGCTGGCTCAGTTACCTTTCCTGGCTAAAGCCCACCCACTTAGGAGTGGCCCCGCCCACAGTGGGCTGGAACCCCTCACATCAATCAACAACCAAGAAAAATGTCCTACAGACATGGCCCGCCCGCCAGTGTGCTGGATCCAGTTCCTCCGCTGAGGTTCTCTCCTTCCAGATGGTAGCATTAACCATCATACCACCCGCGACATTATCTAGCATACCACCCGCGACATTAACCATTAACCATCATATCACCAGAATGGGAGGATAGAATTCAGATCCCCAGCACCCGAGTAAAAATGGCATGTGACATGAGTGTTTGTAACTTCAGCACTAGGAGGTGGAGACGGGAAGACCCCCCTCTACTCCCCCAGAACACTGGCCAGCTGGCCCAGCCAAATCAGCAAGCTCTAGGTCCAACAAGAGACACTGCCTCAAACCCTAGGGTGGAAATCCACTGAGGAAGACGGCTGTCTGATGTTGACCTCTGACCTCCACACGTGTACCTGCATGCATATGTACACACAAACTAGTTCACACACACTTATACAAAAAAAAAAAAAAAAAAAAAAAAAAAAAATGGAAGCGTTGCGGTCAAAGATAGTTGCTCAGCTGGTCACCTCCCTCCTTCCTGAAAACCCTCCAGGGCTCACAGTACCCTTCTTTCAAAGCACTGCTGGCTGGAGATTTGTACTCCTCACCCGCCCAGCCACTCCTCCAACTCCATCCTAGGGTAAACACAGCTACTCCCCTCGAAAACACCCGAAAAATAAAACATGTGGGCCCAAATCAATTCAATTTGGCAGGACCAGTTTGCATCTGTGTCCAGCAGTAGCCTGTGGTTTTAGGGGGAAATGATAATTCTGGAATTAACAGAACCTGAGATTATTTCCCAAGCACGAGCATTCTCTCTGCAGGAAACAGTAGCAACCGTATGAGGGGCTGTGCATACCCTTGGCGGGGGGTGTGAGTGTTATTGCAGGTGTCTTATCTCCTTCAACGTTATTATTTCTCCAGGATAAAACAGCAATATGAGCCTATCAGAGCTATCAGCCCTCTACTGCGGCTATCTATACTTTGTATTCACGGCCGAGACAGAAAAACCTTCTAGGACTTGTGAAAGCAACCAGAATTGTCGGGAGGGGGTGGGGGGGCAGGTATATTAAAAAAAAAAGGGCGGGGGGGGGGACCAGCATGGGAGCCAAGTAGTAAAATATTACCTTGATTATGGTTAAGGGGGAACCAAGCACTAAGATTCAAAATGCTTCCCCCCCCAGCCCCCACCTCCCTGGAAATCATATCATAACTAATACGATTTCCCGAGGTTTTCAGAGCAAGGGAAGTCACCAGGGTTTCCTCTGTTATGTTTATACCGACAGAAATGAATCTCTGCCTTCGGAGGAAGGCTGCCCACTTGGCCCAGGCTGTCTGGGGAATCGGGCTGACCACACCCCAACTCCCCTACCCCTTGCCCTCATCAACCCTCTGCGGATGAGCCCAGAAGCCATGGAGCAAGACACACTTTGTCCTTATTGCTCACCAGGCTGTTTCATTACCTCTGTGGGCCCTAGATCAATAACCTCACAACAACATAACAGACCTTGTAAGAAAATCAATTAAACAGAATATTCTCTTTTTTTTTCCCCCCTTCAGAATTGAGTCTGCTCGGTCCTTGCGTCAATGTGGGGTTTAAAGTGTGCAGCGCAGCTCCGTCCGAGAGCCCTCCCCCAATGGGTGGGGCCAAGGCCAAGCAAAAGTACACAGGCAGCAATAAAAACCGGCTGAACGTGAGACGGAAGAGGAAAGCAGGAAAGCAGCCTGGCATGGGACGGCCTTGCTAGGGAGCTGTGAGTGACCCCACTGGTCACCTTGCCTGATCCCTGCAAATCCTTCTGTGGGGGAAAAATACGTCAGTGTGCCTCTTTGATCTTGATTTAAACGACACAGAACTGAAGCTTCTTGGGAAGCTCAGACCACCCTGAATTTCCCATCCGGAAAGCAGGAGGAAGCTGGGGGGGGGGGGTAATAACATGAAATGCAGCTGGCGAGGTTTGCCACTGCACGAGCACCCGGGGCTCTGGGGAGCTGGGCCCCGGCTTCGCACGAGACGAGGAGGCTTCTGACACCAGTAGCACCCACCCCTCAACTGCTCACACGCTTCTGGGGAGAGATGCAAAGAAGTGGGGGGGAGGGGTGCGTGTGTGTTGGTTTGTGTGCAGGTACACCCACGCACGGAGGTGCACATGTTCCAGGAGGCTCCTCGGACACCTTCCACCTTTTGCTGTTCTCCCAGTAGCCTGGAAATCTGCCGGGTACATTGTGCTCCTAGCTAGCAAGCTTCAGGATTCTTCCTGCCTCGGCTTCCCCAGGACCTGATTACAAGTGTGAGGCACCAGCCCAGCAGCTTGGGCCTTTAATCCCCGCACTCCCACTCGGGAGGCAGAGGCAGGCGGATCTCTGTGAGTTCAAAGCCAGCCTGGTCTACAGAGCGAGTACCAGGACAGGCTCCAAAGCAATACAGAGAAACCTGTGTCGAAAAACCAAAAAAAGAAAAAACAGAAGAACCAAGTATGAGGCCACCACACCTGGCTTTCCACTGGGGAAAAGTTAGGGTCCCCATCTACACTGAACTGACAGCGCTCTCTCCCCAGATGCCAGGCTTGTAGCTCGCTCACACGAAAGCAAATCCAAGGAGCGCCCAGGGAGTGGAGGGGCACAGAGGCCCTCAGCTGGTGGGGCGGCCCACTCATGATTCCCTCTGCTTCAGCCGGCTCCGCACCTGCTTCCTGGTCAGCCAAGATTATGCACGATGCACACTTTAGAAGAGGAGGAGGAGGGGAGGAGGAAGAGAAGGAGAGGAGGAGGGAGAGGGGGGAAGGAGAAGAGGGGGAGGAGAAGGAGGGGAGGAGGGGAAGGAGAGGGAGGGGAAGAGGGAGAGGACGGGGAGAAGAGGGAGAGGAGGAGGGGAGGAGGAAGAGAAGGAGAGGAGGAGGGAGAAGAGGGGGAGGAGGAGGAGGGGAGGAGCAGATTCTCTTCCTGCTTCTGGCGACGCTGAGATAAACCACTCAAATGGCCATGGTGACGTTGTGTGGAGCCCAGCAGGAGAGTGGCCAGAAGTCCACGGCGCTGCCAAATACAGGGAACCACGTGTCCCAGCCCATGTAGAATAAATAACGAAGTCGTAAACTCCACAGAGAAGCAGAGCGCTGACATTTAAAATTCTCCCTCCTGGTTCATGTCATCAAAACGCTGGGATGGAATCTCAGCTGTAATTTATATCCATTTCGGGGTGGATCTCACTCACCGACCGGCATTGCCTCCTGTCTGTGTCTGGCTGTCCTGAGCCTGTCCTTGGCTAACTTGGGTGATCTTTCTGGGCCTCCCTTTTTGACTCAACCCTGGGTAGATACTGAGAGTTAGCTTGTTTGTTTGTTTGGTTGGTGTGTGTGTGTGTGTGTCTGTCTGTCTGTGTACCCCTAACATGTGAAGGCCAGAGGACCACGTCAGGAGTCATTCTTCTAACACTGTTCACCTTGTGTTTTGAAAATGGTCTCTCACTGGACTGGAACTCATCAGATGGGCTGGGCTGCCTGGTCAGCAAGACTCAGGGCTCTATCTGCCTCTCTCAACCCTCCCAGTCCTGGGATAGCAAGCGCTTGCCACCACACCTGGCCTTTTTTCCCAGGTGCTGAGGATTCAACTCAGGTCCTCAGGCTTGCACTT
Source organism: Phodopus roborovskii (assembly GCF_943737965.1). Classification (NCBI taxonomy): domain Eukaryota; kingdom Metazoa; phylum Chordata; class Mammalia; order Rodentia; family Cricetidae; genus Phodopus; species Phodopus roborovskii. Next base: position 31,372,796 of record NW_026125052.1, read on the forward strand.
TACCAAGCCCAGACCTGCTCTGTGACCGTCACCTGTATACATCAAGCCTGTGCTTTGTATCTTCTCCTGCAAGCCCCCTCCAACCTTCCCACCACACCTGTCTCGTTTCCTTTGGTGTTTGGAAGATTATAACATAAAACCTGCATTGCAGATGGGCCTTGGTGGCACACACTTTTAATTCGGGAGGCAGAGGCAGGCAGATCTCTGTGAGTTCCAGGCCAGCCTAGTCTACAAAGCTAGTTCCAGGACAGGCTCCAAAGCCACAGAGAAACCCTGTCTCAAAAAAGCAGACAAACAAACAAAACAAAACAAATAAAACCTGCATTGCAGTAAGAAGCTGGATTTCTCCATGCAGGGCTAAGAAAATAATCTGAAAGACTCCCAGACAACCCTCGAGCCTGGAGAGCAAGGCTTGACTGAGAATGGGGTAACACCCCATCATGCCTTGCTAGTGTGCGAGATGAATGGCTAGCTGCCCTGGTCATCGGCATCCCTCCAGAAAGCGGTGCTAGGGAGACTCCTGGGATGCTGGGGTACACGTCCTATTTAGGGCAAGGGAAACTGCTAGAAAGAAATACAAATGGAGGTCTTGTAGAGCCGGGGATTTGGGCGTGACCATCTCCAAGGCCGATGTATTGTGCTGGGGGGAGACTCCCTGAACAAGACAACTAAGAAAAGAAAGTAATTAGGTTTACAGCTTCAGAGGGTTAGAGCCCTTGATGGGGGAGCATGATACTGGGGACAGCTGAGAGCTGGAGTCTCCATGTACAAGCAGGACACAGCGAGCACACTGGGAATGGCAGGGGGCTTGGGAAACCTCGAAGCCCACCCCCACGGCACTCCCCTCCCCCATGACACACCCCTCCCCCACGGCACACCCCTCCCCCACGGCACTCCCCTCTCCCCACGGCACTCCCCTCCCCCACAGCACACCCCTCCCCCACAGTTCACCCCCTCCCCCAGGGCACACCCCTCCCCCACGGCACACCCCTCCCCCACGACACACCCCTCCCCCACGATACACCCCTTCCCCCAGGGCATACCCCCTCCCCCACGACACACCCCTCCCCATGACACACCCTCCCCCACGACACACCCCTCCCCCACAATACACCCCTCCCCACGGCACACCCCTCCCCACGGCACACCCCTCCCCCACAGTACACCCCCTCCGCCCACGGTACATCCCTCCCCCACGGTACACCTCCTCCAACAATGTCACACACACATCCCCATCCTCCCCAAACAGTTTCAACAATGTCTGGGGCAGGGGGGGGGGCACTCTCATGCAAACCACAGAGGGATTTTAGTCACAACAGTGTTCATAGTAACTGGAAGGGATCTTAGCCAAGGGCTGACCGAGCCATCCAAGGAACCACACTGAACCTTCCACACTGGACCACTCAAGAGATTCGGTGCCAATCCACACAAACACTGGGTTCTGAACCTCTCGGGGACCGCCAGAGGTAGACACAGCAGCATCCCATAAGAGAGGTAGAAACAACGTTCCCCTTTGTGGCCTATTGGTACAGTTGTCCCTAGAGAACTGTAAAATGTTGTCTTATAGGTCTTACTATGTATCCCTGGCTGAGCTAGAGCTCACTAGGTAGACCAGATGGACTCAAGCTCACAAGGATCTGCCAGCTTCTGCCTCCTCGGTGCCAGACATGCTCCGCCTTGCCCAGTGAGAACTTCTTCTTCTTCTTCTTTTTTTTAATTCTCTCAGAGATGAACTCAACCAGGCAAAGTATCACTCAATAAACATACAGAGGAACCTTCTACATGCCTTGAGTCCCTCCCAGGAAATATCCCCAGGTCAGCCAGGACAACGGGTCTGCCTGCCAGGGGCCTGTGTGCTTTGAGTGAGACTGACCAAGGCTCCCCAGCAAAGTGTTCCAGATTCATCACTCAGCCCCCGCCCCCAGCCAGAGGACCACCCTGAGTGCAGTGCAACTTGTTAACAAAATACCTGATGCCAGGTTAATTATATAAACAAAGTTTATTTAGCCTGTAAATTGCTTTTTGCTCTGGGAGTGCTGTTTGTTGTTTGTGACAGGTCTCTCTGTGTATCACAGGCTGGCTGGCCTTAGACTCATAACTGTCCTGTATGGACCTTTTAAGTGCTGAGGGGCTAAAAGTCCATCAGCGCTGCATCTGCCCTGGAAAGGTCTTCTTGATGATATCACAGCACAGCAGAAGCCATTTCATAAGAAGACAGAGGCCTGAGCATAGGAAGGGGTAGTAGCAATCTTCCACTAAGCCCTGCCTCCCAACGTAATCACAGTGAGTACCACACTCTCAACCCGTGAGCCATTGGAGGGCATCCTCAAACCATGTCCAGACCACAGCGCACCCCTGAATTTATGAGTTGTTCAGACTTTATATCACCCTGTATCAGGCTTATAAATGACACGCATTGTGGGCCAGGGGTGGGGAACGGCTTAGCTGGTAAAGTGGTTGCTATGGAAGCTTGAGGATCTGATTCCCCATCCCCAGCACCTGTGTGAAAGCTTCAAGTTCATTCAATAAGAGATTTTGCCTCAAAAAACAAGGTGTGGAGTGTGGTGATTTGAATGAGAACTGGCCTCTGTTGGCTTATGTACCAGTAGGTGGTGCTGCTTGGAGCGGCTAGGGGGCCTTCAGAATGCAAAGCTTTGTGGAGGTATATTCAACACTGGGGGTTGGCTTTAAGAGTTTATAGCCTTGCCCCACTGGCAGCCGGCTCTCCTCTTTATTAACATTAGATGTGATCGCTTAGTTTCTTGCTCTGACCACCAGATGCCACGGCTCCCCTCAGCATGGTAAACTCCCTCTCAGGGACCATAAGCCAAAATAAACTCTGGCTTCCACACACATGTGCACCCACAAAACACACATATGAGACACATGCATTGTTCTATAAGAGCAAACATAAGGGCCCCTTATTGGAGTTAGGCAGGACCGTATTTTACTGACCTCAAACAACCTTTGCACATCGTGCAATCAAGGTTATGGACCATAAGCATTCATGTGCAGAGTACATGCCATGCGTGCGCACATACACACACATGCATGCCAACTTATGTGCATGCTTACCTCTGGTTTACATTAAGTGCATTCTCAACTCCTCCATCCTAGGCATTTCCTGCCAGGTCCGCCTTTATTTCTTCCCATTCGGCCTACATCGGTGGTTCTTGATCTTTGGTTCTCAACCTCTGTAGGCGTCACATTTCAGATATTTGCACTATTGTTCATAACAGTAGCAAAATTATAGTTACCAAGTAGCAATGATATAATTTTATGGCTGGGGTCACCACAGCATAAGGGACTATAATAAAGGGTCGCTGCACTAGGGAGGTTGAAGGCCACTTGGTCTAGACTGTGTTTTGGCTTCTGTTGTGTAACAGTTTCCTCTGACATTGAAACAGTCCATCTGGCAGAGTAGCTCTGTAAACAAGTCAAAACATCTCCAGGAAGTTCCTGAAACTGAGCAGATTCACTAGGCCCCTCCCTGATGGGAGATGTCATTCTGTAAATATGTTTCTCCTATTGGTTAATGAATAAAGCACTGTTGGCCAATAGGAAAGCAAGATAGGCGGGACTAGAAGACAAGGAGGATTCAAGGAAGTACTAAGGAGGAGCCAGCATGGGGAGTCTGGAGAGAGCAGAACACCAGCCCTCTCTCCGGTAAGATGAGACCACTTGGAAATACTTAGAATAGTTAAGACAGAGGTAGCCGATAAGAAACTAGTGCCTGGCCAACAGCGTTATATCAAATACAGAGTCTCTGTGTGTTATTGAGGCTGGCAACGCGGTGGGTCCAGACTGGTAGGGAAAACCTACTTGTAACACCTCCCTGCCAGAGTAGTGAAAGCTGAGAGTAGTCCTCCAAGGAAAGGGAGCTGAGCTGCAGAGAAGACCTTGAAAGAAGCACTCAGCTGCCAGGAAGAGGTTTAGTCACCTTGAAAGGACACTCTGCAACCTGCTGAGCTACCTGCTGGCTGTGCCGTGAACTCCAGGGTCCCACCATCTTTTGTGAGCTGTCATCCATGCTGGGTGGGCTTTGGTGATGCCGCTGTTTTTGAGTCATTTCTGCTTCTGTAAGTAATCCCCATAAAATTCACCAGTTCACCACATTGGACTTGGGTGGTGATGTGCTTTGGTCTGTTGTGGGACCCCGGTCTGGAGTGAGTAGATGAATGTGTTGCATCTCCCACTCCTCTTCACAAGATCACTGTTAGGGTGAACAAAGGCCCCTGAGAAATCCGGGTCCTGTTGCCACAGCCCTCAGCTGCTGCTTATATGCAGATGTGATTAAAGTTGAAGATTTGGGGCTAGGGAAATGATGGCCCAGCTGTTCTTGCAGAGGACTTGAATTTGGTTTGCAACATCCACACTAGGCAGCTCTCAGTTGCCTATAACTCCTGCTCCAGGGGATCAAGCAGCCTCTTCTGGACTCCTTGGGCACCTATATCCATGTATACATACACACGCATGTACACAATTAAAACTAAATTCTAAAAAATTTAGCTGGGCAGTGGTGGCACACACCTTTAATTCCAGCACTCGGGAGGCTGAGGCAAGCAGATCTCTGTGAGTTCCAGGCCAGCCTGGTCTAAAGAGTGAGTTCCAGGACAGCCAGGGCTACACAAAGAAACCCTGTCTGGAAAAACCAAAATAATAATAATAATGATGATGATGTGAGGGTTTGCAATGGGAGGTTATCTCAGGATCACAGAGAGCTCTCAGGTAGACTAGTATGAGAAGAGTCCAAAGGGAATCTTAAGAGTAGACACGATGCCTTCAAAAACTTAGATTATAGTGGAGATGGAGGCTGGGACCATGAGCCAAGGATGGCAGGCAAAGTTGTGTCAGAATTCGCACTGGAGTCTCAAGGTTGATAAAACCTTGATTTTCTTCTGGCAAAACTCTGAGAGGCCAGGCGGTGGGTTAGTACTAGTATTTGTGCCTGTCATGCAGGAGTGTCGGGTTACATTCCTACCCCCCCCCCCAAGAAATGCCCTAGCCTGTAGAACTAGAAGATAATAAATTTTATTATCTCAGCAACCAAGCTTTTGGTAATTCGATCCAGCAGCTGTAGGGGACTAATGCAGCAGTACAGCGCGTCACAGTCGCTCTTTCTTTGATTTGTGATTTTTAACAATAATTTTAATAGGAGAATAAATTTTCATTTAAAGAATCAAATTCAATAAAATATTTCATGCATGCACTAAAATTTGCATTTACCAAACATAAATATTTCTCGCCACAGTTTGTGCTGTTTCATTGTTTTAAAGTTGAAACAGAAATAATAGCTATGTGTGCTCCTACAGATTGATGGGATCAGAGCCAAGTTCTGTTTCTACAGTAATGCCAGCACGGTGCAGTCCCAGTTCATTTCCACTCTGCCGTGGGGGATGGGATTCGAAGGGGGGGCCATATAACGACACCTGGGGGCGGAGGTAAAGCCCCTTGCCACAAAAACCTAATGTTGTGAGTTCAATCACACCAACCCAGTGCAAAGTGGGTGTGGTGGTGTACATCTGTGACCCTAACACTCCTGAGCGAGATGAGAGACAGAGACAGGCAAGCTACCCGAAATCTCCTGGCCCAGCCCAGAGTACACAGCACACAGGCAGGCAGAAACAAGAGAGACCTGCTTCACTAAGGTAGAAGAGAGAGGACCAGCTCCTGGAAGTTGTCCTCTGACCCCTGTGTGTACACCTGAATATGCTCATGCCTGCACGCTTAGGCACTTAGATGCTGCCTAAAAATTTTAAAATATTTGCTTTTGTTTTGTTTCTCAGAAAGGGCCTCACTGTGCTTCCCTGGCCAACCTAGAACTTGCTGTATAGACCAGTCTGTCCTGAAACTCACAGAGACCCACCTGCTCCTGCTTCCCCAGTGTTGATATTAAAGGAGTTAAGTCTTCATGCCTGGCTCTGTGTGTGTGTGTGTGTGTGTGTGTGTGTATGCACACGCGCATATGTTTGTTTATTTATGTGTGTATGTTTGTGTGTGTATGTATGTGTACAGTATATGTACATGTGCATTTGTATATGTATATTATGTGTGTATGTTTGTGTGTGTGTGTATGTATGTGCACTTGTATGTAGGTGTCCATCGAGCCTAGAAGAGAGGGCATCAGACCCTTTGAAGCTGGAATTACAGGGTATTATGATTTGCCCTGCATGAATGATGGGAACCAATTTCTGGCCTTTGCCAAAGCAACAAGTGCTCTTAACCAGTGTTCTATCTCTCCAGCCTTGACAAATATTGTTTTGAAGACAAGCTAGGCAATCCTCCTTTTTAAAAAGCAAACCATAAGGAATTGCTTTCCAAGTGAATACAAACAACCATTCTGGTGACAAGGGCCAAAGGTACAAAGTTTTACAGTGTGCTCATTCGAAGCTTACGTATACATTAGGACTCCACAGGGACACAACATGTTTCAGGGTAAACGACTGATGCCAATCAGACTTGGTCAGTATGAAGGTGTGTGGCGCTTAATAAAGAGCAGGCCAGCTTCCCATGGGTTTTATGATTGTTTGGAACTTGCTCCAGGTACTGCCTGTTCTCACTGCCGGCGTGTGGGACGGACAGCTCCCGTGCCGGCCCTGGTACCACACTGGCTTCTGCATGTCCAGGAAGAAGGAAGGGCGTTCTCTTGGCTGGGAAGCTTAGCTTCCCTTGGTCGCAGGGGTCTGGGGCACATCCAGGGCAGTGGCGGATCTCTGGGGGCTGTGATGAGAGAACATGTGGGCAGAAGGCCAGCGGAAGAGGGAGTTCCATGAGAAGGCCCAAGCCCTTCATGGGCAGAGGGCAGCAGAGGCACTTCTGCCCTGCGCAGCTTGCGAGGGGTCTATGGAAAGGGTCGGCTGGCCTTCCAGCAGCAGGTGTGTCCCTGTGCCGCCCCTTCTTCTGGGGGGGGCACCCAGCCTACTGAGCCCAGCCCCCCTGACAGCCCTGCTGAGGCCACCAACTCTTAGATCCCACATATAGGCCTCACCCCTAAAGGTGTGCCTCAACCAGGAGCTCCTGCCATGGGCCACTTGCTTCTGATTGGTCCTGCAAACCAGGGCATCTGGCTGTCTCCGGCATGTGCCAGGCCTGTGGAAGGGTGAAGTCACCAGGAAACAGAAACAAGGGGAAATGTAACAGCAGGCCACTCTGGCCAGCATCTCCACCTGGTTTTCCCCTCACAGCAAGCATGCTGTGACATCATCACAGTCACCACAGCCCACTTCCTTCTCTCCAGGGCTCCAGACCCAGGTGGCCTCTCTGCAGGAAATGGGGAGGCAGGCACCTGTGGGCTTCCTGAGCTGGGAGCCGACAGGGCTGTAGGATGCCCTGGCGGGCCTTGACAGCAAGCAGCCTGCACGCTGCCAGCTTCCCGTACACTGTCCCTATGACAAGGCTTCTTGGTACAACCAAATGGCATCTCATATCCCGAACCCCTTCTCCTGGTGTTCCATCCCTCAACCAAAAAGGGCCTTTGCATACTCCTTAAGTTCTTACATTTACATTTATTTATTTGCATCTGTGCGTGTGCGCGCACATGTGTGTGCGTGTGCGCGCGTGTGCATGTGTGCTCATGCATGTGCCATAGCATGTGCATGTGCATAACCTGTGGAGGTCAAGGGGCAATTCTCTTCTACTATGTGGGTCCTCACTGCGGTGGTCTGGCTGTTCCCATTGAATCACCTTGCCAAGCTTTGGCCTGTTTGATTTGATTTTAGGAAATAGGTCTCCAGATATAACTCAGGCTGCCCTGGAGCTCACTATGTAGACAGACTGGCCCGAGACTCTGCAGTCTTCCTTCCCCAACCTCCCCAGTGCTGAAATAATAGACAAGAGCTGCCACTCTAGCCACAGCTTTGGCCTTTTACCAGAGCTTTCGGGAGAGGTTCCGACTTTGAGCAGCACCCCTGCCGGGGAACACTCAGCACACACACCCTCCACCGTCTGTTAAAGGCTTGAGGGGGTAGTCCAGGAGTGACCAGGGCCAGCGCTCCATTTTGAATTGGGCTGGAGTGGGAACTGGATAGGATGGGGGAACGGCGGGCAGGAGTATCTCCCGCCCTGTCGGGATGCAAATCACTGGTGGCTGAGATGAATGACCCTGCGGGATCGCAGGCAGAGCTCCCGGCGGGAGACATTTGTCATTCCCACTCACCAGCAAGACCCCCACCTCTGCCCTCCCTCCTCCCCCTCTCCCATCCAGGTAGCTCCTCCGGGGCACAGGTGCCCCAGACAAACAAAGGCAGCTCCCCGCCCCCATCTCCTCCTGTCAGAGGAGGCTGTGCCTGACCCGGCGCCACCTTGGATGTGGATTGTCCAGGCTGTGCACCAGACAGCACCTCTCTGGCATCAGGCAAAGGCCCTTTGTCTTTTCAGGGACGAGATGAAGCCTCATACCTCTCTCCTCTGTGGGCTTCTCTGCTAATTGGCAAGTGTGTGTTCTGTGGCCATGCAGCTAAGATTTTCCATGATGTCAGCAGAGCTCCAAGGTGCCTGGATTCACCCGTCAGGCGTAGAGCAGGGAGAGAATGCCAGGCCTGGTTGCATCCCAGTGAGGATTAGCCTACCGCTCGGGCCCCTCCCGCTGCTGCAGACGTGGCTGATGAAGGGATGGCTAGACAACCTCCCTGAGACTAACATTGCCAGAACAACACAAACCATCCCGCCATCTCCTACTCAGAGTGCCTAGTCTTGAGAGCAGACAATGGAGAGCATCACACACGGGACAGGACTCAAGTGTTCCAGACCAAGTGCCAAGAAGTAACAATCTACAAAGAAGGAACCCTTCCTCAGTCACGGGGCACCGCTCCACCTGGCCGGCTGCCTTCCAGTGCTTGGAGCTGGTTCCCCAGCGATGGTGGACTGGGCTGGTGCCTCGAAGCCCTCCCCCTCCTCCCCTGCCCCTCCCACCCTTCCCTACTCACAGCCTGCCCACATTGGGGGGGGGGGAAACCTAGTAAACATTTCCCTGTTGAATCAAAACGCAAGCACAAAAAGCTACTTGTAGGACTGAGGCAGGGCAGAGAGACAGGAAAAAAGGCTAGAGGAGAAAAGGGAGCTCTGGGGAGCTAGTCTGCCCTTCCAGCCAGTGAAAGTCAAGGGATTTCAGGGTCTGCCTTTAGGATGGCTCAGCAGGTAAAGAAACTTGCCTCCAGCCCTGCAGGCCTGCATTCAACCTCTGGAACCCGCGGAGTGGAGGGACAGAGCTGGTGCCACAAGGTGCCCTCTGACCGCCACATGTATGCTGTGGCACATATATGCACATACGTGTAAATTAATATATCCATAAATGCGATTTTAAAAGAGCAAAGAAACTTCAACATAACCAACAAAGCCAAAATTTCCATAGAGAGAAGCCCAGAGACTTCTTCAACATGGGAGCTAAGGATAACAAATAGGGACCCCAAAGTCGCCCTCTGACCTCCAAAACAGCCCAGTGACAAGCATGCGCACACACACACAGAGCTACATGTATGCACACACATGAATACATTAACACAGGGTGGAGGGGCATGGAAGAGGGGTGCAGACCCTGCCGGTGTGCCCATGTGGCAGCTTGGCCTTGACCGCCCCTCGTATTGTCTCCTGCCTTCCTCCAGCCTCTACCCCAAAGCCCTTCTGGCTTTCATCTCCCCTTTTGTCAACAAGTGATGCCAAGTCTCTGAATTAATGAAGGAAACTCAATCTATTCCTTTCTTGCTAGGCTTGTCTCTCCCCTGCTGGAGAGAAGGCCGGGTCCACCTCACTCCTGTCACACCCCCAACTGCCCCAGCTCCCTCTGGCCCATCCCTGCCTCCTCTCCAACCCGATGAAGCCTCACCCTGCGAACACTCCACTCTGTGGAGATGGATGGTGATGACTGTGGGCTCAGTGGCCTGAAGAGAGATGGGGTGGGGTGCACTGAGAACAGGGAAGAGTGGGGGGTACTTCCGTAAATGCAGATGCTTTTAAGTCCCTGTAATTAACTGCAACAGATACTGTGAATTGGAAGCATGAACGCTAAATGAGCGTTTCGCTATTTGTCACATGCTTAAAGGGGGTCACTGGAGAGTAGAACACAGGGCCGCGTTCCTGTTTAATTCCAGGTTCTCGTTTTCTTCAGTTTGCTTCTGCCTGGTAAGTGATCTTGTTGGGCAGATGTACACACACACACACACACACACACACACACACACACTCCCTCTGTTTCACACTCGCATAGGAACACTCAGCACACACACCCTCCACTGTCAGCGGGTCTGCCCTGAGGCAGTCTTGGCTCAAAAGAGAAATGTGGTGACACAGGCTGGAAGTCTTGACTCTGACCTCCTCAGGAAATTTGCTCAGAGGCCCTAGAGTCTCTGTGTCCCAGACCTACCTGTGTGGAGAGAGGGAGTGTAGGGGGCATATTTCCCAGGGGACATACCCATCCAAGCTTGGCTGCTCACCTCTGAGCACTCCAGTCAAGGGACGTATCCATGGACTTGCTGCCCAACTCCTTCTGCAGCTGATAGAAAGGTACGGGCAGGCTGCATCATCCCCCCCTTAGTCAGGCACCACAAAATGCCCAGGCACTTTTCGCTTAGTTTTGTTCCTTCCTCAGTTCAGGGAGCAGGGACGAGTCTATGTCAGCTGTGGCCCGAGGAGCTCTGAGATGCTTTGTAAAATCCCTCTGGAGAAGTTCCTGTTCACACCTTCCTCTGAGACCCCGGTGCATTGGAGAGGCAGGACCTGTGGTAAGAGAAGGCAGAGGCGTTGAAGAGAGGAGCCAGGTAGCTCTCACTCACTCTTAGCCTAGAACCAGCCTCGTGGAAGGAAAGCCAGAACAGGGTTTTTCCGGGGACACCACCCTGTGTGTCCTTGACATCGATGGTTCTGCTATAGGATGAGGCTAGGAACCTGAGGTGTGGCCACTTAGCCTACCGCGTGCCCACACATTGTCCTCACACTAAGATTTTCCTCTTATGTCTCTGGCTCGGTTCTTTCTCACACACTGTCGCTGGGCCCAGGGGAGGGAGCCAGGGAGGAAGTCAAGGGCAACGCAGCAGCTTAGATGTTCTCAGAAGGCCTACGAGACTGGAAACTTGCTGCTCTTGCTTACGGCTGAGCCAGCAAGGCCCTTTGGCTCTCTGGTCCTGCAGTAAGGTTGTAGGGATGTAGGTACCTTCTGAGCCAGGCCAAGATCCCATGGCTTGAAGAATCAGGCTTTGGCAGAGGACAACCAAGCTGGGCAGACTCAGAGCTGGGAAGCTTAAGCACATGACCTTGTCTCCTTTTGGTGTGGCCGCGGGCGAGCATGCCAAACCCCAGCTGCCCTTCCCTGCACTTCCATCCCTCCCTCTACCTCCAGAGCAACTCCAGGGCTGCATCTTTCAGTAAAGGGCAAGACTCACAGTCAGAGACACACACAGTATCTCGGGAAGTAACCTATGCGCCTGCTTGTCTCTAAACCAGTGAAATAAACGTATCACAGAACTTCCCCTTCGGCCTGCGTGCTGGTATGCTGATTCATCCTGGCTTTCTCTTTTCCTGTTTTACTTTATGCACGTGTGTGCATGCTCATCTGTGTACAGGTGCATGTGTTGGGGCTGTGCACATGCATTGTTTTGGTTTGTTTTGTTGAGACAGGGTTTCTCTGTGTAGTGTTGGCTGTCCTGGAACTCAACTCACTCTAAGACCAGGCTGGTCTCCAATTCACAGAGATCTTCCTGCTTCTGCTTCCCAAGTGCTGGGATTAAAGGCATGCACTACAACCGGACATGTCCTTTTCTAATCTATCACTAATTTTCGCAATCTAATGATAAACCACCTGCACGCGGAGAGTCACCCCCCCCCCACTGAGACTCACACAGCTTCCTGTTCCTTTCCCTCTCACTGATGGCCCAGAGTCCAAACACAGATGAATGAGGTCTTTTGACAAGTACCAGCTTAGGCTAGGGAAAATATGTGGGTTAGGCTCATATGGATGTTGCCTAAATTCACAGGTCCTCACTGTCATCCCGAAGACCCTACTGCAGCTCTGGTGTGCCTCAAATATCCTGTCCCCATGCCTAGCTTTCGTCCCTGCCTTACATTCTTCCGGCCTCTTCAATGAGTTTCATTACATGGAGAACATGTCAACGCCGCCACCTTGAGAGACAACGGGAAGAAAACCTGTCTCCTCTGTATTTGAGGGTTCCATTTGCACATTTGAAACACAGCTTGACATTCATTACACTGCTCTAGCCCCAGCCAGTCAGAACTTTGTGGCAAGGGCTTTGCAGATAAGAGAGGAGTTGAAGCTGGCTGTGGTGGCACATGCCTTAATCCCAGCTCTCAGAGAGCTCCTGGATAACCAGAATACACAAAGAAATCCTGGGGGGCAAGGAGGATGAGTATATTTTCTCCTTTATTGTTGATTTTGTGATGTGTGTGTGTGTTCCGCCTGCATGTCTGTCTGTCTGTCTGTACACCACACACACACACTGTGCCTGAAGAGGCCAGAAGAAGGCATCGATCTCCTGGGACTGGAATTGGGAACGAGTTCTGAGCTGCCACGTGAGTGCTGGGAATTAAACCCCGACGCTCTGGGATATCTTTGCAGTCACAGACCTGAGGGCCCAGGAAGCAGTCACTTCCAGGCATCCTACTACATGTTATCTCCTCATGCCTTAGAATATAGAATTTTACCACCTCTGTCCTGGGAGAGACAGGGCAGTTACTCAAGACTTCGGATACCGCTGCGGTGAGGTGGTGAAGAATCACAGGTCTGCCTAAGGATATCAAAGTCAAGTTCTCTCTGCTGGGGCTGCCGCCACCACCATCACACACACCCACACCCACACCCACACCCACTCCCACACACACACACACACACCGGGGTTCGGTGCTCAGATGGCAGAATGTGCCTGCAGGAAAACAGGGTTATTCTGTTAAATGACTGTGAAACAGTGTTTCCTAAGGGCTCTCAGCATCCTTCCTAGCTTAAGCCAAGTGTTCCTACTGTATTCCAGAACTCTGAGGGATAGGAAGGAGGGAGAAAAGGAGAGGAGCTGTGAGAGGGATGATGAGACAAACCTTAGACAAGATAGAGGGAGAGGGAGGTCGGGGGACACTTGAGAACGCATGTTCGCTCTATAAACGAAGGTGCATTTTATAACTGCCATCAAAACAAGTTTATCAGGGGCTAAAATGTTATCTCAGTCTATAAAGTGCCTTCTGAGAAAGAAAGAGGCCCTGAGTTCAGGCCCCCAGAACTCTCATTATAAAGGAAAATGGAGAAATGGCTCAGTAGTTAAGAGCACTGGCTGCTCTTGCAGAGGACCCAGGTTCGACTCCCAGTTTCACATGGCAGCTCACAACTGTCTGTAACTCCAGTTCTAGAGATCTGATGCTTCTTCTGACCTCCATGAGCTCCTATACACACTCGGTATGCTGTACATCCGGGCACACACATTCACAAATAAAGTAAATATGTTTTTTAATTCAGGTACTGCAAAACACACCTGTAATCCCACAGCAGGGGGCAAGGAAAGCAGGCAGATCCCTGGAGCTCATTGGCCAGACAGACTAGTCAACTAGATGAGCTCCAGGTTCAGTGAGAGACCCTGACTCAAAAAAGGGGCAGTGTGTGTTTGTATGTGTGTGTGTGTGTGTGTGTGTGTGTGTGCGTGCGTGCGCGTGTGTGTGTAGTGTGGTGTGTGTGTATGTGTGAGTGAGTGTGTGTGTGAGTGTGTGGTGTATGTGGGGGGTGCGTGCGTGCATGCATGTGTGTGTGGTGTGTATGTGTGGTGTGTGTGTGTATGGTGTGTGTGTGAGTGGGTGTGTGTGTGTGGTGTGTGTGTGGTGTGTATGGTGTGTGTGTGGTGTGTGTGGTGTGTGTGGTGTGTGTGGGGGGGGGTGCATGTGTGTGCGTGTATGGTGTGTGGTGTGTGTGTGTGGTGTGTGTGTGAGTGAGTGTGTGTGTGGTGTGTATGTATGTATGTGTGTGTGTGTGTGTGAGTGAGTGTGTGTGTGGTGTGTGTGGTGTGTGTGTGGGGGGGTGCATGTGTGTGCGTGTATGGTGTGTGGTGTGTGTGTGTGGTGTGTGTGTGAGTGAGTGTGTGTGTGTGGTGTGTGGTGTGTATGTATGTATGTGTGGTGTGTGTGTGTGTGAGTGAGTGTGTGTGTGGGGTGTGTGTGTGTGTGTAGAATGACTGGAAGACACCAACTGAGCTGCTTGTGAGCTTCCAGATGAGCTGCCCATCACCACCTTCAATCTCCCAGGATTTTGGCACCCTGGGGACCACAGTGTAGAATCCAGCTTTTTCCGTGCATTCCTGGGATGTGGGCTCAGGTTATCAGGCTAGCACAGCAAGTGCCTTTACCCTGAGCCATTTATGGCCCTAGCTGGGTTCTACACCTTTCACCATTCCATCATAGAAAACAAAATTTGTAGCCACAATTTTAATTGATCTATAGGGGGGTTTTTGTTTGTTCTCTTGTTTTTTCCTGACGGCCGGCATTTCTCTGAGTAGCCCTGACCATCCCGGAACTCACTCTAAGGAGCAGGCAGAGAGCCACACTGCCTGGCCAATGTATTTGCAGTTTTATGTATCTGGGCCGGTGAGATTGATCTGCAGCTAAAGTAAAGGTGCTTGCTGCCAAGCCTGCCTGACAGCAGGGGTTCAATCCCTGGAACAGACCTGATGGGAAGAGAAAACTGGTTACCCTGCTAGTTGTCCTTTGACTTCCAACTCAGACCTTGGCATGGCTGCCTCTCTGCCTCACTCACACTCACACACACACCCTCTCTCTCTCTCTCTCTCTCTCACACACACACACACACACACACACACACACACACCATTTTTTTACAATTATTTTTTAAAAAGTCGTATGTGTCTGTTTTCCAATGTATTTTCCCTCGAAGATTAGAGGCTTGTTTTATTTTGTTACTATTATTTTTCTTTTCTCTCGGTGGTAGCAATTAACCTGACAAACCTCTGTCGCATTACTCTCCACAAAGATGAACCACTTCAGAGGACGGGAGATAAGCCTGCCGCTTTGCATAGCGGGCTGGAGGTGCCTTCTGAGAGAAGGCTGCCTTTGCAGAAGCCTGCAGAACAATGGGGCTCGTTTTAACTGTGAAATCTTAGTAATTAGAGAGAAGAGGTCCCTCAGGTAACTACTGAGAAAGGTCCCTTAATTTGACCCTCTTTCACGCAGTCCAATTTTCAATAAAACAGACACTTCACCTCATCCCTCAGGAGGCCCACCGTAAAGCCTGCATCTTCCTGGGTCTCAGTCAGGTGGAAGGCACCCCCCCCCCATCACATCAACCAGCCCTCCCAGTTTCTGTCTGTTTCTCACCTAGGGACGGCTGTGACCCAGCCCCCATGGCAATATCCGTCAAGTTCAGAGTGTTCCTCCTTCCTCCCTCGACAACCACCCTTATTTTTGATGATCTGCTCAAACCTATTCCTACTGTCAGTGGGGACGCAAGGCAGTATTTGATGGTTTATTCATTATTTACTTATTTATCGACTGATATTTCTATTGCAATTACTGTTTTACTGGAAGTAAAAAAGAAAAACAGACACCAGTTTCGAATTCCAGAACGCCCCTCACTATTTAAACACAAGTCTCCATGTGGATGCTTGTAGATCACAAACTGCCCAAACTGTGCTGTGTACAGTAAGCTCCGGATTTGTTTCTGGCCTCAGCTCCCTATCCCCACCCCACCCCACTCCACCCCCGATTTTGATGTTTGTTCCAATAGTTGAGGATGGAGGCAGCCACTGCAGTCAAAGGTCAGCTTCCTTCAGGCATAGACTTTCCCTTCCAGTACCCAGGAGACACGGGCTTTTCTGGGGACCCTTATCCGATCTGAATGTTTGTCTCTGTGAGCAGGCTTTCCCACCCAGACCCTTCACACGTCTGGGACTCACTCGGCACCAGGGAGCATATCTGGTGTTTAGGACTGGCTGTCCATAGACACAGTACTCAGAACAGGACGACAGCCTTACCGGCAACAGGTAGGTGGGGCCCTGAGTGAAGAGGAGTGTGTCCACTCCCCGCTCCCCTTCCTCCCTGGCCCCTTGACGCACCCCGATGGGGAACGGTGTGCTTGTGCGCTGGCCCAACACGTTTGCAGTTGCCCTGGGCTCCCTTCATTCTTCTGTTTTGTTTTGTTGTTTGTTTGTTTTGCTTCTTAAAGCATTTTAAATGCAATTTAATTTTGTACACATGGGTAGCTGACTGCGCACATGCCACAGTGTGAGTGTGTGGGGGTCAGAGGGCAACTGGTCTTCTCTCCTACCATGTGGGTCCTGCGCATCCAACTCAGTGGCCAAGCTGGGCTACAAGTGGGTTCGCCCAGAGAGCCATTCTCCAGCCCTATTGTTTACTTATTTGTTTATCGTTCTTTTAGACTCTGTAGCACTGACTGGCCTGTGACTCACTATGTAGACTAGACTGGCCTTATTTACAGACACACACCCCCACACGCAGGCTGCACCTCTATTCTTGAAGGACAAGCGGTGGAGCCTCAGTGGGAGAAAAATATGGCTGCCCAGTGTAAGCAAAATGCCTCCTTCTGAACCCCACCCAAGTCATGCGACCCAGTGTGGTACACAGCTTATCCCATGATTATCTGACTGTATTCAATGCAGTTTTTCATGATTGAAACTGGATTCTTTCTTAATAAACGTGATACAGTGGTGTTCCTGAGCCCCCGGGGAATTTAAGATTATCGTGGGCAACAAAAAAATTCCATTTTTTTTTTTGTTTTGTTTTTGTTTTTTTGGGGGGGGGAGGGTGGAGACAGGGTTTCTCTGTGGAATAGTTCTAGCTATCCTAGAGCTAGCTATGTACTTTATACTCCCAGAGATCTGCATGCTTCTGCTTCCCAAGTCCTGGGAGTGAAGGTGTGCATCATCACATCCAGCCATAACTCTATTCTTTAAAAATACAAAACAAAACTGGGTGTGGTGGCCCAAGCTTTTAACCCCAGCACTTGGGAGGCAGAGGCAGGCAGATCTCTGAGTTCAAGGCCGGAAAACCAGGGCTACACAGTGAGACCCAGTCTCAGGACAAAGGAAACTAGTGAATAAGCAACGATTTAAAAAATACAGGGTTTGCGGAGTAAAAGGAGTCTTTGATACACAAAGATTAATTTGTTTTAATGTGATATGGTCAGAGGGGGCTCTTTCTATGTGTGTGTGTGTGTGTGTGTGTGTGTGCAGTGCATACAAATGTGTGTGCCCTGCATGCATTGTGGAGACCTGAGGTCAATGTCAATGTCAGTTGTCTTTCAATGGCTTTTTGTTTGTTTTTCGAGATATGGTTTCTCTGTAGCTTTGGAACCTGTCCTGGAACTCACTCTGTAGACCAGGCTGGCCTGGAACTTGCAGAGATCCACCTGCCTCTGCCTCCCAAGTGCTGGGATTAAAGGCATATGCCACCTCCATGCCTGGCTCCCACCTTACTTTGTGAAGCAGGTTCTGGCACTGAGCCTGGAGCTCACCAATTGGCTGGACTGGTTGACCAATGAGCACCTGGGATTCTCTGGTTTCTGCCTTCCCAGGGTTGGGACTACAGGTACTCCACCAAACCCAGATTAGACATAGGTGCTGGGGATCCAAACTCAGGGCCTCTCACTTGCACAGCAAGCACAGTGCCAGCTGAGCCCTCTCTCCATTTCTGAGGCAGGGTCTCATGCAGCCTGGCTGACCTTGAAATCAGTGTGATGTCAGGGATGACCTTGAGATGGCTCAGGCATTAGCGTCAGTACCACTCCATGCTGCCTAACCCTCCCATCAGGCAGTCAGATGTCACCATTAAAGCTCTCTGGCACTGGTCATCACCTACTCCTACTCAATCCAACCAGTCCCTTTCGCCACAGAGCAGGTGGTGGATTTTATGACTTGGTTCCAGAATGTTCTCCCTCCTTTTCCCTCTCCTACCAGTTCCCTCCTCTTCCTGCCCATCTTAATTCATTTTCCCATTGCTGTGATGAGTATTCTTAAAAAGAAAGAAAGAAAGAAAGAAAGAAAGAAAGAAAGGAAGAAAGAAAGAAAAGCTCTGGTTCACAGCTGGGGTGTAGAGTACGGTCCACCATGGCAGAAGACAAGGCTGCCAGAGCTTGGAGTAACATCCACTCCATGTCAGGAACAAAAAGCCACAAAGACTAGTGCACAACTCAACTTCTCTGCTTTATACGGGTCAAGATCCCCATCCAGGAATTGTCCCCTCCACAGTTAAGATGAGTCTTCCCAACTCAATTAACTCAACCTAGGTAATCCCTTCCAGGTGTGGCCAGAGTCCCATCAGCCAGGTCATTCTAAATCTCCTTATTTGACTATTGAGATTAACCATCGAGCTGCCGGTTCAACACCATAGCCCTGGCCCCAGACTTTGCTGCTCCATAGCTCTCAGTGAGTGACATTTTAGCCATGAACTAGGACCTCTGTAGGGATGGCACTCAAACCTACATGCCCCCTTGAACCCAGTCCCGAATGAGGCTGTCCTGCTTGGAAGACTCTGCTGGCAGCTTCCCAGTGCGGTATAAATGCCTGAGACAAGCAGCTTAGGAAGAGAGGAGTTTGGACCACATACATGATGATAATAAAGATAGAAAATAACAGTAAAAATGGTTACAAATAATCTCACCACACAGCGACAACTGCTAGCAACGAGGTTCTTCTTCCAGCTTCTTTTACATTTAATGTGCGCGTAGGCAAAACACCCATACACATAAATAAACTTAGAAATTCAATAGTAAGCTCGGGAACAGAGTTGTGCCACGTCCGTCCTAAACGTTCTCCAGGGTGTTAGCAGTAACCTCTGTTCTTTTTCTGCATGGCCACCCGAGTGCCAGAAACTCGCCATGTCTATTCTCAGGGTCCATGCCCTAGAGATGTCTGACTCCCGTGGGAGCCACTGTTGAAGTTGATCTCTACACCTCAGAAGGTCTCAAGTGATGCTTGCCCACTTGCATCTATGAGGCCCCGGAACTCTGTGACAAGGATAAGATGTGCTACATGGGGAAGGGTGTCCCAAAGGCTGTTGAGCATCTCAAAAAACTGTTGCACCTGTTCTGGTTAGCAAGAAACTGAACGTTGTGGAGAAGGAGATGGAGAAGTTGATGACTGAGATAGACTGCACTGAAAAGAGGTCTAAATTTGGTGCAAATGCCACCCTGGGAGTGTCCGGGCTGTCTGCGAAGCTGGTGTCGCAGAAAATGGGTACCTCTTTACCATCACATGGCCGACTTGGCTGACAACCCTGAAGTCATCCTGCCCGTTCCAGCTTTCAATGTGACCAACGGCGGTTCTCACACTCGCAACAAGTTGGCCATACTGGAGTTCGTGATCCTTCCGGTGGGGTCGTCCAGTTTCCGGGAAGCCATGCGCATTGGGGCAGAGGTTTACCACAACCAGAAGAGTGTCATCAAGGAGAAATACAGGAAGGATGCTACCAATGTGGGTGGTGATGGCAGGTTCGCGCCCAACCTCCTGGAGAACAGAGAAGCCCTCGAGTGGCTGAAGAAGGCAATGGGGAAGGCCGGCTACACGGACCAGGTCGTCTTCGGCATGGACGGCCGCCTCTGAGTTCCTCGGTCTGGTAAGTATGACCTGGACTTGAGGTCTCCTGGTGACTCCAGCGGGTCCATCACACCTGACCAGCTGGCTGACCTGTATAAGTCCTTCATCTGGGAGTATCCAGTGGTGTCCATCGAGGACTCCTTTGACCAGCATGATTGGGAAGCCTGGCAGAAGTTCACTGCTAGTGCAAGCAGGCACCCAAGTGGTTGGGGACGATTTCGCAGTCACCAACCCCAAGAGGGTTGCCAAGGCTGTCAGTGAGAAGTCCTGCAACTGTCTCCTGCTCAAAGTCAACCAGATTGGCTCTGTGACCGAGTCTCTGCAGGCGTGTAAGCTGGCCCAGTTCAATGGCTGGGGCATCATGGTGTCCCATGGTCTGGGGAGACAGAGGATACTTTGATCACCGACCTGGTGGTGGGGCTCTGCACTGCCACTTGCCAATCTGAGCGTCTGGCCAAGTAAATCAGATCCTTAGACTCAAGGAAGAGCTGGGCAGCAAGGTCAAATTTGCTGGCAGACGCTTCAGGAACCCCCTGGCCAATGCCTGCTGCTTAGTCCTTGATGTCATTGTGGCGTCTCAGGGCTGACCTAATGCTTTTCCCTCCCATGCCACGCTTGGCTTCCTTAGACATCCTTGAAGCCACACATCCTGACCACCTGGAGCCCTGCTGGAAACCCCAGCTTTGTAATTATGTGATTGGCTGAGTAGTGGTTTCTGTCAGCTCACTTCCAAGCTAGTGTGTGGAGCCCAGTGTAATTAATCTCTAGGGTGACCACAGGCAACACCCCCCCACCCCAGTGGCTCTACATACAAAATAAAAGCCTCCTCGAAAAAAACATTTAAATAGTGAAATTATATACATATCAAATAATTGTTTCAAAATGCATTTATTTGGGTTTTTAGTACATGTTTGATTGGTGTACCTATTTTATTTATAATTTTTAAAGACTTTTTATTGTATGCATTTGCCTGCATGTATGTCTATATAA
Source organism: Phodopus roborovskii (assembly GCF_943737965.1). Classification (NCBI taxonomy): domain Eukaryota; kingdom Metazoa; phylum Chordata; class Mammalia; order Rodentia; family Cricetidae; genus Phodopus; species Phodopus roborovskii. The sequence goes on from NW_026125052.1 coordinate 31,393,330, forward strand.
TGTGTATGAAGTGGAAAATTGAAAGCAGCTTCTGATCACCTGGAATCGGACGTACAGACAGTTGTGAGCCACCTTGTAAGGATTGGGAACTGAACCAGGGTCCTCTGCATGAGCAGCCAGTGCTCTTAACCACTGAGCCCTCCCCCCCCCACCATATACCTGTTTTATATACCCAAGGTGGTATAAACATCTCTCAGATAAACAGGATTGCAAATGTTTAAGAAGCCCTAGTATGTATGTTTCATGTATTATTTCTTTTTAAAAATATTTATTTATTTTTTTGTGTGTGCATGCACATAGGTATGTAGGTATGTACCATAGCAAGCATTTTCTCCTACTATGTGACTGTTACAGCAGCCGCCAAGCACCTTGACCCATCCAGCTGCCCTTACTTCCTTTATACTTTCTCTCCTCCCCCACAGCTTTGTAAACATGTAACAGCTGTATAATTAACAGCTGTATAATAATACATTGAAACGATGTGCATCAACCTGCTTGTTTTGTAAAGAGTATTTTAAAACGAATGCTATTATTCTTATCTTACTATTTATATTATTTTATTTTGACATACGTAGACAGGTTTGTTTGTTTGTTTTTTGGTTTTGGTTGTTGTTGTTGTTTTGTTTTACCAACAGAGCCCATCTCCCCAGCTCAAAATGCGCTATTCTGAAAATGTAACCGGAAGTGTTCTCAAAGTTCAAACTAGGAGACCAAAGAGACGGCTCAGTGGGTAAGAGTTCTTGCTGCTCTTCCAAAGGGCCCAAATTCAGTTCCCAATGCCAACACTGGGCACTTCACAACTGTTCTCCGAGGGATCTGACACCTCTTCTGACCTCTGGGCCGTGTGTCTCACACACTTGCATACACACACCCCACATACACACAAAAATAAATAAAGTTAAAACACTTTTAAACCTCAAATTGAAATGAGGGCGCCATGGCCGCCATCTTGGTGATCTCCCACCCTGGGGCTTCCTCAGTCCACCTCTTCCTTGTTCTTCCGGAAACTCTGTGAAGAAGATGGTTCATCTTGGCATCCCATGGGCTTGCAGCTTCACCCAGGAACTCTCAGGAATAAGCTCATGGGAGTCATGGCTCTCTTCCCTATTCAGAGACCCACTCTTGCCCTCTCTGACTCTCCCCCTTGTGGGCTGGGATGACAACTCCCTAAGCCACCGAGCATAATTGATGGAGCTAAAATAGGACACTGCCTCGATATTTTCTCACCTTCACAATTTTAACCTAAGTCATCTAATGGATCTAAGTTACTGTAAACTGCCAGGAAAGTGGGCGGGTGTCTATAAATCCCTCAGAATAACAAGAGGTCCTGCCCTCTACCTGATTTAGGGAGCTATGAAGAGACCCAGAGGGAGTCTGCTCCCTGCAGGCTCAGGACAGAAAGCAGCTGGCAGATCATGTGAAAAGCACCAAGCACTGGTCAGTACAAAGCAACCAGGCAGCGCTAACCTCCGGAGCTCCATCAATGCGCATCCGCTCCTCTGGAGAGCAGTAAGAAGCAAAGGCACCACCTTTAATCCTGGCACTCGGGAGGCAGAGGCAGGCAGATCTCTGTGAGTTCGAGGTCAGCCTGGTCTACAGAGAGAGTGCCAGGACAGGCTCCAAAGCTACAGAGAAACCCTGTCTCGAAAAAATAAACAAATTTAAGGAAGAAGAAGGAGAAGCAAAGGTTGAAGCGGCCGTTTGGAAGCTACCAAAGGTCTTGAGAGATTATGAATGAGTTGTCCACTGATTCGTGCCATCATTTTAAGGAGTTGCTTGGTTTGTGCTAGGCACCAGGGAATCCAGCTAACAGGGACTGCCCAGACCTTCCAGAAAGTCTCATGGCCACTGTGTGGGAAGAAAAAAGTCTGCAACCTCACAATGACCATAGTGACGAATGTACTCTTGAGGTGAAGTAAGCTAGCAGGGCCAGTTTCAAGTGCCAGCAAGCTTGGGACCTGTGCCATCTTGCACAGCTCCACACATGGAAGGTTTAGCCTGTGGGCATTGCTACCCTTCCTGTTTATTCCAGATTGATTGACACTCTACTGTGTGCAGGGCCCTTCTCTGGGCCCTGTAGACAAAAACGCTCAAACCACTGATTAAAGCATGCAGAACCCCAGCTAGAGTAGGCACCACAGAAAAAAGCACCTACTAATCACCTGTAGAACCCACAAACACTGAGTGACCACCTACTGTGTGCTACCTATACACCATGGAGATTGCCCTGGTCAGTTTTATGCAACTGTGACTTGGTTAGAGTATGGTATTTAATTGTTTGGTTTAACACCTCTTACATATTACATTGAAATGTGCTGTGTAGCCAAGGATGACTTTAAACTTCTGATCCTTCTGCCTCCACTTCTCAAGTGCTGAGGTTAAAGGCATGCACCACCGCACACAGTTTGTTTATGGGGTGCCAGGGATCAAACCCCGGTTCTTGTGTGTGCTAAGCAAGCACTCTACCAACAGAGCTACTCGCCCTGTCTAGATGTGAGTCGTGTCTAAATCAGTGGGCTTTGAGTAAAGAAGGTCATCCTCCACGGGATGCAGAAGACCTCATTTGAAGTCTGCTTGTTGAAGGCTTTAAAAGAAAGTAACCCAAGGCTCTCAGTAAAGAAAGAGGTCTGCTCCAAACAGCCTTTGCATTGGAGATGACGATATCAACTCTCATGAGCCTCCGGCCAACAGGCTTGTCCTGATACTTACCAGCCCCACAACTGTGGGTTGTTAGTCTCTCTCTCTTTCTTGTTCAGAAGTGATAAAGCAAGTCACCGACTCAGCTACACTTTCTGCCTCCTACTTTTGGTCAGAATTGAGATGCAAAGGAAAAGTTTGCCTGGAAACTTCATGCCCCCATATTCCTGCTGCAAGTAGGTGGGGGGGGGGGTGTCCCAGCCCAGCCAGGGCTCTCTTAGCTGGCCTTTTATCAACAGCCTCAAGAACCCCACCTGCAGAAGCTCCACAAGCTAACCCTCGCAGAGCCCAACGCAGCTGGACACGTGGAGAGTGTAGGCCCTTCCTCCCCGGTTGCTCTTGGAACTCCAGCCACTTGGTCCAGGGAAACCACCCGTGACAGTCACTGCCCTATGTCCATGACACGCCTGCAGTCTACAGCACATTCTGGAAGGTTGCAAAAGGGACAGCAGCCTTCCAGGTGCTGGGAGAGTCCAGCCATGAGGACAATGCAGGACAAGGTCTTTTAGAGACAAGTACATGATTCTAAAGAGAAACTGCTGAAATGTCAGACCCGGTGCTCCATTAAAAAAGAAAAATTAAAGCATGTGTCATTGCTGCCGATCTGTGCTGTCTTCTGGGAACAAACACAGAGGCCATTGTGTAGGCCACCAGTTAAGAGCCATGTTTGACAACACAAAGGCCTGCTTGTGCCCCAGTGGATCTTTCCACCTAAGTCTTGGGACAAAGGAGTCTGAGTTGGTCCCTCAAGGTCTGGAGAGATCTTTTCTCCTGTTCTGCTGGTTTGTGAACAGCAAGGACAGCACAAGGGTAATCTCTGAGTTCTATGTCATCATTCCACTGACAGTACCCTGTCAGATAGGCTGTTCAAGGGTTACACTCTTCCTAGGGTGAACTATTCCTAAAGTGGTATGGTGCATCTCTGCAGAGCTGGAGAAGTGTGTGTGTGTGAGCGCGTGTGCGCGTGTTTGTGTGCGTGCATGTGTGTGTGTGTGTGTGTGTGTGTACACCTGTGTACGCCTGTGTGAAGGACAGAAGCTGATATCAGTTATCTCCCTCAATTGTTCTCCACCCTGTACTCTTCAGGCAAGGTCTCTCACTAAAACTGCAGCTTGCTGATTGGCTAGACTGGCTGGACCACAGGCTCCAGGGATCCTCCGGCCTCTTCCTCCTCAGTGCTGGGATTACAAGCATGCTGTTGCAGCTAGCTTTCACATGGGATCAGATCCCAGTCACAATGCTTGTGTCAAAAGCCCTTTCGTGACAGAGCTGTCTCTCCAGCCCCAGAAGGAAGACTTCCAAGAGCGGCAAGAAAATCAAGGCTGACCAAGGCTCCAGCTCTGGAGAGGAATAGCACATGCTCCGTCCAGCAGAAATCACAGGGCCTGGGCTCTGTGCAAAGATTCAGGCATGGGCATGCACGCTCGCTCACTCGCTCACACACACACACACACACACACACACAATATAAAGACAACAGCAGAATGTTTCCACTGACTTTTTCAGTAAAATGGACTCACTGATTTTTCCTGCATTGAACAAGGGCCTAACAGAAGTAAGAGTCACTTAGATAAACACAGTTCTCGCTAAAACTACGGCCTATTCTTTGGGGGTAAATTTTAATTGCTAAGTGGGTGGAGGGAAGTAAAGGGAGACGTTTCTCCGTCATATTATAGAAAACCAGTGCCGACCCCTCGGAGCCCCACACGAAGGCTGTGGAATGTCAGCATCACTCTATGACATTAGCTCTCCCAGGTCCCAGAGAGGAGGACTTGCCATCCACACAACAGGTTTCACATTTGAAAGGAAGTTCATTGCCACTGAGCAAAACAACAGGCCTGCTGTGCAAATGTTTTACATAAAGTTATTAAACTGGTATGAAAGACTTCAGTGTGGAACTTTTCTCGTTTTAAGGTTGACTTGTTTTATGTGTATGTGTGTTTGCTTGTATGAGTTTATAAGCATATTGTGTGCAGGAACCCATAGAAGCCAGAAGAGGACATTTGATCCCCTGGAAGGAGAGTTCAGACAGCTGTGAGCTGCCACATTGGGTGCTGGGAACTGACCTCAGGGCCTCTGGAAGAGCAGTGAGCGCTCTTAACTGCTGAACCATCTCTCTGGCCCATGGAATATTTCTTATTCCTAGACTGAGTGAGTTTCTCTTCCCCCACAGTGTTCAAAACAACTTGTGCTCTATTTCCCTGCTTTGAGGGGTGTGTGTGCCACACATATGTGGGTGTATGAAGACACCAGGTTGATGTCAGGCATCTTCCCTTCCTGAGGCTCTCACAGAATTCTGAGTGCTCTGATCAAAGCTACTCCCAACTAGCTGCTTCTTAGGATTCCCTGTCTCTGTCTCGCAAGGGCTAGGATTACAAGGGCATTTTCCTGGGGGCTGGGAATCCGAACTCTTAGTCACTGAGCAATTGCCCTGGCCTTGTTTCTGTGGTTTCTAAAATCTATGCCAAGACATGAGTCTGGAAGGGGACAGTGTTTAAGTAGATCTGCCTGGCCTAGAACTCAGTATGTAGACCAGGCTAGGCTCCAACTTAGAGAGATCTGCCTGCCTCTGCTTCTTGAGTGATGGAATTAAAGGTGTGTGCCATCACCAGCAACTTGTTTTTAGGGACAGGTTTCAGGTAGCCCAGTCTGAACTAAGTTGTATGTATAGCTGAAGGAGGCCTTTAACTGCCTCCACCACTTACATACCTTCACAGCCAACTGGAAACTCTCTTCAGTGTGAACACAGGCATCTTTCAGGACTGGGGACAACGGAGCATTGTTTGTCTTTCCAGCTTTCTGTACTTTCTGCATTATTTCATGGAATATATTATTTTATGTTTGGAAGGAAGAAACCAAAAGTAAACAAACAAGTGGTCGTTATGGTGAGAAAACTGGGTGGGGACTTCATTATCTAGCCCCCCCCTGGACCCAGTGTCATGTTCTACCCATGGTCTGACAACTAGCCTCTGGGAACCCTGCCCAGACTGTCCAAGGCGAACACCCAGGACCGCTGGCTGACTCCAAATCGCACTAGACTCCAAATTTAGCAGCCTGGCAACCTCTGAATGTCACCGGGCTTCGGTTTTCCTTTCCCCCTTCCTCTGGCTCTGGCCACGTGATCGCGAGTACTTACATGAGTGTACAGCAGCATGGACACGCCTGGGCTGTTGGGATCTGTACAGCAAGGCACAAATGTGTAGGGAACTCCACCCTGCCTCCGCAGATGGAGCAACTGCCATCGCTTCTCAAAACAACACTGGCACTTGAAACCTGCTTCTGGTTCCCGGGGTAGAGCTTTCCAAAACAGAGGTGGCATGCTATAAGGTACAGCGGGCACCTCCGTGGTGGTCTAAGGATGGGTGAGGTCTGTTCCTGGTGGTGATGGTGCAGAACACACCCGTAATTGGGGAGACAGGCACACAGTGTGACTAGCTCCCGGTAAACCCACCCCATTTCCCCAGCCCACCAACTGCTTGGAGGTGGGGCCCGGGCAGCTAAGACAAGCTGGTAAGGTTTGGGCCCTGTTCCTCTCCTTAGTCAGCCTACTGGTTCTAGCAAGGGACTGCAGCTCTCAGTGTCTGAGGTCAAGCTGGTCTCATTCTGCAAGCTGCTACTGCAATCGGCTGTCCAAACTGCCATGTTCACTTTTCCATGTAAGGGCCTTGAGCCCGGCATGCCACTCCGGCCACTCCGGCCACTCCGGCCCTGCTCCCTACACACCCCTTCATTGCCAGGGGTTTTTTAGACAAGGTTTCTCTGTCTAAGAGCCTTGGCTGAAATTTCCTTGGTAGACCAGGCTGACCTCAAACAGAGATTCACCTGCCTCTGCCTCCCGAGTGCTAGGATTAAAGGAGTGGACCACCACACCAGGCTTGGGTTTTGTTTTTTTTTTTTAATTACATCATGTGTATGGAGCTTTGCCTGCATGTTTGTCTGTGCAGTACACGTGTGTCTGGTGCCTCTGGAGGCCAGAAGACATAGGCTCTCCTGAAACTGAAGTTACAGATAGGTGTGAACCACCACATGGATGCTGGGATCAATTCTGGATCCTCTGGAAGAGAAGCCAGTGGTCTTAACTGCCGAGCCAGCTCTCCGGCCCCTTGTTGCGTTTATTGAGACTGAGACAGTTTCTCACATAGCCCGAAGGCTGGCTGAGAACTCACTGTGTAGCTGAGGATGAATCTGAACTCATGATTCTCCACCTCCCAACTGCTGGGACCACAGATGTGCAGCAGTATTCCCATCCCCCAAAGTGAGAAGTTGTGACACTGGGTCAGAAGAGTCAGGAAGGAGGAACGTGACATTAGTTACAGTGATAGCGCTCACCTGCAATAACCTCAGCCCTCAGAGGCTGAGGCAGGAGAACCCCAAGAGTTCAAAGCCAGCTTGGGCTACATAGCTACTGCGTGACAAGAATTTACTGCCCTACAACAACAAAACAAACAAACAAAAAGCAAAACAACAACAAAAACCCCACACAGGCATGGCAATGCAAGCCTATAAGCCCAGCACTCTAAAGGGTGAGACAGAAAAATCGCTGTGTGGGTGAGGTACACAGTGAGCCCCAGCACAGCCTGGGCTACAGCGCAAGAAGACTCAGAACAGCAAAGGGAAAAGAGGCGGTGGAAAAGGCTCAACCAAGAACTTCAGAACAAGGAGGCAACATTGTTTCTATATTCACCACGCCCTGTCTGCTGCAGACTGTCAACAGTCCAGGCAGGCAGATTTCTGTTCTGTTGTGGTCTGTGTGAGTTATAGCATATACCGGCTCAGTGAGTGTTAAGAACCGAGGGGCTGGCCTAGATTGAATTCAGACAGCCATGGATGGATTGGGGAGTTATGACATAAAATCCCATTCCCGGTTTACCACTGGCTCTACCGTGAGAAGTCCCTGGACGCCTGCCCGCCAAGCTGAGTCTCCTTAGCTCCCCCCCTGGGTACACCAGATCCATCAGATCATCAGTTTGGCAATACTGAGTCAAAGAAACGGCAGCACCCCTAAGCCACCTGCCTATCATCTCAGGGCTCAGGGAACTGGGGGTTCTGGAAGCGCTCAGGACTCTGTGTGGATGACCTGGTTGTGACTTCAGAGTCTAACTGTCCCCGTGTGGCCTGCTTCAGCCTTCACCCACCACCCACTAAGACGGGAAGCCAGACCATGTCTAACCTCACCTCCTTACCCACCACGTGTATCCTCCCAGAGTCTAAGCAAGACTCATCTGTCCAGAGCGTCCTGTGGGACCTCAGTGCTTCTGCGTGGTGTGGTCCAATCCACACTACCTAACGGGCTCCTACCCAGCACTGCCGTCACCCATCTGCTCCTTCTCCGGGTTGTCTGCCAGTGTTTCCCAGGAAGGGTCATAGCAGCCTGGAGTCCCACTATCTTCAGCTGCAGGAGCTGCGGTCTGTGACCCGCCCCCACCCACTCCCATCACCTATTCCTCAGCTTCTGCAGGCCCTGAATGTAAGAAGCACACCCTGAGCAGAGCCAAGGAAACATGCTTTGGCCCTGCAACCAGAACCAAAGAAATGCACCCCGGCCTTGAAGCCAGCGCCAGAGAAACACACTTTGCCCCTGGAATCAGAGCCAGTGAAAGAAATTAGAACCAAAAGACTAAAAAGGATCCGTGAAAGAAATACATTTTAGCCCTGAAAGCAGGGGCAAATCAGACCTTAAAACTGCAGAAAACCAACCAATCCCTGAGCACCAGGTTTAGCCAGTCTGAGCTCAAGGATTGACATCTGACCAATCCCCACCCTGGAAATCTCCCCAGGAAAACTCTACTTCCTAAGAATCCCTATGTAAACCCTGTGCCCGTTCATCTTGTGGCTGTTTGGCCTGGCCTCCCTGGCTCTTTTGCTACCCTGTCAGGGGGCAGCCATTTTCCTGGATTTTTACCTCCCAGTGAATCTCTTAAATGAGGTTTGGGTGAGACCTTTGGCTACTTATGCAGGAGTAGAGACACAGAGACCACCCTGGGGGCATCAGGCAAAGTGAAATTGTTATACTCCACTCTCAGGAGCGGAGATGTTACACTGGGGAAGCCTTTCCCTGGAGCAGGGCTGGGAGCTGCTACACTTACTGTGTGTGACTGTGGTATTCCTTGGCTCCTGAGTGCCAGAATCCCTTTCCATCCGAGCTGTAACACTCAGTATTCTGGCTCCCAAGTGCCAGAGTCCCTGCCCATCTGAGCCATCAAAACGCCTATGCTGAACACTGTGTTCCAGGCTGCCTTGCTGGGGTGGTTTCTCTATTCTGTGTTCTTCCATGGGCTTCTATTACTGTTTGCCTGGCCTCTCTCAGAACTCAGGCCGTAGGTCCTCTGGGAAGGTATCTAGGAGACAGGCTACTTTCCTCAACACCTTCATGAGAAGTAAATCCATTTCTTGTGTATTGTGGGTACACATACACACGAGTGCACATACGTACCTGTATGTGGAGGCCAGAAAACAACCTCAAACATCATCTACCTTGATTTTTTTAAAAGTTTTTAACTTTTTTACAGTTCTCCTTCCCACATCTCTTCCTACACCCCCTTGACTCCTCCCATCCCCCCTAGCCAGCCCCCCCCCCCCCACTCCTCATGGCTAAGGGAGGCTAAGGGAGTCAACATAGTCTGGCACAATAGGTTGGGGCAGGGCCTGGCCCTTCCGCAATGCACTAAGGCTGAGCATGGCATCCCACCATAGGGAGTAGGCTCCAACAAGCTAGCTCATGTACAAGGTTTGTATTTGATTTTTGTGTTTGTCTCACTATGTAGCCCTGGCTGGCCTGGAACTTTCTATGTAAAATCAGGTTGGCCTTGAATTCAGATTTCTCCTTGTCTCAAGTGCTGGGATTTAGGGTGTGTACCACAACAACCTTGTTTTTTGAGACAGTCTCTCCCTGGCTTGAAACTTATCACGTAAACTAGGCAGACTGGACAGCCAGTCCCTGGAATCCTGTCTGTTTCTGCTTTTTCAGCATTGAAATTACTGATATGTGCTTTTTAATTTGTGTGTGTGTGTGTGTGTGTGTGTGTGTGTGTGTGTGTGCCTGTGCACCTGCTCTGGGGAAGGAACCCAGTGCTCAGCAAGCACTCTACCACCAAGCCTCAGATAGTCCTTCTATCACCGCAGGTCCATATGCCAAACTATGAGTCTAATGTAGAATTAAAAAACAAAAAAACAAAAACCAGTTCACCTTTTCTACGGTGTTTGGAAATCTAAGATAGGAAGATCCTCCTTGTGCCTGGCTAACCCCCCCCCCTTGGGGATGGGAAAGGATAACAAAGGAACCTGGAAGAGGAAAGGTCAGGACCACAAAGTCAACACCAAGGACAAATGCTGAATGAAGTCATTTTGGGTCAATATTCCAATAACTGGAGTTTGCAGTGCTGGTCCTCCCAGGTCCTGGGCTCCTCGCTGGTTTAGCAATCTGCCTAGTGCATGCTGTGTGTCTGCAGGATGCTATTTGTACTCCTGCCTGGATCATGTGATAATATCTGTACTTTTGAGGAACACAAAAGATGCAGGTTCTCAGCAGTCAGGATTTAAACTGAAGTCAATAAAACGCTGAATAGAAAAGGCACCAAGTCACTGTGTGAGCCACGTTTGCAGTCAGATCTTTCTAAGGGATGTGGGTTTTCAGGATGGGAAATACACAACCCAACAGGCGTTTGAAGCCGACTTCGGAGAGTAAGTGAATCTGACGATCGGAGGCCTTAAAGATAAGTGTAGGGAGCTAGCTCATGGGGCCCTGAAGGGAAACGAGAGCAGGGAGTCTGTGTCCCTTTCATCCACAAACATTTCAAAGCATGACACTGGCGGCAGCAAAACTGTATCTCGAAGGTACCAGAGCGTTGTCTCTCCTTGCAGGCGGGTACACATAGACAAGGAATGGCCCCTTACAGCACCAACAACTTTCAGAAGCATCGCCGATTTTCCAGAGGGGTGGTGGAGAGGAATTAGCCTCCTCTCTCTCTCTCTCACACACACACACACAAATATCGGAGCTTTCAAAATCTTCTCGTGGCTTGAACTGAAACTTGAAAGGGGACTCTTAGGAGCGCCCACTACGCCGGACCTTGCCCACCACGTTATTATTATGTATACCGAGGAGGAGCCAAAGAATGGAGGACCGCGGCGGGCTACCGAGAGCCAGGAAGGAAATGCGGGGTGTGTAGTAGCGGGAGCCCAGGGCCTCCGGGTGGGGGGTGGGAGCTGCACAGAGAGCAGGCCTCCCCGCGGGGATGTTTCGCGGCCGGGATTGTTTGGCTCGCAGCGGGGCGCTCCCCGGGGAGCCACAGAGCGAAGGAGGGGGTGGGGGGTACAGGAGGCGGCTGCCAGGAGCGCGCAGTGAGCTTCTAGGCCGCGGCCCGCGCACGTACGTGTGTGCACCGTGGGGAGGTGCAGGGCGTGTGCACGGCACGGGCAGGACGCGCGCCGGTGCGTGCGCCAGGTTCAGGGCGCCGCTGCGCAGAGGGCCAGCGCCGCCGGGCGAAAACGCCGCTCAGAGCCGGGGCGCCGCGGGGCGCAGACGCGGAGAACCCGGAGGCCGCGTGGACCCGAGTCTGCGCCCCTGCGGCGGGCGTGCTAACGCGGAGCCACAGTGCCCAGGCGCGAGGAGTGGAAGCACTGCGCGAGGCTCTCCGCACTGGCCGGGAAGGAGACGCAGCTCCGGAGGGGAAGGCGCGCGTCCGAGGCGCGCGGACGGCGGGCAGCTCGCACCCCCGCGCGCTCCCCGCGCGGTCTGGGCAACCACAGCGCGGGCGGGTATTAAGGGAGAAGGAGGAGGCGTGGTCTTCCCGCGACGAACCAATGGGCTCGGGAGTGGTGCCCGGAGGCGGAGCTCAGCATCAGGGAGCCGATTGGCCGGATCGCCCTCCGGTATGCAGATGCGGCGTGGGGTCACGTGCCGGGGGCCGGTACGACTTCCTGTTGGAGGCCCACGCGGGGCGGGGCCGGGGGCGCGAGCGCCGCGTCTGGCTGGAGCGGGGGGAGGGGGGGTTCTTGTCAGTTAGAGCAACAAGATGGCCGCGGTGGCAGCTCCGCACCTCAGCGCGACGGCCCCGGGAGCCGCAGCCGCCGTCGCCGAGCGCGTCGCCGCGCAGCCCTGAGAGCCGCCGGGCAGCCCCGGCCGTTCCCGTGACAGGCCGTCCTCGCGCCGTCGCGCTCCCGCCGCCCGCCACCGCGGGCCCGCCCGAGCCGGCGGAGCCCGAGCCCGAGGCGGAGGGAGCGGAGCGGCCCCGCGCCCGGCCGCCCGCCGCCGTTGCCGCCTCCTACCCGGGCTGCGTCCGAGACGCGGCCCGCAGACACTGAGGAGCGGGACGCGTCGCGGCGTCGCGGGCACTGGACCTGGACCTGCCGGGACGTGCCGCCGCCCACCCGCCGCCTGCGCCGGGTCTCGATCTCGCGGCGTCGGCACTGAGCGGGCCCCCACCGCCCGAACCCGAGCGCCTCCCAGGGCCCCGGGCGGCCGACAGCGACCTCGCCACCGCCAGGCCCGCGCCGCCGGAGCCCCGCGGAGCCGCCGCCGGGGACGGAGCCCAGGTGAGCGCGCCGCCGCCGCTGCGCCCCGAGGTCTTCGGGCCCTTTGTTCGGCCGAGCCGGAGCGCGGCGGCCCCGAGCGACCCGCGTGCGACGCCGGCCGGGGCTGGCGGGCGGGAGGAGAGGCGCGGGCTGGGAGCGCCGGGCCGGGCTTGCGGCGCCGGGATGGGGACCCAGGGGTCGGACGCTTAGCCGTTCCAGCATCTCCCCCCCCCCGCCCGCCCGCCCGCTCGCCCGCTCGCCCGCTCGCTCTAAACTAACGCAGTGGATGAGACTCGGGGCTCCCTGCACGGTCCCCTGCAGACCGTGCGGTTTCCAAAGGGTGGCACGCACCGATCCGCAGTGTGGCGTTGTTTGGCGAGCCGTAGGCGACCCCGAGGGCCCCCTGCAGTTGTGGAAGGAGGTGGATTTATGTGTAACGGTGTTGCAAACGGACTGCGGAGTGCTGCGTGCGGGGAAGACGCGCCGCCGCCACTGCAGCCACCCGGGCCCCGTTAACAGATAACGAACCCCGAGCGCCCCGACGCCGCCTCCGCTTTTAGGGGATGCTTGGTCCGCGCCTTCACCAAGTAGGTGAGATGTAGCGAAATGCATCCGCAGCAGTTAAAACCTGCAGATGTGGACGTCAAACTGTCCCCCCACCCCACCCCCCTGTGCGTTGGCCCGGCGAGGAGGCGGTTGGCGCGCGCGCTGCGCGTAGCTGGAGGAACCCTGATGAAGGAAGGCTGGTGCTGGGACGCCGTGCGGGAGCCCTGGGAGGAGGAGCTGGCTGGGCTCGGCTGCACCTATGGCGTTCCGAGACATCTGACAGTGCTGATGCCTCTGTATGTAGTAACTAGTTGAGTTGTCTCCAACCATTGCCTTCTCCAGTTGAAACCTCCATTTGACTGGTCTGCTCGTTGGCTTCTGGGTATGAAGCGCAGATTCAAAACTCAAAATGGTGCTCCGTTGATGACCAACTTGGGCATCTTGAAGGAGTTGCACGTCGGAGTCTCCTGGCTGGTGTTCGCCATTGTGTTGTCCAGCTTCTGGGTGGTGGTGGTTGTTTTCAGGGCATCTGGTGTGCACATTAACCGGCTTGAATCAATATAGCTAGACCGTTCATGACCACGTCTCTGATTGGCACCTGATTGTAAATATGCTGTTATTTTATGCAGCTTCCTGTTTTTGTATTGGAATATCTATATGATTGGGTTGAGACCCTCGAAAACGTGACTCGAGTGACTTCAGAGGACAGTTTGAACTGTGTGGGGTGCTCACAGTTATATTCCTGGATAGCAGACTTCCTTCCCTACGAAACGAGAGGCTGAGTTAGATAGGACAGCCCAAGCCAGTTGAACTTGGCTGTCAGAGGGCACCTTGAAGAAAATTACATTTTTCCAGAACAGAAGAGGTGAGCCTTTGCTTTTGACATTCAGTGTGGCACCCACGAAAATGCTTTGAGGAAAATTATACATAGTGAGTCTTTTAAAATTCAGGGTCCTGTTATATTGACTGAATTAATTTTATTGTTCATGGGAGCTCTGAGTTGTTGGAACTTTACCGGTACTGAAAAGATTTTTTTTGTCTTCTACCGAAGTATTTTAATATTTGCATTCTCATAAGATTCTTAGGAGTCAGCCTTTAATCCCAGCACTAGGGAGGCAGAGGCAAGTCGATCTCTATGAATTCGAGGCCAGCCTGATCTACACAGTTCTAGGACAGCTGGGGCTACACAAAGAACACTGCCACAGCCCCTCCCACCCCCAAAGATTCTTAGAGTCTGTTTTCCTTTTGTATTTTGAATAATGAGAAATTAATAGTTCAGAAAGCAATAGTTAAATGTATGCATACTACACATATGATTGAATTATGTGGCTCTGATTTTAAAACTTATGACTTGTCCAAAGCAATCTGACAATGACCTCTTGTGCTAGTAAGGTGTCAAGTTAAAGCTCAGACCCTGCGATTGGCAAACAGTTCATCTTAATTCCACTTGGGATGCTAGCTAGCGTTTGAGTGTGCTGGTGACTGCTGGGACTCTTGTAAATGCTGGTCTTTCTCTCTGTGTTTAGTGTAGTTTTTGTCATAAGTGGCAGATATACTTTAGTAAAAGGATTATTTTGTAACGGTTGGCTTATATTTATGCTTAATGGACCTGGCATTTTGAGGACTATGCTGGAGTAAGATGCATTGTTTCATTTGACATCATTGGCTAAAAAGTAGCCAAGCCATTTGGAGACTATTTGAAACTTTAAAGGACAGTGCTTCTCATCATTTTCATCTTTTTTGTTAAGCAGTGGGCTTTACTGAGATAATTGTGTGCTTTTGCAAATACTGTTACCCAGAGCTAAGCCTTGGAGGAAGTTGGTGTGGGATGAGGGGCAGCTTTTTCTTCATTGAAGGGAGGTTTATGTGGGAGATAAAATTTCTGCAAGAATTGAGTGGTTACCCCACCCATTCATGTCCATCAGCTGGGGAGGAGGCCCTGCCTGTGAACTTACTCTTGGTGGACCCCGAGTTGATATGGGGAGTGGGGTGAGATTAGTAAAACTACTTTTTTTGTGATCTGATTTGAGCGTGTTAACTGTCTTTGGCATCATAAATAGCTTCATCACAACCTAACATGTTGAGAGTGAAGAGTTGTTTTGTAGACTACCACTTTTTCCAGTGTGAATTTGATCCAGGAGGGAGGGAGTGTGTGTGTGTGTGTGTGTGTGTGTGTGTTGACTGTTAATGACTCAGTCAAGGCTTACTGTGCAAAGGTGATATTTGAGAAGATCTTATAAGAAAGGAAATTGGTTGCAAGTCTAAGGTAAGCCTGAAATATACAAATAGCATCTGAGACAATGGTGATTTGGGGTTGAAGCTAGCAAAGAAAACTTAGTGTGAGGAAAGCATGGAAAGGAGATGAGGAGGTTGGATGTACAATGTACAGCAGTCCTTGGAGCCCAAGAATGTGTGGGTGGAGGGAGCAAAAGGCAGAGTCCCCATCAGGCAGGGCTTGGAAGGTTCCAAATGAGCTAAGAAAAGCCAGTTTGTTTGGTTTCCTTTGACTGCCAGATAGGCTTTTACCTCTCATTCAAGCCTTCTTTCAGAGGGCCTTGCTGTGTGTAGGTGAGCTGGAGGGAGGTCTCTTGAGAGATAGAGCAGGTGATGAAGTCCTCTGTCAGGATAAGTGGCTTCAGTAAAGGGGACTTAACAGTACTTAACATCTTAATCACTTGTTTGAACACCATAGCTTTGAGTAAGGAGAATGGAACATCGTTTGTGAACTAGTCAGTATTTGGGAGTAGATTGTTTAACAGATTTACTTTTTTAAAGCCAGTTTGATTATGAAATTAAATTTTTACAAACTGGCTTTTAAATTCTTGTGTTGTTGTGAGAAGAGTGCTTTTAAAGATAGACATTTAACCCATAAATGTATTCCTGTTGATAAAGTTTTAGGTTATACACAATTTTTCAAAAATATAATTAAAAATACGCAGATTACTTGCCAGAAATGATTAACTTTGCAGAGAATGCATGTGAGTGATTTGAAACAGAAATGATAACCTCTGCCCAGAGCGTGTTTGGTTTATTTTTCATCCTCCACTTTGATATAACATGGTTTTTGCATGTGAGGGTGCTGTGCAACTCCATACACTTTGTGCCATTTTTGGTGTTGCACTAAAGTGACTTCTTGGCCTCAGATGCTTCCTTTCAGAGAATGAAGAAGCTATGCAGAGATGGAGAACTGTTTGTTAACTTAAGAATGCATTCCTCCCGTATAGCCCTACAGAGCTGTGTGCAGAGCTAGACAATCTGGGCACCCAGCCATGAAACATCCCTGAGGCAGCTCAGACAGTGTGCACACTCTCCTGAGCCTGCCTTCCACAGCTGCACACAACAGCAGGGTCAACCTTGTGAAAGCAGCTTCTTGCTTGTGTAAATCTTGTGGCTCTCAGAGTCCCAGCTGTGATATAGTTGTGTTTAAGAGTGGCTAAGAATGTGACTTCTGAAATACATGCTTCGTGCAGGCCAATGGATTGAAATACTTTCTTTAAGAATTAGAATGAGGAGTTGTCATCAGGCCCTCCCCCTTTTCCTTTTTGTTGCAACACATCTTTCCTGTGACAAACACATGAGCTCACCTGGCCATGCATTGTCTCAAGGCTGAGGAGTCCTGTGGGAGATGGGTTCCCCAGAGTACAGGCCGTGTTGGTTTGATGGGCTTTACTTTCCATTTTGCCTCTTCATAAACCTTTCTGCCACAACAAATTTTTCAAAATTGTCAGTCCACTGTCATTGTAAGCTGATAGCATTCCTTGTAGCCATCACCTTTTTGTATAATAAATGATCCCCCAGGAGCCTTCTAACGCCTAAACAGGTGCCTCATTTCTCAGTCTAAAGACATTCTCTGTCTACGTTCTTTACACCTGCTGGTAGAGAATATTCTTCATGTAGTCATGCATCCATCCTCAGAAGGCTTGAGCTATGGGCCTACCGTATCCAAGCATCAAGTCAGATTATTCTCAGAAGCCAGAAAACTTTCACAGCAAAACTGTCTTGTCTTAAGTTTGCATTGTGTACTTTCTATTCCCAGAGATCATTTCTTTTTAATTACTCTTTGAACTAAGCAGGAGGATCCAAGTTAAAAAAGCAGGTGGGAATTGAGCTAGATCTGCAGGTGGGAGCTGGCAACACAGGCCCCATGGATTGTCCTCTTGCTGAGATGAGGTGAATGCTCTTGTTCAGAAGCTGTGGGAGAGGGGTGCAACCGTGTTCTTGGGTCACATGCTATTTTCCCACAGTCCATATGAAATGGGAAATACTGAGGAAGAGGAGGAATGCAAGGAACAGGCTTAGTTAAGTAAGCTTTGTTCTCCATGAAGGAAGCTGGGGGCAGATAGTTGGAGCAGGGATAGTTCTGTCAGGGAATACCCTGAGGAAAGAAGTTGGTGGTTCTAAAGCCCCTAGTGCCAGAGTCACTGAGGACAGTTGTGAAGTAGGGGAGGTGGTCAGTGTTCTGTCAGTCAGTTCTCCATTTAAGCAAAGTCTTAAAAAATGCATAACAAGCATTCACTGTGGTCCCATGTCAAGACCGTGTTAATACTTAACTATATCCCTTAAAATAGTTGCCTTTATTGCTCCCATTTCACAGGTGAGCACATGGAAGAACAGAGGAGGAAGGGATTTCCACAATGGCCTACAGTTTGTAGGAATGCCAGCATCCAAACTCAATGTACCTCAAAGCCCTCACATGTAGCAGTAAAGTAGTAACAGTGTGGCTTTAAAATGGTCTCCATCTCAGCTGCTTTACCCAGTGTCTCACACCCTGCTGCTGGTATTGACAGCATGCTTTTTGAAAATTTTCTGTGTTAGCTAGTAAGTATGGGCGTCTGGTCACGTATACACGTGAAAACCTTATCTGGTGTAGGTTGAGTTGCTGCTGCCAGTCAGCCTTGGTATGTGACTCAGGCCTGTGATGCCAGGGCTCCTTGTTACCCTCTCCTGCCTTCTGTGTGCACAGCTACAGTGACAGAAGGAACTTCTGGACTTTTAGAGTTGGCCTGCTAGTGACGGTATGTACAGAGAGAACAGTCAGGAAAGGTTTGGAAGAAGCCACAAACATCCATACAGGAATTTGCCAAAAATCTGTGGTTGATGTATACTTATGCCATATCCTCTTTGTAAGGTTGAGTTTCAAAATAGATGCTTAGAGAAGTTCAGCCCAGTATTTCCCAGTCTTCCATGACCACCAAGCAGTTTCCCTCCAGACTAACTTGTAGTTCAAGGGAACTGCCCTGGCGAAATGCTAAGGGTGTGCCCATCAGTCAGAATCGAAAGTGGCTTGACGGGGTGATGGTGGTGTGGACACACAAATGTACATGGCTTAAAAGTCTTGGTCCTGAAAGATGGAACTTCCTTGGCTGGAAATGATAGCTCTATAATGAGACAATGGGCAAACCAAGTTTGGGGAACACCAGGGCTGAGACATGAAGGGATTCGGTGTACTGGATAGCTTAGTGAGCACTGGGACCTAGCTTTTGTGTTGTTAGTGAGCTTTGTGTTAGTTTTATGTTGTTAGTTTTGTGTTGGTAGTGAGGCTTAATAGGGGCAATATTGGGTAGAACCCTCCTTGTTTGCCTGCATGAAAACTATTGGTGGTTGTTAGTGAACTTGACATGAGTGTAGTGGATGGGACCTTCCCTTAAACAGAGGCAGTGTTCAAACTATGGGCACCGTGACTGGCTGTGAGAGAGGCCGCCCGCCTGGGTTCCATAATGATGGAGTGGAAGTGAAAGGTGTTAAACATTTTCGGGACATAACACGCAGGGCTGGTGTGGGTTGTCAGCAGGGAGGAATTCTAAGAGTTGAGGCCTTTGCCTTGCTGTGCTGCTCTGTGTGCCTGGAAGGCTCAAAATTAGGTCCCCAAGAGGTCATGTTAAAATGTCCCGTTAAATACAGTGCATCCTTGGTAGATATGGTTGGGGCAAGAGAGTTTATTGTGTGATGTTCTGTCCTGGGGTAGAAATTTGCATGACAGCAAAACCCAGAAATGCATTGGGCCATGTGAGTGTGGGATTCTGCCGTCATAGTGAATACTGTCAATGAAAGCAAATTTTCTGGGTGTCATCATAAGAAATTAACTGACAGCTTACATAGTACCCCAAGATGATATACTTTAAACTTTATGGACATAGACTATTGACCAAAAGGAAGGAAAAGCAAATATTTTCAAAGTTGCAAAGAAGCAAGCTTGGGATATCACAAAAATATTACAGTATAGCTACATTAGTAGTTTTTGTTGGGTGTTTTTATAGATTAAAACATTAGACAAATGTAGCTTCTATAAGCTTAAGGAACAATAGATTATTATTTAACAAAGACAAAAAGATTTAAAAACAAAATAAACTTTTCCCTTTTTTACTCCCTTAGAATAGAATAAAGAAGCTTTTTATTTGTGGGTTTGTTTTTTTTTTTTTAAGACAAGGTCAGGCTAGGCTTGAACTCACTATTGTTCTGCCTCAACCTCCTGAGTGCTGGGATTATAGGTGTACCTACCACATTACCTTGGGGAAACTTCAAAACAGGTGAAATTATTTTTCTTTTATGCAGTCAGGTGAGGAGAATCTTAGCCGTCATTGTATTTAATGTCTATTAATTCTTCAACTGGCTGTACATTAGAGCGGAAGTCCTCAATATGCTAATCATTTCTTTGCTAGACTTGAGTTACTTGAATAACCTATTCATCTTTGTAATCCCCACAATCTCTGTGGTATTTTGTAAATATTAAGGTAAGATATTTTAGAGGCTGGAGAGATGAAGCAGCGATTAAGAGCACTGGTGGCTCTTGCAGAAGAGCAGAGTTGTGTTTCCAGCACTCGAGGTCTGCTCACATCCTCCAGGGACTCCAGCTTCAGGGTGTCTGCCCTCTTCTGGCCTCCTTAGCCACGTGCACACGTGTGGCCTATGCTCACACGGACACATTAGTAAAAATAAATCTTTAAAACTATATTTTCAGGGGCCACTGCTACAGTTGGTTACTAGAGAAGTTTCTCTGTGTAGTATACTAATAAATAAATAAATATTTTCAGTCATGAGTCATGTATTTCTTCAGAGTTGCTGCTTCCACAAATGATCCTGAGCGACAGAGGGGAGTTGGTAATTGGATATTTCTGCCTAGGTTTTAGCTCTTAAGGTAATGTCTGAGCCTGTCACTGTCAGCCTGGTTGGGGGGAGCAGTAGAAGGGTGCTGAGTCCATCTCAGTGGATATCATGGAGACACTTGCATCACAAGTCCCTGAAGTAAAACCAAGAAGGAACAGCACAGGGTATTTCTCACAGACATTAAAATTTTAGGTTTAATAAATAGTAACAGTAGTATCTGTTGTGTCAGCACATCGGATGACTATCTTTAGATACAAGCCTACTGAAAACATGAGCACATTCCAAGGAAGGACTCATTCTGGGCAACCTGAATTACCTGGCAAGCATATATGTTAAGCTTATTGTTCATTTAGTAAGAGGATTTTAAAAGGATGTTGCCAAAATTCATTGAAGTAGTTTTTTTGTTGGCTCTTTAGTACTTGTCAAAAATTGTTCGTGTACTTATTTAGTTCACTCATACTTGTGGTTCTGAGTCTCATGCATGCCAAGCATGGTCCTTCCCACCAAGCTATCTTCCCAGTCCCTAGATAGTTATTTAAGTAGCCCCCGTGTGCCTGCCTATTTAGCCTTGGATGACAGAACTTTGATTTAGTAAATCCTAAGACCAAATAATTTTTATTTTCTAATTTGTGATTTTTCTGAGTCAGTCTTACATTAGTCTAAGACACATTGGTTTTTTGAATTCAGCATTTAGATATGCTCAAAATTCTCATTGGTTTCTCTTGCAAAGCTAATTGTCCCTAGTCCCTTTCCTGTTTGCTCTCTTGAAGTTCTGTACATCAGAGACAGAGGAAAGCCTGGATGGGAGAGCTGTGTACAGTCAGTCTGTCAAGCCAAAGACTGCAGCCCATGAAAGGTTCCAGATGTCACAGTAGCACAGCTAAGGAGTGATGGTCAGTGCCAAGTTCAAATCTCTAAGTGAATCACCTTGTTTATCCTCCCTGCCTTCAGTTCTCCCCAACCCCATGTGTCTGTTACACTGCCTTATTCAGTCTGGCAGAGCGATGTTGGTCAACTCTAACATTTAGGGGATCTTTGATACCCCATATTTGATCTGAAGTGTCTGGCCCATTCATAGCAGATTGCCTAACCATTGGTACATGTGTCCCTAATGATACTGGAAGTTGACAGCCCTAGTCAGTGTCATTTGGGACTCTAAGTGAAACGACTTTGTGTGTAGAAGAAACATTACTCATGTGAGAACCCTGGTGTAAGTGTCCTTTCCCCAGATTCCTGACTGTGGCATTAAGCCTGCTCAGGCAGGAGTGTGCCATCTTAGTACAGAGAGCTTGTGAGTTATTTTTATTCGGCCACAACAGCAGGTTTTTCTTATAGCATTATTTGAAAATTAATATTATTGAGAATTTTAAGTCCAAGGATTCTAGTTTTAATACAATTTGTGAAGATGGGGAACACATTTCTGTGAAGGAGGAGGAGGAAGAATCTGTCACCTTGAAACTGGACTGCTTTAGTTGACGGGCTAAGTGCAAAGGAAGCTGAGCCTTTGATACACAAGAGCCGTGTGTGAATGGGTGACGCCCGCCTTCTCCTGTCTAATCCAGTCACTTCCTATTCAACCTCAGACCTCAGTGGGAAAGCCGTTTCCCTCACGTGACCCATTTTCTACAGCAGTGTATCTGTCCTTCACAGGGATGGAGTATTGTAAGCCTCACAGTTTCACTGGGTGGGACAAGCATATTATCCTTGTTTGTTTGGCTGGCCTTTTCATTTTTCAGTTTGCTGTGGTGGTTTTCAGGAGAGACAACTGTTAAGTAGTTGAAATTGGTATAGACGCAGGAGGAGCATGGAAGCCCAGGGGTTTGAGACCAATCTGGGCAGACACTCTCTCATGCATCCCTGGCCTGGCCTTGAACTCACAGAGATCTGCCCATCTCTGCCCCCAAGTGCTGGGATTAAAGACATGCCCCACTCCTGGAAAAGAAAACAAGCCATCATTTGTTAGTAGTTAAACACCCCACTTTAAATAGTATAGATTTCAGTGGACATTTCATCAGAGAAGATCCACAGATGGCTGACATGCACTGAGATACTCAGTCTCACTAGACATTAGGGAAGTGAATTGAAATTAAATGAGGCTGCACTTGACACCTGTTAGAACGGCATCATCAAAAGGCAGAACGGGAGGGATGGAGATGGTCCAGATGACTATCCACTGGTAAGTGTATAAAGAAGTATGTTGTGTGCTTAGGAATGCTACTCAATAGTTAGAAATAATGAAACTGAGCATGGTGGCGCACTCCTTTAATCCCAGCACTCAGAAGGCAGAGGCAGATGGGTCTCTATGAGTTCTAGACCAGCCAAGGCTACATAGCAAGACTGTCTCACTCACATACTCATAAATTAATTAATTGAGCAGCAGCAGCAGCAGCAGCAGCAGTAATGTAACCCTAGAAGAAGGATGAGTCCTGAAAGAATATTGTCTGGGGTGTGGTGTCTCTCAGTGGTGAAGTACTTTCCCTGAGATTGAGTCCATCACCACACAACAAAGCAGCCAAAATATACATACCAAGTAAAGAAGCCAGAGTTCACATGGATAGTGGCTTCAGAAAGGACACGTCTGCAGAAACCTAAAATATATCAATGGCTGCCTGGAGTAAACATGAGAAGGGGCTGGCTGAAAGTGGGCATAAGGGATCTTTGGGAGATAATTGTGTTTTAAATCCTAAATGAATTATAATCCCTGTGACTTCACAACTCTGAAAATTTACTATAGGTCTTGAGAGAGAGAGAGAGAGAATCTTGTATCTCAGAGCTTTGGTACATACTAAAGTTGGTGATGCTTCTATTTTACTTCTGACATTGTAGGTTTTTAGGTTTGCATCAGCATTGCTGTTTGATGTTCTGTGTGATGTAGTCATGCTGATTGACAGTGGCTGTGTTAACTAACAGCAACAAACATCAGCACTGCTTACCTGCTGGGTTTCCAACCATCTGTCTTAACCAGTGTAAACTATTGAAAACTATACTTCTAGGAGTGCTGTAGTGCTTCCCTAGCCTGCAGAAGGCTTTCTTTTCTATCTTAGCACTGATGAAAAGAAAAGAAATTACATAGTTCTGTAGAGAAAACCCAGAACAAAGAGTGGCATGGCTTACTAAGGGCAGGCGGTCTTGGGGAAGCCAATTCTGTGCCTTTTGGCAAGGACAAATGTCAAAAGAAATAAATTTGTAAAGCATATTAGTGGACAAACATTCTTTAAATTCTTGCCAGTAACCAAAGAAAAGTAAGTTGGCGAAATGTAAATTCAAGCTTAAGGAAGATGAGCAAATAAATTCTCCCAGTGGCTGGTGATGGTGCAGTGGAAACAGCTGTGGACAGCAGGGTGGAGAACTATCACGCCTGCTTTATGGGCTGAAAACTGCTTTCCCCTCATGGGGTTTTCTTGTTGTTTAGCATATATTCTAAGGGTTTTTTTCCTTCATAAATTAGTCTGTGCATGTTTAAAATATACTAGTCAGTAAATTTTGATAAGTGTGTACTTGTATTCACAATCAGGATAGTAATTATGTCTGTTGAGGTGAAGTTTTGAATTATATGGGTGAAAGGAAGGCAAGATGTCTTAAAAGTCGGCCTCTCTGAAGTGACTGGAAGAGGGACTAGGGAGGCTCCTAGAGGAACAGACCTGATAGAATGTGTGATTGATACATAGTTTAAAAGAGTTTACTAGAATACCTGCAACTAATAGGGGCTGGGCAATGCAGCTGTGGCCATCTGTCGGCTGGAGAGTCTGAGGACCTTGCAGTTCCAGTTTCCAAGATGGGTGCTTCAGGCGGTGCATAAGATGTGAAAGCTTTGTTCCTGAGGCACCACCAGTCTTACATCAGAGAAGCTGGAGTCTGATGTCAGTGGGAGATGGCGGGGGAGTGGGGGGGGGGGCTAGTGCACAGAGCCCAGCAAGCAGGGAAAGCAGGCATGCAACACAGACTTCCCCTGGGACCCGTGGGGCCCCTGGGACCCGTGGGGCCCCTGGGACCTGTGGGCCAGGTGTCTTCACTCTGGAAGAGGGTCTCTCCCGTCAGATAATTCTTCTAGAAATGCCCTCACAGCCCCACCAAGGTGGCATGGCTCTTAGTTGATTCCAGGTCCAATCAGGTTGACATGATTAGTCATCACAGCAGTCTTGTGGATCTGCCTTATAAAGGAGCAGTACATAGCTGGAAAATGTAGCTGTCATTAAAACCATTCTTCTAGGAAAAGAATAATCTCAAAACTTACTTCATCTTTTTTAAGTAAAGTCTGTTTTCCTGTGTTTCTGAGATAGGATCTTGTATCGTTCCGGCTGGCCTGTAACTCACTATGTATGTAAATTCATACATACACCCTCAGCCAACCAAGTGCTAAATTACTGGCATGCACCACCATGCCCAACTAAATGTTCTTTTGAAAATAATAAAGCCATATGTGGTGGTTCACCCCTATATCCCTAAAAGTTGGAAGGCTGAGGCCAAAGGATTGCCAGGGTTCGAGGCCAGCTTGGGCTATAGAGGGAAGGAGGGAAGCGGGAAGAGGGCAGACGTGAGGGTATAGAAAAGCATGGTGATTGTGAGACTATGGGACTTTGTACACAGTAAACTTTCAGCAAAAATAGGAGCTAATATGGTGACTATCTCTTGTTTTGTTTTTTTCCAAGACAGGCTCTCACTATGTGCCCTGTCTGTCCTGACTATAGACCAGGCTGCCCTTGAACTCATAGAGATCCACCTGCCTCTGCCTTCCAAGTGTGGGATTAAAAGCGAGGGTGGAGGCTTTTATTTGACCCATAAGACATGTTAATAGATATCACATCCATTCTTTACCATTCCTTTGTAAAATAGAGTATACTGTCATGCAGAGAGAGAGAGAGAGAGAGAGAGAGAGAGAGAGAGAGAGAGAGAGAGAGAAAGGGTTGTTTTGGCTCAGGCATGATGTGGAAACACAAGCTGCTGGTCACATGGCATCCTCAGAGGGCAGAGTGCTGGTGCTCCGCTGGCTTCCTCCTTTCTTGAGTCCAGGACCCCAGCCCATGGGATAGCCCCTCTCCCCATACACACTCTTTCTTCTTCAGTTAAACTTCCCTGAAAACACCCTACAGGCATCCCAGGAGTTTGTCTCCCAGGAGACAGTTAAGGGTAAGGATTTTAAATACCATCTTCCAGCATGGTCCTTGAGTTAGGAAGAATAGTTAAGAAAACTTCACCTTATCCTTATTTCTCTTTCTCATCAATTGAGAGCCAGTTTCTGACAAGCACTGTCAGGTACTGTCTTGAGAGTGTTACTTCTGTGTTGTATTCCTAGATACGTCACTTGTGAGGTAACTGGCTTACTTTCTGGGTGTCTGTGCTATCTCAGCTGGAGGAGATGCTTAGTAACGCACTCTGTGTGGTGAGAATGTGCTTGCCGCACAACACACAGACACATCAGGTCTGTTTCTCACAGTCACACCTCTGCTCTGAAGTTACCTCCTCACTCGTGTGTGTTAAGTGACTCAAGTCTACAGAGGGGTATTAGTTTAACCCTGTCATGAACATGGCCATCGTAATTGATTAGTATAATTTGTAAGGTGGGGAGGAAGTTTCTTTACCCCGAAAACATCGACATATGCTGGAATACAAAATTATTCAAGAAACAGATGTGGGATGGAAATTGTAGTCTTGTTAAGACTATAACATTAGTTTCACTTCCTTCATTTCACAACAAAAACCCTGTCAGGGTTTGAGAAATACTTACAAATCTGCCTCTTGTGCACTTAATTTCTGTGATGTGGTGGTGGTGGGTACTTCAGCAGTAAATATGGTGCCTGAAAATGCATAGTTGCTCTTTGTGTGTGTGTGTGTGTGTGTGTGTGTGTATAGCTTATTTTCCTCCTTCATTTTACACACACACACACACACACCACAACAAGGTTTCTCTGTAGCTTTGGAGCCTGGCCTGGAACTAGCTCTGTAGACCAGGCTGACCTCGAACTTACAGAGATCTGCCTGCCCCTGCCTCCCCTAGTGCTGGGATCAAAGGCGTGCGCCACCACTGCCGGGCCTTCCTACATTTTAAGGTGCACGGAGAAGAGAAAAGGTAGAATGTTGTAACTTAGTGTTGACACTTTGCACCAATGTTCAGTAGCAAGTGTTTCAGTGTCTTTCTTGGGGTACCTTAACTTTCTCTTCTTTGCAACAATCATAGATTTCTATCTTTTTGCCTTACTTAGATTATTAATCTTGTAGGCAAGATTTTTTTGTTTTGCTTTGTTTGTTTAATTGAAACTTAGCTTATTGACTTGTGCCTGGCTGATTAAACACTGAGTGTTCATGCTTTGGAGCTCTGTGATGACTTACCCTGGGGAGTCTGCGGTTCCATGAGACCCGGATGATAGTGGAAGTACAGTGAGCAGCAACATCTCATTTCAGTTCCACTGGTCTCTTCTAGATCCCTAATCTCCAGGGTTACAATGTTTGGGATCATAAAAAAGCAACTCCCTATCATAGAATCAGAAAATAATTTTTTATGACTGCTTAAAAAAAAAATCAAGAAAACCTTTAAAAAAAAAAAAATGCTGGAGATGGAACCCCAGGATTTGTGAGTGCTGGGCAAATGCTCTATTGCTGAGCTCAGTGGGATGGGTTTAGGGTTCTGTGTTTTGTGTTAGGGTCTCAGTCTCAGTCCATAGCTCAGGCTTACCTCAAACCATCAATCTTCTGCCTGCTTGGGATGAGAAGTATTACGTTATCACACCTGACTGCCCCCCCCCAAAAAAAAGAATCTTGAGAGATGGCTCAGCAGTTAAAAGCATTGGCTGGCTGTCCTTGAAGAGTCCTGATTTCAGTTCCCAGAACCCACATGTGGCTCAAATCCGTTTGTAACTCCAGTTCCAAAGAATCCAACACTCTCTTCTGGCCCTCGAGTGTACCAGACACACAAATGATGCACGTACATACACAGTAGGCAAACACTCATAAGCATAAGGTAAAAAGAAGCCTTTTTAAAAAATAGATTTGTTCATTTTATGTGTGTGAATGTTTAGAATAGAATTGTTCATTTTATGTGTATGAGTGTGTTTAGCCTTCACGTATGTATGTGCACCTTGTTTGTGCCTGATGCCCTCAGAGTTTAGAAGATGGTGTCTGGTCTTCTAGAACTATAGTTAGGAATGGTTGTGAACCACCATGTAGGTGTTAGGAAGTGAACCTGGGTCCTCTGCAAAAGCAACAAATGCTCTTGACCACTGAGCCATCATCCCAGAGCCCAAGATTTATTTATGTATGCATTATTAGTTATTTTGCTTGCATTATTGTTTGTGTACCACATGCATGCCTGGAACTGCCATGTGGGTGCTAGGAATTGAACCCAGGTCCTCTGGAAGAGTAGCTAGTTCTCCCTTGGATAGGGTGTTGCTAAAGTAGTTCTCCCTTGGATAGGATCTAGCTCATAGTTAACACATGCAAGGTCTGAGTGTCCAGTTTGTAGCATCAAAAGACAGCCAAACGAGCAAACCAACCTTAAGTTTCTCCTTTTCAGAATTGCCTATCTCTTCATGTTTTTGTGTGAGCCATCTGAAAACTTGGAAAAAATGGACTGTCTAGCTTATTTTATGAAACAAAAGTGAAAAATGATAGTCAAAATAATTTAGTTTTATTATAAAACTTCGTGTGTTTTATAATTCTCTAGAGGAACAGAACTTATAAAATGAATCTCTCTTTCAGAGAAAGGGAATTTATTAGAATTGCTTATAGACTGTGATCCTGCTAATCTAACAGTGGCTGCCTACAAACTGATAGGTCCAAGAATCCAGTAGGTGTTCAGTCCATGAGGCCAGGTGTC
This sequence comes from Phodopus roborovskii, assembly GCF_943737965.1. Classification (NCBI taxonomy): domain Eukaryota; kingdom Metazoa; phylum Chordata; class Mammalia; order Rodentia; family Cricetidae; genus Phodopus; species Phodopus roborovskii. Next base: position 31,421,000 of record NW_026125052.1, read on the forward strand.
TCAGCTGGTCTTTAGTATATGCCAGAACCCTGAAGAAGTAAGCCAGTGAAGGGATAGACGTTAGCAAAGGCAATAGCAAACAAGCAAAGAGTGAAGCTTCCTTCTTCCTTGTCCCTCATACAGGCTGCCAGCAGATGGGACCCAGATTAAAGGTGGCTCTTCCCACCTCAGAGGTCTGAATTGGAAGTGGGTCTTCTGCCAGGCAGTGACAGCACACGCTTTTAGTCTCAGCACTCAGGAGGCAGAAGCAGGCAGACCCAGGGCCACACAGAGAAACCCTGTCTCAATAAACAAGCAAGCAAAAAAGTGGTCTTCCACTTCAAATGATTTAATTAAGGAAGAAAATCACACCCAGATATGCCATTTGTGTTTTAGTTAATTCTAGATGTAGCCAAGTAGACAACCAAGAATAGCCATCACAGTTAATCAGAAATGATGATTCCTCAGTATTAGCCATTAGTCTGTCTGTCTCTCACTCTCACTGTGCTCTGTGTAGAGTTTGGGCTGTGTGTGTGTGTGTGTGTGTGTGTCCTTGTGCCATGCCACCTGTGTAAAAGGCTAGTGATAAACAGTCAGATATCAGACATATGTGGTAAGTACTTTTACCCTGAGTACTCCAATATTAGATAGTCCTCCCCTCCCCTCCCCTCCCCTTACTCTTTTGGTTTTTCAAGACAGGGTTTCTCTGTGTAGCCTTGGTTGTCCTGGAACTCACTCTGTAGAACAGGCTAGCCTAAAACTCAGAGATCCACCTGCCTCTGCCTCCTGAGTGCTGGGATTAGAGGTGTGTGCCATCACCACCTGGCCTAGTATTTTTAAAAATCTGATATTTAAGAAAATTTGAGAACTGCAATGGCATACTAAAACGATAGGCTGGGGACATGACTTAGAGGTAAGGTAGAGACACTGGCCTAGCATGTGTGAGACCCCTGGGTTCCATCCACAACCCAGAAAGGGGGGGGGATATTAAGATGAAGAAAAGTTTGCCTTTGAACTACAAAGAACTCTACTGATATTCTGTAACAGGTCAAGTGAGGAAATCTGTAAGATTATCCCCATGGCTTGCTGGAGAGAATTGCCATAAAAGCCAGTTTCCTTTTGGACTTCTGCTTCTTCTGGGTTGGGCAGACCAACCTTCTAACAGACTGAAAAGGCCAGGCATGATTTTCCCTGTGTTTGAAGTGAAGGGGTTGGAAATTCTCCCCCACCCCTCTCTCTCTCTCTCTCTCTCTCTCTCTCTCTCTCTCTCTCTCTCTCTCTCTCTCTGTGTGTGTGTGTGTGTGTGTGTGTATACACTTAAGAGAAGTTAGTTTTAAGGATGCAATAAACTCTCGGTACCATGTGGCTCTTCAAAGGCATTTATCAACTGCACACTCTGACTGAAGAGCTGAATAGAAAGGCAGAATTGGGTTAAAGAGAGTTACAGCAAACACACAAACCTGGGACTTAGGAACTATGATTTGGGTGACAGAGAAGGGGGGACCCTACAAACAGCCCAGCTTTTGGATGGAAACCGTCTTGGGGAGAGGGGACTTTCCCATTCAGTCAGGGTAGGGCAAACCTGAAACTTCTGAATCCCCTGTAATTGCTTATGTGAATCACCCTAGCCTTAAATGCCTATCAGAGCAAACTTTCACCCTGTCTAGAGGAAGGAAACCGGTCCTGAAGCTTGCATAATCTGTAACTTTCTACTCCTAAAACCAGCAGTGACCCAAACCCAAGACAAGCATGAGGTTAAGGACAGGCGGGCAGCAAGGTGTCCCACTGCAGATCCCGTCGCCAAAGTTGTCAGGTGAGGACCTCAAAGGGGTGCTGATTAATAACATGGTTGATGAATTAGATGACAAGTAGAGAATTCAGCCAAAAACCGAAAACTATGAGGTTATTGCTAAAATTCTATGATTGAAAAGTACAGTCTCTCAAATTAGAAATTTTACAAGAGGACTTGAGTTAGTGAACAGAAAGAAGATAGACCAGAAGAAAATCTTCATGCCCCAGCCATGAGAAAGAAGGATGCTAAGTGAACATAAAAGAAAAAAACAGTAATACCCAAGAAGTAAATGTGACAGTTAAAAGTCTAAACTATTTAGAGTTGAAATCTTAGAATGGAGAACGAATAAATCAGGAGCAGTACTTAAAAAAAAAAAAAAAAAAAAAAAAAACAGTGACTGAGACCTGAGAGGTGGCTCAGTGGTTAGAGCACTGGCTGCCCTTCTAGAGGACCCAGGTTTGATTCCTGGCACCCACATGGTGCCTCACCATCTCTAACTCTAGGTCCAAGGGATCTGATGTCCTCTTCTGGCCTCCACAGGCACTGCTTGTATGTGGTGTGCAAGCACACTTTTAGGCTAATCACCATACACATAAAAATAAATCTTTTTTAACAATCACTAAAGTGTTTAAAAACTAATTCAAGCTGTCAGCCAAAAGTTTAAAGATTTAAGAGTCATCTGTGCAGAATGAGGGCTGGACAAAAGGAGGAAGATGGCTAAAACAAAATCCCAAAACCTTGACCCTGACATCAGCCCGGGGAGCAAGCCAGGCATGGTAGGACACACTTGTACTTACAGCTGTTCAGGAAGTAGAGTCCAAAGGATCTGTTGAGCCCAGGAGTTTGGGTCAACCTGGGTAACATGGGGAGATCCTGTCTCAGCCTTCAGCCAAATGAGGAAGACACATTGCCTTCAGAGGAGTGATAACATAGACTGAAGACCGCTTCGTACTCAAATAGAAATCAAGGTGGTACAACGCTGAGAAAATACTGCCAGCCTAGCAATCTGTATCGGCAAACATGCCTCTCAGAGGTGAAGGGAGAAGACAGGTGCTTCCAGACAGACTGAAAGAAAAGCCTGAGAGACTGCATCGGCAGATCCTTGCTGAAAGAGTCATAAAGACATTTCCTTGTGGAGAAGGACAGTTTTTCCCCAGTGGAAGCACAGGAAAACAGAGAGGCTAAATAAATAAGAAAGTCTGCAGTGCTGCTAACTGTGAGACAGCAAGAAACAGTGAAGGATGCAGCACTGAGCACCGGAAACCAAACAGCTGAGGAGTGCCATGGCCCCACAGCCTGTGCTGGGCAGTCTTCCCTATCCTGGGCTAGTGAGAGAATCGAACTCTGTTGTCCAAGGACAGGGATACGTTCCAGCCCTTCTTTGCAAACAGTGGACTGTTGGTATACAGTAAGCCCATACACAGCACATGCTGTCTTTATAAACCTGTGGTCTGTACATCCTTGTAAGAAGAGACATAAGACAGCTTGTTTCCCTCTGCTCTTCACCTGTGAGCACAGAAAGAGAAGGCAGGCATCTACAAACCAGAGGCCCTTGCCGTAGCCCAGTCTTGGTCACCTCTACCTCTAGAACGAGACATGTTATTTGAATCACCCATCTATGATGCCTAAGTCTCTATGTTAAGTCATCTGTTGTCCATGATGAATTAACTTTGTAGTATCTAGGATGGTAGAAGCTATGTACTATATTCATAGGAAATGAAAAGAAAGATGTCACTCAGTATATTTTCTGCAGGACATAATTATTTTTAATGGAACTTCAAGGTGAGAGAAGCAAAAAACCATAGCTACCAAGCTAATGTGGAAAGAGAGAGAGGGGAAGTAGAATAGTAACTGTTCAGAAGATGGAGGAGAAAGATATAGACTAGGTAGGTCAAGTTCAGAAAGAGTGACCTGATCAGTTTCCATGGCAACAGATCCCTCCTTCCCCAGAAGTCAACAGCATCGACGGAGGAAAAGACAGGCTCTCTGTGTCTGTGAGGCACAAACGCACAGTCCTGTTTCCAAGTGATAGCAGGTAAACCCTGAAAATAGTCCCACTCTTCACCTCTAATAACTCACCCAGAATGCCTTCTTGTTATCCCAGCAACACTTTGAATTGGGCTAGGATTTGAAATAAATATTTCTACTAGTAGTCACAGAACTGTCTTGTTGAGTTGGGAAATAAAGGCTATACCCGCTTAGAGCTCTTTGTGCCAGTGAACCAAAAGCAGAAGAAAGATAGCTCTCCCGCCTAGGATGCCTAGTCCTGGTGACTGAGGAGAAAGGGCAGAGACGCTGGGCCCGGAGGCCAGGGCTCCGTACGGGGGACTCCCTGGGATGGTGGTAGAACTGTTCGTGGTGCTGAAGAGTAATGACCCTGCTGCACCCTCTGTCTGGGTGAGAGCGCTGGCCAGCTGAGGCTCTGAAGGAGGACAAAGGGAGCATGGGATAGGCAATAGGACAGGAAGCCAGGCACCCTTCTCATGGCCTGGGAGCTAGGAGCACCTGTGCTTTGCTCTTCTGTCTCCATGTTTTATATTCATACATTTGGAAGTTAATTCAACAGTTGTGTCTTTAGAGAGGGACTAATTAGTGGGATTGTGATTGAACTGTAATGTGTAATTAAGTCAGCTCCTTATCTAGGGGAGAAGGTCAGAACATCATTGGGTACAAATGTTTTGATGTTTTTGTGAATTCAAGTGCATGTTCATTAAGGGTTTATAGAAGCCAGCAGCAAAGGGGAGAGACTGCCAATAGTCACCTGTCTCTAATATCCCAGTCTGCTAAATCCATATCATCTGCCCTGCTGGAGGGGGCGGAGGGAGGGTCAAGACAGGGTTTCTCTGTGTAGTCCTGGCTGTCCTGCATCTAGCTCTGTAGACCAGGCTGGCCTCAAACTAACAGAGATTCCCTTGCCTCTGCCTCTCTGGGATTAAAGGCATCCACCACCACTGCCTGGTTTGCCCTGCTTTTAATGTAGCCAGAATTATGAACATTTCACTTTAATTGGCTGGCTTCATGTTAGGCTTCAATAAAAGTCAGTGCAAGGACAGCAGAAGAGATAGAGGAGACGTCTTCCCTCCTTCTGTATGCTTGCTTCTGATGGGTTACTAGAAGAGTCGTCTAGAGGAGTTTGCCAAGCACTTACAGCTGTCCTCACAAAGCCTCTGCCTACTTATAAGACTCTACACAGACCTGTGCCCTGAGCTGGATTCCTTCATCACTCTGATTGTAGAGCAGCTGTGTGCCCTATGGGGCTACATCCTCTTCAGCCCTGCAGAGGGATGGATGCTCCTTTCAGTTCTTAGCCCCTTCCTGATTCATAGACACATGTTAAAAAGCACGCACGCGCGCGCGCGCACACACACACACACACACACACACACACACACGCGCGCGCGTGCCAAGACATTTGAGGTGATGCCTCCCACAACACAAAATAGAAATAAGAAAGTGAAAAGATAGTTGTTAACAGTTTGAAAACCCAGAAAAAGCAACTGAGGATTTATCTGTTTCATTTATTCATTTTATGTGATGTTATGTGTGCCTGAGTGTATATATTTGTGCCACCTGATGCATGTGTCCACTGACACCAGTAAAGAACACCGTAGCCTCTGGAACTGGAGTTCCAGGCAGATTTTAGCTGCCTTATGGGTGCTCAGAGCTGAACCTGAGTCCTCTGAAAGAGCAGCAAATGCCTCTAAGCACTGAGTCATCTCTCCAGCACCAGCTAGCTAGTTTTTAAATGAAAATGAACATACTAAAATCATGAAATAAACATGCGAACTTACTGTATATAGAAAGTGCATTTAAACAAAACCAAGTGGGTAACTGGTATGGAGATGGCCCTAGGTTTCATTATTAACACAAATAAAATGATAGTGTCACTGGAAGAGGAAAGAAATTGATGGAGAGGTGCTCATAAATATAGAAATTAAGCCAGGCAGTGGTGGCCCATGCCTTTAGTCCCAGCACTTGGGGGCTGGTGGGGGCCAGAGGCAGGCATATCTCCAAGAGTCTGAGACCAGCCTGGTCTACAGAGTGAGTTCCAGGACGGCCAGGACTGTTACACAGACAAACCCTGTCTTGGCGGAGGTGGGGGTCGTGTTGTAAAATAAATCCTACAGAGTTCAGTAAGTTTAGCTTTACAAAACAGTTCTGGGCCTGACTTTTTGAGATGAAGTTTTGCTTTGTCTAGGATTTGAGGTCCTGGGTGCTGGGAATATAAAAGCTTTCAATCATTCCTGGCTAAAGAAATTCTGATTTTAATTTTATTTATTTTGAGATTGGGTCTTATTATATAGCCCTAACTGGCCTGGAACTCTCTTTATAGACCAGTCTGGAGTTGAAATCACAGAGATCTGTCTGCTTCTGCCTCCTGAGGGCTAGGACTGAAGGGCCACTGCATTTGTTTCAATATGGTAATATTTTATTATCTAACAAATAAATAAAGCTTGCCTAAAGATCAGAGTGCAGAGCTAGCCACATTAGCTAGCCATCGAGGCCAGGCAGTGGTCACACACACCTTTAGCCCCAGCACTTAGGAGACAGAGGCAGATCTCTGTAAGATCAAGGCCACCCTGGGCTACACAAAATTGATCCAGTCTAAAATAGAAACAGAGCCAAGCAGTGGTGACTCCCACCTTTATTCCTACTACTTGGGAATCCCAGCACTCAGGAGGTGGAGATAGGAAGGGATATGGCTGGGCAGAGAGAGGACTATAAGGCAGGACAGGCTATCTGAGGATGCAGTCTGATTGTTCCTGTGGTCTGAGCATTGGTAGAGGTAAGCACTCTAGTGGCTGGCTGCTCTGCTTCTCTGATCCTTCAGCTTTCACCCCCTTAATAGCTGACTCCAAGTTTTTATTACTAAGACCAAAGAGAAGTTGTTCTACAGTTAGATTCTTAATCTTAGGGGGAAAAAAGTGTTATTGTCTGTGAAAGCTGGTGTGTGTGTGTGTGTGTGTGTGTGTGTGTGTGTGTGTGTGTGTGTACACACATGTGTAGAGGAGGTCAGAAGACAGCTGTTGGGAGGTGATGCTCTCCTTCATTGTACGTTCTGGGATTGAACTCAGGTCATCAGGTATAAGTGTCAAGAGCTTTTCCCTGCTAAGTCATCTCCTGATGGGAGATGTCGTTCTGTAAATATGTTTCTTGTATTGGTTAATGAATAAAGCACTGTTGGCCAATAGGAAAGCAAGATAGGTGGGACTAGGAGACAAGGAGGTTTCCGGGACAGGTAGGAGAGAATTCAACATGTAGGACCTAGAGAAAACTCCAGACCCTCTCTCTGGTAAGATAAGACCACATGGAATTACTTAGATTGATAGAAAAGGGTTAATATTTAAGACAGAGCTAGCCAATAAGAAATGCTAGTGACAAGCTAACAGCTTTATATGTAATACAGTGTCTCTGTGTGTTATTTAGGACTGGTGCTGCTGAGGGACCAGGCTGGTGGAAAAACCTGCTCGTAAAAAAAATGTCACCCATAACGTGGGTACTTAAGAACTTTCACTTAAAACTTGACAAAAGCTTTTTTAGAAAAGGGTGGGGGGGGGTTAAAAACAAAAGAACATACACAAGCAGTCATAAATAATATTTTTCTTTTTGAAACATATATTTCACTTGAAAGGATAAAATAATAAAGACTTTTTCAAAGGGGAATAGTGTCAGTAATTGCAATTTTATGAAATTGGGGTGTTAGTATAGGTCCCACAGAAGTGTGCAGGTGTTAGTGGAGGTTCATCTGTCACAGGTATTCAATAAAGGAAAACAGGAAGTCAGGGTCATTTAATCCTGGGCACTAAGTGATGGCCAGGGGTTCTCTTAGACAGAAAAGTAGAGCCTCTTCTCTCCTGATATTGGAATTAATTATAAAGAAGGTACTGTTTGTGTAAAAGAAAATAATTAAAGGAAACTGGAAAAATGGCAAAGTTTCTGCGCATGAAAATCTCAAAAACTTTTGTGATGCCAGGCAGTGGTAGTGCACACCTTTAATCCCAGCAGGGTGGATGTGGGGGCAGAGGCAGGCAGATCTCTGAGTTTGAGGCCAGCCTAGTCTTCATAATAAGTTCTAGACCAGCCAGCGTTACTTAGTGAGAGCCTGTTTCAAAAGTGCATGCATGCATGTGTGCTTTTGTGCATGCAAGAGGACTGGAGAGGCAGCTCAGTGGTTAAGAGCACCTGACTGCTCTTTCAGAGGACCTGGGTTTGATTCTCAGCACCCATATGACTGTTGACAGCCATCTTTAACTCTAGTTAAAGAGATGTGGCACTCTCTTCTGGCCTCTGTGGATACTCCACAGGTCCATTCATAAACATACACGCACACAAAATGCCCATACACATAAAAATAATAAATCAATAACATGAAACCATTTAAATTGTATTTTCAATTATGTGTGTAATTACAGGCATTTGTAAGCCACCTGAGGTAGTTGCTAGGAACTGAACCTTGATCTTCTGTGAGAACAAATCTTCTTAACCAATGAGCCCTCTCTGAAGCCCAGTGAGTTGTGTAAAGTAAGATGGCGCTCCACTTGTCGCTGTGACGTCACGCTGATAGAAGTGTGCAGCAGCTATGTACCCCTGCATCACTGAGCCCTGGGACATCTCCTCTGCACCTGTCTACCGGTCCCCGCACCTACTCCCCCTGGGGTTACTACTGAATTTTCATCTGCCGTCGCATTAGAGAGAAACACACATTTCCCTTCAGCCTTTGCTTTGTTTTGCTTCTCTGTCTGAGTATTTGTAGAACTCAAGATTCAGTAATTAGCATCTTAGCCCAGACTCTCTAGTGTACATTTCACACTAGAATCAACTCATTTTGTTGGGTACTGCATATTTAAATTTTATCTAATGGTAAGTGTGTGTGGAGATAAGTGACAGTGAGGTAGTAACATTTATTTTTGAGGGAAATTTTAATTGCATTTTATTTCATTTATTGTGTATGTATTCATGCGTACTGCAGCATGCATGTAGAAGTCAGAGGATGGCTTGGCTTGGGGAGTCAGTACTCGTCTCCGTCTTCCTCCAGGTTTCTGAATGTGGCCCCAGGCTTTGTAGGAGTCCACCTGTACCTGCTTAGCCACCTTGCTGGCCCAGGAAATTTTTCATACTTTTTTTCTAGGGGTTTCATGTAGGCCAGGCTGGCCCTGACCTCAGTATGTAGCAGAGGACAGTTTTTTATTTGAACTTTTTATTTTCCTGCCTCTGCCTTTGAAGTGCTGGGATTATAGGCATGTGTCACCATACCCAGTGTTAGGTAGTGCTAGGAATTAAACCCAGGACTTTATGCATTCTAGGCAAATGCTTTGCCGTCTGAGCTACAGCTACAGCCCACGTTTTTATACTGTACTGAGAGATGTAAAGTTGTATAGATGTAAGATGTTGAGATCTCATTTAGGACCCCATTGTTTGAATAGCTGTGCTGACTGGATCCTTGAGGACAGGAGTCAGGCCTTCAAGAGGCACAGCGGAGTCAGCCTCAGAAAGCCCAGAAGAAGATCAACTTTCCATGTTTGCAAAACTGTTTCTGCTGGGATTCTTTCTCGTGGAGACCTCAGTGTCCCTGTTTCTCGGCATCTGTGGCATTAGCATGAGTTACTTCACTGCTTAACGAGGATAGTGGCAGCAGAGGAATCATAAAGCCTGCTGAGTGAGCCTTAAGGAGCTGGCCACAGTGCTGTTGATGAGCAGGGTCTGGGGCCTTAGGTACTGTGTGGAGCCCCAGCCAGCTCTGTGCTGCGAAGGCTGTCGTTGTACCTGTGCGTGCGTGCGTGCGTGCGATGTGTGGCACCTTCTCCAGGAGGCCACTTTTGTGTTTACAGAAAAGATGTGCTTTGTCTGGATCTTTCTTTTTTTTTTTTTTTTAATTAAAATTTTAATTAAAAAAAAAAAAAGATGTATTTATTGTGTCTGTATGTATCCCTGCAGGCCAGAAGAGGGCACCAGACCTCATTATTGATGGTTGTGAGCCACCATGTGGTTTCTGGGAATTGAACTCAGGACCTCTGGAAGAGCAGCCTCTTAATGTCTGAGCCATCTCTCCAGCCCTGTCTGGATCTTTTTTTAAAGCTCCTCATTTACATCGGTGTCACTTAGGAAATTGCAGTCACAGTGACACTTTAAACTTCTTAATTTGGTGGCACTAGAGGAAGGGAACTGAGCAGCCCACCTGTGTTTGTTGCTACCTTGTGGCTGTGATGTGACCAGCTGATAATATGCTGATTTTTGTAAGAATAACAGATAACATTACATGATCCTTGCAGGGGCACACATTCCGGTATTAAAGTTGTCACTTCAAGGCAGTGACTTCCAGACAGGAATTTGAGGAGCAGAAACAGCAGTTGGTGGCAGGAAACACTCTTTACAAAGTGAGGGTCCTCTGATCTCATCTGTTTGGGCCAGTAAAGAGTATATGACTTTGTGTTTGCTGAACAAAATGACTAACGATCAAATTCCGTTATTTGTTGCAGGCTTCCTCTAGATCCATGGTTCTCAACCGTCCTAATGCTTTGCCCCTTTAACACAGTTCCTCATGTTGTGGTGACCCCAACATAAAATTATTTTCATTGCTCCTTCATAACTTTAATTTTACTACTGTTATAAATCATAATGTACGTATCTGATATGCAGGATATCCAATAGTGGCCCCTGTGAAAGGGTCGTTCTCCCCAGAGGGAGTTGCAACCCACAGGCTAAGAACACCTGCTCTAAATCTCTTCAGACTTTTTTCCTCCTCTGATCTGAATCTTATGTGGAATTGAAAATAAATAAATAAATTAATTAATTAATTAATCATCTTAACAGGTGATGTTCAAATATTTTCTAAGAGTCTTGACAGTTCACGTTTCAATGGAAATGATCAGTAAATGTTTTTAGTAATAATGGTTTTCTTTCCTATGGTTACAGTTAGCCACAGAAACCTTTTTAATTTGTTAAGTTTCATTATAGAAACTATTAGCCAGATATCTATCAGCTGTGCTGGACATATTACACCTTTGCTTATTTTGAAGGCAAGCCCTAAGCTTTAGGTGTTTCAGCTTTAGATCAGGGAACAGAGTAGAGGGCAATATCATCTCTTTTTATATTTGATTTTTCCTTTGCGGAGATTGTCATCAAGCTATTTCAGCCCAGGTCTCGTCTGCCTCCTGCCTCTCCCAAATTAGAATCCAGCTTGAGCACGAGTTAGCTTAATGACTCCTGAAGCTGGATGTTGGTGTTAACAACCCTTCTAGTTCACAGACTCAATCGCATGGGCTTTGACAGGCAGGTCTGCTGGAGACAGGTGACTGGCCGTCAGTTCCTGTACTGATGGCCTGCCACGGGATTGCTTCATCACTCCAGTGCTGGCCTGCGGCTCTGGCTGAGGCTCTGTCCTCTCTTTCACAGCCATGAAGGGTGAGCCTTTCCTAAACCCATGTGTAGCAGCCCAGTCTTAGAGCACAGACATGACATAAATTCAACAGGGCTGCTTCCACTCAGCCTGTTGTTGGTCTCAGATCCCAGTTTTATGTGGTAGTAGTTAATTCCGCTTATAGCTTTATACTCTGGCTTAATGTGTTCGTTATTTAAACACATCTGTGAATTTGTTTATTGGTGTGATAGTATTTTTAAACTCCCAGTTTATTGGCAGGCTTTGAAATAAGCTGCCATTTGAAGTTTCTCTGTCAGTTAAGAGAAAGCAAACAAACGTGCATTCATGTGAACAAGGAAGATAAGCTGCAGAGTCTGGAGTGTCCCAGGGCTGGAGAGGTGGGGAGATGAGCTGGCACCGTCAGTCCTCAGACCTGAGGCGCCTGCCGTGTGGACCCAGCTTGCCACAAAGCCTCAGTCCACTCTGAAAGCAGTTCCCGGGAGCCCCTGTGCAATGTGCTTGCAGGAGCCTGGTTTGGAGCACCCACTTGGGAGGAAAACTTGTCTCCTTCTCTCCAGCGCCCTCTGCCAGAGAAGCTGGACATCATGCCAGCTGGTGAAGGAAAAGTAGTCAAATGTCACAGGGCAGGCAAGGGGTAGAAATTGGCAGTAAATGAATAGCTGGCCAGTTCCCTGCCTCCAGACACTCCAGCCTCATGAGTATTTAGTGCATGTTGTCGGATTTCCTAGCAAGCACAGAGATCTTGTCTTTGTTAATAACCAACCACTGTAGTATGAACAGCAGGATGAGAGGTTACTGGCTATCAAAAATGAGTTGGGAGTTTCCTTTCTATAACTTTAAAGCATATTCAAAGTACATATATATTGACAATGGAGTGCTGTTAAATTTATACTGTGGTTTTAAAATTTGAGACTGGAGGCCAGGTGTGGTGGTATACACAGTTAATCCCAACACTAAGGAGGCAGAGACAGGTGGCTGTTTGTAAGTTTGAGGCCAACATAGTGAGTTCTAGGACATCCAAAGCTACATAATAGAGAGACCCTGCATCAGAATTAAACAAATAAATATAAAATGAGGGTACCTTGAACTTAATTGTGAAATAAATAACGTTCACAAAGGCCAGGTGTGGTGACAGGAGGGTCAGGAGTTCGAGGCCAGCCTGGGCTACAGGAGAGTCTATCCCCCAAAACAACAAAACAAAAAACAATACATGTCACCCAGCCTGGGTAGATGACCGTCAGTAGAGTGCCTGCCCTAAAAGAATAGGGCCTGAGTTCAGATTCCCAGCTCCTACATAAAAACAAGTGACATACATCCATAGTCCTGCAAGAGGAGAGACAGGTAGGTGTTTGGAGCTTGCTGGCGAGCCAGTGTAGGCAATCAGTGAGCTCCAGATTGAGTGAGAGACCCTATCTCAAAAAAAAAAAAAAAAAAAAAAAAAAAAAAGCCAAACAAACAAAAATCAAGGAGGTAGAAAATGACAGAGAAAACATTTTTGTCCTTCACACATGTATGAACAGAGTTGGGCATGCTAATATAGCAATGCCAAGGTAACTTTTTAGTTTACTGAATAGATTAATTTTAAGGCAAAATGTAGTTAATGATGCTGCATCCGGTCAGTACTTAGACTTTCTGGGCAAGCTTAGATTAAATATATGGACTGTTAATAACACTGTCTTTTTAGAGTTCTTAAGTTACATGTGGCAGAAAATAACAGTAATGTAGGGGAGAACAAAATGAACTTTGATCAGGTAGAGGTAGCTGCAGGAACTGCACAGATAAGGAACCAGCAGCTTCCCAGAGACCTCGAGCAACAGCCCCTGGTGGATGGGGTACCACTAGCAATGTAAATATGCTCCCAGCCAAGCGCTGTCTCCTCCCGTTTTAACCTCCTGGTGTAGCTGAAGCTCTTCCCAGCTTAGAGAGCAGGCTCTGCACTGGGCTCAGAAATGTGTTGTGACCATACTCCCGTACAGACCAAGTTCAGCTGTCGTTTGTTGGCGTCTACTCCTCAGTGTGGCCTACACAGCTTCCAGCCTGTACTTCTGGGTAGTCCTTGTGTCCGAACATCCCTGAGTCCATGTACTGTAACCCGGGTACTGTGCCACATACACAGTGTTTCCCTGAAGCTACTGCCCCCTGGATTGAAGTAGCTTTGTACAAGAAATGGAGGCATACAGTTACCAGTGCAGAAGGAATGGGCGTGATATGCAAGGTGAGCACCATATTTTACAGAGGAAAGCCGGCAAAAGTAAAAACTGTTGTTAGCAGGTTAAAAACAAAAAAAGGCCATGCAACCGAAGGTCACATAGAACATATAAGAACTCCTGTAGGAACAACTGGTGTCCAGGAGACAGGCCTCAGAGAGATGTGTGTCTAAGGTGGGTAGCTGGGGGCACTCGTCAGGCTGGACAAGGCAACCCAGCAAGAGGGCCAGGTCCCCAAGGCCAGCTCTGCTTCTGTTGCCAGGAGCCCCACAAATAGACACATGCTCCTTGGCTGTTGGTTCAAACCCTGTGAGCTCCCATGAGTCCGGCAAGCCATTACTGTGGGTTTTCTGACCACCCCCCCCCCCCGGGCTCCTATAGTTACTCCTCCCTCTCCTCAGCAGGACTATCCAAGCTTGGTCTAGTGGTTGGCCATGGGTCTCAGAGTCTGCCTCAGTCAGTCACTCACTGGGTGAAAGCTCTCTGATGACAACCAAGATAGCCTGTTCAGGCTGTGTGTCCACTGCTGCCAGGAGCCTTAGCTGGGCCGTCGCTGTGGACTCGTGGAAGTTTCCTCTGCCCCCCCTCTCCAGTCATCCCTCTCAGTACTCTGTCCACCCCTGACCTGACCCCTCACCTACACACGCCCACCCACCCCCGTTCAACCAAGCCTCCTGGGCCCTTCTTGTTGCCTAGCCTCCCTGGGTCTGTGGGTGTACGGTTAATAACCACTTATGAGTGAGCACATAAGCATATTTGTCTTTCTGGGTCTGGGTTACCTCATTCGGGATGTTTTTTTTGGCTTTTTTCTATTTCCATCCATTTGCCTTCATATTTCCTGATGTCGTTGTTTTTAGCAGCTGAGTGATGCTCCATGCATAGATACTCACAGAGATCCACCTGCCTCTGCCTCCCGAGTGCTGGGATTAAAGTTGTGTGCCGCCACCACCACCCAGCCTTTACCACATTTTCTTTATCCATTCTTCAGTTGAGGGTCATCTAGGTTGTTTCCAGGTTCTGGCTATTACAAATAGAGCCACTGTGAACATAGTTGAGCAAGTGCTCCATAGTAGTTAATCTTAACAACTGAATCTTGAGCTGAATCCCATCTTTAGCACCAAAGTAAAAGTCACAGTTGGGTCTAGACTGTAGTTGACTCCAGGCTCTGCTCAGCACTCTAGGCCTCCATCTGCTACTGGGGAAGGGGGGTGGGGTATGTGTGGCTCATTTGGCACTGGGGACTGGGTTTGAGATTTGGAGGGGTGTTGACTTGCAGAGGTCAGCCCCAGGCTATGATGCTAGTGGAACTTAGAGAGCGTCTTTCTCTGGCTGACTCCTCCCTGACATCACTCCATCCAACTAGCTCTCTGGAGCCTTCCACTGTCTCCCCCCTCCCCCCCCCCCAGAAAAGTGGGTTCTGTCCACTTTAGCCATCTGGGCCACCCCTCCCATAGCCCAGCTCTGAGGCAACCTACTCCCTGGTCAGAGGGAGAGAGATGAGAAGGTTAGCTCCATACAGTTAAGTTCCTAAATTTCAGCTTCTCTTTGTGAAGTCCATTTCACTTTGTGAAGTCCACTGTTTGCATTCTGTATGTGGTTATAGCTTGTATCGCTGTAAATCAGCAAGGAGGAGAGGCTCGTGCTCTCTTTTAGACCAACCTCAGAAGTCCCTCAGAAGTCACTCTCTGCAATTGCTTTTTTATGATGGCTAGCAAGTTTTTGAGCCTGGTGGCTTACAGCAGTACCTATTCAGTGTTTGACAGCTTCTGAGGGTTAGGGGCCTATAGGCAGGGCTGGGTTTCCCCTGAAGGCTCCTATGGGGAAAGGTCTGCCATAATTGAACAAAATTCAGTTCCTTGCAATACTAAGATTCACAGTAAGTTGTGTCTTCAGGGCCCCCAAATCAAGAAGGAGGCTTCCAAGCCAGTGTGTTAGAACCAAGTTTCTTGTCACATAGTGACTGAGGGAAGTGACAGGTGACAGGCCTTTACTGTATTCTGGTGGTTAGAAGCAAGTCACAGGTTGTCTTCCCACCCTCAAGAAGAAGGGAGTCTGTCAGCTTTGTTAGCTTTTGACCCTCAGGGGAGATCTTTCTCACCTTCCTTCCTGTCCTTCAGAGCCATTTAGTGTGTGGGTCCTCACCCTGCTTCATGCTGCCAGGTGACCCAAGAGGCCTAAGCACTGAGTCCTACTCTGTTCTAGTGACTGGACATTTCTGTGGAACCCAGTGCCAAGGCTCTGGTCCTCAGGACTGTGGATAGTCTATCAAGTATTGAATGATACTCAGGCCATACTGGGCCTGAGCAGTTAGATTTCCTTCTAGAGACCTTCGGCTGTCCGGACCCATTCTCTCACACAGTGCTCAGCAGCTAGCATGGGCTTCTGAGTACAGTAGGAAGCACATGAAATGAGAACCTTAAATATGTGTGATGACTGGACAAGATGTTATCGCCCACCTCCTCTTTTTAGTTTGTTTGATAACATTTGCCAGTCCCTCCTAACCTAAAACTGCAAGGAAATTCTTCCTGAATTAGCCAGTTTTGGGGTTTTTGGTTTTTTTTTTTTTAGACTGTTGGTTTTCGAGACAGGGTTCCTGGCTGTCCTGGAACTCCCTCTGTAGAACAGACTGGCCTCAAAGTCAGAGGTCCACCTGTATCCCCTCCACCCCCCCCAGAAGGCCTGCACCACCGTCACTGGCTGCCCAGATTTCTAAATGATGATATACCTCTCACCTTCACAGAGTGAGCTAGATAATGCTTTGATGAGTTGAGCTTGGAGTATAGCCAGGTTAACCCCAGGGTGTGGGCTCTTGTGTGTCTTGTAGATGAAACTCAGGATGATAAATGGTTTCCATTTCAGGTAGCTAACCCTTAGAGGCAAACACCAGCCTAGTCCTTTTATTGACTCCTACTTTATAAATACAGGGAATAATCAACTAACAAAAAGTCAAAAAATCTGGAGCAATTCCTGTCTGGATTGGTTTTGCATTGAATAGCTGAGTTCCCAGCCTGCTACATAATTTCTTTTGTCTTTTAAGACATTGTTTCTCTTGGGACATGTGGTTTCAGACAGCTGACATGCTACCCAAAGAGCCTTGTGAAGAAGCTCTTCCTTCCCTCCCTCTGGCTGCCTTCTCCACCCTCTGATCCCATGGCTGTTAGACTGTTTGAGCATTAAAGAAATGCATGTAGTGAAATCTCAGACTCTAACTCAGGCCAGAGCCATCCCCTGCCCTCACCACCCACCAAAATATGTCTCAAGGTGCTTCTTGCCCAGCCTGGCTCCAGCCATAGAGCAGCATCATGCTGCCTCCTCACCCAGTTCCCACTCCAGAAGCGGAAGCTGCACTGCCAGCATTAAGAGAAGCTGGGCAGGGGCAGGAGTTCTTTGTAGTAACTAACAGGAAGCTGAAAATAGAGGGAGCATGTATGAATGGAGGGGTGATTGAGTGCATTGTGAGAACATTCACACCACAGTAGATTAAGGAGCCATTAAAAAGAGTAGGTTTGATTGTCAGCTGTGGAGGGAGAATTCCTTCACCATAGGAATACAATAAGACAAGAAAGATGCAAAATGGAATGTGTAGCAGGGTCCCAGTTTTACAAAACAACAATTAAATAAAGTCCTTTGTGAAAACACAGGTGGATGGAGACTTGGTGGTTGGTGCAGGCTGTCTGGAGGTGGGGGAAAGAGGATGGAGAGTAAAAAGAGTGAGCTAAAGTATGTCAAGGAGATCAGAAACAAAGGTGCCTCCATCTCTAAAAACAGCTAGGCTTAGTGTGGGGAAACAAGAATCTGGACACATGGGCTGATGCTGTTTATTTGGGGAGAAATCACTCTCACCAGAAACAGATGACCACCGCGGGTTCCCGCCCCAAGGGTGTCCCCGATGCTCTCTGTCTCCGACCAGGAAGCTAGAAAATGAGCTGGGCCCCCCCAGACCTAATCCCCACAGGTCACAAGCACCCCCACTGGGCGTGGTCAGTGCAACAGGTGCAGGCAGGGTGGACATCTCATAACAGCTAGGTGTAGTGTCTCTAAGGAGGAAGAAGCAGGCTATTTGTGGTGTCAGTTTAAGGCTAGCCTAGTCTCCATAGCAAGTTCCCAGCTAGCCTGGCTTACATATGAGTTTCTATCTATAAAATAAAAATTAAAAATAAATAAATGAAATTCTAGGACTGTGAAGCTGGCTGTGTGTGTGTGTGTGTGTGTGTGTGTGTGTGTGTGTGTGTGTGTGTGTGTTGGGGGGGAGGGGTGGAGCCTGCCTGTAATTCCAGTACAGGAGGTAGCAACAGAAAATTAGTGGAGCTAGGGCAACCTGGATAGCTAGACTAGCCAAACCAGTGAGCTCCAGGTTCAGTACAGAAAATGGAGAAATTGAGGACAACCCCTTCATCAGCCTCAGCCTCTAGAAGCATGCATGCATGCATGAGCACACATGTACCTGTACACCTACACACAGAGATATGAGCGTACCCACACACAAACATTTTAAAACACTGACTTACTCTCTATTTAATCAGTACTTGCTAGCTTTTTTTACAAAACTGTCCCATAGGTCCAGAAACTTTCCAAATTCAAGTTTATAATATTATTAACCCCACAAGAGAGATAGTAACTTACTAATTGTTACTTGGTCATTATCAGAAAAGAATGTATGCTTATGAGAGATTTTGTCCTTTATAAGCTTTAGCTGAAATTATATGGAGGAGGAGGAATCTTTAAATGGTTCTAGGTTTTTCTTGGCACCATAGTGACAGGAGAGAGGCCTACCCACCAGGATACCAACAGCCCAGAAATCAGAGGAAGCCTTTTTGGGGGTGGGGTGGGGGACGTTTCAAGACAGGGTTTCTCTGTGACTTTGGAAGCTGTCCTGGAACTCGCTGTTGTAGACCAGACTGGCCTCCTCGAAAGAGGAAGCTATTTTAAAGCTCAGAGCACACAGTCTCCTTGGCTGTCCTGCAGCCCACACCTCAGGCCCCCCAGATGTGCCCTGTGCCACCCTGACTGCCAGGCAGAGAGCGGTGCTGTTGATGGTGAGTCCTTGAGTGTGTGGGGGGACCTGCAAAGCTATTGGCCGGAAGTGTGAGTTACATGAATCAGTCCCTCCCTCTTCAGTCTGTTGTCTCCCTGAACTAGTAGCATGTTTTTCATCGACGTGTCCTTCTTGTGATACTGGGTTAGTGAACATGCAAATTGGTCCTGAGATTTTAGTCTCTTAAGGAAGGCAAGTAATGACAGCAGCTTGGAAGTACATGGAAGAGTCAGGAAACAAATTTCAGTGAGGATCAAGAACAGACACAGTAGAAATAGGATAGGATGGGAAGTTAGAGCCAGGGTACAGGAGAGTCTGGGACAACTCCAGCAATGGGCAGTTCTGGATGGCTGGGGTCTTGTATCTAATGCTAAATCAAATGTGTGGTAACCAGGAGGAAAGAGTGTGATTGGCATTTGAGGCTGCTCTAGCAAACAGCCAGCACCTTGACTGGTCTTTCTAAGAGTCCACAATGAAGTAAATCTATTCATGTACACAAAGCTCCTCGGTTAGAAGGGAAATGTGATTTTGTAGGAAACAGACAGCTTTCCTATCTGCAGCTGGAAAAGAGCAGGTTTTACATCTGCAAAGCAATGACAAGGTGTTGTGGGAACAAAGCATTCAAGGAAGTAGACAGTTTAGATGATGATGATTGTGATTGTTGTTCTTAGTAGTAGTGGTGGTGGTGGTGGTGGTGTCGTCTGTGATCTGTGACAGGGTTTCTCTGTGTAGCTCTGGCTGTCCTGGAACTTGCTCTATATACCAAGCTGGCCTTGAACTCACAGAGATCCTCCTGCCTCTGCCTCCCAAGTGCTGGGACTACAGGTGTGTGCCACTACCACCCAGCTCTAAATTTTTAAGTATCCATAGATTTGGAGGACCTAGGAAAGCCAAAAATGCATACGTGTGCACACACACACATGCACTCAAAATGGTAGAAAATAACTTGGGGGGGGTTGAGACAGGGTTCCCTGTGTAACTAACTTGTTTTGTGTAGACAAGGCTGGCCTCAGACTCACAGTCTGTCTCCCAAGTGCTGGGATTAATGGTAAGGGCCACCACCTCCCGTATTAAAAAATACCTTCTGAAAAAAGGAAAATTACACATGGTCAATCCAAGACTGACCAAGAGGTTTGGTGTGCTCTTTTAAAAACTGGAGGATGGTCATTGTGGTGTGTGCTTGTATTCCCCAGCATGTAGGAGGCTGAGGGAGAGTAATGGAAAGATTGATTTCTGCTTGAGTTATACAATGAGATCCATCCTCAAAAAGATGAAGAAGAGAAGCAAAGGAAGATACTTTGACTAAGCCAGCACAGAGCATGGTAGCTCGTGCCTGTAATTCCAGCACCTGGGATGCTGAGACAGGAAGACTGCAAGTTCCAGGCCGGCCGAAGCTGTGAACAAGACCGTACTTACCTCAGTAGCCAAGGTCTTGCTTAGCTTGCCAGGACCTGGATTTTGTTCGTTTTGGGTTTTGTTTTGTTTTGTTTGGGACAGGTTCTCATAATGTAGTTCTGGTTGTCTGGAACTCACTGTGCAGACCAGGCTGTCTTTGAACTCACATAAATCCTCCTGCCTCTGCCTCTGCCCCTGCCAGGATTAAACTACTACTCCTAGTTTAGGACCTAGATTCTTATCTGCAGCACCAGACACATACACACAACACACACAAGAAACAAAGCACTGACAACAAATTTACCTGGCTTAAAAACATCCGGCTACCAAATGCTAAGCATGAATAGTGAGCACAAAGACCACTGAAGATGCATATTCATGAAGTTTCACAACTCTAGAGTAAGAGACTCATATGTATCTGCAGGAAAAAAAAAAAAAAAAAAAGCATGTGGCCCAAAAGGGATTTTATGTCCAGTGGCTGTGCTGAGATGCGGCAGCATGGTGCCTTCAAATCAGTTCTTAACCTGACATGTTGAACCCATCGGGCCACCAGTCTCACAGACATGAAGCATGCACAGTTTCTAGAGATTCACCTCTACATATCCTTTCCTTCTTCTTTTTTGACCCCTTTATTTTTGTGTGTATAGGTGTTTTGCCTGTATGTATGTCCATGCCCCATGTGCATACAGTAAACACAGAGGCCAGAAGAAGGTGTCAGAGTCTCTGCGATTGGAGCGATAGGCAGTTATGAGTTAGTGCGGGAATCAAACCTGGGTCGTTGCAAGAACAGTCAGTGCTCTTAACTGCTGGGCCATCTCTCCAGTCTCCTTTCTCCCCCTCCTGAGACAGGATGGGCCCCACTGTGTAGCTCTGGCTGTCCTGAAACTCTCTATAGATCAGGTTGGCCTGGAACTCACAGAGAACCGCCTGCCTCTGTCTCCCGAGTGCTGGGATTCAAGGGCGCACACCATGCTGGCTTACATGCACCTCTTCTTAAAGGACACTTTTATTTTCCAGCAAGATGAGGGAGCAGTTACACAAGGGCGAATCAGGAATGCCTGAGTTAAAACATTGAACTGAACAGCACTGGATAGGTAAGGATGCCAGTGGTTCCCTGTGCGCGGTCTGTGTCCTCTTCCTACCTTGTCAGTTTGAATTAGATCAAAATGAGTGATTCACGGGCTCAAGATAGAGCTTAGCAGCTAAGAGGACTTATTCTTGGAGAGGACCTGGGTTCATTTCCCAGCACCACATGGTGGCTCACATATATCTGTAACTCCAGTTCCAGAGGATCAGATGCACCTCTTCTGACCTTAGCTCATGCATACACACGGTGCAAATACATACATGTAAGCAAAACACTCACATAGAATAAATACAAAGTTAAATGCGAAAAGTTAACTAGTATGATACTGGAAACAAGCATGAATGCCAGTAGCCTAAAAGAGCGTCTCAACATTGCTGAAACCATAGGATTAGAATCACAGCTGAGTAAGTGAGTTAGTATGGTCAGACCCACAAAGAAGGGAAGTAGAGGCTGGGGGGGGGTGCACAGGGTTTCTGTTTTGAAAGGGGAAGCATGCTAATTACATGACATTGAGGAGAATAACACTACTAGGCTATGACACTTATTTGGAAAGCAAATTAACATGCAAGTCTTTTACGCTAATGTTATGCATTAGGCTTGGAGTTATTTTAAAGTGTCGCACGTGAGCCCTGCATCTGTATCACTCTTATGCTACTCCTCCTTCTAACTTCTCCCATACTCCCTCTCTCCCAAACTTACAGCCTCATCCTTAGTTATTATTGTCACGTACATGTTCATATATGTGTGTGGATTCTTAGATAAATACATACATGTATATGCAATCTACTGAGTCCTTTTAGCGTTGCTTGTTTGAACTTACGTTGGGATTGGACAACCTACGTGGGAGCTTGTCCCTGAAGAAAACTGACTCTCCCTCTCTTAGCAGCTCCTCATCTAGGGTAGGACCTGTCCGTGTTGGCATTTCAGCTGGTGTGTTGGTCTTGTTCAGGTTATCATGTTGTTGAGAGTTCACGGGTGCGTTTCCCTGTCATGTCTAAGCAATGCTATCTACACGCGGGTGCCGTGGTCTCCTTCCTTTCCCAGCCTTGCTGCCCCCTTCCATGATGTTTCCAGAGCTTTGGGGGGGCATGGCATTGCAGGCATATCCGTTGGAACTGGGCACCGCACAGTCAGTTGCTCTTTGTATTTTGGCCAGTTGTGTATCATTGTACTAATCTGCATCTTTCACAAAAACAAGATTCTGTGATAAGAGTGAGAGCTGTGCTAGCCAGGCTTGATGGATTGCACAGACAGACCTAAGGTGTATGTATGTTAAAATGCTTAAAAGGGAGAACTGCACCATACACTTCTGCAGAAGTTTTAACTTTTTTAAACTGATGTACCTGTCATGTCAGTTCTAGTAAGGACTGCTCCCAGCTGAATGGAGTTAGATAGAAAGCTCTAGAAATATCAGCACTTGAGAGACAAATGTACCTAAATTACCATTTGAAGGTCATTGTTAGCTACAGAGACAGTTAGTTCAATGCCAGCCTGGATTCACGAGGCCCTATTTTTTTGTCTGTCTGTTTTAAAAGGCAGGGTTTTAAATTCTAGGTGAGAGGAGATGTGTAAAATACAAACAAATATAAGAAGAATAAAAGAGCAGCAATTAAAAACTGCAAACAGAGGCTAGAGGCATGACTGATCAGTTAGGATCATCAGCTGCTCTTCCAGAGGACCCAGGGTTAACTCCCAGCACCCACATGTCATGACAGCTCACCACTGTCTGTAACTCCAGCTCCAGGGGATCTGACACCTCCACACAGACGTACATGCAGGCAAAACACCAGTGCACATAAAATGAAAACAATAAATCATTTAAAAAAACCCAAAACCATTTAAAAAAAAAAAAACCCTTTCGAGACAGCAGCTGAGCATGGTGGAACACACCCTTAATCCCAGGAGTTGGGAGGCAGAAGCAGATGGATCTCCATGAGTTCAGGCTGCTCTGAACTACAGAGTTTGTTCAAGCCAGCCAGGGGGACAACACAGTGAGAGAGACCCTGCCTCAGGAGGGGAGAAAAGGGTCCACAAGAAGTACAACAGTGACCTCCGTGTGTTACATGGGCACATTCACGTGTTTGATGAAACAGCAGAGCCAGGCCATAGGGTAAAAGGTCCAACCCTGCTTCTGGGTTTGAAAACTCACCAAAATTTACAGGTCCGTGAGCCTGAAATCCCAGCAGTCCCCGCTCTGGAAATTTCCACCGTGGAAAACGAGAAACACACGCACGCGCATGCGCACACACACACGCACGCGCACACACACACACACAGAGCAGTTTCCTTCTGCTTCTCTCCTGAGCAGCGCCCTCTTGCATGACTTGTGGTACTCCTTGGCTCCTGATGGTCAGGATGCCTTTTCTTTATCCTCCAGAGGTGGGGAAGCCTTCCCCCTCAGAGTTGTAGCATGCACATAGGCCCCATCCACCATTACCAAAACCACAGGAAAACGAGCCCCATATTCACTGGAATGCATCATTAAGTAACAAAGAAGAGAGGGAATGTTAAGTACATCTCATTTAGTATTTTTAAAAAAGAAGTACATGGGCTGGAGAGACGATGGCGCTCAACCATTAAAGGCTAGGCTCACAACCAAAAATAAAAAGAGACACATGAAGATTTTTTTGGTTTGGTTCAGTGTTTTTTGTTTGTTTTTAGGCTGGGCTCAATTTCAGGATACCCTTGCTTCCTGGGATTTGCAGGTGAACCCATGCTCTGCCACGGCACCATGCCCCCCTCCCCTGTCCCACAAAGAGCTCTCCTGGTACCAGGTAACTTCGAGTACACATTGATTGCGTCTAAGATGACTGCAGCTTACACGCAAGGAACAGTCTTTACTTTCACCTTTGTAGGATGTATGTTTGCCATGGGCATGTACTACATTACAAAATAAAAATGTCAGTAGGTGTTGACTTTTTATGACTAAAAAAAATAGCAGCTGTACAGTAGGAGTAAGAGATGAAGGTACTTTGCCATGTACATATGAGCAGTCAAACAAAGGCCTTAATGGCTTTAATTTGCAGAAGTCACTTTACTCCTCCTTCTGTGGAATACCTCTGTAACACAGAGCCCCTGCCTACCCTTTGTTACCTTTCCTCTCTGAAGATAAATTTAAGGGTCTCAGTGTGCTGTAGATTAAGACAGCCTGACTGTAAGAGCAGACAGGCACAGTTGACATGGTTTTAATTTTCTTCCTAGATGTGTAACTGAAGCTGTGTGGTTGGAGCACACCTGGTCACACTCAGGCCACTTCTACCTAGAATGCTGTGCACACAAACGGCTCAATGTGTACACACCTTCACCATGAAAACATTCCTGGGGAGTTTCTCTAGGTTCATGAATAGTCATTTTCCAAAGCTGATAATGTGCAGAGATTCTTAGTCCTCTGGGAGCTTTACATATGCTGATGGCAGAGTTCTGTCCACAAAGATCCCGGCCACATGTCCTGCACCGCCGTGGGTTTGTCGTTTTTAAGCTTCCCAAGTTAACTCTGACTGGAAACCAAAGACTGAGGAATCATTGCTTTGATGAAAGAATATTCACAGATAACCCCACCATATCAATTTAAGTTGGTTTTATTATGATAGTATTTTGTCATGAGCAATCTGCCTCTAGGTTGAAATTCCGTTCATATGTAGTTGCATATAAATAATGCATTGGTAAGTTCGAAAATGCAAAGTTATTAAATATAAAGCAACATCTATGCATGGGTAGACAGTGCTTAGCCGAGGCTTTGGGGCACATTATTTGCCCTATATATCTGTTAAGTATGCCTGCCCACCTGTATTAGTCCAGTAGAAACCTTACAGGGTTACCCCAGCACTCAGGAGGCAGGCAGAAGGGGGGGGGGGTGTCTCTGAGTATGTATAGTGAATTAATTTCAGGGTCGAATGGTGAGCCCCCTTCTCAAACAACAACAAAGAATTAACTATAGAAAGCGGTGTGGCCCCCTAAACTGAAGAGCTGCCTTAGCAGGGAGTCCTCACATGCTGGCACATGCGCTGAGCAGTGGACAGGTTCACTGAGCTGATCAGCAGGAAGCCCTTCTTAGACCTAAGCCTGTCACAACCAGCTGCCCTCAGCCAGGTGCTTGCTCATGTGTTGGAAAGTAGCCTTGGGTGTGTTGATGGCCAGGTGTGTGGATTGGGGATCTGTGCAGCAGGCTTGGAGCCCAGTGTTTCTTTGAGAGTGCCACTGATTTGGAGACCCGTGGGAGACAGATGGCTAGGTGGCTAGTAGCAGGAGGCCTGGAATAAGATCAGTGTTGGGAGTGACACTGGGTGGGATGCTGGACCGCCAGAGCTGCTAGGTTGCCAATGCTATGCCTGGGTCTGTAGCCATCATCAGGGGCTTCATACCCACACGCTGACCCTATAGTACACCGCATCAGGGGTCAGGAGAGCCCTTCATCCTATAGTTCCCCCTAATGAGAAGGCCCCTCATGTCTCTGACTGAATGAAGTAAGACCAGAGCCTGTGGTTGTTGGAGAACATGGAGCTGTCAGGCAATAGTTAGTGACCTCTTGGGCTAGCTAGACTCATGAGCTCAGCAGCCCAGTGGCTAAGCTGCTGTGACCTTTTAAAGCAGAGTACCCCCATGCTGTGTGTCTTGTAGTAGCTCTTCAGCTGAACAGGGCTCTGTGTAAAAAATAATCCTTTTGTCAGACAAACATGAAATTAAGTTTACACGGGATTCACCTCCAAAAGCCTGGTTTGTGGGGCGGGATAGAAACCACAAATGGGCACAGTGATGATAGTCTGGAAACAACACTAGTCTGGTGGGTTGTACCTCATACAATGCGCAGCACTGGCGTGGTTCTCCACAGGTGTGGAGCAAACAAATGAGACAGCCGAGACACTGTAGCCCTGGGTGAACCTCCATTTCTGACATCCTCTCGGCAGCTCCTTCCTATGAATGTCTCGCTCAAGACCTCTCATGGACAAGCAAGCAAGCACATGTCTACATTCAGCCCTTCCCACACCGCTTGGTTGGTCTTGAACTTACCCTGTGGGCCAGTCATGGTCCTCCTGCCTCACCTTCCCAAATAGCCAGGGTTGTAGTCCTGTTCCACCCGGTCCAGTTGCTCTTGCATTTTTTAATCGGATTTAAATTAGTCATCGTGCTAATACACTTTTTCAATATTTAATAGGGTAAAAGAACAGGAAACACAAGAAGAGGAGCGTTTGATGGAAGAAAAGAAAAAGAAAAAGCAGGAAGACAAGAAAAAGAAGGAAGGTGCTCAGAAAAAGGTTTGCTAGAATTCCTTCCTCCACGCCCTTGCAGACATGTGTGCCACATCTGTGTTACCATAGCTAGCTGTCTCATGACCGTGTGTGATTCTGTGTGAAATCATAACGCCAAGTCTGTGATTAGTAAATAATGCACATTAGCTAGAGAAGTGAGTTTAGGGTGCATCTGCAAAATGTCTTTTCTAAAGGGCCAGACATGCCAGAGTCTTGTTTCCAGGGGCTGTGTAGTTGATGTGTCAAGAATGTCCATGCCTTCTTCTGAGAGTGGACTGTGTCCAGCCCAGAGCAGCCCCATCGAAACATCAGGAAGGGGCATGACACTGGCAGCATTAGAAAAGCAAGAGATATTATTTGCAGCCTTGGCAAATGTTCATTATAAATCTTACTTATAAGCAGTTGTGTAAACTAGTCTAAAGAGATGACTCAATAGTTCAGCACCTTTGCTGCTTTTCCAGAGGACCCAAGTTCAGTCCTAGCACCCACATTGCAACTCCAGCTCCAGGGGAGTCAGCCCCCTCTTCTGGACCTTTGGGCGCACAGCGTGCGCGCGCGCACGCGCACACACACACACACACACACGCACGCACACACACACACACCCCTGCTTTTAGAATTCTTTAAACCTTATAGTCATATTTCTGTTTCATTGCATGTAAACCAAATTATACAACCCATCTCATCTTTGCTTTCACCTAAGAAATGTGCCTTGTGGTTTGAAGTATCCCTTCTAGAATGTGGCAGATAGGGAGCGCCATAAAAACTCTTTTTGCCTGTAACTTAACACTGTCATGTAATCACAGCATGTAGACAAGTATTGATTTTTCTCAGTAGTAAATTATCTGAATGAAAGATGGATGTGCTTTTAAAATTTTAAGAATTAAAAGTCTTAGTCCAAACACTTGGGAGACAAAGGCAGGCGGATCTCTCTAAGTTTGAGGCAAGCCTTGTGTACAGAATGAGTTCCAGTATAGTTAAGGCTCCATGTCTTAAAGAAACTAAAAGAACAAAACCTAAAACAATCAAAAGTCTGCTTATGAACTTTCATCAATTGTGTACATTCCACACAATCCTTTCTAAAGCATTTTTGATTTTTTTTTCCAGGCTGCTGATCAAAAAACCAAAGGTAAGTTGTTTATTTGTTTTTAATATACATTTTAGGAGGGGCATACTTTTTATAGCAGTACCAAACTTTGCAGTGAGGTGACTTTTGTAAAATTTACTTTATGGATATTTTCACCTGCGTGTGTGTCTGTGCACAGAGTGTGTGCAGTGCACACAGCCCACCCAGAAGAGGGCCGTGGAGCCTCTAGAGCTGGAATTAAGATGGTTGTGAGCCACCAGGTGGATGTTGGGAATTGAAGCCAGGTCCTCTGCAAGAGTGTCAGGCGCTGTTAAACACTAAGCCCCAGAAGGTGACCTTAAAACAAAGCATCTAAGTCTGTCTTTGATTCTACCTTTATTATGCATTATGAAGCTCTTCATTTATGACTGGTTTTATATACTACATTTCATTGTCATTAGGTTAATATGAAACTGCCTAAAAAAATGTTATCTGTGTTTTAAACAACACTTTAAATTTCCTTTTAGTTTAATTCCCACCAAATAAAGATTGAACTCAGGAAGGTGATTCATTTGGGATGAGACCCAGAGAAGCCTACATTTCTTAAGGCTTGGGATTTCTTGCTGTCAGATGTCCCCTTGCAGACATGGTCTATTTCTTTCTTAGTGATGTGTGAGAGGCTCTTTCCATAGCTTGCTTGCCAGTCTGTCTGTAACAGGGTTGCTGGAAACACGCTCAGATCACACTGGGTGTACTGGAGATTCAGAGTGAGCTCCGGCTCTCAACTTCACACTCAACAGTAGGGATGCGCGTGGGTCACAGAGACCAACTCTGTTCCCTCCGTGACAGGATACTTCTTGAAGCTTCAGGTATTGCGTTTTTAAAATGAGAAATGTGTTGGTTTTTTTTTTTTTTTTTTTTTTTTTTTTTTTTTTTCGCCTTATACCGTTGAGTGTCACTGATGTTCAGGAAAGGGTTGCTGTACTTCACCGTTGCCTTGGACACGGCCGAACCTGCAGATGCTGGCGTTACAAGGGCTTAACAAGAGTCCTCAGTTGCAGTCTACACGAATACTTTATTTGTGGCTGGCATCTGGCAGTTGTCAGGTTAAAATTATGTGATATCACACTTGAACTTTGTAATTGAACAGGACTTATGAGTTGTTGGTTTTGTTATAGTAGAGGCGTAACCCGGGGCTGTCAGTCCTTACACCTTGATACTAGAATCATGTCTAGAGATGAGTCAGCTCGTATTTACATGGCTGTTAGAAGCAGCAGGGTACAAGGGCCTGTCTGCTCTGTCAGAATCTTTTCAAAGGGTCCAAAAGGACTGGCTGTGGCTGTATTTGAGTTTATGATTTCAAATAAACAAAAACAGCAGAACCCTTTCTACATCATTCTTCCGCCCACCCCCTGTTAAATGAGCCGTTTTCACAATCTGTTTCCATTGTAATTTATTGTTTACTTCCCAACAGTGACTGCTCACCCTGCATGGGTGGGATTCCTGCTCTGGTTACTGTGCTGTCAAGCACCTGACTGCTTCTGTGTTCTCTCTCCTGAGTGGCTGGTTCTGTGGGAACACTCTGTCAGTGACTACAACTGTTCTTTGGTGGATTTGTCCTAACAACAGACGTTAATGTCCTTATAAACAGAACAAGCTAAAGTACTTGTACATAATTTTTTTAATTAATTATTTCTATTTTATATGTATGAGTATATTGCCTGCATGTTTGTATGTGTACCATATTGTTTGCCCGGCACTCATGGAACCAGAAGAGGGTGCTAAATCCCTTGGAATTGGAGAGCGGTTAGGAGCTGCCACATGGGTGCTGGGAACTGACCCTGGTCCTGTGCAGGAGCAGCCAGTGCTCTTACTCACCGAGTCACCCCTCCAGCCCAGATTGTTTACACTTTCCTCAGTGTAAACAGATCCCGTCAGAGTCAGCTGCTGTGAGGTGGCACTTTTGCCTAGGCACTGGTGTTAGATGGGACATGGCCTGGTTTAGTGATAACATTTGTGCACACATAAGACAGGTTTGCTTTTATTACCTGCCAGTGCTCTGTTTCCCCTCTCAGGCCTAGCAGTGCATAGGGGATGCGTCTCCATGTTCTGTCCTTCCTGCCCAGAGCCCTCAGCTACTGCCTGTGTGCTAGGCCAGTTCAGGGTCCTGGCTTAGTGACTCTCTTTGTTGCTGCTATTGTCACCAGGCTGGTAATCCAAAGCTACAGAGTTCATTACAAAGCAAAGTCTGGGATCACAGCAGACCCTTGTGCCTGTACACACACACGTGTGTGTGTGTGTGTGTGTGTGTGTGTGTGTGTGTGTGTGTGTGCATGGCTGGAAAAGAGAATGTGCCATCCCCCGGGGCAGGACTCACTGACAGTTGTGAGCTGCCATGTGGTGACAGGAATCGAACTTTGGTCCTCTTTAACCACCAAGCCATCTCTCCAGCACCTGGCTATTCTTTTCAAGTCCTGGCTTTTGATTTCTTTGTAGGAGTCTTATTCTTGTTTTAAAGAGCAGGGCAAGTAGATAAGTTGTAGAAGAAGCAGCGTTTCTCTGGCATCCTGCCCTTAACTTGTACCAGAGGAACCCTGTTTTCTCTGTAGACAGCAGATACTGCTGCTCCTCTCTGGAGCTCTGCTTGGCCTCTGTCCTTAAGTCAGCTCTACATTAGTGCCTTCCTGAGTGCAAGGGTTAGCCTTGGCTACAGGACAGAGACCTTGCCTAAAGGGTGAGGGGAGATCCCAATAGCTCAGTTGGTGAAGTGCTTGTTAAACCAACACCATATAAAAAACTGGGTGAGGTGGCATTTGCCTGCACGCCATCTCTGGGGAGTTAAGATAGGAAAATCCCTGGGACTCTCTGGGCTCCTTCTGCCAGTTGATGAGCTCCAAGTTCATTGAGAGACCCTGTCTCAAAAACTAGATAAAGAATGATAGAAGATGACACCTGATGTCAGTTTCTGGCTTCTCTGCATTCACATGCACACCCAAGCATGTGTGTGCAAACACGCGCACGCGCGCGCGCACACACACACACACACACACACACACACACACACACACAGTGAACAAAAAATCCTAAGAGAAACTTCTACATCCTAAGCGATTTCCCAGTTAATGCTTATTAGCCATCCTTTACATCTCATTATGTATTCATATAAACACAGAGAATTCAGTGCTTTCCACAGTTCATACTCCTCTTATGCCCAAACACAAAGCCATTTAAAAACCATCCTGCCAGCCAGGCAGTGGTGGCGCATGCCTTTAATCCCAGCACTCTGAAGGCAGATGAATCTCTGTGAGTTTCAGGCCAGCCTGGTCTACAGGGTGAGTTCCAGGACACAGAGAAACCTTGTCTGAACAGAAAAGGAAAAGAGAGCTTCCTGGCAGCCTGTTGAAAGAATCACTCTGCTAAGTTCTCCTGCACATTATCTGTGCATTAGTGACTAAAGAAGAGCAGCTAAACACCCAAGCCTCCTGACTCAGTGAGGTGGGACCCTCAGTGATCCTGACACTGGGGAAATGGGCCTGCCTTGTTCTGTAACTGGTGTCCAAATAGCAATCTCTTTATTTTAGGTCCTGCCTTAATTTAGGTATAGACAACGGAAGCTTTATATGTGAACTTTGTGAGCCTGTTGTTTTCTGGGGCTTTGTCATTGATTTAGGAGGTAGAGGGCAGAATTAACCACAGTAACATGGTACTGTTCATAAATGATTGATTTAGCTTGATTTTTTTTTTTTAATGTTCATGAAATAAATAAGTTTTCCTATAAAATGTTAGAAGTTAGTTACAGCATCTATGAAAGCAAGTGTTTGGTCATGAGGAGATGACAGGGCTCCTGAGTTAAGATCTTAGTGGTGTAGGTGTGGGGCTGACGTGTGTTCACTTTGTACTGCTGGTTCCCAGAGAACATTTTCTACATTTTGTTGTCAGTGTAACCATCTGAAACCATATTCTGCTGAGCCTTGCCTGGGTTAAGGTTTCAGAGTCACAGAAACACACAAGCTTGTTATAGCAGTGTGAATGAAGGATTCTGAGAACCTGCGTTTCATCCTGACTTTATGGTGTAGAGATGAAAAGATCGAGAACTCACGGTCCACGTTCACCAGTGGGTGGCACTTCTGTGTAACTGAGGCAGCCATGGCTGCTGTCCAGTCCTCTGAACACAGTAACCACCAACTAGTCTTGATAAAACATCAGATCTGTGTTTTCCTGAGCTAGACAATGAAGCAAAATGGCCAAAAGTCTCAGACCTACACTCATTTCTTCCTAAGCTAGGAAGGGTTTGTTTGGAGGATGTGGGTGTCTTCTATCTTCTAAAGGCAGAAGCTAACAGTCTGTTCACTGGGCCCAGCACTGCATTTTACTTTTTGTGACACTTTATTTGCCTGTCTGTGAGTTAACTAAAATCTTGGAGTTGAAGGCTCCTTCAGGATCTCCCAGCTCCCATAGTGCTGAGTGAGGAAATGCCATCCCAAGGAGTTAAATGCTTTGTGACAGCTCATGAGTAGCAGAGTTAGAACCTTGGTCTCTATTTGTCAATTGCATATTGTTTTTGCTACCACACAACTGGAAACACAGTCTGTGTATCTGTTAGCTGTGTAACTGCTGACAGTTGGAAGGAACTTAGGTGCTTTTATAGTTTTCAAACAAGACTGAAAAAATTTATTATGTGAAGGATCTTTAGGGACCATCTCAAGGCTTTGCGTGTTAGATTTTTCTTTGTTTGCCTCTGTTGTATGTTTAAGGGAATTTTTACAATTCTACTCTGCAGCCCAAGGGGGAGAGATAATAATAATAATAATAATTTCCCCATAGGAACAAAGGAAAGAGTGTTAAGACTTAGGGGTGTTTGTCAAATCATAGACAGTTTTTAAAGATAAAAACACACTGGTAAACCCAAAGTCTGGTCAAGGACATGGACATTTTAAAGAAAGTCAGCAAAGCCGCATGGCCTCAGATTGAGCAGGTGACACTTAACCCTGGTCCCTGTGTGCGTGTGTTCAGCTTCTGTGGGCCTGAAGGTAGGACATCTCTACACTGGGTCTGACTGGCTGCGGAGACTTTAACCATTTAAAGGCGGTCTCCCACATGAGAAATTACAGTTCTTAATTCTAAAAGGGAGCTGGAACTGACGTCTGCTTTAATGAGAAAGAATTTGAGAATATGCTAGCCCTGTTTGGCCTCTTTTAGAGAGAGGGGGGGAGAGAGAGAGTTAACTTTATTGAGTTATAATGGAGACGCAGTACATTGCAGATATTTAAAGAGAACAGTTTGCTTCATATTGGAACAGATGCCCCTGTGAAACTGTCACTTCCATCAAAATGACACTAAGCAGTTCCTAAGAGTGTCTCTGTCCCTTTCCCCCCCATTTCTCCTGTCTCCTCCTTGGCCATCTGTCCCTGAGCAGACACTGACCTGCTTCTGCCATAGAATTAATTTTCAACCATAATACACAATAAATGGGATCATATGCTCAGCAGAATTCTTGGGGATTCATTCATGTTGTGTGTGTCACTTGGTTATTCCTTACTTGCTGGTTAGTGTTTCATTGTGCAGGCATACCAGCAGTTTGCATATCCATTCACCTGGGAAGTTGAAGGTTTTTTTCTGTTCTTCAGCTTTTTTTTTGGAGACAAGGTTTGTCTGTGTAGCTGTGTAGACCATGCTGGCCTCAAATTCACAGAGATCTGCCTGCCTCTGCTTCCCAAGTGCTTGTTCTTCAGCTTTTATGAGCATTTATGTCTTGTATATAGTTGGATTTTCTTGAATAAACACATGGAAAAGAATAATTATATTACCCTTTTTTTAAGAGGCCACAAACTGTTTTCCAAAGTAACTGTACTGTTTCACAGTCCCACATTCCACCAGCACGTGTTTGGCCCGTCTTATGATTCCTAATAACGAGTGCTACTTATCTCAGGTAAGGTTCCTATTGCTGTGATCAAATGCCATGACCAAAAATCAAGTCAGGGAGGAAAGGGTGTAACAAGAGGTTCTTTGTCCCAGCTGGTCCCACTGCCCTTCAGCCCCAAATGAACACACAGACGCTATATTAGTTATAAAACTGTTGGCAGGGGGCTAGGGCTTCTTATTGTCTAGCTCTGTCTTAATTATTAACCCATAACTACTAATCTGTGTGTTTCCATGTGGTCTTGGCTTGCCGGAGAATGCCCAAATCTGTTAACTCTTTTGGCAGCTGGCTGGCTTTCTCTGCCTACCTTTCCCAGAATCGCCCTCTCTCCTAGTCCCAACTATCTTCCTGTCTTATTGGCCAACAGTGTTTTTACTCATCAACTGGTAAGAGAAACATATATACAGAAGGACATTCCCATCAAAAGGGTTTCTTTGGCTCACACTTCCACATCACTGTTCATTAGTGGAGGAAGTCAGGACAGGAGCCCAACCAGGAGGCATGGAGGATGCTGCTCACTGGCTTGCTCCCCATGGCTTGCTCAGCCTGCTCTCTGATAGAACCCGAGACCACCAGCCCAGGAATGGCCCCACCCACAATAGACTGGGTCCCCATCAATCACTAATGAGAACACACCCTACATACAGTCTTCCGGAGTCATTTTAACATTGAGGCTCCTTCCTCTCAGGTGACTTTAGCTTGTCAAGGTGACATAACCCAGCCAGCACAGTGTTAACAGTGTTTCATGTCCTTGTCTGTGATCAGTGTGTCTTCCTTGAGGAGTGTCTGTTTCCATCAGCTGCCTGCCTTTATTTTACTTAGTTACTTGTGATTCTCAGCTGGCCCTTGAGCATCACAGAGAGGCTCCGCACTGTATCCTGTTTGCCTGACATCTCTGCCGTTGTTGTCCTCTTTCTGGATGTGCAGTGACTTGATTACTTTGAAAGATGATGGCATTCTTGCACGGTGCAAGCTTGCATTAGTCACATTTGGCTGCTGGAATTGACTACTTAGGTTATTAGCTAACTAACAGTAAAGACCTATTGGATGTTCTAGGTAAGTTTCGTGTTCTCACAAACATTTTAGTAGAGCGATGGATACATAAGCAAGTGAATTTAATAAAATTTCTGGATACTGTGATTTACTCACGTCACAGTTTGTATCTGAAAAGATTCTATAGTCACTTATCTTTTCATTAAGTATTTCTGTCACTTTAAGGACTGGAAGATTATCAGCTTATAAAAATAAATGAGAAAAGCTGAGCGGTGGTAATGCACACTTTTAATCCCAGCACTCAGGAGGCAGAGGCAGGCAGAGCTCTGGGAGTTTGAGGCCAGCCTGGTGTATAGATCGAGTTCCAGGGCAGCCAAAGATATACAGAGAAACCCTGTCTCAAAAAAACAAACAACAACAACAACAAAAAAAAAAAACAAAATGAAAGTGAGGTGTGGTGATGCGCACATTTAATCCCAGGTCCCCCCCCCCCCCTGCCCCTCTCTCTCTCTGTATTTCAAGGTCAGCCTGGTCCACATACTGAGTTTTAGGACAGCCAAGGCTCAGAGAGGAGGGGTAAAAAAACAAAAATGAGCACACTGTGCTTGTGGGCCTGGGTGTCTTACAGAGGATGGACAAAGGTCCCAGCCATCTACTCCATGTGTCTTTGCTAACTGCAGTCCCTGCTGTCCAACACAGTGCCGTGGTTGGATGATGAGCAGGTCAGGGAACCGGAGGTAGCTGGGGAGTTGTGGGAGGGATCTGAGCAGCGCTGAACAGAGAACTAAAGGGTGACTGAGAGGTAATAAGCCCGGATGAGAGAGGGGAAATAAGCTTTGCCTGAGTCTGGGGGTAGGTCATTTTCTAGAACTAAACAGAAGGTTGGCATGACACTCAGGGGCTAGCAGAGGGGAGAGTGTGAGCAAGCTGCTGGCCTTGTCAAGGCCTTGCCTTCCCCCTCTCCAGCTGCTTTGGCTGTGTCAGTGATTTGACACGGGCTCCCTCTTCTGGCAGATTACAGTTTTATATTTTCTAGGAAAGGGTCCGAGATTTTAGCTTTTTTCATACGCTCTACCAGTTTATTAAAGATAGTGTGCACAGCCCTACAGGCAGTGTGTTCAGTGTATCTGTGTCTGAGAAGAACAAGCCTCTTTCTGAGATGGAGGAGCCTAGCTTGTCCCAGAACTCAAATGCTTGAGGGTGACCGTGAAAAGGAGAGGCAAGGGACCTGTGCGGGCGTCCTTGGCTGTCTGCCCAGTGTGCTGCCTTTAGTGGAAATGGGCATGGGCAAGAGATGAGAAAGGCCAGTAGCCATTTAGCTTTAACAGGACGGTTTCCAACCTTACCTTCTTTTGAATGAAATTACTGTTAGTAGCTACTATTAAAATAACTTTACTTTTAGCATTAATGTTATCTAGTGTACTGTATTGAGAGTAGCACTTAATTTAATTTTGATACCATTTCAGAGTAACTGGTAACGCATTGGGAAAGAATATATCCAAACATTGTTTCTCATGTCTACTGGACCACACCCATAACCCCCTAGCCCTCTAGCTGCCACATCCTACACCCCAGGCCAACATTGGATATAAATGCATGAATGAGCACCTCTTCCTCAGAAGACCTAGGTAGTTAGGGCTTGGGTTTTAAAGAGTGGCAGCAGTCTGTGCACACTACATTGAACCCTGTGCAGCCTTGTCACTTAGGGAGGAATGCCTTGACGGCAGGTGCCATCCTGTCTCTGAGGCCACAGCAGTTTGTGGAAGCTGGGAGCCAGCTGAGGGTCAGACCCAAGCCCAGAAGGACAACAGCAAAGCAGAGGGAAGGCTGGAAGCACATGAAGGCCCGAGCGTGAGCATGGGATGTGGCCGCGGCTGGAGAGGCCGCGCAGCAGCATGGTGAGGACCAGGGCTCAGTTAGCCAGGGCTGAGGCACAGCTGGTGTTTGTGCTCTTAGAGATGCTGAGACTGCTGGCAGTTTGTTTGTTAAGGGTTCCCAAGTCACTGCAGCCTAGTCTGTGGGACTCAAGGGCTGCTTGGCGGGGTGTGACTGTGCTGCTGAGCTCCCTAATGGCAAACCAAAATGTACTTCTTAGAAAGTCGTTTTCCGAGACCTGTTGCCAGCAGGTATCACCCTCACTTAAGACGTGACCTGCTTAGTACACGGCGGAACTGAAATTTCTAGCTTGCAGAAAGTTCTTTTATGACTGGTTTTTGTAATGTGTCCCTAGATTCATTCCCCTGAAGAAGAGGATGGCAGAATGGTCTTGACTTCCTGTTTCTAGGGGTAGGAATAGAATCAGAAATTGAGATCTGAAAAGAGCATGTAGCCACTTGTGGCTAACACTTTTAGAGAGACGAAAAATATTGGCTTAAATCCGAGAAGGCTTATCAGCACACGAAGGAGAGGCCCCTCAGAGCAGCTGGCCCCTCGCCCTGCTCAGAACTGCTGCCTGGCCACCTCACTCCTCACTGCTTTGCTCATCCAGGCTTCTCTTATTTGGGTCCCAGGTGACCAACTCGAGGTGTTAGCACTTGAGGCAGCTGGAATCAATCCATGAAAATTAACACATAGACCAAGCACTGAGCATGCTCACTTTACTCTACAGGACCCTCACTCAGTCTTTTCTCCAGTGAAACATACAATAAGACACTCTTTCGTTGGTGAGACAATACGCTAGTACCCAGGTGCGGAATGCAGAGTTTTAAGTGAAACCTGTCACCTGGAGCAGCCTGTGACCTCTCACAACTGCTAGGCTCTTGTTCTCTGTTTCTGTTTCAACCTTTAAGAAAACAAATCGTCTAACAGAAACATACTGTGAGGGGCTGCTGGCTGGTTGGTTGGAGACATGGTCTCATGTAGCCTTACACTTTGCTGTGTAGCTGAGATCACTTTGAACCCCTGACCCCTTGGCTGAGATGATAGTCCCGGCCACCACACCTGGTCTTGAGGGTGGACCCTGTCTTATACGCACAGCATACCTCAGCACATGTAGCACTCAGTAGCTACCCCCCCCCCCAATTTGGTTCATTTGGGTAAGAAGCCATGGGTTGTGTGTCAGTGCTGTCCTATAGAAAGAGATACTTGGCTCATCCCCAGGGACTTGTTGCTCCTCTCTTGGATATCTTCATTTGGAAGGGAAATAAATGACTTCCAAGTGGCCCTGTCCAGCTGAAGATAAAGCAGGACTCAGGACTGGACTGGGGTTGCATTATGGCTTCAAAGAGGGATGGGGTAGTCCAGGGCAGGACCGAGAACAAGAGTTTGAAGTCTGTGGGTGTGAAAGACCCAAAGAGTGTAAGGGATGGACAGTTCCTCCTGACTAGCCTGGTGAGCGTGGCTCTCTTGTGACTGGAGCTCGCTCACTGCTGGGATGGAGAGAAGGAACTGTGTGTAGAGAGGAGCTGACGCCTCTGGGGTGTGGCATTTCCTGTGCCTGTCTCCATTCAGGGTCACCTCCCCTTTCCCTTCTGTGGTGATGAACTCTTCCCAGCAAAGGATGGTGGCGTGTGTGTGTTCATATTTATTCATAATCATATGCTCTGGGCAATGTGCAGGAGGCGTGGAGATGCATGGCTGCAGTCCTATCCTGGGGGACTTTGTGTCCAGTAGTCTAATAGAACAGATAGTCTCTGCTCCTGTCAGGAAACAGCACACTTGTCCTGTGAAGGGCTGGATGGTAACTGGCGGAGTTGGGAGACAACTGGTCTCTCATGCATTCTTTGGTTTCTTCCTCCATCCGTCAAAGCTGTGAGAAGCTCCCTTACTTTCTGCCGGTCTCTGTCCCCACTGGTAGCAGTTATCAAGGGGAAGGGGAGGCTTCCTGGATGTCAGGCACACTCAGTGTACCAGACAAGCAGCACAGGAGGACTGACTGTTTTGTATTCAAAGGTCTTAGAATTGGAGACTTAAGACTGAAAATAAAGTGGCCGTTTCTCAGCATTTGCTTACTTAATGTGAGTTCCTTTTTCCGTGATGGGTTCAACAATAACAAAACTAACAAAACGTAGCCCTGAGTCCATTCTTTGGTCTAGTTGTTAGTTAGTGGGCATCGCACAGAACGTGGTGGGTGTGCATGCCACAGTCGCACATGGAGCTCGGGATTTTGTGGGATCCTTTTTCTCCTCCTACCTACCTTTACATGGGCTCCAGGAATTGAACTCATGTCGCCAGGTTTATATGACAAGTACCTTTACCTGATGAGCTGTCTTCCTGGCTCCTTTGGTCTTTTGTAAATAATAATAATAATAATAATAGTGTAGTAGGAAGAGACCTGGACTGACGGTTTAGTTTCTAGCTCTGATTCAGTGGCTGTGTTGTCGTGGGCTTAGTCAAGTCATCCTTGTGGCTTGGGGAGTAGGAAGGCAGACTCAGGAAGACAGGAGTAGCTCTCACTGGTGACCACAGGAGAGGGTTTTTGGTCCTGAAGACTGAAGTGAAAACAGAGAACACAGAGTCAGAATGTGGCGTTGGATTGAGGCACCAAGAAGGCATTATCATTTTGCACAGTGCGGCAAAAAAAAAAAAAAAAAAAAAAAAAAAAAAACCCACACTAGAGAGGAAGGCAAGGCAGGGAGAGATGGGAAGTAAGGAGTAGGAAGAGGTAGCTTACACAGACTCTCCAAGCAAGACATGTGACTTCACAGAGGCTTTCCTGATAGGCACAAGTGACAGAGATGGGAAGGCCCCGAGGGCACTGACAGCGAGCGTAGTGGTTACAGCAGAGCCCACACGGCAGGCAGGCCAGAACTCAGGCTAACTGGAGCTGCTGATAAAAGGAAGGGAACCCTGCTTATAGACCCCCATGTTGTCTTACCGTAGCTGTGCCTCAGAAGGGCTTACTTGTACCTAAGACAGGCATCTGAAGTGGCTGGAGAGACTTGTCAACCCACATTCCATTCCCAGCACCCACACCGTGATGCACAACTGCCTGTAACTCCAGTTCCAGGGGCTCTGGCGCCCTCTTCTGGCTTCATGAGCACCAGGCAGGCACATGCAGCACATGAGACAAAATACTGCAGCACATAAAGATACCTGAAATTCTTTCCTTCCTCCCTCCTTCCCTACCTCTCCTTACCCTGCCTCTCTCTTTTCCTTCCGGGGTGTGTGTGTGTGTGTGTGTGTGTGTGTGTGTGTGTGTGTGTGTGTGTGTGTGTGTGTGTCTGAAGAGACAGCCATGGTGCTGGGACTGAACTCTTAAATTTTTGGTTGTGAGCCTAGCCATCTCTCCAGCCCTATACCTGGAATTGTTTCTTAACTCATTTATACAAAGCTTTTATTCAGACACAAAAGGAAAGACATTCACTAATTAAGTAGCGGTAAATTTTCCATCTATATATTCTGGATAATTATTCAAGATGAAGGTGGGTAGGGGGTCTGAGTATTCCAGGCCAGATGTTTTGCACCGGACACAAAATGTCTTTTTTATTGACATGTTTGCTAGTGTTGGTAAAGCAGGGCCACCTGTGCCCTTGTCAGCAGGTGTGCAGCAGAGCCCAGCAGGGTTGCAGGTATGGTTTGCATCACTCTGGTATTGCATTGCTAGCATCAGAAGTCACGTGGATGCTTGTACCTCCATTCACACAGGTGTGGGACTTACACGTGCACTAAACAAGAACAG
Source organism: Phodopus roborovskii (assembly GCF_943737965.1). Lineage (NCBI taxonomy): Eukaryota > Metazoa > Chordata > Mammalia > Rodentia > Cricetidae > Phodopus > Phodopus roborovskii. The sequence goes on from NW_026125052.1 coordinate 31,460,719, forward strand.
TGTGTCCTTGGGAGCTGTGTTTGTTTACTTGAGTTTTATTTTATTTAGAGGTTACTAAAGCTTTGGGTCATTTTTTTTTCCCTTTGGGTCTTTTCAGTGCCAGAACTTACTAAGACCTGTCCGAACCAGCCCCAGCCTGCCGGTACCGGTACCGGCACTTCCACCAGCACTGTCTGTAGCAGCAGCAATGGCAAACGTGCATCTGCCTGCGGCCAGCAGCCCGCTGCATCCCGTTACCTGCCTCGGGAGGTGCCGCCACGCTTTCGCCAGCAAGAACAGAAGCAGCTGTTAAAGAGAGGCCAGCCATTGCCTACCGGGACTCTGACCAGTGTGAGCCCCGCACAGGCTCCTGGACCTGCAGGAGCAAGTCCTCCTCCCCTCCCTGGAGCTGGGACACAGCAGCATCCCAGCAAACTCCAGCCAGGTAAACAGTGTGGGATATCTCCTTCTTCAGGGCTAGGGGTGGGACCAGGGCCTGGCTCCTTACAAGGCAGATGCTTGGCTACGTACTGCTCCCCAGTGCTGAAGCTTTCCATCTATGTGCCTGTGGTCTCCACTGCTCAGCCTGAGGCGAGAGGACCTTTTGTGTTCCAGAGTTTGAGACTAGCCTGGGCAACATAGTGAGACACACACACACACACACAAACTGGGATTGGAATGTAAAAAATAAATTAAAAAAAAAGGGGGGGGACAGGTATAGCTCTGTGAATTCAAGGCCAGCCTGGTCTATGTAACAAGTTCCAGCCAGGCATACATAGTGGAACCTAGCCTCAAAATAATAATAACTGTTATTATTACATCTGAATATTTGTAATGCTTAATAATATGATGTGGCAATGAAACTTAGTCAGGTTTAGAACAGAAGCAGACTTATTACCAGTTAAAGCTCTGTATTCTAGCGTCAGGCTTATGACAGCGAGTTCTGTGCTTGCAGAATCATGTGCACTTTAGTTGTTTTTACTCTTTTGGCTCTACTCTTGGGGGCTCCCACCCCATTCTGGGATAAATACACACAGAGAGACTTATTCTTCTTTATGAACGCCTGACCTTCACTTGGCTTGTTTCTAGCCAGCTTTTTAAAAATTATTCCATCTACTTTTTGCCTCTGGACTTGTACCTTTCACTGTCTCTGTATAACTTTTCTTATTCCGTGTCTGGCTGGGTGGCCCCTTCTCTCGCTCCTCCATCTTCAATGTTCTCTTCCCAGATTTCTCCTATTTATTCTTTCTACGTGCCAGCCCTGCCTAGCCTTTCTCCTGCCTAGCTATTGGCTGTTCAGCTCTTTATTAGACCAATCAGATGGTTTAGACAGGCAAAGTAACACAACTTCACAGAGTTAAACAAATGCAACATAAAAGAATGCAACACCTCTTTGCATCATTAAAGACAAATGTTCCACAGCATGAGTGATCACATCTTCCACTAATATTTTACAACATGCAGTTTACACATAACTTTGTAGGTGACTTCCCTCATGGAAGCTGAGCTTTCATATATAAGTGTGCCCAGTGACAAGTGACAGAAGCCTAGAGATGCCCTCAAAGTGTTCAGGAAGACACTGAGGGGAGACCACCCTAGCTGGAGTCGTGGGTATAGAGAAGACAGGCCTACAAAACTGAAGACGGGCCACAAGCCATGACCTGGTTAGGGTGCGCTCTGTGCGAGTCTGTGGAGTCTGTGGACTGGGAAAAGAGCGCATTTAAGCAACTTGGAGGGAGCTGCCCTGCCCTGGTCAGATAAAGAGGCACACCGAGAGGTGCTCACAGAGGCTTGCTTTCCCTTCAGACTCTGCTCTACAGGGGTTCAGGCTCACTCCAGCTTGAAGCACATGAGAACTTTTTTCTTTTTGAGGGGCGGGGGTTGGAGTAGGTGGGTTTCAAGACAGAGTTTCTTTGTGTAACAGACCTGTAGAACTCGATCTGTAGTCCAGGCTGACCTCGAACTGAGTGATCCGCCTACCTCTGCCTCTTGTCTCCCAAGTGCTAGAAATTAAAGGTGTGCACTACGCTACCACCACCAGGGTGAGAACTTTTTTGTTTTAAAAAAAAAAAAAATTTTTCAAACCTTTCTTCCTTCTGCCTTTAGGCAGAACAGTTTATTGTATTTGTGTTTACTTTGCACATTAATAAGCAGAGACTCTGACTAGAATGTGGCAGTGTCTACTTCTTAGACCCTTTTTGGATTGAGACAAGAAAGTAATTAAGAACTAGGACTCATGCCAGTTTACTTATGGACATGGCTTAGAATATTACAGTGCTGGTCTGCAGGTGTGGAGGGCTCGTGTAGAGGAGGGCAAGGAGGGGTGTCCAGCAGGGGTGGGTGGGGAGATGCCGGTACATCTGCCTTCAGCCAGTAGGTGAAATGCTATTGCTCTTTATGCTGGCTTTCAGAAAGAAGAAAGAGGGGTGGGGACGGCTCTGGTGCTGACTGTCATTGAGCCCTGAAGTAGAATGCCTTTGACACTTGAGAGAATTTAAAGGGGAAGGAAGATCGGTTTAGTGTCAGCTACAATTAAATCGTCAAAGCTTAAAGAACCCGTCCACGGATGCCTCCACTTCTGCTAGAAGGGGGTAAGATGGGCCAGTTTTCTGGTGCCAAAAACATCTCCAAGTCCCTTCCAGGCTGGCACAGTCGGCGCCTGCAGGTAGCTTGAGCCAGGCTGCTGGGAGCAAGCTGACAGTTGCACAAGAAGTGGCTGTCATGTTGCAATCAGAGCCCAGATGCCAGAGGCTACTCTGCTAGAGAGGGCAGCTCCTGGGAGGTGGGCTGTACTGTCTGCAGGTATCTCTTCAAGCCCTAAAGCAGGAGAGACAGGACAGGCCCAGAGCCTGGAGCAGCTGCTTTTCCCCAACTGGGGTGTGTGTGGGTTCCAGCTCGTGGTGGCAGCTCTTGGCTACAGTTGGCATTGGAGAACCTGGGAAAGCTGCACCATCTACCCTGCTACCCTGGCACCGGTCAGGCACAGCCTTCCTACATCATTTCCTTACTGTCTGTTTGTCTTCTCAACCTTGAGAGGTCATCTCTTTTACAGAAACACCATTTTGGACACCATTGATTACAGCAATTTTTTGTTTTGTTCCACCTTACTGATTGCCTAGGCTTGTAGCAACTGACAGGTGAGATGTGGGAGGTTCCGCCCCTTGATGGAATTTGGAACACAAAGCACTTTGACCCTCAGGTTTTTACATGAAATGTAAAGCTTGTATGTGCTAGAGGGGGAGGGTCTTGAGAGCTGGAGACAGTTGTGACATTTGCCCTGTCCCCAAAAACTAGGTAGCAAGGAATCTGTGCTCTCGGTAAATATTAAGGAACACACACTATCAACCCTTGGAACCACCAGGGACTGACGGCTCTCTGCAATCTGTGGGTTATTGCTTTGTGAGTCAGTTGAACAGCGAATGCCTGTCAGTGTGGTTGCAGATTCCAGCACTGGGCACGCTGTCCTCACTTCCCTCACTAATTAAAACTTTGCTTATTGCCTCTTTGGGAGGTGTATATTAACTCCTTTGCCTAGAAAATTCTATCCTCATCTGGTCACATTTGGATATTTAAAAAGCAAGAGGGAAGCCTCTCCCTTCCTGCTAGTATTTAATCCTTTTTTCCTTAATCACTTAAGACAGGTTGCTTAGATTTTCTTATAGAGACACCTATTTATAGAACATAAGCCGTTTAAACACAAGGAGAAAAGAGAATTTAGCGTTACACTTGAACCACATTTATCTTTTCTTCTTTCAGGGGAGTTGTGTGGAGATAGCAGGAGAGCCTTGTTGTGAAGTGTGTGTTTTGGTTCCTCACTAATTAGGTCCCAGACTTCAGCTAGTCACCCATCTCCCTCACCTGTCCCTTCCTTCTCTTGTAAGATGGACTTGGTTTGTTTGTGAGATTCACTTAAGCTGGTGTATGTTGGAGTCTTCAGAGTGCTGGTCGGTGTGTGAGGTCTAAAGAAGTAAAGATTCTCACTTGCCAGCTCTCAGACCTGCCGCACCTTGGAATGGTAGATTTTAGCCTTTGCAGTGCCGTGTGGGGCTGGAGAGATGGTCCCAGCTTGTCTGCAGTAGACACCAGTTTCCAAAGAAGTGAAGGGATGGACTTGCTAGAGAGAGCAAGCTGGGTAGTGCACACTTGTTTTTTCCATGTCCTTTCCAGAGGCGCCTGCAGAATAAAGTGTGTTACAGTGTGTCTTCCCACCTCAGGTAGCTTAATGAAGAAAGTCCCCCACAGGTGTGTGTGTGTGTTTGTACCTACCTGCTTGGGTTTTAGTTAATTCCACAAGCGCTTGACAACCAAGGATCGCCACCACAAGTACACCCCTTGTCAACTTAATACATAGTCATATCTCAGCCATCATTGTGCCCGGCGTGATGTAACTGTTCCATGTGCAGTCACATTATACAATTAACCAGGCCATAATTACACCTAACGTGATATAGCTCTCCCTTGTACAACCACAAATGCATTAAAAATGTTAGGGAAGGTGGCAATGTCCCTTGAAGAACATTCTTATTTTTTAAAATATTTTGTGTGCGTTGGTGTTTTGCCTGCATGTATGTCTGTGTGAGGGTGTCAGTCACCATGTGGGTGCTGGGAATTGAGCCCGAGTCCTCTGGCAGAACAGCCAGTGCTAGCGCTCTTAACCAGTGAGCCATCTCTCCAGCACCAGAACATCTTTTAGAAATCTTTAATATGATAATCGCTGATACTCTCTTAATTGATGTTACATTACATCAATTGAGGAAAGGGCCAGGCGGTGTTAGCTCACACCTTTAATTAATCCCAGCACTTGGAAGGCAGAGGCAGACGGATCTCTGAGACTGAGGCCAGCCTGGTCTACAGAGCGAGTTCCAGGCCAGCCAGGGCTATTACACAGAGAAACCCTGCCTCAAAAAAAGACAGAGAGAGAGAGAGAGAGAGAGAGAGAGAGAGAGAGAGAGAGAGAGATTGAGGAAAAGATACACATTTTTTTTTTTAAAACACATTCTTAACAAAATATGACATGTTTGGTTTGGTTTGGCTTGGCTTGGCTTGGCTTGTTTTTCGAGACAAGGTTTCCCTGTGTAACTTTGGAGCCTGTCCTGGAGTTCACTCTGTAGACCAGGCTGGCCTGTGCCTCTCCAGTGCTGGGATTAATAGTATGCACCACACCACCTGGTTGGTCACATGGCCTTACCTGGTAGTTACAGCCGCCTCCCTCCATTGTTACCTGTTGTGTATCTCTGCTGATCACCCTGGGGAATGGCGGCATATCTGGGGCTCAGGGTTGGTTTCAGCTGTGGCCAGATCAGCTTTGGTGAATGAAAATCCATGTTTCAAGTGTGGTCCCCATATCTGCCACCATGGCCACTCTGTTCATGGGCCCATTGGGCATTGACAGGGATGGCTGGGAAAAGAGGCTGTCTGTCTGTCCACAGAACAGCCTTCCTTCCTATCTGCTTGACTACTGAACTCCTCCTCTGCTTTGGATCAGCACTTACACGGGACATAAGTATCTTCACATCCTTTGCCTGTTTGGAGAGATCTAGCCACATACTCTTCCCCAGATGTCTTTCTCACAAGTTTTCCAAGTCCCTTACCATCCAGCCCATCCCTTGACTGCAACCCACGAGTCAGTGAACAGTTGCACATGTGGTCATTTCTCCTTCTAAACAAAAGGCATGGCCATGCGTGTACGCCTGGAGTTCTGCCCACTGAAGATTTCCCTTCGCCTGTATCTTTCAGCGTTGTCCCAGCACGGTAGTGCTGCAGCTGTGCACTTCTGAGTGGTGCCTGTATGATGTGCAGAGCCGTCAGTAGACCAGCCTTCTGATCTACCCGTTAGCCAACCAATCACAGGGCACATTCCGTGAGGCCACAGGTGCCTGCTTGACAGCTTTGCAACAGCAGTAGGAACCATAGGCGTTTGGGCAATTTCTTCATGCAGCTGGCTGGTGGCTCAGTCGCGTGTATGCCTCTCCCACTGGGTGATAGATTGCTGCTGTGCACGTCCTTCGTTATGACTGGGTGGGTCAGATCGCACCCAGCTCATTATGGGCAGCTCACGTTGCATGGTAACTTGGTGGCCTGCTGTCAAGTGTTCAGTTTCTAAGGCCCAATAGCAGGCCAAGACCTCTCTTTACAATGGAGAATAGTTGGATGCAGATGATGGTGGAGCCGTCTCTTCTATGTTTCACCTAAAGGGACTTCCAAAGGCTCAAACAACATCGCTGTCCACCACTGACATCAGGGATCAAATGGTCCAAGAGGTAGAACAGCCTGCACATCAGCCTGGACCTGTGGAAGAGCCTTCTCCTGTTCCAGGCCCCATGCAAAGCTAGCAGCTTTGAGAGTCACTGTGTATATGCGGCAAAGTTCTTTCTTGGTGGTGGGAGGGGCCAGGCGCAGCAACACACCCTTCACCTTAGAAGGAATATCTCTGCATGCCCAAAATGCCCAAACTAAGGATTTCACTGAGGTAGAAGATTTGGTTGCTACCGCCTGCTCATTTAGTTCAGTCAGCATAATGTCATTAATATAGCTATTAAGAAAATACGCACAGTCTTCAGGGTTTGTTTGGAGTTTTCTGAGCCACACCCGTGGTCTCGTTAACACTTTTTGTTTGTTTGTTTCATCATTTAGAATTGAGAACTTGAGATTAAAAAGTAATGATTTTCTCCCCAAAACTAGTGGTTAGAGTTCTTAGTTTATTCATTGGCAAATGGGAGAAGAATATAATTTTGAGTTTTATTTTATCTTTTTTCAGATCCTGGTCACAGTGGATTGGCAGATCATTATGAAAATCCCCACTGGGGACAGCAGCCCTCTTACAGAAGTGACGCCAGCTGCAGCTGGGATAAAGTAACGATAGACAGGTCTGACCAGGAGGTGTGGCCGTCCATCCCCGTCACAGAAACAGAGTCTGCCTCAGAATGTGCTGTGGACACTGACTGTGTGTCCCCGTGTGGCTCAGAGAACAGTAGCATGGCTACAGGGAGCGCCCAGGGCAGCTTCACCGGACACCCCAAGAAGACGAATGGCAATAATGGCCCCAACGGTGCCCTCGTCCACAGCCCTCCCAGTCAGAGTGCCCTTGGGGCAGGCGGGGCCAGCGGGAGTGGAGGCGTGGCCAGAGTGTGGGGTGTAGCCACAGGCTCCAGCTCTGGCCTGACTCACTGCTCTGTTGGCGGTGGCGATGGAAAAATGGACAACATGATTGGAGATGGGAGAAGTCAAAATTGTTGGGGTGCTTCCAACTCCAATGCGGGCATTAATCTCAACCTTAATCCGAATGCCAACCCAGCTGCCTGGCCTGTACTCGGGCATGAAGGAACTGTGGCAGCGGGCAGCCCTTCCAGTATTTGCAGTCCGGTCAGTGCCATAGGTCAGAGCATGGGCAGCCAGAGTGGGAACCCAGTGGGCACCCTAGGTGCCTGGGGAAACTTGCTGCCCCAAGAGAGCACAGAACCACAGACGTCCACTTCTCAGAATGTGTCTTTCAGCGTGCAACCTCAGAACCTTAACCCTGATGGACCAAATAACACTAACCCCATGAACTCTTCACCAAACCCTATCAATGCAATGCAGACAAACGGACTGCCAAACTGGGGCATGGCTGTTGGTGTGGGGGCCATCATCCCGCCCCACCTGCAAGGCCTTCCTGGTGCTAATGGATCATCAGTCTCTCAAGGCAGTGGAAGTGGTGGGGAAGGAATGGGCAGTTCTGTGTGGGGACTGTCCCCTGGGAACCCTGCCACAGGAAATAGCAGTTCCGGGTTCAGTCAGGGGAGTGGAGACACTGTGAACTCAGCATTAAGTGCTAAACAGAATGGATCCAGCAGTGCTGTGCAAAAGGAAGGGAATGGAGGGAATGCCTGGGACTCGGGACCTCCCGCGGGTCCTGGCATCCTCGCCTGGGGGAGGGGCGGTGGCAACAATGGCATTAGTAATATCCATTCAGGAGCTTGGGGCCACCCCAGCCGGAGCGCTTCTAATGGTATGAATGGGGAGTGGGGGAAGCCCCCAAACCAGCATTCCAGTAGCGACATCAATGGGAAAGGGTCAACAGGGTGGGACAGTCCGAGTGCGAGTGCGGCCAGCCAGACACCTGCCTTGCAGCCTGGCAGTGAACACATGAACTCGTGGGCCAAAGCCACATCTTCCGGAGCTTCAGCCAGTGAAGGGGGCAGTGACGGGTCTGGCAGCCACAGTGAAGGAGGCGCTGGGAGGGAAGGGATGGGAGAGGGCAGGCGGCGAGACAAAGGGGTTCTAGACCAAGGGCACATCCAGTTGCCAAGGAACGATCTCGACCCCAGGGTTCTGTCTAATACTGGTTGGGGACAGACCCCTGTGAAGCAGAACACTGCCTGGGAGTTTGAAGAGTCCCCCGGGTGCGAAAGGAAAAGTGACAGCGGCACGGAGGCCTGGGGCAGTGCAGCTGCTCAGCCCTCAAGCGCGGGCAAGGGCGATGGGTCCATCGGGAACAGTACAAATACCTCTTCAGTGCCCGGGTGGGCCAGCTCGCCACCTGCCGCCATGCCAGCAAACACTAGCTGGGGAGACAGCAACAAAGCGCCAAGTGGCCCAGGAGTTTGGGGGGACTCGATAAGCTCTACTGCTGTTAACAATGCTGCTGCCACCAAGAGTGGCCATGCTTGGAGTGGGACCGTGAACCAGGAGGACAAGTCACCCACCTGGGGTGAGCCTCAGAAACCCAAATCCCAACACTGGGGAGCCGGACAAAGAGCAAACCCAGGCTGGAGCGCGGGAGCGGGAGACTGGGCAGACTCGCCATCTGTCCTTGGACATCTAGGGGATGGGAAGAAGAGCGGATCTGGATGGGATGCCGATGGCAATAGGTCAGGGTCTGGTTGGAATGATGCCACGAGATCTGGGACCAGTGGCTGGGGCAGTGGCACAAATGCTAAGGGGAATCCAGGTACAAATTGGGGGGAGTCTCTCAAGTCTGGTCCCCAGCAGAACTGGGCACACAAGCCCCCAGACAACCACGTGAGTAACTGGGGAGGAGCTGCTTGTGTTAGGCAGACGGGGACAGGGTGGCTTGGGGGCCCACTGCCAGTCAAGCAGAAGGACAGCAGTGAGACAACCGGCTGGGAGGAGCCTTCTCCACCGTCCATCCGACGCAAAATGGAAATTGATGATGGTACCTCAGCTTGGGGGGACCCAAGCACCTACAACAATAAAACTGTAAACATGTGGGACAGAAACAATCCAGTCATCCAGAGCAGTACCACAACCCCTGCCACCCCCACGACCCCCACCTCGAACAGCACCACACACCAGGCCGAGACGCCGCCTTCACACCAGGCTGGTACTCAGCTGAATCGGTCACCACTGCTCGGGCCAGGTATGCTGGGGCCAGGTGTGCTGGGGGCCAGGTGTGTACTCTGTGTCTATGTGTGAATCCTTGGACTGATGCTCAGTAGCAAGTGACTAAGTAGTGTAGCTGTTTCCAAGGAAATGACAAAGCAGGACCCCCTAGTAACTTTCCCAGGGAAAGAATCACTGGGCATGCTCAAGTACAGCCTGGGTTTGTAGCCAGTTCGGTCCTTTTCATCATCCCTCCAGCAGCCACAGGCTAATTTGTTTCAAACTTGTGCTGTGCTCTGCTTGTCTGGGTTCTTTGTCAGTAATGGAACCATTGGGCAGTTGACATCCTTGTAAAGGAGTAACAGAAATCTTCCTGCCATGAAGCTAAGCTGTCTGCCTGTATCACTTGGTGGTTTTCTGCATCTTCTTGGCCTTTGCCCAGTTGATGAAACTTTACTTAGTCTTAGTACCACAGTCAAGTTACAAGCTCATTCTTCTGCCCTGTACTGTGCAAACAGTCTGGGTCTGCCCCATACCATAATCCAACCTTTGCACCACAGGGCCAGCACCAATGAGAATTGGGAGGAAAGACACCCAGGACCCCTTGCCTTAATGTGTCCTTTGCAAGATTGCTTTATTACTAGATAAAACAGGTGGTTCTCAGCCCCAGATTTCCTTAAGCTGCCTTGCTTGGCACCTCCTGAGATGGTCTGTCAGTCCCAGAGAACCTGACTTAATGGTTCTGTCTTCACTGATAGTTTTTAAAGTTCGTCCTGAAAAACGAAACGACGTCTGTAAAACTTCATTACACAAGTCGTATTTTTTGTTTTAGTGGAAAGACTTAAGAGTTGTGTTTGGAGTTTCTGCTCTGTGCTAGTGGAAAAGGGGATGCTGGGATAATCCAGCCAGAGCCACAGGTGGCTTGAGCAGTTTTAAGAGAACGGGAGCCCATGTTAAAGCGTGGGTGGACTTTGGAGGACCAGCAGGAACCTCAGATTTCTGTCTGGAATGTTGGTCCATGGTACAGAGTACTGTGCTCCAAGCACGGAAGCCTGAGTGTGAGTGGTTTGTGAGGACTGACCACGGCACTCCCTGTGTGTGGAAGGGAACACTGGCCAATTCGTGGCACACTGTGTTCTGAGGGCTCTGATACAAGCGAGGAACTAGAAGACGCATCAAGAGGCCTTGCCATGCAGACTGACTTTCTTCTTAGACAGCCAGGCCCAGAATCAGCCTCGTTTCTGTAGTTGCACTGAGAATTCTGTCCTTGAGATGATAGTGCAGAACGTGAGCGGTTGACTGAGGTTACGTTGTCTGTCTGTCCAGCTATAGGAGCTTCCCACTTTCTTCAGCGGTTTCCTGTGGTTATGATTTCTGGGGTTTGAAGGGTGCTGTGCCGTCAGCAGAGACGGCAGCTCTGTCATCCCAGAAGCGCACTCTGAGCGAACTCGGATCAGCCTTAACGTGTGGTTACTTGGTAAAGCTGTTCTGTCCAGAGAACTGCCATCCACAAGTGTCACTAGGTCCCCGATGTAGAGCCCTCTTCCTCCAAGTGTAGAGAGACCTGTTGCCAATTTTAGTGTTTCCTTCCTGTTTTGTGTTCTTTGTGATTGGGGGTGGGTAGTTTTGTTGGATTTTCTTAAGGGGTATATATTCAGTATGCTTGTGTGTATACACATGTTCATACTTAATGTGGACATGTGAATGGAAAGGTGTACGTGTATATTATTACTTGTAGTGGTGAGAGGTTGATATTAGGTGTCTTTTTCAATCACCTTCCACTTTGCATATTGAGGCTCACCAGTGCAGCTAGTCCACCTAGATGCTTGTCCCATGGATTCCTTCTCTAGCTCCTAAGCACTGGGATTTCAGCCATCTTCATGTTTGTCTGGCAGCCACTTTACCCACTGACCCATCTCTCCGGGCTTCCTTTAAGTTTAAATGGACCATAAAAGACAAGAGGAAGAAGTCTTCCCTCCTAGGTATGTTACGGGTTTCTCATGGTCCTGAGCCCACTGCAGGAGAGTGTCACTTCCACTCAGGCCACTAGAGGAGGTGCTCTGGGTGCAGATTGGCTGCCAGCATGTAAGGTACTGGCTTAAGTGGCCTTGATGTGGCTCAGGGGATAAAGGCACTAAGCCTTGAAAACATGACTGACCTGGGACCTGTATGGTGAAAGGGGAGGACCCACTCCCAGAAGTTGTTCTCAGAGTCTCACTGTTTCCCTTCCCCTCAAAACCAGTCAGAGCACTGAAGAGGGGCTGAAGAGACTGAGTGGTGGGCGTCACGGAGAAGGCCTTACTTGAGCAATCAGCAACCTGAGAAGAGGCCCAGGGGCAGATGAGGCCTTTAGTAGGCGTCTGGGCTGTGTCTAAAAGCTCCAAGAAACGGGAAACAGTTGTAAGAAAAGCTTGAAAAGTTGGGCTTACTTTTGTAGAGCTGGTTGCTCTTACTAGAAAACCAAGATTGGGTCAGTGGGAGTGTACATGGCAAAGCAGGCGAGCAGGCAAGCAGGCGACAGTAGCCTGGAGGGAGAGAGTGGCGGGGAGAGATGGACGGTGCTTAACAGGAGCAGTGGCCGGGAAAGCAAGCAAGTGGCTCGGCTGTGGCCCGGCACAGGCGATGGTGCTCTCCCTGGCATTTCCAGAGCGCAGGAGGCAGGAGGTTCAGGCGAGAGGGATGGCACCTAAGTATGTATGCACATGAAAGGTGGAGTCTCAGCGCAGGGCTATCAGAGATGAGCTGTGGGAGAGTAACTGTGAGTAAGTAGTTATGGTCGACAGAGAAATACTTAGAGGCTAGGACTGTGGCTCTGTGCACAGCACTCTCCACTCTCCTAACATGCTGAAGGCCCCTGGGTTCAATCCCCAGCCCCACTAAGAAAACTTAAAGTGGCAGAACTGGACACATTTAAAAGTCACCAGAAAGGCACCCGTAGAGAAGAGCATGGATACCAATGGAGAGATCTCAGTTTACCCAGGCTCCAGCCTGTAGAAGAGGTAAAGGGCAAGTGGCCAGGGGCCATCTCAGTTGCCAGGGGCTTGAGGGCACCAATAGTAGCCATGGGAGAAGTATGCGAGCAGAGATGTGATGTCTGTGTTGAAGACAGAACAGATTGTTGCCCATGCCCAAAGGGCTGCCAGGCCATGATGGACCCAATAGTGAATAAAACAGTCATTGTTGAGACCTTGCAAGGCCGCCTCTGGGTTGGGCTGTGTTCATGCTAGAGTCACAGAAGGTAGCAAAACAGCCAAGCCCCTGCAGGCCAGGAAGGGAGGGTGATGAGCACTCAGGAGGGCCATGCCATGGTTAAGTCTGAAGCCTGGGCACAGAGCACATGCTGAGATAAAAGGAGTGTCCCCTTCTGTGCTCTCTTGCATCTCTCTGTCCTGCACAATCTTCCCCCGTATGTTTGCTGCACCCCATGTTCACTGCACCTCCAAAATCACTCGCTGCACAGGAATCCTGGATGGGTCTGTCTGCACCTCTGTCCCTGAATGATAAGCCACAGATTGTACCCAGACCCACAGATGCTCCCAGTTTCTGCATGTTTTTCTGTGAGCCCTGAGTCTACTGGACTGAGAGACCGTGTACACGCACACACTGTGCCAGCCCAGAGGACCCTAGCTCTGTAACTTGAAACATTAGCCAGACATTCTGGGCCCAGTTCTGCTGAACCCAGCTACATTAACTGGCTGCTGCTTCGGCATCTGAACCTGTGGTTCCTGGGTTGTTTGTGAGTGAGTGAGTGAGTGAGTGAGTGAGTGAGTGAGTGACGGGATGTGTCTGCCTGTGGCTATGTGTTTACATGAGTACAGGTGCCCCAGAGGCCAGAGGCGTGGATACCTTGGAGAGGGTCACAGACCAGTTGTGAGTTGTCTGACGTGGGTGCTGGGGGTTAAGGTTGGGTCAGTTGAAAGAACAGCCAGTGCTCTTAACCACTGAGCCATCTCTCAGGTCCCAGTCCCTATTTCTTTAATTGATAAATGACTGTTTTTAGGAACTCAGATTTTAAGGACTTGAAGAATGAGGAAAATGAGGAGGAAAGATGGTGGGGAGGGGCTTGGGGTGAAAGAAGCCATGCAGCCAAGTGCACATCTTTAATCTCAGCATTCAAGAGGCAGAGACAGATGAGTCTCTGAGTTCAAGGCCAGTGTGATCTAGTTCTAGGAGAGCCAGAGGAGGAGGAGGAATTTGAAAATTAAAATGCAATATATGGAGCATATGGTATAATCAATAGCACACTCCTCTAATCCCAGTCCTCGGGAGGCAAAGGCAGAAGGGTCAGGAGTTTGAGGCCAGCCTGGAATACGTAAGTTCTAGGCCAGTCTGAGCTGCACGTGAGAAGCTGATTCAGAACTTAGTGACAAGTGACATTGTCGTGGGAGACGACAGTAGAACCAAGTCTCTACACTGTGATCTGTGTGTGGTAAAGACAGAAGGACTCCAAGAAGAGTTAGCACTTAAAAAAATGGCCACTACACGATGAGGGTGATGGTTCACAGCTTTAATTCCAAGGCTTGGGAGGTAGAGGCAGGAGAATTGCTGATTTGTGGGTCAACCTGGTCCACATAGTAAGCTCCAGGACAGCCAGGGTTACATGGTGAGACCCTGTTTCCAAAAAAACGAACAGGGTCACCGCCATGGCCCTCACAGCACGATGAGTAGCCCCCGATGCATGCATGCACTTAGGAGCATTCGGGTGCATATTAATGTGTGAGGGCAACCTCAGGCATCATCTAAAGATCTACCAGGTGGGGGCACACACCTCTAATTCTAGCACTCAGGAGGCAGAGGCAGGCAGATCTCTATGAGTTCCAGACCAACCCGTTCTACAGAGCGAGTTCTAGGACCGTCTCCAAGCTATACAGAGAAACCCTGTCTTGAAAAACCAAAAGAAAAAGGAAAACGCACCCATGACTACCAAATACGAAAGCAGAAAAATGTACTATGACACACACTTCAAAGTCACTGTGTCCCCTTCAGTTCTAGAGTTGTAACAGTATCATAACAGTATCACAGGCTGCTGTGGATTTAGATACCATTAACAGAGACCAGGATTTTCCTTTTTTTTTTTTTTTTTTTTTTCCCATCTGATCAGTCACTATGTGGAAACTGTCAAGATTAATGTGTTGTATAGTGATGACATTCTGTATTTTTCTTAGAATATCAGTCTCTCTTCTACCATGGTGGTACTCAGATCTCAGACCTAAAGCAAACCCCCTCAGAATCTGTGGCCACCAGAGTCTGTGTCTTTGCAAGCTCGTTAGGTGAAGCTGTTCTTTGACCCCAGAGGAGTAACAAACAGCTGGCTGACAGCCACAGCAGCTGCCATGCTGGATCAGCCGAGGCTGGGGTACAGGCACAGGTTCTTCATGGCTCTACTGAGACCATCGTCCAGACAGAAGACATTGTTTTTAGTGGCTGACCACATTTTTTGTTGTTGATTGACTTGGTATTTTGTAGGTGTCTACTGCTTTGCTGTTGACCTGTGCTAGTTTTCCATAACCCTCATCTGCACCAGAGTTTGGATTTTAAGTTGCTTTTTAAATTGCTAGTCATGAATAGTAAAGTATTAGTCTCTCCTGTCTTACAAAATATAGCTTCTCCATGAACATAGTTTTGTGTAATCAGTCTTGTTAGGGTAAGTGCTACAAGACAGTTTTGTCCTGTTCTTACATTGATAATAATAATCTGGGAGTCTCAGTAAAATCCATGTCTGTTAGCAAATTCTTTGTAGCTTAGCTAACTGGCTTGTTTTGACCTACTCACCCCCACCCCCAAGCCTTGGGATTAGAACAGCAGTAAGAGCCTGAAGAAATGTCTCTGTGCCTGTCATTTTATCAGCTTCCCAACTGCTGTGGAGGGAGCACTCACAGGCCATGGTGACGTTACCTGACTGCTTGCTCTAAGTCAGACTGACAGTGGATCTGGGGACCAGGCTGCTGTTTTGACCTCTAGGGGGAGGTTACCAAGAACAAGAAAGAATAAACGCAGCATTTATGTTCTAAGCGGTTAAAGCAGATTCTGGTCATGTCAGGCAGTGTGATGGTCTAGTGTATTTGGACATGGTATTCTAGGGCAAGGAAGTAGCTTGGAGACAACACAGTAAGCAGTAGCTGTTGCGGGCTCAGGTCCTCAGCAGTAGTGTGGTCTCTGAGTGCAGCTGTGGACTTGACTATGCTAGGTGGTGTTGGTTTGTAGGGAGTGGGTATCTGAACCTGCAGTGATCATCCTGTCCCTGCCTTCCGTCCGCCCTGAGCCTGGCTTTCAGAGCCTGTTTATCCCATCCGTCGGCACTGCCGTTTCACCCAGATGCTCTGATCACTTTTAGAGGCATTGGTGTTGGGGAAAGGTGCGTGTGGAGGGCAGCATTGTAGTTGATCCAAGCAAGGTTGAGTGACCCCCATGGGCTCATGGAGGCAGAGCTGTTGTCCAACTCCAAAAGAAGTCTCAGTCTGTCACATTTCTTCCGGAGCCTGGAGACACACAATGGTGTCAAAGTCAAATACTATCTGCATGTGAGAGTCTTGGAACCTGAGCACTTGAGCTTGTAGCATCCTGCATCCTGCTGACTGCCTGCTCTTACTTCCTCAGGGTCGGTCTCCTGTGATAGCTGCAGGTTTGAGGCTGCTCACCACTGCTACTTTCTCCAAAGCTTACTTTTCTGACAGAAGTATTATAGGGTTTTATAAAAACTGAGATCGTGTGAGTTACTCTCGGAAAAGGCATGTCTCCCATTCACCACACTGAAACGTGGGAACATGGGGCTCCACCTGGGTCGGGGATTGGAGGTCTTTGAAGGCCTAAGAGTAGCAAAAACTAGAGAACCCTGCCCTTGCTGCAAACCCTGAGGCCCTCCCTGGTCCTAGGAACTTTCTCCACTCTTACTCAGTGTGAATCAGCAGTGCACCGCCGTGACGCTCGCATGACTCCCCAGTCACCGCCAGAGGGACTCAGTTTTCAGCAACACTGCAATGGTTTTTAACAGAGAAGTGGGTCTGAGTGATTTGTGCTTTTTATAGCTATGGGTAGGGTGGGTAGATTTTGCTTCTCTGTATTTTGTAGGGCCATGGGGATTGGCAGATCTGCTATTGAAGTGAGAAGGGTTCCCATGTGTGAAAGCCATGAGCCACGAACACAGGCTACGTCTTCAGACCTTCATTTGAAAATGATTAAATGGGTAACACAGTGGGCCCCACTGTGTAGCCCCCAGAATTCCTATGAAAGTGAACACACAGACATACACACACAAACGAAAAAACTGTTTTGGCAAAAAAAAAAAAAAATCAGAGGGGTTGTTTGGTTGAGTTTTCTGTGGGATGGTGGGTGGTGGTTTTGGGGTGCTTATGGTAGAACACGGGGTCTTGGGTGCTTTGCACACTCTCCCACTAAGCTTCATCCCCCAACCCCTGAGGGATAATTTTCTTTATTTTAATATCAATTTTTTAAATGTAAATAAAGCTTGGTCTGCCTGGCCCATCCAGCTTTTTTTACCAAAAGATGTAACGATTGCTCTAACAGTGACACTAAACAGTAGATGTTATTTTAGTGCTGTGCGCCTAAAATTATGTTCTGTACACTGAAAGTGCTTGTTTTGCACCAGAACTATTTAATATGTTTCAGTTTGTCACATTTCTTCTGGAGGCTAGACCCTGGGTCTGTGTGAGTCTTGCCAGAGATCAGCTTAGCTCAGGGAAACTTGATTGCTTGGTTTTTGAGTCAACAAGTACTATTCCACTTAACCCTAAGGCTTCAGATGTGAAGGTGGTGAATTCTTTGCTACATACAAATGTTTTGTGGGATTTTTCTACTGATTTTCAACAGGAAACAAAACTTGACACAAACATGGATTAACTGATGGCTATGGTCTATTTATCCTTAGTTCTAACTGACTTATTATCCTGTTGGTAGTTTGCAGTCTGGCCTTGCAGAAACAGAGCAGGGGCCTCCCTGCCTGCCCTGCTGCTGACTCAGTAACACCATCAGCTGTGGGGATGCTCTCCATCTCTTCATTTGTTTGCCCCTGAGAGTGGTAAAGCTGCATCTCCAGTTTTGGTCCCTGCTTTCTGTGAAATTACAGGTAGCAGCTGCCAGCAGTAACTGACTGGGCTAATAACTTAGCTGTTATTATTGACAGTTTGCTTAAACTGTTACTCAGCAGACAGCTTGTAATTTAAAATGATTCATAGGTACATGTCCTTTTATCATTAATCTGGGTTACTGCATTTTATTAGGGGGAAAAAAAAACAAGAGTGTCATGGGTACCAATTCCATGCCATCTTTAGTAAGAAAATTAACTAATTTCACAATTGAGATAATACTCATGGTGAGACCAAGCAATGTAGAACTGGCCACACCCTGTGCTGTCTTCCCTCCAGGCCTCTCTGAGCTAGTCCACCATGGCAGTGCGGGCATCGGGCACTGTCCCTGTCACCGTTGGCAACTGTCAGCACTGGCAGGCACTCCTTGGAGGTGCAGAACGATGGGTTTACATTGATTTGGAAAATCACAGCTTGACCTGTCTCTTACATCCTCCCTCTTCCCCAGTTTCATCCGGCTGGGGAGAAATGCCCAGTGTTCACTCCAAGGCTGAGAACTCATGGGGAGAGCCATCCTCCCCATCTCCCCTGGTTGACAACGGCACAGCAGCGTGGGGGAAGCCTCCCAGCAGTGGCAGTGGATGGGATCATCCTGCTGAGCCAGCGGTGCCGTTTGGAAGAGTCAGCGCTCCTGCTGCTGCCCCAGCCCTGTGCAAACCAGGTAAGCCAAGCCTTCTGCATGCCTGGGCCTGGCAGTTAAACGGTTTGTGGGGCATAGAATATTTACTGTGCAAATATAAGGACCTGAGTTCAATCTCCAGCACCTACATAAAAAGCCAGGCATGACTACACATACCTGGAATTCCAGCATGGAGGGAAGGGGGGAGGCAGACACAGGTGCACCTTGGGAGCTCCCTGGCCAGCTAGCATAGCCAAAATAGCTAGATTCAGATTCAGTGGGAGACAGCATCCGAAGGGAATGAGGTAGAAAGTGATAGAAGATGATGACACCCGATGGAATCTTTGACCTTCATATGCACACACATGAATCTGTAGATTTATGTGCCTGTCACGCACACGCGCGCACACACACACACACACACACACACACACACACACACACGCACGCACGCACGCACTCACGTTCTTACACCTTAGCTTGGCTTATTTCTAGCCAGCTTTTCTTAAATTATCCCATCTGCCTTTTGCCTTTCTCTTACTCCTTTCTCCATCCTTCCTCCTTGTTCTCTTCCTTCCTGGCCCCCCTTTTCCTCCTATTTCTCCTCTCTGCCTGCCAGCCCCGCCCGTCCTCTCTCCTGCCTTGTTACTGGCCCTTCAGCTCTTTATCAGACCATCAGGTGTTTTAGACAGGCAAAGTAACACAGCTTCACAGAGTTAAACAGGTGCAATACATCATTGCATCATTAAAACAAATGTTCCACAGCATAAACAAATATAACACATCCTAAAATAATATTCTACAACAATGTGCTCTTTTAGCTGACCTGGAACTCATATGCAGGATGGCTTCAAACTCAGTGTCTGGCTCTTTGTATTCTTTTATGGTTTGTTCCATTTGTTTGTGTTTTTTATCTTTAAACGTTTGTTTGTTTGTTTATTATGCAGTGTTCTGTCTGCATGTGTGCCTGCATGCCAGAAGAGGGCACCAGACCTCATTATAGATGGTTGTGAGCTACCATGTGGTTGCTGGGACTTGAACTCAGATCCTCTGGAAAATCAGCCAATGCTCTTAACCTCTCAGCCATCTCTCCAGCCCCTGTATTCATTTTTGAAAGAAAGAGCATGGATTTCAACTAAGTTCCTTTGTTCTGGGATGTGATAGTCCATGCCTTTAACCCTATCACTTGGGAGGCAGAGATGGGGAGAGCTCTGTGAGTTCCAGGCCAGCCATAACTACACACTGAGGCCCTATCTCAAAAAATAAAATAAAAGGTAAAATCCACAGAACATCCCTTTTTATAATATCCATAATGCTCTAGAATCTGGCATTTTTGAACATCAACATGACACTTGACGTAGAAGACCTCATGTCTTACATCATAGTTAGACTAAGCAAAAACAAGAAAGAAAGAAGTTTATTCTTTTACAGCTTGGAGGCTAGGGTGCTCCTGAACAACACAGCCATCTAGCAAAAGCCTCTGGCTTCATGGTAACATGGCAGTAGACACCACACAATACCTAAGACTGCTATAAAATCACCAGGCTGAGCAGGATGGGCTGCCACACAGCTTTAGTCCCATCAGAATCACGAGGACTTTGAGGCCAGCCTGGTCTACATTGTGAGTTCTAGGACAGCAGGCAGCTAGGGCTATGTAGAGAGACCCTGTCTCAAAATTATCATTATTGTCATCATCATTACTATACTACTGCTATTACTACTACTACTACCACCACCAGGCTGTGACGCAGTGGCAAAATGCTCGCCTAGTTTGCCTACTGTCCTGATACAACACAAGAAACAAAAACAAGCTGGCCAGGATACAAGCCTTTAATACCTGGGGTGAAGGGGGGCGGGAGGGAGAAGTCTGGTCTACAGAGCAAGTTCCAGGACAGCCAGGGCTACACAGAGAAACCCTGTCTCTAAAATAAAAACAAACAGACCTAAAAATTCCCTTCATGTTCTGGGCCTGTAATTTTGTCTACCTTGCACAAGACTCTACCTGAACTTAACCCCTAGAACTGCAGATTATAAATAAAATTTCCTTCAGGAAATACATTTAAACTATACATGAAATATAAATGACTTTCATGTTTCTAGTCCTTAACGTACCCTCTTCTAGAATCTGAAACATTTCTGTTAGCAACCATTACAGTGACAGGCATTCAACTGTGCAGCAGCGGCATCCCTCAGGTCTATAGCATTAACATCTTATAGCACCCATTTAAGTTCCTTCGCCAAGATGAACAAATGATGACATTGATTTCTTCCTGGGATTAGGATTTGGAAATATAGTAACCTGACATTTCTTGCTTTGCTTTTATTTAAAAATAAAATTCTGTTTTGGGTGTTCAAGTCTGTACTTGAACCAACTTGAATGGAGATGAGAATGGGCTGTAGTTTGGTGGTAGAAGAGCTACACAGTGTGTTACAAGGCCCTGGGTTACATCCCATTAACTAAGAAAGACCACAAACAGAAACATTAAAGTAAGTATTTCCAGGCTGCAGAATTATTCTGTTTTCTTTGTTTGTTGTTAGATGTCCTAGATTGGTTGATTGGTAACTGGCTGCCTGGCTGATTGATTGATTGATTGATTGATTGATTGATTGATTGATTGATTGATTTGAGGTAGGGTCTGACTATGTTATGTGTAGCCCTGGCTGGCTTGGAACTTACTCTGTAAACCAGGCTGGCCTTGAACTCACATAAATCCTCCTGCCTCGGATTCCCAAGTTCAGGGATTAAAAGTGTGTACTACCAAGCCCAAGTCCGCCTTGGGATCTTAAAAGGCAAACATTTTTATATATTACTGCTTTGCTAAAAGTGAGTATTTGTTTTATATGGTCACTGTTTTGGAAATATTCCATTCTTGTTAATTTTTGCTAAAAATTCTGAATGTTGAGATGTGTTGTTTTGAGGCAGGCTGTCACTTTTAGCTTTTGTCCTCAGTCCCAAATTGTTGGTTTTTATTTAAAAAAAAAAAAAAAAAGATATGTGTTTATTCTCATTATGCTCATGAATATGTGTCTGTGTTGAATTATATCACATGTGTGCAGGTACCCTCAGAAGCCAAGAGAGAGAGATAGATCCCCTGGAGCTGGTGTTAAATTGCAGTTGTGAGCATCCAGCTTGGGTGCTGGAAACCAAACTCAGGTCCTCTGGAAGGTCGATGGGAAAGCCTCTTGCCTGCTGCTGGGCCTCTCTTCAACCCCTATTATCATCTTAAACCGCCTAGTTCTTCTAAGAAGTAAACAGTGGATGGCAACATGACACAGCTTTTTTTTTTTTTTTTTTTTTTTTTTAAAGAAGGAAAAAATAACTTCTTGAAAAGAAAATTCATTAGTCTGTTTGAGTTCTGTCTTGAGTCTGTGGACATCTTGTAGACCACTACTAGAAACACAGACCCTGCCTGTTGGCCAGGTGTGGGAGCACTGGCTCTGATGAATGGTACCCAGGGGTTCTCTGTGGCTGACACTAAGATCTGAAAGGAGGACAGTGACATTTGAGTGGCATTTTCATGCTGTGAAGGGACAGCTGTCCCCCACCCCCACCCCACCCCCAGCCTCAGGACTTGTTTCTAGAATGCCTGTGTGTCAAATGGTGTGTAGTTGGTGGAGGAAGTTTGGAGTAGCACAGCTGGAGTTTAGAAGGAAACCTGTAGATAAGAGTTCATGTTTTCCCCCTCCGTGTTGTATCATGTGACACGGGTTTCTTCTCAGGGCAGGTGAGTCTGACCAGTCCCTGTCTGCTCTCTTCCAGCTTCCAAATCTATGCAAGAAGGCTGGGGCAGTGGTGGGGACGAAATGAACCTGGGCACCAGCCACTGGGAGGATGAGGATGGGGACATGTGGAACAATGCTGTCTCTCAAGAAAGCAGCTCGTCCTGCAGCTCCTGGGGCAACGCCTCTAAAAAAGGACTTCAGAAGGTAGGCACCTGGGGAGGCCTGGAGGCCAGCCAGTCTGTACTGCTCCCGATAGATAGTCTTGGGACTCTAATCCTTTCTGTAGATCTGAAAGGTCAAAACTGTTTTCCTATTAATAAAATTTTGTCTTTTCCAATAAGTTTTTTGGGGGGTCTAAAGTGGCATGTGGATTGCAACAAAATCATAAAACATGCACATAACTAATAATTAAAGCCAAGAAAAGAGGAGGAATGTGGGGGGAAATATTATTTACATAATAAAAAAGACTGAGCTTCCTGATCCTTAAAAGCACCCAATATCCCAATGAAAATGAGCTAAGAATGCAAACATGATCGGATGATCAGAGGGGAATATGAGGTGCCGTCCAGCATATAAGAGGGTGGCCGTCTCAACTCACAGAAGAGAGGTGCCATTTTTCATCCTGGACAACAGGAACCCAGAGGTTGACTAGACAGCCCTGGGAGCCGGGTACCCAGTGATTGTGGGCTTGTCCTCAAAACCAGAACACCGATGTGAGTGGGAGAGAAGCTTGTCTACCCTCGTGCTCTTTGCGGGCAATTATATTGTAGTGTCGCCTGCACATTGACATAGCACTGCCATTTGTCATGGGCACTGGTAGCTCTTTGTGACACTGGACAAGACGTGTATTTAGGAAAGCATCAGTGAGCGATGTTGCCGAGGGCATTTTAGTTTGGTTCTGTTTGGTTTTAGGGAGGGTACTCAGACATTGTTCCATCTATGCACCTGCTTCTCGTGGCACCGTCTCTGTGGTTGGCTTTTCCCCTTTTTCTTTAACATTTTCCTTCATACACCTTTCTTCTGGCCTGAGGGCCAGAATGTGGATGAGGATGGGTAGTTCTTCCTTTGTTATGGATGTATGTGGCTCTCTTTCGTTCACTGGAACGAGACGTCTGCTTTTTGTCATTGTGGAAAGTAAGGCTTATATGGGGGTAAAACCCAAGCATCCTTTAGTAAACTTCACATATCACTGAGAGCTTAGAGGCATTCCTTATGACCAGTGGAAATAATACTTACTGCGATCAAACAAATAATGTTATAAAAAGAGAAATAATGACCCTGCCTTTTGTTAACTCATAAATGGCATGCATTAACCAGCCCACGAGGACACCTGCGGTTTCCCACGGTGTTAACTACAAGATGATGTTGGGCTCTGAGGAATACCACAGTTCAGTGTACACTCATAAGATTCTGTGGCTGCAGTCACTGAGTTTGGGCTGTCGCTCATTTAATGTGACATTAAAAGTAACTGTTGGCCTTTACACTTGTCTCCTCTGTTCCAGGGCATGAAGACACCTGGCAAGCAGGACGAGGCCTGGATCATGAGCCGGCTGATCAAACAACTCACAGACATGGGCTTCCCGGTAACTGGCCTCTTGCTGTCTGAAAGCATTCCCTAGCCAGTCTGTGGTGTGTGCTAGGGAAGAGCTGGTTGTGGGATGAAGTTACTACCTAATTATTACTAAGTTCCCTTGGTCTAGGCCATGAGTACAGCAAAGAATCACACATTTCCATCAAGAATGTCTCTCCTAAATAAAAGACTATATGATTTATAATTTTCATGGACTTAGACAATTTCCTATTTTGTTATGATTCATTATTACAAGTGAGTTTAATTCCTTTATGTAGTAAATAAAAAGATTGAGCAAGAAACTGAGTACTGAGTTAAAGCCCTGTGCCTCCCTGAAGTGTCCTAACAAATCAGCTTTATTCCTGGGTTTTCAGTGAGATGTGGGCAGAGCTAAGGTGTCCCAGACGTCCCCTGAAGAAACAGCTCATTCTTCTTACTCCCTCAGGTCAGTCCAGAGAGCAGGCCATTGCCCCTGTCCTACATGTGGGCCCTAAACTGTCTCCTTCCACATTCTTGCCCGATGAGCATTTATCTAAAAAACAGTAGGTACAAAATGACCTTGTGCATACACTGGTAATTTAGCTGTGTAATTTAGCAGGACCCAATCCTGTGGAGCAGCCTCTCCCTAGAAGGGCCAGGAGATATTGTAGTAGGCATCGTAGCATGCCCCACCCTAGCCCAGCAAATATAAGTTCTTGACTCTCCAGTCTAGACTCAGTACTATCATTTTCAGCTACAAGCATTTTCTATTTATGCAAACTATCTCTCTAGCACAGAGAAGGCAGAGATGGGTGTACGTAATAAAGTTCCCAGGCCAGTCAGTGAGGCGCTATTACCCCAGACACACCACCCCCTTTTTTTTTTTTTTTTTTTTTTTTTTTTTTTTTTTTGAGACAGGGTTTCACTATGTCTCCTGAGCTTCACAGAGATCTATCTGGCGCTGCCTCCCAAGTGCTAGAATTTAAAGGCATGCGCCACCACACTTGATGAGACCCTATCTTTAAAAAAAAAAAAAAAAATACTGTCTCTGACCTCATCGGCAGAAAAAAGCATTTCCAATTCCAAAAACTGTTGCTGATAGCCACTTCCTTCTGCTGGAGGACTGAGCTGTTCAGGAGCTACTCTGGCTATGTGTCTGTGTGCCACTAACGAGAGATCTGCTTTGCCCCTAGAGAGAGCCAGCTGAAGAGGCCTTGAAGAGCAACAGTATGAACCTTGACCAGGCCATGAGTAAGTAAGGGCATCTGTTTCCAGGCGCTCTGGGAGGTTTTGCTTTGTAAAACCATTTTCCTATAGGCATAGGTAACCCTGAAGGCAAATGCAGCATCAGCATCCAGGGAAAGAGCTACCACAGAGCACACCACCCACATGGCAAGGGTCCAGGGGCAGGCGAGCTGTGGAGACAGTGTACTGAGTTGGCCGCCTGTTTGCCTTTTTCATTTTGGTTTCTTGATAGCAGCACTTCAACATATAAATGGCTCGTGTTTACATTAGCTGGCTCTTCTTATTGCTGTGACTAAAATAACTTAAATGGAGGAAATATTTCTTTTTGTTTTTTAAGATTTTATTTATTATGTTTACAACATTCTGCCTCCATATATATCTTCGGATCAGAAGAGGGCGCCAGATCCCATTTCAGATGGCTGTGAGCCACTATGTAGTTGCTGGGAATTGAACTCAGGTCCTCTGGAAGAACAGCCAGGGCTCTTAACCTCTGAGCCATCTCTCCAGCCCGAGGAATTACTTCTTTTGGCTAACAGGTTCAGGAAATTCAGTCCATGGTCGCATGGCCCTTCGCACTTGGACAAGAACATGGTGGTGACAGGAACATGTGAACATGTGGCTGACAACCTTGTTCACTTCCTGTAGGCAGGAGGGAGAGAGGGGTACAGGAAAGGACCTGGAGAGACATAGCCCCAAGGACACACGTGTGTGAGCTGCTTTGTGTGGGTGCCACCTGTTCTACCATCTTCCAATAGTGTTGTCATATTATGAATCCATCTCTGAAACCAGTCTCACAGACACAGACATGTGCCTTACTTACTAACACAGGCATTCTCAGTCCGGAACAGCTGACGTTCATCTTCACTGAGCTGCTAGCATCCCAGGCCAGGCGAGCACGCCCATCCACGCTCGGCCTGGGGTAGTCTGGGAGACACAGAGCCGCAAGTACCAGTCGGGATTAAATAACCTATTCTTGAGCTACTAAAAAATCATTGTTGATCAACTTTCCTATAAAGTATAGTATATTTTTAGCTAGCTATGCTGGCATATATCTTTAATCCAAGCACTCAGGAGACAAGCAGGTCTCTATGTATTGTAGGCCATCCAGAGACCCTGTCTCCCCTCTCCCCACAAAAAGAAAAAATGGAAATTAGATGTGTGTGTAGTCTATATTGTG
Source organism: Phodopus roborovskii (assembly GCF_943737965.1). Lineage (NCBI taxonomy): Eukaryota > Metazoa > Chordata > Mammalia > Rodentia > Cricetidae > Phodopus > Phodopus roborovskii. The sequence continues at coordinate 31,486,434 of NW_026125052.1, forward strand.
GTTATTGTGGTGATATTTTGTTTATGATCTAACAAATAAAGCTTGTCTGAAGATCGGAATGCAAAGCTAGCCACACTAGTCAGCCATACAGGCCAGGCAGTGGTAGCTTACACGTTTAATCCCAGCAGCCACACTAGTTAGCCGTAGAGGAGGGGCAGTGGTGGTGTATTCCTTTAACACCAGCGCTAGAGAGGAACATAAGGCAGGAGGAGACAGCAGTCGGGTCAGTCTGCACTCACACTGAGCCTTGGTAGAGGTGAGAGCTCTCTAGTGGCTGGCCGCTTTGCTTTTCCGATCTTCAGGTAAGCTTTATTTGTTGAGTCATAAACAAATTATCACCACACTGTGGCTTTTAAAAGTTAATAGCAAACTTTATTTCCACTGATATTTCACTATGACATAGTTTCATAACAGCGCTATGCAGGTCACACATCACAAATGTCATCAAGAGATTCCACTCACTTCTGGGCAGAACATGTGGCTCTGGGGTCCCCAGTGCTGACACCCAACATTTTGCCCCTTATCTACGAGTACAGAAAGAGAGACCTCATCACACAAGAATGAAACTGCATGAAGGCAATGTTTGCCTCAGGGTAGACACTCGCCACCTGTAACAACAGTAACAGCTCATCTCCACGTGACCATGCTCAGCATATTGCAAAATGTCAGAATATGTAAACATGCTCCACTTTTCTGTTGGTGCTTTGTAAATTCTTCATGACCGAAATCAGGCATGTGGTTACGATGGATGAGGTGAACTCAACATACTAATCCCAAGTTTGGCAACTGTCAGCAAAACTGGCACCTGCGATTAAACCTGCAGCCAGAAATTTCCCAGAGTTGTGGAATCCCATTCCCATAATGCTAGCCAAGGTCCCAAATATACCTAGGAAAACCCACACATCCCTGGGATCTGGAGACAACTGGTGTCTTAGTTAGAATTTCTTTCTTGGTTTTTTGAGAGAGGGTTTCCCTGTATTGCTTTGGAGCCTATCTTGGAACTAGCTCTGTAGACCAGGCTGTCCTCGAACTCAGAGATCCACCTGCCTCTGCCTCTGCCTCTGCCTCCTGAGTGCTGGGTGCTGGGACTAAAGGTGTGTGCCACCAACACCCGGCCTTAGTTAGAATTTCTATAGCTGTGAAAAGACAACATGACCACATCAACTCTTACAAAGGAAAAACATTTTGTTGTGTGTATGCATGAAGTATCTGTGAACACATATGCAATGGTACATGTGTAGAGGTCAGAAGACAGCTTTTGTGGAATCAGCTCTCTCCAACTTTTACGTGGATTCTGGGAGTCAAACTTGGGCCACCAAATCTGCAGAGTAAGCTCCTTTACTGCTGAGCCGTATTGCTGTATTGCTGGTGTCCCTGTGCCTGCCTGCTTCCCATGCTGTGGGTGTTAACCCAGGACCTCCCAGATAGCCTCGTCGTAAATCCTTTCCTTCTCCCATTTTCCTGTTTCCCTCGGTTTTTCTGCCAACACTGAAGCACACTCCTGGAAGAAAGTGACTTGGCGTGTACACACTTTGTCTGCAAGGCACAGCTGGCTTTCTTGCTTGAGGAAGCTGGCTTGCTTGCACTGTATTAGGGGGATTTTTAATTCCAACATCAACAGAAACCACACCTCTGTGCAGAATATAGCCCCAGACGCACCACAGAGCCTCTCTGCCAAGAAGAAGGCAGAGCACTCCCTTGTCTGACCGGAACTGGACACTTGTCAGTGGTCAGGGTTTCTGCCAACCTACAGGGCTCCACAGGTGACATGCTACAGTGAATAAGTACAGAATTCATGAATGGCAGCGACAGACTATAGAACATACATAGTTTTGGTTGTGAGCATTGCCTTTAAAGACTGAGCCATCCCTCCAGCCCAACAGTAGTACATCCACATAAGAATGCCAGATCATGTTGTACGTAGTGTAAGGCAGGGAAACCAGGCAGTGATGTCCAACAACTTAGGCTTGGAGAATACAATGAAAGAGACCCAAACACAATTGACTAGGCCAAAAGCTCCCTACAGCAACAGTGGGTGGGAAGCAGGGAGCGTGTGGTAGGGAGCTTTCTCAAGTCCTAAAGGGGAGGCCTGGGAATAGCGGCTTGGAGGAAGGAAATGGCTTCATGAAAACCTGGGGAGCAGAGGAATTTCATCCCAAGGTAGAGAGGGTGATAGATGACTGAGCTCCCTAGATGACTGGCAGAGGACAGTGTGGCCAGAGTGGGCGGGAGCAGGGCCAGTCACGGGTGTGCAGGGTGGCGGCGGTGGTTGGGGAGCAGAGCAGCAGCTCAGGCTCACGATGCCCCTGCTGCTTGCCAGAAGCCAGGGGGCCACGTCCTTCCCGAGGGGACACCGCCACCGCCTGCCCTGTGTGTACCCCTTTGTCTTCAGGGTTGCTCTCTGTATGTTATGCCCCAGGCGCTCTGCTGGAAAAGAAGGTGGACATGGACAAGCGTGGACTGGGAATGACCGACTACAATGGAATGGTCACCAAACCCCTCGGCTGCCGCCCACCAATCTCCAAAGAGTCTTCCATGGACCGCCCCACCTTCCTTGACAAGGTATGGATCTAAGCCACTGTCTTGTTTCTGCCTTCAGCAAGAAGTCTGTTTATTAAAGCAAGTCAGGTGGAAAGTTAGGACATTTCAGTGGCTTTTGCCTCAGTTTTCCTTGCATGTAAGAATGTTTAACTCAGAGTACTGTTGTATTACTATACATGGTGTCATGAGGCTTGGAAAGTGCTGGGATTGAAAATTGACTCTTCTTGTTACTACACGACCTTGACAGTTACCTGTTCCATTATGCATAGGCCAGGGGGCTCGTGTTGTTCTGTCTCGCTTGGAATACTCAGTTCTTCCGATTGGGGTTGGTACCTATGCCTGGTGGCCCTTCCCACCAGTGGCCACATCCAGTACCCATGGGAAGGAGGCTCTTTGGTAGTTTTAATTGAGTCAAGGCGCTGCCCCCTTAAGTGTGATCGTGGGAGAATGCCTGTTCCTCAGTGATAAGACTTCAGAAGGAGGAAACATCACACTAAATTCAATCTAAATATTGAACCCTGAAAGTAAAACTGAAGCAAGAAAAGACAAGTGTTTGAGAAAAAAGTGAGGCTTGGAGGCACTCGCTTCTAATCCCAGCTACTCAAGAAACTGAGGCAGGAGGATTTCAGATTCAAAGCCACCTTATATTATGGGCAAGACTCTGCTTCCAAGTAAAGGGAAACTTTCTGGGGATGTTAGCCTAGTGGTAGAGTTGTTGATTTACATATGCGCTGGAGCCCAGATTCCAGCCGAGCTCTGTTCCCTAAAGGGCCCCTGACACCCTGATGGGACTTGGTATTCCCAGAGTCCCCCATGATGCACATAGGCAGATGTGTTGTGCCATGCCATGCATGGTCAGAAGCATTTATACTAAAAATTACTTGTTTATCTGAAATTCCAAATTATTGGCTTCCTGGAAATTTAAATTCTTGGCTGACCTCAAACTCAATCATCCTCCTGCCTCAGCCTTGGGGTGCTGATATTCTAGATGTGAACCACAACATCTATTTTTATTTGCTGAGTCTGGATGTATAAATGGGACCTGAGCTCTTTCTCTAAAGTGTGGAGTAATCTATGGGTTGGTTGTGCCCCAGAGCCTGGCACTTTAGTGTAACCCGGTGAAGCTGAAGTCAGCAGGGTCTCCTGTCTGTGACACTAAACCGGGTGTTGTGTGGAGGCAGCAGTTGTGCTTACCTAGGGATCTCCAGTTAGGCTTGCAGCTGTCTCTGTCCCTCCCCACTAGCCAGGCTGGGGCGCGGGGGGGGGGGGGGGGGCAATGCTAGAGACTGAAGAAGTATGTGCTTGTCGGTGTCTTAGCAAAAGCAGCGTCTTAACCCTGTCTCTCTCTCTCTTTCCCTCTTCCTTTTGCCATGTCCTCCATTGCCTCATTATCCACATTTGTTATCCTTTAATTCTTTATCCACCCATCCCCCTCTCACTATTCCCGTGGGAAACTGTTTGGTGCTCTGTGTGCCGGCGGGCACCACACACAGCTCACCCTTTCTTTCTCCAATCAGGATGGCGGCCTCGTGGAAGAGCCCACGACTTCACCGTTTTTGCCTTCCCCAAGCCTGAAGCTCCCCCTTTCCAACAGTGCACTCCCCAATCAGGCCCTGGGTGGGATTGCCTCAGGGCTGGGCATGCAAAACTTGAACTCTTCTAGACAGGTAAGGCTGTTGGCAAAGAGCAGGCAGTGTTCTGCCTGCACTGTTTCTCCTAACTTGTTACTCTTACAGAATTGTATTGTTTTCTGTTTTTTTTTTTTTTTAAATCTGAAGACACGAGGGAATATGTTTAACCCTGGAGTGTTGGAGAGCTCACAGTGTTGGAGAGCTCAGGAAGCTCAGAACTGAGATTTAGCTACTCTATAGCAATGTGTCAAGGTTGTTTTTACACTGAACTGAAATGTATTTAAGTACCTCTCTGCACCCAGGATTAACTTGCTGCTAAGTGGTCTTCACCATGGGATCCCATGAAACAGGAGGTCTGTGAGATTTGCAGAGCCTTCTGGCTGTTTTACCTATTTGTTACGTCCTGGAAAGGCAGTCCCTGAAGTGTTTATGGTCCCTGACAGGTTATCATGGACCTGTCTGTCCGCTCTTAGCAGCTCCTTGGTGAAGTTTAGTGGCAAGTCTGAACTCTAGAAACCCACTTGATCAAGACACAGCACAGACATAACACGCCCTTCTGCCCAGTCCCTCCCAGTCTGCTTTCCAACAGAAAGAACCATCCTGTCAGCTCACGCACCCTGTTAGCTAGGTGGCTCCTGCCACAGCATGGAGAACAAGGGTAGTCAGTATATTGGATACCAGCTTAACTTGTGACTCTTCTGACCCAGCTTTGGGGTTGTTGAAGTAAGCAAACTCTGCCACATTTCCCATCGAAATAGACGCCTCTGCCTGACTGAACACTGGGAAAAAAGTTTGTCATCCAGACCACATGTCTTTTACTATTATTTTTGAAGCGTTCTTTTATCTCTTTCCCTGTGACCGACTTGTCTGGGGACACTTTAAAGGCCACTGTTGTGTGTGTCCTGTGATAGAAAAGCATAGACCACTTCGTAGGCTAATGTTTCCATCCTCTATAACCTGCACAAATAGCACTTATATGGTACAGATAGGGATAAGGTCGAAGGGGTAGGAAACAGGGAACTTGGCATTGGTGGTGGGAACCATGGCGCTTCACCCCTCCCCAGCCTGCCTACCCCACCTCCTAAAAGCTGTTCTGTCTCTGCAGATCCCGAGTGGCAATCTGGGTGTGTTTGGCAATAGCGGAGCAGCACAAGCCAGGACCATGCAGCAGCCGCCAGTGCAGCCTCTTAACTCCTCCCAGCCCAGCCTCCGAGCTCAAGTGCCTCAGTTTCTAACCCCTCAGGTCTGACCCCGGGAGCCTTGCACGCTGTGCTTGGGTGGCTGTAGTGAGATGGCAGTCGGGGCTGTGTCAGGGTGCACTGCACTGGTGTGGTGGTACACACCTTTAATCCCAGTACTCAGGAGGCGGCGGACGGCCAGGGCTACACAGAGAAACCCCATCTTGAAAAGAAATAAAAAGTGTGTGCTATAGGTTGGGAATTACATTTACTATTTAGTAGCTGATCCTTTTTGGCCTGGTGAGATTTTTTTTTTTTTTTTTTTAGGGTAGGAATTGTTTGTTTGTTGTTGGGGTGTTGTTGTTGTTGTTGTTGTTTTTCCAGACAGGCTTTCTCTGTATTTGTTTGTTGTTTTTATAGTGTTTGTCCTAGTTTGGGTTGTCACTGCTGTGATGAAACATCATGACCAAAAGCAGTTTGGGGAGAAAAGGGTTAATGCCTTCCACTTGATCATTGAGAGAAGCCAGTTCAGGGACCCAGGAGCAGATACTGCTTAGCCTTGCTGCCCATGGCTGCCTCAGCCTGCTCATGCTGGATCGCCATCCCAGGGGCTGCACGGCCCTCCCCACCAATCACGAATTAATTGAAAATACAGTGCAGACTTGCCTACAGCCCAGTTAAGGAGGCATTTCTCAATTGAGTCTCCTTCCTCTCTGATGACTCTAGCTTGTGTCAAGTTGACATAAAACTAGTCAGCACAGTTTCTTTTCTTTCTTCCTTTTCTCCTTTCTTTCTCTCTTTCTTCCTTTTAAGTTTTCTTGCTTGTTTGTTTGTTTATAACAAAGTATGTACAAACAGGATCTACGTAGACCAGGCTGGCCCTGAACTGACGAGACCCATCTGCGTCTGCCTCCACCTCTCAAATGTGTATGTCCTCAATACGTCATACAGCTTGTTCGTTTTCTGTAACATTACTTGTGTATGTGTGTTTTCAAAGCTGGCCATTTGGTACTGCATAGTCAGCTGGTGTGCCCTTCCTGGTGAGGACAGTTTCTCTCCGCATTCCTTAGTTGCCGGTCGTTGTCTAGGGTGAGGCCTCATGAGCTTTCCCTTTCCACATCAGCTTATCTGTTGGCATTGTCCTTGTTCAGATCATATTTAGGCAGCCGTGTTGGTGAGACTTCATGTGTATAGCTTCTCTGATATTCTAGGAGACACTCCCACACTTACAGCAAACTTCCTGTTTTTGTGGCTCTCATAGCCCCAGCCCTGTCTTCAGTGGCCCCGAGCCTTGGGACTGGAGTTACACTGTAGGTGCACGCGTCGGGACAGGGTTACACTGCAGGTGCACGCGTCGGGACAGGGTTACACTGCAGGTGCACGCGTCGGGACAGGGTTACACTGCAGGTGCACGCGTCGGGACAGGGTTACACTGCAGGTGCACGCGTCGGGACAGGGTTACACTGCAGGTGCACGCGTCGGGACAGGGTTACACTGCAGGTGCACGCTTCGGGACAGGGTTACACTGCAGGTGCACGCGTCGGGACAGGGTTACACTGCAGGTGCACGCGTCGGGACAGGGTTATACTGCAGGTGCATGTGTTGGGACTGGAGTCATGTTGTAGGTGCATGTGTTGGGACTGGAGTCATGTTGTAGGTGTATTCGTTGGGACTGGAGTTATATTTTAGGTGTAAGAGTTGGGAATGAACTCCATGTTTTGCATTTTGATTGATTTTGATTTTCGCAGTGGCCTCAGTCTGTTGGAAAGAGAAGTTTCCTTGATGAGGGATAAGGACAACACTTGTGGGAATAAGAACAAATGTTTGTAATTAGGGATTATGTTGGTTAAGTAAAGCGATAATTGTAGGTTCTCCTCCAAGGTCCAGGACTTCACGAGCTCTGGGTAGCTGGCTGTGTCCCAGTACCTGGACTGACTTTCCCCTTGTTGAGTAGGAATTCGGCCCAATTAGAGATTTGTTGGTGTGTGTGCCACTGCTGTGCCCTGAAGGCCATCAGGCCATTCTGAAGACTCAGAGACTGTTAAGACTCAAGCTGACGTGTAGCACTAAATCTGTTTTTTCATATCAACACTGTTTAGTTTTAGACCATTAATAATTTTAGCCTTTGAACTATTTTTTAAATTACAGAATGACATTCTTTATCCCTTGTTAAAAATATTAATAATGAGCCGGTTGCTGGTGGGTCACACCTTTAATCCCAGCAGAGGCAGGCAGATCTTTTTAAGATCTAGGACAGACTGGTCTACAGAGCAAGTCCCAGGACAGCCAAGTTGCAGAGAGTGGGGGAGAGAATATTAGTAAGGAGTCAGTTCATATTTATGCTGTCTTTGAACCTAAGATAACCCAGAGCTCTAATCAATATATAATTGTGGGATCCTGCAGAAGGAGCAAGAGTATCCTAGCACTCTGTGACAGATACAAAGCTGCCTTCTTATGAAGACCTCTGTTACCCAGAAGACGTTTGGGGTTTCTGGAGAGCCTTATGTCTAACCTGTTTTAAAAGAGAGCATGGTAATCCTTCACCTCCACACTTGTGATATTTAAGCGCTATGTGATTTCTTGAAATTAATAATTTACAAGCGTCCTGTAGTTCTGACAGCTGTGAGTCCAGGAGCAAGGATGCAGAGGGTCTGGCACCTCTGAGGGCTCATTCATCGTAATGACCACTTTTCTGCATCCAGAGTCAGCGAGCAGCAGGCGTCCCTGGGTATCACTGATAAGGCACTGGCCCCACTCAGTAGAGAGCCCTCATAACCTAATTACCTCCCACATCCCCTTCTCCTTTTTTAAGTTGTTGATCAAGCTTGTTTTATGTGTATGAGTGTTTATGCCTGGCGTACAAAGAGGACAGGAGAGGGTATCTAGAGCCTGGGACTTGAGTTACTGAGTTACTTACAGACAGTCGTGGACCATCATGTAGGCACTGGGACTGAACCCAGGTCCTCTACAAGAGCAAAAGTACAGTGAACTGCTGAGCCATCTCTCCAGCCCCTGACAGAATTCCCACTTTTGACCACCACATTTGAGAGTGTTTGAGCCTAAGAATTTGGGAGATAACATATTCTGACCTTCAAACATAGGAAGACAGTGTTGATCTCTGGGAAAGAACAGGTGTGTACAGTGAGTTGAGGTGGCTGGAACTTGGTAGGAAAATAAGTTTACATATCTTACTGAAGACGCGTCAGGTCCTGTGGAGACTGGTTGGCGCCTATGGAAGATTCTTCCTCCTGCTGAGGTAGCAGTGACCTGGTGTCTTCTCCCCTCCAGACCTTCAAGTTTCCCTCTGGCAGAGCGTAAACTAACCTCTAGGACTGGCCTCAAGCCATAGAAAGCAAATGTACAGCTAAAATGTTTAGAGGAAGAAATCTTCTGGAAGCCAGTTTGTCATGGTGGCCCTTGCCTGCAATCCCAGAACTCAGCAGGTAGAGGCAAGAGGACCCACCACATAGCCAGTGTGAAGCTAGCCTGATCTTTCTTTCTCAAGAAATAAAAAGAATTAGTTATCTTTTTATTGAGACAGGGGCTCACTATATAGCCCTGGCTGTCCTGGAAACTCACTATGTAGACCAGGCTGGCCTTGAACTCACAGAGATCTGTCTGCCTCTGCCTCCCAAGTGCTGGGACTTAAAGGCCTGGCTCACACACAGGGCTTAAAAAACAAAACAAAACAAACAAACAAAAACCTTAGTTTTAGAAGACTGGCTATCTTCTGTATCTGAACATGGTATTCTAATGTTCTGTTGGTCTCTCAAAGTTCAGCTGTCAAACAGATACAATATCAGTTAACCAGTTTGTGTCCAAAAACAAAGCTACACACAGATAAGTGAATGTTTCCCTAGAGATCGTGGTTAATGATGTTTTCTATTAAACAGGTTCAAGCACAGCTTTTGCAGTTTGCAGCAAAAAACATTGGTCTCAGCCCTGCACTATTAACCTCGCCAATTAACCCTCAGCATATGACGATGTTGAACCAGCTCTATCAGCTGCAGCTGGTAAGTGGAAAGGTCCCAGTCTAGAGACAAGGCGCCACGTCGGGAAGCAGCAGAAGCACCTTGACAGATGAGGTTGCTACCACACTGTTTCCCACATCTCACTGTCATGAACTAGGAAAGGTTTTGCTCAAGGGTATTACTAATGTTTCGAAGCTTTGTAAATGTCTCGGTTCCTTTGATCTCAGTTTCTCCTTTGAGCCACAGAACACAAAACAGTATTTCCTCACTTCTCCCAAGGATGGTGTTCACAAACACCATCATGGGGTCATAGAGGAGAAACTCTATTCAAACTCGGGTCTCCCAGAGCCTCCGTTGGGATCAGCTAATTCATCCCAGGAGTTCGTAAAAGTTGTGTGGTTTAGGGGCTGGAGAGATGGCTCAGCAGTTAACTCTGGCTGTTTTTCCAACGGACCCACGTTCAGTGCCCAGCACTGGTGGGTAGCGTGGTGGCATACAGGTGACGCTGTGCTGGAGAAGAAGCTGAGAGTCCGGCATCTTGCAGGACAACAGGAAGTGGTCTGAGACACTGGGTGTGGCTTGAGCATTTATGAGACCTCAAAACCTGCCCCCACAGTGACACACTTCCTCCAACAAAGCCACTCCCTTTGGGGGCCATTTTCCTTCAAACCAACACAAACCCCTAACTAAGGAGTCACATGCCTACATCCCGTCTATTCTGTCCCCTCCCCAAAGCCTGCCTGAAGTGGGTCACACACCTATGAAGTCACAGAAAGAATAGAAGGAGGCTGTTTTGCCCAGGGCAGAAAAGGATTACAGTAAGCTGCACAGCTTATGTCTGGGTGACACTGCAGAGCTTGCAGCACTGTCTGTCACGGGCCAGAGCTGGGCTTGGGGCTGGCCCACAGAGTATGTTTCCCAGCAGAATTTCCTCCTGTGGTTGGAAGGTACAAGAAAAGGCTGGCTTGTACCTGGTCGTACACATAGCCTTTGTTACCCAGCAGGCTTTCCTTGTATGACTAAGATGGAAGAAAGTTGTAGTATATTCTGGTCATATTTTTTTCCCAGAAAAATGAGAGAAATGAAGTTTACTACTTACTAAAGTTTTAGAACTTGTAGAGAATTCTTAAGTGAAAACCTTATCTGAAACTAATGAGGCTTTTGTTGTTATTATTGTTTGTTTTTTGTTTGTTTGTTTGTTTTTTGAGACTGAGTTTGTTTGTGTAACAGTCCCGGCTGTCCTGGAACTCTCTCTGTAGACCAGGCTGGCCTCGAACTCACAGAGATCCACCTGCCTCTACCTCCAGTGCTGGGATCAAAGGTTTGTACCACGACAGCCAGGCTAAATTGCTTTTGTTTTGTTTTGTTTGGGTTTTTGGTTTTTTAAGACAGGGTTTCTCTATGTAGTCTTAGCTGTCCTGGAACTCAAAGATCCACCTGCCTCTGCCTCCCAAGTACTGGATTTAAGGTGTGTACCACCACTGGCCAGCTAATGAGGCATTTTTAACAGCATAGTACACCGCTACTTGGTTCTGTTTTAACCAAGTCTTCTCTATGTCTTCCTGGAGAAAAAGGATCAAATGGACACCAACAACAAACAAAAGAACCAGTTCCGCCCAAGTCTGGATTGGTGACCCAGTGAGTTTATTGGCATTACTTCCAGGAGCACGGGTGACTTGGGCAGCTGTATCACTGAAAAGCCCACGCTAGCATGGGCTCTCAAACGCTCCATCCCTGAGCTCCCTGGACTGCACTGGCAGGCAGCTGCACCCGGGAACCTCCTCCCAGCACTGATCACTGCATATGCAACCTCACAGAGGGCCTTATGAATCTAGGGTTGATTTGGAAGTACCTACAGGAGTCCTCTAGCCAAAAAGTCTCCCAAAACATGTGTTGTGCAGAAAAGGAGCAGTATCTGAGATTCTCAAATGAGAAGAAAGAAGAGTTTCTGCATCAGCCATTTTCCCAACTTGTCCAGGAGTCGGTCGGTCACCGACTGCCCGAGCTGTGTAGTGTTCCACCACATTTTCTAGCCAATCTAGCCTTTAATCTAGATCATTCTAAGAATTGCTATTTTCTGAATGTTACTGAGATTGAGTCACTTGTTTTGATGGCTTTCTTTTGATGTTTGGAATTTTCTGTGTACAGGCATACCAACGTTTACAAATCCAGCAGCAGATGTTACAGGCCCAGCGGAATGTTTCCGGACCCATGAGACAACAGGAGCAGCAAGTAGGTGTCACTTAGACTGACTTTGCCATTAGCTCTAGTTCTAGAACAAACCCCAGTGGATGAACTCTCAGCTTGATGCTGGCTTCTCTCCGGTTGAGCCGCCTCTTTGGAAAGTGCCAGCACCAGCTAGGTTTGGGACAAGACTGGCCCGCTGGTAGAGGCTGAGGTCACCCGTGCACTCTGCCCCACCCCCGGCTAATGTACAGTGTGTGTGTGTTCCCCTGCCAGGTTGCGCGCACAATCACTAATCTGCAGCAGCAGATCCAGCAGCACCAGCGCCAGCTGGCCCAGGCCCTGCTTGTAAAGCAGCCTCCACCACCGCCACCCCCGCCGCACCTGTCTCTGCACCCTTCTGCAGGCAAATCAGCCATGGATAGCTTCTCCCCTCACCCGCAGACTCCCGGCCTTCCTGACCTGCAGACCAAAGAGCAGCAGTCTTCACCCAGTACCTTTGCTCCTTATCCTCTCGGTGAGTCTTCTGTGGGTATAAAAGCTACACCAGGGCAGGTGTCCTCAAGTCCCTCCTGTGACAGCCAGGGCTGCTGTACAGGAGGCAGGGTGGCAGGCTGTGCTGAAAGCGCACATCAGCGAGTGGACTCTGCGGGCTTCATCTCGGGGGAGGAGTACTGCTTTCAACATAGCCCAAGCCCCCACTACCATAGACAGGCCCTCCGCCGTGGCGTCACCCACAGCCCAAGCAGTTGGGAAGCAAGGCAGCACTGTTATGAGTGCAAGGCCAGCCTGAAGTGTAGAACAAGAGCCTAGTGTGACCTCGCGCCTAGGGCTGAGGAGTGATGCTTATGAAAAGCCTCCGTTCAAAAATTCAGTTCATTCTGGCTTATGGTTGTTTGTTTTTTCTTTTTCTTTTTTGGTTTTTCGAGACAGGGTTTCTCTGTAGCTTTGGAGCCTATCCTGGAACTCACTTTGTAGACCACCTTTAATCCCAGCACTCGGGAGGCAGAGACAGGCAGATCTCTGTGAGTTCAAAACCAGCCTGGTCTACAGAGCGAGTTCCAGGACAGCCAGGGCTACACAGAGAAACCCTGTCTCAAAAAAACAAAATAAGTAAACAAATAGATGTATTATGCCTTCATAATGAAGCCAGATTGTGTCCTCCATTATTGTTCTGTCCATTGCTGTCCCTTTAGTGGAAGAAGCACAAGTCTCCCTTGGTCTAGACCCGAATTAGCATTGGGACTTCCTTGGTGCCATTCCCACCCACTGCTAATGTTGCTTTTGCTTCAATTTTCCTGTCCATGTGAAGTAGAACTATTCATTGCACACGGTTCTTTTAAGGATTTCATGAGTTAATAATATGTAAAGCTCTTGAGTTGGACATGGTGGCTCACACCTTTGACCCCAATACTAGAGCTGCCGAGCCAGTTAGATAGATATACTTAGGTTTGGGGCCAGCTTGGCTTATAGAGTTCCTGATCAATAAAAAGTATGCGTGTGCGCGCGTGCACACACGCCTGTCCCTGAGCCTGTGGTTTGTAACAGTAATCCCACGTGACAGATGTATGGTGAACTTCTGTTTTAGGATGGTTGTGGAGAATGTACTTGGCTCTGTTCACCATCCATTCACGATGTCTCAGATCCTGGTGTGCCTGTCCTCTAACCTGCTAGACCCTGACTTCTAGGAATTACCTTGTGCAATGACTCTTTGAAATTGGATAAAGATTCATTTTGATAAAAATGTTAAGGTGTTGAAATTATAATTATAATATATTCAATATATGTGTTACAACATTGAAAATGGGCAGCTTATTAGGTATTGGTAATTTTGGAGTGGTCTGTATGTTGTGTTGGTCCTACCTAGGCTTTCTCTGTGATAGTAATGATGCTGAAGAGCCACTTAGAAACTGAACAGCCTGTGACAGGAAACCAGAAGCCCATGTCACTCTGCGGTCTCCTCCCCCTCCTCCCATTCACACGGTCCAGGCCACAGTGGTTGTTGCCTGTGGACTTGACGGTGTCAACAGGAGCAGTGATCCCATGATAAACTAAAGACAATACACCTGTGATCTCAGCACTAATCGAGCTGAGGCAGGAGGATTGCTGTCAGTTCAAGATTAGCCTGGGCTGTATAGCAAATAACAGGTCAGCCAAGTCATGTATCAAGTCCCTCCCTGAAAACAAAGAAATATAAAGACATATGAGATTAAAATTTAAAATTGAGGCCCAGGTAAGCATGTAATAGTTCAGTAAGTGATGAAGGAGTCTTTGTAGGAAACAGGGAACCTTGGTGTGCTCAGGGCCAGCCTCATGAGAGGAAGCCAGGACTGGCTCACTGACTTACAGAAGGATGACGTGGGAGAGAGGACCTTGGAGTGCTCTGACACCCGGCCCTTGTTGCTGCTTTCCCTGGTAGAGCTGTGCACAGAGCTGGAGCACAGAGGTGTGGGGAGGCAGCCCCTGGCGTCTCAGGCTCACACAGCTGCTCTTTCACAAGTATGTGACTGTGTAACCTCAGCAAAAACAGTAGGCACACCTTTAATCCCAGTACTCAGGAGGCAAACAGATCTCTTTGAGTTCCGGGACAGGCACATAGAGAGACTTGTCAAAAAACAAAACAGGAAAGAGGAAAAAAAAAAAAAAAAAAAACCCAACAACTTTGCTTTCCATTTGGCAGTACCTGTTTCCTATTTGTCCAGTAGCACCTCCTCATTTTGGCAGGGCAGAACCTATTCAGTCTGCCCTTCGTGTGCATTGCCCACACGCTCCCATGGACAGTTGCATTTGCAGCCCCTACTCTAAAATTGAGAACCAAAATCTTTGACTCTACTTGAGTGGTAGAGTCGGCTCTGCCGTGACAGATTGGAATTATGGGATGTCACACTGTGGCGGTGCAAGAGCTCACTGTCAGAGAGGGTTGGAAGCACTGGGCTGCTGGGCTGAGTGTCACCAGGAATGTGTTCTGCAGCCTCAAATCTTTATTGTCCTTGCCCAGGCCCCTACATGGTGGCTGTCGAGGTCGGGGACAGCAGCATCCACAGTTGGGAGCTCCTGGAAAGTTGCTGACCGTGTAGCTCACAAGCTCTGTCGGTGCTGGGCCGGGATTTCCCACATGGTGCTGTGGCTTCCTCGGGACTTGCCCTGCCTGAGAAGCCTCAGACCCTAGTGTCCATCCCTGAAACAGCAGTGCACAGGGCTGCGAGGCATGAGGCATTTGTCCCTGAAGACTAGTAGCATACTCTCCTTAATTCAAAAGTTTATTTATCTCAAAAATAATTGTAGGGTCTGGGGAGATGGTTCAGTGGTTAAGGGCACTGGCTGTCTCTCCAGAGGACTGGGATTCCCAGCACCCACATGGTGGCTCACAGCCATCTGTAATGCCAGTTACAGGGCATCTGACTTCTTCTGACCTGTATGGGCACCAAGCATGCAAATGATACACAGACATACATGCAGGCAAAACCGTGTGTGTGTGTGTGTGTGTGTGTGTGTGTGTGTGTGTGTGTGTGTGTAAGCACATGGCTGTAACCGGGAGTAAGGCAGCTCTGTGCACTGGAGTTCCAGGCCAGTGAGGGCTACGGGGGGGGGGGGGGGGTTTCCATGGAAGTGTGTGGCTGTGTCTAAGGGTGGAGGGTGACTCTCAGTGAGATCTTTCTTCCAGGGAAGAGGCGAATTCTAATAACGCCTGTGTTTTCAGCTGGATTGAATCCAAACATGAATGTCAACAGCATCGACATGAGCAGTGGTCTGTCTGTGAAGGACTCATCTCAGTCCCAGTCCCGCCTCCCTCAGTGGACGCATCCCAACTCGATGGGCAACTTGCCTAGTGCTGCTTCTCCTCTGGACCAGAACCCCAGCAAGCACGGTATGTATGTCCTGGCCGGAGCCTGCCCACCGCAGGGGCAGTGCACTTACTGATGGGACAGCCCGAAGCATCGCATGTGCATCCCATGCATCTTCGTGAATGCAGCTCCCAAATCAGAAGACGGCCTGCCATGACCCAGTGCCTGCAAGATCAATCACCATTTCTTAGCTTCAAACCCATGAGTCATTGAAAGTGCCCCAGAGCACCAAAGAGGCTGGAGAGACGGTCTGCAGTGAGTGCAGCTGCTGCTCTTACAGAAGACCTGAGCCGAGCTCTGTCACCTGCACTGGGTGGCTCACAGCTGCTTGTAACTGAAGCTGTGGCTCTATGGGTACCTCGCCTTTCAAAAAAGTGAAGCACAAAAAGCTCAGGAAGGAGCTCAGGTTGGCCTAGAGAGGGTTAGGGGTGGCTCAGTGGCAGGGCACTGGCCTCACGTGCATGAGGGCCTGAGCTCCAGCCCCTGGGCCAGGAAGGAGCACAAGCAATGTAATTAGGCATATAGTCTTCTCTTGATATAAAGTCATGTAAAAAGAAAAGCAATGCCCCGATGGTTAATTTAGCAAGGAGGCCTCCATGTGACGCCTGGGCCCTCTACCTCTAGCCCTGCCCTTGTTGGTTTTCTCTGTGTAAGTCAGTACCCACTTGGTTCTTGCATAGTAAGAGCACCACTGTAGAAAGAAGGCATGTAGAGATACCAGCAAGCATGCTCATATTTTCTCCCCAGAAGGACTTGAGGATGGGCAGCTTCCCAAGGTATAAAGATTTCCAGCTTGGGGGTGGGGGTGTTCTGTGCTCACCTGTAATCCCAGCCCAGCAGTTGGGAGGGAGAGGTAGGAGGACCAGGGGTTCAGGGTCTTCCTTGGCTACTTATAAATTGGAGGCCAGCCTGTATTTCATGACAAAATTTTTTCCTAAATAAGATTTACATTGTGGCTGGAGTATAACTTAGTCAATGATAGTCCAAGAATATGTGTCTGTAGGCAAAGCACAAAAGGCATGGTAGCGTATGCAGAGACAGGCAGATGTCTGAATTTGAGGCCAGCCTGGTCTACATAATGAGTTCCAGAATAGTCAGGGCTGCAAAAGGAGACCTTATCTCAAAAAAAAAAAAAAAATCCCAGTATTCACTGGACATGTGACATGAATTAAGCTGCTCACGAAGCCAAGACATACATCACGATCACTTGACTTGAGCCCAGGTGTTCACACCTGCCTGGGCAATCTCCTAAAAAGGGGGGGGGGGCACTGGAGAGGACCCATGGTTCCCATGGTTCAATTCCCAGCATCCACATGGCAGCTCACAACTGTGTAACTCCAGTTCCAGAGGATCTGGCACACACACGCGCGCACACACACACACACACAGGCAAACACCAGTGCAGTGGGGGAGGGTGTCACTGGGGAGATGGCTCAGCAGATAGGAGTGTCTGCGGCACAATCGTGAGAACCTGAGTTCAGATCCTCAGAACTCAGTAAGATTGTGTGTGGTTGCATATGCCTGTAACCCAGTGTCCCTGGAGCAGGGGGAGGATACCTGGGGCTTGCTGGCCACCGACCTACCTCCAGGTTCAGTGAGAGACTCTGTCTCAGAGGAAATGGCCTGATGGCCTCTGTCCTCTATGCAAGCACATAGGTATATACACAAATCAAAAATGTTGCTAGTTTCTGGCCTAAGGCTACAGCTCAGTTGGTAGAATGCTTCCTGAGTTGCAAGAAGCCTGGGGTAAAGTGGTGCATGCCTGCATGTAACCTTAGCACTAAAGAGGTAGAAACAGGGACAAGAGAATACGCAGCAAGTTCAAGGCCAGCGTTGGGGTACATGAGACAAACTAGTTTATAGTGGTACACACTTATAATCCCTACTTTTGGAGAGCTAGAAGCAGGAAGGTTAGAAGTTAAGGGTCATTCTTGACTACAGAGGGAGTTCAGATCAATCCAGACTATATGATACCATCTCAAAAAAAAAAAAAAAAAAAAAAAAAAACAACCCACAGTTCAATGGTAGAGTACTTACCTAGCATGTATGAAGCCCTTGAATTAGATCCCCCACACTGAAAGGTAATAATATGATAACAACAACAGCTTTCAGTAATGGCACATGCCTTTAATCCCAGCACTCGGGAGGCAGAGGCAGGTGGGCAGATCTCAGTGAGTTTGAGGCCAAGCTGGTCTACAGAGTAAGTTCCGGGAAACCCTGTCACAAGAAACCAAATATGGGCTGGGTTCCATACATGCTAACTGACACAGTTCTTAGAGAACCCGGACAGCTTAAGGCTGACAGTGCATATAAGCACAAAGTGTGAGAGAGACCCTGGGCCTGGGAAGAGAAGGCCGTAGTGTGTCATGCTGTCTTTGACAGAATGTTTGTTCACTGGGTACCTGGTTGCCTGTTCCGTAGGTGCTATTCCTGGAGGTCTAAGCATCGGGCCTCCAGGTAAGTCCTCCATTGATGACTCCTATGGCCGGTACGATCTAATCCAGAGCAGTGAGCCACCAGCGAGTCCTCCCGTAGCTGTTCCCCATAGCTGGTCTCGTGCCAAATCCGACAGTGATAAAATCTCAAACGGCTCCAGCATCAGCTGGCCCCCAGGTAAGCTCACACGACACTGGTGGGCAGAGGAGGTGTAGGTGTGCCCTCGGCCTAGGGGAGCAGTTAGAGCTGAGGGACTTCATGGACTGTGCTGCTGTCGCGCATTGTTCTGTAGCTTCCCTGGTCAGGTAGAGTGGGGAGCAGACACCAGCTTCTGCCTGGTAAAGGCGCTCACGCCGAAAGGGGGAACACCTGATCTAATGAACTGTTCAGAGTTGGTTAGATCTAAACAGGGAGGGCCTAATTATCGGAGTTTCAAATTTTTATAAAAGTGAAAAAATTAGTTTTAAGTGTCATGATGCAACATGAAGGCGCTGTAGTAGCCTTGTTTTGCTTTCTATGAGCAGAATTCCACCCCGGAGTTCCGTGGAAAGGACTTCAGAATATTGACCCTGAGAATGACCCTGATGTCACTCCTGGCAGTGTCCCCACTGGACCTACCATCAACACCACCATCCAGGATGTCAACCGCTACCTCCTCAAGAGTGGAGGTGAGGAGGGCCATCAGCCGGCCTTCTGTGGGCAGGCCTCCAGGCTCCTGTGGAGGGTTCGTCTGGCTGTGTGGGGGGGTGAGGCAGGTGCAGTACCAGAGGTGTGTTTGTGCTGTGTGGGCTAGCACAGCTCACATGTCCCTTAGTGTGCGTGTGCGCTCGCTCTGGACGTTTGCCGACTGTCCCTAATCCACAAGCACAAAACCCAGCCTGAAACTCACACAAACACTCTGCAGATGGATCTTCAAGCAGGAAGTCAGCCGAATCACTTTTTACTCATCGTTAGGTAGTCACAGCTCCAGCCAACAGCCTTTCAGGACAGGGTTTTTGGTTTTCATCGTCTCTTTTTTCCGAGTGGGGTTCTTTTCACACATCACACAGTGTTTCTCTGCCTAACAGTCCTGGCCGTCTGTACACCAGGCTGGCCTTGAACTCCCAGAGGTCCACCTGCCTCTGCCTCATGAGTGCTGGGATTAAAGGTGTGCGCCACCACAGCCCAGCTTGTAATCTCTTTAAACTGGAAGGGAATTGAGCCTTTGTTCGACCCCCAGAACCCCCCTTCCTTTTTTTTTTTTTTTTTTTTTTTTTTTTGGATGAGGTCTTACAGTGTTGTCCTGGCTGTCCTGGAACTCACTCTGTAGACCAGGCTGGCCTCAGACTCAGAACTCCCTGCCTCTGCCTTCTGAGTGCTGGAATTAAAGGTGCGGTCAAGGTGTCTGTACTCCACCACAGCCAGCTCTGTAGCACGGGTTCTTTTATTTGTTTGGTTTGGTGGTGTGGTTGTTTTTCGAGATAGGGTTTCTTTGTGTAGCTTTTGGAGCCTGCCTGGACCTTATTCTGTAGACCAGGCTGGCCTCGAACTCCCAGAGGTCCACCTGCCTCTGCCTCCCCAGTGCTAGAATTAAAGCCATGTACCACCACTGCCCTGCTATAGCACGAGTTCTGAAATAGGTCTTAATAATAATAAAAAACATGCTTTTAATATAAGCAATAGGACAGCCAGGGCTACATACACAACAAACCTTGTTTAAAAAAAAAAAATGCTATAAAGCCCCAGTATTTGCTGAGTGCTGTTCTTGTTTGAGCCTTGAGAAGTAGCCTGCAGCACACTGGTGGGTGCTGTTCTATAGGACCATTGTGCGGGCTGGCTTCATCCAGACAGCTTTGACTTCACTGTTGAAACAAAACATTTAAAACCAGGAGGTCCCTGTTACACAGGACCCTGTTGCTCACTACAAAGGAACAGCTGTGAAGGCTGTCTTTCATTTGTGATCCTAGGCTGAGGGAGTAATGTAGGGTATAGGAGCCAGGTGGTGGTGGCGCACACCTTTGATCCCAGCACGTTTCGGTGTGTGTGTATACATGTGTGTGTGAGTGTGTGCATGTGTGTGTGAGTGTGTGTATATACATATGTGTGTGTGTGCGTGTGTGTATGAGTATGTGTATATACATGTGTGTGTGTGGTGTGCGTGTGTGAGTGTATGTGTGTATACAGATGTGTGTGTGGTGTGCATGTGTGTGTGAGTGTGTCTGTGTGTTTGAGTTAAAGAAGAATGAGAATTGCCCTGCATGTAATCCTTACCCTTTGGTTGGAAAAGCCCCATGACCCTTCAGCATCCTGGTATAGGGTTTAGCTGTCTTGTCAGTGGCTCTCTCCCTGTGACTTCACCACAGGTGACTCCCACCATTGCATAGCCCACACTATGTCACCTTGGTTTTCTGGAATTTGAAGAAGTCTGATGTAGGGAAACACAGCCCTACCTTCCTCCCTGCTGTGCTCATGCCGCTCTGCACACTGCACGCGGCCTCCCGCCCCACCGTCGTGCCTGCTGGGCTCTACGAGGCTCTCCCACCTTCTGGTCAGGGTGCTTCTTGCTGCAGGGGCAGGGAGGCCATGTATGATGAAGCGAGGCAGGAAGGACTTGAGCATCTCAGCAATAGGGACGTGCGTCCTCACATGCAGAATGGGAGTGCTAATGTGTCCTTGTGGTGTGGCAGTGCAGAGACAGGCAGCAGTGTGAGCAGGCGCTCCCTGTGTGTGAGGTGGGTTGCAGGGGAAGGCTCTAGGTGCACCCGTGTCCCACTGTCCTGCCGCTGTGCTGTCTGGAGCACTCTCATGACACACAGACCTCACAACTCTACCCAGGCAATCATTTCTTCCAGAGTAAAAGAAAGTGGAGAACTGTTTGTTACATTAAAAAGCATTTCATAGACAGGATTTCTCTAACTCACACAGAGCCACCTGCCTCTGACTCCCCAGTGCTGGGCTTAAACACATGCAGCCACACCAGGCTTTATTAAACCTTCCTTAAGACAAAGACATAAGATGTACACACTCTTGGATTTGTGGATAAATCTGTGTGCCATCAAACTCATCCAGCACAGAGCTGCCGAAGGAAGGCGGCACAGAGCAGCCCTCCTCCCCGTGGGGCTGGTGAAAGCATAAAACCAGTCCTGCTGCCTTGTTTCCACTCCTAACTTGACAGAGAAGTATGTTTCAACCTTTTACACCTTTGGAAATAGCTAAGGAAATCACTGTTCTTGATAGCATTTGGTTTACAGCGTGTCCAGCCTACGTTTACTGTGAGGCTATGGTCTTCCCATTGGTCAGGCTGGGGTAAGGGCACATCTGTGTTGTGGGTATGTCTCAGAAACACGGATGGTGGCTGTTCCAGATGATCTTGGGCAGATGAAGGAGCTGGGGGCATTGGGGGTGGCCATTCCTTTATGTTTCTCCCAGTGAATTCCAATTACTGTAACCCTACCTGGTGCTGCATCTCAGTCCAGAAGCGGTGGGGATAACTGTGTCTACAGCTAAAGAGACAAGAGGATCCCTAGACACTGGGAGATTACACTGGCCGTGGGAAGTGTCTGTCAGAAGCATTGCTACTTTGTCAGAAGACCAATGCCCCCAGAGACTACACAGGAAGCCTATGTGTAGACAATGCTTGTGACCGTGACCACCCCAGCCCAACGTGCTGATATGTTAAAGACTGAACTGCAGAGGACTGGAGTATGGCCCAGTTGGTAGAATGCTTGCCTGGCATCCACAAAGCCCTGGGTTCCACTCCCAGCACCAAATAAATCTGGTATAATGGCACGCGCCTGTGATCCTAGCCCTTGGCAGGCAAAGGTAGGAGGTCAAGCTCAAGGCCAACCTGGGCTGCACAGGAAGACCCTGTCTTAAACAAACAAACACAAACTTTAATACATAAGAAGACTATAAAC
This sequence comes from Phodopus roborovskii, assembly GCF_943737965.1. NCBI lineage: Eukaryota > Metazoa > Chordata > Mammalia > Rodentia > Cricetidae > Phodopus > Phodopus roborovskii. Next base: position 31,508,116 of record NW_026125052.1, read on the forward strand.
TTCAGAGCTACGTTTTCTTCGCAGCAGTTGTCAGCAGACTGATGAGGTGTCAGCCGTTGAGCAGAGGCTGCACGGGGCACACACAGCACCTTTGAGCAGAAACTAGAAGAGAGTGACGCTGGTTGCAAAGTCCCTGCCCCTTCAGTGCAGGAGACTGAGGCAGGAAGGGCATCTGAACGTAGGAGTTGGCGGCCAGCTTGGGACGCCTGAGACGGGGAAGCATGAGACAGACGGAAGACAGCATGGCGTTTGTCACTGTTGATCTCTCCCATCGGCAGTGCCGGGGCTCTGCCAGCTCCCAAGCTGTAGCTGCTTCTCTGGGTGGGCACAGTACACATGCTCTGTTTTCCTCCCTCTAGGTAAACTGTCAGACATTAAGTCAACATGGTCCTCGGGCCCAGCCTCTCACACACAAGCCTCTCTGTCTCATGAACTGTGGAAGGTACCCAGAAACACTACTGCACCTACCAGGCCACCTCCAGGCTTAGCCAATCCCAAGCCTTCCTCCACCTGGGGCACCAGTCCCCTAGGCTGGACCAGCTCCTACTCCTCGGGTGAGTGCTGCCCCCTCTATTAAGAAGGGCATGTGCTTTAGGGGTGTACCTGTTTTATCCCATGCCTCTTAGCAGACCCCTGCAGCCTGGCAGGCTAAGAAAGAGCTGGAGTGTCAGACTAGCAGGGCATATATCCCATGGACTGTCGGTCCTCAAAAGACCCTTCAGCCATTCTAGGCTTCCTACCCATCTCAGCCGGCACAGGATTCTATTTTTATTTGTTAGTGCCTTTATTAGCTTTTTTTTTTTTTTTTTAACTTTATTTTATGTGCATTGGTGTGAAGGTGATAGATCCCCTGGAGCTGGAGTTACAGACAGTTGTGAGCTGCCATGTGGGTGCTGGGAATTGAACCTGGGTCCTAGGGGTGAGGGAAAGTGCTCTTAACCACTGAGCCATCGCTTCAGCCCCAACATAGGGATCTTAAATTTTTCAAAAGGTGCCATGGAAATGTAAGGGCTTTCCATACCAAAAACTAAGGTACCCCAGGTGGGTGTCTCTCTGTGGAGCCCCTCCCACCACATAGAGTCACGGGGTCCCTGCGTGGGCAGCGCAGAGGAGACGTCACCCAGGCTTCAGTCAGGCACTAACACTGAGGGCAGGGCCCCAGCCTTAGTAGCTGTCACTAAAGCAGAACTTTAGTGTGTTGTCTGGGTGTTGGGGCAGAACAAGGTAAGAGTAGAACTTTCTGTGTGAGTCTCAGGTACCCATCAAATCTGCCCCCTTCGGCACAGGCAGAAAAAGACAGGCCTCTGGGCTGGCAGGCATATTTGGGAAGTCAGATTTTCATGGGCCATGGATGGAATGTGTTGTGATTACAAGATTGAGTTTATCAGAAGGTTGCATGGTTTCCAGGGGGTCCAATGACTAGAGCTTGATATATGTTTTAGGTCAGACTAGACGAGTGGCCAGTGGATTGAGCCCTTGTCCCATGGTCTTGTCCTACAGGTTCTGCTTGGAGTACTGACAGCTCAGGAAGAACAAGCAGCTGGCTCGTTCTACGCAACCTCACACCCCAGGTACAGTGCCGCCAGATGGGGGGGGGGGCTGTCGTATCACACCCGTGGTAGCTGCTCATAGCCAGGAAGGCTCCTGCTTTGCCCCTGGAGTAGAGAACTGTCTGGTCGGGCATCTTCCTTGAGGGCCTAGAGTGGCAGAGCAAGTGGGAATGATAGGTAAGTGTGCGCAGACAGCCACGTGCTTCTCTTAGCCATGAAACATACTTCTGTAAAGAGACCGTTCATCTTACACACCTGTCCAAGGGGATTCAGCCACCCCAGACATGGGGTCAGCTTGTAGTCACCATTCTCTGGCACAGAACTAGCCTTCATCCACTGCAAGGAAGGCTGCCGGTCTAGTGTTGTGCCTTCTGCAAACTGCAGAACTCAGAACGGAACTTTGGCCCTCCCTTCTGACTGGTGGAACTGGAGTAGCCCACGCTACAGATGTCAGGCCACAAAGGCCTGCCAGATGTGTTCTAGTATGCGGAACATCCAGGTTCCATATGGCTGCTACAGAACACAGCGAGAGCTCGGAGGAAAGCATGGCCTGCCCTTTGCTTCCTCCTCAGATTGACGGTTCTACACTGCGGACGCTGTGTTTGCAGCATGGGCCTCTCATCACATTCCACCTGAATCTGACCCAAGGCAACGCTGTGGTCCGTTACAGCTCCAAGGAAGAAGCGGCCAAGGCCCAAAAGTCTCTGCACATGTATGTTTTTTCCTCAGCCCCTTCATACTGCCAGGAAGCCCCAGATGCCCAATATTGTTGGGGGGGGGGGGGCGTGAGTGAGTCTTGTGGCTCCGCCCCATGCTGCAGCTCAGGTACCCTGAGATTAGTAGTCCCAGATAAAAGTATGGGCAGACTTGGTGCCTGTAGCCTAGCTCTTCCACTTATACACAGCACCCTCTTCCTGTGTCTTCACCTAGTCACTGTTTGTACCTGTCTGTCTGTCATCTAGGAAGGGTGCAAAAGGAGCCTCTAGCCACCCAGGCTCCAGGGTCGCTCACATCAGCCCACTGGCCGCTTGAGGGTGCTTTCCATGCAGAATATGGAAAGACCTGCTCTGGAATATGGCCTATGGTGGGGACACTGGTGTCAGCTGAGTCCCCATTTACAGCACTTTAACATGTACTCCACGCAGCCACAGACCAGGCCATGATAGCCTGTGGCATGGTGATACTTGCATCTGTCGCTCAGGACATGGGTGGTATACTCACTCGGCCCCTTGCCTTGCAGGTGTGTGCTGGGGAACACCACCATCTTGGCTGAGTTTGCCGGTGAAGAAGAGGTGAATCGGTTCCTGGCCCAAGGCCAAGCCCTCCCACCCACCTCGAGCTGGCAGTCCAGCAGCGGGGGCAGCCAGCCCAGGCTGGGCTCCTCAGGCAGCACGCATGGCCTCGTGCGCAGCGACACTGCCCACTGGAACACCCCATGTCTGAGCAGCAAAGGCAGCAGTGAACTGCTGTGGGGTGGGGTGCCCCAGTACTCCAGCAGTCTCTGGGGCCCTCCCAGTGCTGATGACGCCAGGGTGATCGGCAGCCCCACGCCTCTCAACACTCTGCTGCCTGGGGACCTGCTCAGTGGCGAGTCCATCTAGGGGTCACCGTCACCGGGGAGGAGAGAGCTGAGCATGCCAGGCCCGGCTCTGAGGCCCCAGCTGACGGACAAGCTGCCCCTTGGAGTACCTCTGTCCAGTTCTGAAGATGACCCTTGGCCTCAGCCCTTGTGAACTGTTGAAGACAGTGCGGGCTATGTTTTGGTCAGTGTCACGTGCTAACGCCAGGATGTTCCTCATAGCTTTTTATTTTATGTCGTCTTATGTTTGTATGGTGTGTTGTCATTTTGAGTTTTAAGTATAAAAGCTGCTTAGAATAGTTCTATCATGAAGGGCACTTTTCAGACTGTGGGCTGGAAAGGGTTATTTTATGGCGGGGTGGGGGGAGACTTGAAGCCTATTTAAAGTGAGCCTGTGACGATTATGCACATTACCAGAGGCGGAGGGCGGGGCAGGCGGCTGCGTTGTGCGGGCACAGAGCTGAGAGGAGCCACTGCTCTGCCCCCAGACCCGCCTATGCACATTACCCTTGTTTCATTACTTTTCATGTCATTTTTTTTCCCAAAAAATTATTTTTTAAAAGTTAAAAAGACATATCAAACATGCAAATACTTGAACCCAGCAGGCCAATACCGAAATGTGAACACTTCCACGCTGACATCCGTGCACAGAAACAGGCTCTAGGAAATGTCTACGTTCATAGCCTACATGTGCGTGCGTGTGTGCGTGTGCGTGAGCAAGTGTATGTGTGTGTGTGGGCGCACACTCATGGAGCAGTGTGTATGCCCGCGTGCTTGTGCACGATTAGTGCTAACTGTGTGCGTGTGTGTTTCAGTGTGTGTGAGGGATTTAACTGGGGGTTTCCCTTTTATTCAGTACATGCTTTTTTTTTTTTTCCCTTGGGCGCATTGGTCAAATGTTCTCATTGTTGTTCGCTTCTAACTTTGCACTGAGGTGTCTCTGCCCTCCCTTCTAGCTAATCCTAAACAGTAAAGAGAATTCATGGGACAGGGCTGGTGACAATTCATGTGTAAATGTTTACTCAAGGACTCTGTTATTGCATTTAAAGTTACAGTGTATATCTCTGGAGAAATAATATGTCTATCTACCTTTAGCAGCTTTTCATTGTGGACTAATACAAGAAGATTATTGCCAGAGTATTGCACCATTTCCCATCTGGAATATAGAGTTAAAGAGATAAAATTGTCGTTGAACTGTGGCCATAGATACTTGTAGAAAATGGGTGTCCCGCAAAGCGCGGGGACAAGCACTTGGACATGGGTTGTGACTGCTTTTGGAGGAGCTGTGGTTTGGGCTCCCACCTGTTTACAGACCTTTTTTCTCCTTCAGACTTTAAAATAAAAATTTTAAAAAAAATTTAAAAAATTTAAAAGGAATAAAAAAAAAGACTTCCATCATAAAAAAAAAAAACAAAAAAACAAAAACAAGCAAACAAACAAAAACCTATTTTCAGAATGCAGATGTGTTACTTCAGAGCTCTGGGATGGGACGTGCTGGGACGCGCTGCTCCCCTCCAGCCATTATGGACTCTGTCGGTTTCTTCGCCCTTCCTCAAGGTGACGAGGCACTGTGGTCTCTGTCTTGCACATGCCGGCTCGCTCTCAGGAAAGCCAGGGCTCCGGGGGCAGCTCCACTCCATTTCATGTATTTCTAAACCCAACTCCTAGCACTGAAGACGTTATTAAAAAAGAAAAAAAGAAAAAAAAAAGGAAAAGAAAAAGAAAAAAAAAAAAAAACCACACACACAAAGAAGAAAAATACCTAATCTCTAATGTGTAGCAGTTACATATTTACCAAATAATGGACTCAAAAGAAATAGATGTTTGAAGAGTGCTTTATATATTAAAAATTGCTTTATGTTTTAAAGATGATCAATGTTTTGATTGTTTTGCAAGGAAGAAAGACAATGAAATAACACACCCTCAAGTATGTTTTAAAAAAAATATATGAACATTGTACTCCCTGCCTATGTGGTCAGGAAACTTGTGCATTACATTTTTTAATTAGCTTTTTAATGGTTTTATCAAAACAAGAAAGCAAGTCCTGCAGGATCACAGAGAAACGCTGGTTTTCTAGAGGATCGTGAACTATGCACAACTGGGTTCATTGTGTATCCCACGGAACGGCCCTCCTCAGAGTGACTGCATCTCATCATCATTGCAAGCGTCCTAGATATTTGATGTATGTATACCCAAGTATGTATATCAAATATGTGCGTGTGTGTGCGCGCGCGCGTGTGCTCCCAGGCCTACAGCTTGCCATGCTGCCATTTAGCACTGAGTTGTAGAAAAACTCCTAATGTTTTAAAACTGGGGATGGAAGTAAAGGGTGTTTGCAGTTTTTGTGGGTCCCCCCCTTTATTTTATTATTTTTTTGAACCTTTTAAATTCAAAATATCTGACTCTAAGATTAAAACAAAAAGAGTTTGTGGCGCTTAATGCCCCTCCTCATGGGATGTGGTGGTTGGACGCACGCCGGAGGTTGCTTTCAAAAATACAGCGCTTTGTTGAGTCTTAATAAACTGCGGTTTTTCTTGGCTATTTGCTATTGCTGGGTCTTTCGTCTGTAAGAGGCAGGGACTTCCTTTTTCACTTGGTGTGGAGACAGCCTACTGTGTCTGCTGAGTTTGCATTCAGTCCTGTCTAAACTTAAAGTGTCGGCTGTTGGACTTGAAACTGTAGCCTTGCTATTTGGTTTTGCTGAGACTATTCTGATCCTGTCAGTAGCCCTGGGAGGCACAGCAGCTTCCAAGTCTTCCTGGGCTGACTGACTTGAATGCATCTGAAGACAGTGTTGCCCAGGCCAGCAGTGGGTGGAGCCAGCGGCTCCAGGTTCTCCCAGAGCCACTGTCCCATACTCGTTGACACATACCCTGTACAGGCATGAAAAGAGAAACCAGAGGCAGGGGTGTAGCTCAGTGGTAGGACCTTTGTGTGCAGGCAGGCACAAGGTTCCACCCCCAGGGCTGTCTAGAAAAAATCGTGGCTTGTGCCTGTAGCCCCAGCACTCAGGAGGCTTGAGTAGCGCCGCCTGAGTCCAAGACTCAGTACCATAGCAGGCAATGCAGCAAGATCCCCAGCCTGGAAGAGGAAAGGCAGTCATGTTCTCCCAAGTGTTTTTCTTGCTCTCTGCCCCTAAAAGCGTATTGGCTAACACACACAAAACAGCAGCATTGTCAGCCGGCTTTGCTCATGGGTGGCAGCTTAACCTCTAGTGTTCCCATCATGTGCCTCATGGGAACCCAGAGACCTGAGGAAGAAGGAGACTCAGGATGTCAAGCTGCCCTGGCAGAGGGATTTCCATCTCCTATGGGTAACGTAGCCATAGCTAGAGGACCCTGCCTGTGTCTGGGAGGTCGGTCCTGTTGTCAACCTTCGGGAGTCTTCAAGACATCTGGGGAATGAACAGGAGATTTGTGAGGTGGCACTCTCCCTGTGTTGGACTTTGACAATGAGGACCAACAGAAAAGGCCTCATGGGACTGGACTGGATGAAGTAGGCCCGATGTCAGCGACCCAGGAAGCGGAAGGTTTGGAGCTACCCTACTGCTGTTTGGGGTTATACCACACTGTTCTGATAAGACTGTGCCACAGGCAGAAGGCAATGCCCAGCCAAGGTGGGTGCACAGAGAATGCCCGCAGAGGTGCACAAGACACGTTGGGAGCTGCCGTGAACTGGCCTGCGCTGCTGACGAAGGCGTCCTCTCAAGCCCTCTCATCTCCTGAGTCCTGCCAATCCCACCCTTGTGAGTAGCCTTCAGCTTAGGTGACAGATGACCCCAGATGGTACCCAGAGCAGTTCTCGGCCTTGGCCTTTTAGAATCACCCAGAAACTTAAAACCATAGAAGGATCTCTGGGGCAGCAGAGGTACAGGTGGTTTCAGAGCCCGTGTGCTCCCCTGTGTAGCCAAGGTCAGGAAGCAGTGGTGACCGGGATGCCCGCGCACAAGCCTGCCAGCGTGAGGGAGCTGCAGGCAAAGATCGGGATTTGAAGTTCGTCCTTAGCCAGCACGGACCACATGAGGCCCCCACACGGAGTTCTGTGTTCAGGGTGAACCTTGACCATCTGCTCAGCAGACGCTTGCAGTTCTCAAGTCGGGTGGCTTTCATTTGCCAGTTACAGCTGACCCCTCCCTCCCTCCCTCCCAGGCCTGCAGTACAGGCATGCTGAGGGCCGCTTTGTAGTCTAGACCCTGATGGTTATGATGCTAAGCACTCCCAGGTCCCACAGGAAGGACCGGAGGTCAGGCGGCTGGGGTGCTGACTGCCTCTGCTCCTCGTGGCAGTGCCTGGGCCCCTGTGTTGGGAGTCACTCCACACTTGGGCCTGGGTTGACAGAAGACAGTGCTGGTGATTCTGTGAAACCCTGGGTGTTTCCTTTCCCTTGTAGTGGGGTGTGACCTTGTGAGACAGAACTGATGACAGCAAAAGTCCCCACCCACCAACATCTTCATTTAGTGCAGAGCCCAGGTCGGTTAGGATGTCTGGAGTGCCCATGGGGACTGGAGAGCATCACCATCCAGCCCAGATCAGCTGGGACCATCTAGAAACTCTTCTGAGACATCCGTTTTGCTGTCACAGAACCTTTCCATGGGGCTGGCATTGGACCAGCTGGGGGTGGGGGATGGCTTGGAGGAGGATATGGCTGCTCAGCCTCAGGAGAGACCTATAAGCTGTTCCTATAGCTCAGCCTACCTCGGGCGTCTTACCCCATGCCATCCACCTTAGCCTGGCTGGGTGCTGGTGGGCTCTCTACCAAGGGCTTCTCACCCTAGGCATCAAGTCATCCCTTAGAGTCTTCCTGCTTTGCCCACATAATACCTCCACTGATTGGTTTCTCATCCTGGGCACAGCCAGGCCCTTCGTCTTGCCCAGGAGACTTAGCCCCAAGCCCTGAGGTTCCCATTGGAAGGCCTAGTGGGTCCCAGGCAGCTGGCAGGAGCAGGTCACAAACCCATCCCAAAACACAAACCCATAATGCAAAACCCATTTAATCAGAACTTTAAAAAAAAAGGGGGGGGGATGGAGAGTCGGGGCTGGTGGCACATGCCTGTGATTCCACTTGGCAAGAAGAGCTATGAATCCAAGGCCAGCCTGGTCTACATAGTGAACTCAGGACAGCCAAGGCTGTGTAAATAGATCCTGTCTTAAAAAAAATAAAAATAAAAACCCAGAGAGGAGAGGATTCCCAGGTAGGACGGGATCCCTTGGGGTACCCCACACCCCACATCCACACTCCATCGTCACCTCAAGGAGTTTGTAGAAAGGGAAGTCACTCCACTGCTGTGTCCTGTGGGGACCTCAGGTCCAGGTCTCCACATGCAGGGTCATGATGACTGGGGATACAAGGTTCCCCCTGGGTTCTGCCAAGCCTGCCGGAAAGGAGAGTCATGGTAGCCCAACTAACATGAAAGCTCCTCCAGCCTGTGTAGCCGGGGGCTCGGTGGGTGCAATGTGCTCCAAGTAGTACACGTCAAGCCTCCCAGGCTGAAGGCTCTAGAGCAGCAAAGGCCAGGCTGGCGGAGCAGCACAAAGAACTACCAGGGGTGACATTCCAGAGATCTGTGGCAAGATTGCTGGGTGGACCACATGAACTGGCCACTTTGGTGATCCAAAACTTTGGACCAGCAGTCTTGTGTGTAATGGCTCACGGTAATTCTCCTCAGTAAAGGCCCGTCATCAATGGGGGCTCAAGGGACACGCACGGATACCAGGTACACCAGCCCTGAGGACCGCATGGGGTCAAGACCTCACTACTAAGGCAGACTGCAGTCTCTACAAGGCACAGAGGCAGAGGCAGGGTTCCCCTTCGTGGTGACTGGATGTTCTGAGATGCCTCCAGTACAAGATATCAGCCTCACTAATCTGCAGAAAGGAAGGGGCCCTGGTGGTTGCAGCCACCAGAATGTGCAGACATGGCCTGGGGGAACAAGCCTCAGACTGCTGGGGCAGGTGGACTTCCGTGTGGGTGTGCCCCACTCAGCAGGAAGAAGTTCTGTTGTAAGGTCACTATAAACCTGGTGTGTGGAAAGTCAGCACTAGGGAGGCAGGGAGGGGCACTTCAAAGCCAGCCTGGTCTACAGAGCGAGTTCCAGGACAGCCAAGGACATGCAGTGAAGCCATGCCTCAAAAAACAAAAACAAAAAAACAACTGGTCTGTAGAACTGGAGAGACAGCTGAGTTTGAAGGCACAGACGTACATGCCGCTGTACATGCCGCTGTCCATCCCTGAGGGTGAGGCAAGCCAGGAGGACTCCAGGAGCCCAGCAGAACCTCACCAAGGAGACACCCCTGCAGCAGTGGAGTATCACTTTACACTGCCCTCCCCTCCCCCTCCCCTTCACACTGCCTCTACATCACCTGCTCCGCTCCCCCTCCGCGTAAACAGAGTGAAGCTTGTTGATGAGGAAGACCTTGTCCTCGCCCTCCTGGAAAGGCCAGAGCACAACGTGATTAGACAGAAGCTGCCCATCCCTGGGTCCCAGAGTTAGCCTAGTCTACACTGCCTGTGGTGCTCACGTGAGAAGTGCAGATCACAAAACACACCCTGGACCTCAGTTCAGGAGGCAGAGGCAGGCAGGTCGGTCTCCGGGGCTACATAGTAAGACCGTGTCTCAAAAATAAAAAAGGAAGAAAAAAAGAGAGAAGCAAGCATATTTGTGCCAGCCTAGTGATGAGGTAGAGGTGGGCATGTCACTGGGGAAGCCTGTGAGCCAGCCGAATGCAGTGTCACCCGCCTCTGCCTGTCCTCTTCCCACCCCACACCTGGAGAGGGTCTCACGAAGCCCAATGGTCTCAAACTCACGAAACCGGGAATGAATGGCCTTGAACCAGCCCTCAAGTGCTGCAATCAGTCAGTCACAGGTGTACACCACACCTGGCGCACACGGGCCCCTTGATAAGTGTTTTGAGTCCTGATGCCTTCTGACGGCCCATGTGCGTACACAGGGCCCCAGAGATACCTGGGCCTGATGGTTCCGTGGGAGCCCCGTGTCTCCCACACCTAAACCAGACAGCAGGCTGCCTGCCCACTCCATCCTGACCACTTCACGCCTGCTCTCTCTCTCTCTCTGCTTACCTCAGTCACACGGGAGGGGTCCACACTAACCCCAGTTCTCAGGCACCTGAGACAGGAGGGGCATTCTGAGCTACCAAGACTCTATCTCAAAAACAAAAACCAGGGCGGTGGAGATGGATCTGCAGAAAAGCTCCCTTGACCCACAAAGAAGTGAGAGAGCAAACTCCACACACAATCAGAAAAAAAAAAAAAAAAAAAAAAAAAAAAAAGCCAGGCGGTGGTGGCATACACCTTTAATCCCAGCACTCAAGAGACAGAGGCTGGTGGATCTCTGAGTTCCAGGACAGCCTGGTCTCCAGAGTGAGAAAGCATCTCAAAAACTAAATAAAAGGTTGGGAATACAGCTCATTTGGTAAAGGGTTTCCCTAGCATACACAGAAGGCCCTGAGTGCAAGATCCAGCACCATAAACAAGACGTCAGAAATCCCAGGTTACCCTCAGTACACAGGACACAGTACAGAGTGACACCCTGTCCCCAAAGGCAAAAGAGCAAGCAGGTGTGCCAAGGGCAGCCCCTCACCCTCACGCTAGGCGCACAGGCGGGAGGCACTCACGTTCCGGATCTGCTCCTTGAGCAGGCAGATGACCTTCCGTTGCCCTTTCACAACCTGGATGTTGAGGTAGATGACAGCCCTGAGGGAACAGGGTCAGGCTGAAGGCCGATGGCAGGGCCAGACCGGCACAGGGCACTACCTCAGCCCAGCCTCACCGCCTCCCGCGCCTGCAGAACTCACAGCAGTAAGGCTGACACCACAAACAGGAAGAAAGTGTTCTCCACCAGAAAGTGATGCAGCCAGGGCAGCCAGGAGGCCCCGGAGCCGGCACGCTCCAGGCGATGTACCCACACCGTGCCCGCCTCATACATGGTGTTCAGAGTCCTGAAGGGGCCACAAGTGCTTGACGGTTTCACCCTGGAGAAGACAGTCCCACTCTCAGCGAGGACAAGGCAGGTCTTGAGTCACCCCAGAGCCAAAGACACAGGCCCCCACTCACTGCCAAACAGCATAGCAGAGGAAAACCGCTGCACCCAGGAACGACGGGAAGCAGAGCAGCGTGAGGAAGACAGTGCTCATGTGTGACGCCAGCCAGGGGCGGCGAGGTGCCTGGCAGTTGGCCATAAGGCTTGCCTGGGGACAAAGGCTGTGATTCATCCAAGGCCACACCACACCCTGCCTCCCACCCTCATAACCTCTCAGCCTGACTGGGTCTAGAACCGCCCAGTAGACACGCCTCTGGGCACCCCTGGGAGCGATCCTAGACTCACTCGGCAGAGGCGGGAAGACCCACCCTGAATGCTGGCCTGGCGGCGCCATCCCGCCAGCAGAAAAAAGGAAAGTGGGCAGAGTCCCAGCCTTCATCTTTGCTCCCTCACTGAGGATATCATGTGACCAGCTGCCTTCCACCCCGGCTGCCTTCCCTGTCACAATGCAACCAAAATAGATCAAGAGGGAGGTAAGGGACAGGTGGGCAAGGCTGAGCCTGCAGCCAAGTCCAGGACAGGCAGAGACGGCACCCTGGGTCTACACTGCCCATATCAGCCTGGTGAGTACACTGCCCCCATTGTGGAGGATCAGAAGGTGCCCAGAGCCAGTGGGGGCCCAAGGTGCTGGCTGTCAGCCCGAGTCACTCCCAGGAGACTGGGGAGCCCGCAGATGTCTCCAGCTGCCTAAGATAGGGTTGTCAGGGAGGGGCTGCCCAATGCAGCAGGTCTACCCTGCTCCCAAGTACCCTCCTCCTTTTTGTTTTACTTATTTATTTGTGACAGGGTTAACTCTGTGTGTAGCCCTGGCTGTTCTGGAATTCACTCTGTAGACCAGGCTGACCTTGAACTCAGAGATCCGCCTGCCTCTGCCTCTGCCTCTGCCTCCCGAGTGCTGGGATTAAAAGTGCCCACCACCACGGCCACTCACCTTCTTGACATAGAACAGGAGCGCCAGCCTGAGTATCTGCACTGCGGGCAGGAGTGGCGAGAACAGGACACCCAGCCTGGGGACCACAGCAGGCAGCTGGGACCACAGCAGGCAGGGCTGGTAAGCATCCTCCCAACCTGGCTCAGAGAGCCACCCACCCAGGACCTCTGCCCACCCAGAACCAAAAGCTGATGCCGTGGCCCTGGGAAGGAAGGCAGTGGCTGACAGCCACCAGTAGGAGGCTCGTGAGAGACCCTCACCAGGTCAGCGTCTGCCCGTAAATCAGGTCCAGAACATTCCGAGCGATGTCAAACTCAGGCTTCTGCCTCCTCTTCAGCTTCTTCTCGGAGATGAGCCTGGACAGAGGGACCCCTGAGAGATGGGCAGGGGAGACTCACCCCCAGAACACCAGGCAGGGACCACCTGCACCCGTGCAAGCTAGCACCAAGCATCTGTCAGGACAGCGGCCATCTGGGCCTAGGAGCTGTCAGCACAGAAGCTGGAAACATGCTAACTAGCAGAGCTAATGGCAGAAGTTCAATCCCCAAGACCCACATGGCTAGGAGAGAACTGACCTGCACATTCCCCAGCACACATGCACAGAGCACACGTAATAAACAATAAATGTGTAAGAAAAATCTGGAAACCCAGCTTTTGGTGGCGCATGCCTTTAGTCCCAGCACTCGGGAGGCAGAGGCAGGAGGATCTCTGTGAGTCTGAGGCCAGCCTGGTGTACAGAGTGAGTTCCAGGACAGCCTCCAAAGCTACACAGAGAAACCCTGTCTCAAAAATCAAAAAAAAAAAAAAGAAAGAAAGAAAGAAAAAGGAAAAAGAAAGAAAAAAGAAAAAGAAAAGTCTGGAAAGGGTATGTATTCTCAAAACAAAGCACAAAAGGACTCAAGTGTCACACCCCAGCCCCCCATGACACTTTAAAGGCCCCTACCCGTTCTTCCTGTCTGAGCAACACTGAAACCTTTTTCCTTCCCAATCAGAACCTACCGGACATCCTGCCGCCCACCATCCTCATGAGCTGGCAGGGTAACCCCGGCACACATCAGCTGTCCCTGACTGACTGAGGTGGGTACCCGGAGCCCGGAGGGCAGGATGGGCGGGTCAGGCAGGGCCTCCTCACCTCCACAGCAGCTCCCCAAAAAGGGAGTCCAAGAGCGTGAAGATGAAATCCACAACTAGGAAACGGTACAGTTCCTGGCCCACAAAGTCCTCCCAGCACCGGGCCTGCACCGCAGCCACCTCGCGGCCCAACCAGTGATAGCAAAGCACAGCCAGGACAGCCATCTTCAGGATGAGACTCCTGTACAGGTAGAGGTTGTGGGAGCTGAGGGAAAAGCAGCACAACACGTGCTCCAAGGAGCCCTACCCAGCAGCCCACGCCTGCGGCCACACACCTGCAGATGGCCATGTACACCTCCAGCACGGGGGAGTCATGCCGCTCCAGAGTGGCCAGACCACGGAACAGGTAGGAGGCCCCCAGATTAAGGACACTGACCACCAGGGGCAGGGCCAGCAGCTCCAACCCCTGGCCACCAGCAGCAGGTCTCTATGGCAACAGTGAGAGGGTTCAGTCAAAACAGGCACACTACCCATGGGGACACGCCCACTGGCTGCCCTGTGGGAGCAGGCAGCACCTCCCTCCAAGACACTCAGCATGCCCTCGGCCTCCGTTCCAACTGCACAGGAAGCAAGGGCAAGCACGGACCATGGGCCTGGTGGGGTTGTGGGGGTCTCAGGCCCGGGACATCCCGTCCCTTGCCTTACCTGGATCATGACCTCTGAGAAGGTGAGGACAGCCACTGCGCAGCCCATCGTGGTGCCCAGACACAGCAACCAGCCCAGACCTAGCATGACAACCTGCCACAGCCGCTCACATGCACTCCGGGGACGCTTTCGCAGTTGCCATTCAGCCAGCAGCTCCTGCAGACGGTAGGTACCGTGTCCCTGTCACTGGGTCCCAAGCAGACACACCCAAGAACACAAGCAGGCTGCCCGAGCCCCTCCCTTTCTGAAAGAGGCCCAGGCCAGGCTTGCTTCTGCTGGGACACAGGGAATGGGAGAATGCGAGATGGCTGCCACTCGCGGCCCCTCCTCATCCCTTCACCACAGCCTAATCTCTAGGAATCCCGAGTGCCTAGCCTGTAGCGTGGATGGCCCCTAGCCAACCAGAGGCCCCAAGGTGAAGACACCTGTCCCCAGTAGGAGCTCTCATGAGTCACAGCAGGAAGGTAGAGAATTACATGTGGCCCGGGGACCTTGAAGCTGTACTAAGGGTTTGATCTCAATGTTTCAATGTCCTGTTAGTCCTTAGCCCCTGGCTACTGAAGTGTTCAGTGGCCACAAAGGGACCCCTGTCCTCCTCCTGGCCTAAGCACCCGGGAGCAATTTCTGTAACTCCAGCTCCCTCATATCCCTAGAGCTCAGCGCTAACGCCACAGGGGCAACGCAGCTGAAGTCAGGGTGTAGGAGCTTCAGATCTGCAGCAACTGTGAAAGGGAAACCACCCCAGCCGGACCCTCAAGGCCTGCTCGAAGACACCACGCCAACATCCTGAGAGGGTCTAGGCCAGGTTTCAAAGGCCACACGTGGGCTGTAGCTGCCTACCTTCAGCTGAGTGCAGATGCTGTCCTGCTGGACGCGGGAGGCCCGCTTCTGAGTTACCTTGTAGTCCCAGGAGCAGAAGACCATAAGAGCATGGATACCTCTGGTGCTGCCAACCCGGTAGCTCTCCCCAAAGGAGTGGGACATGCTAGCAAGCAGTAGAGACGGGCAGCAAGTGAGCAATGGGAGGGGTGGGTACATGGCGGGCGGGCGGACAGATGGGTCGGGGGGGGGGGGGGGACATGAACAGGGAAACGTGGGGAAGTGGATGGGATGGTGGGCAGCGGATGGAAGGGCGGTGCTCAGAGGGTCACATGACCGAGGCCATTACCTGTATACCAGAGTGATGCAGGTAATGAAGAAGGCGGCCCCCACTGTGAAGAGGTAGGCCAGTGGCATGCTGTAGGGCAGACTGCCCAACCTCGGGCTGCACTGTCCACTTTCCCGTGGGGAGGCACATGACTGGCTCAGCGTGGTGTTACTGTAGTAGCCGTAGTACATGACGGTGTGTGTGAAACAGCCCTGCCAGGAGGCCAAACAGAGTCAGGGACCCTCCCCGACCCAGCCCAGTGGCTCTCAACCTCCCTGACGCTGCGACCCTTTCGCTCAGTCCCTCATGCTGTGGCCACCCCAACCAGAAAATCATTCGGTTGCTATGTCATAACTGCAATTTTGCTCCTGTTATGGACTGTAATGAAAATATCTGATATTCAGGGTATCTGGTATGCAATCCCCACAGGTTGAGACCTGCTGCCCTAGCCTATCCTCAGGCCTCCAGAAGGAAGGGAAGCCACCCGTAGGGACACTCCCCAACAGGCAGGGGCCCACCAGGGAAGCTTGGACGGGGCAGGCACAAGAGGACAGGGCAGGGGTTGGAGATCTCACCCCGCCTGTCAGAAGTTCTAGACCAGAGAAGGTAGGGACTGGGCCTGAAGGGTCAGGCGGGAAGGCGGCCTGCACACCCACGAGGAAGGCCAGCAGAGGCAGCAACATGAGCACGTTGAAGGCCAACAAGGTCTTGAGGAAGAGGAAGTAGGAGAGGACGCTGGAACCAAACTGGCCGCCGATCTGCTTCAGAGCATAGTGCCATGGCCTGGCTGCATACAGGCCTGAAAACAATACCAGTCCCAGGCTGTGCAGGGCCTGTAGGAACAGCTGCAGGTCAGTCACAAGGCCCGGGGCGCCATGACAGATCATGCACAGCCCCAGGAAAAAGCTAGGGTTAGGAGTCCCAGGGTAGGGTGTCCCCACCCCAGCCAGCCAAGCCCACAGCAGACCTCACAGCTCAGAGCTCGTACCAGGATGCAGGTGTATCTGAGTCTGCTGCAGCAGGAGACGGCCCCACCTTGGCCCCGCTGGCCCCTCCGCTTTTCCTTTGGACTCCAGCTTTTCTCCCTGGGGACAGAGACAATGCTTACACCGCCACCGTAAATGCTTACACTGCCTCCTGGCTCGGAGAGGCGGCTGAGGTCATGGCGCACTCACCGGAGCCAGCGCTTCTCAACCAGGCTCAGGGGCATGTTCCGGACCACGTGGTCTCGCTGGGCCACCGACAGACCTTGAAGCTCCTTCACAAGCAGGCTCCGCTTCTCTGCCAGAGGAAGAAGGTCCCTGAGTGCCCAGTACCCTTTCTGCTGCACGCTGACCAGGGCCCAACACAGCCCTCTAAGACCCACCAGATGGCTCCCTCTGCCCTGACAGCCAAAGCCAGGCCCCAGCCAGCAGTCCACTGACCTCCGGCAGCCTTCTCTCCTCTCCCTCGAGCCCAGGAGCCCCTCCTCCCATTCCCACCATTCCTGGCGTCCTTGAGGCCAGTACTTCCCAGCTTTGATCCCACTTGTAGTGTGGAGGGCAGAGTCTGACCTGATCAAGGTACCCTGGGACCCCACAGACAGACTATGGGGGGAAGGGCACCGACTCAGAGCTTAGGAGCACCGGCTGCTCTTCCAGAGTCCAATTCCCAGCACCCACATGGTGGCTCACAGCCATCTGTAATGGGGTCTGATGCCCTCTTCTGGCCTGCAGGCACACACAGATGCAAGCAGAACATGGTGTACTTGGTAATAAATGTAAAAAAAAACAGTGTCAGAACCCAGTGGCATTCCCCCTCACCTGAGAGGCCCTAAGCCTGTCACAGTGGATGAATGGGGACAGGTTAGCTCTGCCTCCTCACAGCCACCCTCACGGCCGCTGGACAGTGTTAACTGTCAACCTGGCAGAATCTAGAATCACCCCAAGATGGCCCCTGGGCATGCCTGGGAGGGGTTACGTTGACTATTTTAATCAATGTGGGAAGACTGGTCCACTGTATCAGTGGACAGGAACGGTCCCTGGACAGGGACCATGGACGTGAGCTGAGCTCTAGCACACACTCATTCTCAACTGTGGACACCCACCACAGGCTCCTGCCACCTGGATGGCCGCACCACAGTGGACCACAGTTTGAGCTGTGACTCAATGAAAGCCCCGGTTCCCTTATGCCGCTTTAGGCAGAGCTCTTTATCACAACAGGAAGAGAAACTGTCACCCCACTTCCGGCCACACAGAACAGGCAGACGCCACTTTCATCGCTACAACTAGCCCGTGGGGGCAGTTTCCTAACTCCAAATCTACACATACATGATCTTCAGAGGCAGGAGGATCTGAGTTCAAGGCCAACCTGAGCAGACCTTGACCCTGTCTTCAGTCACCAAGAGCTGGAGACACACAGACCATTGATAGAGCGTCTGCCTGGGTCTCATCAACAGAGAGGGAAGAAGATGGGGGCGGGTGGGGAGAAGGAGCGAGGGAGAGAAGGTGGACATGGCCAGGTGGCAGAGCCACCCAAACTCAGAGTCCACACACTGTAACCCTCTCCACTCCCACCATCAGAGCCTTGGGTTATCTATCCCGCTCCCGAGCCTCTCCACACCAGCTGCAAAGGACACCGGGTCTGCTCGGGCCTTGGCGCTTGCCTCCTCTTCTCCAGCCACCTTCTCCAGGAAGCCTCCTTGGAGCCCTAGGCTGGGCCACTCCCTGGTGGCTCTGGTGCAATGTCTTCTTCTCTGAGTTTGTCTCCTGCTCACTCATTGTTGGTCTCACCCAGCAGGAAGTAAGCTAAGAGCTAAGTCTGGCTTTGCAGACCACCATCAAATGCTGGGGACCTCTCCAGCACTCAGTGATGGATGTCAGAGGTGGAGATACCCAAGGAGCCTCCCAGCCAGGCAGCCCTTGGGTAGCTAGGTTATTCACTCACCATCCTCCTCCAGGACGGTGTGGTCCAGCTCCAGGTCATACAGGCGAAGGCTGGGCCTGGCAGAGCGGATCACATTCCCCAGCAGGGGCCGGCTATTCCTGCGCCGGAGCCTCACTGTGCGGTTGTAGTATTGGGAGATGATGGCCCCACGGCTGCGACCTTGGGAAACAGATGGCAGAGCAGTGGAGGGCATGGATAGGACCAGCCTCACATCTCTGAACAGTTCCCATCGCCAGGCCTACCAGGGCTGGGGAAGTCCCTTTACCAGAAACCCAAGAGCCTTTTTGGTTTGTTTGGTTGGTTTATTTGGAGCCCTGACTGTCCTGGAACTCTCTCTGTTGGCCAGGCTGGCCTTGAACTCAGAGATCCACCTGCCTATGCCTCTCCAGTGCTGGAATTAAAGGCATGAGCTACAGAGGATCCAAGATTAACTCCAAAAAAAAAAAAAAAAAAAAAAATCAGTAATCCCTGCCCCCAACCCATACAGACAATAAACAGGATGAGAAAGAAATCTGAGAAACATCACCCTTTACAATAGCTACAAATAACATAAAATATCTTGGGGTAACTTTAACCAAACAAGTGAAAGATCTATATGACAAGAACTTTAAGTCTTTGTAGAAAGAAATCGAAAAAGACATCAGAAAATGGAAAGATCTCCCATGCTCTTGGATAGGTAGGATCAACATAGTAAAAATAGCAATCTTACCAAAAGCAATATACAAAGTCAATGCAATCCCCATCAACATCCCAGCAAAATTCTTTACAGACCTTGAAAGAACAATACTCAACTTCATATGGAAAACCAAAGAACCCAGAATAGTCAAAACATCCCTGTACAATAAAGGAGCTTCTGAAGGCATCACCATCCCTGACTTCAAGCTCTACTATAGAGCTATAGTCCTGAAAACAGCTTGGTACTGGCATAAAAACAGACAGGTGGACCAATGGAATTAAGACCTTGATATCAACCCACACACACACCTACGAGCACCTAATTTTTGCCCAAGAAGATAAAATTACATGATGGACAAAAGAAAGCATAGTGCAGGTATAACTGGATGTCGACATGTAGAAGACGGCAGATAGAGCCATGTCTATCGCCACACACAAAACTCAAGTCCAAATGGACCAAAGACCTCAACATAAATCCAACCAAGGTCTGAGTAAAGGAGGCATGGGGGGGGGGGCAGAGGGAGGGTGGAAGGGAATGGGGGGAGGGGAGAGGGGAGGGGAGGAGCTCAATTTAAAAAAAAAGCAGCCCCAGGAGCCCGTTTTTACCCGTGACAAGTGCCATCATTTATAGAATCCAGCAAGGGTGAGTGTGACACGGGGTGAGTGTGACACAGGGCTGTGAGTGTGACACAGGGCTGTGAGTGTGACACAGGGCGGTGAGTGTGACACAGGACGGTGAGTGTGACACGGGGTGAGTGTGGCACAGGAGAGTGAGTGTGACACAGGAGGGTGAGTGTGACACAGGGCGGTGAGTGTGACACGGGGTGAGTGTGACACAGGAGGGTGAGTGTGACACGGGGTGAGTGTGGCACAGGGCGGTGAGTGTGACACAGGGCTGTGAGTGTGGCACAGGAGGGTGAGTGTGACACAGGGCTGTGAGCGTGACACGGGGTGAGTGTGACACGGGGTGAGTGTGACACGGGGTGAGTGTGACACAGGAGAGTGAGTGTGACACAGGGCTGTGAGTGTGACACAGGGTGAGTGTGACACGGGGTGAGTGTGACACGGGGTGAGTGTGACACAGGAGAGTGAGTGTGACACGGGGTGAGTGTGACACGGGGTGAGTGTGACACAGGAGAGTGAGTGTGACGCAGGGCTGTGAGTGTGACACGGGGTGAGTGTGACACGGGGTGAGTGTGACACAGGAGAGTGAGTGTGGCACAGGGCGGTGAGTGTGACACGGGGTGAGTGTGACACAGGAGAGTGAGTGTGGCACAGGGCGGTGAGTGTGACACAGGGCTGTGAGTGTGACACGGGGTGAGTGTGGCACAGGAGGGTGAGTGTGACACAGGAGAGTGAGTGTGGCACAGGAGGGTGAGTGTGACACGGGGTGAGTGTGACACGGGGTGAGTGTGGCACAGGAGGGTGAGTGTGACACGGGGTGAGTGTGACACGGGGTGAGTGTGGCACAGGAGGGTGAGTGTGGCACAGGAGGGTGAGTGTGGCACAGGAGGGTGAGTGTGACACGGGGTGAGTGTGACACGGGGTGAGTGTGGCACAGGAGGGTGAGTGTGGCACAGGAGGGTGAGTGTGACACGGGGTGAGTGTGACACGGGGTGAGTGTGGCACGGGGTGAGTGTGGCACGGGGTGAGTGTGGCACGGGGTGAGTGTGGCACGGGGCTGTGCTGACCTTCAGGTCCCTGCAACAGAGCCTGGCAGCCCAGAGGAACTGACTGCAGGTTCAGACACCAGGGCTGGGGTCAAAGCCAGAGCAAGGCAGAGTCCCACTCACCAATGGTGCGGCTAGGCATGCTGGCCAAGATGCGGAGAGTGGCGGAGCTGTGGGCCGGGACACCGTCAGGCCTTGGCAGGGTCTGGTTACGTCTGCCTAGGGATGATGGAGGTACCTGCCGTCTCACCCAGCCCCCTGCACCCACCCCAGGCCTGTAGCACGCAAGGGCAGATACCCCAGGTCAGTCTGCGGGCCTGAGCTCACCTGCAGCCAAGGGCAGCAGCTCCAGCCCCTCCTCCGCCACCCGAAGACTCTGCTCTTGAATGAGTTGGTGGAAGGAGTCATGCACCTCACTCTCTTCATAGGGGCTGGGTTCCAGGCTACTAGGGAGGAGTGCGTGTGGGAATGCATGCTCCAGCCCTCTCCTAACTTCCAGAAGGCAGGGAGATGCATCCCAGACCACCGGCACCAGGGCACTCACCCTTCATCCCCTGTGGTCTCTGGGACATCGAGGTCTAAAGTCAGGGACTGAGCCATGGCTGTGGTACACCCTCAGCCGGTCTGCAGCCGTAAAGGAGCCCAGCTAGAGACTAGATGCGGCCTAGGGCTCTCACTCTCACGCAGCCCATCTGCGGAGACAAAACCAGCTCCCGATGCCTGGCACCCACTCCCTGGGGGCGCATTCTTCAGGCGCACACCCTGGGATCTCCACCCTTCCCCCACCCGCAGCTAAACACATGGGTAAATGAGTGGCCCCAAGTAACACTCTCACCAGTAGCCGGCTGTGGGGGAGAGCAGAAAACAGGAAGGAAGGGTGAGGCCGCAAATCCCCCATCGGTTTGCTAGATGTCACCAGTCCCTGGGAAATGGGAGAGAGGTCTGTGAACACTGACCCTTCAGGTCTGCGTGGCCCTGGGGCTTCAGCTCTCACAGAGCAGGGGCTGGGAGGTGCAGAGGACTTCCTGTGCCCGCCCTATGACCCCAAAGTGTTTCCTCTAGCAGGAAGGGCTGCCCCCAGCGCCGCCCCGCCGGCCTCCACTCCACACCGGCCCCCATGCAGCCCACCCCATCGTCGGGTCTGGGTGCTCAGAGGCTCCCGTGTCCTCGAAGTCTGAGTCCCTGCTCTGCCAACGCAGCTTAAAGCTGGAGGTGGGAGCGGAGCCGACACAAGCTCCCTTTGTCCGGCTCTGGTCACCCAGCACAATTGCAACCAGAGCATTCTAAGGGGCTCATTGTCCTCCTGGCCCAAGGCCTTAAGGGAGGACGCAGCGGAAAGAGCAACCGATCACCTGACTCCGGCAGGATTGCCCCCAGGGGGCAGGCCCTGCCCTGTGGGCAAACCCTCCCCGCCCTCACCTACGGAATTCCAAGTTTTCGGGGAGCTCCCCCGACGGCCGAGAGTCCCCACGTAACCCCGATTCGCGCCGGGCACGCCCCCGCCTGCGCAGCAGCACAGTGCAGGGTGGCAGCCGAGGTGGCACCACCCGAAAGGAGAGCAGCCAGGCGAGGAGACGCCTTCTTAGTTTCAGGGTCCCCTCCCAGGCCACAGCACTTATCAGCCTCCTCACACCTCTCCTCGCCGAGAAGCCGGGAGTGCTGTGGGGCTCGGGCCCCGCCTGGGGCCGGCCAGGTGCGCGCAGTTCCGGGACGCACGGCCCTGCCGGGAGCCAGGCCGGGAGAGGCCGAGAGGGGCAGCTCCAAGGACCGCGCACCCCAGGTGTCAGCCCCGGGCGTGAGCAGCCGCCCCCACGACCGATCGGTGACCCTGCACCAGGGTTCCGGCGCCCGGCTGGAGGGGAGCAGCCCCGCCCCCCCAAGAGGCTCACCTGTGCGCGTACCCGCAGAAGTCATTAACAGGCAGCAATGAAGATCCAGGGGGCGACCTTTGCTGGGTCCCAGACTGGCAGCTCGAGGTAGCCCCGCCACCCGCCCACCTGGCAGCGAGCCCGGCAGGTCACGTGACCTGCTCCGCCCGCGGGTTAGGTAGGCCCCGCCCATCCAAAACAGAGCTCGGTGCCCGCCAGCTTCGGACCCCACCCCAGCACTCCACCCTGAAGTCTGAACAAAGTGGGCGCGGCCGAGTGTTTGGGTCCATACAGCCCGCAGGCCGAGTCCCTAAGTCTTGAAGGACTCGGTTTCTCCAAGTTTGGCCCACTCACGTCCGGGGTTACGGACCAGTGCCCAGCCCCTCCACGAGGGGTTGGGTAATCCCCTGCTCCCAGCCCTGCTCCCCATCTCCGGCTAAGGAATGGGGTGCCGCCGCCGCCTCTGCCCTGGGCGTGGTGTCTATTTCTGAAGCTAGAGTTCAAGCCGCTTCCGGCACCCACTGTCCCAACTGCTGTGCCAATTGCCTGGTTTTCTGTGGCCGAGACATAGGCAATGGCCTTTCCATCTCACCAGCCTCCAGGTAGCCGGAGCAGGCCACTTGCTTGGCCACCAGAATGCTCCAGAGAGTCCGTCCCTTCCTCCGTGTGACAGACAGGATGGGCATGAGAAAAAAGTAAAGGGGGAAACGAGCCCCACCCCCACAAAGGGCAACACACCAGGAAGCGTGTGGGGTACAGGGATGTGGCGAAGCCTGAGATACTAGGGTCCAGTTGGGCTGGGGGAGTGGAGGGGGCAGCGGCAGATGCTTTGCCACTGTCCCTGAGTGGCTGGGTGGGGCATCCTGGCCTGCAGACCCACCCCTCTTCACCCCCCCCCCCCTGGCACTTACTCTTCTGTCCCAACTGGAAAGCCATTTCCTGGGGAGCCTTCCTGCACGAACTTTGTTGAAATACAGAGACACAGGGAGGCTCAGGGAATCCAGAGCTGAGATGACAAGGCCTTAAAAGAGGTAAGCAGGGAGGAGAGGCTAGGGCTCCCAGAACTGCGCTCTGGCCAAGACGACTCCTAAAGGTCTAGTCGGTGAGTGATTGCGTGGAGTCGCTTCCTAAGTACTAAGGCTGGGCTCTGCGCCAGGACCTACAGGAGGGAGGGAGGGCAGTGCCTGCCATGAGAGCGGGAAGTTCAGAAATAACGCAACAGCCAGGCGTCAGGGTGCTCGCTTTAACCCCAGTTCAAGACCAGCCTGGTCTACGGAGTGAGTTCCAGAACCATCAGGGCTATGCATTGAGACGCTGCCTTGAAATAGTAAAACAAGAAATAATGCCAGCGTTTTGGAGAGCCGGCAGCCGGGTGTTCTGGGACCCTCCACGTGTCTCTCCCTCCCTCTCTCCCTCTCTCTCTCTCTCTCTCCCTCTCCCTCTCCCTCTCTCTGGGGCGACTGCGGAGGACAGATAACGGGTTCCTCTGCACCCAGACAGGTCTAAGGACTGGCGGGCGGGCAGGGGGCGGGCGGGCAGGCCTGGCGCGTGCCCACCGCGCGATTTTCACCTGTGCCCTCCCCTGCGGTGTAGGAAGAGCACGCACAGGCAGAGAAAGCTGCGGGGAAGGCGGGAGTGGGTGGAGGAGACGCTGCCCCTCCTTCCCGTCACGTGACGCGTCCCACTCCTCACCGTCCTGCCGAGAGCTGGCCGCCCCAGGGCGCTTCTTGGGGAGCGCGGCCCCTTGCCCCTTGATGAGCCGCCTGCTGTGTGGAAGGAAGGACGGTGAGAGGGGGGAGAACTGAGGCCAAGGGGCTGAACCAAGCCTATGGCTTCCTCTGGGGTGGCTTGGGGGTTCCTCCTTTTCTCACGGTTGGGGATGTAGCCACGCCTCCTATTCTGGGTCTCTGAAGACCAAAGCTTACCCAGGCTGGGCAAGAAAGAACACACAGAACGGGGCGCTAGCACATCCAAGGCCGAGCGCTGCAGGGAGCGGGGTCAGAACAGGGGTGACGTCCCCAAAAAGTCAACCCGCACTCGGAAAAGCTTGGGGGCTGTTTATGACAGACAGCACACCGCGCTGTGCTGGTGGCTTCTCTCTCTCTCTCTCTCTCTCTCTCTCTCTGTCTCTCTGTCTCTCTCATTTCCTGGTGGCCCTTCACCTCCTTTGACAGGCTGGGAGGCCTGGACCGTGGTCGGAGGTGGAGTGGGACAGCCCAGCTGCAACCCCAGCAGACTTCTGTTCTCTTGTCGACCCCGCAGGGCCAAGGCGAAGCTCAGCACCCGGCGCCCTTCGTTCCTCCTGAGAGCATGGATCGCGCCTGTCCGTCCCGCGCCCCCGCTGGGATGTCTCGCCAGTGGTCGGTGCAGTCCGCACCGGCCCCCCGACGGCCTGACCTCCAGGCGGCTGCAGCGGAGGAGCTGTGGGAGGACGAAATGGAGCGGCTGTGCGCCTCCCGGGAGCCGGTGCGGATGCTGCCCTACTCCATGGCGGACAAGCGCTTCATCCGGTTTGTGCGTGCGGCTCGCTCGATGAGCCGCGGCGGGGGCGGGGGCAGCGCCCGAGGAAGCACCTGTCGGTTGGATGACTCAAGGGCGCCCCCATCACCTCGCTCCTGCCTGCAGGGAACTGAGGGAGCCCGAGGGGGTGAAGCCCTCCTGCTGGCAGCGGTGGCTACGCAGAGGGAAGGCGGCGCGTCAGCACTTGAGGGAGGCAGCGCAGAAGCTGGCCCGCGGCTTCGGGCTCTGGGAGGGAGCGCTCTACGAGATTGGGGGTAAGATCCCACGCCAACCCTTACTTCCCACCTCCCAAGTCAGCCCCTCCATCCTTATACAACCCTCGGACTCCTCCGTGCACACCTTGGTGGGTGCGGATACTGCACGTGAAACTCCGCTATTGTCGTGCGCTCGTGGCTGCTCCCACACATCACACAGCCCTGTGATTCCCAACAGGGGCGCCTGAGCCTCCCTACTCTTCTCCCGTAGGCCTCTTCGGGACCGGGATCCAGTCTTATTTCACATTCCTTCGCTTCCTGCTGCTGCTCAACCTGCTGACCCTACTGATGATGGCCAGCTTTGTCCTGCTGCCCCTGGTCTGGCTCCACTACCCCGAGCCAGGCCCTGCCCTGAAACTAAGTGAGTGCTGTAGTCGCCCTGACCCTGTGCGCGCAGCCTGGGCATGCTGCTTGGGCTAGCCTTGGACCCTGACAGTGCCCTCAGTGTTAGGGTGGATGCAATGGAGCTGGAAGACTGAGTTCACCTGTGTCCTGGGGACCCTGTCTTGTTGGTCCTCTGTTTCTCTTCAGCAGGTCTCCAGTGTTCCAGCAGCCACCTGCCCCAGAGTGGCATTCCAAGGTTCCACAACCCACTTTGGAATATTTTGACTGGCAGGGTAAGTGGGATCTCCCCTGGCTGTGTACCTATGCTCTGGGGCATCTGGGCGATTCCAGTCTAAACGGACATTATGGCTTTTAAGGGAGAGCTTATACCGGCCAGTCAGGCTACATATAGGGACACGTGCCCATGAGCCACAGAACACACACACACACACACACACACACACACACACACACACACACACACTCCAGTTCCGGGAGGCCACTGAGCCAGTATCCTAAATCCTGGACTCATATCTGTATGACCTTGGGCAAGTCACCTAACTTCTTGGAGTCTGAAACAGGGATATTTTAGATCAGGCACACTCGGGAGGCCAAGGCAAGAGGATCACAAGTTCAAGGCCAGCTTGGGACATGTAGGGAGACCTTGTCCCCGCCTCGCCTCCACATGTCCTTACTGTGTCCCCAGGCCTTCAACAACACCTATCTCTTCTACGGTGCCTACCGGACAGGGCCAGAGCGCCGCTCAACATACAGCATCCGCCTGGCCTACCTCCTCAGCCCAGTGGCTTGCCTGCTCCTCTGCTTCTGTGGGACACTGCAGCGGTGAGGGAAGACCCCCGAATTGCTCCTCCGGCATCCATCCTTGGCCAACCTCCATCAGTTGGCAGATAGATCCCTGTGCAGTGAGGGTCACCCTGGCCCCCAGCCTGCCTCCTGTAACGTGAGGCGGGTGTAGGAACAGGGTCCCTGCCCCAACTTTCTGAGGCCAGAATCCCAGCCAGGCCACCGGCAAGGGTGGAGAGTGGAGGAACGCCACAGCAACCCTTCCCCTCCCCCCCAGGATGGTAGGGGGGCTGCCACAGCAGCCGCTCCTGGGCCAGGGCTACAGGGCGCCCCTTAGCGCCAAAGTCTTCTCCTCCTGGGACTTCTGCATCCGGGTGTGGGAAGCTGCCATCATCAAGAAGCATGAAATCAGCAATGAACTGAAGGTGTGTGGGAGGCAGAGTGTGTGTCTGTGTCTGTCTGTCTGTGTGTGTTGTGATGAAAGTGGTGGGTGACAGGCTGTGTGAGTGTGAATAGAAGTGACCAGATGGCAGTGGGAACCAGCTGTGTATGAGGACATGCAAATGTGTGAGCCAGGCCTAGTGGGAAGGGTCCTTAAGCCCTGTACTTGGGAGGTGGAGGCAGGTGGATTGCCATGAGTTCAAGGCCAGCCTGAACTACGTGACAAGCTCCAGGTCAGCCAGGGCTACATAGTGAGATCCTGTCACATAATAAATAAGCAAGTGTGTCTAGGTCTGATTTTCATGTCTGTGATCTTAGCACTCAGGAGGTTGAGGCAGGAGGATTGCCATGAGTTTGTGACTAATCTGAGCTACAATTTCCTAAGTGCCAGGCCAGCCAAGATTATGAAACAAGAGCATGTAATAAACCTTACACCTTTGTTCCCAGCACATGGGAGGCAGAGGCAGGAGGATCTCTGTGAGTTTGAGACCAGCATGGTCTACAAGAGCTAGTTCCAGGACAGGCTCCAAAGCCACAGAGAAACCCTGTCTCGAAAAACTAAAACAACAACAAAAAAAAGACCCTGTCTCAACAAAAAGGGGTTGGCAAGGATGACTCTTCAAGCAAAGGGCCTTGCGGAGCCTGCTGAAGCTTATCTCTGGATCCCACCCAGTGGGAGAAAAGAAACATATCCTGCCAGTTGCACTCTGACTTCCATGTGTGCACCATGGCATTCACACACGCGCACGCGTGCGCGCGCGCACACACACACACACACACACACACACACACACTATAAAGATAAGGTAGGTGTGTGGGTGCCAGTGCCCGTAAATGATACAGGGCCCCTCCCCTCCTGCCTTCAGGTGGAGCTGGAGGAGGGCCGGCGCCTGGAACTGGCTCAACAGCAGACCCGGGCCCAGAAGGCATGCCAGCTGCTCGCCTACCTACGCACCAACGTCCTCATTGTACTCCTGGTGGCTGGAGCCATCAGCGCCATCTTCTGGGCCACCAAGTACTCACAGGACAACAAGGAGGTGCGGGACACCGTGTTCCTTCCTTTTGTTTTGTTTTCCAAAGATCTATTTATTTATTATGTTTTTAAACTATTTTACATGCATTGGTGTCTGGCCTGTATGTGTGTTTGGATGAGGGTGTTTGATCCCCTGGAACTGGAGTTACAGTTGTGAGCTGCCATGTGGGTGCTGGGAATTGAACCCAGGTCCTCTGGAAGAGCAGCCAGTGCTCTTAACCTCTGGGCCCCCATATATTCCTTTCTTTATGGTTTGCTTGCATGCTTTTCCACACCCTTACAATCTTGACCTCCCTTCCCCTGCCCCCACAGGAGTCCCTCTTTCTGGTGCTGCAGTACCTGCCCCCAGGAGTCATTGCCCTGGTCAACTTCCTGGGTCCCCAACTCTTCACGGTCCTGATCCAGCTGGAGAACTACCCTCCCAGCACCGAGGTCAACCTCACCCTTATCTGGTGAGTACAGGGGGACGATGGAGTAGCATCGAGTCAAGGTCCCCAGGACCCTGAACAAAGAAGCCCTTGTGTTCACCACTACACCAAAGGGGAGGTGGGCAGTGCTTCTAGAACATTCAGCCTCAGGACCAAATCTGAGACTCCCCTGAAGGGAGCCATCAACCTGCATGAAGCAGAGGGCCATTCGGAGGGTTAGGGGTGCTGTTTGGCCTCCGGGAGTCAAGAGCGAGCTGTGAACACATACAAAGTCTGGCAATTTGAGACACAGCTCCTGCAAATCGTGAGGCCTGGACGCCTTGCCTTGAGGACTCTCATACCTGAAGACACACACACACACACAAACACACACACACACCCCGCCCTGCCACTTGGTCCTGACGCCATTGCAAGCCCCACTCTGAGCGTTCCTCAGGAAACCCCTGTGGGCCTCTCCGGCTTCACTGGTCTCTCTCTCCTCTCCCGGTCTTGCCTTCCTTCTTCCCCCTCTGCAACACCTCAAACTGTGCCAGCCCTAGCACTTGAGAGGCAGAGGCAGGGGGATCACAGGCTCAAAGCTAGCCTGGGCTACAGCGTGGAAAAGGCCATGCGGTGTAGCCTGACCAGTTGGGCTTGGGTCCCCAGAACCCCGGGAGAGAGCCAGACATGGCGCTCCACACCTGTAACCGCTGCACTCCTGTGCTGAGATTGGAGAGACTGGAGAAGTACCCGGGAGCTCTCAGACCAGCAAACCCGGAATACACAATGAAATGCAGCCTTAGAAAAAAGAGGCCAGGGCCGGGCTGTAATCCCAGCTCTCAGGAGGCAGAGGCAGGGGGATCTCTGTGAGTTCGAGGCCACACTGGTTCACAGAGAGAGTTCCAGTGAGTCCCAGGGCTACACAGAGAAACCTTATCTCAAAAAGGGAGAGAGGAAGGGAGGGAGGAGAGAACTTGCCTTGAGCTTTTGTTTGTGTTTTTGAGACCGAGTCTTACTATACAGACCAGGCTGGCCTGGGATTAAAAGTGTGTACCACCAGCACCACTATACTAGACTTACCTTGTTTTTTTGTTTGTTTGTTTTATTTTGTTTTTGGCTTGTTTTTTTTTAAAAGAAAGAAGAAAAAACCAAAGGTACTCCAGAGTGTATAAGATTAAAAAATAAGCTGCCAGTCACCCCTGCCTGTCAGTCCCGGTTGATCTGGAGACCAACCCTCGGTTCCCAGCTTTTCTAGCCACACAGACATTGTAGTAGATAGGTAGGTAGGTAGGTAGGTAGAGCGAGCAATAGAGAAATACCTAAAGTCATCCTCTGGGCTCGAGAGGCACACGTGCAGGCTAGTGTACCCATACAGAGAGAGTGTGTGACCAGGCATGGCCGTGCACACCTTTAATGCCAGCCCTCAGCGACATACAGATATTTGCTAAGTTTGAAGCTAGCCTGGCCCACATAGTAAGTTCTAAGCCAGCCAGGGCTACATAGTTAAGGGGTGGGGGAGTAAGGTGTGTCCTGAACTGAGGCTCTGAGGATCCAGGAAGGCTCCGACTTTCTCTTGCAGGACTCAAGCTGGCAGCAGGGAAGACAGCTGACTGGGACAGTGTTTCCCAGACTGGCTTAGAGACAGGACCCATTCCCCGTGAACCATGTAATCAGACTTAAGGAACGCATTTTTTTAAAAAAAAAAAAAACCCACTGGCGGGAGATGAAGCGGCTGAAAGGAGACGGGGCTGAGCCCAGGGCACCAGTCTGTGGCCCCGACCCTCCCTCTGATGCATCCCCTGCCCGCAGGTGCGTGGTGCTGAAGCTGGCCAGCCTGGGGATGTTCTCCTTCTCGCTGGGGCAGACTGTGCTGTGCGTAGGCAGAAACAAGACCAGCTGCGAGTCCTATGGCTACAACGCCTGCGAATACCAGGTGGCAACCCATCCTTCCCCCACAACGCCCCCCCTCAAACCCTGGAATCGGGTCCCTTTCCGTCCTTGTCTTTCCCCAGGAAGCGGGGCTGCCGTACCACGGCGTGCCTCTAGGGGGCGCCCTGCACCACACCCCAGATGTGCTATAGCTCTCCTGGCTTGGGAGACTTCCAGCAAGGCCTTGAGACACTCCCCAGCCACCAACCCATCCCCAACCCCGGGAAGCAGTGGGTGAGGGAGGAGAGCGCGGAGGGATCTGGGGATAGTGATGGGTCCCCTTCCTTTGCGCTCCAGTGCTGGGAGAATTCAGTGGGTGAAGAGTTATATAAGCTAATCATCTTCAACTTCCTGCTCACCGTGGCCTTCGCCTTCCTGGTCACCCTGCCTCGGAGGTGAGCACAGCTGGAGGCCACCACCAAGCGTGAGCCAGGTCTGCCCCCCATGAGTAAGGGTGTGGCGCGCATACCCAGACCCCCACCTCCCACTCCCCACCCCCCATCCCAGGCTGTTAGTGGAGCGCTTCTCCAGCCGGTTCTGGACTTGGCTGGGCCGGGAGGAATTCCTGGTGCCCAAGAATGTGCTGGACATCGTGGCTGCGCAGACTGTCACCTGGATGGGCCTCTTCTACTGCCCCCTGCTGCCACTCCTCCACAGCGCCTTCCTCCTCCTCACCTTCTACATCAAGAAGGTGGGACGCTTGGGACAGGCGGAGCGCTACACCCGCCCTCCGCCCTCCCTTCCTGGGACCTCAGACTCCGTGGTCCACAAATCACCCCGGTTAAGTCCTGCTACCCCGCCCGCCTCCTGCAGTACACCCTCCTGAGGAACTCCAGGGCGTCCCCGAGGCTCTTCCGGGCGTCCAGCTCCACCTTCTTCTTCCAACTGGTGCTGCTCCTGGGCTTGCTTTTAGCTGCAGTACCCCAGGGCTACGTGATCAGCAGGTGACGGGGACTGGCAGCTGGGGGCTGGTGCAGCAGCCGCCACCCCAGAGCCTGACAGCCCTGCCCGCTGCCGTCTCTCCAGCACCCGCTCCTCCTGGGACTGCGGCCTCTTCACCAACTATTCAGCCCCCTGGCGGGTGGTGCCGGAGCTGGTGGCCCTACAGCTCCCCCTTGCTGGCCAGCGTGCCCTCCATTTCCTCAGCTCCCACGCCTTCAGTTTGCCGCTGCTCTTTCTGCTCAGGTGACTCTGGACAGCAGGGACTGGGGGGGGGGGGAGACACCAGCTTGTTTGTTTTCCTTCGGGGGTGGTGGTGTACACCTGGGCAGCCCCACACAGCGCCCTGGGGTGCAGGAAAGGTGATCCGAGAGGATGTTGCAGGCCCTCTGGGCTCCTGGGATGCCAAGGAGACTGCTTGGCCACTGAGGAAACCGTCCCGGGAGAGCAGCCTTGCCATGCTGGGCGCTTGGAGTGAGGGGCCGTGGGAGAGGGGAAGTCTTCAGATAAGACGCTGTGCACAGAGCTTTGCGATTGAGACGGTAGAGCTGGCGTGGTGCACACCTGTAATCCCAGCACTAGGGAGGCTGAGGCAGGAGGATGGCTGTGAATCCGGGGCCACGCTGCTCACAGAGTGAGCTCCAGGACAGCCTGGGCTTCGTGACAAGACCCCGTCTCAAAGACAGAGGCTGGGGGAGGGGACTGACCTGGAGTCCTATCTGCCTTTTAAGCCTGGTCCTGACCGTGTGCGTCTCCCAGTCCCGGGCGAATGCCAGAGCCATCCAAGGGCTACGGAAGCAGCTGGTGTGGGTGAGTGGCTGCACTTCGGCCAGACGCTTTAGGAGTGTGCAGCTAGGCTGAAGAACCGCGCTGCGGAGAGTGAGGGTGTTCTTTCTTGTGCAGGATGTATCTGGAGAGGACTGGCAGCCTACTTTGGTGGAGGCGTGGCCTTGGGTTGAAGCGAAGCCTTAGGTTGTGGGTGTGGCCTGGGTCCGGGCTGGGACGAGTTGGGGGCGGGGCCCTGGTCCGGCAGGGACCTAAGCTAGGGGCCGGGCTTCGAGGCGGCCTCGCACGCACACGCCGCGGTGGAGCCGAGGCCTCCGATTGCGTCATGGGCGTGGCTTCTGGCCAAGGCTTGCTTCGACCTAACTCTGGTCTCCGGTTTTCCCTGCAGCAGGTCCAGGAGAAGTGGCACCTGGTGGACGACCTGTCGCGGCTGCTGCCGGAGCTGAGTCCAGAGCCCGAGTCCCCTCGCTCTCGAGCTTCGCGTCCTCGGTCCTTCTGCCCCGGATTCCCGTGCCCAGGCTCTCCCGGCCGGACACCCCGCCTGGGATCCTCCACCAGGCTGAGCTCCTCCAGCCCCGGAGCCCAAGGTGCCTCGGATCCCGCCTCCATATTTCACTTCCCTAGCGGTACAGAGCTGTAGCACCGACCCCCCCACCACACACACACCCCACCCACCCTACCCCCAGTCTGCCGCAGCTTCCTCCAGTGCCTCCACCCACCCCCACCCCGCCTCTTCCACCTCTTACCCTGGTCCCACTGCCTACAGCCGGCTACAGGGCTACAGGACCTCGTCCTCAGGTCAGCAGGAAGAGCATGAGAATTTCTACCTCTCTATTTTATCAAATCCCTTCCAATGTTTTATTGAGTGTTTTATAGTGTGCACAATGGTATGTATGTTAACTCATGGATACAGTTTATAAATATGCGTTTTTTGGGAAGCATTCAAATGTCTTAGGAAGGGGTTCTCTCAGAAGTGTTTGTGTATACATAACCTCTCTCCGTGAAGCTGCAAGCCCTGGTCTGAAACAGCCCCCTTCAGAATGAGGGCTCTTCTGTGCCCTCCACATTTCACCACCAGCTAACCCTGCGCCCATCTGTGCACAAAGGTGAAGCCATGCTCCGCGAGTGGCAGGGCTGGGGCTTGAACCAGATACGTGGGCTCCGAGATACATTAAACCCGGGTGGGGCCAGAGTTGAGTGACATCTGGGTCCCTTGGGGACAGCAGGTCAGGGTCCATGGCCACACCCCTGCTGAACATTGTCTCTCAGCCTTCCTGTGACCTGCAGTGAGCCCCTGAGGGGTGACACCCCCCCCCCCCGCCAGGTTCCCAGTGGCAAGTGCAGGCCTGCACCTTGAGATGCGCGGGAGGTGGTATGCTCACGGTGACTACAAAGGCAGGGCAGGGGCGGCTGAAGCTCTGCCTGGGGCTCCTCTTCTCACCCCATCTCTTGCTGCGCTGACTTTGAACCCACAGCTTGGAAGGATCTGTGTGAACTTCAGATCTACTGGCTTTGAGGTGGCTGGTCTGGAGATGGCCGGTAGCCAGGCATTGGGGACAGTTGTTTGTTTTTGGTTTGGTTTGGTTTTTTTGAGACAGGGTTTCTTTGTAGCCCTGGCTGTCCTGGAACTCACTCTGTAGAACGGGCTGGCCTCGAACTCAGAGGAACTTAGAGGACACCTGCTTCTGCCTCCTGAGTGCACCACCACCCGGCTATTTGTTATTCTTTTCAGCCAGGTTCATGGTTCACACTTATAATTTAAACACTTGGGAAAGCTAAGGCAGGAGGATTATGAGGTTGAGGCTAGCCTAGATTACACAGTAAAACCCTGTCTCAAAGACAATACTAGCCCAGCATGATAACACATGCCTGAAATCCCAGCACTCAAGAGGCTGAGGCAGAAGGATAGATAGCCTTAAGTTTGAGACTAGCCTGGTCTACATAGTGAGTTATAGGCTAGCCGGGGCGCAGAGCAGAACTTGTGTCAAATATACCCCTAACCACCCCCCAAAAAATGGCCAGGCATGGTGGAAACACCTGTAATCACAGCACTCTGGACGCAGATAAACTGTCTTTGTAGGTTCAAGTTCAGGTTCAAGTTGGTCTTAATGAGTTCCAGGACAGCTTACAAAGCAAGACCCTACTTCAAACAAACAATAAAAACTAACTAAAAATAACATAACCATAAGATTAAACAAAACATTGTGAAGTCATGCCCCCAGAGTTAGGAATTTAGCAGAAGCACTGCTTGGGGCATTACCATGAGCAGCTGCTTTTTAGAAGTCCTTCGACCTTGAAGAGTCCTTGGGGGAAATGGTGATTTTTTTTTTTTTTTGCCGAAGCGGCCTTGCAGCCATCCCATGACTTGGGTCACAAGATGTCTATGTCTGAGGCTCTTGTAGTATTATGCATTGCAAAGGATACACAATAAAGGCTAGAGTCATGAGGGCCTGTGATGCTGTCCTTCAGCAGCATGTAAATTAGGTTAGGGACCATGGGATAAAGGAATACTTGGTGTGACAATCAATAAATATGTACGGCTTTGTACGGGTGCTAGGGGTTTAGTCCATCAGAGAGGCTGGACCTTCTTGCTGCCACAAAGGCCTTAAAATTTCATCTTGGGTTGGGTGGCGATGGAGCACACCTTTAATCCCAGTACTCGGGAAGCAGAGGCAGGCGGGTCTCTGCGAGTTCGAGGCCAGCCTGGTCTACAGAGTGAGTTCCAGGACAGGCTCCAAAGCTACACAGAGAAACCCTGTCTTGGAAAGAACAACAACAAAATTCCCTCTTCGAATGCCTTCTTTCTTCAACTGACCCAAGCTACAAGGTGCAGCCTGGCACAAAAGACAGGAGGTGGGAAGGGGACTTGAGACGAGCCAGGGGCCCGCTGCAGATGGCACCTGTGAGGAAGGGCTTGTTGGAGCCCTCCCCGTACAGCTGTGGGGAAAGGAGGAGGGAGGAGCAGGAGGTGAGTATGGGTACAGGCTGCAGCCTGGGGAAATGCCGGGCTTTGCTGACACAAGGGAGTTGGCCTCGCCCTGAGTAGCACAGCTCCTGTGCCGGTGGCCTGACACCAATGCTGGTTCTTCTCGTGGCTTCTCCCTCTGCTCAGATAGCTGATAAAACCAGGCCTCCACCGATCCCCCAGGAGTGGCAAGAGGAGACTAGGTTGGAGGGGCCTTCCTAGATCCCGTGTGTCTTCCCAGCGGGCAGGGCTGGCTTCAGTACAGTTACCAACCGGGCTCTGTGGAGGTCTACACCTGACACAGGATGTCACCTGGCAGCAGGGGACCTCGACTGGGAAGAAACTGCCAAAATGGGTGTGTGCTGAGCAGTCACTGAGCATGCCCAGAAAGCCACAGGCTGGTCTCCTCTGGGCCCAGGCCTAGACTGGGGTGAGGAACCAGATACATGCATGGGCAGCTATGAGAGGCCCCCCACAGGGTAGCATGTTCTAGTGCCCATATCACCTGCTTCCGTGGCATTCTGTGTCCCTTAGACCCTCAGGGTCTGGCCCTGGTGTGGCCTTAGGGTTGGAAGGGCCATACCACTATTGGCAGCCTGACTTAATCCCCTTTGTCTAGGTCAGACTGGGTCCAGGTCCTCTCTCTGGACCCCTTAGGCACACAGCTCCACCTTCTCTGGTGAGGGAGAGCCTTATCTACCCTGAGGTTTAACTAGGAGACAGAACGCAGCTGCTGTAGCTGTCAGCGGAGAGCAGATATAGAGCAATAGACATGCACCTAAGCGTCTCTCCCTTAGCAGGTAACCACACCAGGGCTCCTTAATAAAGAAAGCCCCTTGTTCGTGGGGCTGGAGAGACAGCTCAGCAGTTGGGAGCACTGGCTGCTCTTCCAGAGGACCCAGGTTCAATTCCCAGCATCCACATGGCAGCTCACTTTTACAGCTCCAATTGCAGAGGATCTGACACCCTTACACAGACATACGTGCAACAGAAACACCGATGTACATAGAATAAAAACAAACCATTACTGGCTGGAGAGATGGCTCAGAGATTAAGAGCTCTGGCTGCTCTTCCAGAGGCCCTGAGTTCAATTCCCAGCAACCAACATGGTGGCTCACAACCATCTGTAATAAGATCTGATGCTTCTTCTGACATGCAAGCACACATGTAAACAGAACACTGTATACATAATAAATAATCTTTTTTCTTTCTTTTTTTTTATTTTTCTTTTTATTTTATTTAATTATTTATTTTTTTGAGACAGGGTTTCGCTGTGGCTTTGGAGCCTGTCCTGGAACTAGCTCTGTAGACCTGGCTGGACTCGAACTCACAGAGATCTGCCTGTCTCTGCCTCCTGAGTGCTGGGATTAAAGATGTGTGCCACCAATGCCTGGTTCATATAAATAATCTTTAAAAAATTTTGTTACAATGTTTTTTAAAAAGATCCTTGATAAAGAAAGCCCCTTGTGTAACTCAGTAGGTAAAGCCTCCGTCCCTCCCTCCCCCACAGGCCACATCCCCGGAGCTAGTCCTGCAGGGCTTCAGGGGCCCCTGAGTAACTGCAACCTTCGGGGATTATCTAGTAACTGCAGGCAGCCATCCAAGGAGCATCCACAGCCTTAGGGCGGAGAGGCCAGATGAGGAGGTCTTGACAGCCTAAACCGGAGGCCTCACACAGCCCCACTCCCGCAGAAGCATGAGGCTCCTTTGGCTGCTCTTAATGGCCATGCTGGGTGAGTCTCTTGCAGACACCATGGGAAGGGCCTGGAGGAAGTAGGCATGGGGAATGGGGTGCTGGAGAAAGATCTGAAGGCAGAAGCGCCAGAGGGAGAGAGAGAGAGAGAGAGAGAGAGAGAGAGAGAGAGAGAGAGAGAGAGAGTGTGTGTGTGTGTGTGTGTGTGTGTGTGTGGCTGAGCAGGGTGTCCTGGTTCCCTGATTCCCCTTAACTTGCCTGCAGTGGGGTTTCCAAAAGTGAAAGCATTCATTTAGACCAGGCTGATGGTGGTGCCCATAATCCCAGCACTGGGGCAGTGGAGACAGGAAGGTCGGGGGTTCCAGGCCACCCTCAGGTACATAGTGCATTCAGGGACGGCCTGGAATACAGGACAGGCCCTGGGTAAACTCAAATAAAATAGTTGTCATGATCAGAGTTGCTAACGGTTCCTGAGGCCTCAAGATCGGGGTCAGCCTGGGCAGGGAGCTGTCTGGGCTGTCTCCCTCCTCTCCCCTGACCCCTCTCCTCTTTACAGCTGCCTGCAGCTCCTCAGAGGAGCCAATGGAAGGTGAGTAGCCCCACACTATGGGGAGATGATCTAGCTGAGGACGCCTGGGCCAGAGCTGCAGGCTTGTGGTGGGTGGGTGCCTTGGCTGGAGAGAGATTATTGATAGTGAGGAAGGGGTCTGGGGGTACCCAGATGGATAATTCTGGCCCCCACCCCACCTCCAGGCTGGGTGAGGCCTGGAGGGGGCATGGAGAGCGAAGTGTGTGAAGATGAGGACTCCCCAGCAGCTGAGCTCCAGTCACAGGGCTCCAGGTCCTCATGGGGACACACTTCCCCTGCCCCAAGCCCCACAGACAGACCAGGGCATTCTAGTGTGCACTTATCCCCGGAGGAGGGGCCCTTGGGAGGGGAGGAGGGAGCTGCTGGGGAACTTGGATATTAAGATTCTTTGCTCTGGAAGCAGCTGAGAGTGAGTGTTCTCTCTCTCTCTCTCTCTCTCTCTCTCTCTGTGTGTGTGTGTGTGTGTGTGTGTGTGTGTGTGTGTGTGTGTTTCTGTCTCCCCTTCCCTCCTCCTCTCCCCTTCTCTTCCCCTCCCCCGCCAATAGTCCAGGTACAGAGCCAGGAAGGAAGGGAATCAGGAAAGATCACAGCCCCTGGCCTACTCCATCTAGCCTTTTGCCCCCTCCCCTCCCCTCTCCTTCATGGGCCCTCCCTTGGCTCCCAGCCTGTGCCCCTCCCTCGGGGTGGAGGCAGGCAGTCACCTCTGTGTCTCGTCCTTCACCCTGAGTCCCTGGGCATCCCCTTCTGTTCTGCTTAAGGGAGGTGCACGGTGGCGTTTACGGAGTCCTCAGACGGATGAGGCACAGACCAAACTACCATTTCCTCATTTCTCTACAAAAGAAAAAGGTTATTAGTGTCATAGCTAAAAAAAGAGCTGGTGGCTGGGTCTCAGGAAAGTACCTGGGCAGAGGTGGTCCTGCCTTCCTGTCCCCTCAGCCCATGGCCTTTGCTGGCAGAGTCCCGCTAAGGAGGTTTCTGAAGGCTGACTCCTTGTTTCTTCACAAACCTCAGAGGATGTTTGGCTGCCGGCACGAGGATAATCCAGGTTCTGAAAGAATAGAGTCACCCCTCCTGCAGGGACCGACAGAGCACAAGTGAGCGCCCCAGGCTGTTAGAATCAAGAGTGTAAGTCCCCCTCCTGCCGGGACCCGGAGAGTGAGAGTGGAAAGCATCAGTGGGCGTGGTGGTTTCTGGGAGTTAGAGAGCTCAAAGTGAAACAGTATCTTTAAAATGTAAGGGGGAGGAGCATGCGCCAGCCCTGGCTGGGCACCTTTAATTCCAGCACTTAGGAGGCAGTGCAGTAGGGTTTCTGTGAGATCCCGCCTCAAAAAAACAAAACAGAATAAAAAGACAAAGCAGCAGCTGTCACCGCAGCAGGCTCAGCGTGGAGGGCGATGTTTTCTATTTCCAGCTTGGGGAGCAGACCGGGCTTCCAGTCCCCACGTATGCAAACCGAGCTTCTATTCCAGGCCACCAAAATGGAAATGAGAGGCACCGGTTTTATTTTCTTTTCACTTTTATAAGTCACGCTCGTTACTCTTCATGAAGGAAAGGGAAAAACCAAACAAACATGTAACCACAGTTTGGCCCAACACTCCTTCCCCCACCCCGTGAGACGAAGTCCACCCCAATACCTTCCTTGGACCCTGATAAGACCTGTTGTCCCCGAAGACCAAGCTGATCAAGCCGTTAGAAGAAGTCTGCCAAAGCCAGGTGTTGGTGGCCCATGCCTTTAATCTCAGCACTCTGGAGGCAGAGGCTGGTGGATCTCTGTGAGTTCAAGGCCAGTCTGGTCTACAGAGTCAGTTCCAGGACAGCTGGGGCTACACAGAGAAACCCTGTCTCAAAACATAGAAAAAGAAGTCTGATTTTAGCATTAGGTCCAGTATCTCAAATTGGAAATCAATTTTGATTAAAAGAATAAAATAGATCTCATCCACAAAGAGGGGTACTTAGCAAAGTGTTTAAAAAGCCACAGAAGAAGGGCTCTGTTGGTGTTGGTCAGGTGGCTCCAGAACTTGTCCTCTTTTGGTGGGGGGGGGGCTGCTTGTGTCTCAATGGCTCACTTCCTGCTGTGGGGTGTGGAGTGGGTCCCTGGACTCAGCACTTGGCTAGAGTGCCAGTAGACACAAGTTCCCCCAAGCAGGAATTAGGATCTGAAAGACAGTGTGTACAGTTGTCACAAGAATGGGGTGGGAAAGTCCCAGGAAATGTTTGTGATAGACAGCCTGAAGTCTGTGGAGTGAGTCTGTCTGGCTTTCTGGCTGTCTTCCTTCCTTCCTTCCTTCCTTCCTTCCTTCCTTCCTTCCTTCCTTCCTTTCTTTTTCTTTGGGGTTTTTCAAGACAGGGTTTCTCTGTGTGACCCTGGCTGTCCTGGAGCTCACTCTGTAAACCAGGCTGGCCTTGAACTCACAGAGATGCACCTGCCTCTGCCTCCAGAGTGCTGAGATTAAAAGTGTGTGCCACCACCCCTGGCCCATGGAAAGTTTCCTGACCATGGTACAGTTTCCAGGCCCAGTAGAGCAAGGGCAATATATCTGGTCTGGAGTCTGGGATGTTAATTATTTCCTCCTCCCCCTCCTCCCCCTGCTCCTCCTCTTAG
The DNA here is from genome assembly GCF_943737965.1 of Phodopus roborovskii. Taxonomy (NCBI): domain Eukaryota; kingdom Metazoa; phylum Chordata; class Mammalia; order Rodentia; family Cricetidae; genus Phodopus; species Phodopus roborovskii. Next base: position 31,547,579 of record NW_026125052.1, read on the forward strand.
AGGTAGGCTTTCACTGTGTAGTTTTGGCTGCCTTGGAACTATGTACACAAGGCTAGCCTTAAAGTCACAGACATCTGCCTTCCAAAGGCTGACCCTAAAGGCTGACACCATGCCTGGTCTCTGGTCTGTCTGTCTGTATCTGTGCACCACATGCATGCAGTACCCACAGAAGCCAGGGGAGGGCTTGGATTCCCTCTGGGAATGGAGTTACAGGCAGTTGTGAACTCCGAGTAGAAAGCATTCTTAACCACTGAGCCATCTCTCCAGAAGCCCGCCACCAATGTATTTATACAGCCCTTTCCCTCCTGCCTCCGGCATGGAGTCATGTGATATTGGTGCTGTGGAATCAAGAAACGCGTGGGGCTCACATCTTCCTTTTGACCTCACTGGAAATCAAACAGAGGGCCTTGAACATGCCAGGCTCAGGGTCTGCCGAGACATGATACCTCCAAACCCTCATTTGTCCTCAAGGTCAAATCATATTCCTTGCACAGATCATGTTCAGCTATTAGGATGTGAAGGTGTTTCCTCCTGGTAGCCATGACCGGAGCTGCCCTGACATGTGTGTGACAGATCTGGCTGAGTCTCTTTGATTCTGTTGGGATGTGCCTAGGAGTGTAATTTCTGAGTCATCACTAACTCTTTTAATGTTTCCCACCCCTTTTATGGTGCCGGAGACTGAACTTGGGGCCTTAACAATTGCTAGCCTTATATTCTGCCATTGGTATACACACTAAACCCCTAGGTTCACACTTCTTTCAAGAGTGTGTTTGCTGTGTGCATCTGCCTCTGCATGGGTCTTTGTGAACCGAAACACAAATCTTCCAGAAGTGCTCTTGGCCACCGAGCCTTCTATCCAGCTCTGACTATTTAACTTTTTGAAGAATTGTCCAACCAGAGTTTCAAAGTGCTTGACCCATCTTGGTATCCTTCTTTCCCTGACTGATCCACCTCTCAGACATCACTATTTCCTACAAAGTGCTGGAAGTTTACCCTCGAAGCCGCCGTGTGCTCGTAACCTGCGACATCCCTGACGCACCCCGGCCCATCACTTACTCTCTCATGGCTAGCCGAGGTATCCTGGTGGCAAAACGGGTTGTGCACGACTACAAGCCAGCCTCCTTCAACATCAACATCACACTCAAGTCCAGCCCAGAGCTGCTCACCTACTCCTGCCAAGCAGCCTCTAACCTGGGCACCTACGGGCCCAGCAGCAAGCTGCTGATGTACTTAGAGCTGTGGGACAGTGAGTACAGGGGTCAGGCTCGTGGGACGTGAATCAACGGAGGGGTTGGGTTAGGGGAGGGGATGCTGGACTTTGAGATGGGGATTTTAGCAGGGAGAGAGGAGGAGGCAGCAGAATGGGGGTGGAAGGCAGACTGCCTGCTTTCAAGGCTGTGCCCAGTCCGCGGCGACTAGAGGACACAGTCTCCTGGAAAGGGCCAGAAGGTTCAGTGGGTTCTGACATGGGGCTGGTAATCAAGGGATTGCTGCTAATTATCTCACCCACACCCATGGGGAGGCAATCAGGTTCGACACTGACACTGGAGAAGTCAAAGTTCTCAGAGGCTGAGGGCATGGCTTAGACAACCTGCAAGTAACCACATCTGCTTTCATCCCCCACGCTGCCCACCCCAGAGCTGTATTCCCTCCCTTCCCTTTCCACCCCAGCTTTCACTCACCGTTAACAGGAACAAGAAAGTATACTCTCCTCCAGCATCCGTACCCCCTAAAATCACCAGGACAAAGAGCCTGAAAGAAGCAAACAGGGTCTGAAGCCCAGCACGCAGAAGGCTGGGATATCCTTGTGAGCTGGCTGTGGGATCCTGAACAAATCTCTCAATGTCTGGGCCACAGTTGCTTTGTCTGTCAAGCAAGATGACAACCAGGCACCTCAGGGGGCTTGAAAAGCTGTAAGGGAGGTTGCATTCTTCTGCACCGATGAGGCTGGAGCTGGGACAGCTAGCTGCTGGTCAGTGGGGATGCTCTGTGCATCCTTCATTCTTCCGAGTGGTACCTCTTTTCCTGAAGGAGCTTGCCTAGCTAGCACCATCAGATAAGAGTGTCCTCCTGCTCCACAGCTCTTACCTATAATCTCTAGGCCACAGGTGTATCAGGCTAGGCAAGCACCCAATTGCTGAGGTACATCCCTAGCCTAGCCTCCCCAGTGCTGGGATTAAAGGTGCAGGCCATCACACCTGGCCAGGTCTCACATTGTAGCTCAGGTTGGCCTGGAATTTGCTGTGTGGTCCAGCCTGGCTATAAATTCATGGGAATTTCCCATGCTTCCAACTGTGTTTTGTTTTGTTTTGTTTTAACCGAGAAGATTTCTTTTGAGACAGGGTCTCTCTACATATCTCTAGCTGTCCTGGAACTCACTATATAGACCAGGCTGGCCTCAAACTCAGAGATATGCCTGCCTCTGCCTCTGTAGTGTTGGGTTTAAAGTCATGTGCCACCATGCCCAGCCTACTTATTTGTTGTGGTTTGTACAAGTGCTTTTGGAGGTCAGAGTCATGAGACCCGTGGTTGCAGTGAGTTGTGAGGCACCCGCCATGGGTGCTGGGAGCCTGCCGGGTCCTCTGCAAGAATAGCACGCACTCACTCTCAGCTGTGGAGTCACCTCTCTGCCCTCCCCTCTTTCCACGTTTATTTCTTTATTCTTTTCTGCCTCACATTCTTGAGGGCTAGGATTCCAGGCATGTGCTGCCATGTCCAGCCAGGTCACTGTTTAGGAATTAGCAGGCTGCCTGGGAACCCTGACTGCTATCTATCTGCTCAGGGTTAGCTTGGTGATATGGAACCTAGCTCTTATGAGTTCAGTTTTATTTTTAGCCTGGTGTCCGGAGGAGTTTAGTCCAAAACAATTTTTAAAATTACTCAATGATGTCAGGCAGTGGTGATGCATGCCTTTAGTCTTGACACTCAGGAAGCAGAGGCAGGTGGATATCTGAATTCAAGGCCAGCCTGGGCTACAGAATGAGCTACAGGACAGCCAGGGCTACATAAAGAAACTATCTTGACACCCCCACCAAAAAAATAAGAAGAAAATTATTATTTGTTGTTATTTTCAAAACAGGGTTTCTTTGTGAAGCTCTGGCTGTCCTGGAAATCATGCTGTAGACCAAGCTGGCTTTGAACTCACAGAGATCCTCCTGCCTCTGGCTCCTGAGTGCTGGGATCAAAGGTGTGCACCACTACCTCCCAGCTCAAAAAAATTTTTTTTAAATATATTTTAAAGAACATTTTAAAAATGGGATCATATATAGTATATACCACAAGCAGCCTAGAAGCCTAGACAAGCAGAGCAGAGGACAGGCAGCTTGAGGAGGTGGAGTCTCAGCTAAGTCTCTGGGTTCATTTGGCATATGAAAAGGAGAATGTATTGGAGTCACCCTTTCCCTCCCTGTCAGAGCCCGTTTCCCAGCCGCAGACTGACGTCATCGCCCTGTACGATGGGGACTCAGGCCGCACCGCGAACCTGTCCTGCCTGGCATCCTCCGGCAGTCCACCCATCATCTACCGCTTGGTTGGGGATGACGGACATATCCATGCACAGCAGAGGCCCCTCCATGGGGAGCCTGCCATCTTCTCCATCCCGCTGTCCCAGGTGTCCGGCTGGTTCCAGTGCGAAGCTGCAAACAGTATCAGTGCCCATATCAGTGCCCCCTTCCTCCTGTCCCCAGGTGAGAAGACCCGTCCAGGCCTGGGGCAGGGGCTACAGTGTGTTCAGGAAGGTGTCAGAGCTGGGGAGATGACTATCTGCCACTACCCAGGGCAGGGTGGGCCTGAAGATGCCTCCCTTGTCCCTGGCCAAGCAGAAGCCCAACCCCGGCTCCTCACCATCCTACAGGGGAGCTGCCCCTGATACCCACCTGCATTCTGGCTGGCAGCCTCATCTCCATCGCAGCTATTAGTTCCGGGGTGCTGAGCTTGACCAGGTAATGCATGGGGGCTTGATGGGGGTGTTGGTGAGCGGCTGCTGACCACCTCTGTGACGAGCCAGGGCTCTGAATGGAAACAGCAGGTTAGTCTTGTAAGACTGGTTGTCATTGAGGTACATGTGCCCGACCTGAAGCTGCTTGTTAAAGCCAAAAGCCTACAGTGTCTGGTACATTCCTTACACACCCCGCTCTAACCAGGGCTCTCGCTGACATCTGCAGGGGTACTTCCCTGTGGGGCCTCCAGGGACCAGGGTGGGCAGGAGCATCTGGCTCCAGGCACCACAGATCTCTAAGCACCAACTCCTGGCCTTTTGCGGTGGCCACTTCTGTCTCCTTGGACATCTTAGCTCGGCCCCTGCAGGAACTTCTGGTCCCAAGACTGTCCATAGGCTAGACTCTAGGGAGGGCGCATTGCCTCTCCGGGGCTCATTGTTTTCGTTTGTAAAATGTGGGTACAGAGGCCTAGCTCCTGCTGACTGTGTAACCAGGGACCAGCAAGTAACCTCTTGGTGATTCAGTGAATTTAGTGGCGTGAGTAAGATCACGGATGCGCTTGAAACCATAAGATTGGGTGAGTGTGTCTGACCCACAGTGTCCTTTGTCATCAGGTTGTGACCAGAGGACAGAGACCAGGCTCGCCTCCCTGCCCTATACAGGAACCATCTGCTGGAGCGAGAAAGGAGCCTGAGGAGTGAGGGCAGAAAGGGTGTATGCACAGATCAGGGTACCAAAAGTAGTGCACCCCCAAAAGGGGCCCAGAAGCCTGGAGCATTAGTGTGTATCGGGCAAAGGAATAAAATTGTGTGGTGTGTAGGATTCCTGCTGCATGAGTGACTGTTGGCGGTTTTTGCTACGAGAACACCAGTAACTGAGTGGGTGTTTGCCCACAGGCACACAGAGCCCCGCTCCTTAAACTTCTGGTTGCAACCCCTTTGGGGGTTGCATAACTGAAGCGGGGGTCATCAACAATTTGGCAACAGTAACAGGTTTGTGTATGTGGTGGCTCATACCTGCAATCCCAGACTTAGGGAAAGGTGGAGAGGCAGGAAGACCAGGGTTCCGGGTCAATCTTGGTACAAGAGTCTGGTCTCAAAAGAAACAAACAAACAAAACAAAAATTGGCGTACTGGCCGAGTGTGGTGGCGCACACTTTGGCTCCCAGCACTTGAGAGGCAGAGGCAGGAGGATCTCTGTGAGTTAGAGGCCAGCCAGGTCTACAGAGGGAGTTGTAGGACAGCCAGGCTGCATAGTGAATGAGAAGCTGGCTCAAAACAAAACGACAGGACCTAAAAAGGGGCCAGGGAGCTGGGAAAAGGTGCCTGCTGCCAAGCCTGTCAGCCTGAGTGCAACCCCAGGGCCGCACGGGCTGAAATGACAGTCTCATAGCAGACGCCCTCTCTCTCCCATGTCCCATGTCCCACGCCGACACCCCACTCCAGACACAACAATTAAACACATGTAAGGAAAGGGGTTTCATTTATTTCTTTTTTGTTTGTTTTCCAAGACAGGGTTCCCTTTATGTAACACTTCTGGCTGTCCTGCAACTCACAGACATTTGCCTGCATCTGCCTCCGAGTACTGGGGTTAAAACTGTGCTTCCTGGCTAGGAAGGTGTGGGGAGTCCTGCCACCCACAGGGCTCCCTCAGCAAACACTCAGTGTGTGTGTATGGATTTTAGGAGTTAGACACAAGGGGTGGCCCTGAACTCCCTCTGTGTAAGTGTGGGGAGCATGGGGATAGATGGTTAAAAGGCCCAGCCCCAGCCATCGGTGGTGGCGCACGCCTTTAATCCCAGTACTCAGGAGGCAGAGGCAGGCAGAGCTCTGTGAGTTCGAGGCCAGCCTGGTCTACAGAGTGAGTTCTAGGACAGGCTCCAAAGTTACACAAAGAAACCCTGTCTCAAAAAAAAAAAAAAAAAAAAAAAAAAAAAAAGGTCCCAGCCCCCCACCCCCCCACCCCCCACCCCCCCCCCGCCTCCCCGGTCTCTGTGCCCTCTCCTGTCTTCTCCCCATGCACCCCTCTGGTGTACCAGGTCACTGTCCAGCCCTCTATTACTGAGGTATGTATGCCCTCATTACTCCTTACGCACTGAAGTGACTACGGTAGTGCCATCTTGTCCTGACTCCCTTTTGTGCCTGCCTAGCCCTCCACACCCATCAGCAGCCATGTCTGCCATGGCAACACATGTGTGTTGTCCATTAAGGTTGTCTGAAAGCCTCTTGTCGGTCAGCGAGGCCCCTGTGCTGGCACACAACCCTTCACACAGTAAGCACCAGGTTATATTTTTTGGGGGGAGGGGTAACCGGGTTCTCTGAACTAATGATGTTATTTAATTTTTTAAAATTACATTCTTGTTTGTGTGTGTGTGCTTGTGCGTTTTGAGACAGGATCTCAGCTCAGGCTGGTCTTGAACTCCTTATTCTCCTGCCTCCCCCTCCTCTTCCTCCTGGGACTATCCCCCAGATGCATTGTTTGCTGCGCACGATCTTGGTGTCTAGAAAAGAGCGGACACTCTTGCCCGTCAGAGCCTTTTCCCTGGCAGGTCCAAGAAGGGTAGCAAAGGGTTGTCCTCCAACCCCTCCCAGGCCTCCAGCTAGGGAGGAAAGAGTGGCCGATTGCTGGGGCCAGACTTACTCCTACTGTGGTCCCGAGGGTCGAACCCAGGGCTCTCTGATGTTCTAGGCAAGAACTTACGCCCCAGCCCTTTGGTCTGGAGCAGAGTGGTGAGCTCTGGACGTGTATGAGCCTAGGTTCGGGTGTCTGGAGAGTGTTCTGGAGAGGTAGGTGTAAGGTGGGCGGGCCGCCACGGGTTTCTCTTCCAGGAGACTCTCAGATCCTTTCTGGTTGAGCTTAGCGGGACGGACCTCCCAGGGGCGAGCTTTTCCTTCCTTGTGCCCCACCCTGGCGCCGCAGGCGCAGCTCCCAGTTCCTGCCACCTGCCAGCGCAGCAGGCACGGAGGGGCACCCCGCGGCGCGTCCCCGGCGGCAGGCCACGCCCTCTCGCGGCGGCCGGCCACGCCCCGGGGCGGGGCGGGGCGGGGCGGTCCGGCTGGTTCTCTGCCATCGGCGGCTCGGCGGCGGCGGCGGCGGCGACATGGAGAGCGGGGCCTACGGCGCGGCCAACGCGGGCGGCTCCTTCGACCTGAGGCGCTTCGTGTCGCAGCCTCAGGTGGTGACGCGCATCGTGAGCATGGTGAGTCGGCCGTGGGGGCTGGGGGACCCGGAGCCGCGCGCCCCGGCCACCGGGCCCTGTGGGCCGCCGGCTTCCGAGCGCGACAGGTGGCTGCGGCCGTGCGTCCCAGGCCCGGCCGAGAGCGTCCTGTCGCCTGTCCCACTGCGTGCGTGGCTCCGGAGCTCGGGCCCGGGCGGGCCCCGCCGCTCGTCCCGGACGCCCCGGTGCGGGATGGATGTCCCCGAGGGGCTCGCTCCGGGGAGGCCGGCCCTTCGCCCTGCTGGCGGCGGGTGGGGCTCCGGGCCGCGCCACAGCAAGTGGCCTGCACGCCGCGGCTCCCAGCGTGGGGAATTCACCTGGAAGGGACTTTCTGGGGCCACGTGGGGTGCGAGGAGGGGGTGGCCTGACGCCCCGCGTAGGGTTTCCTCCCGCCTCCCGCCTCCCGCCTCCCGCTCAGAGGCTAGCGGCAGCAGGTCTGCTAAGCCACGCAGAATGTACTCGCTCCCTGCCCGGCCCGTCCGTACCAGCTGGCTGTGTCTTGGGACGAGGACATTGAAACTGGGCTTTGGCTGCGGGACTGAGGGCGGGCCTTCTGCTCCCAGGGGATCCGGGCCTGGAGTCCTGGAGGTGCCCCCACTCCCCGAGCCTCCCAGCCGAGCTAGCGGTGGAGTCCAGCAGACTCCGTCCTGTCCTGGGTTGTACCCTGGCAGTGCCAGGAGTCCTGACCCAGACTCTGCAGGCAGCCCCGGAGTTCCGGCTTCATCTCCAGCTGGAGGCGGGGCTTGTGACTTAAGTTCCACTGTCCCATAGAGTGTTCCGGGAGAATCAGTTTGCTTTGGCCCTGGGAGTCCGGAGACAACCAGGTGCCCCCAGACTCGGCAGGCTCCATCTGCCGTGTAGAGGTGGGTTTGGGTTTGGCCTTGGTCTTGAGGTGTGAGAAGGAGAAGAAATGACTAGGATGACTCCAAAGGGGATGTTTTCCAAACTGGGCAGTTTCTGCGGGTGAGTTTCCCACCTCGGCCCTGGCTCCTGAGAGGGCTCCCAGCCTGGCCCACAGACCTGTGGATCGATCGGACCGCCCCAAGAACCTTGTTCTGAGGGGAGCAGGTGAAGGGCTGGGTTCTAGACTGTAGCTCTCAGGAGGGGACCAGGCAGCATGCTGAGTAAGCTGGGTGAAGGCTGGCTGGCTGGGAGCACCAGCAGAGTCTTGGAAGGGCCAGTGCTGCTGTTGAACGGGGTTTTGGAAGATGGTTGATGCTGGAGGACTGGCTTGGCACAGGGTGTTGGGTGAGGGTTGGATGAGACACTGAGTCTCCCCGCCGTGATTTTGTGGCCCATCTTGTTGAAACCCCCTCAAATGGGCTGTGGTGGCTCACACCTGTAATCTCAGCTCAGAGGTAGTTGAGGCAGGAGGATTGTCATAGGCTTCAGGCCAGCCCGAGCCGGAGTGAGACCCTGCCTTTTCTGTGTGTGCGTTTGCCTGTGTGTGTGAAGGTTCTCCGTGTGTGTGCTTGGTGTCCACAGAGGTCAGAAGGCGGTGGGTGCTTGGGACAAAACCAGGGTCCCCTGCAGGAGCACTCAGCGCCCTTAACTGGAGCAGGTGTGGCAGCTCAGGCCTTTAACCCCAGCACTCTCTCAGCTCTGCAGGCAGAGGCCTTTTCATGAGTTCCAGGGCACCAGGGCTACATAGTGAGGCCTCTCAAAAACAAACACAATCCACCAACAATCTGTGGTGCAGTTGCCCAAGGAGGATGGGATAGGGTTGGGAGAGCCCCAAGCAAGTATAGTAGTACACGACTGTAATCCCAGCATTTGGGAGGTGAAGGCGGAAAGGTCAGGAGTCAAGGTCACCCTGGGGTACACAGAGTTCAGCCAGGGCTAAACGAAACCCTTCCAGCCGGGCAGTGGTGGCAACATGCCCTTTCCCAGCACTCAGGGAGGCAGAGGCAAACTGATCCCTGTGAGATGGAGGCCAGACTGATCTACAGAGTGAGTTCCAGGACAGCCAGGGCTACACAGAGAAACCCTGTTCCCCCCCCCAAAAAAAAAAGAAAGAAAGAAAAAGCAAAAAAATAAAACCCAACCCACATCTCATTTTCAAATGGAGAGGAGTAGATTATTCTTTGCCTTTGTCATAAACCTAAATGAGATGACACCTATAGAGAGGCAGCTAGGGGTAGGTAGCCCTTTCCTGTAATAGCCTCTATCCTCCAGCCCCTGGTAGTGAGTAACTGTTGAGGATGTCCTGGCCACAGCCTGCCCATCGCCTGACTCCCAGGAGTCCAGAAGGGGCTGAAACACCAGCCTCAGAACAGGGCGTCAGTAGAGAGGCAAGAGACACCTGATGCCCTGTTAGGCTGAGGGGTCTGTCAGGGACATGGCCCACGGGTGTGTGCCCCTGCCCATCAATGACCCTCTCCCCTCAGGTCTTGGCCTTGATCGTGTTCTCCTGCATCTTCGGCGAGGGCTACAGCAACACTCATGATACTGAGCAGTTATACTGTGTATTCAACCGGAACGAGGATGCCTGCCGCTACGGCAGTGCCATTGGGGTACTGGCCTTCCTGGCCTCAGCCTTCTTCCTCGTGGTGGACGCCCTTTTCTCCCAGATAAGCAATGCTACTGATCGCAAGTACCTGGTCATTGGTGATCTGCTCTTCTCAGGTATGCGTGGCACTGGAGCAGGGCTTCACAATCCAGGGCCCTTCCCCCAGGTCCCCTTGTGTGCTGGGATGGCACACAGGGACTCTGACTACAGAAACTCAGGGGTGATGGGCATAAGGGTGAGGTGTGGCATCAGGTTTCTGTGCTCATCCATCCCGCCTAACAGCTGACCCCTAAGCCTCGCTTCCCTCTGCTTCTGTAGGTCACAGAGCACAAAGCCTTGGGAGGGTGGGCCCCTATGAGTCCCGTCTGTCCCCAGGGCCCACTCCTCCCTCCCTGTTGTCTCCCCAGCTCTCTGGACTTTCCTGTGGTTTGTTGGCTTCTGCTTCCTGACCAACCAGTGGGCAGCCACCAAAGCTGAGGATGTGCTGGTGGGAGCCGACTCAGCACGGGCCGCCATCACCTTCAGCTTCTTCTCCATCTTTTCCTGGGTAGGTGGGCTGGGGAGGGCAGCTCTGGAGGCTTCGGTGAAGGCTGATGTCCCCTTGCCCTGCCCACACCTTGGGTCCCCCCCTGCAGGGTGTGCTGGCTTCCCTGGCCTACCAGCGCTACAAGGCTGGAGTGGACGCCTTCATTGAAAACTACGTGGACCCCACTCCAGACCCCAACACTGCCTACGCCTCCTACCCCAGTTCCTCGGTGGAAAACTACCAGCAGCCCCCCTTCACCCAGAACGTGGAGACCACTGAGGGCTACCAGCCTCCCCCTGTGTACTGAGCAGCCAGGGGAAGTCAGGGAGAGTGCTTGGGGCCGCTCCTCTCCCCTGGACTTCTCTTTGGAGGTTTGCTGCCTGGAACTGCAGTCCCTTCTGTTCGAGTTGACAGCCAAAGAGCCCATTTTTGCATTCTAGCTGCGGCTCGACTGCCCACCTGAAGTGCCTGTGCCCACCCGATCCTCCAGGGAATTTTTTCAGGAAAGGGTTTTCACTAAGATGTTATCTCTCTCTGCCAGGCCCCGGTACCGGGGATGGCGCCCAGGGCCTTGAATTTGCTTAGCCAGTGCCACCATTGAGCTGTGTGCTCGGCTCATGTTGCTTTTGATAACCCTGAACCCCATCTCAGCCAGAAGCAGGTGCCTGCTTTTGACATATGCCATAGTTTCCCCTCAGCTGGAAGGCTGAGCTCAGCTTGAGGCTTTTTTTTTTCTTCCAAAGACAAGGTTGGGGTCCATGCACTATCGCCTTGGAGTGCTGGGCTTAGGCTACACACTCCCTCACTCAGGGCCACTACCCAGCTTTGGCTGGACTCTGTGCTCACTGCTGTCTTCTGGGGTCACCACTATCCCAACTGTCCCCAGACTGCTTGCCTGGCGGTCGTGGAGCAGGTGGGGGACTGGATATCTTTCTCCTCCCGCCCTGGCAGGAGGAAGCTTTGTCTGGAGAATACCCAGAATTAATATTTACATTGAGTATGTAAATATTCCCCAGCAGCTATTAGACGCCATCGAGGAGGGCAGGCACCCCTGCACTGAATGTATTGGAGACTTGGTGGGGACACCCTGCCCTCGGGTTCTGTAGACTAGTTGGGGATGAAATAAACGTTTTTTTTCTCAGTGTGCTGTACTTGATAGCGCCTCAGGCTGGGGGTAGATACACTTTGATTGGCAATGTTTTGAGAAAAAGCTTCAAACTTAAAATAGCCAAAGATGACGCTCTGACCTTTCCCGAGTGCTTGGTTTCAAACTGGACTTCATGATAGGCAACTGAGCTATACCCCAGCCTTTCAAAGATAGAGTTTACATAGCCCAGGCTGGCCTCAAACATACCACAGACTCTGAGGCACAGGTGTGTGCTGCCATGCTTAGCTAGAACAGGACCTCACTGTGTAACCCAGGCTAGCCTCCAACTTGAGGCAATCCTCCTGCCTCAGCCTAGCTCTAGAACTTTTTCTTTTGAATCAGAGTCTCACTGTGCAGCTCTGGCTATCTTGGGACTCAGAGGGAGCCACCTGGCTCTGCCTCCTGAATGCTGGGAGTGGGTGTAAGCCATCACACACAGCTAGAACATGTACTTTGAACATGGAGTGGCAGCTCCCCCTAACGGGGTCTTCATTCTTCACCCTGCGTCCTAAGATCCTAAGACAGCTTGTAAAGATGGGTTGTTCTTGCCTGAGTTCTGCTACCTTCCTAGATGGAGCCTGAGCACCACGGCTGCCCCTCTGGATGCCTCTTCCAGAGCAAACATTTCCTATCAGAGGTGAAGGGCACAGTGGGGGGGGGGGGTCGAGTCTGGCCCCTCTTGACGCCTTCCTGGGACATACCATAGAGCGGACCCATGTCTATGCGGAAGCACCTGAGCCAACTCTTGGCTCTTGTGCAATGATGAGGCCATCAACAGTGGGTTCTGACAGAGCCTTTCAAAATCTAAGTATAAACTACCAGGGCCGCTTACCCAGCTGAGCTGTCTGTTGGCTACCCCCAGAGCATGCCCTGAAGCTGGGCACGGCACCATGGACAGACACATGGACACGTCTTAGACCCAGGGACTTGCCACACTCCTCTAAGGCACATCTGAGCTGTTTTCTCAACCCAAATCACCAAGCATCGTTTACAAACTCTGACCTCCAGGGGCTGGCTAGAAATGTGGAGACCACCGAGGGCTACCAGCCTCCCCGTCTCTCTCCGTTCCTTTAACAATCTGTCCTGAAACCAGCCAGACAGAAGTTCCCCTTGGGCTGTGGTGATCATTAGTGCTACAAAAAGACTTGGGAAGAAACCCCTCCCCCACAAGTCATATGGACCCTGGCGGCAAGATTTGGGGAAATCCAGGTTAAAGAGAAATACGTTCTCAAGTAACAAACTTTAATATTAATTATTCACTTTGCACTATAGCACAATAAGCACAGGCTCTCACCAAGAGTCCTGAGTCTCGGGACTGGGGCTCTGGGCAGAGCAAGAACAGCACCTCTGTAAAGATCGGCTCTAGGGGCCATTTGGGGTCAAACCTCAGACCAAAGGGAGAGCTGTGAGGGCTGGGGCCTCGGTAAGGGGCCAGGCCCTGTGAGACTGAAAGCCACCTAGAAGGAAGAAGCCAGCACCTCCAATGTCACAACACTGTGTGGCTTTGTCCTCACCTCTGGCTGGATGTCAAACCCTATCCACCACGCAGGCAGGCGCTAGCTCTAGTCTGGGCTGAAGCATCCCAGCAACCGAAAAGGGAACTAAAAAGACTGTGACAAGCGGGTGAGCCTGTCCAGGGCACTTTGTCCGTCAGGTCCCAGCCCCTCTCAGTTGGCAGAGCTGTGCTGTAGGACTTGCTGAGGGGCGAAGAGCTTCCTGACAGCCGAGGCCTCTGGCGGCGGCGGTGGTGGCGCCAGAACCGGGAGGTTCTCTTTGTCGTCCGGTACAGCAGGCTGGACCGAGGGCTTCTTGAAGTAACACAGGCGGCACACAGAGTGGTACTTGTCTGCTCCACCAATCACCTCCACCTGGGGCAGGGCCACGGAAGGGTAGGACTCAGCCCAAGCCCGCCCCGCCCCCTGGACAGCCACACCCGCCCCGCCCCGCCCCGCCCCTCTCCCTGGACAGCAGCACCGGGAGGTACCTCCTTCTCCAGGCCCAGCCTCTTGGTGTAGGCGGCTTCCCGGAAGCACTCCATACACACGGCAGTCAGCTTCACCACGCTCTCGGCCAGGGGCACCAGGTTCAAGATGCTGCCGAACGCCTGCACACAGGACGGGGTGAGTGTGGTCACTTAGCCAGGTACTTCCCTTTCGGTCTGTGATCACATGTGCATGTGTGCGGAGGCCAGAGAGCAAGCTTAGGGGCTGCCCTCCAGCACCGTCCACCTTGCTTTTGTTCTTTGGAACAGGGTTTCCGCTGCCTTGGAGCTTGCGGTGTAGGCCAGGCGGGCGTGCCGGTGAGCTGAGACCCGCCCGTGTCTGCCGCCCAATGGTGGGATAATAATGCACACCACCACGCCCAAGAGGGCTCTGAGGAGAAAACGCAGGGATGCTGTGCCGGGCGAGCATGTTAGAGCCTGGGCTGTGCCAGCCCTATGATTCAGGGCACCTCACCCCATCCCGCTTTTCTAGAAAGCCACACCCTCATGCTCTAGAGGCCATGGCCCACGCAGAGCACCCCCAGCCAGTACCTACTTCTGGGGACATCTTGTGTGCTCTCACGCTCAAGATCCCCACCTCCCTCTTAGGATCCACTGCCAGGCCCCAGTCAGTCACCTTACCTTTCTCTGGAAGGTTCCGTCTAGCGCCGCCACGATCACTGTCTTGCCTGCGTTGGCCATCACTTCACAGAACTCCACGATGTCAGGGAACTGGGAAGTCGGTGGGGGAAGAAGTGAGGTGACTGCCCTGAGCACGGGCTTCACGGAGACCGCGATGGGGCCTGACCACGCACATCAGCCCAGAGCTAGAGACCAGGCCATGCCACCATTCCCGTGAAACACCCAACTGCATGCCCGCTGCTACCCAGTCCCTTCCCCATCGTCAGCAGAGCAGCGCTGTCTAGGGCTTCCCAGCAGACTTCCGTATCCATCAGAGGCCTGGTGGCCCTACCATACTTTTGATCACTCATGGATCTCTGCCTTCTGGAACTGTCAGTGCACAAAGTTTGGGGCTTAAAGTTGTGCAGGCAGGGTTAGAAGCTAAGCACAACGTATGTTTAAAACAGACTTCTGGGAGGGCTCAGCGGGTAAGAGCACTTACAAAGGACCTTGTTCAGGTTGTGATCATTCACAACCATCTGTTAATTCTAGTTCCAGGGCCCCCAACGCCCTCTTCTGGCCTCTGTTGGCACTACACACACAGTGTATATGCATACACACAGCTAAGCACATTTAAGAAAGGAAAAAAAAAAAAAAAAAAAAAGGAAAGAACTTTGTCAGGTGTGGTGTGGCAGGCATTTAATCCTAGCACTCTGGAGGCAGAGGCAGGTGGATTTCTGGGAGTTCACAGCCAGCCTGGTCTCCAGGACGGCCAGGGAAACACAGAACAACTCTGTCAAACAAGAAAAATCGAGAGAAAAATGGTCTTGGCAACGAGAAGAGGCATGTGTGCAGTTTGCCCAGCTGGCTCCTGACAGCCTTAGGTGGGCCCTTACCCTTCCCCAACACTGATCTTGCTGGCTCCTGTTCTTTCAGGCCCTTCTCTGTTTAGCATACATGTCCAAGAATGTGTGTGAACCTGTATAGGCCAAGTTGACCAGCCATGGGCATTTTCCTTAATTGCTTTTCACCCCACATGCTTATTTTTCTTTTCTTCCTCTTCTCACTTTGTAGCCCTGGCTGGCCTGGAACTTGTTATGTAGACTAGGCTGGCCTTGAACTCAGAGATCTACTTGCTTCTACCTCTCAGGTTCCAAGATTAAAGACCTACGCTACCAAGCCTGGCTTTTCCATCTTGTGCTTGAGACAAGGTCTCTCACTGAATCTGGAGTTCAGTGATTCAGCTAGGCTGGCTGCCCCTGCCTCCCTGATGCTGGGACCATGGACACTTGGCAGTAACCAGTGTTTTACAGGGAGCTAGCGATCAGAGCTCAGGTCCTCACGTTTGCGGAGCCAGTGCCTCATTAAACGAATTCTCTCCCCACCCCCGCCTCAGTTAGCCTTCTGAGTTCACAGGTGCTGCCACTGTGCCGGGCTCTTCAGACCTTTTTTTTTTTTTTTTTTTTTTTTAAATACTCCCCCAATGCTCTACCATCCCCACCTGCCTGCCTCCTTATTCCCTCCCAGCTGTAGTCCACCAGCATAGGCGAGCTGGAAGTTCCAGTTTCGTCTCTAGAACCTAGAATGCCACAGCCAAAGGGCAGAAAGTTGGAATGGATGTGATTGGTCCCTGGACCCAGCTATTCCCACAATAGTCGAAGCATGTGACATGGCCTGCTCTATAAAAACACATGTATATAATTAGAAGCATCCAGGCTGGACTGGCATTCACTCAGAGTCCTGGAACTGGCTGAGCATAATCTCCTGGGCCAACATCAGGCAAGGCACCCTAGCAACCAGGGATGAAGACCCCCTCCCCACTCACATCTGGTCATCAGCAAACACAGGTGCACTCTATGCCAAAGGAACCAGTCAGGCACCACCCTCCAGGCCACTCCCACAACTTTTTGTTTGTGTATTTATCAAGACGGTGTCTTTCTGTGTAACAACCTTGGCTGTCCTGGAACTTACAGAGATCCACCTGCCTCTGCTTCGCAAGTGCCCGGCTCCCTCCCACAACCAAGGGTTCAGGTTCGCAAAGTTTCCTGGTCCTCAGCAAAGCCAGGCTCCAGCCCTCCTGCCAAAGGACTCACGGGAGCCCTCTCCCCCTCTAAAATCCCACTATTCCATGACTACTGTCTTGTCCCAAGGCAGGGTTTAGAACCTTCCACGTCAAGCTCGCAGGGTGTTCCCAGTGGTCTCTGGCTCAGAGATGATCTATGGCAAACTTCCCTTTTCTAGTGTGTTTCTACTGTGTCCTAGGTTGAGCCTGTGTCAAACAGAAACGAAACACAAACTTTCTTGAAGATGCCTAACTTCTGCTCTTGCCAAGAAGCCTGTGGGCCTTAGCCAAATGAACACATGGAAGGCTCCATACCCTCAGCCATGGCTTCAGGAGCCCCTAAGCGACCCTCTACCCAATGTCCAAGTCAAGGACACAGGAAGGAGGAAAGGTCCCTTCCTTTTGCAAAAGGACGACCCTGGATTTTGTAAAGAGAAAGGTTCTAGAGCCTGGGGCAAAATGGAATAATTGGTATTTATACAACAGACTCAACGAATACTCACTGAAGCTGGGGGGGGGGGGACGGGACTGTAATCCCAGCACTCGGGAGGCTGACCTGGACCACAAAGCAAGGCCCCATCCCAAAAAATCAAAGTATGAGGCTGGAGAGATGGTTCAGTAGTTAAGAGCACTGGCTGTTCCTCCTTCCTGAGGTCCCAAGTTCAAATCTTCCCCAACCACAAGGTGGCTCACAACCATACATAATGGGTTCTGATGCCTTCTCCTGACATGCTGTTTTATACATGTAGATAGAGCATTCATGCATAAACACATACATAAGCAAATCTTTAAAAAAGTCAAAGTACCCACTAAATGAATTCATTTTTCTTGGTCATAAGCGGGGAAGTATAGCAGCAAATCTCTCCCATAGGCTGGGATGGGTAACACTGGGGAAACAGGGAGTCTGGTGCCAGGCGCGAGCCTCTGGGAAGAGAGCATACTAATAGGCAGGTCGCCGCAGCAGGCCTGAGGGGAGGGGCTGTGCCCTGTCCTGACTAAGTCAATGTCTGCATAGCCGCCATGCTCCAAGGTCTCCCTCTGAGGACGAGAACAGAGCTGGCATGTCCAGGTGATGGACAGATGCCAACCGCTGGAACGCGCATGTCACTGTGGGAATGGAATCTAGAGCTGTCACAGAGCACGGGGAGGGAAGGCTGGAACAGGGACAGGACTTACACCCGAAGGGCATCGCAGCTGGGGGCTGCCTTACTCTGTCCGGGGAGCGGACTGCCCCCCCCCCAGCATGGCTACTTATACAGTAAGTAGATTGTGAGAGTAGTTGACGGCTAAACTTTTAAGATTTTAAGATAATTGTGTCTATGTGAGGATATGTGTGTGTGCATGCATGCAGGTGTCCACACAGGCCAGGAGCATCAGATCCTCGTTACTGGCATTAAAAGCAGCCAGAGCTGCCAAACATGCGTGCTGGGTCACTGCCAACAAGTGATCTCAATGACTGAGCCTTCTCTCCAGCCCATTTATCTGTCTTACTCGTACCTCAGCACATGTGTGGAGGTCAGAGACAACTCCATGGAGGTGGCTCTCTGCTTTGACCCTTTTGAGGGCTCCAGGCATCAAACTCAGGTCTCTAGGCTTGTGCACTGAGCAGCCTCACTGGCCCTATGCTGCATTATTTAAGACAACATCTCACCCTGTAGCGAGGCTGGCCTTGAATTCCTGATTCTCTCCCTGCCTTAATCTCCCATGTACAGGGACTCTACAGTACCACCTTATCCACCAACAGATAGTTCTTGTTTGTTTGTTTCCGAGACAGGGTTTCTCTGTGGCTTTGGAGCCTGTCCTGGAACTCGCTCTTGCAGACCAGGCTGGTATTGAACTCACAGATATCTGACTGCCTCTGCCTCCCGAGTGCTGGCATTAAAGGCCACCACTGCCTGGCTTAACACATATTTTTGAAAACATCTGTGATGTTAAGTTTTGGAGTCTGGTGCACATTTGTTAAGCCTCTGTCCTTGCCTTCCCACATGGACTAGAGATAACTTTAAAACTGGTTGAAAAAAAAAAAAAAAAAAAAAAAAAAGCAGCCAGACTGGCCAGACCCTTTCTGTTTACATGCCTTCATGTAGCCCAGGTTGACTTAAACTAGCTATATCCAAGGATGCTTTGAACTTATTCCCACCTCCATCTCCAGTGCTAGAATTATGGGCACGCTAGCACACCGTTCATGAGGTGCTGGGGATGGAACTAAGGGTCTTGTGCGTGCTGGGCGGTGCCCTGCCAGTCAAACATCCCCAGCCCGGCTCAGGCACTCAGAGAGGGACTTCTGGCCAAAGCTTCCAAAGACCGGGAGGGAAATAAAGATCACAAAAGACAATTCCCACCAGAGGATGCCCTGAATAAACAAACAAACAAACAAACAAACAAGCCACTGCAGAGGTCAGGGCGGGAAGGACTCTTCCCCAGCCTGTGCAGGAAAAGAAACACTGCATGACATGAATACGGTCAGGGACTCACACCATGGGAGACATGCCAGCCTTCTGACTTTCCCAAATGACAAAAGGAAATTCTGGAGCACAGAGACAAGAGGGGCCAGGGGCCTGGGTTACGCTTCGAGCTAACTTACAAACTGCCCCTCATCGATGCCAATGACAGCCACACCCAGGGCTTCCTGGGCCACATCCCGGAGCAGGCAGGCCGGCAGAGCATCCATGGTGTTCCTGGGAAGAAAAGGCCGGAGGATGAGCAAGGTCAGCAGCAGAGGATACCCAGGCCCAGACATAGGGTCCACAATACTCTGAGCACTAAAAACCATTGTCCTTCCTTTTAAAATCCAAAGTAAACAAACCAGGACAACACTGGCCTAACCACTGCCATCAGAACATTTACAACTTCAGGGAGATTCTGTACTACAGCCCAGCGGTAGGACACCTGGTAGCTCATGCCCAGGGCTCTGCCGTCAGTGCCTAAAGGTAAAGCAAAATAATGCATTTGAGACAGGGTCTCTCTGTCGACCAGGCTGCCCTGGGACTCTCAGAGATCCGCCAGCCTCTCTCCACCAAGTGCTGTGATTAAAGGTGTGTGCCACCACACCTGGCAAAAGTTTTTTACAGATACGTGTATTAGTGGTTTTCCTGCATGTATGTCTGTGTATCAAGGGCACATGTGGTGCCCTCAGAGGTCAGAAGAATGTGTCAGATTCCCTGGAACTGGAGTCACTGATGGCTGTGAGCCCATGTGGGTCCTGGGAACTGAGCCTGGGTCCTTGGCAAAAGCAAATGCTCTTAATGACTGAGCCATCTCTCCAGCCCCACAAGGGAGTCCGGCACCCAGAAAAGCTACGGCATGCTCGGGGATAGTCTGTGAGCAGCGACCGAGACAAGAGTGTCCTGTTCAGTGTCCAGAATAGGAGGCGAGCTTGGGAGCCAGCCAGCAGTGACCCGCAGAGCCCTCTCCATTCATTGCCCTCTCCAGATTAAAGGCTACCTGCTGGCAGAGCTGAGATGATGAGAGGCCCCTGCTAACAGGTCTTGCAGCACGCCGCTTCCCGGCAGGGAGGAACCCACCCAGGCCTCTGAAAGCCAATTTGGATATGCTCCAGAATGCCATTAAAGGACACCGGGAACCTGCCCTCACTGTCCGCACAGCTTTCCAAGGACTGGAGTGCTGGGCTGTATCCAATGCCTTCTCTCTGTCTCATGTCTGCCTTACTTTCAAAACAAACTCAGAAAAAGCAGTTTCCCAAAACACAGACAAGCAGCCTGCGGTGGTGGCACACACACTTTGGCAACACCTGGCCTTGTCACTACCACAGTCTTCAAGACCTGGGAAGCTGGGCACAGCAGATCTTGTCTGTAATCCTAATATTAAAGGGGGGAGGGGCTGGATATGGTGTTGCTGGCCTATAACTCCAGGAAGAGGAAGGGTCACATTACAAGGCCCACCTAGACTATATAATGTGACCATCCATGTCTCAATAAACAGGTTGGAGAGACGGCTCAGCAGCTAAGATTATTTGCTGGTCTTGCAGAGGGCCTAGGTTCAATTCCTGGCACCCACATGGCAGCTCACAACCATCTGTACAGCTCCTGTTCCAGGGGATCTGGTGCCCTCTTCTGGCCCCCTTCTGGCACCAGGCAAGCAAGTGGTCTACAGACCCTACATGCAAGCAAAACACCCACACACAAGATATGAAGATTTTAAAACCAGCAGAGTAGGGCTGGCCCACACCTCTAATCCCAGCATGTGGGAGGCAGAGGCAGGCAGAATTTGGGGCCAACCTGGTCTACAGAGAGAATTCCAGGATGGCCAGAGCTGCACAGAAAAACCCTGTCTTGAAAAATAAAAACAAAAAAACAAACAAACAAAAAAACATTTAAAAAAAAAAACAAACAAATCAAAAACAGGGTTGAGATGTTTCAATGGGTAAAGGGCTTGCTGTGAAAGCAAGGTCAGGCATGTTGCTACATGTCTTTAATCCTAGCACTGGGGAGGCAGACACAGAGGCAGACGGATCTCTGTGAGTTCCAGAGAGCCAGGGCTCTGTAGAGAGATCCTGTCTCAAAAAACCAAAACCCAAAAGAAACATAAAAGCCTAACCAATGGAGTTTGAAACCCCAGAACTCACAAACCTGAACGAACGGAGGTGGAAGGTGAAGACTAATGCCCTGGGCTGTCCTCTGAACTGTGCACAGACACATGCACCAAACCCAGACCCAACACAACACTCGTGCACTTAAAACTCTCCTCCCTGCACCAGTAGAGCAGACCGGAGAGGGCCTGGTGGTGTCCCACTCCAGACACTGGGCCAGTGTGTTGGTCCTTCTAGACGCTCACCCCACCCTGCGTGGTGGACACCATGGTTACACACATGGAGAGGTAAAGATCTCAGCATAGAGCCTGGCAGGAAGCATGGCTTGAATTCCAACCCCGAGCCCAGTTCCTAGAGGGTGTACACTCCACTCCTGTTCCGCTTCAGAAACCCGCCCTACTCCAGGCTGCTCAACCTTGGCCCAGCCTACAGCAACCCTGGTGTGCAGCTCCAGCCTCATGGACAGCTGTGGCTATGGCGTCAGCCCAGGACGCTCAGCAAAGAGAGTCTCAGAACACACCCGGACTTATCACGGAATCACTTTAATCGGCTCCCACCTGCAAAGGGAGGTGTCCAGTGCTCTGGCACACAATGCAGGACGGTGACAGCCACCTGATGGCAGGAAGAAATTCTGTGCGGCCTCTATCCAAGCGCAACACAGGCTCTGCCCGCACAGTGTCCATTTGAGGACAGGTCATTCTAAAATTTGAGCCGGTACTCCTGCCCATTAGAAGCCTGTAGCAGCCCATCCCTTCTCCAGTTCTGACAAGGACCCCTGGCCCAGATACATCTGACAGCACGCCATGTGCCCTCAGGGGTTTCCACAGCACAGGACCAAGGGGGTGGGACTGACCGGTCATGTGTGGAGAAGCTGCTGCTATAGCGCGTGTCCTTGGCATACTTGATGACCAGGCATTTGTTCTGGGCGATCTGGAAGCGCCGGACTCTCCTCATCAGCTCTGTGCTGCAAGAGTTACCAGGGAAGGCCGGCCGTTGGTGGCGCACACCTTTGATCCCAGCACTCGGGAGGCAGAGGCAGGCGGATCTCTGTGAGTTCGAAGCCAGCCTGGTCTACAGAGCGAGTTCTAGGACAGGCTCCAATGTCACAGAGATCCGCCCCCACCAAAAAAAAAGTTACAAGTGAGATCTGCGCGAAAGGCGGCTCGCCACCACCACCTACTGGCTGGTATCCCGAACCTCACCGGTTCACAAAGACAGACACCCGCTGTCCTGACAAGTTTTCTGAATGAATTTCACAAAGCTTCTTAAAGAAGCGCCAAAGCGCTTGCCCCTGGGCCCCAGATCTTGAGGCTGGGCCTCGCCCTAAAACTCAGGTGACACCAGGTCAGGCAAGAACGGGGGGGAGCGGTGTGTGCCTGGTATTGTTGGGCATCCCTTTAATGCCAGCACTCTGATGCCAGCCTGGTCTACAGAGTGAATCCCAGGCCAGGCAGACTCCCACAGCGGGGACCCTCACCCCGGAGCAAACTGGGCTCGGAGGCTTCATGCGGGCTTGCGTGGGGAGTGCAGGAGGAAACTGTCAGGGAGAAGGTGTGCACGCACCGCCCAGCCCCCCGCGGGCACATGGGGCTGCGGGCTGGGGTCCCTGCGGCGCCCCGCTGCGATCCTCCTCCGCAAAGGCAGAAGAGCCCCCGGGGAGAAGGGGCTGAGGGAGGCAGGGACCCAGGACACAGAGATTTGGGCGGGAAGGCGCGCACTGAGGTCGGGAGGGCGGAGTTCCCGCCCAGTCTGGGACTTAGAAAGAGGGGAAGGCGGGAGAGGAGAGCCAGGGTCTGCGGACAGGAGGCGGCCCGCCCCGGAGGCCCACTCGTTACCTTTTCCCTGAGAACATGGGTCCGAGGATCACCTAGGAGGAAGGAAAGCCATCTCATCTTAGGGGTCCCCGCTCACACACACCCGGGCACCAGCCCCCGCCCCGACCCCCGCAGGCCGGGCCCCGCACCTGGATCTGCCCCCGCGCCTTGCTGGGGGAGCCGGGCAGCACGGTGGGCAGGTTGATGTAACTCATGGCGGCTGTGCGGGCTCCGGCGCTGGGCGCTGGGGTCGGGGTCCGCGGTCCGGGAGTGGGGAGCGTCCGCGGCTTCGCGCGTTCCTTTAAGTACTCACCGACCAATCGCAGCCCAAGTAGGGGCGTGGCGAGGTCAAAGCGCATGTGGGCCCCGCCCCTCCCTCCTCCCGCCCCCTCTCTCCCGGGTCCCTGCACAGCCAGAAGCTTCTGCGCTGGACCCGGTCATGGCAGCCTCTGCGCCTGCCGCGGGCCGGGCGTCCTGGAAGACCCTGTCTGCAGAGGTAGGTGGGGTGCAGCCGCCCAGAACCCGGACTGGGACGCTGGGAAGGCACTCGACCGCCCCTTCGGGTGACCACGTGCCAGATTTCCTCATTTTCTCCTTTCAGGGCAGGTTTAGCCTGTTGATCTGGTTTTGAAGATGAGATAGCGAAAACTGAAGTCCGGTAGAACTAAGGGGCTTGAGGGTTTGGACCTTATTCTGAGGTTGTACAATGCGGGTCTATGTTTATGTAGCGAGAGTCTGCTGAAAGATGTCATAGGCTGGGGTCCCCGCTGTGAGTCGCTAAGCTAGGCGGGAGCTGTCAGGGACAGACAGTAGTGAGCGACTTCAGGACATTCATTGAGTTTCGGCTAAAAGCCTTCATGGCTAACACCGAGCATGCCTACAAGTGTTCTTTGCCATATGAATTTGTGTTTGGTTATGTGCCATGCGTTATTGCAGGGGTTACCAGCGGCATAGGCAAAGCATGGCAACACATTTTGGCGCTTGCTAATTCCTGTTCCGTTATGATTTCTTAACTGGTTTGTTAGTGTGTATTAATTAAACAGGTTCTTCGTGTAGGTCACAGACAGGCATCTCAAGATCTGTTGAAAGTTAGGGACACTGTGGTTGTCTCCCTTCCCACAACAATCTGTCAGCCCCGTGGTGGCCCAAGCCTTTAAATCCCAGACAGAGGCAGGCAAGTCTCTGAATTCGAGGCCAGCATGACCTACAAAGCAAGTTCTAGAACAGCCAGGGCTACACGGAGAAATACTGTCCTGAAAAGCCTAAATAAATAAATAAAAAACAATGGCAAGGGACTTGAGAGATGACTCAGCATGTACTGCTCTTCCAGAGGACCTGAGTTTGATTCCCAGAACCCGTATCAGACAGCTCACAGCTTCCAGCTCCAGGAGGATGCTCTGAGGCGCACACGCACGCGCACGCACGCGCACACACACACACGCACACACACACACACGCTAATTTAAAACTAAAAAAAAGATTTTGGCACGTGAGTGCCACTTGGAAGGTCGAGGCAGGAGATCAGGAGTTCAAGGCCAGCTTCAGCTACCTGGTAACAGGTGGCCAAGTGGAGCCCTCATATCCGGTGGGCATCGAGGGTTCTACAGCTCAAAAGACCTCTGAGTGCTATAATTTAAAAAGCAGAGAGAGAGAGAGATGCCATGCCACAGAGCTTGGGTGGAGGGGTTTTTATTGGGGAAAAAGTGAATGGGAAAGTGGGGTGGGGAGACAAGCCTCTGGAGACAGGAATAGAGGAAGAGAAGAGAGAAGCAGAGTTGGGGGTGATATAGAGAGACAGGCAGAGAAGCAGAGAGAGAGGGAGAGAGGGAGAGAAAGGAACAGAGAGAGAGGAGAGAAAGGAACAGAGAGAGAGAGAGATGGGAGGTGGGCAGGGCCCTTTTAAGAGGGAACACAGTGAACGGGCACAGGTGGTGCTCTTAGTGGCTGCAGCTGAGGGCGTGTCCTGTCAGACCCCAAGGACAGGTCAGTGCAGAAGCCTGGACACTAACATTGACCAGGAATGCCATTCAACAGGAAGAAGCAGCTGTTGTGTGAGTGGTTTACGTTATTTCTCTTAACCCTGTAATGGGGTGCTAGCACCCCATTATATCAATGAGGAGACCGAGGCTAGAGACAGCCAGTAAGCAGGGAAAGTTGATGGGGTCAGCCCAGGCCTTTTGTGTGATGACACACTGTCTTCGAGATTCCCGTGATGCTGGCAGAGGGCCCTTTAGCTGTAATCTCCTCCTTCCTTCCTGTGTTAAATGTGGGCAGCTTATATCTTCATCTGCCATGGATCTACATTCCTTCTTTTTACTTCACTTATCTATAGGCAAGGCCCTGGCTACCCAGGATCTTGCTATGTTCTAGGCTGGCCTCCGCCTCTGCAGTGCTGGGGCTGCAGGTGAGCATCAGGGTGCCCCAGCTGCCTCCCTGCTGTGCTTTAGGCCCCAGCTGCCTCCCCCACACCCCATGCTTGTAGCCATTTGGTAGGGCAGCATTTGCAAACAGACCTTTGATTCCTCTCTCAATCACCTCTGTCCCTGTGACCCCGTGTCTACCTGTGACCAGAATACTGCCCTCCCAGGAAAATTGAGCCGTGGCACTGGATCACAGAGCTGCTTGGCCTCCTGTGGTCTCCGTTTCTGTAGGATATGGGCTCCCAGTGTCATTAACTGAACACCTCATCTCCATGAAGTCTGTTAGCTGGTCAAAGGCATGGCTGCCATGGGGATCACCCTTTGCCACCAATCCAAGGGCACCTTAGGTGGAGACAGCTAGGGGAAGTTGAACGGGCTGGAAGGGAGCTGAGCGTATTACAGAGGGTCTTTTCGGGTCACAGAATCAGAGACGAGCGTCTGTCACGAGCGGGTCCACACACACAGCTGAGGGATGTCTCATGAGCGCTATCTTGCCCACAGGAGCTGGAGAAGCAGTATTCGCCCAGCAGGTGGGTCATCCGGATGAAGGCGGAGGACGTTGTCAACACCTTCGTAGGGACAGGAAGCCAGGGTACTGTGGGACCCCTCTGTGGATACCGTGGGGGCGCTGAGGGGCACTTGCTTACACCAGCCTCCTCAGCTGCTGGGCAGGAGGTAGGAATATAGCTGGAGGAGAAGAGGCTTGGATGAAGCCAAGCTCTAGTGAGACACACCCTCCCCCCTCCTGGTTGGCAAGGGCTTCCTTCCGGGCTGTAGAGTTGTAACCCTTGACTTGTGGGTCATGGACCCCTTTGGGTCAAATGACTCTTTCACAAAGGTTGCCCAAGACCATCAGAAATATCAGATATTCACATTAGAGTTCCTAATAGCAAAATTATAGTTATGAAGTTGCAATGAAGGTAATTTTATGGCTGGGGAAGGGGGTCACCACAACTTGAGGAACTAACTGTACTACAGGGGTCGCAGCATTAGGAAGGCTGAGAACCGATGCTCTAAAAGGGCATGTTATGGTTGGCACAGAAATGTGAGCTGAAAAAAAGAAAGAAAGCAAGATATTGTTGCTTTTTTTTTTTTTTTTTTTGAATTTTGTTTTGTTTTGTTTTGTTTTGTTTTGTTTTTTTTTTGTTTTGTTCTTCGAGACAGGATTTCTCTATGTAGCAGCCCTGGCTGTCCTGGAACTCTCTATGAACCAGGCTGGCTTCAAACTCAGTGATTCTCCTGCCTCAGCCTTCCAAGTGCTGGGATTAAAGGCATGAACCACTACCAACCAGCAGGGTTTTTTGGTTTTGGTTTTCGAGACAAGATTTCTCTGTGTAGCTTGGAGCCTGTCCAAGCTCTGAAGACCAGGCTGGCCTCGAACTCACAGAGATCCATCTACGTCTGCCTCCCAAGTGCTAGAATTGAGCCACCACCACCCGACTCAACCAGCAGTTTTTAATTTGATTGTTTTATTTTATTTTGAGGCAGAATCTTTCTGTATAGCCTAGGCTGGCCTCCAATTTACTATGTAACCCAGGCCGGCCTCGAACTTATAAACCTCTTCCCTCATCCTCCTGGGTGCTGTCACCACTGTACTCAGGCCTTATCATCGCTATGTGTAGAAGGAGGATGATGGCTGGACTGCACAGAGCCCTGGGTTCAGTTCTCAGTGAGGCACAAACCTACACTGTAGTGCACGTCTGTGATTCTCGCACAGAAGGAGGTTAGGTTCAAGGCTATCCTCGGTTATGTAGTGAATTCCAAGCCAGACTGGGGTACATGAGACCACAACTGGGAAGATCCGAAGGAAGGGAGGGAGGGAGGGAGTCCGGGGCCGGGGGCGGGGGAATTAAGCCTTGGTTTGTTTTAAAACAATCAAAGTTGGGGACTGTGTGAGTGTGTGTGAGTGTGTGTGAGTGTGTGTGTGTGTGTGTGTGTGAGAGAGAGAGAGGTCTTCTGTCAGCCCCAGAGAGCTGTGCTGTGGCTCCGACCCTTGGTGAAGCATCCATGCTGAGTGGAAATCTACTTAAAGGAGGAAGTAGGGGGTGGGGGCCGCTAGCTGTCCACTCGGAAGGGAACCTAGATGCTGGCCTACTGCCTGGTCTCGGCTGACTAACCAGAGCCCTGCGCTAGGGAGTTTCCTCCACAGAGAAAGCCGGGGGAAGATCAGGCTTGGGGGTTCGTGGGTTAATCCACACATTCTGTCCCTTTAGTGTGGGCTGGAGCTGCTCCCTGGGTTGGGCTCTAAAGGGTCTTCACTATGGCCATCTCAGTAAATACGTGGAGATGTGTGGGTCTGGAGTGAGCCCATTCACCTGTCTTGTCTAGAGGGATAAAAAGCCAGCCCAGAGGGGAAGGACATCAGCAGCCAATGGCCCGGGTTCAGAATAGCCAGTGGTTGCTCAGAAACCCGTGGTCAGCTCTCAAGGAACGCTGGCAGGGCTGTCCTGGTGGTGCACACCATTAATTCCAGCACTCAAGGCAGAACCCTATGATTTCAAGGCACTGTGGTCTAGGCTGGGAGTTCAAGGCTAGCCAGGGCTACACAGAGCGGTGTTCTAGCAGAGCTTGGGTTTCAGCTTTCTTCCTGAGGTCTTCCTCTTTGTGGCTCCCAGGCAAGCACATTTACCGATGAGTCAGACCCCCAGCCTCTAGCATTTTTAAAAAATATCTTTTTTTAAAAAAAAATTCTTTGTGTGTGTGTGTTTGGTTTTTGTTTTTTTGAGACAGGGTTTTTCTGTATAACAGCTCTGGTTAACCTGGAACTCCCTTTGTAGACCGGGCTGGCTTCGAACTCACTGAGATCTGCCTGCCTCTGCCTCCTGAGTGCTGGGGTTAAAGGTGTGCGCCAGCACCACCGCCCAGCACAGTGTCCACTTATTTAGCGTGTGTATGTATATGTGTCAGCATGCGTGCCACGTGTGCATGTGAACTCACTCTGTAGACCAGGCTGGCCTCCACCTCAGCGGTTCTCAACCTTCCTGAAGCTGCGCCCTTTAATACGGTTCCTCGTGTTACGGTGACACCACCCATAGTATTCCGTTGCTGCTTCATAGCTGTGATTGTGCACTATTGTGAATTATAATATAAATTCCCCGTATGTGACCCACCCCCCCAAAGGGGTTGCAACCCACTGGTTGAGAACCACTGTTATAGCTGCAAGCCCCTTTGCGCGCTGAGCCATCCTGCTGGCCCTTCCTAAGGACTTTTAGTGGGTGTGCAGGTGCCTGAATCCAGTCTTTCCTCAGCTCCTTCTGCAGTGCTGTTTGTGGTTGCCGTTTAAAGACTGATTTTATTTTTATTTTATGTGTATGGGTGTTTGACCTGCATGCGTGTCTGCGCACCACAGGCCTGCCTGGGCCCAGAGAGGGTGAGATTCCCTGACGCTGGAGTTGCAGGAGGTTGTGAGCCTCCTGTGGACTCTGCACTGCTCCGCACAGAGCGAGGGGAGGGTGCTCCTCTACTCCCTCCCTCCCTCCCGCCTCTGAGCTCCTCCATCTTGTTGTTCCCTACTGCTCTGCCTGTCTTCCCTGCTTCACTTGTCTGTCTGTGTGGTCATTGGATGTGACTGAAAATTCTGAGACCAAGCCTCAGTCCTCCTTCCCCACCCAAGCCTGTCAAGATGACCGTGAGTGCTCCCCTCAGTCCTCCTTCCCCACCCGAGCTTCTCAAGGATGACCGTGAGTGCTCCCCTCAGTCCTCCTTCCCCACCTGAGCTTCTCAAGGATGATCGTGAGTGCTCCCCTCAGTCCTCCTTCCCCACCCAAGCTTCTCAAGGATGACCATGAGTGCTCCCCTCAGTCCTCCTTCCCCACCTGAGCTTCTCAAGAATGACCATGAGTGCTCCCCTCAGTCCTCCTTCCCCACCTGAGCTTCTCAAGAATGACCATGAGTGCTCCCCTCAGTCCTCCTTCCCCACCCAAGCCTGTCAAGATGACCGTGAGTGCTCCCCTCAGTCCTCCTTCCCCACCTGAGCCTTCGTGAGCCCCGCCCGATCCTCCTGCCTCCACCTTTCTGTGACTACACTGCCGCTGTTGTTTTGACTATGTGCTCCCAGCATCTGTAACAAGGGCCTGCAGGTGGAGCACCTGCCCATATGCTCAAGTCCCAGAGTCCTATCCGCTGCACGTGAAAATATAAAGAGACCCTTATAGCTCATGGCTGAGGCAGTTTCTTGTTCCCAGGTCAGTGGTGATTTGAATGTCTGACATTTCTGTGTGCCAACACTCGCAGGGGCTTTGTTTCTTTTGTTCTTCAACAGAGAACAATCACGTGGTTTTAAGCAGGGCGTTGGTGGCACACGCCTTTAGTCCCAGGACTGGAGACGGAGGCAGGTGGGTCTCTGTGAGCTGGAGACCAGCCTGGTCTATAGAGTGAGTCCCAGGACAGCCCGGGTTGCACAGAGAAACCCTGTCTCAAAAAGAAAATAGAAAAGTGTGGTTTTAGCGCCAAGTAAATTTAACCCAGTCAGGTAAACTGCCAGGACTTTCAGGAAAGTTGATGGATGACCCGAGCCGAGGCACACACAGCTTTTGATGGACCCTGGTGCGGATGACCCAAGGCACTCGAAGCTCATTGGTTGGAAGCTCCTGTGCAGAGCAGACTACTGACGTAATGACAAGCACGCCCTTTGACCCAGAAGTTACACTTCCTGCCGGTGCTAGTTCCCAGGGTCAACATTGGATGCACATGGCTGCTGTCATCAGGGTGTTTTGTGACAGCCTGGGCCTGGAACCGGCCCAGAGATTTTGGTGGGCTGCAGCCCAAGGAGAGGCTCCTAGCCAGAGACCAGCAGCTGGACCTTCACCCTCCAGAACCGGGGGAGAGTGAAGTTCTGTTGTGTAAGCCCTGGGTTAGGGTGCGTTGTTATGACAGCCCAAGATAACCCATACAGGGCCAAGGATGGATCTCAGCCAAGGAGTGGCCTCATGGGATGCCCATTGTGATGGGTGCGCGCTGGCGGCCGCAGGGGTCCATGGAGGAGCAGGGACAAGACAGAGCCCACCAGGAAGTCTCAGCGCTGGTGGGTGGGGGACCCTGACTGAGCATGGGCAGTGGAGGTGTCGTGGGCAGAGCCAGGGGACACGGCCATGTGACATGTGACGGGTTGGAACAATGACTGGGCCTCTGTGTAGGATCTGTGTGACCTGTGCTTGCTGTTCGCATGAGGAAATACTTTGTTTTGATGAGAAAGAGTGTTACCATGTAGCACAGGCTGGCCTTTAAGACCCTCCTGCCTCTGCTGGCAAGATCACAGCCCAATCTCTTATTTCTTTTCTGGATATTATTCCTGGGCTCCTGGTTGTGTGTGGTCTTTGTTGACTTCAGGGCTATGAAAATCTGTTTTGCTGTCCTTCTTTTATGAGTGGGTGGGGGCAGGTATGTGTTGCGGCGTGTGTGTGTGTGTGTGTGTGTGTGTGTGTGTGTGTGTGTGTGTAGCAGAGGAAGACTTTCAGGAATTGTTTCTCTCCTGTGGGTCCCAGAGATTGAACTCAGATCTCCAGTCTTGGCGGCAAGCCCCTTGACCTGCTGAGCCGTCTCCACAGCTCCTGTGGTACTTTCTCAAAGTCTGATTTGTGTTTATCAAGTCTGGTGTTGATCTTTGCCAACCCAACACCTCTAAGAATAACGCATGCTCAGTGGGGGGGGGGGTGGCACATGCCTTTAGTCCCAGCACTCAGGAGGCAGACACAGGTGGATCTCTGTGAGTTCAAGACCAGCCTGGTCAACAAGAGCTAGTTCCAGGACAGCCTCTAAAACTACAGAGAAACCCTGTCTCTGAAAAAAAAAAAGAAAGAAAGAAATAGCACATGCTCTTACTGCCCAGCCACCTCTCCAGTCCATTTCTGTTATAAATAATAAAATAACTCCTTTTCTCCCTTTGTTTTCTTTTTCTTTTTTTTCTTTCGAGACAGGGTTTCTCTATGTAGCTCTGTAGACCAGGCTGGCCTCAAACTCACAGAGCTCCTCCTTGCCTCTGCCTCCCGAGTGCTGGGATTAAAGGCTGGGGAAGCCTCCTGCTGGGAGCTGCCTAGAATTTGCTGTACCAGGCTTAACTTGTCTGCATCCGCAGCCACCAGGAAGGCCCGGGCCACCAGGAGGAGCCAGTTGGATGTCCCCTATGGAGATGGCGAAGGGGAGAAAATGGATATCTACTTCCCCGATGAGGATTCTAAGGGTGAGATGGGCAGGGTTCCTGGTCCGGGCAGGGGCGGCGGGGCGTGCGACTCACCAGCGCCCCCTGCCTTTGCTGCAGCTTCCCCCCTCTTCCTGTTCATTCACGGAGGGTACTGGCAGAGCGGAAGGTGAGTGGGGGCGTGGCTGCCTGGAGAAGAAAGAGCTAGAGCTAACCCTCTCCCCAGGTGGGCGTTCCCAAGCTGGACCAAGCCTTACTGCAAGGTCCAGCCTGCAAGTGTGACTCTGTCTGTGGGCCAGGCAGTGAGAAGCACAGTTCCCCGGGGCCGGGGCCACCATGGAGGCTTAGCTAAGAGAGGCCCGCAGCTTCCAGCTGGGTGTTGCTGGGCTATGTCTGTGCCTGCATCTTCTGCTTTTGCCTTCACACAGTCATTGATTACTGTGTCCCAGAGCTCCTGCTCCTCATAAAGACACTATCTTAGGGTTGGACACAAGGCTCAGGAGTTACAAGCCTTCCAGAGGATCTGAGTTTGGTTACCAGCACCATACAGCTCCAGAGGAATCTGATGCCCTCTACTGGCCTCCACAGGAACTGCACTCATGTGCACAGACATACAAGTCTTTTTTGGGGGGGAGGCTTGAGATAGGGTTTCTCTGTGTATACCTGGGTGTCCTACAACTTCCTCTGTAGACCAGGCTGGCCTCAAACTCAGAGATCCTCCTGCCTCTAGCTCTCAAGTGCTGGGATTAAAGGTGTGCTCCATCACTGGCCATAAATATTTTTTGTTTTTTTAAAAGGCATTGTCTTAGGTGTAGATGTCCCTGTCCCTAATTAGGTGATCTCAAGATCAATTTTAAGTTGGCAGGATGGTTTAGTGGATAAAGGTGCTGGCTATGCAAGCCTGGTAACCTGAGTTCAATATCTGGACCCACATAAAGGTGGGAGTGGAGGATGAACTCCACAGAGCTGGCTTCTGACTTCCATATGCACTGTGACACATGCTGGGTGACATGTGCACCATGCAACACATGCATCGTGCACACACACATATACTAATAAAATACCAAAACTTCTATGTGTGCTTATATGTATGTGCACCATGTGCATGCAGTGCCCAAGGAGGCCAGAAGGGGGCGTCAGACCTCCTAGAACTGGAATTACAAACAGTTGTGGGCTGCCATGTGGTTCCTGGAACCGAATGCAGGTTCTCTGGAAGAGCAGCCAGTGCTCTTCACTGCTGAGCCGTCTCTCCAGCCTGCCTGCCAAGATTACCAGTTCTGTCTACAGAGATTCTAATTCCCGGTAACGTCACATCCAGGGCTCTTGGGTGCAGGATTTGGACATACATTTTCAGGAAATAGAATTCAAGTCTCTGGACTTGTGTGTTTGACCATCTTGCTTGTCAAAGGCACATCAGAGTGACCAGCTACACAGGTTTGTTTGGGGCCACGGGGATGTGGAGTGTTCAGTGCTTTGGAAAGTAAGAGCGGGAAGCTGAGGCAGGAGGATTACTGCGAGTCTGAGGCAAGCCTTGTCTCAGAAGACACAGAACAAGAACTTGGGGTGTAACCGTGAGGTCTGTAGAAAGCCTGTGGTGTGCGGCAAACCCTGTGTTCCATCGTCAGCACTGGATCAAACTGTGTGATGGCACGTACCGGCGACCCCAGCAGTCGGCCAGCCTGGGATACATGTTTACACGCAGTGCGGTGTGTACACAGTTGGTGTCTGTGCGTTGGGAAGAAGGCTGCTTGGATCTTGGAGGACTGGGCTACAGCTTCAGATGCCCATCATCAGATCTGCCCCGCCCCTCCAGCATGCATGCCTTTTTATTTTTTTTCACTTTTACCCTTCAGCTCTTACAGCTCGCTAAGCGGGGGAACACCGTCT
The DNA here is from genome assembly GCF_943737965.1 of Phodopus roborovskii. Taxonomy (NCBI): domain Eukaryota; kingdom Metazoa; phylum Chordata; class Mammalia; order Rodentia; family Cricetidae; genus Phodopus; species Phodopus roborovskii. The sequence continues at coordinate 31,580,386 of NW_026125052.1, forward strand.
CGATTTTCCTTCGGAGGGGGCCAGCCTGGAGGTTAAGTCCCCAAGCTCCTGTGGCCAGCATGAGTGTGTCCAGGACTTCCAGAAACGGCGTCTTGGTCAAGATGCCTCCAACTGTCACTTTCTCTCTTTTTATGTTGTTTGGGCTTTTTTTGGTTTGTTTGTTTGTTTTTTGTTTTGTTTTTTTTTTTTTTGTTTTGAGTCTGGGTCTCATGTAGCCGAGGCTAGCCTCAGACTCACTAAGTAGCTGAAGATGATGCTGGACTCCTGGTCCTCCCGCCTGTCCTTCCCAAGTGTGGCATTACAAGCTCCCTAGCATTATTATTATTGTTGTTGTTATTGTTATTTATGTACGAGTGTTTTCCTGCATATATGTATGTGCACCACATGCATGCCTAGTGCATGCTGAGCTAGAAGAGGAACTGGAGTTACCAATGCGTGCACCTCCATATGGGAACTGGGGGTTAGACCTTAGTCCTGGAAGAGCAGCCAGCTCTCCAGCCCGCCTCTTTGTCTTTCCACAGTAAAGATGACTCGGCCTTCATGGTGAACCCGCTGACAGCTCAGGGGGTGGTCGTGGCAATAGTGGCTTATGACATTGCACCCAGAGGTAACCTCTGAAGATTTGGGGGCCGAGCGTTGTGAGGGTAGAGCCCCCGACGGATGCTGACCCAGCTTTGCCTCTGCTCAGGCACACTGGACCTGATGCGGGACCAGGTGGCCCGCAGCCTCGTGTTTCTGCAGAGGCGGTATCCAAGCAACAAGTAGGTGTAGCCTAGCCCTGATGCTCTTGGTGGAGGGAGGAGGGGAGCCGGATGCAGGCAGGCACTCCAGGTGCTGTAGGGAAGTGGGTGTAACCCAGCTCTCTGCCTGGCCCAGGGGAATCTACCTCTGTGGACACTCTGCAGGGGCTCACCTGGCTGCCATGATGCTCCTTGCCAGTTGGACCAAGCATGGTGTCACGCCAAACCTCCAAGGTCTCTTATTGTTTGTCGTAACAGGACCTCAGGTAGCCCAGGCTGGTGTCCGGTCCTTAAGGTTTCTGTGTGTCTGGGGCCTGACCGGGCAGCTCTTCCCCTCTCTGGAGGGGTGGAGGGTTGGGCAGCTGGTTGAAAGGCTGGTGGCTGGGGTGCTGACCTGTGGATAGGGAGGTCCATCTTGCTGGGCCTGGCCCCTGGCCTGATCTCATCTTCACAGGCTTTCTCCTGGTGAGTGGGATCTACGACCTGGAGCCCCTCATGCATACCTCCCAGAATGCCCCTCTGCACATGGCCCTGTGAGTTGTCTACCCTCTCCCCATCTCCAGCCCCCTCCTGAGGCCTCCCTCCCCTCTGTCCTGACTCCTCCATTCTCCCGTCCCCCCCCCCCCCAGGGAAGATGCTCAGAGAAACAGCCCACAGCGATGCTTGGAAGTGACTCCAGCAAGGCCCGTGGGTCCGGCCTGTCCTGTGTTGGTGGTTGTGGGTCAGTATGACTCCCCAGAATTCCACCGACAATCCAGGGAGTTCTATGAGGTACTGCCAATGGCTAGCTTATGGCGCCTGGTTGAGGGTCATTTGATCTCATCCTCCTCGTTACTCTGCCCATAGGAGCTGGACTTGGTAGTACACCAAGTAATGCCAGTTACTCCGAGTGAGTCAAGAGGGCCGTGAGGTCAGGGTGTGCTGTAAAGTTAGTTCAAGGCCAGCCTAAGTAACTTAGTAAGACCCTGTTTCAAAATTTAAAAGGACAGGAAATATGTTTCTTGGTGGTAACATACTTGCTAAGCATGAGCAATGCCCTGGTGCGATCCCCAGGGCTATAATAAGTGGACATCTTTTTGTCTAACTGGACTCCAAGATGGTCATTCATTCATTCATTCATTCATTCATTCAACAAATGCATTTCAAATGAGCCTGCCACACACGGGACCAAGAGCCCCACCTTCTCCCCCAGCTGCTCTCTCACGCCTCCCCCTCCCCCTCCCCTTTCTTGCCAGACTCTGCACCGAGTAGGACTGAAGGCCTCTTTCCAGGAGCTGCCTGGTGTGGATCACTTTGACATCATAGAGAATCTGACCCGAGAGGATGATATACTCACCCAGGTAGGGCTCAGTACAGCCCTCCTGAGGTGGAGCATGTGGGTGCTGTTGCCCTGATACATGGAGGGGCTGGCTTACCTCAGCATCCCGTAGGTTGAAGCCCCTGGCCCCTGACACAGGAAGCAAATGCATCCTGGACTCTCTGTAGCCCACCTTCTCCCCTCAGTGTGGAGGGATCTGCCAGGTGGGAACTACACATGGCCGTGGCCAGGGTGACGAGGGGCAGAGGGGTCAAAGGCGGCACCACCAGGCCGGGCTGTCCCAGATGCTTTTACATTGGGTAGCCATCCAGCCTCCCATCTTCTCCTTTAAAAATAAATAAATACATACATACATAATTTTATTTTATTTTCTGTGCATTGGTGTGGGAGTCAGATCCCCCGGAACTGGACTTAGACAGTTGTGAGCTGCCATGTGGGTGCTGGGAATTGAATGCGGGTTCTTTGGAAGAGCAGCCAGTGCTCGTAAACTTCCCAGCCATTTCTCCAGCCCCATCTTCTCTGTTTACTGCAGATCATTTTGAAAACAATCTTCTTGTCACTCTGAGGACACCTGGTCTCCAGCCTGTGTGCGCCTCAGAAAACCTCCAGAAGAGGTGACTGCCAGCTCACACTGGCCTGTCTGTCCAGGAGGTACACGCCCTGCTGTGAACCCCCTCCTCTTCTCCCCACCCGGATGGAGCTCCCGGGGAGGCCTGCACATTGGCACTGAGGCCTGCACACAGCTGCCAGCCCTCCTGCTGACGGGGCGTGGCAGTCAGCTTCCAGCTTGCTTTCTGTGCATTTTGCTGTATCAATGTGGACTGGCTGAGGCTGGAACTGTCATTCAGCCCCTATCTCCCTCTACAAAAGAGGGTGGGGTCGGGAGAAGGAATGGAGAAATAAGAGATCAGCCAGCTCAAGGGTAGAATGCTTGACCAGCATGCATGGGATCCTGGGTTCAATCCCTGGTATTGTCAAGGAAAAAATGAAGGAAAGGGGTACAAAGGAGACCGAGAGATAATCACGCCCAGTATGGCGGCATACACCTGAGTCCCAGCACGAGAGCAGGATTGCTTGAGAGCTATATAGCATGACCGTGTCTCAAAGAAAAAGGTCTGGTGAGGTGGCTTAGCAGGTCAGAGAGCTTGGCACCAAGTCTGACAACCTGTTTGAGATGGGGACCCATATGGAAGGAAACCACCAAGTGCCCCAGATTACCCTTTGACTGTCATGTATGTGTATACCTTAGCAAACACACGATGGTGATGGTAATAAAAGCCCATGCATGTACCTGCTGTGCAAACGGACACAGGGATTTACTTAGAACTGCAGCCTCCGGCAGAGACCACCTGCACAAAAACACCCATGTGGGCCAGGCTCACCCCTCCCCCTGTAGCCACTGGTCCTCCCAAAGCCCAAACTGGGCATGCACATGGTGGAGCACCCCTGGAGCCCTAGAGGCAGGAGGGCCTGTGGACCCAGGAAGGGCTCTTTAGCACACATCAAATTTTTACTCTGGTTCTGTCTGTCTGGTTTGCTTTTCTGTTGCTGTGATAAACGCCGTGACCAAAAGCACCTTGGGAAGGAGAGGGCTCATTTCCTCTTCCAGCTCAGTCCACCATTGCAGGAAGCCAAGGCAAGCACTCGGAGCAGAAGCGAGCAGAGGCAGACTGCTGTCCTGTTCCCAGACTCATGTCCATGTCCTCTTTTACATTCCAGAGGCACCTAGGGATGACTCTGCCCACGGTGGTCTGGACCCTCTTAAATGAATTAGCAGTTAAGACGGAATCCGACAAACATGGCGACAGGCCATTCCGGTGGAGGCGAGGCCTCAACTCAGTTTGTCTACCCAGGTGCATGTCTAGGTTGGTGTGAGGTTGACAGCTGATGCTGAGTGGCATCTCGAACCCTGACTATTTTAGGAAACTGTAAACCCACACTCCCATGGTCCCCTTTCTCACCTGTCCCTGCCACAGGAGGCTCATTAGACTGGCATCTGCATGCTCATAGCTCATTCCCTTGCTGGGCAGAGGAGCTAAGCCTCTGTTGCCGTTTATCACCCCTTGGGGACCATGCCACCAGCTGCCCCTCACTATTTACTTCCAGTTCTGCCCGTCCTTGTTCGACTTTTCCTGAGGTGATATGAACAGATATCTCCTCACCCCAGAAAGGGCACCAACAACAGACCAAAGATGATTCCACCAAGTTCAGCGACCCAGTGAGTTTAGCACTTACTGACAGGAGCACAGGTAACCTGAAAAGCCCTTGCTTCATGGTGGTAACTCAGGGAACTTCATTCCTGGGGCTACTGCATGTGGTTAGGTCTGCTCTCGGTTTTACTGCTTCTATAAGCTTGGAGCTAAGCCTGGTAGCTCCTGTGTGTTTCTTTTGAGCCGAGCCTTGTGGGATCCAGCATGGGTGCTGGGATGGAACTCATCCCCTGGAAGAACAGGAAGTGCTCTTAACTGTTGCATCATCTCTCCAGCCACCCCAGGTAGGCAGGGCTAAGCCAGGATACTGGGGAGGTCAGATCCATTAAATGCATCTTTGACTTGGCATAACTTCGGTTCACAGGGGGTTTGTTGGAACAGAGCCCCATCCTAAGTCACCGAGCACATGAACATCTGAGTGCCACTCACCACGAGGCCACTGGAGGATCAACATGTATCGCATAGAAAATCAAGATGGTGGTGGCTCACGCCTTTAATCCCAGCCCTTGGGAGGCAGAGGCAGGCGGATGTCTGTGAGTTTGATGCCAGCTGGACTACAGAGCAAATTCCAGGACAGCCAGGCTACACAAGAAAAAAAAAAATCAAGATCTGAGATCTGGTTCTTAGCAATAGAAGGCAAGATGCTCAACCACATAATACAGAACAGTCTCAGAATGCCATACATGAGGCCACAAAATCCACGGGCTTCTGCTTTGTTTATTTGTGGCTTTGAGACAGTTTCACTCTGTAGCCCTGACTGGCCTGGGACTCATAGGTGGACCAGGATGGATCAAACTCCCAGGGATCAGCTTGCCTCTGTCTTTATGGGACTAAAGGAGCACACTGCCTGCATGCATTTCTGTATGGACACAGAGCAATGAATAGAAAGGGAAAAGTCAGACAGATCCACACGGCAGGTTTCTGGTGCTGTGTGGAGGGCGCGGTGCTAGGAAGACATGGCGGTTGTTTACGTGGTCCAGAGCCTTTGACTTTGCAGTCAGAATTTAAGAGGACTGAGGGCCTCAGCGAAGTCTGAATTAGGAAAATTAAAATTCTCAGAAATCTCTTTGGATGCTGGGACACTGGAATGTCATGGCTGTGACCAGAATGCACTCTGGAGTTGCAAAGGAAGGTGACTCACAAGCCACAGGCTCTCCCTGAATGTTTGCAACACATGCCTGGGTATTGCTCACCTGGGCTGGGAGTTGCACCGTAGGCTGTCCCCGAAGACAGGCGAGAGCAAAGGGATGCATAGACATTTATATAAGTGTGTGACAGAGAAAAGGGCTGGGAACATGGTTCCCGGCAACCCAGCAGACAGGCAGAGGCGGGAAGAGAGTAGTAAGTTCAACATAGTGAGTTTAGGCCGTTCAGGGCTCCCTAGAAAAACTCTCAAAACTCCCAGAAGGGCTGGCAATATGGCTCAGCAGGTGAAAGCAATTGCTGAACAAGCCTGGCCATTTGAACCTGATCCCTGGATCCCACGAAGGGGAGAACCAACTCTCAAAACTTGTCCTCTGACCTCCACACAGGTGCCCTGGCCCTTCACGTGCACTTGGGAGTGTGGGGGGTTTGGTGTTGTTTGAAAGCTTTGGTTTTTTTAGGGGTGAGGCCCCACTGAATTGCTCTCTGATTCTGCCTGGGAAGCCAGGGCCTGTCTTGGGTCTCTCTGGTTGCCTAGCATTCAGTATCTGCTTGTTGATTAACTCCAGGATCTGGTTCACTTGGACTCAGGAACCTTCCAGTGAGTCTCCACTTACTTGTCAAATAACCTGGCTAGAGCAAGAACAGGTAAGTCAACAGCAGATGGCTGTGGAGACAGTTTCCATTCTACAAGCGACTTTGACCAAACCAGGAAGCTTGAAGCTGGTTACTGAATAATCAGGGTGGAGTGGGGAAGCCTAATCAGACCGTGACATCACAAACCTTTTCACAGGGCTTTCACTGACACATTTTTCCAGGGAAGTCAAGGCTTCAACAGCAAACAAAAAATCCAAATAGGCCGGGCGATGGTGGTGGCGCATTCCTTTAATCCCAGCCCACACACTCAGGAGGCAGAGGCCAGCCTGGTCTACAGAGTGAGCTCCAGGACAGCCAGGGCTACACAGAGAAACCCTGTCTTGAAAAACAAAACCAAACTAAAAGTCACCCTGGAATAGGGCTGGAGCCACTGCTCGGCGGGGAAGAGCATGGCTGCTCTCGCAGAGGGCCTGGATCAGTTCCCAGCATTCACATGGCGGCTCACAACGGTCTAATAACTCTCATTCCAGGGGGAGCCGACACCCTCTTCTGGCCCCTGTGTAGGCAAACTATGTAGGCAAAACACCTATACACACAAAAATGGTCTAAAAAGAAAGGAGGCCTGGCTAGCAAGAGTTGCTTAACTGTAGAAGAGTTGAGGAAGCCAGCGGTGGTGTCCCATGATGCCAGCACTCAGGAGGCCCAGGCAGGCATTTCTCTAACTTCGAGGCCAGCCTGGTCTACAAAAAACAAAAGTTAGTGAGCATCTTTGGGGTGGATACAAATTACAAGCCACTCAGCTGTTTTACACTCCCAAGTGAGTGACGATTCAAAATGCTTTGTCCTCACACTTTTGTGACACTATGCAATGCTTTTAGAAAACAGGGACTCTGGGGACATCAAACAAAGTGGCCTGACCAACAGAGCCAACACAACCTTGTCCTTTCACCTGACCCCCGATGCCCGTCTGTTAGTCTGTTTTCCTTTTCCAGCGGTCTCACAAAACTCCTCAGTTTTCTTATGAATAAGCTGAGAAATAAATCCAGCCTGCCAGCTTCTTTCTCAACCCAAACTGGTGGCTATTGGCAAATAATAAACTCATCAGGAACAGTAAAACTGCACGTGGCAAATACTGTGGGACAATTTTTGTACCCTGTAAATTTGTATCGATCTCATTGTTAATAAAAAGCTGATTGGCCCTATGGCTAGGCAGGATTTGGGGGGCAGAGAGAATGCTGGGAAGAAGGGCGGAGTCAGAGGAGTCACCAGCCGGATGGAAAGGGACAGACTGGACATGCAGGAGAGGTGTAAACACACAAGCCTCGTGACAGCACACACATGAACAGGAATGGGTTAATTTAAGTTGTAACCCCAGTTAGGAACAAGCCTGAGCTATCAGCTGAGCATTTATATCAATAATAAAGTCTCTGAGTGGTTATTTAGTAAGCAGCTGGTAGAACAGAGCCGATCCAGGTTCCGATGAAAAACTCCGTGTACAGACAAATGCTTTACTAAGTATAAAATTCAAGAAATTCAGATTGTGGCCAGGTGGTGGTGGCTCACACCTTTAATCCCTGTACCTGGGAGACAGAGGCGGGTGGATCTCTGTGAGTTCAATGCCAGCCTGGTCTAGAGAGAGTTCCAGGACAGCCAGAGCTGTAACACAGCAACCTTGTCTAAAGAAAACAAAAACCAACCAAACAACAAAACAAAACTAAACTAAAGCAAAACACACGCACAGAAGGAAAGCATGACCACAGAAGAAATAGAGAGGGCTGGAGGCACACTTCAGTGGCTAAGAGCACGCACTGCTTTCCCAGAGAACCCTGTTGAGTTCCTAGCACTCACACAACTCAAAACCATTTGTAATCTGTTTCAGGGAGTCACAATACTTCTGGCCTCCACGGGCAACAGGTACCCATGCATACATACATACATGCAAGCAAAAATATTCATACACATATATTTTGTAACAAAAAGAAAGAAAAAAATGTAGGAGCTGGTGAGCCATCTTCTAAATTTTTTCCCCAGAAACTTATTTTTTAAATTACATTCTTTTTCATGCCCATCTACAGAATGTCCTCTTGAGCCAGGTGGAGGTGGCACACACCTTTAGTCCCAGCACTTGGGAGGCAGAAACAGGCGGATCTCTGTGAGTTCGAGGCCAGGCTGGGCTACAGAGTGAATTCCAGGACGGGCTCCAAAGCTACTAAGAAAGCCTGTCTAAAAAAAAAAAAAAAAAAAAAAAAAAAAATCAAAAGAAAAGAATGTCCTTTTGTTGTTGGGAACATGGGTGGACAACTTTTTCGTTGTAGAAGATTGTCATTTATTTTGTGAGTCTTGCTGGCCTCACCAACATGTCCCCTTCATGTCTTTTTTTTTTTTAAGATTTATTTATTTGTATGTACACAGTGTTCTGCCTCTGCCTGCATGTATGCCTGCAGGCCAGAAGAGGGCAGCAGATCGCATTACGGATGGTTATGAGTCATCATTTAGTTGCTGGGAATGAACTCAGGACATCTAGAAGTCCAGCCAGGACCAAGGATGCAGCACTTAGGAGTCTGAAGCAGGAGGGGGTGGGGTGGGGCATAAAACATAGAACCTATCTGTCTTAGTTAGGACTACTATCACTATGATGAAACTGCATAGTCTGTCCTGAAGGAAGTCAAGACAGGAACTCAAACAGGGCAGGAACCTGGAGGCAGGAGCTGATGCAGACGCCATGGAGGGTGCTGCTCACTGGCTTGCTTCCCCTGATTTCTTACAGAATTCAGAATCACCAGGCCAGGGATGGCCCCACCCACGATGGGCGGGCCCCTCCCACATAAAAATCACTAATTAAGAAAATGTTCTACAGGCTTGCCTACAGCCCAATCTTATGGAGGCGTTTTCTCAATCAGGGCTTCCTCCTCTTAGATGACTCTAGCCTGTGTCAAGTTAACATAAAATTAGCCAGCTCACTTACTGTGCTGAGGAACCAAAAGACTAAAATCCCTACTGTAACTACTGTTGGGCAGAAGAGGAATCTTAGCTGTCCCGTGCAGGGCTGGCTCGAGACAACTTAAGATTGGAGTCACAGTACATGCAACTGTTGCCATTCCGAATGTTTTCAAGAGTATGGATAATACAGCAGGGCCTGAGGCCTTTGAAAAAACGGGGACATGGCCTCTCCAAGGTATGGTTGAGGAGGAAGGTTTCACTGTAGATATGAGGAAGAGAACAGCCAGAGACCTCTGAAGAGCCCAGATTGAACCTGGCCATGAACAGAGAAGGAGAGCGGGCAAGAGAGGGTTAGGGCACCAAGAGAGGAACAGAGGGCCTAGGGCCAAGAGAGGGAGGGGAGGGGAAGCGAAGCTCCCTGGGTTTAGGGGTAGGGAGGGTGAGAAGGGCTGGCCGGAGCCACGGGCGCTACAGGTCCCGGTCGTGCCCATGGGGTCCTGTGCTAACACAGTCTGTGATGTGAGGCGAGCTGGCCCACATCATGGACTCGCTGCGGTGGCGAATGGACGCTTCTCTTCAGTCTGAGCCGAGCCGATGGCCTCAGACATCGATTTTCGATTCCCCGCTCTGAGACATATTAGAATCTGGGACTCACTACCCTCCTGCCTCAGCCTCCGGGTGCTGGGATTAGAAGAGCCGCACTTCTACACCATCACTTACTACAGGAACCACAGACACCACGGTGTCTACAGGAAGGATGGCGTGGTGGCTGCAGGGCGCAGGGTCCCCAAGCCAGCGTGCGAGTGGACTTCCGTCCCGTAAGACCTGGGTGGGGCTGAGGACACATCTAACCACCCCGGGGGACCTGCAAACAGCAAAGCCGGCTGCAGGAAGGGAAGCTCGCAGAGCAGACGGGCACTGCAGCCGAGAGGACCACAACTCCCAGCACGCCTCGCGCGCGCCACTCCCAGAAGGCCACGCGCGGGGGCCTCGTGGGGCGGGGCCTTCCCGGCTCCCCTCGCGCCGTCCACGCCTGGCTGGCGGCTCGGGGCCCCGCAGGGGGCGTGGTCTGGGCGGCGCTCTTGTCACCGCCCACTCCCAGAGGGCCGCGGGGGCGGGGCGCTCCCGGCATGCTCTACGGCCCGCCGCCGCCCGCGGGTTTTGAATCGCGCTCGCAGGCGTCTCGGCGGCCGTTCGCGGCGGCAGCGGCGTCATGGGGGCCCCGGCTCTGCCCCCGACCTGGCAGCTGTACCTCACGGACCACCGCATCTCCACCTTCAAGAACTGGCCCTTCCTGGAGGGCTGCTCCTGCACCCCGGAGCGGGTGAGCCGCCCCAGCCTTGCAGCCCGGGCCCGCCAGCCCCCACGCTCGCCCCGCGCTGCGAGCTGGCGACGCTGCTTTGCGCTGCCCGGGACGCGCAGAGACGGCATCGTCCCCGCCCTTCGCTAAGGCTGTTAGCCCGGTACACGCCACCTCTCCCCACTGTCCCCGAAGAGCCGCCGCCCCAGCTCCCGGCCCGGCCCGGCCCGGAACGACTCTTGCTTGGGAGGGGTAGAGTCAAAACCAGGCTGATGGGTGATTCTGCTCACGAGCTGTGCTCTCCTTTTCAGATGGCGGAAGCCGGCTTCATCCACTGCCCCACCGAGAATGAGCCTGACTTGGCCCAGTGTTTTTTCTGCTTTAAGGAGTTGGAAGGCTGGGAGCCGGATGACGACCCTATGTGAGTCCCTGCAGGCTGCTCTCAGTGGGTTTCCTGGTGCCCCGGTTCCATTGGGAACTTTTTGGGTTGAACTGGAGTTGGGGGAGGAGAAAAAAAAAATTTGAATTTAGTAGAAGAGCATGACCTTCCTAACTTGGTATGTGTCCCAGGCTGTCCTTGAATTTGTTATATAGCTAATACTAGTCTTGAATTCTCAATACCTGCCTCATTTCCCTAGGGCTGCCAGCTGGCATGGTTTTGCCTGAGGCATTTGTTTTGATTTTTGTTTGTTTAACATGGGTTTCTCTGTGTAGCTCTATTTGTTCAAGAACTCCCTCTGTAGACCAGGCTGGCCTCAAACGCAGAGATTTGCCGTCCTCTGCCTCCCAAGTGCTGGTATTAGTGGCGTGGGGCACCTTCCACGTTGCCTGCCTGAAATATTTTAAAGTTCAGGGTTTTCTTCTTGTTCTGGTTAGTATGCACATGCGTGTGTTCGTTTCTGCCATGGGTGTGGGTGTTGGATCCTTAGGAGCTGAAATTATGGGCAGTTACGAGGTTCCTGATGTGGGGGTGCTTGGGTCCTGGTACAGCAGGGACTCTTTAACTTTGTCCCATCTCCAGCCACAGAACTTTTTATATTATCGTTTCTTTATGTCTTATTTTGTGTGTCTTTGGATGTGGGTGTCCTGGTGGGTGTGGCTGTCAGGACTGTGGGGAGTCAGTTCCCTCCGCCTACTGTGTGGGTCCCTGGGATTGGACTCAGGTGATCCAGTTTGGTAGCAAGCATCCTCACCTGCTGAGCCATTTCCTCGGCCCAGTTTTTAAGAGAACTTGAAATGCAATTCCTCTGAATGTGTTTTCTATTTAAAGTTTCTGTGTTTCACCTGCATGTATGTCTGTGCACTGTGTGCATGCCTGGTTCCTTCAGAGGGCATCCAGTCCCCTGGAACTGGAGTTGCAGATGGTGGGAGCTGGTGTGGGTGTAGAAGGGGGCTTGCTCCGGGACCCTGGATTAGCACAAACCACACCCAAACACCTGTTCCCACAGAGAGGTCCTTTATTAAGCAGGGGAGGAAAGTTACAGTGGCTGCTTTCTGACTCAGGCAGAAATCAGCAGCAAATGACCTTGCAGGTGTCATTTTAAGAAGAGAAGGCGGGATCACCTGTGTGGAATGGGCTGTGGTGGCAGAGGGGATAGAAGACAAGGGGGGAGGGAAAGGGACAAGGGAAAGTGGGTGGGGTATTTGTTTCTAGAGAGCCAGGAGACAGACATGACCCTTAGGCAAACAGCATTTATAAAGGTAAAAGGGGAAAGCCCAAGGTAAGATGAGGTGTTTAATTTTAATTGGACATGTTAATTAGGTGAAAAAAGGGGGCTTCTGATTGCTGGATTGTAATACTTTGACCTTGGCAGTCAGCCTCAGGGGGAGGAAGTGTCCAAATGAGGGAATGGACTTTGGTGGCTAGCTTTAGAAATGTAATCTAATGGTTTTTAGCAAGGCAGAGGGAATGGGAGAGACGGGCAAGGCCTGACAGAGCCCTGTTTGCCCGAGCCCAGGCTGGCTGGAGTCCCTTCAGGTGCTAGGACCCAAACCTGGGTTCTGTGGGAGAGCAGCTGTGTTCTTACCCACGGAGCCATTTCTTTGGCTCTTCCTTGTTGATTGCTACAGGGCTTGAGAAAAATATCCAGCCATCAGGGTGGGGAAGACAGCAGAGACAAGCTGGGCTGTGTGGAGCTGATGCCTTGCTCTTGATGCAGAGCAGGGTGTGCCAAAGACAGCCATGGTGCTGAGAGGCGGCTGTTGGTGATGCCATGCTGGTTTATTGGTTTTTCCAGGAAGGAGCATAAGAAGCACTCGCCTGGGTGTGCCTTCCTTACTGTCAAGAAGCAGTCTGCAGAGCTGACCCTCAGTGAATTTTTGAAACTGGACAAGGAAAGAGCCAAGAACAAAATTGTATGTATTACCGAGAATAAGGACTGAGAGCAAACCCAGTCCCCCAGAAGCCCCCGAGGGTCTGCCTCAGGGAGTGCTCCCGACCCTGGGGAGCTTGTGGGGTCCAGGACACACAGAAGTGACCTGGGGTATGGTCCTGGGGTCATGCAGTCAGAAGAGCTGTCCCCTCAGGAACCGTCTCACCTGAGTGGGGACCACTGTGGGAAGCCCTTGGCACAGGCCGGTCCTGCTGTGATGGCAGCAGTGTGGGTGGAGATTTGGAAACGTGTAGTAGGCAAGCATTGGCTAGGGCGGGCAGAAGCAGAGGTCCATCCGGACTTAGCCTCTTGTCCATTCACATGGGGTTCATTGGGACAGCAGGGCCATCCACGGTGAGTCCACAAGGAGGTGGCTCCCATGTGGACAAGCTAGAAGGGTTAGGTGGGCCGGAGGCTAGCGCTCACAGCAAACGTGGCCACACATTTTTCATGGTTATTTATTCACTGCAGTCGTTTGTTTATCTGAAGCTCAAACGTAAGCAGGTAGCCTGTATTCTTACGTGGTACACTTGGCAACCTTTCAGGAGGAAGATTCTGGGAGGGGGCTTACTGGCAAAACACTGAGAAGGAGCCAGACACACTGCTGTGTCCCTGACACCTGAAGGCTGGGCTCCAGCTGGCCCCAGTGTTCTGTGTTTCTCCTCAGCTTGTGAGCTATGATCCTTGGTGCAGGTTCTTAGAGATAACTGATGTTAGACACTGAGGATGACGGCTTGTTGTCAGGAGAGCTGAAGCAAGCCTTGGATGGAGCATGCTCAGACACTCTGGGGTTGGTGAGGGAGTGTGGGCAGTGCTGTGATATTCCTTTTTGTTACTGAATTTTTTTTTTTTTTAAAGCAGAATTGGGTTTAATAAAGGTACTTAATACAAGTTTGGGCGCAGAGTCCAGGGAAAGGCACTCAGAAGGAAAGACACACCACCCAGTGTGCCTCACTTTGGAGCATTCCTCTAGACTCACCGATGTTTTAAGCCTTCGCCATGCACCCGGCCGCACTGGGACACACTGTGTAGACCAGGCTGGCCTCAGACTCAGACACCCATCTGACTGTCTCCCGAGTGCTGGGACTAAAGGCGTGCACTGGCATTTACTTGTACTTTATTGTATGTGTGTGGCATGTTTTGCTTGTGGAGGACAGAAGAGGACATTGGACCCCCTAGAACCAGAGCTGCCTATGTTGTGAGTCACCATGTGGGTGCTGGGAATCAAACCCAAGTCCTCTGGAAGAGCAGCCAGTGCCCTTAACAGCTGAGCCATCTCCTGCTGCCTGGATGTTTTCTAGGCTGTGGGGCTGTGGCTCTGTGGCTCTGTGGGGTGCATAAGATGTCTTTAACCCTGGCTTGGTGGCATAGAGTATAGTCCATTTGGTTGGCCGAGGGAGGGGCATTATAAGTTAAAGGCTACCCTGGGCAGCATGAGTTCCTATTTCTAAAAAAAAAAAAAGTTGGGGATATTTGCTTATTATGCATAAGGCCCTAGGTTCAGTTTCGAGCTATACACAAATAGTCATTTTCGTTTCATGAATTACTGTAGTTATTTTGTCACACTGGTAATGGAACGAGGGCCTCACTCTTGCTAGGCAAGCCCCTCTAGGCCACACCCCAGCCCCAATGTATCCTTCCGTTACTCTAGGCAAAGGAGACCAACAGCAAGCAGAAAGAATTTGAAGAAACCGCGAAGACAGTCCGCCACTCCATTGAGCAGCTGGTTGCCTTGAAGTGAGCCTTTGCCGGGATGACTGGACCTGAGTGACGTGCCACATTTAAGCCACGTGTCCCAGCTTTGCCAGCCTGGGCCTCTTAGCAGTGTCTTAACAAAGAAATAATGGTATTTTGAAACTGGATGTCAAATATTATTTTTGTCTTCACTTGGATGTGGCTCAGCCTGGGTGCCTACCTCTCCTGGTTTTGTGGGTTTGCTCTGTTGTGACCTGGACTGAGGGAGTGAGTGGCAGTGCCCAGTGGCAGAGCCTATGGGGTGGGGGTTGTGTGTTCACGGTCTTTCTGGTCTCCATACCAGTAGCTGATGCACCGGTGCCCTGTAGGTGTGGTTATGTGTTATGTGTCCTCTGATGTGAGTCTCCTACCGCAGGATGAGGGAATAAAATCACTTAAACAGTGGATTGCAAGCTTCCCCTGTCTGAGGGAAATGGTTTGTGTGTTTGGTTTTTTGAGACAGGGTGAACTGCCGCCCCCACCTCTCAGGTACTGAGACACTGGCTGATTTCACTGCACCTGGTGCCGTTTGTTTTATGTTCCAAGGTCATAAGCTGGGTGGCATCAAGCGTCAATCCCAGCATGAGCTGCGGATTGACCCGTGGTAAGAAGGCACTGGGATCGCAGCATGACTCACAGGGGGCAGGATTTTCTTTTCCTAACAATCCCTGCAAGGCAGGTGTGATGGACATACTGTCAACTTGGCATGTCTAGAATCACCCAGGAGATGGGCCTTTGGGAGTTGCTTTGGTCACGTTAATTGGTGTGGGATGCTGGGCTGTGTAAATTGAGGGTGAGTGTCAGCGCTCATTGTTCCCATTCCTCACTGACAACTGCTTCCTGACTGCTGTCCTGAGGTCAGCCTGGACCATAGGACACCCTGCTCAAACCAACCATGTGACCATTCTCCAGGCACACTTTGCTGTGACTGAAACGGTAGAGTTAAGGCAGACAGGTACAGACTTCACAGTTGTGCATATTCCATGCAGACCATGCTAATAAAATTATTCTCAAGCATCTTTAGCCAGAGGCCCGGTTTGCTCTGTCCCTGCCTGGGTTCCCAGCCTCACTGACTCCAGGGGATCAGCTGCTGGGGATCAGCACAGAAAGCCAGGAAGACTTTCAGAACCCCGGAGGACACAAAGCAGTGGTAGAAACGACAGCCCAGGTGGCCTGCAGAGGCTTCCAGCCTGCAGCTTAGCTTCGGGAAGAGCACCAGCAAACTAAACCAGCCATCTCGGGTTAGGGCTTTGCTTCTGCAACAGCACAGCAAGGCCCAGACACCTAATCCTCCACTTGAATGGTACAAGGCATCTGTGCTCACTTAGATGGCTGCTGGGCAGCTATTTTAGGAGATGCTCTGCATGTCTTGGACTTGACTCTCTCCAGAACCACCTAACAGATTCTGGTGGCCTCCCTGAGGGCTTGGGGCAGCTTTGCATTGGTAATTCAAGGACAGTAAGGGAACGGTGATACATGTTAAGAGCTGGTCTCTATTTCCACCTCACCACGCGGAAATCAGGAGTTAGAGATCAGAGCCAGCACATGGGTGAGAGCTCAAGGCCATGGGCAAGCACCAAGTGGACATCTGAGCCCAGGTGGGGCCGGGCCCCAAACACGGACAAGACATCTGTGCAGATGACCAGCTCACCCCAGCCTTGAACCAAGCCAGGAGCCAGCACAGCTGCGTGTTTCCTGCCCACTGGCTCAGTCCGTAGGGCTCACCAGAGCTAGAGAGGGAACAAACTGGCTGTCATCCCTCAAGGGCTGTTTGCCCTGTAGTCACCAAAGTGATGACATTAGTTTGAGTGCACTCTGGATCCTGCTACTCTACCCCATTTTTATCTCCTGAAGTCAGCTTACAAAGTTTCTACTTGCTTTCTCTGGGCAGGCGTGTGGTGGGAGCACCCTGGGTGACAGGAAGGGGCACCGCTGATCATCATGTCATCCAAGCCCTTGTCAGAAGCTCCCAGCTGGACCAGCACAGGGCAGGAGTGAGAGGTACATTCTGCTCACCGCAAATGCAGCGTGGTGGTAGAGTGGGGGAACGTGGTGCTGGAAACATTTGCCGCAGCCTGGTGGCTGGCTCCCTGCACAGCTGTCTACACATGGGTTCTTGCCCCTCACACCCATGCTGTTGGCTCTGCTCTCTAACTCCTCCTATTCATCTGTTCTTTCTCTGGTTTCTGTGTGTTTCTAGCCTATGCCCTCCAACTCTGGAGAGCCCTTGCATCTGCTGGCCTTAGCCAGCTGCATCCTGCATGCTGGGTGGATGAATGGGCCCATTGGACAGTGATTTGGGGCTCATCTGTGAGAGGATGTTTGCCAAGGTCAGTAAGATGAGCTGTCCATATAGCTGATGCCCAGCTGCTGTAATTTAGCTGACAGTTCTGCTTCCCCAATCTCAGGCTGGAGGCAATAGCCAGAGTTAGCCTGGAGCAGGAGGCTGGCTCATCAGCCAGATGGTTTCCACTAGAATCGGACCCCTGCTCCAGCTGCAAATGTGACCTAGTTAAAGAGGCCCTGTTTTGTTACTCAAGACTGAGCCGTCTTCCCGCAGGAGCCCACCTGTCTTTGACATCTGTGATAATGGATTTTGCTGGTGTTGAAGAGTCCCTGGCAGCCAGAGGCAGGCACCCAGCCTGCCTAATACGGCTTACACATTTGACGAGACAACATGTAATGAATACTTGGGTCGTTCTAAAGCGGTACCTCTTCAGACTGGACTCAGTGTCTTTGGGTACAATTGGGGATGTATGCTGGCAGAATTCATTAGAGCCACCCCTCAGGGACCAGCACCTGCTGCCTAGAAGACAATCAGTGGCTTCAGCTGCACAGAACCCAGGGTTGAAAATGAAGTGGGTATGGACCTCTCAGCAGGCCATCTTCCAGCCGCTCAGCTTGAGGGAGGGAATCAGTGCAGAGATAGTGTGGATGCCTCTTGCTGTCACTTTCCCCAGGGTAACGGTGGCCTCAGGCATGGCTGTTGCCTACCCTGATGGATGCACTAGACCTGCTTGAGCTGCAACAGGAGCATGAACCTTCCACAAACCAGCTCAAGGGCAGGGGCTTGATGGGAGGGAGACAGGGCCTGTAGGGAGAAAGGGCCAGCCAAGGAAACACACTTTGTCCCTGCAACCAGAACCAAAGAAATGCACCCCGACCCTGAATCCAGTGCCAGAGAAACACACTTTGTCCCTAGAGTCAGAGCCAGCGAAAGAAGTGCACCCTGGTCCTAAAATTAGAGCCAAAGGGCTAAAAGGACCCATGAAAGAAACTCACTTTGGCCCTGAAACCAGAGCCAAATCTGACCCTAAACCTGTGCAGAAAACCAACCAATCCCTGAGCACAAGGTCTAGCCAGTCTGAGCTCAGGGACTAAAATCTGAACAATCTCTACTCCAGAAATCTCCCTGGAAAAACTCTGCCCCTAAGAAGCCCTATGTAAACCCTGTGCCCGTTCAGCTTGAGGCTGTCTGGCTGTCTTCTACCCTGGCAGAGGCAGAGGGATTCTTCCCTCCCAATAAGTCTCTTGAATGAGGTTTGGGTGAGACCTTCCTTTGCTGGAATGGAGCCGAGCAGAGGATTAGTTTTCACCAGAGTCAGAGTGGAGCAGAGAAAGGCGAGCAGGGCTGTATCGCCGGGGAAGCCCTCCCCTGCCGGAGCAGAGCTGCTACACTGGGGAAGCCCTCCCCTGAAGCAGGGCTGTGAGCTGCTAAGCTTACTGTGACTGTGGTGTCCCTTGGCTCCCAAGTGCCACAATCCCTTTCCATCTGAGCTGTAACACTATTCTGTAGCTCTCCCAAGTGCCAGAGTCCCTTTCCATCTGAGACGCAATGCTTAGAAGACCAGCATGTCAATCCATATCTTCTACAAAAGGAGCCTTTGACAGAAAGCAAGACTGATTCTTGCCATGTTGTTACACTGTGGGATAACAGCTAGGTGACCTCAAGTTTGCATTTCTCAGCTGTAATCAAGAGTCTCCCTTCTCCCTTTCCTCCTGCCTTGGGAGGGCTGCAGCTCACTGAGTACCCATCGGGTTCCTGGTCTTTCCCAGTCAGTGAGCCACTGGCTACCACCTGGCTCCAGAGCAGGGGTGAGTGTAGGACCCTGCCAGCTGGAGGGGTTGCCACACAGCACGTGTGGGTAGGGATGGCCTGATGTACATGTAGAAAGAACAGGTCACAAAATACCGGAAGAATTCTGTACTCTGTCTGCATTCCACTTGAAATATTGTTTTAATAACTTTGCTAAGATTGCTTTTTATCTTGGGACTAACAGACCTCCCAACAGTCCAAGTGAGGGCTTGGCTGACCTGAGACACACAGCTCCTGTGCTCAAGAAAGACCACCATCCCCTCCATCTTCAGGCTCTGTCCACCCCAGGGCAAAGATTCAGAGGTCCTCTCATTCTCCAGAATAACCCTGACCACCCAGCTTCGTTGCCTACGTTCCTCCTGGCTGAGGCCTCTTTGCATCATTATCTCTCCTGCCATTATCTCTCCTGTCCTCAAGGGGTCTTTATGTGTGATCTGTGTGTGCTCTGTGAGTGTGAGCCCTTTGAGTGTGTACCCTGTGTGTGTCCTGTGAGTGTGTGTCCTGTGTGTCCTGTGTGTGCCCTGTGAGTGTGCCCTGTGAGTGTGTGTCCTGTGAGTGTAAGCCCTGTAGGGGTGTGCCCTGTGAGTGTGAGCCCTTTGAGTGTGTATCCTGTGAGTGTGTGCCCTTTGAGTGTGTGTCCTGTGAGTGTGTGCCCTGTGAGTGTAAGCCCTGTAGGGGTGTGCCCTGTGAGTGTGTGCCCTTTGAGTGTGTCCTGTATGTGTCCTGTGTGTCCTGTGTGTGCCCTGTGAGTGTGTGTCCTGTGAGTGTGTGCCCTGTGAGTGTGTGTCCTGTGAGTGTGTGCCCTGTGAGTGTGTGTCCTGTGAGTGCCCTGTGTGTGTCCTGTGAGTGTGCCCTGTGAGTGTGTTCCCTTTGAGTGTGTCCTGTGAGTGTGTTCCCTTTGAGTGTGTCCTGTGAGTGTGCCCTGTGAGTGTGTTCCCTTTGAGTGTGTCCTGTGAGTGTGCCCTGTGAGTGTGTTCCCTTTGAGTGTGCCCTGTGAGTGTGTGCCCTGAGAGCAAGCTGCACAGAAACAATGCAGTCTCCCCTGCTGCAGGGAGCTTATCGCATTGGTCCTCAGAACTGATGAAAGCCAGGACCCCAAGTCCAGATGAGTCATCCCTGTATGTGCCCAGCTGGGTCTGTCTGCACTACACACACACGTGCGCGCACACACACTCGCACGCACGTACGCACACACACTCTCTCACACACTCACACACACACACACTCCTCCATTTTCCTAGGAGCTATTGGTGATTGATGCAGTGGTCCAGCGCTGGCTGCTGCAGCACGTGCTCCTGGGAGCAGTCTCAGGCTGACCTCTGACCCTCTTGCCAGCCCCACACAGCAGGGTAGGCATGCTTGTGTCAACCAGTTTCTGGCAACATTGGTATTTGAACCCAGCTCTGCCACGATTCTCCCCCCCCCCTTTCTTCCCTTACCGCCTGGCCAGCACAGAAAGATGCATCCTTTTCCTTGCAGGCTTGGCCAGGCACGGTGGCAGGAAAGTAGCCGGCGCTGAAGAACCTAGGACAGCGCCTCTCCCTCCCACGCCCCTGCCCTCCACCCACCACTGCTCCCAGCCCGCTTGCTCCTCAACACCCCTCCCATGCCTTTCCGGCTGAGGCCTCCGCCCCTCCCACCGTCTAAACCTTCATTAGCCTGGATCGGTTCTGCCCGGAACCCTGACTGCCCCCAGCCCACGGTTCCCTTTGTCTCCAACCCCCTGCCACTCCGCGCAGCCCGTCCGTCCGTAGCTCCGGACCCCGCATCCTCCCCGGCTGCTGCCCGGCTCTTGCTCTATGGCCCTTCTTGCCGCGTTGCTCCTGAGCGCAGCCCTGGGCGCCCTGCTCAGCTTCGCGCTGCTGGCAGCTGCGGTGGCCAGCGACTACTGGTACATCCTGGAGGTGGCGAACGCTGGCGGCGCCGCTGGCACGCAGCAGCTCTCCTCACACTCGGGGCTCTGGCGCACCTGCGAAGGTGAGAAGCAACCCGGACGCCCCCTAGTCCCGTCCCCTCCCATCTCTACTTCCCGCGGCTCCCTCCTCCTCAGCCTTCCGTCTGCTCCTCAGGGAGTCTCTGGGTTCCAAGCCCAAGTCCCCTCTCCAATTGCTGGGTGACAGCTGGGCTGTGGAAGGGTGTGAGGAAGCTCCAGGGCAGGGTGGGAGGAAGAGGGGCTGGCACTATGCGTTAGGTTCTGAAGAACTTTTCTCTGGGAAGAGATGGGTGCCACTGGGAGGTGACGGCCAGGGAGACCGCGATCTGTTCCTTGCCTCTGAGAAACATGAGTTTGTATCTCCTTAGCCTCTCTAGGTCTAGGCGCCTCCGTGGAGGTCAGGGGAGCACTGGAGGCTGGGGCCCAGCTGCCAGGCTTCAGGCAAGAGTTAAATAGGAACCCGAGGCCATGGCATCCATGTTCCCAGCCCCCATTTGTACCTTGGCTTTCAGGACAGAACAGCTGCGTGCCCCTGATTGACCCGTTTGCCAGTGACAGCTTGGAAGCTTCCCCCTCCATACAGCACCTTCTCTGTGAGTCCTGGGCCAGTGCAATCTCTGACTCTTCAGGCAGGTCTGGAACCAAACCACCCTACCCAGCCCCTCACCCCAGCCCCAGCCCCTCACCCCAGCCCCAGCCCCTCACCCCAGCCCCAGCCCCTCACCCCAGCCCCTCACCCCAGCCCCTCACCCCAGCCCCTCACCCCAGCCCCTCACCCCAGCCTCAGCCCCTCACCCCAGCCTCAGCCCCTCACCCCAGCCCCTCACCCCAGCCCCAGCCCCTCACCCCAGCCCCTCACCCCAGCCCCCTCACCCCAGCCTCAGCCCCTCACCCCAGCCCCAGCCCCTCACCCCAGCCTTGGGGACCCTAAGGGTGTTCCCATCATAGCCCCCGACCACGGATCCTGGGATCCCAGCCTGCCTCATACCTCAGTTCATTTTTAATGAGGTCGTGAACCAGCTCAGAGCATGACCAGATCTCATGGGACACAAGTCCCCTTTGGGCCTGGTCCTCTCTCTAGCCGGACGGCCATAGACAACCTACTGCCCCTGAGAGGCCCTGATGGTGGGGTGGGGTGGGGTGGGGTGGGGAGGGCATTGGCAGAGCCTCCCTCAGCCTGGCTTCAGGAAGCTGTACCAGAAAGGGGTGACCACTGGGAGGGTCTCGTGTTACTATGGAGATGGGCATCTGCTCAGCCCTGCTGGTGACCTGAGCAGGTCAAGGCCTGACTGTCCAGCTCCTTTTTAGAGGCGGGCAGGCCCCTCTGCCTGCCCCGAGCCCCCCTTTCTCCCCACAGTGCTGCATCGCACGGTCATGGTAGCCCTGCCTCTGAGCCTCATCCTCATCGTGTGTGGCTGGGTCTGTGGCTTGCTCAGCTCTCTGTCCCAGAGTGTCCCTCTGCTGCTCCTCACCGGCTGCTACTTCTTGCTAGGGGGTGAGTGAGGGTCCCTTGGAGGATCTCGGACTGCAGATCGTGGGAGCGGGCGGGGTTCTCACTGTTATTTACCTCTACCCTGGCCCCTCGTCCCCTCTGAGCATTGGAGAGCCCCGCCCCCTGCAGAAATCCCCTAGGACTGGCTCCCCATGTGGGGCCTGGATGTACAGGAGCACCAGAGTGGAGCCTCTTGGCCTTGGAGACTTCAGGGTCTCCATGGTAACTGCAGGACTAGCTCTATGGGCAGATGGTGCAAGAAGAGGGGTCCTACCAGGCGAGAATGGTTGAGGCAGGGCAGGCCAGGCAGGGACATATCATCCTTGGCCCTCGCCCGCCCTAGCCCCGGGCTCTAACTAGCCACCCTGGCGGCTCCTTTGGCCCACTTCAGCAGGTTGGACACCCAAGGCTTCCAGAGCCAGAAGCAAACTGGGACTGTACCTTCTTGGTACAGTCTGTCCCAGCCACCTAGGCTAGCTGTCACCAGAGTGGGCATGTGGCCCTGCAGGGGTCTATCCTTCTGCAGCAGCCGCCCGCTATCACTGGGGCCAGTCCTACTCTCAGGGCAATGGTGAGGTCTCCCAGACAAGGCTGCCCCCCCCCCCCGGGACACTGGGCTCTTCAGACCTTTGTTAGGAGTGCGATGGGCCTGAGATGGGGGCCTGCAGCCACAAACTAATGAGACAGATGTTCAGACCCACCCGGGAGCCTGAGTACAAGATCCAATGAAGAAGCCACGGGAAGCCGCTGATGGGTTGGGACTCTAACTGGGAGGCTCCCGCATTTTTCTTGAAGACACTGGCAGAGGCAGGGTCAGAGGGCAGCTTTAGAGGCGGCTGACCACAGCTCTCCTGGGTACAGTGTCCTTTACCCTGGAAGGGAAAGGAGCTGAGAGACTGGGGTCCCCTGAGTCAGGATAGCAGGAGCTGAGGCGGATGGCTCTGGAGTTGTCGGCCGAGGCTTCCGGGACCAGATGGGAGATGGGACTGTAAGAGGGGGCTAAGGCTGGGAGGCAGGTCCCCATTCCAGGGAGCTAGGTGTGGCAGGTGAGGTGGACAACGCCTGTGTTGGCTCCTGAGGATGCCCGAGAGCGACAGTTCCACCGAGGTGTTGACCCTGTCCCTACCTCTCCTTCCCCAGATTAAACCCATGGCTTTTGCTGCAGGCAGTTAGAAACCCACCCACTCAAACAGGGCAGTGGTGAAGCACACCTTTAGTCCCAGTACACAGGAGGCAGAGGCAAGCCGATCTCTGTGAGTTCAAGGCCAGCCTGGTCTACAAAGCTACACAGAGAAACCCTGTCTTGAGAAAGAGGGAGGGAGGGAGGGAGGGAGGGAGGGAGGAGGGAGGAAGCCACTCACTCCCCCCACCCCTACCCTGCCCCCTGCCCCAGGGCTAGGGTAGATGGAGGCCAGATAGTCTGGGCCTTTTTCTGATGTAACTGAGTTCTGGGACCGCTTACAAGGGGATTTGTCAGTGAGGTCTCAGGATGGAGGGCTGTACTGGAACTCCCTAACACTATGTCCCCTAAAACTCAGATTTCACTGTGCTTGTTTGTGCCTGCCCTAGGAGTAGAGACCTAACGTTGGGTCTGCTGGTGGCACATGGAGCGGTCTTGCTGCCCCTCTCTCCCCAGGTGCCCTGACCCTGGCAGGGGTCAGCGTCTACATCAGCTACTCACACCTGGCATTTGTGGAGACTGCCCGCCTGTATGGTGTGCAGCACGTTCAGGGTGTGCACGTCAGCTTCGGCTGGTCGCTGGCCCTGGCCTGGGGCTCCTGCGCCTTGGAGGTGCTCAGTGGTGCGCTCCTGTTCACAGCTGCCCGCTTCCTCAGCCTGAGCCAACGCCCAGGGATGCCCCACTCTGTGATCATCTGAGTCCCAGTGTGGCAGGGTGGTAGGGGAAGGCAGGCTCAGACACCCTTAGCATTTGCCGGAACCCTGGCTGGGGAGGTGTCCTGGGGATGGCATGTTGGGGAAGCGCTCGTTTCCAGCTAGAGTGGCAGAGTCATGAGCTCCTGGCAGCACGGTCTGGTGGGGTGCCTCGAGGTTCTGGGGGCCCAGGGGGTGCTCTTACCCTGGGGGCTGCAGTCCACTCTAGCCCTCTGTTGCTGAGACAGTCCTGTTCTGTGCTAGGAGCTGGCTGAGGGCTTCCTTACCTCTCCATCCCCCAGTCTAGGTAGTTACCGCTCACCCCATGCCACAGAGTGGGAGGCAGAAAACCGGAGAACAGATGGCAGATCTGGGTTTCACCGAAGTTGGGCAGGGCCCCTGGACCCTGTTTAGTTTCCTCTCCCCAGGGGAGGTTAGTAGGGAGGAGGCTTGGGGCTGGGTGGGAGGGTACAGTTCAGGTTCCTTTTCAAGCCACCAAGTGGGCCACTTACCTGAGTGCTTCCAGGCAGGGTGGACCTTCGAGTCTAGGTCCTTGTCCTGGTACAGGCTGCTGCCCTGCTGGCCTGCTATTTCCTCTTTGCAGCAACAACCAGGAGCGTGTCTGAGACTGGCCACAGTCGGGGTGAGTTGGGGCCATCCCTGGCCTGCCCCCTTCCCCGGGTTGCCTAGATAGAGCGACTTCTGCTGCAGGCAGAAGCCATGCTTGGGGATTTGGTTGCAGCTGTGGAATGGCCAGCACACAGGCTGCCTGCAGCCCACTCCCTGTCTGGGACAACACCATCTCTGGCCACATGAGAGGGGGCAGACCTGTGCATGTAACCGGGCAGTGGACAGCTGTAAGTTAGGAGCTGTGCAGTACCCCAAACAGCCCTGATATGACCCGCTGAGGGCAAACTGGAGCTGATGGCGACCTCCCTTTCCAGTATGTATTCTAATCTTTGCCATTCCATGTATGAGCACTGCCAAGTGTCTGAATAAATAAGCTGCCATGCATGTATTTTTCTATTTCTGCGATGTGTATTACTTTTGGAGGGGGTGTGCACAGGGACGAAGCCTCGCTACTGAGGCCTGAACTCACTGCCTCCTGCCTCAGCCGCCCTGGTCCTGAGATTTCCAGTATGCCTCACCAGAGCCAGCCTAGAATTTATGTTAGAAGGGCAAACGCGCACACACACACACACACACACACACATACACACACACACTAGTGTGTGTTTCTGGCCATCAGCGATGTGCATTTATGTGCATGTGCCCGTCACAGACATCCTGTGTGCGTGTGCATGCTGTCATGTCCTGCAGCTACAACTGCCTCCTCCTTCCGAGCTCCAGAGACTGAGGGGAGCCTCGGGTCTCAGCAGGATCTGGGCTAGCTCATGGGGAGCTACAGGAAAGTTACAGCCTCTCCCTGTCAGGCTTTGTGGACATTTGCTGAGGTGCCTGCCTGCTGGGATCTAGTTTGTCAATTCCAGCCCCACCGAATGTGCATGTGCTTGGCTTTAGGCTTCCAGGTGACACTGGGGAAGACCCACATGGTGGCTGTGAAGATCTCCACAATTGCCTAAGGGTATGTGCTTGTGTAGTGGGCATGCGGCCAGACACGGGACCTACTGAGGCCAGCTGAGTCCTTTGCTCTGATGGGTCAGTCTCCTTAGCAACTGGCCCAAGGGTTTTGTCTTGTTTTACGGTTCACTGGGTAGCTGGGCTGTGAGGCCCAGGTGAAAAGGCGGGTGAGTGCTGCCCAGGGAGGAGTTGGCAGCTCAGAACTGATGTGAACAGACAGCAGGCTCCAGTGGAACCATGTGTCTTACATGGAGAGGAGAGAGACAAGCGGGGAGCTTGTCCACATAGACAAGAGCCAGCCTCTGTGGCAGCCAGACCTCAGGCAGGACATTCGCCCTTCCGTGAGCGTGCAGCCAGATATGGGCCCAGCTAGGAAGCCTCAGAGCTTACTACTTGTCTGCAAATGCTCTGCACTCACCTTTCCTCCGCCATGCTTGGCTGTCTCTGGCCATTTATCCTCTGATGCCACCGGAACTTAAACCGTAAGGATTCAGTGTCTCCCAGATGTAGACTTCACCCCAAAAAAGTAACCAATACAGCTCCTTCCAAGCTTTATTTTACAGTCCATCTCTAATAGCTATACTGGACACATAAGGGTCTGTGTGTTTGGAGGTAGGGTCTCATGTGGCCCAGGATCGGGTCACACTGTAGCTGGAGTGACCTTGAACTTCTAACACTCCCTCCCCTCCCCCAGCACGCTAGGATTACGGCTGTGAGTCAACACACCTGTCATACAGTGCTGGGGACTGAACCCAGGGCTTATGCACACCAGGCAGCCCATACTACATGTCCCAGGCCCAGAATCTGTTTCCTCTATCCATTCCCTTCCCTTGACATTTTATCCTGGGCTGTGCCCGGTTACTCCTGACTGAATGAGGCCATCACGTGAGAGCCATTGGTGGGAAGCAAAGGCTGAGTGGTGCCGTCATCCCCCACAAGGACAAGGACGGGCCGGGCCTTCGCGAGGCTAATGGCTGGGGCCACCTTATCCCCCACTTCAGTCCTGGCCGGGGCCTCAGGGCCTCAGCTGCCTCAGCACAAAGCCCCACTTCCTCAGTACCAGTCCCGTGTCCTGAGCAGACACATCTCGGTGCCACACAACCCGCACAGCGCGCTCTGTCCAGGGAAACAGCAACACGCTCACGGCACAGCCCGTCTGAGCCACCTCCTCGGCACTCACAGCCTGCAGACGCTGGCACAGCTCTGCCGGAGGCAGACCAGCCACCTGCACCAGCACTATGTTGGTCTCCACAGTCGCAGGGTCCACAGAGCAAAGGGGTGATGCCAGGTCCTGGAGTCCTGGAGCCAGACACAGTGGTGAGTGCAGGCCCACCCCAGGGCCCAACCGTGGGCCACCCTCCCCCACCCCCCCCACCCCCGCAGGGAAGGCACAAGAGCAGCCCATAGTAGTTGGGAACAGACCCAGAGCCCTGACTTGGGGACAAGAGTTAACCCCTGCTTTTCTACTTCTCTGCAACTCAGGGGTGCGGGCACAACAGGGTTGTTATGGAAATTTAGAAAATGTATAAAAGACCCGTGTTGGAGGCTCCGTGTTGCCTTGGTTCCCGACTGTGGCATCCCTGTGTGAGGGAGGGCCCCACGGAGTAGGGCCCAGTGAGGCAAGAAGATCCAGGCCCCACCCCAGAAGCTTGTGAGAGGCGCAGGGGTGCAGGTCCGCTGGGGACATCTAGGCCCAGACAGCAGGGGAAGTGGATCGAGGGTGGGGGGCGGCCCCGGCACCTTTGGCAAATCTCATGGCGTTCTCGTGGTCTCTTGGCAGCACCTCCTCAGCCTCAGCCAGTCCTACCAGGGCAGCGGCAGCCAGTACTCCAGCCTGGCGCATACCTCCACCCAGGGCTTTGCGGAGGCGCCAGCCTTCCTCAATGAAGCCCTTGGATCCCCCAAGCACAGCCCCCACTGGAGCACCGAGGCCCTGAGGGAAGGGAGGAGAGGAGAGACCCCTGGGGCCTCTTTCCACAGCTAGAGGTGGAGAGGGCTGTGCTGCAGTCTCCACAGTGCGGGGCTAGCAGGTGTGGCAGGCTCTGGGGTGCCCACACCCCGTCTGCCTGCCTCGGGAAAGGTCAGCCTACCTTAGAGAAGCAGAAGGACACAGAGTCACAGTGTTCCACCAGGCGGGCAGGAGGCACGCGCAGAGCCACAGCTGCGTTCATCAGCCGTGCCCCATCCAGATGGACGCGAGCTCCATGGGTGTGGGCCAGGAGGCGCACCTGGGTGCAAAGGTCAGGCGGGCAGTGGGGGGGGCAGGGTAGGAGAGCGTTTGGGCTTGGCACCATTCTTTTAAAAAAGATTTTAAAAACTTATTACTTTATGATTAATTAGTCTAGCATGTGTGTAGGCATGTACACGTGTGTAGGCATGCACATGAGTGTAAACTCCTGTGGAAACCAGGGGCACTGGGGGCCCCAGAGGTGGCTGTTACAGAATGCTGTGAGTTGCATGTGGGTTCTAGAGATTGGGATCCAGGTCTCCTGGAAGAGACAGTGCTTTTAACCACCAAACCATCTCTCCAGCCGCCTCAAAATTTATTTTCATTGCTGGACGGTGATGGCAGCTCACACCTTTAATCCCAGCACCCGGGAGGGAGAGGCAGGTAGATCTCAGTGAGTTTGAGGCCAGCCTG
Source organism: Phodopus roborovskii (assembly GCF_943737965.1). NCBI lineage: Eukaryota > Metazoa > Chordata > Mammalia > Rodentia > Cricetidae > Phodopus > Phodopus roborovskii. The sequence continues at coordinate 31,608,355 of NW_026125052.1, forward strand.
GTCTACAAAGTAAGTTCCAGGACAGTCAGAGCTGTTACACGGAGAAACCCTGTCTCAAAAAACAAACAAACAAAACCCCTGAAAGATTTATTTCTATTTTATGTGTATGTGTGTGGTGTGTGCCGTGTACGGTGGTATGCCTACGCAGCCAGAAGAGGGTACTGGATCCTCTAGAGCGGAGCTGCAGGTCTCTGATCCAGCCAAACTCAGGCTCTGGAAGAGCAGCAACTGCCCATCCCCACTGAGGCATCTCTCAATCTCCCTAGAGCTCAGCATCTTGAGGAACCATGAAGGGTCTAGAGTCAGAAGCCTGGTGTCTCTGTGTATTTGGGACCGGAGAAGACATCCTAGGCACACAGAACGTGTGATGTTTCTGTCCCCAGAGAGACCAGGAGCCTGAAGCCATTCAGCCTGGGACCAGCACATTCATTCCCCATGACAGTCAGGCCACTGATGGGTGCCCACAGCATGAGCCAGAGGGAATTGATCCCTGGGGACAGGGACTGTTCAGAGGGCACAGAGTCAAGAGTATGCTGGCATCGGGGCCCAGCTGGGAGGTAGCCTACCTGGCGGAGGTAGTCAACAGGGAGCACCCGGCCCCCTGCGCTGTTGTGTGTATTCTCCAGGCACACAAGTTCGCAGACTGGATGGTAGGAGCTCCCGGAGCCCCGAGTCAGTGCCCTCTCCAGCTCATTCAGGTCCAAGGTGCCATGGGGCATGTCTGGGAGGGGCTGGGAGTGCACCCCAGCAATCTGCAGGCGGGAGAGGACACTGCATCAGGTGATTCTAGGGGCACCTCCAGGTAGGAAGGTCCCTCTGCAGTAGCAGCCACCTCTGGAATCCAGAGTGTTCTGAGCACGTGCAACAACATCCTAGCTGAGAGGCTGCTGCCCCTTGCTGCTAGTTTCTGTCTGGACGCTGTCCTTCGGCTTCTTTCTGGAGTGCTAGTGCTCCAGCTGCCCACTAGGGGGCAGTAAGGCACCGAGGCAGATGAGCAAATCTGGGCCCAGGCCCTCTTTCCTCCCATCTCTCTTGCTGGCTTCCCTGTGCCTTTCCCTTTCTCTGCTAGTTCCTACCTTGGCATCCCAATTGGCTGGAGGATGTCCAAAGCCCCAGGGGAGTGGTGCCTGGTCCTTACCTGAGCCACCCCGCCCTGCTCATAGACGTGGAGGTGACATTCCTGCCCAAGGAGGACCTGGGAACCCCGGCGCCGGCAGTGACCCATCACTGAGATGGAGGAGGCAGAACTTGGAACTGGGTCCAAGAGGGTCCCACTGCCCCTGCTCAGCCTGGCCTGGCTGAGCCTGGAGCCCCAGTGAACTCAGACCGCCTCTGTCAGTTAGGAGGCCGCGCCCTTCAAGGCACCTCGCTGCTGCCGTGGTGAAAAGGTGGTGTGGCAACCAGCTCTGGATGGCTTCACAACCCTGTGGCCCCCTGCAGAACACTTCCAGCAGGGGAGGGTGCCAGGGTGCCGTCCCGGAAGACAGGCAGCGCAGGGCACCAGCAGCAGCCAGGCCCTGTCGGAAGACTAAGGAAAGAAGCACACTGGGGACAACCCGGGCCGGGGCTGCAAGGCCAGCGCCCAGGAGGAAGAGCTGGGGAACGGCAGACACTTGCAGACCTAGCTCACCCTCTGGCTTCCGCCAGGGCGCTCCACTGGCTGCACCCCAAAGAAACCCAGGAACGTGTCCACCAGAGCTACAGGCCCCGACTCAGAGGGAGGGTGGACACTCACCAGAGATGAGGTTGGCCATGGTGTTGGTGGGCACAAACAGGGTCCGCTCCACCCCAAGCAGCTTTGCAGCCTTTTCCTGCAGTTCTGAGAAGGGAGGGAGGGCAAGAATGTCTATCAATAATTGCTCAGAGCCACTGTACCCCTGGCTCAGTTCAGTGCGCTTGTTACTGGGTGTTATGAAATACACCTGTACTTCTATACTCTGCTGCCGCAGCAGGGTAACAGAGTCTGAGGGCAGCCTGAGCTACATAGCAAGACCTTGTCTTGAGTCCTTCCCTCCAAAAAACGTGCATTTGTTCAGATGAGAGCGGGGCGGGGCCTGGAGCCCATCTACACATCCGTGTAGTCTTGGTAATCACGTGCTGTGTCCCCAGATGTCCCCTTACCCCTCTACCCCCCATCAGTCCTCCACCTGTTACCTCCTCCTGGGTCATAGTCCCCTGCCCCAGGCCACCGAAACTCTTGTGGTTTAAACCCCTTTCCCACCCCAACCTCTCACACCTGTTTGTCCTTTCCCATCAGCCCTGGCAGGTGAGGCCCTGTGGTTTCCCTGCAGACTTCCTCTCTGCAGGGAGGAGTGGGGGGGGGGAGCTGGCCCCAGGGTACAGCTGGTGGCTGAGAGAAAGGGCTGTGTAAAGCCCACGGTGGCTTCCCTCCATGGAAGGACATCCAAAGTGATCTAGATTTTGTCCCCAGAAGACACAGGTAGCTCCCTGCAGCCTGCATGCTGCCACTCTGTCTTAATTTAGCAAGCTCTCCTCCTCCCCACCCCACCCCAGACTCCTGAAGGCAAGCCACCTCCCCAGCCTTGATGTGGGGACCTGTTTACACCCCAGGTGTCATCTGAGAGGAGCATTTCAGATCTTTGAAGTTCCTGGTAATGGCCTCAATAGCCCCTGGGACCACAAACAGGGCTCCAGGGGTCAAAGGGGCGATCTGTGGTTTATCTCTGACCCCCAGAAGCTGCACACGCCCCCAGCAACACTGGAGGTTCATTCAGCAATGACAGTCGACCCTGGGTGGGCTTTGGTTTGCTGTCTTCTTAAAGCACTGCCTACGTTATAAAATTCTGCCCCTGAGAAGGTGCGGCAAGCCCAGAAATCTTTCCTCGATTGGTTCTGTCTGTGTGAAGTCAGTCAGTGAATGAAGGAGAGTAGTTACAAGTCATTTCCAACCCTGGTTCTTCCCTGTCCCTGATACGGGTTCTTGAGCTCCTCTCTGGCCACCTTAGAGCCATTCTTTGCAAGGCTGGACAACACCCATCTGGGCAGTTGGATGACAGTGGACAGAAATCACCCGGCGGTCCTGTTAAAATGCAGATCCTGGCTCCCCAAGTCCAACGTGGACCAAAGAGTCTGCACTACCGAGGCTCTCCAGGAGAACGAGCAGGGCCGCAGGGCGCACCACCCAGCTGGCAGGTGCATCCTCAAATGTCACGTGAGGCACTACTCTGCGTCCTGGCTCTCCTGTCAGCACCACGGACAGCGGCCCGGGGGGGTCACCGCAACGACCCCTGCCCCGGGGCCTGCTCGCCCGGCTCACCGTGGACCGTGGGGTCTTCTCCGTAATCGTCGTCTCCCACGACCGCCTCGGCCATGGCACGCCTCATGGCCGGCCCTGGCCGGGTCACCGTGTCGCTGCGCAGGTCTACTACCTGGGTTGGGACCCCCGCCCAGTTCCTAGACCACCGCGCCCAGGGCACCCTGAACCCCGGGACGGCGGCGCGGGCCAGTCTGCAGAGCATGGCTATGCCACCCGCCTTCCCTGCGCGCAGGAGCGGTGGACACTCTCTTCCGGGCCTGCCGGTGATCGGTGTGGCTGGACAATTCTGACCCCCTGCGGACCGGAGCTGGGTAGGCCCGGGGCACTCTGGGAGTTGTAGTCCTCTGGGAGTTGTAGTCCTCTCTGGAACTTGATAGTTTATGGTGAGTCCCGCAGGATGCTGGGAATCGTAGTTCGTGCTCGCAGTGCAGCCTAGGAGAATTTGGGATGATAGTTCCTTGCTTTGCTGAAGAGGGAGTGATTTCTTTTTTCTTTCTTTCTTTCTTTTTTAATGCAGCTGACTTCCAGGTGACTTTTAGCGTGCACCTGGCACTGTTCACGACACTGCAGATTTAACTTAGTTGAGCGTGCCAGCCACTGAACAACCTGGGTGCTGGGAATACCGCTGAGTCATCTCTCCAGCCTTTCACAGTCCTTTCCCTCAGGAGGAAACAGACTGCAGATGCTGCTGCTTTGAGTTCCTCAGTCCAGAAATCAAAAAAAGGTGCCATGTTGCCCCTAAAGAGTAGCTTTCCACCGCCGGAATCTTTTTAATTTTTCTCTTCTGAAACAGGGTCTCGTGTGTCCCAGGCTAGTTCTGAACACTGCTGTGTAGCCTTGAACTTCTGACTGTCCTGTTTGGGATTACAGGTGTGTGCCACCCTACCCAGATTATGTCGTGTTGGGAACTCTGAGCATTTTAGGCAAGCACTCTACCAAATGGGATATATCCAGCTCTCTCTGTGCCTTTAATAAAATGAATTTAAAACTTTTAAGATTATATGTATGTGGGGGAGGGGTATGTACACACAAGTATAGTTGTCAGTTAGGGCCATAAAAGGTCTTTGGACCTGGAGCTGGAGTTACAGGTGTGGGTGCTGGTAACCAAACTCAGGTTCCCTGCAACAGTAGAGTGTGTTTTTAGTGTTGAGCCATCTCTCCAGTACCGGTGTTGGGGTTGTTGGTTTTTTAGATAATCTGACGCTGTAGACGATCATACTAACCCAGATCTCATTCCTAAAAATCCCCCTGCAGCTTCCCAAGTGTTGGGGTTACGGGAATGAGCCACCATGTCAGCCTACAATATGGTTTTACTGAGGACTAACTAGATGCCAGGCAGGGGACTGGAGGGTGTCTTCACATATTGGGAAACAGACTCAGGGAGGTCTTCACCTGGGGCTGGAGGTATAATTTCCCAGGGCATAACGGGAAACAGAGTCACAGAAGTATCTAGAAATCCCCTTCCTTCCTATACCATGGTCCTTGGGAGGCAAGATGCTTCCATGGAAGTCATACCCAAGAACTCTGTAACACAGCACCTGCCTGGCAACGTGAGACCCTTGGGTTTATTCCCCAGTGCTGCAAAAAGGTAGGCATGGGGGCTCATGCCTGTAATCCCAGTCCTTTGGGAGGCTGAGGCAGGGGGATGGTTGAGAGTTTCAGGCCAGTCTGCACTAGAGTGAGAGACTCTGTCTCAGGAAAACAAAACAATAGCAAGGAAAATAAGATCCCTCGTCCCAGCTGTGCCCAGGGCCCCTGACTTGGTGAGGACGGAGGATGTACTTTTCTAGTCTGACCCTGTGCCTGGCTTGTGGGAGACTTTGCTGTTTGTCCTGATGTTGGAGCTGCTAAGTCCTGGAACTTGGTGCTTCTATTGTGGGGTACACTCTGACTTACCAGGACCAAAGGGTGACATTCCTTCATAAAGGAAGGTCGGGAACTCAACCCTGCTAGTTACCTGTCTGTGGTGGGCCGGGGGCAGGCTGGTCCCAGAAGGGCCTCATGGAGGTGAGGCCACAGTCTATCAAGGTACCTCTGGGGATTTCATCTTGCCTCAGATGCTGGCCCTCTCTGTCACTCTGCCTACTCTGCCATCTTCCTGGGAAGGAACAGTCCAGGCAGGCTTCCTGGAGGAAACATCAGCTTTTGAAGACAGGGCAGTGCACTAAGCAGGTGAGGGGGAGTGACTTGGATAAGGGACTGCATGGGCCGCAGTAAGGTGGCAGAGACGCTGTGGGAAGTCCAGGGGGCAGCAGAAGTGAGGAGTATGCAAGCAGACAGAGGCCACCTGCAGGGACAGAGGCAACTCCCAAAGTCCTAGCAGAGCCATCCTAAAAGAGTGCAGAGGTCAAGTTCTTGAAGGGCTGGGGCCCCAGGGACTTCCACCTAATACAAAGGCTCCCTGCTTCCCCCATCGCTGGGTGCTCTGGCCCTGACCCCCACACAAGCTCAGCCTAATTCCCGAATTCCAGTCCTTAGAAAACAAGCCTTTATCTCATTGTCTGGCTCCAGCCCTTCTGCTGGGAAGTGGGGGGCGGGAGCGAAGACTCCATGGGAAGGGGGGCGGACGGGCTGGGAGCAGCCACAGGAGCTCTCAGGGGAGAGGGGACAAAAGACCAGGCACCTCCCTTTGATGGCAGAACCAGAAATTGGTCACCTGCTTGTAACCCTCCCTTCCCAGGGGGCTGCCTGTCAATCATCAAGCAGCCGTGGGGAGGAGGAACAGGGAACAAGGCTTGAGAACCCCACCTAGGTGGCAGAGCTGGACCACCGGCTTTTGTCCTTCCCAAGTGGGTCTGTCTCCCTGAGAGGCATATACTCTTCCCAGGCCCCAGGCTATAGGACAGACAGTTCGTATGGCTGGGTCCTCCTGTCTGGTCCTGGAGTGTACAACCAGGCAAACAGCTGTGTTTGGAGGAGAGTGTACCAGAGTCAGCCTGACTCTCTCTCTCTCTCTCTCTCTCTCTCTCTCTCTCTCTCTCTCTCTCGTGTGTGTGTGTGTGTGTGTGTGTGTGTGTGTGTGTGTGTGTTTGAATTGTGTTTGTGTGTATCTGAATGTGTATCTGTATGGGTTGTATGTGTGTATATCTGAATGGTGGATTGTGTATACTAGTATATGTGTATAGTTGTGCATGTTTATGGGTGGACCTGTGTGCATCTGTGTGTACACATGTTTGCATGCTTTCCTGGCTGTGCCTGAGCTTTGAGTTATCCTGGTGAGAGGCCAGGAGATAGACAGGCTCCCTGGTAGACAGACAGATATGGAGGGGGGGGCATAACCAGGTAATAAAAGTTGGCAAATTTCCAAGATAGTCATCTTCTTCCTCAACCTCCTAGCTTAAGATAAAAGCCTGGCAGGTTTTTCACCTGCCATGGACAAGGCTGGATCAGGAAGTGCCACACAACAGTTCTGAGTTAGCCAGCTGTCCTAGCTTTCTTCAAACTGATCATTGGGGATGGAAAATTTCAGAGGTTTCCCAGCCCACAGGCCTCAGAAGACACTGGAGTGTGGTCTTTTTTCTCTGTGTGGCATCTGGCCATGCACATTCCCTCACCCCCAGTAAATGCTGATCCCATCTTCTGGTGTTTTCCAGGTCCCCAGGCTGCTCCCCAATCCCCTTTCCTCTCTAATTGTGACTTGTTTGCAGTATTAGCACTAAATAGTCCCCACTGCAGAGGTGGGGGGTTGGGGGGGTTCCACCTCACCTTGCCGGAACTCCTGGCAGGGCAGAATGACCTGAGTGCCTGCCATAGTTGGCCTTTCTGTTTATGTGTTTATGTGCAGGTACATACGTGCATCTGTGTGCACATGTACATGGAGGCCAGAGGTCAACCTCACATGTCGTTCCTCTGGTGGTGGCCTTATTTGTGAGACAGTCTCTCACTGGGACCTGGGGCTGACTCACTAGTTAGGGTAGGCTGGCTAGCTAGGAATATGCCTGTCTCTGCATCCCCAGAGCAGGAACTTCAAATGCCGGCCGCCATTACAGCTTTTTCCATGATGGCAATCCTGCCCTCACGCTTACAAGACTGGCATTTTACCGACAGCGTCTCTCCAGCCTGGTAACCAGCCTCTTGATGTAGCCTTCTCCCTGGGGCTTTTCACCAGCACTTCAGCCTGCCGGGTGACAGCCTGTTCCCCAGATGTGCTCTCCGCTTCCCCGGGATGGCAGTCCGGCAGTCCGGAGCCCACATCCCCTCCGTCTGGCCCCTCCCCTCCCAGCTGCCCCCACACCCCTCAGGCACCACCTCCTCAGTCTTGGTTTTCAGCGGACCTGTTCTAACACCTGGCCCCGTCCAACAAGAGAGGAGCAGGCCCTCTTTCTGGGGTACGCCTAGCACCTCACTTCCCGCCGTCCACGGCCACAGTGCGCATTTCTGCCACTTGTTCTGATTCACTGAACACAGAAGGCCAGCTGGGAGCTTTTTGTGTCATGGCCCTGTGTGCTCAGCCCGGTTCTGGGACTTGGTGAATGACAGACAAGGGACGACCTGCATATAAGTGTGTCCCTGAGGTCAAGGCATCCTGGTGGCAGCTGAGTGGCCGGCAGGGAAGGGCACTTGGTCAGTGCATTCACACATGGGGAACAGGTGCTGTCCTGCCTTTGAGGACAGTCTGGAGAACATGGTTATCAGCCCCACCCTCGCCATCTCTGGCTGCCTGAGGGAGGATTCTTAGAGGCTCAGGTCAGGTTCTGGGGGAGGGCTGCTTCTGGGGTACCTATGACTTCCTGACACCTGGCCAGGGTGGTGCAGGCTGTGGGGTGTGGGTACACGTGCACACACACTCACATGCTGAGTTAGTTCAGTGCGCTCTGTGTGTGTGTGTGTGTGTGTGTGTGTGTGTGTGTGTGTGTGTGTGTGTATTCCTGTAATGCTGGGCCACTGGCAGGAAGTGAGCGGCGGGGAGGCTGCTGGGAACCCAGGCGGTCCCTCAGAGATAAAGAGAGGCGGCGGATTGGAGCTGTAGATAGCAGCTGGGCCCCAGTAAACAGGGGAAATGTCTTTCCCATCCATTCAGCCCACCCCTCCATAGGCACTGGTCCAGCCCAGACCCACCACCCTGGGAGACCGGGATGTCACCATTCCCGGCATGGGGGAGGGGCAAGGGCAGGTGCCAGCAGAGTTGGGGGTGCTGTCTGGGCTTAGCTGTGGCCCATGTTGCTCCACTATGCCAAGGCCTCCTGTTTCGCTAGTTGGGAATGGGAAGGCGGTACCCTCCAAGTCCTTGCACCTCCCCTGTGAGGACACCCCCCCTGGTTGGAAGGTTTCCCCTTGAGACTTGCCAGTGCTGTACTCTGAGGGTGGGGAGTGGGGAGAGGGGTACAGCGGACAGGCTCGCTCTGCAGACAGGCTGCCGTTGGCTTCAGTTCCTACGAGGCCAAGAATGCCTTTCCCCTCCGTGCCAGCTCGCCTCAGCACGGGCTGTGAGAGAGCTGGGGAGGGCCTGACCCCAGGGCTCAGCAGAGTTCTCCTGCTTTTCTTTCTCAGTGATGAAATCGAACTCTCGCAGAAAAGCACACAAAGCAGATTTGTGGCGTGTGTGTCGCAAACACATGTGGAAAGCAAGTGAACTCCCGTGTGGTGGCCGCTCTCATCAAAGAGGGGGCCGTGAAGCTGGCTGTGGTGGAGGCTCAGGCCAGCTCTTGGGCAGTGGCTGAGGCAGCAGGGCTGCCAAACTCTAAAGAATAAAAAAAAAAAGAAACTTCCTTCCCACCCACCCCCTCCGTCTGCCTGCTCATCACCTGTTTTCCTGCTGTTTTGCCGGTATGCCTGTATCTCTCAGGCGAGTGGGCTGTGGATGGATTTTGAACCGTGTGTGTGGAATTCTTGTGTGTAGGCACCGTCCTGAGAGCCATCCGCCCTTTGGTGCCCCTCCTGTTTGGTGGTGGCCGTGTACCTTTCCACTCCAGACCTAAGCCTTAGGGTGTCAGTTCTCACCTTCTACCCCCATGGGTCCCGGGGCTTGAACTCAAGTCTTCAGGTTTGGTAGCAAATGTTTTTACCTGCTGGACTATCTTGCAGGCCCTAGGACACAGTTCCGTTCCAGAGACCCTCAGCTGGGTCTGGTTAGCTTTGTGAGACAGTGATGCCGGGAACATCCTAGCTCCAGGCTCCAGGCTCTCATTCTATTCCTCTCACAGGCCTGGGCTGGAACCAGTGAGTCACAGCAGGCTGCTCACAAGCCATCTCCCCAAGGGATGGAAGTGCTATGCTCCTCTGCTTCTTTATCTGGATGACGCTTGCGTCATCAGATGTACTCCAGCCCTCTGGGCAGGCAGGCATATGGTGTGTGTGTGTGTGTCCTTGGGACGTGCAGGACCTTGCTTTGTGTTTGGACTCCCTGTAAGCAACGGGTTTGTCTTACCTTGTATGGCATTTACTTATTTATTCTGCTTTTTTAATGTTTATTTATTGAGGTAAGTTCTCCTTACATAGCCCTGGCTATTCTGAAACTCACTATGTAGATCTGGCTGTCCTTAAACTCTTAGAGATCTGCCTGCCTCTGTCTCCCTGGTGCTAAATTAAAGTCGTCTGCTACCATGCCCAATTTGTGATTAGCCTTTATGATGTTCTCCTGAGCACGCCAGGACGAGGATTTTCTCACCCGTCAACTTCTGCAAGGGGAAATAATAATGCTGTGTGAATCTTCAGTGTGTGTGTGTGTGTGTGTGTGTGTGCACGCGCATGCTCACCACACACTGAGAAGGCTGTGTGTGCATCTTCGGTGTGTCCTTGCTCACCATTTGCTATGCTTGTCCCCTCAGAGGGGTAGCAGTGTGGAGGAGGGATGTCTGGCCCCCTCTTTGGAGCCTCCACTTGCCCTGTGGGCCTTAAGGAGGCCATGATGCCCTGCTCTGGCTGGTATGACAGGCCACAAGATGCAAGGTGGGGACCAAAGAACAGTTCAGATGGGTCTAGAGAAGGACCAGAAATGATGAGTGGACCACAGGGGCCAGGGACACCAAAACCAATGCATGGACTCAGAGGTGGCCTGGGAAGACTGTGACAATTCGGTTCTAAAAGGGGCTGGAGCCTTTTTCGGCTCTTGGTGAGTTAGGGTGCTGGACAACCCACAGTTGTCAAAACTGCTCCAAGCCTATAACCTCTGGGCTCACACATCCGAAAGGAGTAATGACCACAGATGAGGAGTAAGCAGATCAGATGTGGACTCCTAAGGAGCAGTGAGGGAGGGCCCATGGCAGGTGCCGGCAGGACCGAGGTGACCTTCTGAGCCACCCTCACACTCTCTGCTCCCTTGGCCCAGCTGGAGGGGTGGTCATGTGTTACACTTCCAGTCCGGGGAACGGTCACATGTTAGTCATGACCAGCTCATGATCAGATCTGCCTCTACTTCCTGCTAAGAGCCAGCTTCCCTCTGACCAGGCTGAAATGAATCTCATCGCCCGCAGCACCATCCGCTCCCCAGATGTCACACGGGCTGAGACGAGATGTCTTGGAGCCGCAGTGTTTGGCTGATGTGCCCATATTTTTGAGGGTCCCCCCCCTCCCCGGCCTGGGACCACCAGGATCTACCTTAAGGAGAACTGGGGGGGGGGCAGCTCTGGAGCTTGGGAGCCCAACAGAGACAAAGGGTTAGAAAAGCAGATGGCAGCCTGGGGAGCTGTTGCCCCAGATTGGGGTCAGTGTAGGAGGAGCATGGGACGCTCGAGACAGCACAGCCCCTGCTTAAGGGTCTCCCTGAGAGGCTGGATGTATGGCAGGCGCAGGCTTTGAGGGAAGCGGCCTCAGGCTCTCCTGCAGAGTTTTAGAGGACCTGGTCTTCCTGACCCCTGCCAGTATTAGAGATTGTGGGGACTCCCCCTTCCCAGGTGCCCCAAGCTCCAGGTGGCAGCAGGCTAGGCCTGTTCCCTGCTGCCTTGTTCCTTTCCAGGCCTGCACATCCCTTCTAGGTCCTCCCCTCCCTCCCTCCAGGCCAGCTCCCTAGCTCCCTGCCCACAGTGTAGCCTGGCTCCTTCTTGCTCCCTGCCCACAGTGGTAGCCTGACTCCTGCTCCTAGCTCCCTGCCCACAGTGTAGCCTGGCTCCTTCTTGCTCCCTGCCCACAGTGTAGCCTGGCTCCTGCCCCTAGCTCCCTGCCCACAGTGTAGCCTGGCTCCTTCTTGCTCCCTGCCCACAGTGTAGCCTGGCTCCTGCCCCTAGCTCCCTGCCCACAGGGCAGCCTGGCTCCTGTCAACTGGGGCCTGGGCAGTGCTGCATTTGACATTATTTACTGTGCAACTTCCTTCTTCTTCCAGGAACTTGTCCTCTAACTTCAGGCAACTTCTGATCAGGCAGCAAGCAAGACCTCTAATCTCTCACATCTCATTTACTGGCACCACGCCTCTCAAGCTTCCTGCTACTGAGCCTGGACTGAGGTGCAGGGTCAGCACCCAGCCTGCCGAGATCCCTCTCCTCTCTGGAGGCCCAGGGTTGACCTTTTGCATCACTAGGCAGGAAGACAAAGGGGTCAGGTTCTGGGGCAGGGTGGCCAGCTGCAGGATGGGTTTAGCACATTAACCACTGGCCCAGTGCTGTGTGCAGGAGAGGACTCTGGCCCTGGGGCTCAGGTCAGCCACAGTGTCCCTCCCTCTGCCCCGTGGGCTTGACAGAGGACCCACAAGGCATGCCTCTCGTGAGACCTTCCTCTATGCTCCCTGAATTCCCTGCTTCTGCAGCCTGAGGCCAGAGCCCAGTGGGTAAGTGTGGGGAGGTTTGCGAGACGGGCATGGACAAATCTCTGTGGATGTGTTCAAGGCTCTGGGTCTGCTGGGGATGCACAGTTGCAGGATTGGCCCACTTGTCACCTTGGTAGGCTCCCCAGGTCTCCTAGTATCCTTTGGTGTCTCAAATCACAAGGAATGTGAACAAAACATCTGCAAGGCTCCCACCTGGGACCGAGCCTTTGGACAGTCAGATCCTGCTTTGCTCAGGGACAGTGTCCTCACAGATGTCCCCAACCTAAGGCTGTCTGGACTTCGATGTGGTGCAGTCAGAAATGGTTCCTGTCCTGATCTTTTCCTAGACTACCAGCATGTGGCAGGGGACTGTCCTAGCTTCTGGTCAATGGCTGGACCCACAGTTCTCAGCACGGAGACAGTTAGCAAAACCACACCTCCCACTTGACTGTGGCTCCTGCTGGGATGTCCCAGTGTGTAGGGGTGGTGTTCACCTCTGCTACTGTATGCCTCTGGCGGTCTCCATAGCTACTGTGAGTGAAGGGCATGTGTAATGACTCCCAAGTGCTGGACCCCTCCTGTGCCCCACACCAACTGTGCACAAACACCTACTGTGTGTCAAATACCCACTAGGCCCTCAACACTGCACACTGACTGCCCACTATGTGATCTTATCTGCAGGCTCTCTGGCAATAATTTACCCTGGAGCCAGGATTCGAACTCCAGAGCTTGAACTGCCATGTTGACCCTTCACCCTTTGGTGTTAGAAGGAGCCAACCCTTTGTTGTCTGTCCCCAAAGCCCTATTTCGATACTGTTCATCCCCTTCCACAGACACCTGTCACCTCTCTTCCCCTGGCAGGCTGGCAGAGGACGGATGGACAGTGGCCACCTTAGGCCTCCTGCTCGGTCCCCAGATACATTTGCCACAGAGGCAGAGTCTGGGCATCTTTGGGAAGAAGGAAGATTGGAGTTTGAGCTGGCATGTGGACCCAAGCAGAAGGTACCCAGACTCATTCACAGTTGGAGTCCCCGGGCATTGTTCAGGATGTGCTGGACGACAGGGCCTGGACAGGATTCTGCACTTAGCATTTAAACCACACTCCCAACTGATGAGCCATCTTTCCAACTCAGTCACCCCAGACCAGCCAGCCTCAAACTTGCAGTGTAACTAATAGTGTCGTGCCCTTCTATCTTCACATTCATATATGTGCTGGAGGCAAGACATCCCACTTGGCTGTGCGAGTGTGTATTGCTACACACAGGCACAGTGGTGTCAGGGACCAGCGCCTCAGCCCCCATGAGAATGGCAAAGCCTTCCTCAGCATGGGTCTCAGAGGGACAGCAAAGCCTACCCCAGTTCTTGTGAGAAAACAACTCTCTCAGCTGCCATCTTTAGGGCCTGAAGAATGCTCCCCACAGAAATTAACCCCGCCCCCTAGTTCAGCTGTGTGTAATAACCCCGCCCCTCATTCAGCTGTGTGTAATAACCCCGCCCCCTCGTTCAGCTGTGTGTAATAACCCCGCCCCCTCGTTCAGCTGTATGTAATATGTAATAACTCCGCCTCCTTGTTCAGCTGTGTGTAATAACCCTGCCTCTCTGTTCAATTGTCTACAACATAAAAGCCAAGCTTCTGGGTGCTGTGGCTTTGCCACCAGAGCCCAGACCACTGGATGCTGGCTTTTCTTCGTCTGTGTGTCTGTCTGTGTGTCATCCCCTGGCTGCCCCACTTAGTTCAATCCCTCCAGCTGTGCAAGGCCCAGGTGCTTGGCTTCTGTTTTACCTGTCTCACTCCGTGGCACTAGTTGGCCTAACATGTGCTGTGGAGACTATATTATGGAGCCCAGGTTGACCTAGAACTCACAGCAGTCTGGCCTCGGACTCCCAAGTGTTAAGATCACAGGCACGAGCCGCCACACCTGGCTTTTTGGTGAATATTTTATATGCAGTAATGTATGCCTGCCCCACAGAGGCTCACAGTCTGTAAACCACGGTGTGTGTGCTGGGTTTTAGTGGCGGGTATTTGCACACACAGTCCTAGTGTGTGCCATTTCAAGGTCATGTTTCCCAAGTCTGACCTTCTCTGGTCCTGGCACCTGCTAGCTGAGCCCAGATACCTTTTCAGGGTATCTGGAGGGCTGTCTGTAAAGCAGAGTCCCAAGCTGGCTTGATTGTCATAGTATGGGGAGCAGGTGAGGGGGGGGGGGTGATGTGGGCACATTCCCCATTAGAGAAAAGTGTTGGGAGCAGAGACATGCCTGAGTGGCCCTGACTCAGGTGTGCGACCCTACGGCCACACCCGCCACACCCAAAACCTGTCTACTCAGCAGGCAGCAGGCAGAGGAGACACCTGCCCTGGGTGGGACCTTAGGACCTGGGGCAGACCTGCTTCTGGGAACAGCAGAATTCCACACAGGCAGTCTGGACCAGGCAGGGCTGACTGGACTGCAGACCGCATTGCCAACCATCCCTCTGCTTCACAGGGTGCCGGCAACTTCGGGTGCATTTGCAGCCATGAAGCGAACGGAGGTGAAGCTGGCGTTTGGGGGAGGAAGATTCTGGGCGAAAACGCTAAGGTTCTCAGCTCATCTACCAGCTTACTATCCTTTGCTAGGTGCTGGGTTAGAATGCTCTGTCTCCTCTCAGAGATGTCCCGCAAGGTCCCGGAGTGCTGCTCAGGAGGTAAAGTTGCCAGCCTGTAAGTGTGGCAGGACTGGAGTCTGCGCATGTGGCGTGTGGTCAATGTGTAGGGCTTCTGTGTTTCACAGTGGGGGACCAGCTGTGTGCGGGGGGGGGGGGCAGCAGGGACCAGTGCTGGGAGGGTGGTTGGGAGGCACCATCCATTCAGCTCTCACTCAGCATTTGAAAGCCTGCCTCTTCCTCCAGGGAGTCTCCCGTGGTAGCTCCACTTCTACCAAGATCCTCAGCCCTGGTCTCTCCTGTGCCTGGCTGGCTTATCTCCGGGCAGCGCCTGTCTTTGGCGCTACTTGCTGTCCCATGTCCCTCACTGGGACCTGCACTGGTTCTCATGTCTGTGTCTTTGTTATGAGGTCAGGCATTATCAGTGGATACTCAGGAACTGCATCAAGACTCAGAGAGGAAGGTTGAGGGGGCTTCTTGCACAAGATGGGTGATGACCCTGGAGAAATAGGACAGACGGACAGACATGAGCAAGGAGAGAGGGCACCGGGGGGGGGGGGCACGTCATCACAGGCAAGGAGCTATGCTTGCCCTGGGACAGACCAGTGGGATTAGCTCCTACAGTCCGTAGGGACCCCTCAAGGGTTTTGATTTTTGTGGGGGTTTTTTGGTTTGGTTTTTGTTTGTTTTTTGAGACAGGATCTCATTGTGTAGCACTGGCTGATCTTGAACTCCCCGAGATCTGCTTGCCTGTGCTGGGACATGGCAAGTTCCTAACCAGGAACGGCACAGGCACAGAAGCAAGCCTTCCTTTTACAGTCTGAAGTGAACCCTCCTACCGAGCAGGGGGCACGGAGGGCAGCTGAAACCCTCTGAAAGTTTACTCAGCTTCTTGCCTCGGCCACAGAGTTCACTTCACGTCAGATAGTCCCTGGAATCT
Organism: Phodopus roborovskii; assembly: GCF_943737965.1. NCBI lineage: Eukaryota > Metazoa > Chordata > Mammalia > Rodentia > Cricetidae > Phodopus > Phodopus roborovskii. The sequence continues at coordinate 31,623,889 of NW_026125052.1, forward strand.
GGAGGTCATGTGTTCAATTCACTGTGTAAGTGTTTACTGGGAACCAAGAGTTTCTAGAGCTTTCCAGGCACTGGGCTTGGGAAGCCCTGACTAGGGGCTGGGTTTCAGGGTGCCCCATGGTAGCCTAGTGCCCAGCTTCCACCCCGGGCACCAGTGTCCACTGCCCTCTGCTTACTCTGGGCTGGCCCCTGGGCTTCAGGAAGAGACATAGAGGGCTCCTCCCAGCAGAGTCCATAGGGGATGGGTCTAAAGAGCCAGCCTAGGGCCCCGCATGGGCAGCTGCTCCTGGAATGGGGGTTAATTTTCGTTGTTGTTGGTTTATATGCGTGTGGTCTTAATTATTTATACATAGCACTTGTCTCCCCCAAATGTTTGATTGGGATTCTGTCAAGCATGCACAGAAGGTGACAGGGTGGAGGCAGGCAGATACAAGCAGCCCCCAAACCAGCCTGGCAGCGTCCAGTCTCCCATGCAGTACTTTCCGAAGCTGCACCCATGTCTTGCACCCATGCGAATCTATGGCTGGCGGGGTTAGCCACCTTTTTGCTTTGGTATTAGGGGATACTACACCACGGCCCAGTTCTCCTGATGTATGCTTGGAACAGAGTAGTACAGGCAGCCAGCCACCACAAGGCCTTAAGAAGGGCCCTAAAGCTGGCGTGTGTGCCTAGAATCCCTGTATTTGAGAGGCAGAGACAAGAGGCATGGGTGTTTAAGGCCAGCGTGGACCGCATAGTGAGTTCTAGGATAGGTTGAGCAACATGAAACTGTCTCCAAAATCCAAACCAGGGGGGTGAAGGAATGCCTCAACAGTTAAGCGCACTGGCTGCTCTTGGAGGACACAGGTTCAATGCCCAGCACCCAAATGGCAGGTCACAGCCACCTATAACTCTGGCTCTGGGGAATCCAATGTCCTCTTTGGATTCACGTGGTCAGTGTGCATACATGCAGTCGAAACCCTAGTACACATAAAATAAAATTAATGAAAAAATATTTTAAGCCCTGGACCTGGGTTCCATTTCCAGCATCACATGGTGCCACAACCATCAGCTGCCTGTAACCCCAGTTCCTGTGGCTCTGAAACCCTTTTTCAGTATCGGGCATACAGGTGCACAAACATACATGCAGGCAAATGCTCATACACACCGGGTAAGGCCAATGTGAGCTGGGCAATGGTGGTGCACATCTATAATCCCAGCGTTTGAGAGGCAGATCTCTGTGAGTGCGAGTTCGAGGCAAACCTGGTCAATACAGGGAATTAAAGACTAGCCAAGGGCTACAGTTTGTCACAAACTTGGCATGCAGCATCTGTGTGACCCATTCCCGATACATGCTCTCCGGTGAGTGCTTGAGAACGGGAGTGGCCTTACTGTGTTTATTTTGTGGTCGAGGCCAGGGCTTCCCAGCAGCTGCCCCGGGGACTTAGGGAGCTCAGTGGGTGTGGTCCACCCCTCCCTGCAGTCCCACTAGAGATTCCTGAAGTGACTTTGCCCTGCACCTGCCCCTGCTTGCATAGGGTTGTTGTGGTCTCAGAGGTCAACCTTCCCACACTGGGTCAGCCTCGATGGGCTCCTTGTGCGTGCACCCTAAGCCAGATTTCCGTGATCTCTGGGTCATCTGAGGCAGGGCATCAGGGAGGGTCTGGATGAGAGGTCTGGGGTGTCCCCTCCCCCTCAGTCCCCCCCAAAGGAAGCCGAGCAGCATCTGTCCTAACAGCTACTCTGAACCCCACGGGAGTGAGGGCAGGCAGGGCAGGCCGCCATGGGCGATGTCCTGGGAGCTCACACACACCGAGGGGTCTTCGGAGGCCCTGCGTGTTTGTCGGGTGGAAAGGAGTGGCAGTTGGTGATTTAGCCCGAGTTTTCTTTCACCACTGGGATACTAGTGGGGCTCCTGCCACGTTCCCCCTGGCATCCGGGCCTGGTTTGTGGGTGCGGGCAGGAGTCTCCCCGTGAAATTGAGCATTCCTCACCCCACTGGCGGAGCCCGTGAGCAGCGCTCTCCTCTCCGGAGAACTCTGCAGGCGGGAGAGTCCCTGCGGCTCCCGACCCGGGTCCTGCCAGCCTGGTAATTGGTGCATCGATTCGCAACTGGGGTGCAAGGCTCTCAGATGCGGGCGGGAGGCCGAGTCCCGGGCTGGCCCTGGGGAGACACTGCGGGGGGGGGGGAGGCGGGGAAGCCGGTGCAGCCAGGTTAGGGAGGGCCTCCTGGCCTCGCTAAGCCACAGAGGAGGGCCCGGGTAGGATCCTTGGTGGTGGCCAGGGCCGCCCGGCCCCCCTTGGGCCCCGGGAAGAATTGGTTCCCACCAGCCAACCTGTTCCCACAGCCAGAAGTTGCCATGGTGACCCCCTCCCACCTTCAGCTACAGCTTTTCCAGTAAAACCACTGCCGAGATCCACACTTCCCGACAGGCACGCCTGCGGCCCCCACCCCCCTGGTGGCAGCCGGGAGCAGCTGGGAGTTAACCCTGCAGATGCCGAGGGCTGTTCTTTGGGGTAGAAAAGGGAACCGAGCCAGAAGGGGGGGGGGTCATGGGTAGGCGCGAAAGTGGACAGGGCTATGGTGTTGGCCAGTTACTTGAGCGAGTCTGGAACCTGGGGCAGGGAAACCCAGCTGGCCTTGGCTTAGCCTAGCTCCCTGGGCCCCAGGGAGGCCGTGATGGGGCCCACTCACCACCGTCTTGCAGCCTCGGGTGTGTGTGTGTGTGTGTGTGTGTGTGTGTGTGTGTGTGTGTGTGTGTGTCAGAGAGGGACACTCAGCTCCAAGTAGGACAGTGGGTTCTGTCGAGCTTGGCCTGAGCCGCAGCCCCTCTCTGGCTTCCTCCCCTGTCCCGCGCGCAGCCAGGAGGGAGGCCGAAGGTCCCTACAGCCTGGAGTTTAGCTTTGCAAGTCAGAGTCCTGCAGGCTGTGGAACCCAGGGGTCCCAGCGGCTCCGTCACAGTGTCCTGCCTGGTGAAGTCGGGCGAACCCCACCCCCACCCCGTCCAGCCCCGCGGCTCCGTCTGAGGAAGAAGATGGCGCTTCTGAAAGGCACCACCGCGCCGAGCCCCAGAGACCCATGGTCAGGCCTTTATCAGGGAAGGGGTCCTTTGGGACACTGACACTGCAGGCCCAGTGGGTTCCATCTGTTGCTCTGGCGGGCCGGGCGCACTCTCACTGTGAGCGAGCTGCTGCTGCTGCTGCAAGCTCTAATTGTACCCTGTAGCCGGATGAGTAATTGAGAGGTCTTTGAAGGGAATTAATTAGGCTGCTTATTGACTGTAAATGCTTGCCGTGGATGATAAAGGGAGACTGGCCGCCTGTGTGGGCCCGGCTGGGGCACAATCGCATTTCATTCACTCCGGCTCCCTCTGGGGCTCAGCTGCTCAGCTTGGCAGGGGGACCTGACCCTCTCGTCTCTCCTGCCCCTCCTTCAAGAAGGGACCAGGCAGCCTGAGCGCCCTCCCCGCTTAGTCTCCACGCCCTACACCCCATTGCTGGTATTGGAGGCAGCCCTGTCTATCCCTTAAGTCTCCCCAAAGGTGAGCTGGGGTTCCCCAGCAGAAGGAATGGGGGGGGCTGTCCTGTCACACGTTGGGAACGCTTCCCTAGAATGTTAAGTTCAAGGCCAGAGGCAGGCTGGGGGCAGGTTCTTAAGCTCAGCTCTTGGAGAGAGGTACCTACACTGGGGACATCCTGGGCTGGCCCTGGGCCCCACCTGTCCAGCCCACCCGCCTGTCTACACTGGGGACATCCTGGGCTGGCCCTGGGCCCCACCTGTCCAGCCCACCCGCCTGTCCCAGCCCTTTTCTAGGGAGAATGGAGAGACTGGAAATCTAGCAAGCATTCCTTGCCCCCCTAGCTAGGGTCAGAGTGTAAATAGCCTTGCAGATGGACACAGTTGGGGTGAGTAAGGCGGGCAGGACAGTGCTGGAGAGGTGCCTGCCTGGTACTGTTGGAGGAGGGGCTGATAGCCGCCTGAGAGGTAGTGTGGTAGTGCCTTGTTCATTCGGCCCCTGCTGCCTGCCCGCCCGTTCTAAGCGAGGCCCATGCTGGTTTTATTTTTCCAGCAACTCCATGAATGTCCTTTCTCTGAAGCCAGTACTGTGGGAATATTCTAGTTTGTAGAGTGAGTGGATGCGTTAGCCCCTTTTTCATGCAGCCAGAGGACCCACATAGTGAGGGACCTTTCAGGACCAGGGAAAGGCAGTGCTCACCTAGCTGCTGGGGGACAGCACCAAGTACTCCTCCCAGGGACCTTGAGGGCCACGCCCAGGACTTAGCCCTTGATTCTAGAGCCACTACTGTAATGACTCAGGCATTACACTGGGCTGCCCTTGCCCCCTGGCACAATGCGTTCAGGCAGTACCCTGGTCTGCCCAGGATTCCATGATTGTGTAGTCGGCACACAGGTGCTAAGGACCCCTTTAAAAGACAGAAGACCCCGTCCACTGACGTTCTTTCCCACTGTTCCCCTGGGCAGACAGGACTTCCTGTCTCCTCCTTCTCTTCTGTCCTCCATCTGTCTCTGTGTCTCTGTTTCTGTGTCTCTGTGTCTCTTTACCTCTTTTCTCTTTCCTTCCCCTCTCCCCTTTTTACTAAAACTCCTCACTTAAGCTCTGTCTTCTGGTGTTTGTCCCCCCCCCCTTTGGTCAAGGTCCCCCACACAAGGCTCCTCTCAAGCTTTATCATAACAGCTACGGTCTCACTGGATTCAGATCAGTTCGGGCCTGCAAGTGTGGGTACAGGAGCTGGTGCAGAAGGAGGTCGGCTGTGACCACGCTCCAGACAGGCCGTGACGGCTCTGTGATAGCTGGAAAGGAAAAGGCTATGGAACCGGGTGAAGATCTGAAGTTGGGGGACCCGGAGGAGACGACACCAGATGTCACCTCAGAAGCACAGGGATTTAGCTGTTGCCTTCAGGGAGCTAGAGTGTCAATGATTCTGGCAGGAGGGAAGATACTCTTTCTGTTTGGGTATTTTGTTTTGTTTTTCAAGACAGGGTTTCTCTGTGTAGCCCTGGCTGTCCTGCAACTCACTCTGTTGACCAGGCTGGCTTTGAACTCAGAGAGAGCTGCCTGCCTCTGCCTCCTGAGTGCTGGGATTAAAGGTGTGTGCCACCATGTAGGAAGACATTCTAACAAGACACTTGTGCACTTTCCCCGTGGCTACTAGACCGTTAAAAAGATGAACCCCAAGACATTGGAATCTCCCCAGGAGTCTCATGCTGGGAGAAAGGAAAGGCTCAAGTCTGATGCCAACCAGAGCGGAGCTTGTCTCCCAGGAAGAGGTTGCACACCACCCTGGCAACTTCTTAGATCACAAATAGGAGAGGGCAATGATACGCCAGTCCCTACCTTGACCAGGGCTACTTAGCTGTCCGTGCCAGAACCCTCAGATGGACTTGGAGGCTCACTGGACCTCCAAGTGTCTCCTCCCAATGTGCCCACACTGAATAAATCTCTTTTGTCTGTCTTCCACCATTGTCTGTCTTGTTAATTGGCCTACTGGGGACAGGAGGCTGAGCCTAGCTTGTTAGTGCTGCCAGGGTCCAGTCAGGCTCTGACCCTAACAACTTGGGTAACAGGATGGTTCTGGTGCCTGCCGGGCTTCCATACACCCTCCCTCCTCACCCAGTGCTGGAAGAGGCCCCTGTGGGGCCTCGTGAGCTGTCCTCTGCTTTCTCTCGGGTTCAGTCTGTCTGGAGCACTTGCAGGAGAGTGGCAGAGCCGTGGTTACATCCTCTGGCTATGTGGGTCTGTGTCTGCTTTCTCCTCCCTCCCAGCTGGGAGCTCCTAAGGGGCTATTCTTCTTTCCCAGCTGTAGATACCACACACACACACACACACACACACACACACACACACACACACCCCTCCTCCAACTGTCCCCATGGTCCTGTGAGATGAGTTATTGCATGTGGGTTTACACTTCACACCTGACTTAGCTCACACCAAGTTAGCAAACATGGGAACAGAAAGACTTGAACGTGTGCCTGCCAGATGCGTTCACGCTGGAGGAGACAGATGCCAACTGAGTCTCCTTCCTCCTCTTCTCACCTCTAGGATGCCCCCCACCCCCATTCCCCCCACCCCATCCCTCCCCACCCCCGTTCTGAGTGTGGTGCCCGGGATTGTCTCCAGCTTCAGAAGCCACAAATGAAGTCCATCTTCATGGTTGCTGAAGCTGAGGACCTGGGACCTGTGGACGGTTAGCAGTCAATGCAGAATGCATGGGACGAGTTGAGGGGGAAACTGAGGCAGCCAGGAACTGAGGTCTGTGTTCTGCCCACCCTTCATTCCTCACAGAGGAGTACTTGTTCCTTCCGGGTCTGGGTATCTGTGTATCCTCTCTTAGTAGCATAGCTACAAACAGGGAGCCCACAGTGAGCTGGGAAGTCTTAAAACTCTCAGAGCCCTGCCCCAGTGACGTCATCCATCAAGGCCACACCCACTAAACTGTGCAAACAGTAACAGCTAGGGACTGAGCATACAAATGGCCCAGGCTACAGGAGACATCTCACTTAAAACACCACAAATATTCTGAATTATCGGTGGGCTCAAGCAATCCCCACTGGGGTTTCAGGGTTATTAATGTTCCCCCATATTTGTCTAATCAGCCTTTTATTTCCTGGTAAAGTAATTTTTAAGCTTTTTCCCATTGTGGTAAAACATGCCAGTTTAACCATTTTTAAGTGTCCAGTTCAGGGGCATTAAAGAATTTGAATTGTGTAACCGCCATCCATCTCCTGAACTTTTCATCTCTTCCAGTCAAAGCTTTGTCTCCATGAAACAGAGCTCCCCGTTTTGTGTTCCACCCCTCCCCCCTATCACCCCGCCCCCACTCCCAGCAGCCACCCTCACGTCTGCCCCTGTCAGTTTATCTACTTGCAGGACATCATATGAGAGGAGTCACATGGGCTGGGGGGTGTGGCTCAGTGGGTAGAGCACTTGTCTAACATGCACAGAGCATCCCGAGTTCGATTCCCAGCACCACATACAGCCAGCTGTGATGTACACACCAGTAATCCCAGCATGTGCTGGGAACTGAACCCATGTCTTCTGCAACAGCAGAAAGCAGCCTTTTAAACACTGAGGTACCTCTCTAGGTTCCTAACCTGTTTATTTTGAGCAACATATATATAGTATCTCCTCTGTTACTGGGCTGAGCAGCATGTGATGGGTTGGTATGCGGGATTGCAGGACCATCTGCTGAGCTTGCATTAAACTTTCTGAAGAATGGTCACATTGTTTCCGTAGCAGGCACACCTTCTACCGCCCCAACAATAGCAGGCACACCAGGTCTCCAGGCTGGCCACATTTTTGCCAACACTGATTCTCTGTGGCTTTGGAGGTTTTGTTTGTTTTTTCGTTGGTTTTAGGCTGGCCTCAAACTATGCAGCCAATTAGACCTTCAGTTCCTGCTTCTGCCTCCCAAGTGCTGGGATTACCTGTGTGCGCCACCATATCAAACCTTGGGCTTCAAGCACGCTTGACAAGCACCTACTGGCTGAGCCACACCCCCAGCTCTTGTGGGGTTTTGTTCGTTTGGTTTTAGTTACATTTATATATTTATTTGTTTATTATATATTTGTGTGGATATGTGGGGACACATGATGCCATGCTGTGTATGTGTAAGTCATAGGACAGCTTGTGGGAATCAGTCCTGGGGATGTAATTCGGGTGGGCAGGCTTGGCCAGCTTGCCTTTACCTGCAGAGCCATATGTCCAGCCCACCTTGTTTGTTTTTTATGGTTGCTATCCTAGTAGGGATATCCTGGGCTGTGGCTGTGTGCGGAGCTTCATTTTTGGCTGAATCTGGTCGAGTCAGGTTTCTCTTCCCCGGAACTGTTGCTGACTAGGTCAGTCAGCTTTAGCAGGTGTGCCTGGAACATCTCAGGGTCTCCTTTACCCCACTGTTCCCAGCACTGGGTGACTGGATGATAAAACATTGCAGTAGCGTGGACCCAGTGTTGCAGGGCAGAGGGAGCCAGCCTAGAAGAAACCCATTTTCAGTCAGTGAGAGAAGAGTAATCAAAAACAAGCCAGGTGGCGTTGGCACGCACCTTTAATCCCACCACTTGGGAGGCAAAGGCAGGTGGATCTCTGTGAGTTCTAGGACCGGCTCTGAAGCTACAGAGAGAAACCCTGTCTCAAAAAAACAAACAAAACAACCCCACACCCTTTGCCCTCCTCTGCATACACCCTGTGGTGGTTTAAATAGGCATGGCCCCATACACTCAGGTGTTTGAATGCTTGGCCCATAGGAAGTTCCTCAATTAGTAGGTATGGCCTTGTTGGAGAAGGTGTGTCATTGTGGGGGCTTTGAGGTCTCATGCGCTCAAGCTATGCCCAGTGTGGCAGTCTCCTTCTGCAGATCAAGATGAAGAACTCACAGCTCCTTCTCCAGCTCCATGTCTGCCTGCACGCTGCCACGCTTCTCACCATGACAATAATGGACCAAACTTATGAAACTGTAAGCCAAGCCCAGCCAAATGTCATTTGTAAGAGCTGCTGTGGAAGCTGGGCATGGTGGTGTACACCTTTAATCCTAGCATTCAGGAAGCAGAGGCAGGCAAATCTCTGTGAGTTTGAGGCCAGCCTAGTCTACATATGAGTTCCAAGACAGCCAGGACTACACAGAAAAACCCTGTCTATGAAAACCATAAAAGAAGGAGAGGAAGAAGGAGGAGGAAGAGGAGGAGGAAGAAAGTTTCTATGGTCATGGTGTCTTTTCACAGCAATAAAACCCTAACTAAGACACACCCTACTCCTCCCTCCACTAAAGACTCAAAGGACAGGCAGACCCTTGCCCCCAGCTCTGGAAGGTCCTGCCTCCTATCTATTCCTCTGAGTGATGTTCAGGAATCCTGGTTTTCATTGCTGGGCTTCATGCTCAGGACAAGCTAACCTAGACAGACCTAGACCTTGCCCCCTGGGCTCTGATTGACATGGAACCCTCCAGATCTGGACACCGGGTCATCCTGGGTTTTCTCTGGGGATGCTGGAAGCCTGCTGTGAGCCACTCTCCCATTCTTCTCCTGAGGCCTGCTGCAGGGCCAGGACACAGAGGGCTGAGTGGTGTACGGGTGCCCACTAGAGTCAGATGGATGTTTCCAGATCACCGCTTGACCCATCCTCCGGCCCAAGGCTGGGAAGGGTGGCATTGAAGGGAGGACTTTGGAATCTGTACAACCAGGAAATAATAGGTCACCTGGGAATGATGGCTTCTTGCCCCAGAAGGGCTGCTGAGGTACTTAAAGTTGAACCCCCCCCCCACCTTCTGGGAAGAGAATGAGAGGGAAGTTGCGCCCTCTCCAGCCTACACACCCGCCTGTTTGTGGTGTATGGACCTTTGGAGGAAGCTCTGGCATCAGGAAAGTCCGTGGCAGAAAGGCAGAGGCAGATGGCCTGGATACCCCCTTGTTCATTCCCCACTCTCATTGTCCCCAAGAAACCACCTGCGGGGTGGGGGCTGGGCATGCGGGCCCGGGCTGGGGCTGCCAGCATAGCGGCCTGCCTGCCTGTGGGAGCTGCTCAAGTGCCACTAGGGAGGGGACTTACCATCAGCCAGCTCTATGAGACCCCAGGAGGTTTCCTCCTTCCAGTAATGGCAGAATGGGGGTGGGGGAGGCGTTGCCCAAGGTGCCAGCTTCTGCCTGCACAGGCCTGGGCCCTGGGCTGCCTCCCACCTGTCTCTCCCCCCCCCCCCCAGTCAAGACAGAATACAGGCTTGAAGGTACAGAGTCTGTAAGCAACCTCTGGGAAGACACTCAGGTGCAGTCTGTCTGCTGAGGGGCTGGGATACTCAGGCTCTCTGAAGCTTTCAGGGACACCTGCTGTGCTGGACAAGCCTGACCAGCCCTGGGTTTAGCCTGCTGACGCAGCGCTCTCATCTTAGAGGACATAATTTTTTTCCACCCCAGCTCCTTCCTCATTCTCCTCCAGGGGGTGAAGAGCTCACCCTGGGAGGTTGTTAGGACTTCTCATACCCCAGCCACTTTGGTACAGAGAGCCTTTGTGGCCCACAGGTGACTTCTGGGCAAGTTTCCAGGGCCTGCAGAGTGCCCTCCTCTTCCAGAAAGAGGAGAAGAGAAACACACCATCGATGCCCAGAGTCAGTCCCCGACTGGCCTCACTCAGCCCCTAAGATGTCCCCCAGGAAAATGTCCGCTTTGAGAGTCCGTCCTGCAGGGGTGCCAGGCCAACCCTCTTCACACCCCCCCTTCATTGGCCCCGTCTGGCTTCTCCCCTGCAGCTGGCTCTCTGCCTCTTGCTAGTGCATAGGCCTTACCCTTCAGCGTTCTGGAGGGCCAAGACCCTAGTACACTCTGTCCCTGCCTCACATTGTAAAAAAAAAAAACAAACAAACAAACAAACAAAAGCCACACCTCTGCCGAGACCCCAAGTTCCTGCAGCAATAAAAGGGGCAGAGAGGCCTGGGAACAGAGACCCCAGAGCCTGCAGAATCCCACTAAGGGTGTAGCCAGAGGAAGTAATACAAAATGGTATGCCAAGTATGTGCAGATGTGGTCCTGCCCCAGCCAGTCACAGTGCTAGAGCAGACCACTCCCTCACTGAAGGCAGCACCGAAGGACCATCACCATCACCTTTATCATCACCACTACCATCGTTATCTTCATCACATCACACACCACCTCAGCACCATCATCAAGTCAACAACATCATCACCGTCATCTGTGCAAACGGCAATGCAGGGATTCAGGTATCTGCTGCAAGCAGAGTCCAGCCTGGGGAGTCAGCTCTTAGAGGATAAATCCTTACAGGACGGGGGGGGGGGGTGCAGCCAGCAAAGGAGACACACCACACTTACGGGAGAATGAATCAGAGAAGCGAGGAAGTTCCTACTTCAGAGCAGAAAATAGCTACACAGGGTTATAGCTACATGTTCACTCCTCCCTCCCCCCCCACTTCTCACCCACTCGTTTCCTCTTTTCTAGTTACTCACTCACTCTCTCTTCCCTCCCTCCCTCCATTTATTTGGAAGATATTTTCGGCCCAGTAAGAGCTCAGCTGGTGAAGGTGCTGCTGACAACATAAAATCGATCCCCAGAGCCTACAAAAAGACGGAGATTTCAGCAGACTAGGAGGCAGAGGCAGGAAGACCACCCAGAACCTCAGGACTGGCTAGTCTGGAGCTTGCAGGGGGCCTCAACAGGGTGGATGCAGGGAGTCAACAACAAAGGAGAATGTCTGCCTGTAGTGTTTTGAACTTCCACAAGAAAAGGCAGCAACAGGAAGGGGGATGGGAGGGAACCGGCCTGGTGGAGCAGGCTCCTCCTTCTAGCTACCTAGGATGGTGAAGCTAAAGAGCATGAGCTGGACTGTGGTGGTCTGAAAGAAAGTGGCGCTCATAGGGAGTGGCACTATTAGGAGGTGTGGCTTTGCTGGAGGAAGTGTGTCACTGTGGGGGCGGGCTTTGAGGTCTCCTATGCTCAAGCTGTGCCCCGTGTTTTAGTTCACTTCCTGTTGCCTGTGGATCAAGATGTAGGATTCTCAGCTCCTTCTCCAGCACCACGTCTGCCTGCACGTCACCACGTCCCGCCATGACGATAATGGACGGAACCTCTGAAAGTGTGAGCCACCCTTAAATGTTTTCCTTTGTAAGAGTTGCCATGGTCATGGTGTCCCTTCACAGCGGTGGAAACTCTAACTAAGACACTGACCTGGGCAACTTAGCTAGATCCTGTCGCAAAATAAAAAGCAAACTAAAGGGGGCTGAGGTTGCAGCTCAGAGGCTTTGATGCCGTCCTAGCTTCCCTGCCCCTCCCCCAATAAGCCTCCAAGCTGCAGTTTGATCCTGGAATATTCTTCAAAGGCTAACCCTCCACCCCCTGCTTGATGCCATTGGAGGGAAGAACCTTTAGGAGATAGGACCTAGTAGGAGGTCTTCTGATCATTGGTGTGGGGGGGTTGTCCTTAAAGGGGGGCAGGGGGCCCTGGCCTCTTCCTTTTCTCTCATTAGCATTCTGTTGTTGGCTGTTGGTTAATTGGTTGCTTTGAGACAGAGTTTTGTATAGCCCAGGCTAGCCTATAACCAGCTACATAGCTGAGGATGGCCCTGAACAACTGATCCTCTTGACCCCCCCCCCCCCGCCACGTAATGGGGCTACAGGTGTAGCCTATTTCCTAATGTAGTGCTTGGGTTTGAGCTAAGAGCTTAGGGCCAGGCATCCCCACCCCCACCCACCCTCATGGTGCCCGGGGTTGAATACAGGCCTCAGGGATGCTGCATAAGCTATATTCCCAGCTCCAGGAAGGGCGTGGCCCAGGCTGGCCTCAGGTGTGTGATACTCCCACTCCCCGTCTTCAGCACAGACACTGAGATACACCCCTAGCCCATGTCTTATTTTAAGATTTATTTGGCTGGATGTCCTTTAATCTCAGGTTTGTAGTGAGATACACACCCTGTCCGCCCCTGTCGCACTGACCATGCCCACTGGGGCGTGGCCACAGGTGCACACTTGACCTGTGAGAGGCTAGGTCTGGGGTCCCGGACCCCAGCTCACGCTCACTCTTCCTGGTCAGGTTGCAGAGAGCATCCAGGTGGCGTGTTTAGAGCAGGAACCTGCGGCAGTCATCTGTTTCAGGTGTAAGTGATTTCTCCCGGAATAAACATCAACCTACACTTTGTCCCAGTGAATCTTATTTCCCACGCTCCAGTGGGCGTGGTCAGTGCAACAGGTGTGGGCAGGGTGGATGTCTCGCTACAATTCCCCTTTTAATCTAAAGGAAAGATTTAGGCTTGATCCAAGACAGTAAATATCAAGTATGCTCTAGGAGGAGAAAGTAAGAACATACACACTTAAGACCTGTCGCCAGTGAAGCAATAAGAGCAAATGGCAAGAACTACACAGGTTTGGGAGGCAGAGGCCGGTGGATGTACATGATCCAGGCCAGTCGTAGCTACATAGTGAGACCCTGTCTCAAATCAACAATAAGGACTGATTTATTTGTGTACGTATGTCATGTCTGTGTTCGCACACGCAGGAGAGCTTGGTGGGTGCACATACCGAGACCAGTGAAGGGATTAGGCATCCCCTACGACTCCACCTGTTCATTTGAGGCAGGGTTTTCCCTGAACCTGAAGCTATCATTGGAAGCCTACGAGCCCTAGAAATACCCCCAGTGTGCTATCTTCCTCAGAGCTGGGGTTCAGATCTGTGCAGGGTGCCCTGCTGGACGTGTGGGAGCATCTTGGTGATTGTGCAGCCAGTGCTGTTCATTGCTGAGCATCTCTCTAGCATCTTATTTTGGGTTTTGTGGGATTTTGGATTTTATTGTTGTTGAGACGGAGTCTCACCACATAGCCCTGGCTGGCCTGGAACTTACAACCTTCCTATCAGCTCCCAAGTTCCAGGATAACCAGTGAGCCGACACACCAGGTAATGTCAGCTCCCCAGCCCTCACCATCTGCGCTCCCCAGCAGGCCCCTTTGCAGCCATGAAGGAGATGATGGGTTGGGTTTGGGACCAGCAGTCACTTTCCAACAATCTTGCTGCAACAGGTTCTTGGAATTTCACAGTTGTTATTCTGTGACTATGACAACATCCAGCTGCTAATGGGATTATTACTTTTGTTTTTGTGTGTTTTTAAAGCCACGGAAATAAAATTTACTTCCAACAATACAGCAGCAATTTCATGTCCCTAAAACTAACCGTAAATAATAAACGTAATAACGGAGTGCCTGTAAGCACATTAGGCATCTTTCTCGGAAAAAGTGGCCTCTCTCTTTCCATCCTGCCCAGACAGCAACAGGGGAGCTGGACAACAGGGGGTTCCTGGGCTGACTTCAAAGGGGTGAGGCAACTTTGCAGGCCACAGCAGGATCCAGCTACTTAACTCTACACAGCCCAGCAGTCATGGACAAGAGGGACCCCGCTTGGGCCCAAACACTGAGAAGATCAGGCTCTGGGGGGACCCTCAGGTTAGCCCTGTGTCCAGTTTCTGAGGACACTGGAACAAAGCATTGGGTGCTATGATCAGAAGTGGATTGTATGACGGTCCTAGAGACCAGAAGCCTGAGCCCAGGAAAGTCCCCCCCACCCACCCCGGTCCTCCAGCAGCTGATGGGCCCTGGTGTCCTTGGCTATGGCTACATCACCGTAGCTTTTGCTTCTGTGCAGCTCTGGGCCTGTCATTTCTTCTGCCTCTCTTTAGAAAAAAATTTAAAAATAAAAGAAATACACACACAAAAATAGATTTTTTACTTTTGTTGTGTGTGTCTGTCTGTCTGTCTGTGATGTGCAGGTGATGATGAATGCCTGTAAACATCACAGGAACTGGAGCTGGAGTTACAGGCAGGTGTGAGCCACCTGGGAGCTGTTGATATGGGTGTTGGCAACAGAATTTATTTGTTTTGTTTTCAGGACAATGTTTCTCTGTGTAGCCCCGGCTGTCCTGGAACTTACTCTGTAGACCAGGCTGGCCTGGAACTCAGAGATCCACCTACATCTGCCTCCCAAGTGCTGGGATTAAAGGCATGTGCCACTATATTGGGCTAGCAAGCACCTTTAAAAGAAAAATTACCTTTGTGTTTGGGGATTACCACTAATCCTTCAGGCCCTGACTTTAAAATTCTTAATCTGAACTAGGTATGGTGGTGCATGCCTTTACTCCCAGCACTCGGGAGTCAGAGGCAGAAGAATCTCAGTTTGAGGCCAGCCTGATCTACAGAACGAGTTCCAGAGTTCCAGGACAGCCAGGGCTCCACAGAGAAACCCTGTCTCAAGAAACCAAAACTCTAAAACCAAAAACACATTCTTAACCTACCTACATCTGCAAATAGGCTTTTGCCAAATAAGATCACCTTTATTGTTCAGGGTAGCAAATCTTTTGGAGGGCCAGTCCAACCCTCTGTAGTGCCGCCACCACCATCACCATCATTGCCATCACCACCATCACCATCATCACCACCACCACCACCATCACCACCACCACCATCACCATCATCACCATCATCATCACCACCACCATCACCACCACCACCATCACCATCATCACCACCACCACCACCATCACCACCATCACCACCATCACCACCATCACCACCACCACCACCACCACCATCACCACCACCACCACCACCACCATCACCATCATCACCACCATCACCACGCGGGTAGTGCGCTGTAAGAGACACATGGACTATGTGTATGCTCCCTTCGTTTGCTGGGACATGTTGTGATGGGACCCCAGCAGTGTGAGATGCACGGAAAGGAAGACACTCCCCACCCTGTCCCAGGCCTACAGGTTGTTGGACTGGAAGAGCTGGTCCTAGGTGCAACCTCAGAGGGGCCTCCTGAAAACGAGAGGATGGAGAAAGAGGTGGGCAGGGTGAGGGCCCAAGTCAGCTCAGCTTGTAGAAAGCAGGCTCATGCAACACATGACTGAACACAGCACTCCTGGAAATTTCCACAGACAGACAGCAGGCTGGAGGTTGTCAGGGCTGGGACATGGGGGTGGAGAGTGGTAGCTAAAGGTGTTTTTCTTTCTGGGATAGGGAGGACGTTCTACCCTGGATTGCAGTGATGGTTGCCCAACTCTGCTGACACATGGAGAGCCCTCACATTGTGCACAGGGACTACGAACTGGATGGCAACAAAACCACTAACAATGGAAAAGGAAATGGGCAGGCCCTGTGGCCTGTCCCCAGTTTGGGGGCCCGGCTGCCGCTTCCTGGTAGTGTGTAGAGCTGGTGACTGGGGAATCTGACACAATTCAATACTCCTCTTCCTTGGGGGTCATTTGTGCTGCCTCCCATCCTGAAATGAAAAGTGACACAACCCAAGACAGGCCAAGGGACCCCTGGGACAGGCATTAGGCAACCTCAGGGCGGAGCTGCCTGGGCCGCAGGGCAACAGAGACTCTGGAGAACCCGAGGTGCTAACACTGGCATGAGAAAGGACTCAGGATTGGCTTGGGTCCCTCTGCTCCCAGCTCTGCCACCACCTGAGCCAAACGGCTGCCATCTTGGGGGTGTTCAGCTGTGCCTGCTTGAAGAGATCACCCCAGCTGGGCTTGCTGTCTGTCCATAAGGGAGGGCCTTATCTGAGTAACACCTGTTGCATGCAAAGCTGCCCTCAGAGAGGGGCTGGGGCATATAGGCTGGGGAGGGGGCTCTAACAATGGAGCTGTCAGTGGGAGAGCCGTGGTCCCTGCTGGGTAAGGACTTTCTGGTACAGCTTTTCCAGAGTCGTGGACATCACTCCTGTAAGTAATCAATCAATCAATCAATCGCCTAAACTTGTAAGAAAGTCTGATGACCGCTTGGTTGTGGTGCACACCTTTGGTCCCAGCACTCGGGAGTCAGAGGCAGGCAGGTGTCTTGAGTTTAAGGTCAGCCTGGTTTGCAGAGCAAAGGTTACACACCCCCCACCCCAACCCCACCCCAAAGAAAAGGCCGATAAAGCTGTTGGTTCCTTAGAGTGAACTTTGGTTGAATTGTGCCTGGGGCTGCAAAGTGTTGGGGCCTTAGGAGAAGGGGAGATGCTGTTTACTTCTCTCCCACCCCACCGAGATATAATGTTAGCGACACTGCCCATAGACAGTTGAGGCTCTAACTTCCAGTGGGATGGCATTTAAAGATAATCCTGAGGTAGGAAAATAACTTTAGACAAGGGCCTGAAGAATGATCAGGGCTCTAACAAGACAGCATATACTAGGGAAGTGGAGTCCTAGGTTAGACCACACAGCACTGGTAGAGGCCTAGGTTAGACCCCACACAGCACTGGTAGAGGCCTAGGTTAGACCCCACACAGCACTGGTAGAGGCCTAGGTTAGACCCCACACAGCACTGGTAGAGGCCTAGGTTAGACCCCACACAGCACTGGTAGAATCCTAGGTTAGACCCCACACAGCCCTGGTAGAGTCCTAGGTTAGACCCCACACAGCCCTGGTAGAGTCCTAGGTTAGACCCCACACAGCCCTGGTAGAGTCCTAGGTTAGACCCCACACAGCCCTGGTAGAGTCCTAGGTTAGACCCCACAGCACTGGTAGAGGCCTAGGTTAGACCCCACACAGCCCTGGTAGAGTCCTAGGTTAGACCCCACAGCACTGGTAGAGTCCTAGGTTAGACCCCACAGCACTGGTAGAGTCCTAGGTTAGACCCCACACATAGACATAGTCGTGGGCACCTATAATCTCAGCGCTTGAGAGGTCCAGGCAGGAGGAGCATCCTGTTTCAAAACAACAAAAGAGCTGAAGCATTCAAAAAGTAGGTGCAGCTGATTTGAGTCTGAGGTCAGCCTGGTCCACATAGTGAGAGCCTATCTCAAAAACAAAGAGAGATAGAGTAACCTCACCAACATCTGTCTGGCATGTATAAGACACTGGCTTCCATCCCCAGAACCACACAAAGAATTAAAGCAGGGGTTTTACACATTTTTACCCCCCCCCCCCCCCCGTGTTCACAGGCAAGCATTCAAGCCAGGATGGCTGCAACTCAAGTGTCTGTCTGCTACACAATTGTTCCATGCAATGAAACGTTGCTCAGGCAAAAAAGGAAATGCAAGCACATGCTATGGCATGAAGTTTGAGGACACTGTTCAGTGATGGTAGCTGGACGCAAGGATGTGTGTGTAGGCTGAGTCCAGAGAGAAGAGAATGGGGCTTCCAGGCTGCGACCGGAAGAGCTGAGGGCGTTTCACAGGGGCAGGGCTTCTGTTGGGGAGGTGAATGGTACCAAGCTCGACAAGACACCTGCGGATAACACAGAAGACTCGAGTCTTTGTTTTTGAAAAGGCTGTACTGGTTAGTTTGTCATGGACACACAAAGTTAACTAGAGTCACCTGGGAAGAGGAAGCCTCAGCTCAGGAGTTGCCTCCATCAGACTGGCACGTGGGCAGGTCTGAGGGGCATTTTGTTGGTGAATGATTGATGGGGGCAGTACCGACCCGAGGCCGGTGGTCCTGGGCTGTGTAAGAAAGCAAGCTGAGCAAGCCAGCAAGCAGCGTTCCCCCACGGTGTCTTCAGATCCTGCCTTGTGCTCCTGCCCTGGCTTCTCTGAAGACAGACTGTGACATGGAAATGCCAGCCAGCCGAGGGAAACGAACCCTTTCCTCCCGCGCTGCTTTTGGTTTTACAGTGGTAAAAGTGCAAACTGGGACAAGAACTCAGCTAATGAGGATCCCACAGACTTGATGGCTTCACAAGATGATAGACACTAAGGTCAGGGAGCAGGTGGGCTGCGTGGAGGCACAGCTGCTGTGGGGTGGGGTGGGGCAAGTAAGTGCCCCCTAGACTACTCAGCGCTGGAGGGGACAGGTGTCTCCTGTCCTAAGTCCCTGGGGTTGGCCGAGGTCGCCAGGGCCTGTGTCCGCCCCTTGCTTGTACCGTTGGATCTGTGGTTCCTCCCGGTGCCTCAGAATCTGGGGTGTGTGTTAAATAAACAGGAGGGGCACCTAGGCCCTCCTGACTCCAAGTCCCACCCCTGGGGCCAAGCTCATAAGTTCCCAGGTGGCTGACATTGCCACAGGGAAGCTAGGAGACTCAGATTTGTTCATCAGCCTCACCTGCTGTCTGAAATGAAGATGCCTGGGCTCTCCTCCAACTGAGCCCAAGCCTTGAAGGACCCTTAGGAATCTATCCTTAAGGAGGGTTTGAGAAGCAGGGGGCTGGGTGTGTGCGCGCGCGCCTTTAATCCCAGCACTCAGGAAGCAGAGGCAGGCGAATCTCAGTGAGTTCAAGGCCAGCCAGGGAAACTCTAAAAAGCAGTGGTGGTGGTTTGGGGTGGAGTTTAGTTGGTAGAATGCTTGCCTGGAATCCACAAAGCCCTGGGTTCCACCCAGGGCACCACATAAACCTGGCATTGGTGGCTTAAACCTGTGACTCTGACATTCACAAGTTCAGGGTCACCCTCAGCTTATATGGGGAATGCCCAAGGAAATGTGCCTGGGGCCAGGTGTGGTGGTATATGCCTGTAATCCTAGCACCGAAGAGGTCGAGGCATCAGATTTGCAATGGGTTTAAGATTAGCCTGGTCTACATAGAGCGTCCCAGGCTACCTGTTGCACAGAGTGAGTCCTTGTCTCAACAATAAAATACCGGGGAGTTAACAGTCGGTAGGGCCATGCCTAGCACTTGAGGACTGCATCCAGTTCAAGACTAGTCTGAGCTACGTGGTGAGTTCCAGGCCAGGTCAGGCATCACAGCGAGATTGTTACCTCAAAACCTAAAAGGCTTAAAGTGCTAGAGCATTCTGTAACTCATCCCTTCCACAGACATCGTCGGCCCCTGCACCCCCTTCCTCCTACGCAACCTTCTCTCTACCTCGACTTCAAGGCTTTAGGTGTCCATCACCCGCCTGTCTCCTTCTGCCATCTGTGTAAGAGCTACGAACCCTGGTTGCTGTGTGTTACTGGGCCTGGGCCCCCTCCGACGGCGGGCGGGGGTGGGGTGGGGGTGGGGAGCGGTCTCCTTTGAGCCGCTGCTTTGCAGCTGCAGGTGGCCCAGGTCTGCTGCTTGAAGGGATTGAAGGGACAAAGCGGGTGTGCAGGCGCTTCCATAAACTAGGCAGGAGCTTAGGAGCCTCCAACACGGGAAGGGGAGGGGGGGGGGTTGCAGCTTCTTCTAGCTGCTTCCCGCTTCCTCCGCGGGGTGAGATCCGGCCCAGAGTAGCATCTTCACACCAGGCCACTAGGGGGAGCGCTTTGCAGCTCAGCAAAAGCCAAAGCTGAGGAATATGTGTTCCCACTGGGGAACCTGGGAAGGCGTGGGTGCGGGCCGTATCTGCTGGCTGGCTTGGCTTTCTACACTTTGGAGGCTAGTCAGTGCAGGAGGTGACCCCAGGAGAGCAAATGAGGTCATGGCGATAGGGGGTGGGGGTAGGGGGAGATTACCTGGGGCTTTTACTTGGCTGGCATGTGAGTCATGAGAAATAACTCAGTAGTAAATCACGGATAAAAACACACCCATTTCACAGATAGAGAAATGGGGGCCCAGAGAATAACTTGCCAGATATGACTTCAAAACTGGGTAGGGAGTAGGGGTGTTGGTGGAGCACGCCTTTGACCTCAGCACTCGGAAGGCAGAGGCGGAGTCAGGAGGATCTCTGTGAGTTCGAGGCCAGCCTGGTCTACAGAGTGAGTTCCAGGACAGCCAGAGCTATGCAGAGAAACCCTGTCTCGAGAAACAAAACAAACAAACAAACCTGGGTAGGGGCAGTGTCAAGGAGCCCTGCCTCTTAGGGAGAGGGAGCCTTCTCAGACTTAGGGAAAAAGAGCCTGCCCTTCGCTGACAAAGCTGTCACCTGCCAGGTGGGTGCCAGGCAGCCTCGGGGCCTTTCCTTCAGGATGAATTTCTGGTACCAGTGACCTCAAAGTGCACAATTCCTGAGTCAGACACCCCTCATGGCTCCTTTAACGTGGCTCCTGTCAACATCTCGAAAGTCCTGTCTTTGGACTGGGGACCCAGTGTTTTCAGGGTCCCCTCAGCCCTGCAGACACATCTGTCCTAGCCTCAAGTCCCACGTCCATCACTGTGGCAGCTGTGGCATCCAGGTGTCTACGGGGAGGCTGGAGCAGACCGGGAGACAGAGTTAGGCTGGCACGCCCCTCACGCCCAGCCTGAGCCCCTAAGCAGCCCCCTTGGGAGGTAAAACACATGGACCTCCTTTTACAGAAGATCACTCGCTCTATGGACTGGCTGCTCCCTTAGATCATTCCCAGTCACAGGAGGGGTGTCAAAGTCCTCTGGGGTGGGGTGGGGGTGGGGCTCCTCAGACCAGCCTCTAACTAGAATCCCTGCAATGGAGGGGGTTGGGGGGGGCTGAAGTCTCCTGTCCAGGGCCTTGGCTTGAGCCTGGACAGAAAGCCTCAGGCTCCTGAGTAGAGGTGGCCTCTACCTTCCTCTCATTCACCAGCTTTCCCTGGCAGCAGTTGATACCACCATCAAAGGGACAGCTCAGGTGGCCCAAAGTGCTTGTCCTCTGGTCAGCTAAGTGGAGCTGGCATCTTTCACTCCAGACCCCTGGCTCCCTGGTTGGTCTGGTATGCCTAGCCAGGGTGAACGGCCTCTGGGGCAGACTGTGTTCTGGGAACAGGCAGGGTCCCAGGCAGCAGAGAAGCTGAAGCCAGGACACAGGTGTACCTCCTCGGGGTCCGCTCGGGTCCTTCCTCAGACAGGGACACCAATGCCAGGGACCCACTGTCTACAGATGGCTGGAGGCTCCTGGCTAGAGCGGCTGTGAAGCTGGCACTTGGCCGGCCGTGTCCCCTTATCTAACTCACGCTGGAGAAGTCACGCCCAGGACTGCAGTTGGCTCAGATGAACTTCAAAGAGTCCCGATTGCATGGCTGCCAGCTCAGTTCAGCTCTCTCCTGTCCTCCCTGAACCCTTACCTGCTCCTCCACCCCTGCTCCTGAGCCGTGGTTAACTGATGCCTCGCCTGGGCCTCACACCCTGCTGAGGGCTCTTCCTCCAGACTTGAGCTTGGCCCGATAACCTCAGAAGGAACCCTTTTCCTGTGACTACACGCCTCTACTCTTTAAGAAAAGATCCGTCCAACAACAAAAGCTAGATGTAGTAGTGCACACCTTTAATGGCAGCACCCCAAAAGGCAAGCAGATTTCTGAGTTTGAGGCCAGCCTGATCTACAGGATGAGTTCCAGGACAGCCAGGGCCACACAGAAGCCTTACCCTGAAAAATACAAAACAAAACAGAAAAGATTTATTTTTATGCATGTGTGGACCCACAGAGGCCGGAAGAGGGTATCCGATCTCCTGTAGCTGGAGTTGTGTGCAGTTGTGAGCTGCCTGATGTGGGTGCTGGGAACTGAACCCAGGTCGTCCTCAAGAGTAGGAAGTGCTCGCCCTCTCTCCAGACCCTACATCCCCCCATCTTCCTTCCTTGCTTGCTTGTTTTTCTTTTTCTTTCCTTCTCTTTGTCTCTCTCTCTCTCCTCCCCCCACTCTCGCTTGTAGTTATTTTTTATTTACATGTGTGTTATGTGCATCAGAGTATGTGCGGGGTATGTGTGTGTGCGCGCGCGCGTGCACGTATGCGCTGAACTTGGGTCTTACGTGGTCCAGGCTAGCCTCTGACTTATCACTACCTGGCGTTGACCTGCTCATCTTCCTGCCTTCACCTCCAAAGTACTAGGACGAACCGTGTGTCCCCACACCTGGTTTATGCGGTGCTAGGAATTGAACCCAGGGCTCTGTGCACGTGTGCTAGACAAGTCCTCTCCCAGCTGAGTGTCTCTAGGCCTGCTTCTCTGAGCTGACTGATCTGCCCTGGAGTTTGGGCTTGGCATCTGCACAAGGCTATTGGCTGCTAGGTGTGAATGCTGTGCTCTCTCTTCTTTCCTTTATTCAGTAACCGGTCATTAAGCTGAGCATGGTGCTGCATGCCTGTGAACCCTGTTTTCCACCACTCCCTCTAATTTCTCTCAGGAATCCCTTCTCTCAGCGATCTGGAGATTCTAAACACAGGCCTTGCTTGGCCTTGTCCTGGTCCTCAGGCAGTTGAGGGAGGTGACAGGCACATGCATAATGGTGTTTTAAGGGAGGGCTCCAGTAGTCCTCAGGATGCTCGCTGGGTTGGAGACTGGAGGGACTGGTGTGTGTGTGTACTCAGTAGCAGATTGTTGATGGTCACATTGCTGCCTCTGGCTCTGCCCTGTTGGTGGCAGAAAGCAGGAATGATCCCTGGGACCATGCAAAGCCTGCACACATGACAGGAAAAACATGTCTGCTACCTGGTCCCCTTTGCAACCCCAGGCTCCTGAGTCTCATTAAGGCTACATTGTTGGGAATGTAATCCCGAGATCCACACCGACATAGAATTTGAAGGTGGCTTTCCAAAGACAACTGGAATTAGGTAGGGTCATGAGGGCCCTAAGAACAGGACTGCTGATTACGAGAGGAAGGAACCTCACTGGCGAGCCTGCTCCGCCTGTCCATGTGGTATCTGTCCCCACCACACTATAGAAGACCTCAGTAGACACTGGTGTCAAGCCCAAACTCCCCAGGCTTCCCAGCCTCCAGGGCCCAGCGAAACAACCTTTCATTTTATGTGTGGTGTACATGTTTGTACCTTCCTCGGTTGTTAGGCTCCACTTGTGTGTGTGTATACATATATGTGTGTGTGTGTGTGCATGCATGTGTGTATATACATATATGTGTGTGTATACTTGTGTATATATATATACATGTGTGTGCGTGTGTGTGCATGTGTGTATACATATATGTGTGTGCGCGTGTGTATATACACACATATGTGTGTGCGTGTGTATACATGTGTGTGTGCATGCGTGTGTGTATATACATATATGTGTGTATGTGCGTGTGTATACTTATGTGTGTATATATATATATACATGCGTGTGTGCGTGCATGTGTGTGTGTATATACATACATGTGTGCATGTGCGCGCGTGTGTGGCCTGGGAGCTCTCACCACAGTCATGCCCCATCCATCTGAATGGCCAGAGTCCCACGCTAGTCTTATGTGGGAATGACCCTTGGAAGAGATTAGCACTAAGAGCTTCTCCTTGTGTGTTGTAGGGATTCACAGAAGATGCCATCCACACGTAACACCGTCATCTGGGGCAGCCCTGCCTGTGCTTAAGTCCCAGAAGCTAGGGCTAGAAGCCTCTAGGATGGCTGGTGACCCATTTCTGCTCTTTAAAAAAAAAAAAAAAAGATGTATTATTTTGTCTTTCTACATGTATGCATGTACACCATGTACCCCCAGAAGCCAGCAGAAGGTGTCGGATCCCCTAGAGCTGGAGTGGCGGTGATTGTGAGCTGCTTGACATTAGTGCCAGGAGCCGGAACTGGGTGCCACCTCTGAACAAAGCCCCAGTGGTCCCTACACCAAGCGTGAGGCCTTCGATGCCAGCACTAAGGGACCTCAGCCAGTGCCACCTCAAGCATTCTTTATTGGATCCACCTAGTTAGCAATCAGAAATTTACTGTTTCGATTTCTTCTTTTGGGGGCGGGGGGTGAGACAGGGTTTCTCTGTGTAGCCCTGATTGTCCTGGAACTCACTCTGTAAATGAAGCTGGCCTCTGTAACGAGTTCCTTTCTGTCCTTCCAGCCAGCGCCCAGACAATGACATGGAGACTTATTAGTTATGAAAGCTTGGCCTTAGCTTAAGCTTGTCCCTAACTAGTTCTTATAACTTAACTCATATCTTTTATTCTACGTTCTACCATGTGGCTTTTTAACCTTTCCTTTATTCTGTACCTCAGACTCCCTCCAAGTCTAGCTGGAGACTCTGCCTTTTCTTCCCCCGAGTCCTCTCTCTCTCTCTCTCTCTGGAAGTCCCCGCCTACACCTCCTGCCTAGCTATTGACCATTCAGCTTTTTATTAAACCAATCATGAATGCAAATATCCCACAACAGGCTTCAAACTCAGAGATCCACCTACCTCTGCCACCTCCTGAGTGCTGGGATTAAAGGTGTGTGCCGCAAGACCTGGCTTATTTCATTTTTTAAAATTATTTTATGTGTGTTGACCTTTTGCCTGAAAGACTATGTATATGCACCACAAGCCTGCAGTTGGTCTGTACAGGACAGAAGAGGGCACAAAATCCCCTGTGACTGGAGTTAGAGGGCTGTGAGCCACTCTGTGGGTGCTGAGAACTGAACCTAAATCTCTGGAGGAGCAGCCAGTGCTCTTAACCACAGAGCCATCTCTTCAGCCCTATTGCTCAACAGAAACTTTACGTGTGTGGGTAATATGGAAGGTAAAACCTTCTCCCTTCATCCCCAGCCTCCAAGATTCTATGCCTTGCACAGGGCATTAGGACCTCTCTGAGCCTTCTGGGACATTCTTCTGTAGCTATGTTGTATTTGTTACTCCCCACCACTCTGACCAATGACCCGCTAGAAGCATCGTATGAGGGAGGGGCCTGTTGGCTCACAGTTTGAGAGGGTACGGTCCATTCTGACAGGGGAGTCATGGTGGCTGAAGCAGCTCTTGTCTGTGGTCTTCACGTGTCCATGAGGGAGAGGTGTAGCATAAAAAAATAAAAGACCCAGAGGCTGATATTGGGGCTCAAGTTTCAAGCTGAAAATCAGAAAAGCAAAGCAGCCGGCCATTGGCTCTTACCTCTACCTCAGGCAGAAAGGGCTGATCCTGTCTCCACAGCCCTAACCAGACCTCAGACTGCTGCCTATCGAGTGTGGCTGGGAAATGAGTACCCTCTCTGAGCCCTGTTCCTGTCTTAGATACCTCTCATGAGTCCTGGAACTCAAGGTGTGTGATCCCAAGTGCTGAGATCATCTTTGTGTGTGCTGTTTCTCTTAGGGCTGGATAGATTTCTTGTAGCTCAATGTGGCCTTGAACAAACAGATCTGTCCACCTCTGCCTCCCAAGAGGGGGGATTCAAGGTGTGTGCCACCACCACCTGATCGCTATAGCTTGAGGCTGACTTTGCCTTCTGAATCCTCAGGCAAGCTTTAATAAATCATAAATACTATGTCACCACAGAGAGAAGACAGAAGAGAGAGGAGAGAGAGGAGGAAGAGAGGAGGGGGGAGAGAGAGAGGGGGGAGAGAGAGGGGAGAGAGAGGGGAGAGAGATGGAGAGAGAGGGGAGAGAGATGGAGAGAGGGGAGAGAGATGGAGAGAGAGGGGGAAGAAGGAGAGGGGGAGAGAAGGGAGAGAGGGGGAGGGGGAGAGGGGGAGGGAGGGAGAGAGAGAGAGAGATGTGTCACAACAGCGTGAATTAAGCAGGTGTGAGAGTCACTTCCTGAGACCCACACAATCTTCTCCGGCTTGGTGACTTGGTGCAGAGGTGCAGCGAGCTGGTTAATTCCATCAACTGGCACAAACTAAGGTCCTTCCCATAAAGCAAGATCGGGGCAAGGTGTGGAGAGGCAGCCAGTGTGCAGGGTTGCTCCATGGCCTCTGCTCTTCTTTCTGCCTCTGGGTTCCTGAGTTTCTGCCCTGGCTTCCCACGGCAAAGGACCAGAAAGATGAAACAGGCCCTTTCCTCCCTGAGAGGCTTGTTACCTCGACAGAAACCAGACTAGGGTGTAGAGGGAGGAACAGTCAGCTTTGGGGGACAGAGGGCGGCTGAGTTCGGGGAGAGCCAGCGGGTGGTGTTGGTATCATAGGGAGAGGAGGCCTCCCTCTGAGTCTACCAGAGCAGCAGGGATGATGGGGGCTGTGAGGGTGAGCAGGTGTGAACAGGTGTGAACGCAGTCACTGACACGCAATCAGGAAGTGTGCAATCAGGAGACATGCAGCTATGGGCTGGCCCATGGTGGTGGGGTGGGGGTTTAGAAGTTTCTACACCCCAATAAGCCTCTCTACTGACGCAACAATACACATCAGACCAAATCAAAACTGAATTTTAAAAAGCCCACATTTAATGTATACAACGTTCCCGGATGGCCTTCCAGTCCCCCAGGGAGGATACGGGAAAGGGAGACCAGAAAAACCACAAGTCTGTTTTTCTGGGAGGCAGTTTAAATACCCTGTGGGAGGGGTCCTCGTTTGGGGGGCTTTCTGGGATGCAGCGGGGTTTGGAGAGATAAGGACGTGGGCATGGCTGTACTGTCTACCGTAAGAGGGGGTGGAATGGGGATTGCACGATGGAGACATGGAACGAGATTTATGCTCCTCTGCGGATGAATCAGACAGGGAGGTTTCTGCAGGTGTGGGATCTCTCCAGGGAGAGGGGCTGGTGAGAGGGGCTGATGCAGTAAGAGTAGGACCCTGGGGACCCAGGACACTGTGTCTAGGGCCATGCTTGAGGAAAACTGTCAGCAGGCAGCCAAAGCCACTCCATGGGGGAGGTGCTGCGGCTGAGCGCTCACACAGAGGCTCATCCCAGGAGTAGATCCAGGGGACCCTGTGGCCTCTCTGACCCTGTCACAACCACCCGGGCTTCTAGGAAGCTGGCTGTTCAGTGCTTGACTGGGTAATGTGCAAGATGCCCACCCCTGGCTTTGTCCCTGGGGGGTTGCAAGGGTGGTTACATTTGCCCCATCGTCCCCTCTAGCTCTGGGAAATAGAGCCTCTGCAGGCCTTGACATGACTTGTGTGCTGAGGACACCACTTCCCTGCCCCTCATAGAAATCTGGGACATTGTCCCTGCTGGTGATGTGCCAGGGACACAGTTCACACTGGCACTCTGACTCCCTGAGCCCTGAGCACGCCTGTAGATTTCCCACAAGGTGCTTGCAAAGGAATATTCCAGGGAGCAGGGGCTTGGTCCACCTGCCTGCCCAGCAAATGTGTGCCACTCTGGATGGAATGTTCCTGGGGAAACTGGGCGAATATTTGTAAACAGTGCCGAAGACCCTTGAGCCATCCTGTGGCCACAGCTGTTGGGATACTAAGAGAGAAAAAGTCAGGCCACTGAGTGGAGGAGGCCAGGGCAGGATGACAGAGCTGGAACACAGAAAGAACTCCTAAACAGTGGCAAGACAGGGGGTTGGGGACAGCTTGTGATAAAGCACGTGCCTCCTTGCAAGCAGAGGATCTGAGTTCAATCTCCACAACCAACACTAAGCAGCAAAACGCAGCCGGGCGGTGGTGGTGCACATCTTTAATCCCAGCACTCAGAAGGCAGAGGGAGGTGGGTCTCTGTGAGTCCAAGGCCAGCCTGGTCTACAGAGTGAGTTCCAGGACAGGCTCCAAAGCTATGCAGAGAAACCCTGTCCCAAGAAACAAACAAAAAAATGGGTTGGAGAGGTGGCTTGGGAGTTAAAGAGTATATACTGCTTGAGCTGGTTGAACGGACCTTTAGTCTTAACATTTGGTGGGCAGAGGCAGGCAGATCTGAGTTCCAAGTCAGCTCTGTGTGTGTGTGTGTGTGTGTTTGTAATTCTACCATGGTAGAAAGCACTGGACCATTAAGACCCACACAGGGTGGCAGCTGTGGATAGTTTTGGGGTGTCCCTGGGGGGTCTGTCTGGGTACTGGGGGGTGGTTGACTTGATGCAGATACAGGCTGTTCAGGTGCACTGTTGGGCAATGGGGCCGGATGCTTATCTGGGCTTCTGAAGGTTTCTGTAGATAAACTTTATAGTGGGCATAAGCACCTGAGCGCTAACCTTCAGCTCCAACACATACAAAGCCAGGCGTGGTGGCCACTGTGCTGGGGGAATGCAGGCAGGTAGATCTGGGACCAAAAGGCGGGCCAGTCTGTCTCAGGGCTTCTATTGCAGTGAAGAGACACCATGACCGCGGCAACCTTTATAAAGGAAAGCATTTAGTGGGGTGGCTTACAGTGTCTGTCAGAGGTTCAGTCCATCATCATCAGGGCGGGATGTGGCGGCATGCAGGCGGACGCGGTGCTGGAGAAGGAGCCGAGAGTCCCACATCTTGACTGGCAGGCAACAGGAAGTGAACTGGGACACTAAGTGTAGTTTGAGCAGAGATAAGATTTAAAGTGCTCTTTCCAGTGGTGGAGTCAAGAAATGAGCAGGGATGTAGAAGAGAAATCAGTGGCCAAAGGAGAGAACGTATTTGGTGTCTGCCACACCTTTGTGTTCAATGAAACCTTTGTATTTGTCACCAATCTTCCTGGCAAGGAAACTTCTGCTAAGTGACTGGTGGGATAGAGGCGAAAGCTGCCCAGACACGGTCCTCCTCTTCCCCCAGATACAGTCCTCCTCCTCCCCCAGAGACAGTCCTCCTCCTCCCCAGACACGGTCCTCCTCCTCCCCCAGAGACAGTCCTCCTCCCCCCCCAGACACGGTCCTCCTCTTCCCCCAGATACAGTCCTCCTCCTTCCCCAGAGACAGTCCTCCTCCCCCAGAGATGGTCCTCCTCCCCCAGAGACGGTCCTCCTCCTCCCCAGACACGGTCCTCCTCCTCCCCCAGAGACAGTCCTCCTCCTCCCCCAGATACGGTCCTCCTCCTCCCCAGAGACGGTCCTCCTCCCCCAGAGACGGTCCTCCTCCCCAGAGATGGTCCTCTTCCCCAGAGACGGTCCTCCTCCCCAGAGGCGGTCCTCCTCTTCCCCAGATACAGTCCTCCTCCTTCCCCAGAGACGGTCCTCCTCCTCCCCCAGAGACGGTCCTCCTCCCCCAGAGGCGGTCCTCCTCCTCCCCAGACACGGTCCTCCTCCCCCCAGAGGCGGTCCTCCTCCTCCCCAGACGCGGTCCTCCCCCCAGAGACGGTCCTCCTCCTCCCCAGAGGCGGTCCTCCTCCTCCTCCCCAGAGGCGGTCCTCCTCCTCCCCCAGAGACGGTCCTCCTCCTCCCCAGAGGCGGTCCTCCTCCTCCCCCAGAGACGGTCCTCCTCACCAGCGGCCATGTTGCCTGCTCAGGATGTGGTCAGAGATGTGAGGAACTGGACACCGCTGTCCTGCGTGTCCAGCTCTGAGCCACGGAAAGAAACTGGATCAACTGAGTCCTCAGGGCTCTTCCTGGCTCAGGGATGGGGACTGGGTGCTGTCGCCCCTGACGGTACCAGCAGGCACTGGGTTCTCCACGTGAACAGGACTTCTGTTAGTAAGTGGTGTCGTGTGATCTAATGCGCATATACACACTCACATATCATACTGCTCTAGCACCATGAGTAGGACGGCGCCAATAACTTCTCAGCTATATGCCCCGGAGTGGCTTTCTTCACCTCCTCTCATGCTGGCCTTTAGGGTGCTTTGGCAAGTGGACCACAGACATTGTTTGTGACAGGGTCTTGCTCCTGGCTGTCCTGGAACTCTGATTACCTGCTCTGCCTCCTGACTGTTGGGGTTTAAAGGTGTGTTCTGCCAGCCCAGCTTCACAGCATGTCTAATGAGTACGGCCACACCACACGTCCTGTCCATACCAGGAACTGAGGTGGAGTGGGCTCAACATCATCCCAGCCTGGGGCTCAGCCCATCTTCGCCTTGGTTGCTTCTGGGTTGCTCACTTCCTACTGAGACCAGAGGCTGCCTCCAACTCCAGGTGCCCATCCCCCTCTTCCGGCAGCTGACTCTTCTTCCTGTCCTCCCTTCCCTGGCCCCTGCATCCCCTCTCTTCCCACAGTAGCCCCACAGGTGGACGCTGTTTCTCTGGCCTCAGGACCTCCACGCCCCTCCTTCCCGGGTCTGGGCTGACCTGTTTTGTAGCCTGTTCAGTTCCTTCTGTTGGCCTTTGTCTCCTGTGGCAAGCAGGGACCCATTTTGAAACTTGTTCGGTTGGAGTGGGGTGGGGGCTGGACATACTTTCAGCTCCTGTGTCTAGGTCGGCCGTGGAGTCAGGGTCAAGTGGGCCCAGCCAAGCTTCCAGGGGAATCGGTCGAGGGGGAGGGGGACTGGGCCCCTCGGGACAGGAGCCAATGGGCTTCCGGGAAGGGAAGCGAAGATACCCCTTCCCGGCATGTCCCTGGGAGGACACGGATCCAGTTCCCTGTCCTGCTCACTGGGGACAAGGGCGGTGTCCTGAGGGCAGCAGCTGTGCGTGCAGTTCAGCAGGGTACCTTTTGGGGGCTGGAGCCTGGGGCCAGTGTCTATTGGCCAAGGCTCCAGCCGGTGGGCGAGGTCAGGCAGGGCGGGCAAGTTACTGGAAACCAGACAGCTGTGTGTCTCTGCCAAGCTGCCCACTGCATTCTCCGGCCTCCTGTTTCCATGCAGTCTCTGGGACAGGTCCCAGCCTGGCCCGCCCAGAGCCTGGGTGCCCACGTTTGGGTCACTTGAGTTGTTGCTGGGTAGGCGGGGCTGAAAAGGAATGCTGGGTTAGATCAAAGCCCTTGGGGGTCAAGGGGACCACCGTGGGCTGAGTGACATTAGAACCGTGTGTGCGTGTGTGTGCGTGTGTGTGAGTGCATGTGTGTGTGTGCGCGCACGCGTGTGTGTGTGTGTGCGCGTGTGTGCGTGTGTGTGAGTGCATGTGTGTGTGTGCGCGCGCGCGCGCGCGTGTGTGTGTGTGTGTGCATGCACGAACATGGGAAAGGTGTCTGCACCGAGGCCCGGGGGGACCACCGTGGGCTGAGTGACATTAGAACCGTGTGTGCGTGTGTGTGTGTGCGTGTGCATGTGCTGTGTGCATGTGCGCGTGTGTGCGTGTGCGTGTTTGCGTGTGTGTGCGTGTGTGTGTGCGTGCATGTGTGTGTGTGTGTGTGTGTGTGTGTGTGTGTGTGTGTGCATGCACGAACATGGGAAAGGGGTCTGCACCGAGGCCCGGGTCTGTGTGGGTGGCCTGTGTAGAAGAGCATCAGAGGTGTAGGGTCACCCTGCCTTCTCTGTTGGCTGCCCCAGGGCTGAGATGTCCTCTGTGTGACTGTGACAGGGACAGTTGGTATCTGGCTCCCTGCCCTGGAGCCTGAGGGCCCGTTATAGATCATCTTCAATGTTCTTGAGTGTTGGAGTCTAATGTCCCAGCATGGTGAGTGTCCCCATCCAAAATTACCCTGCCAAGGTTGGGGACCCTGGGGCCAGCAAGGAGAAAAGGGTGGGACCCAACAACCTCACGCTTATGCTCTGGCGGGTGTACCACAGGCACCAAGGTTGGTGTCTGGCTGTTTTCTTTTGTCACTGTGCTAAAATAGTAGATCACATGACTGGGGAGTAGTTGGTAGTGTTTGCTTAGCATAGGATAAAGCCTGGGTCCCCAGCATAGCGTAAACCGCGTGAGTCAGGGCGCACTTAAATTCCATACGAGAGAGGCAGGAGCAAGAGGCTCATAGCCTGTTCGCAACCCTCCCCCAAGGGGAAGTCCGAGCCCCATGAAGAGCCACTGGGAGGTGGGTCCCAGGGTCCCAGTCAGATCTTCTGATGAACTTGGCGGAGTGGGCATCTGCAGCCAGCAGAACTCCTCGAAGACCGACAGAAACCTCAGTAGGTAGTGAGTGGTGACCCCACCTGAAGCCACCAAGCTTGAGGGGCACTGTAATCACAATGCCACAGGAAGTTGACCTGGTAGGTGTGGTGATGTATTATTTATGATTTATTAAAGCTTGCCTGAGGGTTCAGGATGCAAAGTTAGGCACAAGCCACAGAGCCAGGCAGTGGTGGCCACATCGTTAATCCCAGGGGACAGGCAGAAGAGTTAGTTCAAGGCCACACTGAGCTACATGAAATCCATCCAGTGCTAAAGAGAAACGGCTCACACAAAGGTGATCTCAGCACTTGGGATCCCCCGCCTTTAGTCCCAGCAGTAACAGGGGAAAAAAGGAAAAGCCATGAGCCTCATGTGAAGATTTAGTCTCGGGCCATGCTGAGGAGAGGCAGCAGTCTAGGATTGCAGTCTGAGGATTTCCGGAGCTAGCGGGTCACCCTTTCAGCCCGAGGCAGAGGTAAGATCCAGTGGCTGGCTGCTTTGCTTCTCTGACCATCAGCTTGATGTCTACCTCTGGGTTTAATTTTCTTATGCTATAGGTAAGGGCCTCTGAGCCTCAGCTCCCTCTGGCATCCTTGGTCGGAAACTAAAGATCTCCCAACAAGCAGAGTAGTCTGCTTCCGCACAGCTTGTTCAAGGAGGACCCATTTCCACCCATTTCTCGAGACCACATGTCCTTATCACGGTGGCCATCACAGCCACTACCTCCAGTTGCGTCTGTACCCGGCTTGCCAGTCTGGAGTCCTGTATGGTACAGCATATTCAGGGAGGTGGCTGGCACGGCCACCACCATGGCATGTTAGCAGTAGAGTCCATGCTCCACCCGAGTTAACAGTGTGTGAGCGCCCGAGAGTGTGTCCACGCAGTGGATGATGATTCTCCCTGCACGGCCAAAAGGCCGTCTCTGTTCCCGATGTGCTCCGGGTTCCCCTGGCTTTTCTCCACCAGCCCAGCTGAGGCTGGGTGTCTAGGGACTTGGAATGTCCCTTGATGACGTACAGCGAATCAGAGAGTCTACAGTGGGTGATGGGTCCACATGATCCCAGTGCAACTCCTCCAAATACTCCACTGCAACCGCCGGGCGCCCCGCCCCCGCCCTGTGGAACTCTAATTGGCATCTAAATTCATTGTGCTATTAAGTATTGCAGCCTCCTTGTGCAGGTGTTATTGCTACTGACTGCTCCTTCTGAAGCCCAGACTGGGTGAGGTGCTCAGGGTGGGTTACGGCTTTCTCTCTCAGCACTGCAGAAGCCAATTAAAACTGGATTAAGCAATTAAAGAGGTTATTCTAGCAGTTCACATGACAAAAACACAGGATCAGCCCTGAGCCTCAGGCACAGATGAATCTGGCTTTGCCAAGGATGCACCTGGAAACCCAATTCTCATCCTCCTGTTCACTGGCCTCTGCCATGCTCTTCCCCAGGGCAAGCTTTCCCTACTTGTGACAAAATGACTACAGCCAACTCTAGGGATGGCTCCAGGCAGGGGCTACTTGGGTTGTGACCCCAGCCCTGGACCAACAAGGGGTGTCAGTTCTGACGGGCTAGTTCTGGTCATGTGCCCATTGCTCAGCTGCACGGAGGGAGCTGAGCAGGCAACTGTGGCCAGTGCAGGGGTAGAGCAGGGTCCAGTATGATAGTACCTGTAGGGGACTCTTAGGAGCCTCAGGCATGAGGGCTCCTTCTTGGCCAGTTTCTTCATCTTGGCCTCAAGCCTCCAGCTTGGTGAGATAATATGTTTGTAGTTTATAAATTTCTCAACATCAAACCAGTGAGATGGCTCAGTAGGTAACACCGATTACCACCAAGTCTGATGACCCCCACCACCTTCATGGTGGGAAGAGAGCTGACTCCTTCAAGTTGCCCTCTGACCTCTGCACAAGTGCATGGCACATGCAACGTCCATCACACTGGATAGAAAATGTAAAAAAGCAAAAAGTAAACTACCCAGTCTCAGATACCAAGTACGCTAACAAACGGTCAACGCTGTTGCTCAGCAGCAGAGACGGTGAACCAATGAAGCATCTGCTTTTCCCCCTACTTGATACAACTCTGTAAGGACTGTGTACACACACACACACACACACACACACACACAGAGGACTGTGTACACACACACACACACACACACACACACAGGACTGTGTACACACACAGAGGACTGTGTACACACACACACACACACAGGACTGTGTACACACACACACACACAGGACTGTGTACACACACACACACAGAGGACTGTGTACACACACACACACAGGACTGTGTACACACACACACACACACACACACAGGACTGTGTACACACACACACAGGACTGTGTATACACACACACACACACACAGGACTGTGTACACACACACACAGAGGACTGTGTACACACACACACACACAGAGGACTGTGTACACACACACACAGGACTGTGTATACACACACACACACACACACAGGACTGTGTACACACACACACAGAGGACTGTGTACACACACACGCACACAGGACTGTGTACACACACACACACAGGACTGTGTACACACACACACACACACAGGACTGTGTACACACACACACACAGGACTGTGTACACACACACACAGGACTGTGTATACACACACACACAGGACTGTGTACACAAACACACACACACAGGACTGTACACACACACACACAGAGGACTGTGTACACACACACACACACAGAGGACTGTGTACACACACACACACAGAGGACTGTGTACACACACACACAGAGGACTGTGTACACACACACACAGAGGACTGTGTACACACACACACAGAGGACTGTGTACACACACACACACACACAGGACTGTGTACACACACACACAGAGGACTGTGTACACACACACACACACACAGGACTGTGTACACACACACACAGAGGACTGTGTACACACACACACAGGACTGTGTATACACACACACACACACACAGAGGACTGTGTACACACACACACACACACAGGACTGTGTACACACACACACAGGACTGTGTACACACACACACACACACACAGGACTGTGTACACACACACACACAGAGGACTGTGTACACACACACACACACAGGACTGTGTACACACACACAGGACTGTGTATACACACACACACACAGGACTGTGTACACAAACACACAGGACTGTGTACACACACACACACAGGACTGTGTACACACACACACAGAGGACTGTGTACACACACACACAGGACTGTGTATACACACACACACACACAGGACTGTGTACACACACACACAGAGGACTGTGTACACACACACACACACACAGAGGACTGTGTACACACACACACAGGACTGTGTATACACACACACACACACACAGGACTGTGTACACACACACACAGAGGACTGTGTACACACACACGCACACAGGACTGTGTACACACACACACACAGGACTGTGTACACACACACACACACACAGGACTGTGTACACACACACACACAGAGGACTGTGTACACACACACACACACACAGGACTGTGTACACACACACAGGACTGTGTATACACACACACACACAGGACTGTGTACACAAACACACAGGACTGTGTACACACACACACAGGACTGTGTACACACACACACAGAGGACTGTGTACACACACACACAGGACTGTGTATACACACACACACACACACACGACTGTGTACACACACACAGAGGACTGTGTACACACACACACACAGAGGACTGTGTACACACACACACACAGGACTGTGTACACACACACACACACACAGGACTGTGTACACACACACACACACAGAGGACTGTGTACACACACACACAGGACTGTGTATACACACACACACACACACACAGGACTGTGTACACACACACACAGAGGACTGTGTACACACACACACACAGAGGACTGTGTACACACACACACAGGACTGTGTATACACACACACACACACACACACAGGACTGTGTACACACACACACAGAGGACTGTGTACACACACACGCACACAGGACTGTGTACACACACACACACACAGGACTGTGTACACACACACACACACACACACAGGACTGTGTACACACACACACACACAGAGGACTGTGTACACACACACACACACAGGACTGTGTATACACACACACACACACACACACAGGACTGTGTACACACACACACAGAGGACTGTGTACACACACACGCACACAGGACTGTGTACACACACACACACACAGGACTGTGTACACACACACACACACACACAGGACTGTGTACACACACACACACACACACAGGACTGTGTACACACACACACACACAGGACTGTGTACACACACACACACAGAGGACTGTGTACACACACACACACACACACAGGACTGTGTACACACACACACACACAGAGGACTGTGTACACACACACACACACAGGACTGTGTACACACACACACACACAGAGGACTGTGTACACACACACAGACACAGGACTGTGTACACACACACACACACACACACAGGACTGTGTACACACACACACAGAGGACTGTGTACACACACACACACACACAGGACTGTGTACACACACACACACACACAGGACTGTGTACACACACACAGGACTGTGTACACACACACACACACACACAGGACTGTGTACACACACACACACACAGGACTGTGTACACACACACACAGAGGACTGTGTACACACACACGCACACAGGACTGTGTACACACACACACACACAGGACTGTGTACACACACACACACACACAGGACTGTGTACACACACACAGGACTTTGTATACACACACACACAGAGGACTGTGTACACACACACACACAGAGGACTGTGTACACACACACACAGAGGACTGTGTACACACACACACAGAGGACTGTGTACACACACACACAGAGGACTGTGTACACACACACACACACAGAGGACTGTGTACACACACACAGGACTGTGTACCCACACACACACACAGGACTGTGTACACACACAGAGGACTGCGTACACACACACACAGAGGACTGCGTACACACACACACAGAGGACTGTGTACACACACACACACACAGGACTGTGTACACACACACATACAGGACTGTGTACACA
This sequence comes from Phodopus roborovskii, assembly GCF_943737965.1. NCBI lineage: Eukaryota > Metazoa > Chordata > Mammalia > Rodentia > Cricetidae > Phodopus > Phodopus roborovskii. Next base: position 31,660,752 of record NW_026125052.1, read on the forward strand.
CACACACAGGACTGTGTACACACACACACACAGGACTGTGTACACACACACAAAGGACTGTGTACACACACACACACAGGACTGTGTACACACACACACACACACAGAGGACTGTGTACACACACACACACAGGACTGTGTACACACACACACACACAGAGGACTGTGTACACACACACACAGAAGACTGTGTACACACACACACACAGGACTGTGTGCGCACACACACACACACACAGGACTGTGTACACACACACAGAGGGCTGTGTATGTACACACTTACACACAACACTCACACTCTCTCACACACACTTTCTCCACAAACCCTGGTGCTAAGCCAGACGCGGGTGTGTGTGTGCACCTCTAATCTCACAGACTGATGAGGTCACTCACCTCACAAGACTCCTCTTGGAGTTAAAGGGCACGGGGCAGCCCCAGGCAGCAGGGTGGCACCCAGTCTCCTTTTCCTAGAAAAGCAAACAAGAAAAAAAGAAAGGGCCTGGGGAAACTCGGGAGTAAAGACAGCATCCCCCGTGGACTTAGACTCACACGGAATAGAGTCATATAATACAGAGGTCTATGTTGGTCTGGCTTCATGTCCCTCGCACCGCAGGGCTGTCACACTCATGTCCTCAGCACCGCCATCTTTCACAGGGCATTCTGGGAAGGAAGTGCACAGGGGCTGGTCTGAGTCCCTGCTATTCCAACCTGGGGATTTTTGAGAGCGCCTCAACTTTTCCTTGGGGGCAGGGGTTAGAGGTCAGATATCTCCCATGTAAGCCTGGACTATAGCTGGACACTGGCATGGGCCACTATACAGTCTGAAGTACCCCAGGGGCAGGGAAACCGGTACCGACTGAGGCGCAGGCCAAGGGTAGAGGGACCATGGACAGTAGAAGGTGGGATCATAAATACTAACCACCACACACATCTCCTTCAATATGCTCAACTTGCCTTTCATTTCGCTACTTGTGCTGGCTAGCCTTATGTCAAGTTGACACACAGACAAGTTATTTGAGAGGAGGGAACCTTAGTGGAGATCATGCCGTGGGCAGGCCCATAGGGCACTTTCTTTAATTAGTGATTTATGGGGAAGGGCCCAGCCCATTGTGGGCGGGGCCATCCCTGGACTGGTGGTTCTGGGTTCTCTCAGAAAACAGGCTGAGCAAGCCATTGGGGAAGCAAACCGCTCAGCAGCATCCCTCCATGGCCTCTGCGTCAGCTTCTGCCTCCAGGTTCCTGCCCGGCTTGAGTTCCTGTCCTGACTTCCTTCCATGATGAACAGTGACGAGGAAGTGTTAGCAGAATAAACCCTTTCCTCCCCAAGTTCCCTTGGCCGTGGTGTTTCATCACAGCAGTAGTCACCCTGACTAAAGCATTGCTATGGTTTTATTCTGTCTTGAGCTGGTATGACAGCCACTTTTGTCAATGTGACGCAGCCTACAATCACTTGGGAAGACAGTTTTGATGGGAAATGGTCTACGTTGGGTTGGCCTGTGGGCCTATCTGCAGGGCAGGGAGATTGCCTCAATTAAGTTAACTGATACAGAAAGACCCAGCCCACTGTAGGTAAGAGCGATTCCCTAGGCAAGAGGGGTCCTGAATGGAAAAGAGCGGAGAAATGGGACTAAGCACAAGCACCCAGGCAGGCGGGCAGGTGGGCGGGCGGGCGGGCAGGCGTAGAGTAACCGCGGGGCGGGTATCCACTCTGGAGGTGGTTTGATTGCTGTCTGGCCATCCTTCGGCTTTAACGTCCCCGATGTGAGGGACTATAGCCTGCATCTGTAAGCTAAAATAAACACTAGGACAGATAGGATCTCATGCTGTAGCCAGGCTGGCCTTGAACTAGTGGAAATCCTCCTGCCTCAGTCTCCATCATGCTAGGAATATGGGCATGTATTACCATGTCTTGCTGTGTTTTCTCCTTCCTCCCTTCCTCCCTCTCTCCCTCCCTTCCTCTTCTTTCATTTTTCCAGGGCTGAAGATCAAACGCAGGGGCCTATTCAAGCAATCTAAGAAATCTGAACAAGGGTTAGCAGATGTCATTATGAACAGTGGAGAAGCCACAAGGTTGTGCCACTGTGTGTGTGTGTGGGGGGGGTGTCGTCTGCTATGGAGAGGGACGATGATAAAGTAAGCAAATCGGTCTCTCTGATTCGCCTCGATTTTGTGGAGAGCGGCGGGGGGGGGGGGGTGTTAAGATGGTTCTCTAATCTAAGCTGCCTTGAACATACTATGTGCCTGAGGCTAGGTTAGAATTCCTGATCCTCCTGGTTCCATTGCCCCCAGTGCTGAGACCGCCTGGAGCTGGAACTCAGGATCTCACACATGATAAACACTCCACCACTGAGCCACAACCCTGGTATTCCCTGTGTGTTTTAAAGCCCTGTGAATGGGCATTCCCAAAGCTAATTTCAGTGAATGTTTTATTTCTAGTGCCAGAGTCTTTCTCGGGCTCCTGGATGCTTAGAACCTAGCAGTTGGAAGGAAGACCTCCCAGTCCAGTGACTAGGGTCCTCTGGAAAGTCAGAATGAGAAGAGGAAGCAAGAATAGCCATTAGACTTCTTAACAAAAGGGTCTTAGGTGGGTGTGATTGCGGGCAGCTGGAGGCAGGAGGGCGGTCCCTGCCCCGAGAAAGCCAGACCTCATATCAGGTCTCTCTGAATGATGGTCCCAACTAGCCATTTGCAGATCCTACCCCCATCCCTGCCCAGGTGAGCCTTAGGTCAAATCCCTATCCCTAAATGTCCCCCTCCCCAGAACGACCACTGGCCACAGCAGGATCTTCAGGGAAAGGCGGGGCCTCAGAGTCAGGAAGGTCCACCTTGCTGGACCTGGGCTCTTCTGGATAAATAAGGCTTCTTGCTTGGGCCACACCCTTCCAGATTACAGAACACCTAGAGATGCTGATACCACCCTCCCTGGGTCCCTTGCCTGAAACTGCCCCAAGGATCCGAACCCTAAGTTCAGTGAGTCTGAGGTCACTGGAAGGTGATACTTAAGATCCAAGTTTTTTCACAGAGCACTCGATGCCCCAACCCCTCGGGAGAGGAAGCGAAGACACCACGTTTAACCCCTTTCCTATCTGTCACAGAGGAACAAAAACAGCCTTGGCACAGGCCTCCCCCACCTGGCCTGTGGCCAGACCGCCAGTGTGTGCAGGTGCTGTCTCTGAGGCTCCTGGGGGTCTAGCCTGTGTCCCTGCCTTTCTCCTTCCCCTTCCTTGCTTGCTGGAAACTGGAAACTGAGACCCAGAGGCAGCTGATGACCCCTCCTGACTCTGGGCAGCCACCCCTGGAATCCTTGGCCTTTGGACTGGGAGTAGGGACAGGTGTCTTGAAGTATCCAGAACCCTCCTGCTTCAGCCTCCCACATGGTCAGATTCCAGGAAAGAGGCGCTTCTGAGTAAATGTTTAGGGACCATCCGGGTCCTAAGGAAGCATCTTAAGAGTCGGGAAGTGGACCTCAGTTAGAATGTTCTAGTGAGGGGTGGTCAGATTTCAGGTTCTCTCTACATGCCAGAGAGGGCTGCAGTCCCGTGCGATCAGAAGTAGGGGCCCTGTAGATCAGTGGTCCCTGACCATGCGGACCCCGCAGCCTGGCAGGCCTGGGCCGGGGCGGGAGTGGAGGATGCAAGCATTGATCGCTGGTGTAGACGCCGCGGCGGCCCGGGCATCTGTGCACGCCCGCACCGGGCTGAACTGTCGGGAACAGCTGCGTTGGCTGGCTGGAGCTTACTGGAAACGCGCTCCCGAGCGCGCAAAGGCCAGGCAGCTGCAGCCGGGGCCGCCCTAGGCAGAGGGCAGAGCCAGGGCTGGGCACCCGGGCGCCGGCTGGCCGCACCACCATGCAGGGCTGCGTTGGGCGCATGCCACCCCCCCACCCCACCCCAGGACCCGGCAAGGGAGCGCGGGGCGGGCTGGGGAAGCCTGGGTCTTTCTGTGGGTAGCTTCAAAGGCAGCTGCCTCCCTTCCCGGTAGGCCAGCTAGCCTCCTCCACCAGGTGTAGGGGACTGGAGGGGGGGAGGGAGGCTCCTAGCCAAGCAAGGGATCAGGTGGAGGAGGCACCATATGGGTCACCTCCTGCCTGAGAGAGCCCCCCCAACCAGGGCAGCACGGGGTCCACATGCCGGGGATGGAGACGTTTATTGAGCATCTACTGACTGGGAGGCGCCGAGGTGCAGTGATCTAGAGAAGAGGGGGCAATTTCTCCCTTTCAGGAAAGCATTTCAGAGACGCATTTTTATTTATTTATGAGCCATAGGCGCTTTATTACTGGGCTTATATTTTATGTGTCCATAAAAGCTGAAACTTAAAGAGTATGTATAAAAAAATAGAAAAAGTGTTATTTTCCTTCCGTATGAGTTGTGCACGTGTCCCACCTTGGAGACTTGGGGTCGTGCCGGATCTTGACTGGGTGTGGATGCACTGTAGAAAATACCCGGCCTGTCTGTGTACCGTCCTGTGGCTTAGGGGTCCTGACCCCACAGTCCTTGGCACAGGATCACATCGTGGGGCATCGTGGACTTTCAGGTCTGGATTCACTCTCATCTTACACCTGTTACATAGTGGCTGGGCCTCTGTCCCCTCCAGCCACCTCCAGCCATCCTATCCCCTCCCATCGTCCCCCACCCCATGCTCCCCCCCCTTTCCTTCCTTCCTTGACAGAGTCTCATGTATTCAGGGCTGGCCTCAAAGTCACTATGTAGGGGAGGATGGTCTTGAACTCTTGATCTCCCTGCCTGCCCCATGCTGGGATTGCAGGCATGCACCACTGAGCCTGGTTTAGGCAATGCTGGAAACAGGGCTTCTGGCATGCTAGGCAATCACTCTACCAGCAGAGCCACACCCCCAGACATTCTTCACTGAAGGACAGAATGTCTGTGGTGTGTGGGGAGTGGGGTGGGGGGTGGCGTTGGGCTGAACCCGCTTGGGTACTAGTGGAACCCTGGCCATCCTGTCTTTTAGGCACGGGCAGGTGGAGGGACGACTCTCTTCTGTGGGTGAACACGGAACACACACCAAAGGACCAGGCAGGTCCCGCAGTGGTCCTGACCCAATTGTTGAGGCAGAGGACAGGGTTCCCAGAAAGGGCGGTTGTCAGTAAAGTCCTCCATGGCACGGAGGGGCTTCTGGGGAGGAAGTAACCTGGGAGGCCTTATCCAGAGAAAAGTCTAAAGAAACAAAGACAGTCAGTCAACAAACACTGATGGCCAACTGTGCCAGATACTTTTCCAGACTTTAGACAGGCAGGAAGCTCGCTGGGCATCCTGAGAGCCCCGAAAGTGTGTCACATTCAGGAGTGGGCACCAGACATCTGCGGAGCAATGGGGTCACCTGCAGGCCAAGGATAAGGGGCCACTTGGGATGAGGGAGGCCCATCCCAGGCCTAGGCTCAGGCTCAGAGCCAGGGGGCCACCCTGAGGTGTGGTGGCCCCTGGGCAGAGAGTGACTCAGGCCCCGCCTAGCCTCCCGCTGCCTGGGTTCAGTTTGTTTAAGAACAAATTACTCACAGCAGGGCAGCTTTCCCGAAAATAAAATGAGAGTCCCTAGGAAGCAGGGAAAATTGAAGGCAGGCGGTGAGTCAGCACGTGCTCCCCAGGGCTCCACTTTCCAAATACTAGCCCTCCTCCCCCTCCTCCCCAGCCTCTTGCTCTCTTCTGGTCTCTTGGGCTCAGCCCTCAGGGCCACCCACTCTCCCTCCCTTCCCTCCAACCGTGGGCCCCCATGCTTCATCTCTTCCCTTAGCCTCGCACGCAGGCACGGCTCTCAGCAGGTTCAGGCACTACCCACAAGAGGAAAACAGCAAAGGCCTGGCCTTCTGAGCACCCCTCCATGTTTGCACGTCTTCAGCATGCTGCCAGACTGCTGACAATGACAGTCATTGCCTGGGTATGGGCAGACCTGGGCCCCAATCACAGAAGGGACCCTTAAGGATCAGTGCAGGCCTCCTTCCTGGGTGCTCACAGGCCTGTGTATGGCTCTGTCTTCTGCACAATTTGCCCCCTGCTGTCTAGAGCAGCCTTAAGGGAACTGGGGCCAGGGGCCAGTTGGGTTCAAAGACTGGGCTCCGGTGTTTTCTCTTTCCCTGATTCTCCATCAGAATCCCCTGTGGAAGAACGCAAGCCCCCCTTTGGAGAAGGCTCTAGTCATACAGCTTAGGTGTCCAACCCCTGAGGGTCAGCAGCTAAGGTTCCTGGCTGCAGGGAGGAGCTAGGCATAGGCACCAACCAACCCTCCCAATAAGTCACTGTGGGCCAAGGACTCCTCTCCTACAAGGTTCTAGAGTCTCCCTCCAGTCCTCATCAGCCCCGGATGGGAGCAATGCTCTCCGATTGCCCCTGGGGCCCCTGGAGATCTTCATTTCCAATACCGCCACTCCCAGGAGCCAGGGCAGGAAGCCCCATGCCTGGGTCACTGGGCCGGGCTGGGGTCTCCGGCCTCTCTTGTCCCTGTTCAGTTTCTGCCTGCATCTCTCAATGAATAATTTAGCCATTCGAGTTACAGTAAAGAGAGTGCAGCTTCCCTCCCCAAATCGTTAAGAACTGATATGTTCGGCGTCTTGATTCCTTCTGAGGAAAGTCCCTTTCCTATTGAAAACAGAGCCCGAGGATGGGGACACCCCCGCCCCCACACCCTCCACCATTAACCAATATCTGTAACTGTACTAGGCAACACACATACACACACACACACACACACACACATCTTGGCTCTAAAACAATGGTCTGAAGCATCAGACATCAGTTCCTGAGAAATAGGGGAGAACCAGACCTTCAGGTGGGTATGGGTGCTGCCATGGAGACAGAAGGAGCCATGGTGACCCCAAGTCACAACTGAAGGCCTCTGGAGAGGATCCTGGTGGAAGGGACATAGAATGTGAAATGGAGTAGGTGGTGTAAGAAGGAACATGTGTGCATATGCATGTGTGTACATGTATGTGCATGTGTGTACACCCAACTGTTTATGCCCTACATGGATGTGTACATTCATGAGGGTATGTATATGCATGCATGTATGCCTGTGGAGGGGGTGTACGCTGCATAAGCTAAGCTCTGTTTGTGTGTACGCGTGTGTGGATGAGCTTGTGTGTATACAACATGTATGCATGTGCAGCTGTAACATGCCTGTGCAGCTGGGGGAATGGCCTGGGATAGTGGCAGCTCCACGGTAGGGTGCAGGTGCGGAGGAGGGACGGTCCTTTGCTGTCTGCACAGCTGGGAAAGTTGGGGTGTGGAATCTGGGTGAGGCTGGGCTTGGGCCTCCCAGTCAGGTGACTTGCAGTCAGGGAGGGAGAGGCTCTGGGAAGTTCAGAGAGAGGGAGGGACTGAGGCAAAGGGCCAGGGTGGGGACCTAGGCTGGGAGACTCTCTGAAGAGTGAGGCAACATCCAGGGGCTGGAGTTCTGGAGCTCAGAGCCAAGGATACCAGGAGGTGTGGCTCAGAGGCTTGGTGGAGTCCGGTGGGTGTGTGAGGGCAGGGGTGGAGCTTCCCAGCACTGCTGTGAAGGGTTGCTATCCTTAAGGCTGTGGTGTAGAGAGAAGGGCTTTACTGTAGAAGCTGCTGGCACTTGGCTTCCCGAAAGCTCCCTTGAATGGCTGGAGGAGTTAGTTCTCTAGCTAGGGATGGTGTGTGTGTGTGTGTGTGTGTGTGTGTGTGTGTGTGTGTGTGTGTGTGTGTGACTGCACTGGCCCACAGCCACTCCACTGAACCTGTCCCTGGGCCCGATTTCCTGATCCGTGCCTAACTGAGCCAACCGGCCTCCACAGGGGTTACTCCATCCCTGCCCATCCTCCCTTGACCTAACACATTGAACTCACACTCCAGGCTGCAGGGTCAGCCTGAGGTGGGCCTCACACCTCTCCCCTGTGTTCCCATCAGTGTCCTATCCATTTTCAGGCTGAGATTCCTCGGGTACCTGCCCAGAGCCCCTACTCCTGTGTAAGCCAACTGCGGGAGCTGTCTTCAGGATAGAGAACATTTCATCTAGTCCCCATCGTAAAGGAGGAGCTTCCCAGGTCTCACAGGAGGCTGCTGGGTGCACTTGCTGCTGTAAGGCAGCTCTGCAGTAGGCTGGATGGATGCCCACATGGTCCAGCTTCCTATAGATGCACTGAGAACCACACATGTCTCTTCTCCCTCTCCTCGGGATTGTGTGGCAAACAGCTATGACCCCAGCACCCTGCAATCAGATGCAGGTCTGCTGCAGGTCCCTGGGAGCCCCCCTCCATTTCGTGTGCTATTAGCCACATCCATTGTTCTAGCATCTGCTGTACTCAGTGAGAGCCCAGATCTGAGGCAGCTGGAGCAGGGGCTTTGGAATTAGGACAGCAACCGCCAGGGAACTTTCCCGTTCTCCCCACACCCATCTTGGCTCCTGAGGAGACAGGAAAGACAAGCTCCACAGAAGGGAGGAGAGTTCCCAGTTTTCTTGGACAGGCTGGGAAATAGCCTTGTGTCCAAGCTTGGAGCCTCACAGGACCCCTTGCTTCCTGGGATGAGCACTGGAGACTTCTCTGGTTCTCCCCTGTCTGGGCTTTTCCCCTCTGGCCCAGAGACACTTGTGCAGGGAGACCTGGCTGCCTGCAACCTTCAGCTTCTATTTCCTTGTTGGGAATGACAAGGGCATCTTGCTTTTGGGATCCTATGCTTCAAAAGGCCACCCTCCCGCCTCTGCCCTGTCCTTACGTCCTGCAGCAGAGGGCTTTCAGCAAGGAAGTGGCTTTTCGCTCTTGGCCCAGAACCTTTGACTCTGCTTCCTCTAGGCCAGGGGCCAGCAGGCTTTTCCTGAAAAGGGCTATGTGGTAAATATTTTAGCTTCTAGTCCGGGAGTGAGAGACAACTCAGATCGTGGACAGCCATGCCAGTAAACTCTGGACGCTGAAGCTTGAATTTCACGCAATTGTGGCCGCACGTTGTGAAACAGCCTCCTTTCGATTTGCTTTGCAACCACTTAAAAATGCAGAAACCAGACTGGGAATGGAGTTCAGCAGGAAGGGACTCGCCTAGCGTGAATGAAGGAGCCCTGTTTTCTTTTCCTTGCCCTGCGCACGAGCCCGGTATCACGAACCAGGCCTGACAACACACACCTACAACCCCAGCATTTGGGAGGCGGAGGCAGGAGGATTGAAATTCATGCTCAGCTCTAGTGAGTTCAAAGTGTCCTGAGCTACTTAAGGCCCTGTCACCAAAAAGCAAAAATCCAGCCCGGTGTGTGGAGGCATGCGGCTATCTACAGGGCCAGCACTCGCCTGGGGTGGGGTGGGACAGCACATGACTCCTCTACCCTAGGGGTTGTAGTTGAGTTTGAGGCCATAGTGAGATCCTGTCTCAAAAACAAAACAAAACTCCAGAAACAAATACGTTTGGCCCGAGGCTACAGCGTGTGGAACACCAGTTCTGGAGACTGTTGTCTGCCTGTTGACTGACGTCTCCTCCCCCTGCAGGTATGCTGAGCACGGAGGTCTGGCCTGGTGCCCTGGCCTCTTTCCCAGGAGGCAGCCTAACACAGAGCCTGGCACATGGGGCTACACTTGCTTCATGTGCATCATCTCCCAATCTCCACTGCACTCAAGCAAGACACTGCTGCCGTCCCCACCTTACGGATGTCCCAACAGAGGCTCATAGAGACCCTGAAGCTGGCCCGGGGTGGCTCAGTCAGAAGACACAGTGACAAGAATCAGCCCCGGCAGCTATTTGCTCGTTGACTGAGCAACCAGGACCACATCTGGAGTGCTAAGACTGCAGGGAATGTGGCCGGGACCCTAGAAACCTGCTCTGTCCAAATCCTTGGTCCTGGGCTAGCTCAGGGGCTGACAAGCTTCTCCCCAGGACCGCTGGCCTACATGCTCACATTCTCTGTGTTTCATTTCTAGCCGTTCTGGGTTGGGGGTCCCAGCTTCTCGGTGCCACAGGGGCCAGGGTGGGACCCAGTGAGTCCCAAGCTGATTCTGTGTCCCCTCCTCCAGCCTTCCCTTAGCACAGCTTGAGCCAGAACCAGCGGCCTCCAGTGACATGTCCTCCTGCTGCAGACTTTTCCAGCACTGGTCAGGCCTCTGCTCAGCACTGAGCCACAGCCTTCAGTCCAGGCCTCTGAAAGCTTTTCTCTCTCCCTACATCACAAGTGGACACTGACATCTTCCTCCTTCCAGCCTGGAGTTGGGGCTCACTCACTCCTGGGTGGGCCTGGCTAGATAGCCATGTGGTATGGCCGCGCTCTGCCTTTCTGTGTGTGTGTGGGGTGGGGGTGGGGCTCAGTGGTTGCAGGTGGAGGTCACCTCCTCTGAATCCGCAAGCAGTGGCTGTGGCCCAGAAAGGTCACTGACACTCAGTACTCTCTTTAGCTTTTTCTGAAGAACATCTTGGCTTCAGGAATTCACACCTCAGCCAGAGTTTGCTAGAAATTCTCTGCCCCTTCCCCATCCCTGGAGGATGGCCAGAGCTGAGAGACCATTGTCATCGCTGAGCTGGAGGAAAGGAATTTGGATTCTGGTGATGGAGCATGGTTAAGAAGCAGGGTCTGGAGGGAGGTTGGTCCCGGATGGGTGGGGGGTAGCTATAAGGGCACAATCCCTAAGGGGATATTGCAGTTTCAGAGGCCAAAGGATGGAGAGTGAGAGCAGCTGAAATCGTCTCTCCTGTGTAGGTGAGAAAGCACGGCCCAGTGAAGGGAGCCTGAGTCTCCATGAGATGAGCATTTCCAAAGGCAGACAGAGGAGACGGAGCACCCAACAGCACCTCCTCCAAGCCAGGGGCCCTCTGGGCCTAGCTTTCCCTGCCCAGGGTCTCCAGAAGAAAAGGCCTGGGCCTCTCAGTGGGAGGAAGTCCCACCTATTGTCTGCTATGCCCAGGGACCCCCGTTCACTGTCACCAGGAAGATGCGGGCAGGGTTTCCAGACCAGGACCAGAGACAACATTGAACCCTTGATTAAAAAAAAAAAAAAAAGGAAGGGAGAGAGGGGGAAGGGACAGGACAAGAAAGGGGGGAGAAAACCAAGGAAAGATGGGATAAAAGGGGAAGAAATGAGCAAGATGGAAGGAGAAGAAAGGAGAGACGGGAGAAGAGAGAAAGTGAAGAGGGAAGGCTGGGGGTGATGGCCCTTTAATTACAGCACGCAGGAGGCAGAGGCAAGAGGATCTCCCTGCTCCAGCTCAGCCTGCTCTACAGAGCGAGTCCAGGGATATCCTGGGCTACATGGAGAAATCGTGTCTGGAAAAAACAAAATAATAATAATACTAATATAAATTAATCTCAGCTCTAGGGAGGCAGAGGGAGGTGGATCTTTCTGAGTTTGACACCAGCTTGGTCTACATAGTGAGTTCCAGGACAGCCGAAGCTTTATAGTGAGGCCCTGATTCAAAAACAAACAAACAAAAATCCCACACATGCACACACCCCCAACCCCCCCAAAAAAAAGAGAGGGTAGAGGATGGAAACGGGTTTCAAGCGACTGCTGATCTGTGAGAGTATTATCCAACTGCATACACATATCGTTTATCTCCTGGCCATCTCCCTGGCTCCCGCTCCAGTTCCAGCCGGGATTGGCAGTCCTGTGCTGGCAGGCAGGTTGCCTAGGTGACACCCTTTGTTAGGCAGCAGCATCAGCAAATGTCAAAGGGTTTTCAGTGGGTCAGCCCCATCCCCTCCCTTTTTCCCCTTCTCCTTTTCCACTCCCGGTTGCTGCTGCCTGAGCGCCAAACTTCCTCCGTCTCCATGGCAACGGAGGAGGCTGTCCCTCTTTTTCCATCCCAAACATCTGTCTCTATAAACACTTGTGCACTTGAGGCACCCCCTCCACCAGCGCTCCAGCTCTGGAAGGAAATGCTTTGTTTATCTGGAGGGTGGGTTTCCTCAGCGCTCCTCGGCGGGCGGGCTGGCGGTTGCCTGCCCCCCTCCCCTTTCTGGGTGGCTGCAGTCCTAGATGAAGGAGCCCTAGGCAGGAGGCCAGAGCTTGCTGATCCTCTAACAGGCCTTCCAGAAGATTGCTGGTTGTCTAGCTGGGGTTGCCTTACACAGGTTGCTTAACCTCTCCGATTCCCTTTAGGGAGGGAAAGGGTTCAACTAAGGCTTCCCTCGCCCACTGTTGGGTTCACAAAGAGGATCTGAACTCATGTGTAATCTTGGGCACTCCCCTGTAATTCGTGTACAGCCCATGTGGAAGACCGCTCAGATTCACCGCCGGTTACTTGGCCAGTGTGAGACTGGAACTTGCCTCAAGGGGCAAGCCCACTACTTCCAAGACCATCAGGGTCCCTTCCTGGTCAAAGTCTTCAGTTTGCAAACTCACAAGCTTGGGAAGAGAGACCACCTTCTCAGCTAAAAACTTCCCCAGGTGACCTGGGGGAAGGGACTGGGACAAACTAAGAAGTCAGTGGCTTTGCCTGGAACTAGGGATAAAAATGCATGCTGTGAGAGAGAGGAGTCGGGGACTGGGCCTTCATGATTCATTCCATGTTCCAAGTCACGAGAAGATGGCAGCCAGACTTGGCCTCTGTGGGAGCCTGCCCTACACCAGGGACCCAAGTGTCACTCCCCAGAGCTTCATGATACCTGTCCCTAAACACAGGTTAGCTCTCTGTCTGCATCCCTAGTCCCTGTACAGGTCAAAGGAAACTCCCCTGTATCATAAGAAGAGCCCCTGATGCAGAGCAGGATGATACCCCCACCCCCAGAGCATGGCCCTGGGGTATGTGCAGCTGTGATTCGGTCCAGTGCCACCAACTTCTGGCTTAGGGCTCCAACCTCCTGCACAAAGGGTAACACTTCACACCAGCCCTATGCTGTAGTCTGCCCAGTGCTTGGGAGCTTGCCTGGTGAGAGACCTTGGAACACAGACAGTCTACTCTCACCTGGGACACATTAGACCCTGTCTCTTGTAAAAGCGAAACCCCTGGGACTTGTTACTGAGTAAAGGGCCGTCTTCAGTCATACACGCGGCCTCTAACATGTCATAAACCAGCCATGATGACACACACTTGCAATTTCAGTACAGGAGAGTTAGAGGCAGGAGGGTCGGAAGTTCGAGGCCATCCTCTGCTGTGGAATGAGTTTGAAACACAATTTGTAACTGAAGATGGATGACCTTGAACTCGTGACCCTCCTGCATCCACCTTCCAAGTGCTGGGATGGCAAGCCTATGCTCCCAGGCCTGGCTTCTTCTGTTTTTATTCTGGGGGGGGGGAGACAACAGCCAAGACCAGTCCTGCAGGGGGTTAGTGGGAACCTTCTGGGCCCCACAGGGGACACGGTGGCCCTGGGTGAGGAGCAGGGTACATGGGCCAATCTTCCCTCAAGCCACCCTCAGACTTTTGGCTCTGTGGCCAGCCTTTCCCTTTGGGGGGCTGGTGACTCAGCCATAGGTTCCATGTGGCAGGAAGTGGGCACAGTGACTCACAGGGTGGCTTAGCAGCACCCTCCCTTTGGAAACTGGGATGTCCATGGGCAGAGGCTGCAGGAGGACCCCAGGAAAGGGGGCGCCGCCCCCAGTAGGAGCTGTTGAGAAGGGGCTCCGGGCCCTCAGCCTAGGGGCTCTTCTTCACCCTCTCGTTCTTGAGGGCCCATGGGATCTGCCCTCTCTCAGTAGGCTCTGGCTACAAGCCTGTGGCATCCCTGGCTACTTGCGGGTATGTGTGTGGTGCGGGACACTCCTAAAGAATTCTAAGCTGTCTGCACAGCCAGCCAGCAAGCACTGGGAAGGTTCCTGACCTAGCTGACTGCCCCCCTGCTGTGAGCCTTTGCTGGGCTGTGTTAGCACTCAGCAGCTAGCTACACAGTCTGTCCTCTGGGGCCTCCCCCCCTCCCCAGGGGGTGGGGGCTGGCTGTCCAGCCTGGTTTTAGCTTCAGCTCAGCTCAGGGACCTTTCCAGCTTCCAGCTTCGGTGTGGGAACTGTCTCCTGACTCATCAGTTTGACATCAAGGCAAGTGGTGCCTTGGCACTGCAGGGACCAGAGTGTGCCCTTCTTTCAGTGTGTCCCAGCCCTGCAGCTTTTCTTTTTAGGACTGGGAATTCTCTTAAAATGAAAGCATGCAACTAGGCAGGGGGCACATGCCTGTGATCAGATCATACTTGGCTACATATGAAGTTCAAGGCCAGCCTAGGCTACATGACACTCTGTAATGCACACGCGCGCGCGCGCGCACACACACACACACACACCAAGGGATCAGGAGAGACGGCTCTGTGGGTAAAGAGCTTGTTTGCTGTACAAACACGAGGACCTGAGTTTGAATCCCCAGTGCCCACATAAAGCTAGGCACAGTACCAAGTGCTTGTGATCCCAGCACTAAGGGAGCAAAGAGACAGCAAGAGCCCTAGGGCTGGCTGGCCAGCAAATCTAGCCTGAGCAGTAAATTCCAGGTTCAGCAAGACACCCTGTCTGGTAAAACAAGGTGGAGGGGTCGGAGAGAGAAGGATGGCTCAGAGGTAAAGACAGATGTGTGCTGCTTGCGCAGAAGACCCAGATTCGGATCCCAGCATCCCTGTTTGGTAGTTCACAGCTGCCTAAACTCCATGGAAATCCAAAAGCTTCCAGGGCAGTTACATATACATGCAACCTCCTCCCATACAGATGATAAACATTAAAACACACACACACACGTAAAACAGTAGCAAAATAAATACAAAGGCATGCTGGTGCCCGCCTGTGATACCAGTATCTAAGAGGTTGAGGCAGAAGGATCACCGAAAGTTAGAGGCTACCCTGAGCTATGTAGCAGAAGTTTGCATCAAATAAAGTTTAAGATACTCTGGCATGGGGCTGGAGAGATGAGATGGCTCAGTGACTAAGAGCACTGGCTTCTCTTCCAGAGGACCCGGATTCTTTTCTTTTCTGTTTTTAGATTGTCTTGGTTTTCAAAGTGTTTCTCTGTGTAGCCCTGGCTGTCCTGGAACTCACTCTGTAGACCAGGCTGCCTTGAACTCACAGAGATCCACCTGCCTCTGCCTCCCAAGTGCTGGGATTAAAGGCCTGCGCTGAGGACATAGATTGATTCCCAGCGCTCACAAGGTGGCTCATGATTGTCTGCAGCTTCAGTCCCAGGGGATCCCTGGTCTCTGCAGGCACCAGCCATGCACGTGATACACACATGTAGATGAAGGCAGAATACCCATACACGTTAATAAATTTTAAAAGTTTATTTAAAAAGGCGCTTACACGTGTGTAGGGCTGACCCACCACAGCGGGGAAACTGAGGCTCCAGAGGGGAAGGAGCAAGCCTGAGACCACATAGCTCTGAGTGGAGCCTCTCCGGCCGAGGTCTGCACTGTCCCGGTGGTGAGCTGTGTTTTCTCCTCCCGGCCTGTGTATGCGCTGTGAATAGTGAGTTGTACAGGTGGAGCTTGCAGTGGGCAGAGTGGCTGGTGGGGCGTTTGTCGTCGGTGGCAATGCCCAGTCCCTTATCTACCCTCCCTCTTGCCCCAGGACTCCGTGCCAGGGACAACGCCCAGCCGATCCGGGTGCCGGATCCCGCTTCCGGGTTCTGTGATGCCGCTTCCCTGACTCTCTGGTCTCAGTTTCCCTTTTTGTCCCTCTTGTCCTCCTCTCCTTGGCCTTGCTCTTTTTTAGAGTTGTTATCAGGCTACTGTCAGGGCATCGTTGAATACCTCCACCGTGCTGGTGCTGCCTCCCCTGCTGGAGCTGCCTCTGCAGCAGGATGGTGGCTGTGCCTTGGGCTGCTGCTTCCCCGCTGTGCCCTGGGCTACTTCCTGCCTGGGGGGGGGGGGGCAAGGTATTTCAAATGTGCAAGCCTTTTAATCCCTGCATTTGTGAGGCTGGGGCAGGTAGATCTCTTGAGTTCAAGGCCGGCCTGGTCTACTTACAGAGTGCTTACAGAGCGAGACTATCTCAAAACAGGCAGCCCCAAGACAGCTATCGAGTAGAGACAGCCCAGGACCCCGCTTGGTGCCATCCGCACACAGATGCCCCTGTACTGACTCCTGCGGTTCGGATGGCACGGTGGGATTGTAGATACCTGCCCAGGTGGGTTCTCTGGGCGCTGAGTGAGATGATTCTCAGCTTCTCTAGCAGCCAGAGGGCTTCCAGAGGGCCGCACCATTTCTCAGGCCTCCTTACTTGGAATCTGCCTCCTGGAAGGAAGCTGTTTCCAGCGTTATTGTTAGAATGTCTCCCACCAGCCCATCGTTTGGACACTTGTTTCCTAGATGGTGTTACTATTTAGCAACATGGTGGAACCTGTTGGAGAGCCTGGCTGGTGGAGCTGGCACCAGAGGTTGAGCTTGGGAGTCTCTACCTGCAGCGCCGTTAGTATCAGGAAGGTCCCCCCCCCCCCCGGGGTAGGAGAGATGGCTCACCAGCTAAGAGCCCTGGCCCCGGGGGCGTGAGGACCAGAGCCCACACAAGCCTAGTGTTCACCACCGAAACCCCAGCTTTGGAGGATCTGGCGACCTCTCCTGGCCTCTTCAGGCACTTCATTCATATGTACAGATACTCGAACACAGATACACACATAAACATAATTTAAAAAGTAAAATCTTATGCCAAGGTGTGCTGATGCATGCCTTTAATCCCAGCACTCAGGAGACAGACAGAGACAGGTGGATCTCCGAGTTTGAGGCCAGCTTGGTCTACAAAGTGAGTTACAGGACTTCCAGGGCTACACTGAGAAACCCTGTATCAAACAAACAAACAAACAAACAAAAATACTAAAATTAA
Source organism: Phodopus roborovskii (assembly GCF_943737965.1). Classification (NCBI taxonomy): domain Eukaryota; kingdom Metazoa; phylum Chordata; class Mammalia; order Rodentia; family Cricetidae; genus Phodopus; species Phodopus roborovskii. The sequence continues at coordinate 31,677,422 of NW_026125052.1, forward strand.
ATCCTGGCCCACAACTTTAGTCCTAGCACTCGGGAGTCAGAGGCAAGTGAGTCTCTGCCAGTTCAAGTCCAGCCTTATCTACAAAGAGAGGTCCAGGCCAGCCCAGGCTACAGAGTGAGGCTCTGTCTCAAAAACAAAAACAGTAGAATAAAAATAAAGTCTTTTTTTTTTAAAGTTTATAGTCATTCACAGTATTTAGTGAGTTTGAGGTCAGCCTAAGATACGTAAAACCTGTTTCAAAAGAAAGAAAGAGAAAAGATAAGCATGTCTCCATCGGGTGATTGCTCTGGGTTGCGTCTACCTCCCCTCATAGGTGTGGATCTCAGACCTTCCCCACTCCGGTTCCCTTTCCTGATGCCTGCCACAGGCCACTGGAGACTGCCCTATGACTCTGTGCCAATGAGGATGAGGGACACATAGCTGCCTGGTGGCCCAAGCATCCAAACAGTGTGGTTTGCCATCTCCCAACCATTCCACACCCTCCCTCCAGCCACTGGTTCTGAGTCACTGAGGTTGTCTTGCTGTTGGATCCTACATTCAATCCTGTACAGTTTGCCTGTTTGTTTCTCTGTGTAGCCCTGGCTGTCCTAGAACTTGCTCTGTAGACCAGGCTGGCCTTGAACTCACAGAGATTCCCCCTGCCTGGGCTTTACCAGTGCTGGGATTTAAAAAGGCATGAGCCACCATGCCTGGCTTAAGTTAAGTTTTTGATATCACTGTGTGTGTGTGTGTGTGTGTGTGTGTGTGTGTGTGAGAGAGAGAGAGAGAGAGAGAGAGAGAGAGAGAGAGAGAGAGATGTGTATATCTGTGAAGGTCTGTTCATCTCCCCTTACTGCTCTGCTTTCAGAGGTGAGTGACAAAACACAGCTCCCTAGTGTGAGGGTAGCATCTCTCTCCTGCCCCAGGTGGGTCCACCCAGTGCAGCTCCTGGAGTGGGTGCCAAGCCTCTAGTACAATGCCTCTGTCTCCTCCCAGCCTGGGCTTCCCTGTCCTCCTTCCTCTGAGTGTGCCCATGAGGCAGACAGAACCGAGGGTAGGTGGGTGTGCCCTGAGGGACAATGAAGTCACCCCCCCCTAGAAGGGCCATAGCCCCTGCTGTGGCAGCCCCTTGTGGTGAGTATGCAGTACATGCTCAGAAATAATGGTCCCTCTTCGTTCCTTTCCTGTCTTCTGGCCTCTGACTGGCCCTGTCTTGGGCTCTTTATCCCAGCCCTGACTTACTCCTCTAGTTACTTTTGTCTTCTAGAAGCTTCACTGAGAGCAGAAATCTAATGACACCCTCCACCCTGCACCCCCGACCCTTCATTCACTCCTAGTTCGCGCTTCCCCCTTCCCTCCCTCCTTTCCTCTCTTCTTCCTTCCGTTATTTGTCCCTTCCTCCTTCCCTCCCTCTTCTGTTGCCCTGACTACACACACCTCGTTTCAGTGCTGTATGCGCAGACCCTCTCTTCTCAGAGGCATTTTCTGATTGCAGTGTGCAATTTTCCCTGTTTTTTCTTCTCCTGCTTTCCTTCTCAGGACCTATAGCTTTTGTTTTGTCATCCCTTCCGCCGCAGAGTCCCCTGGACTTTTGGGGGGATTTTCCCCCCAAAAGTTTTTCAGCTTCCAGTCTCTCTTTCCCGAGCTGTCACCCACAGGGACTCGCCCTGAATAGAAGGGGATCCCTCAATGGAATTCCTACCATAACTTCGGATGTATGACGTGTCATTGGAAGGAAGATGTGCCCTGTGCCAACCAGGCAGCACCACAGAGTACCAGAGTCCTCTGGAAGGCTCTGGGTTCAATACTACTGAAGCAGGGGCCAGTTAGGTACAACTAGGAAGGGCGTGATGACTAGCTGGCTGTGAGCAAGACTCAGAATGGGTACAGCAGGTCTACTGAGCACCTCCAGGAAGGCTGGCGACCAGGAAGGGCCAGGAAGGCAGGAAGGCTTTGTTACGCTAGAAGACCTTTGAACCTGTAGCCTAAGAGCTTTCAGATTGGGGGCTGGAGAAAATGATCTGCAGGGAAGGAGGGGCGGGGTCACAGTTCCTAAGGTAGAGAGTTTATCACATTGCGGAGCCCCCAGTCTCAGCTTCAGTCCTGGATAAATGGGGGGGCAACTGTAATCCCAGCACCCCAGAGAGTAAAGACAGAAGTTCAAACTCAACCTCAGCTACACAGCAAGTCTGAGGTCAGACTATATAGATAAACTATAAAGAGGGAGGGAGGGAGGGTGTTGGCAGTCATGCCAATGATCCCAGGACTCGGTAGACAGATCTCTGTGAGGTCAAGACCAGTTGTGTCTACGTAGAGAGTTCCAGGCCAATAAGACTACATAGAGAAACCATGGCTTAAAAACAGAACAAGGAATGGCTGGGCTGGTGGCTCACGCTTGTGATCCAGCGTCAAGGGACTGTGGCAGGAACATGCCAAGTCCGGGTCAGCCTAGTCAACATACTGAATTCCAGACAGAGGAGACTGTTGCAAAAAGAACAACATTTAAAAAGGAAAACAAAAACAAAAAAACAAAACAAAACAAAAACAAAAAACAAAAAAAAAAAAAAAACCAAAAACAAAAACAAAAACCGAACGAACGAACATAAAGACAGGAGGTAGTATCTTTGGATAGTTTTCTTTTTCCCTTTAGAAATGTAAAATTGTGGTCTTCCTGTTTCTTCACGAGGGCTTAGTAATTTCCAGTCACCCACAGTTCAATTCTTATTAAGAAAAGTCACAGGACAAGAGCTGAGGGTGTATAGTGTAGCACGTACAGTAGGCCCATTTCCAGGAGGCTGAGCTCTTGTGCTTAGGGGGAAATAAACGTACTAGAATCAGGTTCACAGGGCGAGTGCCCAGACTTAACAATGGGGGGGGGGTCACCTTGTGTTCCATGTGAGGGGCTTGGGTTGGGTAATCAAGAGTGGAAATCTCTGGGAAAACCCTAATGCCCCTGTCGCAACATTCTAGGAAAATGGCCTGTCTGTTGAATGAGAGTGAATCACGGGGGAGGGGGGGGAGGGGGGGCTCCGGCGGTCAGTACTGTCATATACTGCCATCTCCACCCTTTGGTTCCCCAGTGATGTTCCGGGGTCCTCGTGGGGCCTCAGAAGGAGGGGGGGAAGCTCTGATCCGGAATTTCAGTGAGACACATGCAAATGGCTCTTCGGAGGAAGTTATGAGACCATAGAGATGTGGGCAGCCAGTGTTTATGACCCGAAAAACAGAAGTGAGACCGGGTGAGATTTCCCAGCCCCTCCCCCACGGGCCTCTCATTCCTTCTCTCTTGGAAATGAGGACCCCCCCCCCCCCCACACACACACACACTGTTCAGTTGTAGGCGTCTTTGACAATGCCGGTCTTGAACCCGGTGGTGGTGGCGGCATACGCCTTTAATCCTAGAACATGGGAGGCAGAGGCAGGCCTGACCCACTGAGCAAGTGGCCAGGGCTACACAGAGAAACTGTGTCTCAGGAAAAAGAAAAGAAAATGTGCATCTTGAATTGAAACTAGCCTGGCAGGGTTCCTTGCAGATCTGGAGTGGAGAGCAGGTAAAAGGAGATGACCCCCCTTGCTGAACCTAAGGTTTTCGCCAGAGTCCCCACTTTGTAGATGGCAGCTCAGTGAGTGAATAGTGAGAACCAAGCTCCAGCCAGGACCAACCGGCGTCCTGGCCTGAGAGCTAGCCCCTAAGTCTGGGCAGAGGCAGATGCACGCTTTTAAGACTGCTGGGATATACTGGTATATTTCAGCTGCTCCTCCGGTGAAGCTACGCCCCCACAGGACCCTGCCCATCCCTGGTACTTCTGCCCGTTGATCCCCCTCTTCTGGAGACTTCTCAGTAAGGAAGCTAATTCCCTTTTGGTGAATGAGTCAAAGCTCTGGGTGGCTGCCAGATCCTCAGAAGGAGGGTGCTGGGTGTGTGGGTTTCCAGTCACCTGTTCAGGCTCACCCAGACTTAGAGAAAGGGCCCTGGGGGAGAAAGTGGTTTCTCCTCTCCCTGGGCCCTTGAATAATCTCTCTCTTTCTCTCCTCTCTCTCTCATACCCCCTCCTACTTTCTCCTCCCAGGAGATTTCCATCCCAGGCCTCATGCCAGATTTTATTTTTTATTTTTTAAACCCATATATTACAACATTAAATATTTTATCTTGAGGTAGGGTTTTCTGTAACACAGGCTGGCCTCAAATTCACTACATAGCTGAGGATAACCTTGAACTCTGATCCTCCTGTCTTCTCCTCAGGCACAGTCACAGCATCACCATACTTACCACAGATCATCAAGGCTAGTTTATGCAGTGCCGAGGGCCAAACCCAGGGTTCCCTGTATGCTAGGTAAGCGCTCTATCAACTGAGCCAGCCTGCCCCAAGGGTTTCGTTTTTAGCTCGTATAGAATTTCCCTTTTGTTCCCATTGAGGATAAATGTTAGTTTCACACATGTCCATTTTCCAACTTACTCACATTGCTGTCCTCCCTGAGAAGGAAGAGGAGAGGCTGGAGAGAAGGCTCAATGGTTAGGGGCACCCGGTGCTCTTGCACAGGACCCAGGTTTGGTTCCCGGCACCCACATGGCCGCTCACAGCTGTCTGTGACTCCAGTTCCAGGGGACCTGACAGCCTCAGTCAGCACTGCACACATGTGGGGGCCATAAACACGCAGGCAATTGCTCATGAGCATAAAATAAAAAGAAAATATTTTTTAATGAAAAAAGACAAGGATAGAGATTGCCAGGGCCAGAGAGAGGCCCCACGCCCTGGTTGCTGTGGCTCTGAGGATGCTCTCTGAGGACCAACCATCACTCAGCATTTGTGGTAGCCACACCATCCCTCACAGGACTGCCCTGGGGATTCCCTCAGCCAGCTCCAGGGACAGAGACAGAGAGTACTTGCCCAACTGCGTGGAGTCCTGTGTTCGTGTCCCACCCCCCGGCCGGAGGTGCATACACACTAGGACTGGCTACAAGTTGAACCCCCAGCACCCTGATCTAAAGGGTCAGCCGATTGGGGCTGACATTCAAGGCTACGGGGTAAAATACCCTGCTTGATGATGGAAGACACTGGCCAGAAGGCTGGAGCTAGGCAGGATGGGTAGAGCTTGCCTAGTGTGCAAAAAGCCCTTGGCTCATTTCCAGCCCTGTTGTGACCCAGGTGTGACTGCGCATGCTTGTAATAGCAGTCTCTTAATAGAATAAAATAGTTGAGCCGGGCAGTGGTGGTGCTCGCTTTTAATCCCAGCACTCGGGAGGATCTCTGTGATTTCGAGACCAGCCTGGTTTACAAGTGCTAGTTCCAGGACAGGCTCCAAAGCCACAGAGAAACCCTGTCTCGAAAATAAATGAATATAAGAATAAAATAGTTGAAATAGTGAGTTCTAAAGGAAACAAAAACAATGATGAGAATCTAAACACCTAGTAGACTGAGGATAGGACAACTGGCCTCGCTCATGTCCCTGAATGTCTTAGAGTCTTGGGTAGCGACTTGTTTTCCAATGATGTGGCAGATGTTTAGTCTCTTCACAACCCCCGATGGATAGATATTAGCAGCCCCAGAGCGTCCAGCCAGGGATCCCTGTGTCAGTGAGTGAACCCCAGGGGACCAGGATCACTTACACAAGGGCCATGCCTGGCACCAGCATTGAACTATCCCGACACATGGAGGGGACTAAATACAGTCAGGAGCAGCACCAGGGGGACAAAGATTAGACCACAAATAGAGGGGGGAGGGCAGAGAGGCCCACGTGCAGCGGACCCTGAAGGAGGGAACCGGGTGACTGAAGGCTCTCGACACTTGATGCTCGGTACCCGAGAATGTTTTAACTTAGCAAAGCTCCTGGGTCTAGCCAAAAACGGGGAGGGAGCTGGGCGCGGTCTGGGAGGAAGGTGGGGTTGTGAGGAGGGAGGGGAGTCCTGCCCTAGCGTGCCCTCTGTCCCCAGCACGCACCCTGCCGGGAAGCCCTGGGGTCGCAACTACTCGGGCGGCCCAGCCCAGAATAGCTTTCCTTCCGGGCAGGGCTGCCCGGCCCGCAGCGCCAGCTCCCGAAATAGGGCCCGGCGGGCCAGGGAGGCGAGGGCGGGAGGGGCCGCCCCAGCTCGCGGGGGGGGGGGGGGACACGGAGCAGTTGGGACCCTGGCAACGGACAGGCACCTGAGTGCAAGGACCAAGAAGGTGCTGCAAGCAGAGGCAGAGACCCAGGCTCGGACACGAGGGTTAGGACGGAGGAGCCAGGGCTGGAGCTGCACTCGGGAGGTGGCGAAGGCGGAGGACCCGTGCGCAGGGACCACGGAGGAGGGGCGGACTGTAGAGACCCGGGGCCGGGATCCCCGGCGTGGGGCCAGCCCGGAGGCGGGTGGGGCGAGCTCTGACCTCACAGCCTAAGAGGAAGCCCGTCGGGGCCTGGCCTGGCTGATGGAAGGCCTGAGGAATTTGCAGCTGGCTGCTGGGTCGGGTGTGAACGCGTTCCCTTCAGCTCTCAACGTGGTGGCGAAGCGAGGGAGCAACAGCTTAGCAGTTGCCATGGCCACGGAGCTAGGCCAGGGGACCAGCACCAGCTCCAGCAGGCATTCAGAGATCCCCTGGGCCCTGAGGAATTCGGTATCCCCAGCAATACCTACTGTTACTGGACTGTAATCCCAGCCCTTGGGAGGTACAGACAGAGACGCCTGGGTCAGGAGTTCAAGGTCATCACCCTGTAGTGAGTTCGAGACCAGTCTGGGCCACAGGAGACCTATCTCCAAAAGCAAACAAAGGGATGGGCATGGTGGTGCATATCTAATACCAGCTCAGTAGAGGCAGATGGATCCCTATATGCATTCAAGTGAGTATCAGGACAGCCAGTGTTACATAGTGAGACTGTCTAAACAAAACAAAACAGCCAGCAAGATAGCTTAGTGAGTAAATCTGCTCGGTGCATGAGTCTGCCAGTCTAAGCTTGGGTACAGGAGAGGAGAAATGATGTCACAAGATCACCCTTTCCAGATGCACAAGACAGTACCTGCTCCCACTTAACAGCAGCAACAGGCACTACAAACATGCATACATACATACATACATACATACATACATACTTTTTTTTTCTTTTTTTCGAGAGAGGCAGGGTTTCTCTGTATTGCTTTGGAGCCTGTCCTGGAACTCACTCTGTAGACCAGGCTGGCCTTGAACTCCTGAATGCTGGGAGCAAAGGCGACAATCGCCAATTCTTGGATCATACATTAATTAAAAAAAAAAAAAAAAGGAAAACATGCCAGGTGGTGGTGGTGCATGCCTTTAATCCCAGCACAGAGGCAGTTGGATCTCTGTTAGTTTAATTTATTATTAATGGGGCTGTCTGGAGAGTTGTCTCCCAGAGGACCCAGGTTAGCAGCACCCACATGGCAGCCTGCACTGTCTTGACTCCCACTCCAGGACATCTAATGCTATCTTCTGAACTCCAAGCTCGCCAGGTGCACACATGGTGTAGAGACTTACCCACAGGCGAACAGAATAACGGACAGTGTTTCCATTCCCCCTGCCTACACAGGGTTAGGACCCTATGGTGGACAGCCACCACCTCAGCCCAAGCCCCTAGTGACCAGGCCAAGTGAGCAGGGGCAGAGTGGGAATCACAGACGTTCACCTAACTCTGCACTAAATGCCCCTCATCTTAGTTTCCTGGACAACTAGCGGGGGGGGGGGGGGGGTTGGTCTGTTCGGCCCAGCAAGGGACTATGATGAAAATCGCCAGTAGTTTCCTATGACCCCCTTTCTGTGAATGTGGCCCTCCCTCTTTCCCTGGGCCCCATCTGCTTCTCCTCCATCTTGCCCAGGAGTGAACCGGCCTCACCCCTGTAATCTCTGTGTGCAGGGGTGGGGTGGAGAAAAGCCTGGAGATGTGCACACAGACACCATTGTTAGAGCCTCCCTTGAGGTTTACCTTGAACACTCAAGAGGACAGTGCAACTTGATGTCTAAACCTGCAGGGGATCCCAGACTGAGGTCCAAGTCTGAGGGCGGCAGGTCACCTGGCTGGCGTGGGCCTGGCTGGCGTGGGCGAGCCTGCCCTTCGGTAGTTAGTTGTAGCTCCAGCTGTCCTTTGCAGCCTGGTCCTGGGCTGCCAGGATGACACAGCCCCCCAGAAATGACTTCAAAGACCGTGGTGTCCTGGACGGGTAGGATTCACTGCATCGGTCTGGGAAGGGGTTCTGAGTGTCTCTCTCTGAGAGCCAAGACTTAGGACAGCAGCAGCCCCTGGATAAAGCAGGGCGGGCCTGACTTACTGTAATTCCCTGGCTGCAAGCCTGCTGGTGCTGAGGTTGGGTAGGCCCCGGGGGAGAGGCCCCTGGAGAAGGGAGTCCTTAGATCCCATTGCCAGGGTCCAGTGTGTGTCCTGCAGAGTGGAGGGAGGTGCTTCAGTGCCTTTCTATAGAAATCTACCAGGGTGGGAGAGTGGGAGGGAGGGGGGGAGGGGGAGGGGAAGGCACTTCTAACCTGAGCAGGTCTGAAAGGAGAAAAGAAAATTGCCCAGGGAGCCTGAGGGCTTTGGGATTGCTCACCGTGACAGAGTACTCTTGACACTGGCTTACCCAACTGTCACCATCGCACCTGGACATAGGTGTTACTATCCCGGGGATCAACACAAGGAACAGATCTCAGATCTGGATCTCATTGGCGGGAAGGCCAAACTGGGATAGAAACCAGGGCTCCTTTCCGAGTGTGAGACCTGTGAGGCCAGGAGCAGCAGGGGTGGCCCAGGTGACCATCAGGTACATGCCACAGCACCTGCTTGCTCTGCTGGGTACTCAGCTGACTTCCTGCCCCTGGAAGAACAGAGTGGCTGTGGGTATGGTGGGGGCAGGGCGGGCCCCTTCCTGTGCTTCAGGGAGAGCATAGCCCTAGCTAGGCCTTCTGGGCACCTTCCCCTCCTGTTCCCCAGGCTCTCTGAGTTACACTGAGAGTCTGGCCAGGCAGGGGCTTGTCCTGCATCCCGAGCTACGGCAGAATGAGAGAACTTCTGTCAGCTATCCAAGGTCACTTAGAGGCTTTCTCAAGCATTCTGCCTCTCTGCCAAGCAGAAGTAAATGATGCTTGTGTACGTGTGTGTGGGTGTGCGCACTTGTGAGTGTGTGTGTACGTGTGTGCCAGAGGACAACCTCGGATTCATTACTCAGGTGCTGCTCTCGTATCCTTTATCTTTTAAAAAAATTTATTTCTTATTTATTATGTGTTGCATGGCTGGTGTCCATGAAGGCCAGAAATGGCTACCGGATCCCTGGAACTGCAGTTACAGACAATTGTGAGCCGCCATGTGGGTGCTGGGAATTGAACCTCTGGAAGAGCTACAAGTGTCGCTAACCACTCAACCATCTTTCCAGCCTTCTCCACCCAACACTGTCTGTGTCAGACCAAGCAGGCCTTGGCTGCTGATGGCCACTTTAACTTAACTCTCGGTGACGCTGTCACAAAAGTGTGGCTTGACCTGTTTCCTGTGTGCAGTGCCTAGGTTCCTCCTCCCTGCCTCCTGTCTGAGGGAGCTAAGCCTTCCAGAGGCCAGTGTTCCTGTGAGGGGTCATCTGAGGCTGCCAAGTCCCCAGCTCCTCACCAGAGCAACTCAGGAAGCATCCCTGTGGCGAGGAAGGCAATGTCTGAGCCATGCCAGCCATGCCAGGCTGCAGATGTATGCTCCTCCTCACCACATGCCAGCCCCCTCCCTGCTGCTGGCCAGGCCACCCGCTGGCCTCAGTCCTTGACATTGTTTCTGCCTGGCGTGGGCGCCCGAGGCATCTGTAGAGGGGATAAGAACAAGGAGGGGGCATGATTTCCAAATCTTCCTGAAAGACGGATGTGGTCCCTCCATGATACAGGCAGGAAACAGGTTCAGAGACAGTAGCTGAGTCTGGCCTTCACTCACACTCTCCTCCCAAGAGCAGGGATTACAGGCCTGCCCTACAGAGCATCTCTCTGCCTGTCTCTCTCCCCTCCCCTCCCCCATGTTACCCTCATATGGAGATGGGTTCTCACAGTACTGTTGGTCCTGGGCTCAAGTGATCCTCTTATATCAGCCTTTTTTGGTTACTGGCACTGTGGGTGTATATCACTGAGCCTGGGTTTTAAAAACATCTTTTTGTTCATTTGATTCTTTGGAGAGAGAGAGAGAGAGAAAGAGAGAGAGAGTGTGTGTGTGTGTGTGTCTGCATGTGTGTGTGCATGCCGGAGTATTTGTGCACTGTGTGTGTGTGTGTCTGTGTGTCTGTGTGTATGCATGTATGTGTGCATGCCAGAGTATTTGTGCACTCTGTGTGTGTGTGTCTGTGTGTATGCATGTGTGTGTGCATGCCAGAGTATTTGTGCACTGTGTGTGTCTGTGTGTGTGTGTATATACCATGGAGGCCAGAATAAAGTTTATAATTCCCTGGAACTGTAGCGAAGGGTGGCTCACAGCCAATGTGAATGCTGGAAACTGAACCCACATCTCTACAAGAGCAGCAAGTATTCTAACCTGCTAAGCTGTCTCCCCAGCCCAGAGAGGAAATCTTTTTTTTTTTTTTTTTTCCAGAGAGGAAATCTTAACTGGAGATCCTTCAGGCAGATCTGGGTTGCCCCCTTGCCCAGATGCACATTCATGAGCAGCCTGTAGGATCTTTACATATGTGTTAAGAGGGGGTGGCACTCTGTTGACTGAGGCCAATGGCCAGTGTCTTTCTAAGGGGGGGATGTAGGACTTAGTGGCTATTGTGCATGCTGTACAAGAAGAGGACCTGAGTTCAAATCCCAACAACTATGTAAAGGGTGAGGCATGACTGTATACACTTATAAGCCCAGCATTCAGGAGGCAGAAGCAGTCAGATCTCTATGAGTTCGAGGCAAGCCTGTTCTACAGGGAGTTCCAGGACAGGCTCCAAAGCTATACAGAAACCCTGTCTCAAATAAATAAATAATAAATAAATAAATAAATAAAATTGACAGTAGGGGCAGACACGATGGCTCAGCAGAGGGAGGCACTTGCCACTGAGCCTGATGACCTGAGTTGGATCCCCAGGGTTGATACAGTGGGAGTAGAAAACTGACTCTCAGAAATCCTCTGATCCCTCTAAGAGCACCAAGGCAAGCGTCCGCCCTCTCCCATACACAGAACAAACAAGCAAGGTTGACAGTGATGGAGACAGACACTTGATGTGGATCTCTGGCCTCTACCCTCCCACACACACACACACACACACAGATGCACAAAGAGGGTGGGGCTGACACAGACACACTTGGAAGAAAGCCACCAGGCCGGAGTGATCGGTGTCTGTAAGCCAGGCTAACGCAAGGACTCCCGGCAGCCGCCAGATACTGGACGAGGCAGGCAGATGGCCCTGCAGCCGCACACTGGGGTTGGACTTCTGACCTTGAGAACGGAGACAGGAGTTTCTGCTGTCTTGAGCTGCCCAGTTGGTGACATTCTATAATGGCAACCCCAGGACACTGGTGCCCTGACTACAGGCCAAAGGGGTCCAGTAAGGAGAAGAGCAGGAAAAGGCTGGGAGTGACTGGGAGGACAAGCAGGGACAGGAAGGGCGTTTGTGCAGCTCCCTCCTCTCGGAAGAAATTGTCTCTGCCCTCCAAGAGGACTGGTGCTTAAACGCCTTGCAGGGATGCAAAGGTGTCCGTCCTGACCTGGCTGGGCCCCTGGGAAAGGTGACAGTGACCCTAAACTCCCACCATTGTCTGATCACACCACAGCCGGAGAGGCAGGATTTGATGACAACCCTCAGGACCTGCCCAAGGTCATGAGCCTTTCACATGGTGTGGGACACCCAAAGTCCATTTGCCTTTCTGCTCTCATGATTCAGCCCCTGCCAGTTAGGCCTCCTGATCAGTTTCCACTTTGTTTTGTTTTGTTTTTTTTTTAAGACAGGGTTTCTCTGTGTAGCCCTTGCTGCTTCTGTCTCCTGAGTGCTGGGATTAGAGGCATGTGCCACCATTGTCCCATTTCCCACAGGTGTAGCTTTGGAGCCTGTCCTAGAACTCCCTCTGTAGACCAGGATGGCCTTGAACTCACAGAGATCTGCCCGTCTCTGCCTCCCGAGTGCTGGGATTAAAAGCACAAGCCACCATGGCCGCCCTAAGACCCTGTCTCAAAATAAACAAACAAACAAACAAACAAACAAACAAAACTAAGTCATAGGGTGAGTGGAGAATTCAGTGTTTCAGGTCTGAGGATAGAGCTAGCTACTGGAGACACAGCTGCAAAAAACAGAGCAGGCTGGGTGAGCAGGGTTAGGGCCAAGGAGGGCTGTGACATGGTGACTTGTCTTCGCCCTCCAGGGGCCAAGAAGAGACCAGGGCCAGTGATGCTCCCCCACGGTCTTCATCTGCATCCACTAGAATCTCCCAGAGAGAGCACACCCACAACCATGCAGCCGAATTCAAGTCCTCTACGCTTGCTGCCTAAACTGAGGTGGCGTGTGTGTGTGTGTGTGTGTGTGTGTGTGTGTGTGTGTGTGCGCGCGCGTGCACATGTGTGTGTTTGCACGTGTACATGTACATATATGGGGGACACAGACCTACAGCAGTGTCACCTTCGGCTGATTTCTACGCGGTCCTCATTGTCACCACCATCACTGTTTGAGACAGTGTGTCACTATGTTGCCCTGGCTGTCCTGAAACTCACTGTGTAGATCAGGCTGTCCTGGAGCTCACAGGGATTTACCTGCCTCTGCCTCCCAAGCTCTGGTATTAAAAACCTAGCCCATTACACTCACACCTCCCTCTCAACCCTCCACTTTTAAAAAAAAATTAATTTAATTTTTTTGTTTTTGTTTATTTATTTATTTATTTATTTATTTATTTTTGAGAAAAAGTCTCTCTCTGACTGCTCACTGATTTGATCTCACTAGCTAGCCAATGAGCCTCAGGGATCCCCTGTCTCTACCTCCCCAGTGCTGGGATTACATGTGGGTAGTGCTATTCCTGGCTCTTTCCATGTGTGTTGGAGATCTGAACACGGTTCCCATGCATGCATGATAGGCATATTAACAAGCAAGACATCTCCCCAGGGCTCCTGAGATCCCTTTGACCCTGGACTGAGCCAGCTTTCTCCTCCTGGTGGAAAGCTTGGAGCCCCCACCTTGAACCAGCTGGTTGTCCCAGGTTGATTGTCCTACCCGCAAAGGGAACTCAGGCAGGGTGACTCACGAGCACTCACTGCCAGTAGGAAGACCGTGAATAGTGGATGCACTCTGTCTGCCCGTCATCTTTACACAGGATCTCAGGATGTGCTGAGCCACAGTATGCATGCAGCAACGTGCATACCCCATGCCTTGTCTGGCCTCCGGGAACTTCTGTCATCCCTGGTCACTTCCCCATCCTTCTGCCAGGGGCCTGCAACCTCTGCCTGGCAGCTGGCTCTCTGAGTTGACTGCTGTCCAGGCAGCACTCCTACCAGCCACAGAGTCTGGCCTGGTGACCCATGGGCCTTGTTTTTTTATTTTTTATTTTTTTTTTAACTCAAGACTGACAGCTCAGACCCTATTCTGTGTATTGATGAACAGGGTCTCTTCCGGCAACAGGGGCCCCCTAGCTGATGTAACCCTTTCTGTTAGGCTGGAGAGGCCTGGAAGAGGGCCAGGGGAGGTCTCCCACTGCAGGGCTCTGGCCCAAGCCTGCTCAGGGTCCTTGCTGAGTTGGAAGTGAAACCCCAGTCTTGTTGCAGCCTGAGGAGCCCAATGGGAAGCCCTGGACCGTGATTTACAGAGTGCAGTGCAGGGCCACTCAAGCCGCCCCATCCCTGGGTGCTGCTGACTGGGCCAGCCACCCTGCCAGACCCCCTTACCTACTTTCAGCAGATGCCAAGAGATTCTGAAAGGACAGTGAATAGCTGGGGACCATACTTGGAAACCAGCCTGCCTCTCTGCAGCACTGGCCAGCATCCCTCTCTCTCCTTCCTTTTCACAGGGTTCTAGAACAGAAAGGAATTTAGAGGTAATTTCCTAAGCCCTATCTTAGTCTTCAGAAAGGATAACTTGGAGGGGCTTGGGGTGCCCTGGGCCTTTGAGCCAAGAACCAGATAGTGGGGGGCCAGAGCCCTTGCTGGGGGTGGGGGTGTCTGTAGAGTCCTTGCCTGTTGGGAGCAGCTGACGACTCCCCCAATGAGACCAGCTGATAGTTCTGTCATCATCCAAGGTCCAGGAGGGCAGGGCTTGCCCCAAGGCTGACCAAGGCACCAATAACAGCCAGCTGCACCCATCCATCACCTGGAGTGCATAGTGGAGCCCCTGGGTGGTGTGGATGGAGTTTCTCCATGAAAGTACAAGCTGCGGTGACAGGGTGTGGAGTCGAAGTCAAATGAAAGGACCAAACTTCAACAATGCTCATCTGGGAAATGTGTCATTCTGTACTTATTGTGGAATGAGATAGTCTATCAGTGTCTGTCCATCTGTCTGTCTCTCCCTACCTGGCAGGCCCCCTGCCTCAGCCTCCTAAGTGCTAGAATTTACAGCCCTATAAATTTGACCCCTTCGAAGCCTGACTTAAAAGAAAACAAAACAAAACAAACCCAAAAGGAAAAAAAAACCACTGCTCTGTGTTCCTGGCACTTAGAAGCTGTCAAGGGCAGTGACAGGGAGGGCAGGTTTCAGCTGTAGGATGTGCCCAGTGCCCAGTGAGGAGGTCACCTCGCCGGGAAGGCTTCTGTCTCATAGCCTGGGATGGAGTAGGGGAGGGGCAGGGCTGGAAGCTAGCCTTCTGCTGTTTTAGAGCCTGGGGGTTGGAAACAGGGCTTGGTAAAAAGTGCCAAGAGGAACCAGCACCGTGGATCCTATGGGCTGAGCTGCATGTGTGCCATGACAAAAGCAGTATTTTTAGAAGATGAGGTCCGGCGTGGATGTGCCCTGTTAGGACATACCAAACTTCTCCAAGCCCTCCGGGTTTCCCCTGTCCTGCCATCCCCCTGCTCTGGCCTAGTCTCCCTGAGACACACACCTGCTCGTTACCGCAGCTCAGTTCCCTTTCTGGGAAGCCTCTGTGGGTCACTTCCTTCTGGACACCCTGAGCTGTACCTTGTAAACTGTTTTATTTTTATACCCATCCCCTGCTAGGGTACCTTCTCAGCTTTCAGTCTGGATCCCCTTTCAGACTGTGAGCCTGAAGTCAGAAAAATATCCTGCTGTCTCCGAGTTCTCACGTAGGGAGGGAAGTCTACATTTAATTGCTTTTGTGCATGCACACTCGTGTGCACGAGTGTGTAGGAATCTGCGTCAATTGGAGACTCTCTTTGTACCTAACCCTCAGGACCACTGCAGCCCCTCACCTCACAGCCTCTTAGAGTCTCATGCACGGGACATGCACAGTCCTGGCAGTCCTACAGCAGCTTCCTGGAAGACAGGGTCCTTGTGGCTTTCCTATTGATACCTTTAATACTCTGTGTACATTATAAATGCTAAATACTGTTTTTCAGGCTAGGGGGCGTCGCTCGGTTGGTGGATTCCTTGTCTATCTAAAGTGTGAAGCCCTGCATTTAACCTCCAGCAAGCATTAAGCTGGACGTGGTGGTATATGCCCATAATCCCAGCACTCAAGGCCATCCTTGGCTACCTGTTGGAGGCCAGCCTATGCTAGCTGTAACAAACCTGTATTGTGGTGTTTTCCTTTTAAATCTGGGCGTTTCGGGCCTGGGGGAGATAGCTCAGTGGGTAGAGTGCATGCTGGAAGCAGGGATCTTGGATGAGTTCAGGTCGCCAGCACCACGTAAAAGCCAGGCATGGGAGAATGTACCTGCAACCCCAGCATGGCGAATTGGAAACAGGCGGAGTCCTAGAGTTCACAGGGTAGCCAGTCTTACCAAATAGGTCAGTTTCAGATGCAGTGAAGAAATCTGTCTCAAAAAGAAGGTGAAAGGTCATGGAGATGGCTCAGTAGACAAAGGCTCCTGCCTGCCATGGGACAACCGTGTTCCATCCCCCCAGACCCATATGGTAGAAGGAGAGAATTGAATACTGCCATATTCCTCTGACCTTCACATGGGTATCACAGCATGTGTATACAGGCACATATACATGCACATGGTTGCACACGCAAACACACACGCACACAAATTCACACAGGTTCATATGCACAAATAAATGTAATTTTTTAAAAGAAAAATATATAGAGTTGGGAATGGTGGGTTGAGTTCCAGACCAGCCAGAGCTACACAGTGAGACCTTGTCTTCAAGAGCCAAAACATAAATAATAGTTATATTTTAAAATGTTTTCACTGTTTGTGTGTAATATGCATATCTAGAGGTAACTGTTGAGGTGGGGGTTTCTCTGTACAGCCCTGGATGTTCCAGAACGAGCTCTATAAACCAAGCTGGCTTTGAACTCACAGAGATCTGCCTGCCTCTGCCCTGCTAGTGCTGGGATTTAAAAGTCTTACACACACCATTACATATACATGATTTAAAAAAAAAAATCTTTGTGTTTCTAGGGCCGATGAGATAGCTCAGCCAAGCCTGACAGCATGAATTCTATCCAAGACCCACATGGTAGAAGGAGGAAACAGACTTCTGCAAAATGTCTCCTGACCTCCACAGGCTCACTGAGGCACAAATATGCATACAGGCATGCACACACACAATAAATATGTGTAATAAGATAAGATCTGAGTGTTCCTAAAGCTGGCTTGCCTGCCTTGCTGCAATCAACTTTGTGCATCCAGAACCCTGGCCCCGTGTGAGAATAGCCTGGGGTCTCAGCTCCTCTCTGCAAGCTGCCTTCCAGGCGGCAGCAATTGCTTAAGTCTGTGCTGCAATCCACAGAGTGCAGGAGTGGGAAGTCCAGAGTTCTCCCTGCTTCTGGGAACAGCCCCCATCCCCCTCCCAGCATAGCTTCCACAGGCCGTCCTCATGAGAGTGGGTCAGGCTCACCCGAGGATTTCACAAACGCCTGGCCCATTCCCAGCACAGTACAGCTGGGAGGACTCAGTGCTAAGGAGTGTCCTCCTCCACAGCCCCTGCTGTCCTTGGGCTCAGGGCCTCTGGGTCTGGAGCCTGGGGACCACAAAGGGCTGTGCCTGTCCAGGCTTGCCACAGCTGTGGTGAGCTCCAGGCCTTCCTTCTGTCCCCACTTCACTTTCCAGCCTGAGCTTAGTCAAGGTGCTAGGAAGAAATTCCCTTTCCAGGAAGAACGGAAACACAGGCTTGCCTTCCCCAAAGTGAGCAGCAGGTGGGTCACTCGGGAGGACCTGGGATTCTCAGGCTCCAGATCTCCCTAATGCATGTGATTCACAAGACCTGCGGTTGGAGTCCAGGAATCGAAGCAATTGTTCTAGCCCCCCTGGGGACCAGTCAGGAGGCCTGGGGGACACCGAGAGAGGATTCGAACAGTCTGACTCTGTCTAACCACTTCCAAAACCCTGTTTTGGACTGTCCTTGGATCTGGGGCCTGAGTTTCTCCATCAGAACCACATGGATATATTCTGACTGGAGTCAGCCAGTGCCTTTGCCCTTTATCAGGCTTCGGGGGAGGAGGAGGGTTAACCAAGCCAGTGGCTTTCCGTGGCAAAGTTCCGTGGCTGTGGAGTGAACTTCTGACCTGACGGCAGTCCTTATTTATTTAATGTACATGCTTGCTAGGTTTTTGCTTTCTCCCACTCAAACTTAACTCCTGGGAAGCAATGGGAGCCAAACACCAGCAGGCCTCGTCTTGCCGAACTCCAACTCCCCCGGACCTAGAACATTCCCTGAATCACAGGACGTATTGGGCAGATGTCTGCTGAGTGGCTAAGAGAGGGAACAGAGGGGCTCCCCGCTTGGACAGGGAGGGCGGGCTTTGATCCACTAGCCTGGAAGGTGTTCTCGGCTCCGGTGGGGCCGGGAGGGGAGGCAAAGCTTTCTGTGTCGCCTCCCGGGGGTCAGTGACCCTTGTGACCAATGACGGGCTCCCCCACCCCTCCGCCCCACGCCTCGCCACCCCACCCAGGGAGGTGCGCCGGGCCGCCTCCCGGCCGGGTTTCCTGGCACCGGGCTGAGAATAAACAGCGCTCTGCGCCTGTAATCCTGTTGCCACGGCGACGGCGCTGCGCGGGAGGGGGCGTGTCGGGCGTGTCTGGGGCGTGGCTTTGCGGAGTGGGCGTGTTGGGAGCGGGGCCCGAAGGGACCGCCCTGCCTGCGCTCCGCGCGGACATTCTTCGCATAGCTGCTCCTGGGCTCCCGCGGTGGCCGGGAAGTGACTCTTCCTGGCAGAGGGCGGCTCGAAGCGCAGAGCCCGAAACCCGAGGAGGACGGACGGGCGGGGCGCATAAAGGGGCTCTGAGGGGGCTCTGTCCACCCTGGGCCTCGGTGGGCACACCACGTCCCCATGCGTGTGCCCCCCACCCATTACCCAGCCAGGGTCCCTGGGGGCTGAGTCCTTCGGCCCGCTGTGTAGTAGCCAGGCTTCTCAGTACCCCTGCCGTACCCCCTTCTTCCTGACTGATGTCTTTACTCATTCTGTCCTCTAGGACACTTCGTGAGGGCTCATTTTCCATGGCCAGCTCCCTGTCTGTGGCCTCTCTCCCTCCGTCCCTCCCTCCCCACAAGCAGGCCTTGGATTTCCCATTCCTGGCTCAAGTCTTCAGGAGGCCAGCCCAAATCAGCACCAGCAGGGAGAATGGGGCCTCTCTGTGAATTCCTGCTGTCCTAGGAGCAGGGTAAAAGCGAAGAGAGGCAGAGAGCAGCCCCCCCCCCCCGACTTTCTGTGCCTGAAACTAACTACATGGGATTGCCCCACTCCCTGCGTGCTCTTTATGGAGCATTTTGGAGCCAGGAGCATCCCTCTTCTGGCAACCAGGACCCAGGTCCCCCCACTTGGTCTTTTTGAAAAGGGAGTTTTACCCCGAGAGGACTGACACACAGAAGGGCTGTGTAACAGGGGCAGGACAGGGAAGAAGGGTGAGAGGCAGTGGCCAGGGAGAGATGGAGAGATGCTGTGGCCGGTAGCTCACTGTGGATGGATGTAATTGCTCTGCCCCTGGTGCACACCAGTCCCCAGGCTGTACACACCTGAGCTGGGTTCCTTGAAGGCTAGGGGTGGGCGATCAGCTGCAGACAGGGTGAACAAACCCCTTCCTCTTTGTTCTGAGTCTCCCCAAACCAAACAGCCTCCAGGAGGTAGGTAAGAGATAGAACTCATGTCCTATGAGCATGGACACATGTCTAAACATGTGGGTCACGGACACGGGCCACCAACTGCATGGCCAGGGTCCCTGTTTCCATGTAATATCCACAAAAGTGACCCTCTGAAGCAGGTGGCAGATGGGTGCCACTGGGCAGGCTTCAGGACAAGGAAGGGTTTGAGAGCATCTCTGGAGATGGGACCCTGCCTTAGTCTGCAGTCCTGGTTCCAAAGTTGACAGTGCCTTAGTGTGGGTCTGGCATGCTGTCAATATTGGTCTCATGCCTGGCTGGCCCAGTCCCTTATCTCTTCAGATCATTTCCCCCCCAAGGCCAGGAAAGGAACCGGCCCTGGTTATTCTTCCAGTGGCCTTTTAAACACTTGACCCTTACAGCAGCTGATCCTCAGGTGCTGTGGGAGACTGAGGAGCCCCCAGGCTGGGGACCACACTCTTCATGGAGCCCTTCAGGTCTGCGTAGCAGAAGGAAAAATATCACATAACCTGTGTTTTCTTAGCAGAAACTTACTGCTAACCGTGTGTGTGTGTGTGTGTGAGAGAGAGAGAGAGAGAGAGAGAGAGAGAGAGAGAGAGAGAGAGATTGGCTTGTTAGGAGACTGGGGAGTCAGATGCCCTCAGAACTCGTCCTTTGTTGTCCCACATTCCTGGGTGCTGTGTCCTAGGCAGGTTGCTTCATTTCCCTGAACCCGCGTCTGCCCCTAACTCAATGGATAAATATTTACACTTCACCTCTCTAGGCACCAGAAATGATAGATTCAAGTTGTGCTGAGTGTCTGCTCACATAGTAGCACAGCTGTGTCTCATTCAGGTGCCCGAGAGTCAGCCTCTTTAGTGCCCAGAAGTAGGACTCACGGGTGAATGGAGGGGTGCTTCCCAGGAAGGAGGAGCCTGATTGGTGGTCCACGGCCCAGGTAGGACGACCTTCAAGAATACAAGGCATTGTCCCAGGGCCCATCTGCTTTCCAGCCTTGTATGGGGATCGCCCTTCCCCCTACATGCTGTGACATCAGTGATGCTGTGCTGAGGTCACAAGTCATCATCAGGACCCCACATCTGGGCTTTCTCTCTCTCGGAACACCTCCCTGCCAAGCTGCCCCAGCTAAAGCGAGCACTAATAGCTTGGAGCCTCTAACAGCTTTGACCACAGTGCAGCCTGCTCCCCGCCAGCCCTTTGAAGCCAGCACTTCCTTCGCAAACTTGCTTTGCATATTCTGGTCAGAGCTGAATCAGACTGGCAGGAATTAACCATCAGTAACAGTCTAGGTGGCTGCTCTAGCTCGCCGGTGACACAAGAAGGCTCCCGGTGAAGTTAGAACACGTCTGCTTCTACCTCAGAGCTGTGGGCAGGGACCCAAGAGGCATGGCCAGCACCCCCCCCAATCCCATTGTGAGAGGAAGAGAAATCGGGGAAATAAAGCTTGAGTCATTTTTTTCATTAAAAAATAGTGCTCTTTATTATAAATTACCGAAATGTTTCTTTTCTGAGTATAAATATAAATATATGTGCAAAGTCTGAGTTGAACTGGGATTTGGTTGAGTTTTTCAAGCATCTTCAAACAGCCTCAGAGGCCTGAATGGGGAGGGGGCGGGCTGGAGGTGGATCTTTATAAAAGTGATTGAGGCAAATTGTAAACATTATTCAAAACAACAGAGAGAAAAAGCCACCCCAACACACAGCTGCCCCACCCAGCCCCATACCTGACTCACAAAACTTTTGTTCCAGGTAATTCCGTGGCTGCTGCGTTCCTGTGAGTGGCCACTGTGGAGTGAGTGGCAGGTGAAGGCTTCTCCGTCACCTCCTGCCCCACCCCACCCCAGGTGAGAAGGGAGGAGGCTGTGCAGGTCCTGGGGGGACCCTGGGACGTGGGGACTCTGCTGACCAAGAGGTGTCTAAGACTGGCCGCTTTCTTCCCCGTGATCGCTCAGGAGTCTGCTGCATGTCAGGGTCTCTCCTGCACCCCTTCCCCTGGCCTTCAGCCACTGGGTGAACCCCTAAGCTCTGCCTCTTGGCTATTTGGCTCCTCATGCGCCCATCCCTATCCATGGGACAGAGGGCATTTAAGGCAAGTCTCCTAGCCTGACATTGGAGAAACAAAGGGTCCCCCATCTTCTCTAAGGACACCTGGGCTCCGAGATGGCTCATCTGCTCATCTGCCTCCCTCTGAGGTTGGAAAAGGTGGCTAACTGACCAGCCCCATCCATCTCCCTCCCACATGCCATTGACCCCTTAGAGAGGGATCTGAGAGGTCTCATTAGCTGCCCCGAGGGAAAGGAGCCTGGCACCAGAATGTCTCTCTAGGTCACCCCTTGTCTCTCCTAGAGCCAGGAGCCACCACTAGGCTGGGCAGTGGGAGTGGTCATGTCTTTGGCCAGCCTGCCGCCCACCGCACACCCTCTTCTCTTCCATCTTTCCCCCAAGGCCTGGGCCCCGCTCAGGATTTAAAACCAAATCAAAGGGCAAACAAGTTCCGTGGGAAAGTTTGGAGATCCCCCTGCGGTTCTCATTAGTTCAACACTCGCTCGAGGTGTCCTCCCTCCCTCCCTCAGCTCCCTTGGGGAAGCAGAGGGGTGTGGAGGAAGGGTAGGAGAGGACAGTGCGCTTGTGGATGCTATTTGTCCCACCAGGCTTCTCTTGGGAAAGAAGCTGGAGCTGGGGCAGGGGAAGCAGGTGGCAACTCCCGCTCCCCTCAGACACATTCCAGGTCTTGCCTGACCCACTCCGCAAAGCCAAGGGCCTGAGGAAGAGGCCTACCTGCCCCGGGGCTCACTGGGAGCTACCGACCATTGGGGCTGGATTTTTGTGCTTATGCCATGTGCCGCGGAGGACAGGCGACCGACCCAGCCCCCCCCCCCCATCCCTTTGCTCTTTTTAAAGTGGAGCATCATACTGGTCCAGGAACTCCCGAATGGGTCCAGGCAGCTGGGTCACTTTCTCATAGGAGTCCAGGTGGCCATTGACGGTCTTCCTGCAGAGATGCTGGAGGGTGGCCACGTTGGAGGAGAGAGGTCGGCTCAGTACCAGCGGAATCTTCTCGCCCCCAGAATAGATGTAGTAAGCTCTCTTGGGGGTACTCCCGGGGAGCGCCTGGGCAGGCGGCTGCTCAGGCACCTCGGAGGAGGGTTCCGTGGGCGGCAAGGAGAAGGACGGGGCGCCCGGGGGAGGCATGTAGTGGTGCACCAGCTTGAGCACACAGTCGAAACGGGGCACTGGCTGCGTGCTCCGGGGGTCACTCTGCAGCGAAAAGCTGCCCCCCTCGCACTGGATGCGTAGGTTCTTGGTCCCTGACTGGGTCTTGACGCTCAGCGTGAAGAAGTGGCGCTGGTCCGAGCTGTCGCGGATAAGGAAGGTGCCCGCGGGCTCGGCGCTGAGCAGCAGGTTCGCCTCGCCGCCGGTCACAGCGCTCCAGTAGAATCCGCTCTCCTGCAGCTTGCGCACGGCGTTCACCACCAGCTGGTACTCGCTCTTGGAGCTGAAGGTCTTGAGGCGCAGGCTGGTGTCCAGGGGGCGGCTCATCCCGGCGGCGGGAAACTTGCTGTGGGTGACCATGGCGCACGGAGCCAGCGTGGATCTGCGCGGCGGTGGCTGCAGCTGCTTCGCGGCCTCCGCACAGCGGCCGCTACCGCATCCCGGGGGGCTGCGGAGAGGAAAGCGCCCGGCGCGTGAGTACCCGGAACCCTCCAGTGTGCCCAGCCCTCCAGCCTCCGCCGAGCGCCCGGGGCACCCGGTTGCCCCGCAGAAGGCCGAGTCTCGGACCCAGCCACCTCGCGGAGCTCCCCCGGCCTCGGTCCCAGCCGGCCAACCCCAGACAGTCCCTTCCCCAGCGCGCCCTGGGAGAGCACCCGAGAGAAACTCGCGAGTGGAAGTTGGGTATCCAGGAGCACTGCCAGGATGGGGAGGGAGACAAGAGCCCCAGAGACGCTCAGGGCGCCGCTCAGTCCGGTGCCCTCAGCGGCGAGGACGAAAAGGGGGGTGACAGACCCGAGATGTGTGGGAGAGGGGACTGGAGAAGCCCAAGGGCCCCAGTCCGAGTATTACGGGAACCCGGGATCTTCGGCTCTCATCCGCTCTGCCCCCTACCTCGTCCCCTCCCTACCGGGAATGACCCGGGAAGGGGAGGAGAAACCGGGAAAAGCTCCCGAGCTGGATCGAGGCCCCCACCCTTCCCCACACCGCGCCCCTCCTTCCTACCTAGTCCCGAAGCGAAGTCTCCGGCCTCGGGGCTGCGCCTCCTACGGTCCCCAAGGCGAGGCGGCGGCCAGCAGTGGCCCGCGCTGCGCCCAGATGTTGGCGGTCGTGAAGTCCACAAAGGGGCTCCCGGTGCGTGCGTTCCCTCCGGCTTCGCTGCCCCCGGGGCCGATCAGGCGCGGCCCGGGATGGATCAGGCAAAGGACCCGGGCGAGGGGCCACGACAGAGAGCTGGGCCGGGCAGGGGGCGTCCGGGAGCCCGGAGAGGCAGCGGTGGGTGAGAGCAGGAGAGCCGAAGAGTCGGAGTTAGAGCCACCGGCGAGGCCGCGCGCGCGGGTATTTACGCCGCCAGCATGCCCCGCCCCCCGATTCCTGGAACTGCGCGGCCCGTCTTCTTGTAATGTTTAGTCACTACTCTGCACTGAAAGGCTCTGCGCGGAGGGCGAGGGAGGGGCCGCGGGCGGCCGAGGGCGGGCCTGGAGCTGGGGCCTCCAGGACCCGCCGAGACTCACGGAGAGGGAGACAAAGCGCGGCGCGAGGCTGCCCGACCGGCAGGCGCGGCGCCAGCCGTGGCCGAGCGTTCCTGGCAGCGGCCCCTCCCCCGCGCGCTCCGCCCCCAACTTCTCATTCACACTTTCCCCCACCCCCTCCCTTCTAAGAAGGCTGGTTTCTGGCAGAGGCGGGGGCGCCGCGGTGGGAGCGCGCGCGGGCAGTTCTAGGAGGTCGGCCTGGAGAGGCTCCCGAGACACCCCCTTCCCTTTTTCTTGGACCCTGCTTGGGGACGCTCCCCTCGCCCCCATCCAGGCCACCCCAAGGTCCTCATTTACAGTTCCAAGCAGCCCCGTGCCTGCCAAAAGGGAGGGAGGGCCATTCCGCAGCCAGCTCACTGGGGATCTAGGAAGTGAAGGTGGAGGGGGGGGGGATGCGCGACATTTACCTGTGGACAGGTCCAAAGGATGGCGCTGGGAGAGGAGATACTGGCTTCGAGGCAGCTGCCGGGCCTCGGCTCACTGGCCCACTGCCTGGGTCTTTGGTGACAGACGTGGGTGCTGATGCCCTTTGCGCGCGCCGGGTGGGGGAGGAAGCCGCTAACTAGCACCCTATCAACTCATCTGGGTCTCCCAACCTGCGTGCTGAGCTGCGTTGGCCCGGGTGCTCTTGGCGCCGCGGGGGAGCTCGAGGGAGGAAACCGTGACCCCTGCGCCTAAGCTCGCGCCCCAGTCCGCTAGAGGGCGCACTGGAGTCTTGGAGGCGAGCAGAGTTTTTACTGTTCCCCAGGCCCTGGAGAAAAGAGGTTGTAGGACTCTTTATTCAAGACCAGAAGTGGGCAACCTGGAAGAGAGGAGGTTCACCTTCCAGCCCAGGCTCAAACCTGGGAATAAATGTCAAACAGGCGGAATGTTCACAGAGCAGTTGTAATGGGTTCAGCCCACTGGCAGGTGGACCTTTCCTTACCTCTTAAGTGTTAAGATGTCTGAGCTTTTGCAGGGGGAGGTATTGGTAAGAGCAGGTGGCTTGCCCTGATCACTTGAGTACTTATTTATGAAGCCTCGTGGCAAGTTTTGCAACAGGCAGCAGGATGATGGTGCCACCTGAGAACCAGCAGGGTGACACACAGGATGGCTGCCCTCGGTGGGCTTTCTGCCCTGCCATCTTAGGTAACACAGCAGAGACGGACCCGCCGACTACACACTGCAGCTTGGGCTTGAAGGGAGGGCTGCCTGCTTTCCTTCCTGTGCAACTGGGAGGTTCCTCAGTGTCTTGACCAATGTGGCCCCCGATGCTGGGGAACTAATAGAGACAGGTACACGGACCGCCTCTCTGGACTCAGACTTGTGATCTGTTAAATAGGAATGGCCATAGTGACACACCTGGTGATTTAAGATACTTCACAGGCACTGTGCCCCCAGACCAGACGTTGTTCACACTCGGAGATATCTTGTGAGAGCAGGCCCTTGTCAAGACACTTGCGGGCTCCTGAAATGGATTCTCCCTTTCTCCGTGAGCAAGCCATCCTTCCTCTCATCCAGCCAGTGTGTATTACGTAGCAGCTGCCTGGACCACACACTTCTGTGCTGAGGGCAGTGCAGGATGGGGAGGACTCTTAGGGAATGGCCCTGGAGTTAATGGATGGGAAAGTGCTTTGTAAATTACAATGCCTGACGCTGCAGCCTGGGTTCATTCAGCCATTCCACAAACCCTCATTGTATGCCCTGCCCGATCCTGCCGGGCCTGGGGAGAAGCTCTGGGATGATGTCAGCGCTGCTGGGCAAATCCTGCCACAGGGAAGAGGTCATGAGAGAGGACTAGTCATGACTGTGACCCATTGAGACACTGGGATGGTTCCTGACGTGGGGCAGCAGGGAAGGGGCTGGGGATGAGGCTTAGCACCTATTGGCTCCCAGCATGCATAGGATGGATCACAGCCGCTGGGCATTTATAGGACCCTGCCACGTGTGTACATGCTACCCCCCCACATACATAATTAAAATAAAACAGATCTTGGGCCTTGCATGGCAGTGGTAGCTCAAGTCTGCAGTCCCAGCACTCTGGAAGCAGAAGCAGGCAGATCTCTATGAGTTCAAGGGCAGCCTAACAGGAGATGCTTCTCAAGAGAAACCTTCACCCTGCAGGGTCAGCAGGGAACTCTGCTCAGACTAGAGCACAGATCCCGTAGAGATGTCTCCAGATGGATTTAGGTGGCCGGGCCTTTTAATAACATTGGCTGCTTGACTCGCACCAAGGGAAGCTGAAATAAGATCCAGCAGCAAAAAAAAAAAAAAAAAAAAAAAAAAAAAAAAGAAAGAAAAACCAGGACAAAGGAAATTCCTTACATGTATAGGCCCCGAAGCTAAGCAGCTCTGAGCTTAGCGGCCTAGAGAAAATCCTCGATAGGGCCTCAGATCATAATTTATGAAGCTAATCCAATCACCACCCCACCTTTGGAATGTTACATGCTAGGACTTTAGAAGTTTAGGGTATGTATTAAATAGGGTATAAGGCCTGGTTGATCTCTACAAGGGCAGCCTCCAGGGTCTAAGGAATAGTGTGGATGGAACTCAAACTCATGGCTTCCATCTGTAATCCCTGCAACCAAACAATAGAGGCAGGAGGACCAGACATTCAGGGTTATCCTAAGATGTGTAGGGAGTTTGAGGCCAGTCTCGCCTCAAAAACACACCCCTGGGGGCTGGAGAGATTGCTCAGTGGTTAAGGACACTGATTACTCTTGCAGAGGATTCAGGTTCAATTCCTGGCACTCACTTAACAGTTAACAAATGTCCCTAACTCCATTTCTGGGAAATCTGACATCTGATAAGCTCTTTTGGCCTGTACAACATACAACCCACACATATCAAATAAAGATATGCAAAATGAAAAACAAAACAAAAACAAAAACACTCACAACCCTGTGTCAATATGAAGCTAGGAATCTCCTTCCCAGCCACCAGTTGACAGAACGTCATTTAAGTGGGTAATGAACGAAAGCGTTTATACTTTCTGTGAGATGTGCATGGCCACACATGCATGTAGCAGCTGATGCTCTGGGTGAAGGGAAGGGTTGTCAGGTCCGAATCAGTGGTGGGAACAACAAACAAGGTTATCCTCTGAAGTAGGTGTCTTGACTGTGGGTAGAGCGAGCCTGCTGTTGAGCTGGGCATTCTTGTTTTAGAACCAAGCAGAACTAGAGACAGGATGCACAAATCTGACAAATACATTGTTGAAAGCCCTTAAACAAGCGGAGAAGCCCAGGACCAAACTGCCCAAAACTCAGCGCCTCGTTACTCCAAGTGTCCTGCGACAGAAATACCAACATGTGGCTCTGAAGAAACAATACACCCAGAAGAACGAAGAGGAGGCTGTAGAAACATGCTAAACTTTTGGCCAAGAGAATGAAGGAAGCTGAAGAAAAACACCAGGAACGGATTGTCAAAAGACAGGCATAGGCTGTCCTTGCTGGGAGAGCCTGCTTAGTCCAGTCAAAAGTGAGACTTTAAGATTAACAAACGGGGTCTGGAGAAGTGGCTCAGCGGTTAGGAGCACTGACCCCTCTTCCAGAGGACCCGGGTTCAATTCCCTTCACCCACATGGCGGCTCACAACTATCGGTAACTCCAGTTCTAGGGGACCCAACACTGTCACACAGATGTGCATGCAGGAAAACACCAGTGCACATAAAATAAAAATAAATAAATTAGAAACAAAAAGAGTAAGGAACACATTACCGGGACTGGAAAAGAAAAACCAAACCCCAAGCCAGGACATGAATTCTCTTCAATGGAATGCCGGGCGTCCACCTCTAGTGTGTAGGCCCTGGCTACCTGACCCTGAAGGTTGGCACTGCATACCTTCTTCCCTGGGGACAAAACTACCTTTCCCAGATCGCTTCATTTGCACTTTGTCTTTATAATTAGGCATCAGCAAAATGTTCAGGCCACTTGCTCTTGAGGGAAGATGTTGTGTTTATTTTCCTTTTTTGTATGTATTTGGAATTTTGTTTGTTTCCTGTTTTTTGAGACAGGGTTTCTCTGTGTGGGCCTGGCTGTCCTGGAACTGGCTCTGTAGACCAGGCTGACCTTGAACTCAGAGATCCTCCTGCCTCTGCCTCCTGAGTGCCGGGATTAAAGGCCTGTGCCGTCACCACTCGGCATGAAATTTTTGCTGTTATTTTAAAATTATGAATATGTGTGCGCCTACCCGTGGGTATGTGCACAGAGGTCAGAGGCATCTGTTCCCTCAGGATCTGGAGTTGAGAGGTCATGGGGGCAACTGTGGCTCTTAACCTCTGTTCCCTCTGGTTCATTTCCTTTGTGAACCTAGAACCTGGTGTATGGAAAGTCCTCAATGAGCCCAAGCGCCAGCTTGCATGGATTTCTGTTTTCTATGACACATCTTAGACACCTAATTGTTGGATTCTGGATCGTTAGATGGTGTGGGTTCTGGGAAGCCCTGTGGCTGGTTTACGGGTGATTATTAGACTGCTAATCTGAAGATAAACAGCCTGGGAAAGTGGGAGGAGGCTCTTGGTTAATTCAGGGCGTGTTTCCAGGGACCTGTTCTAAGACAGATAGACCAAGGACAGAGTTTAAACCCTGTCTGCATCCCCTCTTATCTGCTGGGTAGTTATCTAGGGCTGGTCCCTTAGCTCCACCTAGCTTTATTCCAGTCTAAGGGATCAGGAGGAGGAGGCTACCACCTTCTTCTAATCTTTCCCTTTGCTTTGCAGAACCTGGATGCGTTCACAATCCCATTTCCAGGCAAAGGAGCAGGGTCATAAAGATAGTAAAGAGAAACGTTGCAGCGGAGAGGAAGAGCCCTGGTTTTAACTGCCGGCCTGTGGCAGGCGACCTGTACTGATCATCCAAGCCCAGATAGGGAGGAATGCTGGCGCCTAGGCAGGCAGAAAGCAATGGTGTGGCTTGGTGGCCCCAGGTGCCATGCTTACCCTGGGCACAGATGCTAAGATCGCCATTCTTGGTGACCAGATCTGCAGCCACAGGGTTGGGAGTCTTGCCTCAGACCACGGGTCTTATTTCGACCAAGTCCAAGGCTTTGTCTTCAAAGCTGTGGGAGGTTGTTTATGTGTGACCTTTCCCATTGTTCTGTAGCTCTATGCTAGCTTATCGCCTAGACCTGGGGGTACAAATCAGGAACCGAGGTGCCCTGAAACTTAGTCTAGTATGGGGCAGGAACCTGCCTTTCCGGGCCAATCTGGAAAGAGATGCAGGGGGCTTGTCTCTCCTCTGCCCCCCTGAAGCTACGGTGAGGCTCCCCGAGCGCCCAGGCCTGCCATGGGTGTACCTCTCTCAGCAGCAGCCTAGGTTCTCTGCCCTCCAGGACATCTTGAGATGCAGGGCGAAGCCTGGAACAAGCTTGCCACAGATAACCTCTCTCATTCAAGGAGAAGGGCTCAGGGGTCACATATCAAGTTGACCCTGATTTCTTCCTTTCCGGTTGCTAACAGTCTCAAGGGGGGGAGGGCGGGAGTCTAGGACAATGGCCCGCGGCCGGGAAGCAGCATTTCAGCTGGCAGGCCTTTGTTGCAGGCAGGAGGGGCCTCAAGCTAAAGAAAAGGTTTGCGGGTCGGATGTCTATGGGGCGGCAGCTGAAGAGTCCTTTCAAGCTTGACATTCCAGGCTCCGCCGGCCTCTGGCGTTTCCCAGAAAACTCAGCGGAGGGGAAGAAAAAAGAAAACACTTCACCCACCCAGCAGGCTCTCAGTACTCAGAGTCCTCACTTCTCAGATTCCTGGTGCCCTCCAGGGACTGGGTTGGCCCAAGTGCCAGGACCCCTGCCTCGGGGGCCATTCCTGGGCCCACAGAGAGCGTGGGGGGTGGGGTGGGTAATGGGTATGCGTGGGATGGGTGCTGGAGAATGGAAGGGGGTATTGAGAACTAGAGTTTCTTCTTGCCCATCACAAAGGAGTCCACAGGTTCGGAGGTGGGGGCGGAGGGTGAGGGAAGTCAGCTTCCAGGCATTTTACCCTGCCATTCCACCCTCCAAACCAACACACCCCGCTCTGTCCATGGATGGGGTGGGAAGTGTCGATTTGCTCAGAATCACCCACAAAGGCCAAGCTGGCGCTGGGCTGGGGAACAGACAGCAGGGCAGCTGGGCAGTTCTGGGAAGCCAGGCTGCGGTGAGCCATCTGGGTTGCCATGCAAATGAGGCCTGGCCACATGCCCGCCGAGAGCAGAAGTAGCTGTACCCAGGGAGGAGAGCCCAGCCTGGGACGCGCGTGTGCGTGATGTGTGTGTGTGTGTGTGTGTGTGTGTGTGAGGCAGAGGCTGGAGGGAGACCGAGTGCATGCTGCTTCTCAACTCCATGCACTACAAGGCTGGGACCCTGGGCTCTACCGGCCAGGTGCTGGCAATATCTGCCCCACCCTCTGCAGGTGAATCTTAGGTTTGCTCAGAGCACCTGGCTTCTGAGAAGGCGGCAACGGTGTGCGCTTGGTTCCACTGAGCCCTCCTCAAAGTTAAAAGATAGGTCTCCTGTCTCCCGAGGTCTCAGAGGGTCAGGAGAGAGGGCAGGGCTCTCCAGAGAGTCTAAGAATTGACCTTGAGGAAGCCTCTCAGCCCCCCTCCCATATAGGTGCTGTTTAGAGGCTTTTACTTGTATTTATTTGTGTGTGTGCATAAGCATCTGTGGGAGTTTGCATGTGAGGACCAGTACCTCCAGAAGTGTAAAGAGACCCTGGGATCTCCTGGAACTGGATTTATAGGATGTTGTGAGGCAGCTGATACGGGTCCTGGGAACTGAACTCATGTCCTCTGGAAGAGCAGTATGAACTCTTAACCCCTGAGCCCTGTTTCTAGCCTCCTTGGAGTATCGAGTTTTTAAAAAAAAAATTCCCCAGGCTGGCCTGGAATTCAGAGATCTTCCTGTCTCTGCCTGTCCAGTACTGGGATTAAAGGTGTGCGCCACCACTGCCCAGCTAATTCTTTAGCTTGTTTTTATTTGTTTATGTGTGAGTACATGTGAACCACGGGACACATGTGAACGTCAGAGGACAATCCATTTGGCAAGCGACATGTACTGAGATCATCCAAGCCCAGATAGGGAGGAATGCTGGCTCTCCTTCCACCATGTGACCCCTGGGAACTAGAATCCAGGGTGTCAGGCTTGCAGCCCTCTTACCAGCAGCATCACTAAAGATGGTGTTTCGATCCCAAACTAGCTTTGAATGCAACTAAGGATGACCTTGAATTTCTGGCCTCCCCTCCCCTTCCCCCTCCCCCATGATGGGATTATAGGCACTGGCATGCAGTGCTGGGAATTGAACTCAGGATTTTGTGGCTGCTAGGCAAGCTCTCTACAACTGAGCTACACCCCTACCCGCTGTGCGTTGTTTGGAGTTTCTTTTTCTTTCTTTCAGTTTCTTTTTCCTTTCCCTTTTTTTTTTTTTTTTTTTTTTTTTTTTCCTTTTCGAGACAGGGTTTCTCTGTAGCTTTGGAACCTGTCCTGGAACTCGCTCTGTAGACCAGGCTGGCCTCAAACACACAGAGATCCACCTGCCTCTGCCTCCCGAGTGCTGGGATGAAAGGCGCGTGCCATCAATGCCCGGCTGAGACCTTATCTTAAAATGAAAAAATAAAAAGAAGGCTGTGTGTGTTTACTTGCCTAGCATGCAGGAGGCTCTAGATTCAATACTTTGGAAAAAGTCAGAGTTGTTCCCATTATAGGAAACCATCCAAAGGGGCTTCCCTGAGGAAGTGACAGAGATAGACTGATGGGAAGCTAAAGTCTAGAGAAGTGTCCCCCACAATGGGGCCCAGCCTGCTGACCAAACTCCCGAGCTTTCCCTGGAGTCCGGCTCCTCTGTTCTGGCTGACTCTCTGTACATCCAGGCAAAGGAAAGACTCAAGGGCATATAGGGCTGCCTCTTAGCTCCGGGCCCTGTTGTCCGGTGCCTCCTGGCCCCACATCTGCTCACATACTCTTCCACTCACTAAGCAGCTGCCTAACCAGGTGAGAAGTTCCAAATTCGTTCTGCCCATGGGAGGAGGCAGCATTTAAACCCTGGAAATGAGCCATTGAGAAGGGTCAGCAGGTGGAGGAGCTTGCCACCTGCTGGTTTGAACCTGGTAACCTGAGCCCAGCTAAAGATGGAAGGAGGAACCAATTCCATAAAATTGTCTTTCGACCTCCCTGTTTATGCTGTGGCATGTTCATAAACACACACACACACACACACACACACACACACACACACAGAGGACAAGCTGGGCATGGTGTCACACATCTGTAACCCAGGAGTTCAAAGTCATCCTCCACTACACAGTGGATGTGAGACAGCCTGGACTATAGACACACAGAAAATAAAAATAAGTAAATCCTTAGGAAACGAAGCAACAACAAAAATCTGGAAAACCTTACTCCTGTATTCTGGGTCTTTGGCCTCGGTTGTTGGGCCTCCACTCCAGCATGGCCCCCTGGCCCTGTATTGGGACACTGGGCTCTCCAGCCCTTACCCTCCCCCAACCCAATCGTTAGCTTTGCTCTCCTCTTGGTCACGAGTGTCAGGGAGCCAGCCAGACAACCACTCAGCCTGGCCCTGTGTTCCAGGCTAAAAGGTTCTCGCTCCCCCTGCCTAGCCAAGCCAAGACTATCGCCTAGCGCCGAGGCAAGGACCCCCCTCCTGCGGGCCTCTCTCTTCTGTTTCACTGCGTGGGCCAGGTGGGCAAGGCTGGGAAAGGTGGTGTCAAGGTGTGGTTCTGAGGAGACCCTCTCAGATTCCTCTGCAGCGCTGGAGTGGGTGCCCTGGGACCACTGGCCACAGACATCTGTGTCCCCTGCACTGGGCTTCTGGCTCACAAGGCTCTGTGGTGCTGGCTGCTTGCCACAAGAAGCCAAGGTTCCCCTGAAACCAAGAGCTGCATTTGTCCTCACATTGACAGAGAAATGACCAGGATGCTCTGCCCCAGAGGCATTTCCAGAAAGCCGGGATCTGACTTCTTTGTTGATTAAATGCCAAAAAGCCCAGGGCTGCTGTGTGGTGAGGCTGCCATTGAGCAATAGCTGTTTTGTTTTGCTGATGACAAGATTTTTGGACGTTGAAGGGCCACAATGATAAGTGGATAGGCCTTGACCAGGAGCTCCCCTCTCGGGCCAGGGAGGCGGCTGGTTTAAATTTCCATTCTGGGAAGGAATTCTTCACGGCCTTGGGTACCTCCAGGCATTGCCTCAGCTCCAGAGGACATAGATCCCTGTCCCAGAATTCTAGAAGGCCTCTCTAATTGCTCTATTCTGTAGTTGTGGTCCAGAAGAGTCCTTGAGAGGTATATGGCTATAGAAGATGTGTGTGTGTGTGTGTGTGTGTGTATGTGTGTGTGTGTGTGTGTGTGTGTGTGAGAGAGAGAGAGAGAGAGAGAGAGGACAATTTGTGGAGTTTGTTCTCTTCTTCAACCCTGTGGGTCCTAGGGACCAAAGCCTAGATTTGTTGCCTGGCTTGGTGTTTGCACAGGCAAGTGCCTTTACCTGATGAACTATCTTCATAGCTCCAAGAGAAAGTTTATGCTGGAGCCCAACATGAATGACTATGGTCACAGAACAGAATTCAAGCTACACTGACATGTTCTGATGAAATTTTTTGTTTTAGCTGGCTGGTAAGATGGTCCATCAGATATGGGCGACCTGAGTTCAAATCCCAGAACCCACACACAGGTGGAAGGAGGGAACTAACTCTGTAAACTTGTCCTCTGACCCCCCCCCCACCACCACGTGATGTGGCATTCATATCATCCCAACACGCAAAGACACAGCAATGATAATTAAAATAAATGAAGAAAAAATTTGCTTTTTCAAACATGTTCTCATGGAGCCCAGGCTGGCCTCAAACTCCCTTTGCCCGAGGACTCTATTCCTCCTGACTGGTTCCCAGTGCTGGGAGAATGCGTTTTAGTCCGTGCTGGAGATGGAACCCAGGGCCTTATGCATGCCTGAGAAGCACTCCATTTCCATTTCCTTTTTAGTTTAATTTTGTTTATGTGTATGAGTGTTTTGCCTGCACTATGTCATGTCTGGTGCCGGTAGAGGTCAGAAGAAGGTATCAGATCACCTGGAACTGGAGTTATAGATGGTTGTGAGTGATGGGTCTTAAACCAGAGTCCTCTGGAAGAGCTGCCAGTGTTCTTAACTGTGGAGCCTCCTCTCCAGCCCCACGTGCAGCCCATTTCTTGAGGTTTGCAGTCACGGAACAGAAGAAAACCCTACGTCACAGTACTCTTCAAGCACATTCGTGGAAACCTCAGGAAGGTGAGGAAATCACACTGTAGCTGTCAGGTGCTCTCGGTGACACTTAGCTTTTTGGGTTGGTAGAAAATTGGGGCTCTGTTAAATGAATGTGTCCCCAAAGGTTTTGTGTCTTAGTCACAAGAATGCTAGGTCAAACACAGAGGTGGGTGATGAGTGGTCATTAACAGGGCTAGAGATAGCCCAAGATAATATTACTGGATATGCAATATTCCGATTTTCCATAGTCACTCAGCCTTAATCAGTCAATAAGTGGGGTAGAAACCATCACAGACGTATCAACTTCTCTGGCAATTAACTAGCCTTCCCTCTGTCCTTCCCTCTGTCCCTCCCTCTGTTCTTTATCCCTCCCTCCCTTCTTCCTTAGGGTCTATTCTGTAGCCCAGGCTGACCTAAAACTTGTGACAATCTTCCTGCCAGGTAATTCTTCATGTGCTGGGATGATAGGTGTAGGTAGCCATCCCTGGCTTTGGCAAGTGACTTTTTGTATTTGCTTTTTTGAGACAGACTTTGCCTGTGTAGTCCTGGCTGTCCTGGAACTCACTTTGTAGACCAGGCTGGCCTCAAACTCAGAGATCTGCCTGCCTCAGCCTCTCAAGTGCTGAGATTAAAGGTGTGGGCCACCATGCCCAGCTTGTCAAGCTATCTCCTCCCTCCCTCCCTCCTTCCCTCTTTCCCTCCCTTCCTTCCTTCCTTCCTTTTCCCCCCAAGACAGGGTTTCTCAGCATAACAGCCCTGGCTGCTCTGGAACTCAATTCGTAGACCATTCTATATATCAGATTTACAGAGATCTGTCCACCTGCCTCTGGCCCAGCAAACAATCTATTTTCTTTTTGCAATTTATTTCCTCATGTGGAATTTAGAATACTTTTCATGGTTTTATATTTGTTATCCATTTATTTGTAAACAGGGTCTTGATGAGTAGCCAGGCAGAACTGGAACTTGATATGTAGAGCAGGGTAGCTCTACATATTTACAGAGATCCCCTTGCCTTAGCCTCTCAAGTGCCGGTATTGCAGATGTGACCCTGGTTTATGTGGTGCTGGGTATCGTCCCCAAGGCCTTGTGTATACCAGGCAAGCACTGAGCTACCACCCCAGTCCCTCTCTCCTTGGCTTTGCTAGACGTTCTTGTCAGGGAGTGGTCTCTCTCAGGCTGGCGAGCAGTGGCCTTCCTCTGGCATTGGTGTGAATGTTGGTTGGTTCAGGGAATGAATCAGAGGCAGCATGGGCCCTTGGCTCAGGATTTCCTGGCACTTCCTGCCTGGGAGAGCAGCCTGCTATGGGGCATCATCGGCCACTGCTCCCTGACGTCAACCATGCTTCCAATGAATGGCTTTCCTTTTCCGTTTGGGAAGACATGCTATCTGTCATCGAGCCTATTGACCGTCTTTCTCATCCTGGCACCTCCTGTTTGGGAAAGAGTGAGGGGAACTAACGAAAGGCAGTGGGTGGAGGCAGGGGTAGGGCAGGACTCAGTGGCTGTGGCTCCATGGTGTGAGGGTCTCTATGAGGACAGATACCTTCTTGTCTGGGGCCCCCCAGGTGTGCATCAAGAAACTCCACGCACAGTAGTAGACTCTGGCCCCAAACCCAGAGCCCTCTGAGCAGCTTTTGGATACAGAGACCTCCCCCAAGGCAGCTTGCACCTCATCACCCTGGGATGTTCTCACTAACCAACTCAGACAAGGTCTCTGGGCAGGAAGAATGTACTTTCTGTCACCATGCAAATATAAACATGCTCCAGGGCTCCAGAGATTACGGACACTTTCTGTTCTTGTAAAGGATCTTATTCTGGTTCCCAGCACTGACCCGGTGGCTCACAACCATCTGGGACTCCAGTTTTAGGGGCTCTGACACCCTCTTCTGGCATCTATGGATACCAGACATGCAAGTGGCACATACACACATACGCATGCATGCAAAACATAACATAAATAAATAAAAAATAATTTTTGTGGGGAGGGGTTTTCAAGACTGTGTTTCTCTGTGTAACAGCCTGGCTGCCCCAGGACTTGATCTGGAGACCAGGCTGGCCTCAAACTCAGAGATCTGCCTGTGTCTGTCTCCAGGCTGCTGGGGCCCCAGGCTTCGAATATAAAATCTGTAAATTTTACTGATAGCTAATAGCTGTGGAAATCTCAGGTGTCACCATCTTCAGTGGTGTGCTCACTGACAAGTTGCCCACCCAATGCTCATGCAGGAAATCCTATTTAAACTCAGTGGGTCACAGACACAAAGGACATGGCGTTGGGAAGAATGGGTTTCTGTGGCAGAAGAAAGAAAGGACGAGACAGGGTGGTGGAGGGGCAAGAAGAACTAACTGCCCAAGAGGAAAGATCATTTTTATTAACAATGTAAATATAAGTAAGAAAAGATTAATTTTAAAACTAAAGGGGATGCGTGGTGGCACACGCCTTTCATCCCAGCACTTGGGAGCCAGAAGCAGGTAGATCTCTGGGTTTGAGGCCAGCCTGGTCTACAGACCTAGTTCCACGACAGCCAGGGCTACACAGAGAAACCATGTCTGGAAAAACCAAAAGTGAGTGAATGAATGAATGAATGAATGAATGAATGAACAAATGAATGGGTTGGAGGGATGGCTTAGCACTTAAAAGCACTCGTTGCTCTTGCAAACCACCAGAGTTTGTTTCCTAGTGCTGTCTGATGGCTCGTAGCCATCTTCAATTCCAGCCCCAAGGGATCTGGTACCTCCTCTGACCTCCACGGGCACGAGGCATGAGCAAGCTGCACACACAAACATGTAAACAGAGCACTCTAAATAAATAAATAAATCTAAAATACAAGAGATGCATTTTTAAAATTCGCCCTACTTCTGAAGGGCAGTACATGAAATTCTGGAATCTCTATGATGTACTTGTTCTGGAAGAGCCATGGTTACCTCACTCTGATTGCGGCTCTGTTTTAGACTAGCCAGGAAGCCGAGGCTCTGTGTGTGTGTGTGTGTGTGTGTGTGTGTGTGTGTGTGTGTGTGTGTGTGGTTTTGGAAGGGGCTGGACCATCTTCTGTGTTTACCAGGAATGGAAATATCTGTCTGTCTGTCTGTCTATCTATCTATCTACCTACCTATCTGTTTTTTAAAAGATTTATTTATTCGTGCATATGCGTGCTCTATCTGCATGTGTGCCTGCATGCCAAATAGAACAGCAGATCTCATTATAGATGGTGTGAGCCACCATGTGTGGGAATTGAACTCAGGACCTCTGGAAGAGCAGCCAGGGACCTTAACTGCTGAGTTGTTTCTCCAGCCCCTGGAAATATTTATTATTTCTTTCCCATGGAGCCAATATCACTGTGTGTAACTACAATTTATTTTAGAGGAGAAACTTGCAGTGAGCAGGCCCTGTGTTACAGGTGCTGCCTCACACAGCAAAGAACCAGATGGCCAGGACATCTATTCTTTCCACGGTGGTCAGGATGCTTGGTCATCCCTGTGGTGATCGCCTCTGAGCATGAGGGTGATGGTGCAGCTGCTCAGTGCATGTTTACCCTGCACCTCCCGGAATAGGCTTGAGACACCGTAATCTCATCCTGGTTACTGGAAGTTAGGAAAGCTGATGATTCGCTGTTTGTAACTCGGAAGAACTAAATCAAATTCTATCTGTATTTGTAAAACTATATGTACTTAAAAATTAAAAGCCAATCTGAAATACTCACTGCCTGTAAGTGATTTGGAAGTTCCTAAACATCACCAGATGATCTGTGATAACACTCAAGCTGCTAGTATTGTTTTCTGGGTTTTTTTTTTTTTTTTTTGGTATTTATTTATTTATTTATTTATTTATGTATTATGACTGGGTTGGCTTCAAACTCACAGAGATCTGCCTCCCTCTGCCTCCTGAGTGCTGGAATTAAAAAAACTCACCACCATGACTGGCATGGCATGGCATAAATATACCCTGTATTTATTTATTTTTCTTTAAAACTATTTCTATTCAGGTAGAGGTTCACGTATCCCTAGCTGGGAACTCACTATGTTGCAATGAATGATCTTTAACATCTGACCCTCTTGTCTCTGTTTCCCAAGTTCTTGGGCCTGTCCCATTTCCTTCCTTCCTTCCTTCCTTCCTTCCTGCCTGCCTGCCTTCTCTCCCTCTCTCTCTCTCTCTCTTTGAGATGGGGTGTTTCTCTGTGTAACAGCTCTGGCTGGCCTGGAACTCCCTCGCTCTGTAGACCAGGCTGGCCTCGAACTCACAGAGATCTGCCTGCCTTTGCCTCCCGAGTGCTGGGACTAAAGGCGTGCTTTCTTATTTTTTTATTTGAATTCCTGCATGTTAGTATTTATTTTGTGGGAGCAACAGGCACACATATGCTGTGGAGTGTGTGTAGAGGTCAGAGAACAAATTGTGAGCCAGGTTTCTCTCCTTCTACCATGTTCGTTCTGAAGCTTAAACTCAGGTTGTCAGTCTTGGCAGGGACAAGTGGCCTCAATAACATATTCATTTATAAGATGGCAATACAATCTAGGGCTCTTGGTCAGGATCATTTTCTCTGCCAGTTACAGACTTAAAAAACAAAATAAAACAAACAAGGCCGGGCACACCTTTAAAGGTGCACACCTTTAATCCCAGCACTCAGGAAGCAGAGGCAGGCGGATCTCTGTGAGTTCAACACCATCCTGGTCTACAGAACAAGTTCCAGGACAGGCTTCAAAACAATACAGAGAAACCCTGTCTCGAAAAACTAAACCAAACCAAACCAAACCAAAACAAAAAACCCAAAACCAATCAAACAAAAACTCCCCTGGAACAATTTGGTCAAAGTGAAATTCAGAATGTCAGTTTAAGTGTCACAGTTTTAACTTCACAACATTTCTGGGGTAAATAGAATTATGACTATGTTTTACAGTGTTTCCAGTTTCTAAATCCCGGCCTGTGTGAGCCAAGGAAGGGAATCAGTTGCATGTAACTCTGACAGGTGACAGAGGAGCCTCAAGCTTCAGGGTGCGGAGCTGATACTACACTGGAGCCTTGCAGGCGAACGTGGGTGCAAGGAGCAGCTGTCAACCTGACAGGCATCAGGGCGCTGAGATGTCTATCATCAGCATCCTTCATCCTGCAATCAATGCGGGTGAGTACAGGGCACAGGGCAGCCAGCAGCTGTCAACCTGACAGGTGTCAGGGAGGTAAACTGTCACCAGCATCCAGCATCCCTCCTCCCGGAGCCGTGCAGGTGAGCTCAGGACCGTGGTCCACGCTGCGTGCCCTCGATCTCCCTTCCCGGCGCGACGCCGTGCCCCCAGGAGGCACACCGAGGCGACACCAGGCTGTGCAGTCCTGCCGGGCTCCGCCGCCGCCGCTTCCGCGCCTGCGCAATGGCTCCGCGTCGGCGCTCGCGCTGTCAATAAAGTGCGCGCGCGCCGGAAGCGGAAGCGGCGGGTCTCCATGGCGGCGCCGGCAGCGGGCCCGGTGTTCTGGAGGCGGCTGCTGGGCCTGCTGCCTGGCCGGCCCGGGCTGGCCGCTCTCTTGGGCCGGCTGTCCGACCGCCTGGGCAGGAGCCGGGAGCGCCGGCGCCGGAGGTGAGAACGCTCGGGGCGGGCGTGGCGGGCGTGGCGGGCGGGGGCCTCGCCGTCTCCCCGCGTGCTGGCGGCCAGGCCGCGGCCGCCGTGGGCGTGCACGGAGCAGGAGCCACCCCGGGGCGAGCTCGGGGCTGCGGCGGGTCGCCCGGCCCCGCGGGGTGAGCGTGGCGGTGTGGTGTGCGTTAACGCGCTGGCTGGGCGGGGGGAATCAGCCCTGCGCGGGCCGGCCGGGTGCGGGCTCGGCTTCCACACGCTTTCTCAATCCTGACTCAGCCAGCACTCGGGCCCGTCGAGGGGAAGCTCTCGGAACCCTTGCGACGCGTTTCCAGAGGGCCTGTTTCTGGAAGAAGGACCTGAAGTGGGTTGTGCAAACGATGAAGTAGTCTTTGAAGCTGTTTGTTCGGGCAGTGGTCCTTCAAAGCAAACATTTGCCAAGAGCAGGCCAATGCTGTTGAGAATATTTAGGAGGGGCGGGGGCGGGGGTGGGAAGGCGTGTGTGTGTGGGGGTGGGAAGGCGTGTGTGTGTGTGTGTGTGTGTGTGTGTGTGTGTGTGTGTGTGTGTGTGATTCTCTTGTATGCAAACGTTGAGAGACGTTGGCTCTAGAGAAAGCCTTGCGCCTACTTTATTAGTTGAAACATTGTTCAGCGTTTTGATTTTATACGTGTTTTCTTTTTCTTCTGGTGCTGGGGCTCCAACCCAGAACCTCATACACACCGCTAGGCAACTGGTCTGATAACGAGCCACAACCCCAGCTCTCTTTAAAAATAATTAATTTTGTGTGTGTGAATGCTCGCATGGCATGCTGCTCAGGTGGTGGGAGGGGACCGGCGGTGGAAGTTAGCTCTTTCACCAGGTGATTGAACTCAGGCTATCAGGGTTAGCTGGGAGCTCCAAGTCCTGTGTCTTCCCGCTCTCCTGCTCCCTTTCTTTTAGAGACACCGTCTCATGTAGCTCAGGCTGGCCTTAAACTGGCTAAGTAACTTGTGCTAGCCTAGCACGTCTGCGTCCTCTGCCTCCTCTGCCTCGTCTTCTCCAATGCTGGGATCACAGGTGCGAGCTGCAATGGCCCACTGTCTTAGCGTTTGGTATCTGAGTTCCATGGGTAAGATCTTGTGGTCTTGATAGACAGCTGTGGCTTCCCGTCCCTTGTCGGTTGATTCTTGCCAGCCAAAGCCCAAGTTTGTGTCAGACGAACTTTCAAGTGACAAGATTCGAGGCAGAAAGAAAGTCTTGGATGCCTGTTGATCAGAATGTGTCCAGTTTCCTAGATGCAACCACTCGGTATTCCTTAACTGAGGGTATTCCTTAACTGAGGGTATTCCTTAACTGAGGTGCAATGAAAGACCTGGCCATTCTATTGGGTGGTAATTTACCTCATGCTACCAGACAGCTGCCAAATTTAAGGTTTCAGTTCAGCCTGGAAGATGTGCGGTGTAGGAAGCTTTGTTAATTTCCTCTTTGTTTGGAAACATTGTTATTCATTTTTTTCACTGAAGCCGGGGTATTCTACACAGCTACCCCCACCCACTACTGCTAGGTATCAAATCCAGGAGAGGCAGGCGAGCACTCTAACCACTGAGCTGTACCCTAAACCTGCTTTTTTTTTTTTTTTTTTGTCCTTAAAGGATATGGCTTCATAGCCCAGGTTAGCTTCAAATGTGCTTCGTAGCTGAATCTGATTTTGAACTTCTGGTCCTTTGGGATTACAGGCGTGTGTCTCTGGGCCCAGTTTCACGTAGTGCTGTGGGTAAATTTCCAGGGCTCTGTGCATGCTAGGCAGACTTAGTTTATCAGCTGAATCATACCCCCCAGCCCCCATGCTGTGTAGCCCAGGTTAGCTGAGCTCTGGAACATGTCTTTTTTCTC
The DNA here is from genome assembly GCF_943737965.1 of Phodopus roborovskii. Taxonomy (NCBI): domain Eukaryota; kingdom Metazoa; phylum Chordata; class Mammalia; order Rodentia; family Cricetidae; genus Phodopus; species Phodopus roborovskii. Next base: position 31,718,853 of record NW_026125052.1, read on the forward strand.
TTCGTCCTGTTTTGTCTTTTTGTTAGTTTGAGACTGGTTGTCACTGTATAGTTGGCTAACTTAGAACTCTATGTAGACCAGGCTAGCCTCAAACTCAGAGATCCACTTGTCTGCCTTCTGAGTGCTGGGATTAAAGGTGTGTGCTACCACACTTTAGCCCAAGGATTTTAATATTTTTATTTGTGTGTGTGTGTGTGTGTGTGTGTGTGTGTGTGTGTGTGTGCAAGTGCCCTTGGAGACCAGAAATGAAATTGGATCCCCTGGATCTTAAGTTATAGGCAGTTCTAGGAATCAAACCTAAGTCCTCTGTAAGAGCAGTGGACACTTAACTGCTAAGTATATCCAGCCCATTAATACATTTTTGAGACAGGATCTCACAATGCAGCCCTGGCTGTCCTGGAACTTCCTATGTAGATTTTTTTTTTTTTTTTTTTAAAGACAGGGTTTCTCTGTATTGCTTTGGAGCCTGTCCTGGACCTAGCTGGATAGACCAGGCTGGCCTTGAACTCACAGAGATTCACCTGCCTCTGCCTCCCAAGTGCTGGGATTAAAGGCATGCACCAATGTCCGGCTATCTTTTTAAATTGTTATATTTGTTTGTTTGTTTATTGAGTCAGGGTTGAATGTTGCCCAGCCTGACTCAGGCTTGCTATGTAGTTAAGGGCAGCCTTAAACTTATGGATGGGGAATTGCAGGTGCGGCGTGGCAGTGAGGGTAGTCTAAATTGATTTTTACGAGACTTAGCTTTGTTTGAGACAGGGTCGGGAGCTCCTGATCCTCCTCCTACCAGCACCTGGGTTCTGGGATTGCAGGCATTGTCACCACTCTCAGGTCGTCCCCAAATTTTTGCTCAGTATCTGAGCCAGCAGCGTAAGGCTGCAGTTAAGTCGGGGTGTGGGGGATTGGCTGGTGGGTTTCTCTGAGTCACAGCCAGAAATTGAGTTTCTTTGCCCTGCATTCAGAAGCTTTGTTCTACAGTGACGGGGGATCAGTGCTTCCACCAGTGAGTGCCAGGAGGGCTTAGGCTTAGTCCTCGCCTCTGCCTAGTTTGTTTGTAGCTTTTTCTGTTTCTCTGGGGCCTTAGTGTTTGTCATTAGTCATGTCAGTTGTGGCCACTCGCTCTCAGCTGCTGGCTTTCGATTCTTCTCTGCTCACTGCACCTCCCGACTCCTCATTCCCCGAATGGTGTGGTTTCTTGTAATTCTCTGATCACTGATTCATTGATAATAGCTCTGTGTAGTCATGAGCTCGAGTTATTTTAGATTCTGGCTTGCCAGTCTGACTCAGCCATCGGGGGCTTGGTGAATCCTTGCGGCCAGCAGGAGGAACAGTTTTTGCCTGCGTGGTTTCCTCTCAGGCTTGGAGATGCCCATAGAGACCAAAGAACACGAGAAAATCATTTCTTATTAGTGATGTTGACATACTGTTGCTTCTCTGAAGCGAGTGTCTGACTCATTGTCGTTGGGAGAATCATACAGTTCGTTTATCCCTTGTGTGATGGATCATCGCTCTGCTAGGTACTAAGTGAGATAAAGACACAGCCCTGCCTTTACAGTGCCTGTGAGCAGACAGTTCCAGGAAAGTAAGGTGGAAGGTCAGGGCAGCACCCTGGAAGGCCTCCTGGTGGCATGTCACAGAGCTGTGTGGAGTGAACTGAAGGGGGGGGTAGGCATTTCAGGGTCAAAGGATGTTAGCATGAGTACTTGAACAATTTCTTTTTTTTTTTTTTTTTTTTTTTTTTTTTTCCTGTTTTGTTTTTCGAGACAAGGTTTTTCTGTGTAGCTCTAGTGGTCCTGGAACTCTGTAGACCAGGCTGGCCTTGAACTCATAGAAATCCCCTGCCTCTTGAGCGCTGTGATTAAAGGCATGTGCCACCACACCTGGCCCTTGAACCATTGAAAACAGCTGATGGGGAGGACTCCTAAGTAGGAAAGGAGCTAGAAGCAAGTTTGTCTCTGGGCCAGAGACCTAGGAAGGCAAATATTAGGTCCTTGTGGGATTTCTTTTGTGGATGGTACCGTCCTGAGTTTTGGAGGGTTGGTGCTCCTGTGATCAGGGGCAGTGGGAGTATAAAATTAGAGAGCCAGATTAGAGTCAGGCTTGCTTTGGGTACAGGAGGAGTGATGCTGAGGCAGGTGGTGACCAAGTGCTTGGGTTGTAGTGCTCGACTGAAGCCGCATGTTTGGGGGACGATGATAAGGTCATTTGTGGCTCCTGAGCTACATTCAGGTGCATCCAGGCAAGGTGCCCAGTGCTTAAGATAGGGCCACACCTTGGATGGAGGGTTTCGGAGCCAGTGTGCATAAATTGGGCTCCTTAATTGGAGTAGATGAGACCTACTGGGAAATGTATCAAGAAAAGAGGGTGTTCTTTTTCTAATCTTGAATTGTTTGGCATATAAGGAAATATTCTCTTGTGATCAATAGTTTTCCCTCTAAAACTACGAATAGGTTAGCTAGGTTTACAACTAAGTCTGTCCTTTTTTAAACTTAAGTCTGTTTCCTTTATGGGGCCACTGTTGTACTTTTCCTGGCTTGTTAGAGGGAAACGGGCAGCCACAGGAGCCGCTTGCAGTTGGAGTTTCTTGTGCTGCGCTGGAAGGTTAGTGCTACAGTCTGAGATTTCTATTTCGAGGGGCCATCACACCCCAGCAGTGACTTTTCTAATGTTGGCGCTCAGTCTTTCCAACCTGCTAGAGCTCTGTCTCTTGGTTTATTTTAGTTTTCAAGATAGATGGTCACATAGCCCAGGCTAGCCTGAAACTCAGTGTGTAGTGGAGGGTGGCTGTGCCACTGTCCTGGCCTCCAGTGAGTTTGTCAGGGTTGTTGTTGCTGTTGGACTGGGGCTTGAACACAGGACCCTTGCACGTGCTAAGCCAGCCCTTTACCACTGGTCTGTGCCATCAGTTCCTCCTGGTGTATTGTTCATGCAGTTTGCACGGGTGGGAGGGAGGTAATCTGGAATCTAAGTAATGTGACCTTGAGTGAGTTAACGTTTGCTTCCCCGATGAGTGGCTTGCAGCTGTATTGACAGTGTCCCTGAGTGTCTTAGCTGGGGGTGAGTGGACCTGTGCTGCTAGGCAGATGGAGAACAGCCTGGGATTAGAATGCTCTGATAGCTAATCCCCTTGTAAACACTGATAAATGGCAAAGGAGGCAGCCTGGCGGGAGCCAGGTGAGGGTAGACACGCTGCTTCATGTCATGCCCTTTGTTCTTGCCATGCCTTGAGAGCCATGGGCTTTAAAGACATTTCAGCTCTTCAGTCCCCCAGTGTCACCCACTTCCTCTTGGCTTGTGGTCAGCGTGTAGCTGGATGCTGGCAGCTGGGCCTCGAGCGGTACTTACTGGGGGAGTCCAGCGGCCACCGTCTTGAGTAACCTAGAGCATCACTTCCCTTGCTGGGGCTTGGACTGCAGAAGTCAGGAAGGTCCACTGCTGCCAGGGCTGCAGGAAGTACGGACTTGTCAGGAAGTTATGACTGTTACTCTTCTCATTAGCTCACTTTTCACATTTAGTGTGCATGGCGGGTAGGTGGGGCGGGCAGAGGGTGGGCTTCTCTTAAAAAAGTAGTTTCTGAAAATGTGATGACCAAATACTACATTTTCTTCTAAAGACGTTTGGACAGATTTGACTGGGATGGCAACGTCTGTGCCAGGAACTCTGTCTCCCAGAGGGAACAGACCCTGAGGCCTTGCACAGGGCAGAGCATTCCTGACCTTTGTGGGTTCTCTGTGGTAGGTCAGGAGGCGTCTTCCAGCTTCACATCATTCTGTCCAAAGCCCTGCACGGCTTTGTGTCTGTTGTGCAGGTCTGTCCTCAGAGCCAGACAACCTTGTGGGCTTGTGTGTCCACACCCCCTGAGGGGCCTGGGAGGGCCGAGAGACCTCACCCGAGTAAATCGTCACTAGAAGGATGAGAAAGTCACAGCTCTGCCATCCATTGCCTGTTGTAACAGTCTATCTTCTGAGCCAAACGGCTGCCATCTTGGGGGTGTTCAGCTGTGCCTGCTTGAAGAGATCACCCCAGCTGGGCTTGCTGTCTGTCCACACCCCATAGAGGTCAGGGAGGGCCTTATCTGAGTAACACCTGTTGCATGCAAAGCTGCCCTCAGAGAGGGGCTGGGGCATATAGGCTGGGGAGGAGGCTCTAACAATGGAGCCGTCAGTGGGAAAGCCGTGGTCCCGGCTGGGTAAAGGATTGATGTGGCCTTTTTGGAGGAAGCACATATACTCCATCCAGTAAGTACCCCACCTGTGCTCTGTCACGAATCCACTAAAGGCATTTACTCACTTAAAGTGGCTTTGGTCCCTTAGTGCCCGGGTTTGTTGGAACTATGCAAGTCCCCTGGGAAGGATTTGTAGTCCCAGTGTCGCACTGGTGGTAGGAAGCATTGGGGACTATGGCTCCGGGGTGTTGGGGCTGCAGAGGGGGACATGTAGACAACAGTGTGCTTCTGGGATTTGACTTTCTAGTTGCTTCTTCCTACTGAGGATGGGGGGCTAGGCTGGGTCTGGCTGTGGCCCACCCACAGGTGAGGCAAGCCAGTGTCTTTGCATAGGTGCATGCAACCCCAAATGCCTCACGTGATGAGCATTTCTGCTGCTCCACCCAAGGGCGTGCGTCTTTCTGTTGGGTGGCAGCTTGGCAATTTTGAGCTCAGTTGACACTATTGTCCTGTGCACCTCATGGGGGAGTGTTGAGGGGACACCATCCTGCCTAGGACTCTGGTTTATCAGACTGATTTCCTGTCCATCCAGGAGCTCAGACTGCCCATGCTGTGCTCTGGGGTGGCTGGCGGGAAGAAGCCCTCTCCTTTGCTTTCACACTCACCGTGCACAGGTCACAGGACCCTGCTGGTAGGGTTTCCAGTCATTCTGAGCAGGGAATTCACCTGTGGGGTTACAGCCTTAAGTCTGACTCAACTTTCACCCAGAGTCAGGTATCCTGTGGGTGTGGTCTGAGCAGCTAATTTTAAGAGGATGCTGTCCTGGGTCCTCAGGGTGGTAGGCTAAGGATGGCTTTGTGCTGTTGGCCCCTCATGCTGAGAGTGACATGTGACTCCAGGCCTTGGGTGCAGGTTGGGGGGAACCGCTGGCCCGCAGGCCTTGTTCTCTCTACCTGCTGGACATTTAGGAGGAAGGAGAGCCTTCAGAGAGGCAAGGCCCACAGAACCTTGTCTGTCTCTCTTCCTTCTCTGTGTAATTACAACTGGTGCTAGATGGTATCTAGAAGGAGAGGACTTAGGGGAACCAGCTGTAGATGTGGGAATTGTGCATGCGCAGCAGCGCAGAGGCTTGCTTCCTTAAATGCAAGCATGACGTCAGTCCTTTGTAACCACAGCCTCTGCCTTGCAGCTCTCAGACTTAGTCTTCAACGGGACACATTGTTTCTTTTTTCTCTAAAAAAAAAAAAAAAAATCTGTATCTGTCTATTTATGCCATTAACTTGCTGTACTCAGTTCGTTGTCTCTCTCTCTCTCTCCCTCCCTCCCTCCCCCTCTCTCCTTTTGTCTCTGGGCATTGAACTCAGGTCATCTGTTGCAGCAATGACCTTTACCACTGACCAGGGCATGTGCTTTTCTAAGCCTCCTGGCTTTGGGGGAATCACTTGATCACTTGTGCAGGTGGTGGCCTCTGGAGACAAGATCACTGTACAGTGTGGCTAGTGCTGTTGAGAGGACAAGCTTTGCATTGTGGGAAGCCAGGAGCCAGCCTCCATGTGTTTGGCCTAGAGCAGACCAGGGCGCTGCCCTTTGTCCCTTCGTCCAGTGTAGCCGGGTCTCCAGTGTGTGCTGTCGTTGTCCTTTAGCTCCCTCCCTTACTGCTCCACACCTCTTGAGTGAGAGAGAGCAGGGTGAGGTCTGGGCTGCCTCTACAGTGAATGCCAAACCCTAATTGGTTCGCAGCTCCTTCTTTCTCGAAAAAAATAAACCCGTCAGTGCACAGATTAAATGGGAAGTCAGGGCGGCACCCCTGAACACGTCTCCCCCCAGCTAGGCCGCTCCCCTGGGGGACGTTCACCAGTGTTGCAGTCCGGACCCCCCCCCCATACAGTGTGAATTTTGCTGGTTTTTAACATTTTCAGGGTTGCCTACTGAAAGCCTCCCAGCAGCTCCAGGCATCACCTGCCCCTCCCCTTTGACCATGCCTCTGTGACATTTATTTAATCCCCTTTAGCATTTCCTCTTTGATCTCTGTAATCCCAGGTGTGAGTTGGTGAGGCCTTCACAAGTGTGGGAGGCAGAGGCTGCCAGCCCGTGCAGATTCCCATAGTGTGTTGTGTTAGGTAGTCACATGATGGCATGGTTTTCTCATCTTCCTCTCTGTCCACGTGATGGCCGTGGGGATTGAGGGTGTGGCATGGAGTGAAGCAGGCAGCCCCTCCACAGTGGGGGACATGCTGTGGGGTGGAGGCTCACGGCTGCATAGACCATGCTCTTTTATTTGCAAGCCAGCAAGCACCAAGGAGTGCCCTCACCTTCCATGGCGGGAGCAGGAGACTGCTGCATCCTCACCTTCATAGTGGGAGCAGGAGACTGCTATATCCTCACCTTCTATGGCAAGAGCAGGAGACTGCTGCATAACCTCTGCATGGGTGGCTAAGGCATTGCATTCTTCCCAGGACCCAGAGAGCCAGTACCTTCCACTGTTGACTAAAGTTTCTTGGCAGTGAGTTGGCCATGACAGACCGGTGGGCTTTCTGGGAAGTGTAGCCTAGGGCCATCTGGCATCCCTGTGGTGCGGGAGCCCTGGGGAGCTTCATTGCTGGAGCACAGACCAAGCAGTGAAATCATCTTCCTGGAACCCTCACTGAGCCCAGGGTGCTGAGGAAACGTTGCCCAGAACCCTCTCCAGTGACACAGTGCACAGGGCTCCCTGCTGTCTGCAGCCTGGGGTTTATAGTGGTTGGTGTGGGGGTTTGCACAGGGCTGGCTGCAGGGATATGGCTCAGCGTGGACACATCAAAGCTTCCTGGAGCATAGCTTCATGCTTTGTGGAGTCAGGCTGGTGTTGTGGGATTCTGGAAGGATGTGTAAGAGAAAATCTAATGGTCCTCTAATAGGAACCCATGTCGGGGTCTCCTGGCAGAGTCTAGACTAACCTCGTTTCCAGTATCTGTAGGCAGGATTTAAAAACATGGTTGTTTTATTTATTTATTTATTTATTGCCAATTTTATATCATTAAACAGCGCGTCTTGATCCTATCTATTCCCCAGCAGGATCTTTATATCGTTTCCTTCTTTTAAAAAAGAATTTTCTTTCCAACCCTGAGCCTGTGTGTACAAGCTATGTGTTCCAGTGCCAGCAGTGGACAGAAGAGGGTGTTGAATCCACTGGAGCTGGCTGGTGTGAGCTGTCCAATGTGCTCTGTGCCAGAGCAGCAGAAACCCCTAACTGCTGAGTTGTTGCTCCAACTCTCCTCCCACTCCTCCATTTTCAATGTAAACCCAGTGAGTCCAGTTAGTGCTGATCTTGTGGTTTTATCTTGTGCTGGTGACTGGAGCGCCTGTGAGGTCGTGGGTGCCACAGTCATGTCATATCCAAAAGGCAGCATGTCACGGTGCCTCTCTCCATCCATCAGTTCTTAGATCCTCTCTACCCATCCATCAGCTCTTAGATCATTTCCATCCATCCATCAGCTCATAGATCCTCTCCATCCATCAGCTCTTAGATCCTCTCCATCCATCCATCCATCCATCCATCCATCCATCCATCCATCAGCTCTTAGGTCCTCTCCACCCATCCATCAGCTCTTAGATCCTCTCCACCCATCCATCAGCTCTTAGATCATTTCCATCCATCCATCAGGTCATAGATCCTCTCCATCCATCCATCAGCTCTTAGGTCCTCTCCACCCATCCATCAGCTCTTAGATCCTCTCCACCCATCCATCAGCTCTTAGATCCTCTCCATCTATCAGCTCTTAGATCCTCTCCATCCATCCATCAGCTCTTAGATCCTCTCCATCCATCCATCAGCTCTTAGATCCTCTCCACCCATCCATCAGCTCTTAGATCTCTCTGTTCTCTTCCTGGATACTCTTTGAGTCTTGGTGAGGTCTATGTGGATGTCCAGCTTAGGCTGAGCATTCAGCTTTCCTGTTACAAGTCTTCCTTGCCTGCTGGCCACTACAGGAAGGCTTCTCTGGCCAAGGCTGAGAGCATAACCCATAGATATTTAGAAGGCAGTTTAACAACATGTCCACTTAACAAAAAACAACAAAACCAAAAGACTAGGGCCTGTGACTACACAAAGCCGTGTACCCTGCACCAGATTTACAATGACATAAATGAGTCCTTCCTGTGGAACGGGCCTTGCATCTGAACAGAAGGTGATTGGTTATCTCATAATCTTTTGTACTGTTGTTCCATGGGCACGTTTTTGCCTGAGAGGTCACTGCTGGGTAAGGCAGACCATTGATGACTTTCCTCCCCAGTGATAGTCAGCACTGTTAAAACCCCCAGAAGGGAGGAAGTGTTGAGGGATGTCCGTTCCACATGTGTTTCCCTATGTCCTACAGCCAAAGTGTGTGTTCAGCAATAGGGTCTTGCTGCCTAGTTATGGGGGCAACAGGATAGCAACAATAGCCTGTGTTGTTTGGGGGCCTCTGGGCCATCCCTGACAAGTAGCCCATAGGCAGGATTTTTCTGAGGTGTATTTATGTCAGAGGGGCAGGTTGAGCCAGGCAAGAACTTTTATGATCTTCCTTGTGGCTGCTTTCCCTTGGTCCCTGAGTTATTGGGAACTATTTTGGTTGGGTTTGTATGTAGGCATTGTCACTTGGGTGTGCAACACTGGCTCCTTCAAGGTACTAGGAGGAAGGAGGACTTAAATTATATGGAAAAATCTGAACTGGCCAAAACTCTCTCCCAGAGTAAGGCAGTTGCTGGAGCTATTTGATTGACAGAAGTAGCTCATTTGCATGTTTCTTTAACCAGGTCACCATGGCTGTTATTGGCCCCCTTGCTGTCACCAACGGTTCCTCAGGTCACCTCCCCACCTTGCTGCCTGTGTCCCGAGGGTGTGCACAGATTCCAGTGGATCAGAAACCTGGTCCCAGAGTTCGGTGTCTCCAGCTCCCATGTCAGGGTGCTGTCCTCCCCTGCAGAGTTCTTCGAGCTCTTGAAGGTGAGTTGTTTGAGGGACCAAGAACAGGAATTGGACGGGGCGGGGGTGTCAGGGTTTGGTGGGCCCTGACACCCTCTGTTGTAGACACTTTGGTGCAATTTTCCTTAGCCTTGGATCTCGCTTTCAACTTCACCCTCATGGATGGTTGAGTTGAACTCTAAGCAGATGCCTGTCTGGGTAGACAGGGAGGAGCGAGGGCGGGGCTAGACCCCAAGCCTGGAGGCAGTGAGGACTGGTAGCCCACAGTCCTTCTCTGTAAAGGTGCTGGGGCTTGTGCATGAGAATCCCTCCCTGGGTGTCAGCTTCTTCATGGAAGCTGTCCTGCCTGGGGGATCTCAGGAGGGGTTGTGTGTGCAGTGGCCACATGGTGACAGGGCACTTCAGGTTAGGAGACTGCACTCTGTAGCTCAGGGTCCTGACACCCTGGGGCACTGGGAGTCTGTCTGTGGTATGTCTGTGCTTTCTTTCCTTTCCTAGGGCTTGCTCTCCACAGCTCTGTTTCTCATTACATGCCCACTTCATGGTTGGACTGCTAATTGGAGTGAAGTCATTCAGCACTAATTAATCTTTAACTATGTGAGTTCTCTGTCTGAATTCATATTAGCAATGGCTCTGGAATGGAGATCTGCTGAGGCTGGTGGCCAGCAGGGTGCTGGGAGGCAGCAAGAGACACAGGTGTAGGCTCATCTCTACTCACCCTCTGCCTGTGCTGGTCCGCACTTCCAGTTCTGGCTGGCTTGTTCTCTGTGTGCCCAGGGGCAGGGCTGGGCGGGTTCATGCCCGTGTGTGGGCCAGTGCCCGTGGGGTCCCCTTGCTTTCCTTGTACCCCACTTTGGTGTGTGTGTGTGTGGGCCTGAACTGACTGCCAGCTGCTGTTTTCCTCCAGCCTCGATTTTAGTAGATAACTAAACAAAGGAAGTAGCAGCCTGATGATGTGTATGTTTTCTCCTTGTGCCTAAGCATTTCCGGGTGTCCGTGCATCTGTCTAGTCAGTGTACCCAACTTCTTGAGTGGACAGTACTAACTGGGGTGATGTCCCTTCTCAAGTTGGAGGCCTGGGCTGTGCTTTGTGGCTCCCTCCTGATGACACTCTGTTGTGTCCTTTGGAGTTGATGTTTGTGTTTTTGGGGACAGAGTCTCATGTTGCCCCAGCTGGCCCCTAACTGGGTATGAACTCCCGATGGATCTTCCTGTTTTTTCTCCCAGGAGTTGGGATGACAGGTGTGATGGGCATGCACTGCCACGCTTTGTGTGTTTTTGCTGACGTCTCTGGGGTGTGGCTGCCTAGGACTTTGGAGATGGGGCCCTTTATTCGGCTGGGCTGGAGCAGAGCCTGGGCTGTTGACATGACTTGGAACGTGTTGTCCTTTCACTTGTGCCTGTGCGTGTGCGCGCATGCGTGTATGCGTGTGCGCGCATGCGTGCAGCAGTGCTTGGTTTCGGACAGCCAGACTTCAGAAGGTGGCAAGTGCATCTGTGCTCACACACCCTCCTCTAGTCCCAGAGGTATGGGAAGGAGCTCCATGCTGCTTTGGACCAAATGTACATGTATTCACTTGAGGGCTGAAGCTGTGTAGCTGCGTGCTTATGGGGTTTATATTGGTGAGGTGAAATGCACTGTGGGTGAGTTCTCATCAGAGTGCATCCTGGGGATGGAGAATGTGTTCAGTTGATAGAGTGCTTACCTCACAGCCGTGAAGATCTGAGTTCCAGGCTGGTGACACCTGTCTCAAAAGTAAACAACACATGGTGGAACAGCCCAGGATGGGTCTATGTCCCCATATGCTTGTCTGCACACTTACATGTACCAGCACTTACACAAACGTGCATGTATAAATACATACACACGCGCACACATGCGCACACACACACACATACTCCTTTACCCCTTAGTGGTTCTGTTGCATTTTGTTTTCCCGTTAGACTGTGCCTTGCTTTGCACAATAAATATTGGAATTAAGGTTGTGGCTCCTCCTTTTGGGAAGTTGCTGTGTCTGTGCTGGGCTACTTGGAGTATTAGTAATGGTGAGGCTGTAGAGCCGTTCAGCTTATAGTATGATTTGCCTCCAAGTGAACTACTAAAACAATGACTGAATATAAGGTAGAATTGTTTCTCCTCTTCCAGGGGCAGATAAAAATAGCCAAGAGGCGGGTCGTGATGGCATCCCTCTACTTGGGGACAGGACCGTTGGAGCAGGAACTGGTAAGGCTTAGGGGCAGGTGGCCCCAGCAGCAGGAGGAGCCAGCTCCAGTGTCACAGTTGACCCTAGCTGCCTTTCTGGCCTCTGCATGATGATGGTTGGGAGACCCAGGCATGTGCTGGCCAGCAGCACCCCAAGCCTTACAGGGCTGTCTGGCCTACTCTACCTGACCACAACCCAGAGGCTGTGTCAGCTCCATGGCCTAAAGAGACAGGAAGAAAACCAAAGAATGTGGGTCATGTCAGGTGCATGACATCTACCTGTCCGTGCAGTTGTAGTGGGGCATGGCCACACTCATCCTGTCCCGTGACAGTGCGGTTGTAGCACTGGTGTGTGTCTGGAGGAGAACATTTGTGGAGATGTGAGACCTGAGACACATTGTACCCCTGCCCTGCAGTCAAGCTTCTTGGGGTCCAGGCTGGAGAGGGCGCTTGACGGTGGCCAATAGCTCATGTAGATAGTCCGTGCTCCCAATAGTGTGGTGGGCTGATTCAGTGCTCAGAGGCAGGAGCAGCTCTGTGGTCTCGCATGTGATCCTGTGATACTTTTCCTGTCAGGTGGATTGTCTGGAAAGTTCTCTGGAGAAGTCACTACAGTCGAAGTTTCCCTCCGACCTCAAGGTCTCTATCCTCCTAGACTTCACCAGGGGCTCAAGAGGTAGGTGCTGCACACCTTCCTCTCTGCTCACTGGCTTGAGTCACCCTCTAACAGGCCTTCACAGGGCTGCCTGCTGACCCCAACCATTCCTGGCGCAGCTCTGTGTAGCACAGCTTGGAACAGCCGGGGTAGAAAAAGGCTTTCCCGAGTCTGTGGCTCCTGGGTCCTGTCTCCTCCCTGCTTCCTTTGGCCTTGCTTTGTTTTAAGGCTTTGTGTGGGATTAAAGGCGTGTGCCACCACCGCCCGGCTCAGGCCAAAGTTTCTGAGTGACTGCTGCAGATGTGGGTAATGTCGTGTCTGGCTCAGCCTGAGTGGGCGTGGCCCTCCAGGGGGCAGTTGATAAGACATACCGGGAGGAGGGGACTGGTGTGGCTGAGGACCAGTCCTGCCCTGGAGCATGTTGTGTCCTGTGGCTTGTTTCACCGTGCCCCAGGTAAAGTGACACCCCAGGCAGTTGGTCTGTCTGGCAGTCAGGGCTTGTGTCTGTCTTTCCTGGTGGGAAGTTACAGGTGTTGCCTCTGCCGCTCGCACGCAGGTAGGAAGAACTCTCGCACCATGCTGCTCCCACTCCTGCAGCGGTTTCCAGAGCACGTGCGTGTGTCCCTCTTCCACACGCCAAACCTCCGAGGCCTCCTGCGCCTCCTCATCCCAGAGCGCTTCAACGAGACCATCGGGCTCCAGCACATCAAGGTGTACCTCTTCGACAACAACGTCGTCCTGAGTGGGTGAGCGCTCTGTTGTGCTAGAAGCTGGCAGTCCACATGAAGGCACGCGGCCAGTCTGCCCCAGCTCCTTAGAGGAGGGGCTGTGCAGGTTGTAGGTGGCGCTCACCTCTTTAGTGGCCCGTGTCATTGTTTGTCACGGTGACGCTGTGTCTATGTTCCTCACTTCATGTGAGGACACGTAACTGTCAAGCAGAGCCCCAGAACCACAAACTGAGTGTGATGGAAGCCCGGGTCTGTGGGCTGTGACGTCACTGGCAGACAGCTGTTCTCCACCTGGCTTGGCTGCTTTTGTGGGGTGCCACCTCTGTTCTGTTACTCAGTGTCCTACACATAGGCTGCCCTGGTTTGATGACACCATGAGATTGTCACCGGGGTACACACATTCTTGGCTACATCCTCCTCTGACTCTTCCTCTCTACAGTGCCAACTTGAGTGATTCCTACTTCACCAATCGCCAGGACCGCTACGTGTTTTTACAAGACTGCCCTGAGATTGCAGACTTCTTCACAGAGCTGGTGGACGCTGTGGGGGATGTGTCGCTGCAGCTGCAGGGGGACGACACGGTGGACGTTGTGGATGGGATGGTGCACCCTTACAAAGGTAGGGCAGCCTTAGACTCCCGTGGTGTCAGAGAAATGTGATTGACCGCCTCTCACATGCCTCCTGCCCTGTAAGCAAGAGCCCGCCTGGGAAGTGGGGAGTCTGATCGGGTGGCCACCCTCCCCATTCTTACAGGAAGCAGCCTGCTTAGAGACCACCTTCCCACCTTGGCCTCTTCCCCAAATCTCCTATCATAGCAGCCCTGGGGAGGCCTGGCCTCCTGCCTGGAAAGTAGCATGGGAGCCTGAGCTCTGCTGCAGGCAAGCCCTTGCACGGCATTCCTGGGTACTCACATTCCCGTGATTCCTGTGGCCGTGGATTCTCCTGGCCTTAAAGGGCTGCTGCATGCAGCAGACTACGCATCTTAGGGACAACCCTGGCTGGTGCCAGGGAGCTGTGACTGCACAGCTAGGATGCGTTCTGACCATGGCCCTGTCTGTTTCAGGGAGTGTAGCTTTACCACTGTGCATTGAAGTGCACCAGTCAAACATTCTGTGGAAAATTTACTCTCCCCTGTGTGTCCTTAGATCTGTCTTTTGGTACCCAAGCCTAAACTATATGCTATCTGGGCCTTGAAGAAATGCTTACTCCCTGATGTCCTGGGCCGGGCCTTGCACAGTTAGTGGGGAATGGCTGTGTTTAGGGACAGTTGAGATGTGTCATGCTTAGGGCAGAGACAGGGACATTTTGCTCAGTGTTTGGCTGCTGCTGCTCTCTCTGGCAGGATGGATTCCTGCACAGTTGCTTTCTCCTCTGCTCCTGGTCTAGCCCTGAGAGGCACCCAAGTGTCTGTCCCTGTTGTCGCTGCACACGTGTGGGTGAGCCCTGCTTTCTGGTGATTTCCTGCCTGCTGTCCCCGAGGGCTCCGTGTTGGCCCCTGCTCCTGTTGACTGGTCATCTTCCTGACACCAGCGCTGCTTGCTCCCCCTACACCTCAGGAGCGGTCCCTTTCAGCCTTTTCTCCTCCAGTGACAGCACCTGGAGTGTTTGCAGAGTGTGTCATCTGTGCCCTATCCACAGGGGAAGGTGTCCCTGCAGAGCCCAGAGCTCAGAGCCTGCCTGCCTGCCCTGAGGCTTCTTCTGGGCTGGGCTGCATGCATTGTCTGGTTTTTATGGGGACATGTGTCCTTTTTCTTACCTCGTCTTCACTTTCTTTTCTTTCCTCTGGACAGGGTCTCCTGTAGCTCAGGTCGGCCTTGACCTTTTCCTCCCATGTGCTAGCATTGTCCGCAGGTGTCACCACACCTGTCTGTCCCTGACATGTCTTCTATTTAAATGATCTTTCTTGCTGAAGTACACAGCATGCATACCAGGCAGCCACCACAGAGGTGCAGCTCAGGGCCTGTCACAGCGGCCTCCCAGAGCTACCTAACCCCCCGCTGTTACCCCCAGTGCCACCCCGCGTTCTTCTCCATGTTCCTGAGTTTTTGTAGCTGGAATTACCTGTGTCGTGGGCCACCGTGTCTCCTTGCATGGGTCCTGTGGGCAGGGCCCTTGTTGGCTGCTGCCTTCTTAGCTCCTGGAGCTTAGTCTCTGTTCTGCCAGTAAGAACTTGCGCATTTGCACTTAGCAGTCACATGGTGTGCCTCGAGCCAGCAGAGTCGGGATGGATGTGTCTTAAATGGTCTAATGTAGCTCGGGATGCCCTTGGACTCACAATGCCCGATCCTCCTGCCTCCACCTCCCAAGTCCTGGGATTGTAGGTGTGCACCACCACTCTGGCTCTCCACGTATGTGTCTGTCTTCTATCTTCTGTAGGTGACCGCGCTGCATACTGCAGAGCAGCTAACAAGCGGGTCATGGATGTGATCCACTCAGCCAGGACCCGACAACAGTTGCTGCATGCACAGACCTTCCACAGTGACTCTCTGCTGAGTCAGGAAGAGGCTGCGGCTTCTGGGGACCGGAGACCAGCGCTTGACACCTGGATTTACCCCCTCATCCAGATGAAGCCCTTTGAGATTCAGATAGATGAGATAGTCACCGAGACCCTGCTGACGGAAGCTGAGCGGGGAGCTAAGGTCTTCCTCACCACTGGCTACTTCAACCTGACCCAGGCCTACATGGACCTGGTGCTAGGCACTCGAGCCGAGTATCAGATCCTCCTTGCCTCCCCAGAGGTCAATGGCTTCTTTGGAGCCAAGGGAGTGGCTGGCGCCATCCCAGCTGCCTACGTGCACATTGAGCGACAGTTCTACAGTGAGGTGTGTGGCCTGGGGCAGCAGGATCGCGTCCAGCTTCAGGAATACTGGCGCAGGGGATGGACCTTTCATGCGAAAGGTACGTGGGGCGGGCCAGAATCCCCCCTTGGGGATGTTCCACACTCTTGTTGACACAGACCTGGGGCTGGGGTGTTTGCGAGTCCATGTGGGAAAGAGCCCTCTGTGTGTGCTGTCTGTACAGCAGCCGTCACACAGGGAGTCGGCACTGTTTAGGGGATTTATTTACTTGGGCAGAATACTTTCCCTTTACGTGAACACAACTTTAAAAATGGAAACCACTTGGTGAATATTCCTTTTTTTTTTTCTTTTTTTGGTCTGGGGACCAACCCCAAGGTTTTTTGTTTTTTGTTTGTTTTGTTTTTCAAGACAGGGTTTCTCTGTGAAATAGTCCTGGCCGTCCTGGGAACTAGCTCTGTAGACCAGGCTGGCCTTGAACTCACAGAGATCCTCCTGCCTCTGCCTCCCGAGTGCTGGGATTAAAGGTGTGCACCACCAACGCCCGGCTATTTTATTTTTTAAAAAACATTTATTTGAGCTGTGTAGTGGTTGTGCACACCTTTAATTTAGTACTCAGCAGGTAGAGGCAGATGGCTCTGTGAGTTCGAGGCTAGTCTGGTCTAATAGTGAGTTCCAGACAGCCAGGACTATATAGAGATACCCAGTGTCGAAAAATAAAAGAAACAACCAAAAAAACCCATCACATTTATGTGTGTGTGTGTGTGTGTGTGTGTGTGTGTGTGAGAATGTGCGCGCGTGCCCATGTGCCCCTGCTCGTGCACGTGCGCGCATGCATGCGTATGCTGTTGCCCGCTGCTGTGGCCCAGGTTAGAAAACCCTGGGGATGAGGTCTCTCCTACCAAGTAAGTTCCATCAATCAAAATTAGGTTTTCAGGCTTGGTGGCAAGAATCTTTACCTACTGACCCATCTCACCGTCCTTTGTTTGTGATACTGGGATGAGTCCCTGTGCCTTGTGCCTGCCTCAAATACTCTACCTCTGTGTGAACTTCACCTCAGCCCCAAACAGTGCATAATACCCCAAAGACTGGCTCCTCCCCGGAAGATCGCATCCAGCTGGCCCTGCTTGTGCATGGGAGCTCATTCCTGCCCAGGCAGGTTACGATGTTTGTGTGGGAAGCACACGTGGGCTGAGAGAAGCCTGTGGTCAGGTATCTCTGGGCAGGGGGAGCTGACCATAGGGTGTGTATGAAAGTCTTGTCAGGTTGGCTCAGTCCCTTCTGGGAGTGACCAGAGGCCAAGGGTGGGAAACACAGGGAGAGCTGAGCAGCTGGGCACAGCTAACACTGTGGCCTCAGGCCCTAGCCCAGCCTGGCAGCCGGGCCGGGGAGACGCTAGTCCTAGGCCCCTCCCTACTGCAGGCGTCCCCGCCCCACTGATAAGCTTCCCCGTGTGTGGTGACTCCCCAGTTACACCCAACTGGCTTTTCCTGTGTTTCGCCTCGCCTTTTCCCGGACTGTGCGTTTGCTCTTGACCCTGCTCCCTCCCTCCCTCTTGCCTGCCCTGATGTGTGTGTGTGTGTGTATGTGTGTGTGTGGGGGGCTTGTTACCTGTGGAGGAGGAGGAGGGGCGGGGAGAGCCTTGTATCTGGAGCCTAGACTCGTGTGTGCACTCGTGTGTGCATGTGAAACGGTGGTGGAGTCGAAAGCTTGGTTCTGAAATAGGGTCTTATTGTGGCCTGACCTTGCTGTGCAACTGAGGATGACCTTGAACTGTGGACCTGAGTGTTGGGATTAAAACCAGCTTGAAGCAGTTTCTTCTGAGTAGGGTCTTTGCCAGGAGTGAGAGGTCAGAGGTGGCTGCTGTCTGTGGTGGGTCCCAGCTTTTTTCTGGCACTCCTGTGGGCAGCTGCAGTGGCTTCATCGGTATGGGATGAATAAGCAGTCCGCAGGGTCGCTGTGGGTTTTGACGGTTGGTGCAGTGGACTATTTCCTGCAGGCCTGCTCTGGATACAGGACGTGGGCTTGTTTGTTTGTGTCTATTTTGGGCTGGTGGAAAACTCTTGCTGATTACCATGGAGCTGGTGTCAGGGTTCTCTTGCACAAGCTCCAGGCTTGGGCTGGTCTCCACTATTCCTGCTCCCAAAAGGTTTCAGAGGAAGGATAGCCTGAGAAGCCAGGGCACTGCATTCTAGATCCACCCGGGTCCGTGTCCCTCAAGAGATACTACTTAGCGGAGTAGCTTTCCCCAGGGATCAGGCACGGGATTCGAGGAGGACCCTGTTGGACTTGTTAGTGGCTTAGCAAGGAAGCCTTGACAAATGACCACAGCAGTCCCACTGTGGGTCTCTTTGCAGCGATGATTCAGAAGATGGGCTGGCTTGCTCTGTAGCGTTTGCTGGGGTGCTGGGTGTGACCTTAGCGGTAGGGGCAAAGGTAGGGATGTCCAGCCTGCGGTGCACAGAGACGTAGGGTTGGATCCCTCACTGCTCCTCTCTGCTGCTCAGATGCCCTCTGGGAAGCCCACTGCACGGCAGTTGGCCGCTGAAGCAGCTAATAGAACTCACCCATCACAGGCTTAGCTCATCTTAACACACTTTACTGTGACAGGCCACTGGGATCGCCCAGTGTGTCAGCGTGTGCCTTGGAGACGTCTGCAGTGCCTGGACACAGCAGGGCAGTTCCCGGGCTAGTGTGTGTAGTGCCCATCAGTCCACAGCCGGGGAGGGCTCCTGGGAGGAGGCTTTCTGAGCAGAGTGGATGACAGCTACAGTGTAGGTGGGGCTGATGCCTGGAGCCCTTGATGCATCGTCGTCTTTGGCCTTGTCACCAGCACTGTGAGCTGTGTGTCAGTTGGCAGTGGTCCTAGCCTAGCCACACAGGATGCTGTGGCGTATTGAGGGTTCCTCTTCCTGTCCGTCTAAGCTCGGAACCCTCAAGAGTACAGTGACTTGCTGCTGCCACCAGGGGCCAGGGCTCCATGTTCCCAGGTGTAAGGTGAGGGCTTGGGTAGGAGCTCAGTCCTGGTGAGTTGCCCACAGTCAGAGGAGCCACTGCAGTCCTCGGCACTGGGGGCCTCCCTGCCCCAGCTGGAATATGGTGTCTACTGAGTGTGTCTTGCTCTCCCACCACCAGGAAGCTAAGTGTCTGTGAACGCCTAGGTGTGCCGCCCTAAGTTGTCTGTGTGCACGTTTGTTGCTGTACCTCTAGCCCTGAAGGGCAGCTCTGCTCTCCCTGAAGGGCAGCTCAGCTCTTGGCTGGAGAGTCCTCGGGAGTAGGCAGCGGAGCACAGCCAGGCCCTGGTGGCTTTCCAGGCTCTGTGGCTGGGCCTGGAGGAGTAGCGGGAGGCTTCCAGGGGCTGGGGTAGAGCTTGACTGCATCTCAGATGCTTAGCAGGTTTGTCCTGGCAGGTGCTGTGGGGTCCCTGGGTCCCACCTGATCGGACGGAGTGTGAGAAGTGGCCTAGGGCACAGGTGTGTGTCAGTCCAGTGAAGCAGCAGGGACAGTGTTGGCAGCCCCTGTGTGAGGTACGAGCGTGACGATCTGTGTCTCAGCTCTGCCCTGTGGTGTGCCGCCTGCGATGTTATTCAGGCCCTCGTTTTTACTTCTTGCCCCGAGCACGACACGTGTCCTGAGAGCTGAGCCTTGTCAGGCAAGGGCCGCACCCTTGATCACTGTGCACTAAGCTGCATTTGCCCATCTGTTTGCCAGGCCATGGGCTCAGCAGGGGCATGCCTGGGGGATCAGAAAGGACTGTGCATTTGGACTGGTTTCTTCTGGATGAAGTGTTGTACATGAACAGAACCTTCTGTGGTCAGGGATCGCTGTGGATTGAGAGACTTTGGGCTGCCCAGATGGAGTCTGTTAATGACTGACTGGATGCCATTATTTTCATTGTCTTCCCGACAGGCTGGTTGGCATCTTGCCTGAAGGTGAGCTTTTGAGGCAGCCTGGCAGCCTCACCCTGTCATCTGGGCTCCACGTGGCATGGCTGTCACTTCAGGGTGGTGGGTACTGTGTGACACACATGGCCATCACGGGCAGTAGATGGCAGCCCTGAGTTCCTCCATCCTTCTTACACCAGAATGGACTGGTGCCCTGAGGGAGTGCAGGGCTGTGATGGCTTCTGTCTTCTGCTCTCTGCAGGGGTCTGATACTCTGGTGGGGCTGTGGGAGGAAGTGGATGGGCTACTGAGTTTCCCTTGGCTGCAAACCACCCTATCCCTAGTCCACTCCCCCAAAGTACTTTTTCCTTCTCCAGGCTGCTGGTTCCTGGAATTGTGGAGCTATTGGGCACAAAGGTCAGGCTCTGGGATGAGGAATTGGGGTCTGATGATCAGTTTATAGCCCTGTGCGGGAAATGGACTTCCTCCTACTGTCCCCACGGAGCCTCCCCCAGCCTCCCCTGCGTATGCGATGGAGGTGCATCTGGAGGGAGCCTGAGGGCACAGCTGGGGTCCAGCCCTGAGGGAGATGAGTCCCCAGAGCACCAGGCAATGGTGAAAGCCCCTGACTCGAGCTGCAGGGGCCCTAGCGGGCTGACCTCGTGGGCTTCTGTCATTCTCACTTTCCTTTGGATCACCAGCTCACAAGTAACGACACAGACACAGAGACTTATTAGTGATTGTAAACGCTTGGTCTGAGCTTAGCTTCTTTTTCTAACTAGTCTTATAACTGTTTGTGTAAATCTACGTTCTGTCACATGGTTCTGTTACCTGCTGTCCCATATGTCCGATTTGTTCCATTGGCATCTCCCGAGTTCTTTGATCATCTTCCTCTCCCTGCCTGGAAGTCCTGTCTATCTCTCCTGCCTTGTTATTGGCTGTTCAGCTTATTACACCAATCACAGCAACACATCCTCACAATGTACAACTACTCCTCAACAGGCTTCTCTGGGACTCAGCACCAGTGACCACGGCCTATCTCAGATGAGTGCTTCATCTGTCTCTCTGGGTTTAACAGAGGGTGCTAGTGTGTGTGTGTGAGTGTGTGAGAGTGTGTGTGTGTGTGAGGGAGGGAGGGAGAGGAGGGCAGGGTATTGTCTTGTGCAACATAGGCTAGTCTTGAACTCTTGATGTAGGCAAGGGTTCCTATTGTCCCCATTTTCCAAGTGCTGGGATTATAGATCTAGCCCTGGGTAGCCTGGGACTTGAATCTGTAGCTCAAAATGATCTCTGACATGAAATCATCTTCCCGAGTGTTGGGTTACAGGTCTGCACCATCATACCCTGCTGCTTATCAACTTTTTTTGTTTTTGTTTTTTTTTTTTTGAGACAGGGTTTCTCTGTGTAGATTTGGAGCCTGTCCTGGAATTAGTTCTGTAGCCCAGGCTGGCCTCGAACTTGCCTCTGTTTCCTCTGGCGTGTGCCACCACAACCAGCTCAACTTGTGTTTGAGACAGGCTTTTCTGTATCTCAGGCTAGCCCTAAACCTGATCTGTAGGCTCAGTCAAGGTGACTCAGAAGGCAGAGATGCTGCGCAAGCTTGGTGATCTGAGTTCCGTCCCCAGAGCTACATAGAGGTGGAAAGAGAGAACACACTCCATAAAGTGTTGTCTGACGTCTGCATGGACACTGGCATGTGCACCCCGTCCCCCATGTCTGTCACACACAATAGTCATCTTACCAACCAAAGCAAAGCAAAGCAAAGCAAAGCGTGATATCGTAGCCTTGGTGTCCTGACCTTCTGCCTCTGCCTTCGGAGTGCTGGACCTGCACTGATGCTGAAATCAAACAGAACTTATTTCTGCTCTGGGGTGGGGGCACTGGCGAGGGCCTTCTCGGGTCTCAGGTCACAGGTTACTGTGTTTGTGGCAGTGACATGTTTTGTGGTGAGTGCCAAGCCTGATAGCGAGTGACCTCAGTGGCCTCCTGTTCTGTCTCTAGCTGTCCCTGGTACCCAGTGCCCAGTCCTCACCCCAGACACCTTTCTTTTCCTTCCCAGACTATAGTCTGTTTTGCTGGTTCCTGGGATGGAGGGGGCATTAGGGCTAAAGGTCAGGCTCTGGGGTGAGGAGTGGGGGCCTGATAGTAGGCTAGACATGTCTGTAAAGCCTAGGAGCTGGGGCTTGGGGCCAGAAGCTCCTGAAGGCCGGCCTAGGTTTTTTTGGGAGTCAGTGTAGGGAGCAGCTGTTAGACCTTCCCCAAGGGTCCTAGTGTCTCAGGGCTGGTGCTTAGGGAGGGGCTAGAAGAGAACCTTACTCTTCGTGTTTGGGGACCAGCCTGGCCTATGAGGCGAGGGTGGCCCCTCTCCTCTTTGCACAGGAGCAGGAGGGTGTTTGCCGATTGTCCCAAACAGAGCCAGTGTGGGGACAGAAGCGATGGGCCCCGCAGGTGGAAGGAAGTATGCTCAGCCTTCCGAGGCTGCTGGGTTCCTGTCTCGGGGGCTCCTGTTCTGGGGAAAGCCGAGGCGGGACAGAGGGAGGGTTAAGTACATGAGGAGCAGGCATGGCCTGGATCCTGGGTAGGGTGAGCCCAGCCTTCTGGAGCAGAGCTATCCGTGTGGGGGAGGGGAGGGCCACCTGCCTCTCTGGCCTTGTGACTTGCCTGCTAAGTAGAGGCCTACTATAGAGCAGACAGGTGGCTTTGATATGGCCTGCCAGGGCAGGGCACCAGTCACAGGAGTAATGGAAGACTTTGTCAGCCCTTGTCCAAGGTGTTCTTGGAAATTCTATTGTGCGTGGACAGCAGTGTGTGTGTTCCATGCAGGTCAGGTGTCCACGATGCTCATGCATGTCTGTGGGCCAGGGTCCTGTTGATGGAGAGGCTGTGGTAGGAGGCCACAGGGAGCTGGCCAGGCAGGCATGTGGAGGTGCATGAGTGCCTGGTGTCCCTGGAACTGATTGCATTTTCCCAGATAGGTTTTTTTTTGGACTAGAATGGGGAAGGGTAGAGGCCAGGCCAGCCCTGGGGAGGGCTCAGGACTGGCCCTGTTTGTGGCTGGGCTATGAGATCCTCGTGGGCCTTGAGAACACGAAAAGGGTGCAGAACGGGGCCTGCCATGGCATACCTAGTGAGACTTAAGACTCTGCTAGAACCCATGACCTTCCTTACAGACATGTCCCATGTGTAGTGTGGTATTGCAGCCTTGTGGCACAGTGCCCTGAGGTGGCCACCTTACAGCAGGGCTTCTCTGTGGGGTACAGATGGTAATTAGGGGGTGATACCCTCCCGCTGTCCTGAGGTAGAAAAAATGGACAGCCTGAACGTAGGCAGACCTGATCCTACCATGTGACAGCCACCTCTGCGGTTAGATAGGGCGGAGCCCACCTGCCTGTTTGTTCAGGGTTCCCAGGAGGGATGGCAGGTTCTGGCCCACAGGGGACCGGGAGCTGCACCTTGCCAACAGCAGGCAATTGAAAGAGCTGGGCAGTGGCCTCCCTGGAGAGAGAGCAGTTAGGGACAGGATTGTCAGAGAAGACCTCAAGGACAGCATTGCCAAAGCTCCCTTGAAAGAGCCAGCACCCTACTAGGGACGGGAGCCACAGCGGACACGGCAGAGGGCAGAGTGGCCTTGCACTCAGCAGTCTGGAACACCTTGGTGGTAGTAGGCAGGCGGGCGACCCTGGTTCAGCCAGCTTCCCGACGCTTGCTCGCTCGCCCCTCTTGGCTGCTTTCCTCCTAGGTTGAGAGTATGTGGCAAAGACCTGGCAGATGCTGAGCTCACTTCCTGTCTGCACATTTCCTTTTCCTGCAGGCCTCTGGCTGTACCTGGCAGGGAGCAGCCTGCCCTGCCTCACGCTGATTGGCTCTCCTAATTTTGGGTACAGGTCAGTTCACCGGGACCTGGAAGCCCAGATTGCCATCGTGACAGAGAGCCGGGCCCTGCAGCAGCAGCTCCATCAGGTTTGCGGAAGGGGAGGGCAGGGCAGGGCAGGGCAGGGCTCTTGGGTGCATGGAGTGCAGCTGGTGCTGTCGTCCTTGCAGACATCCCCTGCCTTCGTTAGCTTAGACAGTGAGTGAGATCCAGCAGAGACACACAGACACAGACTCTGGGTCCCTCGGTCCAGGAGGAACCTTGGACAGCCAGGCAGGCCCTGGCCTGTCACACTGTCAGGATAGGCTTGGGCCTTTCCCTCTTTCCATGCCAGAAGAGACTACCGTGTCCTCTCTGGGACATGGCTGTTGCAGAATGGGGTCCACCCTTTTCTAAAAGTGAGGGTAAATCTCAGAGTTGGCCTTGGCTGTGGCCCTCCCCGTGGAGCAGGCAACAGGAAGCTGAGAATCCATGCATGGTGGCTCTCCTGTGAGTTCTCTTGCAGCAAGCTCTTGGCTTCAGAGCTCCCTGCTTTGCTCTTAGAAGCTTGCACCTTTGCAGGAGCCCCTGTGTGACTTGGACCAGATTTCCACTGGGGTCCTGGGATGTAGGACCCTTGCTCCCAGCCAGAGGTCAGGACCACCACCCATTACCCATTGGCTTTTGTTTGATTTTTTTTTTTTTTTTTTTTAAGCCTACAGCACCCTGTTTTCCCAGGCCATCTCCTGACCCTGCTTAGCTTCCAAGATCAGATGAGATTATCTGGCTAATTTTTAACTGTGTATGTTGTTCTGTGTGTATGAGGTGTGTAGTGTGATGCACATGTGCCATGACACCTGTGTGAAGGTTAGAGGTCAGTTTATTGACGTGGGCGGGACTGCCCTTTGTGCTGAGCCACACTGACTCTTAGACCCCAGTGTTGGGGAGTCATTGCGGCAGAGTCTCAGAGCCCTGGCTGATGCGCGAGGAAGTGAACGTGGCTTTGTTCTTTGGACTTGCTACTGTGTCTGGGAATCTTGTCACTGAGAGCCAGATGCCAGTAAGGGCTTTGTGACTGGGCAAGAGGAAGTGACAACAGCCATGCCCTGTGGTCAGTGGGGTGACTGGCCGTGCTAGCAGATTTCCTTCTGAAGAAAGGGCTTATGGCAAATGACTGAGGGAGCTCTCAAGCTGAGGGCTTCCCATCACAGGGCAACTGCTAGCCCTGGAGCCGGGCTGTGGGGGAGACGAGTCTCGACCACGGGCTCTCCTGGACTGTTGCCACCGGTGCAGGGAGCTGTGTGCACAGACGCATCCATGGAGAGAGCTCTTACTACTTCTGGCCCAGGCAAGGGTGAGGCTGGGTCCTAGTGTTGTTAACAAGACCCCACTTCCTGAGATGGGGAGCTAAACCCACTTCCTGGATCTTGAGACAGGCCTGGCTGGTTGTGGTCTGAGCTGATTTCTCAAATGACGTACTTGGGATAGTTTCTTCCCAAACCTATCTCCAGGGGCATTTGACGGTGGGAAGGTGGTGGCACATGAATATCGATTCAGGGTCTGTGAAGTGTAGACATGTGTTTCTAGATGGTTCCATTTGCTTCAGCATACTTGAAGGCCTGTAGCTGGCCTCCTGATTCTTGACCGACTGGCTAGGTGGTCCTGCTGCTGTCCAGCCCCTGGCTTATATTCTGCAGTCTGTGGTCCCTGCGCTCAGAAGGCAAGAGCTGCTGGAGTTCTCTTGGGACCCAGGGGAGGACCCTGTCTATATCCATAGAGCCTTGGAAAAAAAGAAGGCATTTTTACCAGAGCCCGAGTCCCTCCCCCGTAGTCAAACAATAAAAACAGACAACTTCCTGGCTGTGTGCAGAGGACACAGCTTTGCACTGTGACCTAAGAAAGACTCCCTGCACAGCACTGTGACCCTTCCAGCTGACTTCCTTCTCCATCCCTGTTGTGGCCTCTGTGAGGGCACCGAAGCACTTCTGGTAATCTAATGAAGTCTTGGTTGGGTGTTTACTAAAGAACAGAGCTGGAGCTGGGTCTGTGGAGACTTTACAAGCCAGTCCCCCTCCCCCAGACCAGAGCTGGCTCCTCTGCAGGCACAGCCCATAGACCCTTTGGCATTGGTGACCTGTGTAACTATCATGATGGGAAAGCCAGCTGTGGGGACACAGTTTGAAAGTTTGCTGTGGACAGTGGCTGTAGGTACTGCCTCGGTGATGAAGGCCCTGGGTCACCCGCCGCCTCTGTGTGGGCAAAGCCTCAGACACTGCTGCAGTGTCTGGCTGAGGTATCTTCTCATCCTCTGTTGGTCGAGGAACTGCTGAAGAATATGTCCCTTCCTGTGGATGCTGCCAGCCTGCCCTGGGAGGCGCGGCCAGGGCTCTTGTGCTGTTATTCGATGTGGACGCAGATGTGGCTCCAGCTGCTTAGGGACACGAGTTCCCCAAGCGCATGTGATTGAAGGCAAGCACGCATATCTTAGTTTTCTTCATAGTACCTCTCCTGTGTATGTGTGCACATGCGCACCTGCCATGTGAGTGCGGAGGTCAGAGGACAAGTCGAGAGGAGTCGGTCCTCTTCTACTGTACAGGCTGTTGGGCAGTCAGTGCCTTTATCAGCAGCTGCCTTTTAGAACTTTTGAGATGATTTCTCTTCATAACAGTCCTGGCTGTCCTGGAACTCACTCTGTAAACCAAGCTGGCCTCAAACTCACTGAGATCTGCCTGTCTCTGCCTCCCAGGTGTTGGGATTGAAGGTGTGCCCTACCATAGACTGGCTAGAACTTGGGAAACTTTAAACATGGTTTGCAACATTAGAAACTGTCTTCATCAGACTCATTGGAATTATTCTGGTTTTGTTCTGGGAGTCTATGGGGAGGCCTGACTCCCAGTCTTCCTTTCTCGTATATTCCAAGTCCAAGGAGCCAACCGCTGTGGATGGGAAATGCTTAAGAATTGCTCTTCTACCTGGATGTGCGCAGGGTTTGTCTTGTAGACCCTGAAGAGTGAAATGTAACACCATACATGGCATGGATGTATTGCATCTTATGTTTACAACTGCATTAGATAATTTAAATAACCCTGGGTTGGAAAGTCAGTGAGACAGGCCTGGACAGCAGAGTGTGTGTTGGTCTCATAGAGGACCCAAGTTTGGGTCTCAGCGCCTGCACCAGGAGGCTCACAGCTGCCTGTAACCAGCTCTAGGGAGTTGGATGCCCCCTTCTGGCATCTGTGGGCTCTGCACATATGTACTCATCTATGTGCCCACACGTGAGGGCTGGGCAGTGGTGGCATATGCCTTTAATTGCAGTGTTTGGGAGGCAGAGGCTGGCGGAGCTCTGTGAGTTCTACAAGAGCTAGTTCCAGGACAGGCTCCAAAGCCACAGAGAAACCCTGTCTCGAAAAAACAAAACAAAAAGTCTGTGTGAAAGGTAGGCCAGGTTACTTAGGCCTGTAATCCCAGCATTTCCAGAAGGTGACAAAGGTCTGCAAATTCAAGGTCAGCCGGGTAACTTAGTAAAATTCTGTCTTACAATTAAACAAAAACAGCAACAGCAGCAACAACAACAACAACAACAACAACAAAAAAAAAACAAAACAAAAGAGAACACGGGGGCTCTGGAGCTGTAGAGCACTCTGTTCTGTTGTTGGTATCTGCTAGGCTGTAGAGCACTCTGTTGTTAGTATCTGCTAGGCTGTAGAGCACTCTGTTCTGTTGTTGGTATCTGCTAGGCTGTAGAGCACTCTGTTCTGTTGTTGGTATCTGCTAGGCTGTAGAGCACTCTGTTCTGTTGTTGGTATCTGCTAGGCTGTAGGCGGAGTTGCCAGCACTGTAAAAAAAGACAAAAGCAGATCTACACGAGGATGTACATGCCACCATTTGATGGAGAGACTTGAGCATGTGCAGGGTTTGGTGTCTGTAGTGGTCCTGGGTCCCGAGGGACCAAGCTGTATGTTGTATCTGTCACTTTCCTCTGTGACGTCAGTCTGACGTGGCTTTGTCATCTGGGTTAATTCGTAAGCGAGTGTTGGATGTTTTCAGCCGTTCCCCACTGTAAATGTCTGTAGATCTTAGTGTGTGTGGGTGCAGGATGCTTTCTTGGGACAGACTCTGCTGAATGTCGCTTTCCATCAGCAGTGTTGGCCGGCACGCGCAGCGCAGTGTAGCCTGCAGTTTGCTAGACGGGGCGCTGCCTAGAAGAGGCACGTTTGCTGTGGTGGGGATGGAACTCGGGGTCTGTGCACATGCTGTGCTAATACTGTCCCTAACCGGAACTCACCCCAGACCCGTTTGCTATTTAACACTAATCCATTTTGTGAGTGGTAAACTTCTAAAATAGTTTCCCCAACAACTGGAATTCTCCAGCCCAACCCACAACGTGTAGAGATGGAGCTCCTTGGGCAGTCCTCAGGCAGCTGTGTGGGTGGCACCCTTGATCCGCCTGGTTCTTGGGCATCCATGTTGTGCCGGGTGGTGCTTTGAGGAGTCACAGGTGACCTACACTAGTGCCTGACTGTCCCTCTCTTCCTTAGGAGCAGGAACAGCTCTACTTGCGGTCTGGAGTGGTGACCTCTGCGACCTTTGAGCAGCCAGGTCGGCAGGTGAAGCTGTGGGTGAAGATGGTGACACCACTGATCAAGAACTTCTTCTGACGACAGGCAGGTGCTGGGGACTCAGTAGGCTGGGGCCCTGGGGCCTGTTCTGTCCCCTGCTTCCTGCAGTATTTGTGCTGGTGGACAGCGGTTAAGGCCGCCCATGGTGGGCCGGCAGCCTCTGTCCCCTTCTGCTGTCCCCGCCCAGGGGTGCAGAGAGGCCCTGGGGTAAGCGGGGGGGGGGGGGGGGGGTTCTTTCCTTCCCTGCTTTCTGCTGGACACAGCCCAGTGGCACACAGTGCTCTAGGGAGGAGTGTGCTGGGCTGGGGTGGGACACGACGACACATGACAGACAACCCCGAGGTCTCCCTGAGGTGCAGCAGGTTAGTGTGAGCCTGAGCCTGAGCACTGGGAGAAGGGAGTTGGGCTGTCTGCTGTGCAAACCTCTGCAGTCGCTGGCCCCTAATGTACCTTGGAATCTGTCTCTGCATCTTTGCTTCCTTCTCCTGTCCCTCCTTAATTTTTACTTTGAGACAAAGCCTCACTGTCCTGGCTGGCTTGGAACTCACAGAGATCCACCTGCCTCTGCCTCTAGTGCTAGGGTTAAAGGCCGCGCCACCACACCTGGTTCACATTTGGTGTACTGTCTCACAGCAGGCCACCTCTAACGCACTGTCTGTCTAGAAGCATAGAAGCCCACTTACCTGCCTCCTCCCCAGGGTCAGCCTTCCCCAGGACCGTTGCTTTTAGTTGCTAATAAGACGGCGAGCAGTCCCGCCCTGGGCAACTGTACAGCTTTCAGGACTGTGACCCAGGGCCAACTCACACAAGCCACAGGAACGGTCTGGAGAGGCTGGCTCACACAGCAATTGCCACCCTGCCTGCACTTTCTCCCGAGGAGTGAGCAGCTCAGACCTTTGGGAACCCTGGGGTAGATTCTCCCTCTGGCTATGCAGATCCAGCTCCCCGACCCTGACACCAGGACTTTGCTCCAAACCCCTGCAGGGAAATTTGTACTTTTTATTATTATTACTGTTCTGTTTCAGGCTCCAAAGGCAAAATTGGAAAAACTCATTTGTGCTTATTACCAGGGATTGGAACAAATTTTTTTTTTTTTTTTTTTTTTTTGGAGCCTTGCTGGCTGTGCAATCTGCTGGGGCCGCAGTGACCCCTCCTGGCCAGCAGAAGCAGTTGCCCAGTAACTAGGCCTGGCCTGAAAACTCCTCAGTCCCCATTTCAGGGCTCTGTTCCTGGGAGGCTTGCGATCCTTTACAGCTTTGAAGCTCTAGAAACCCTGAGTGTTGCCTCGTGCCCCAGGGAGCCCTGTGCTGGAGTTACAGGCTTGGCCTGCCTCCCCACAGCTGCTGGCATGTGTGGCCACTGAGGGTGGGGTTGCTACCCCAGAGCATAGCATGGTAACAGTGGCTCCTGCTCTCACTGTATTCTGTGCTGTGGCTTCCGCGGGGAAGGGTGGGGAAGGGTGGCGGCTGTGTCCTGGGTTGCTTGCTGTAGTGCTGGGACAGAGTTTGGGGAAGGTGGCACTGTTGATGTTCTTGAGACGCTGCAATGTGGCGGCTGCCCTGGACCCTGCTGTATCTATCAGCCAGGGTGAGTGCCGCACGCTACCCCCACCTGCGGTGGCAGGAGATGAGCTCGCTCCTCCTGCAAGTCAGGATGCAGGGTTTGGTTCCCAGGATGTTTGCTCCGAGCTGCTGGGCCAGGCCCTGGGTGACATCATGCACCGAGTGCAAGCAGACTGGCACATTGACCGCAATTGCTTTAATCTGTGTCCCCACCCACCTCTGCCCTCTGCGTAGTCCAGGCGCGCTGGGTTTGTAAGAAGTTCCTGTACAGCCGACAGTTGCAAGGCTGGGCTTCCGACGGTACCCACACAGGGCCGGGCTGCGGCTGCAGCCACCCCTGCAGCAGCAGCTACACCTGCAGCAGCAGCGCCACCGCTGCCAGGATCCACTTGGCGGCCTTCTCTTTGGTCTTCAGGTTAAAGGTCCACACGTACGTGGGTCCTCGGATGCGCGTCTTGTACACGGGGCATTCATAGATGTTCTTGGTCTCCATTCGGTCCACAGGAATGGCCTTGATGAAGATGACAGGCATGGCCGGTGTGAGGTCCTTCAGCCGCGCTTCGGCAATGACCCCGGTCTGGGTGTCCCAGCGAGCTCCTGTGGGGACAATGTAGCTGATGGGTGACCCACAGGAGGCTGAGCCGCTGTTTGGCGTGCTGACCGTGAGATAGGCCAGCAACGTGGGGGCCCTGAAGTGTACGGGCCAGGTGCCGGGGCCGGCAGTGCCAAACACTGGGGTGACTGACCGCACGCACGCACGCACGCACGCTGCAATGGCGAGGCCGCATCGCTGCAGAGGCGCTCGTCCAGCCTTCTGAATGTCAGCGGCAGAAAACTGACCAGCTGAAGATTCCAGCATTGTCCCTTCCCGATCTTCCTGTGTAATGAATGTCTACCCTCTCTGTACATAGGGAATAAGTTATATACATATGCCTCCATAAAACACTATCTGCCCTTAACCCGACTGCTGTTGTCTGTCATCCTAGCCAGTCAGCGGTGGTCAGGAATCCCGAGTGGCCTTCCACAGTACACATGGCGATGGGGTGTGGAGCTCAGCACAGGCAGAATTGGCTGCAGGGGATCTGAGCGCACACACAGCCGCCTTGCCTAACAAATGGACACCTCTACCCGTCTGCCCTCCTGCTGTACTGGTTTGGTGGGCAGCCTTTGCTTGGGGATCTTCCTACTGCCCCTGGAATCCCAGCAATCCTCCAGCCTCAGCCTCACCGGTGCTGGAGTGAGGCATTCACATCATGCCCCCTTGGCAGCTCAGGGTGGCTCCAAGCCCACCCCGTCTCCTCCACAGCTGAGGGGGAGTGGCGGACTGACCTTCCATGAAGAGCCCGTACACATAGGAGCCCTCTCGGGGAGGGGCGGTCATGTCCTCGCGGTTCTTCTTCGTCACCTCCACAGACAGACACATCTTGTCCAGGGGCCACTCATTTTTCCTGGCCATGGACTGCATGATGGCCGTGAGAAAGGACTGCGGGTTGAAGAACCCAGCCAGCCACACACTGGTGGGCAGGGCGAAGTCTGTTGTCCAGGCTTCGAGCTCCTGGGAGGAAACATGAGTTAGCTGTGGAGAGCACAGACTGGGGAAGGGGAGGGGTCTCGGCTGAGAGCCTGCAGCCTTCCCCGAGGGAACGGCATGGCTCCATGCTGGACGGTGACCCGGGGCCTCCTCCCTACTGGGCTGTCCTGAGCCTTCTGTGCTCATTTCTCTTCCGTGGTTTCCCGCCTTGGGAAGTCATCCTGCACGGTCAGATGTCTGGGGCTGAGCCAGGCCCTCCCACCTGTCTGCGGTGGTGGCTGCTGGAGGCTGTGGCGCACAGGCTCCTGTGACTGAGACTTACCCTGATGCGCTGCAGCAGGTCAGCATACCAAGCCGCCAAGCCCATCATGGAGGGGTAGGCCCGGGCCACCCAGGTGTCAGGCACAGTGTCATAGAACAGAGCTGTGGACAGGTCTTCCATGTCTGTTGTGATGGTCAGCTCACCCTGAGGGACAAGGTCAGATTTGGAGGATGGGTGTGGTCGGGACAGGGCAGAGCCCTCACTGTATGTCCCCAGTTGCCAGCCCCGATGTCACCTTGTGGCCGGTACTGGAGGGTTCAGGGTTCCAGACCAGGGAAGGGAGGGCTTTGCTACCTTCAGCCCCAGGTTGAGCTCCTTCAGCGAGCGCCTCATCTCATTGGTGAGGATGTTCATCCTTTCACACTCTTGAAAGGCGACAACCACATACGGGGTCTTTTCAGCCGCTTTGGCCATGATCTCGGCCATGTTGAAGGTCTCTGGGATCTTCTCAAGGATGTCGTCCAGCACAGCCTTCACCTGGAAGCCAATGCCAGGCGGAATTCACCCAACAGTGCTCAGAGGTGGGGTCTGCTCAGACCTGAGTTCACAGGCATGAGTTCGAGAGAAGAGTCAGGTGGGGTGGGAAGTCAGAGACGGGGGTGTGCAGGCATCAGGCCTGGTATCCCCATCGGGTGCCCTAGTGGGCACAGGACTCTGTAAGCCCTCTGTGGGACTGTCTTGTCACCTCCCCAACACACGCACACGCATGCACACACACACATACTTACATACACACTCGCACACACATGTGCACACACAGACATGCAGACACACATACACACGCATATTTACATACATACTTGTGCACACACAGACATGCATACTCACATGCGTCCACACCCCCCCCACACACACACACACACTGGGGCATGATGGTCACCTGCCACCATCTGACTCTTTCTTTTTGAGGAGGGTCTGTTATCTCAGTCTGACCTGAACACTGTGCCGCCTAGCCTGGCCCTGAACTTGGCATCCTCTTGCCTCACAACCTCCCGGAGGACTGGGATTGTAGGTGTGCACTACAAAAATTCTGGACCCAATAGCAAGTAGGGACTTGTGCCTACAGTTTTGGCCTGCTCACTGTTTAGGCCCAGGCTTAGCTGAGGTGATCTTTCCCGTGATGTAAGAGAAAGTGGGGGAAGGTGCTAGAGTCTCGGGGCGCTGGGGCAAACCGGGCAAAGGAGCCCGCACAGTTTTGGCCACCTATGTCAGGGCTGTCGCCTGAGCTCCTTGTCTTAGGGGAGCCACTTTGCTCTGTGAGTTCAAGTACTCCACACTCCAGTGCCCAAACCAGAGTACTAGGCCAGTGATGTCTACCACCAGTTGTTGACCACACCCTGAAGCTAGAATGTATAGTTCCCAAGGCTGGGGGACAGTGTGCCCAGCCCAGTAAGCTGCTCAGGCACTCTGTGCCTCTTACCGCTCTAGGCCCTGCCTGTCCCTGTCTCTGGGGACAGGGACAGGCCTTACCTTTTCCTCACGTGAGACCCCTGTGCCTGCCCCCGAGTCTGTCTCCTTGGGCTGCATTTCCAGGACCGTGCGGAACAACTTCTCTGAAGTGACCGTCAGGAAGCCAATCTCTGCATTGGGGTGCAGGCCGTACAGGTAAGGACTCTCGGGGGGCAGGTTCTCGTCGATGTACTCATGGTAGCCCTGGAAAAGGGTGGTTTATGTGTGATTGGGGTCCACTGTCTTCTAGACACCCGTCTTCCCCTCCTTCCCCCTCCCCTCCCCCCGCCCCTCCTTTAGACAGGAATTCTCTGTGCACACCAGGCGGGTCTTGAACTCAACAGATCTGCCTGCCTCTGCTTCCCGAGCGCTGGGATTAAAGGCGTGCGCCACGCCACCACACTCAGGCTCCTAGGCATTTCTTAACAGCATCTCCCACATGGTCTGCCCTAGTTCACCCCTGCTGGTCACCTCCCCTATTTCCACCTCCCTCCTCGGGGACGGGCCTTTGGGGTGTGGGCCCCTCAGGGAGTAGTCAGGGTGGATGGGTCCTTGCCAACCTGGTCACACGGGGTGTCCCCAAGCTGGACGTCCCTCCCTACCTTGTAGTCCAGGTTGGGGGGGATCTGAAAGCTGGGCGCCAACAGCACCTCCCCTTCCAGCATCTCCACACGGATGTACTCCGCCAGGTAGGTCCTGCACAGCCGGCGGTCCCAGTCATCAGTGATATGGCCTCCATACATGATCTCACCGAAAAGGTAGCGCAGATCATCCCAGGGCACCTTAGAAAGGGTGTGTGCGCATGCGCGTGAGGCACGCCCCACCCCCAAGTGAGGAGATAGCTCAGCTGGCCGCTCCCAGGCTGCCTTCTGTCGGGGTCTCCTGTGACCAACCGCTTGCCAAAGGGACATCTCTTTCCACCCCTGCCCCCCGAGACTCGGCTTTGGGTGTGGTTTTAGGCTGCTTGGGCTTCATTTCCTCCTGCCCAGGGATGTCGAGGGCTGCTCTGCTGGCGCCTGGTGTCATGGTTCCCTAGCCTCAGCCATCAGTCTGAGTTCCATACGACAGTTTGGTTGTGCTCATGAGAGTTGGCGTCGGCCCCCACATCTCCCGCTGCCCAAAAGTCCAGTGAGTTGTGTGTCTAACATGGCCCAGTGGGCCACCTGACCCGTCTGGAACTGCTGTGGCCTCTGCTTATTCAGTAACCCTCTACCAGGGAGTAGCTGTCTGTCGTGGAGCCATGCAAGTCTCTGTGGGAGCTGGGTGCTCAGCAAGGCCAGCTGGGACCTTGGCTCCCCAGGCTTCTAGAAAAGATGCGTGCACGTGCAGCCTGGCGTTGGGTTGGAGGGACTTTCCACCCTATGTCCCTCCATGTTTCCCTTTAGCCCGCCTTCTGCCAGTCCCTCACCCCTCACTCTCCATCACAGGCTGACACGCACGTGGTCTTTCAAAGCCTGGTTCACAGGTCCCTTTATCTACAAAGCCGGGCTTTGGCCTGTGGCCTGCCCCTGCTGTCCACAGCAGCCCGAGGGAGTGCAAGGAGCCCCATAACGTGGGGTGAACTTACCCCACCTCCCCTGCAAAAAAACGCCACCACGGAGCTTCCTTGCTGGAGACTGGGCCATATGAAACTGCCTGGACCACAGTCAAGGCAGCCAACCCAGGCCATGGTTCACTGTCCTGGTAACAGGCCTGGCCTGGCCGGAGCAGGAGGGCAGGAGGAGATGCCACTGCCTGCAGGGATGCAGTCCCCACCTGTGGGTGATGGGACTGGCCCTGGCTCCGTCTCAGTCTCACCTGCGACACTCCCAAGCCTCTGGGGAGACAACCAGGAGGGGCGGGGCCGTCTCGCCAGGGTTGTGTGAGGACCTCTACTGAGCCACACGTTATGTATGTGTATGGGCACGCGCACATGCATGAAGGTGCCTGCGGAGGCCAGATTGCCTGGCACTGGGATCACAGGTGGGATCTTTCTCCGAAAGAG
Source organism: Phodopus roborovskii (assembly GCF_943737965.1). Lineage (NCBI taxonomy): Eukaryota > Metazoa > Chordata > Mammalia > Rodentia > Cricetidae > Phodopus > Phodopus roborovskii. Next base: position 31,753,542 of record NW_026125052.1, read on the forward strand.
CAGCAAGTGCTTTTAACCATGGAGCCATCTCTCCAGCCCTGTATTTACCATCTTATACCTGTGTGTGATTGGGCACATATGTGGTTAAGATGCATTACAGGGAAACACGTGTGTACCAGAGAAACACATGACCCAAGCTGTCCATCAAAATGCCCCTTGCAACCAGCTCCTCCACCCTTAGATGGAAGGCATAAAGACAGGCCTGGCCTGGGACAAAAACTGGGGCCCCTGGGCACTCTGATCATGGAGCCCGCAGTGTGCCAGTGTGCATGGTGGCCTGCAGCAAGGTAACTTCGCTTCTGAGTTAACCCTTTAATTCCCACCTGTGTGTGCTTTTCCCATGCTTTGACCGTGATGCCAAGGACTGGAGATACTGGGACTGGACAGCGACTCCCAAGAATGGAAGGAAGGGTCGATTACATCCCATCCCGGGGGTGGGGAGCCAGGACGCCAAGCGCACTGTGCTTACCTTGGGGTTGGCTTCCAGGTAGTTGTAGAGCACATTGATGGAGATGGTGAGGTCCCCGTTGTTGAAGGGGTAGGACCGGTTCCACCCCTGGGCACCGAACTTGCGCCTCTCGGCCACTACGGCGTGGAAGTAGCACAAGGCGAAGAGGATGCACTTGAACTCGATCTCCTTGGTGCACATCTCCAGGGTGTCCTGTCAGGTGGGCAGAGGCAGCCGGCACGGAGGGTTACAGAGATGCTCGGCTCGGTCTCTGCCAGCGGGGTGGGGGTGGGTGGGGTGGGTGTGGGTGTGGCTACATTGACTGACCAGTCAAACTGCTCCCATCTGAAGACCCAGGGAGGGTAGCGAAGGGTTATTTCCCCCAGGAAATCCACACAACCGTGTTCCTGGTTTGTGTGTGTCCTGTATGATATACGTGTTTTGTTCTTGGCTCTGGGTCTTGCTGCTTATGAGGCTTTGCTGGAACTCACAATCCTGTCTCGGTCTTGTGGGCGCTCAGGTTACAGGCATGCATACCCACAATCTCCCTTACACGCTGAGCACCCTCCAATACAGGTTCTAATCATGTCTTAGTGTACTCCTATTTGTTAAGAAGTTGGCCGTGTGCTGGAGTGCACCTATAGTGCCAGCGCCTGGGAGGCTGCAGGCGAAGTCCCCCCGCCCCATCTGTCACCACAGATGTGACAGATGTAAGGAGTAAGATGCAAGAGTAAGGAGGAAATACAAAAGGTGGAGCTGACCTACGCTTTGGTTGTCTGTGGCCTCAAGTGTTCATCATTGCCCATGCCCTGTGGAGGGAGGGTGTCCTCGACCATCGCCCTGTGTGATTCCCGTGTCCAGGGAGCACGCCCATATCCCTCACCAGGTTGTCATCGGCCGGCCTAGGTCACTGGCTTCCCATCGGTTGTCCCTGTCCCTGCGCTGTGCTTTTTACCTTCAGCTCTCTGTAACAGTGACACTTTGGTGGTGGCGCGCCCTTTGAAAGCAGGGTGGGAATTGTTTGTGGAGGACTCATAGTCCATGTATTAAGTGAGATGTGGAAGTTCCGTGTCCCTCAGTGTCCTCTCTGGGCAGGTGTGTGTGAGGACATGTAAGGTCCCAAACCCTCAGCAGTTTAGGCTTCAGCCTGGAGACGTAGTGTGTCACGAGAGGTTACAGGAGTGGAAGCTGGCGGTAGTGTGTGTGTCACGGGAGGTTACGGGAGGCGCTAGGGCCTTGCTTGCAGGAGCAGTGGCCATAGGATGACATGGCGGGAAGGGTCCACAGATGACTAAGAGGCTGGGCCAGAGGAGGAGCCCTTGTGCAGAGACTGTGGAGGGGAGGCAGAAACCCTCCCAGGCAGGCCTGGTGCTCCCTGAAGCCCTAGGGTGCCCGGCAAGTCCCTGCATCTGCCCTCCTGCCTGGAGGTAACAAGAAGCCACAGCACCCATCACTGGAGAAGGGCCTGGTCACCTGCTGCTTTGTTCAAGGCAGCATCAGAGGACACTTGGCCATGAAGCTGAGCTCCAATGGGGACACCACCACCTGTCAGTCACCCATTGCCCCCAGCAGTGAGCCTTGGTGGCCCCCAAATAAGCTTCACAGCTCCTGAGGGTGGGATCAGGGCTTCAGGAGCTGCCATAATGACAGGGTCCCGAGGCTGCTCACAGCCCGTGCTGTGTCCAGCACTGGACAGCGACTTTCAGGGTGCGGCGGGGCGGGGCGGGGCGGGGCAGTGAGTTTGCCCGGCCTTCAGGGGCATACTTTAGTGTGACTTCAGTGCATGAGTGTGCTGGTGTGGTATAGATAGGAAGCCAGGACGGAGAAGTCTCTGGAACTCAGGTGTAAGACTTGGCTTCCTGGGCTGGGCCTCTGTTCCCTTTGCCTGGCTGTGGGGAGTCACCCAGTCTCAGTCCCCTCACCTGAGTGAAAAGGTCCAAGGCCTTGTGCAGGTTGGCATACATGCCCGTGGGTGGCTCATTGGTGATTTTGATGGCGTTCTCCAGGATGCCCTGGGGGATGATGTGTGCCTCTGGCGTGGGGGCGGGCTCTGCGCTGATGAACACGCGGTAGTCCTCGTGGCTGCCGGAGCTGTAGCGCTCCACCTTCTTGTCCAGGATGCTCAGCCATCTTGCTACCAGGTGAATGTTCTACAGCAAGGAGCCCCTGCCTCAGGCTTGGAGGGACCCCTGCTGCACCCCAGCACAGCCAGGCCTCTTAGCAGCACCCAGTATGGCGGCCGCCCTATCCCAGCCTTATTTGCTCCTGGCTGCTGAGGAGCTTTCCCTGAAGCTCAGCCTTGGGATGGACCTTGTCCCCTGAGCTCGCAGCGTAGATAGCACGGTCCCTGGCACACTCCTTAGAGCTGGAGGGGGGACCTGGAGAGGCTCCATGCTGAGGAAGGGTGGGGGTAGTGCCCCAGCACGGGGAGGCGCTGTCCCATCCCCAGTGACGTGACCGTGGTGGGTGTCAGAGGACCCCTCACCTGCAGAATGACCCAGTGTCCTTTCTCGGCAGCCACGTCCAGCGCGTTCTCGGCCACCACCTCTTGTCCTTGACCCAGGGACACGTTATGGAGTTTCCCATTGTCTATGGTAAATCCCAGTTTTTTCCCTAAAGAGGGGAAAAACAGGAAAAGCACAGGGGTGATTCAGAACAGTGGTTCAGGCTCTGCATTCCACAGCCAGGAACACCATACGCCTCCCATCTTGTTTATTGTGGGGAAACACACATCCCGTAACATGACCCACGCTTCAGCCATCTGTGAAGGTGCGGCCCAGGGACATTCGGGAAACCAGGCATGCTGTGCAGCTGCCCTGGTACCGCCATCACCACCCCCAGAATGTCTCATGACCTCGAGCAGTGACTACCCCCCCCCCACTCCCCTTGCCTGACAACTGCTGGATGCTCTCCAACCCCGTGGGTCAGCCTGTCACCGACATTCATGTAAATGGGATCATACACTGAGGCTTCACCTGTGGTTTGCATGAGACCCGTGCTTCAGGTCCCATCCGTGAAGTCGTGTGGACTCGCTCATAGGAGATCTGGCTACACTGTCTCAATCTGCACGTGTGTATGTGTGCACGCGTGTGTGTTGGTGTGTGCTTGCGTACATGCGTGTGCTTGTGTGTGTGTGCGTGTGCAAGCGAGCGTGCGTGCGTGTGAGTGTATGTGATGGGGAATTTTGACTGTCAGCATGACTGAGTATAGATTCACTATGGAACCTCCCTTCTATGAGGGGGTTTCAGTAAAGGAGGAAGAACCACCCTGAACCTGAGCATACCATCCAGGGGACTGGGGTCCAAGGAGAAGTGAACTCAACCCCTGACTGCAGATGCAATGTGGCCCAGCCGCCTCCGGCTCCTGCCTTGCTGACTTCCCCATCACAATAGACTGAACCTCAAACCATACCCAGATAAATCCTTCTTAGGGTACTTTGTTGGGTTTTTTTGGTTCCAGCAGCGTGAACAAAAGCATCTTGGGGGAGGAAAGGGTTTGTTTGGCTTACACTTGCCAATCACAGTCCAACACAAAGGGAGGCTGAGCCCATGGAGGAGCGGCGGTAGGACCAGGAGCACTGCTCACTAGCTTGCTCTCTTACAACACCAGGATCACCAGCTTAGCGTGGCCCCGCCCACAATCCTCCCACATCAATCTCCAACCAAGAGAATGCCCCACCGGCTTGCCCATGGCCAATCTCGTGGGGGGCTTCCCCCCCCCTCAATTGAGGTTTCCTCCTCCTCCCAAATGACTTTAGCTTCTCTGTATTGTTTTGGAGCCTGTCCTGGAACTCGCTCTGTAGACCAGGCTGTCCTCGAACTCCAGAGATCCGCCTGTCTCTGCTTCCCCAGTGCTGGTATTAAAGGTGTGCACCACCAACACCCCCCCCCCCCGTCAGCAGACCTCCTTTCTGAGCCTTTGGGGACAGACCCTGTCTTAGACTCTGGGTGCACAGTGACCTCTCTGCTTCCTACCCCTCACTCCACACTGGTAGGCTTGCTGTTCCTCTACCCCGGTGGCGCCCCTAGGGAGTTTCTGGTTTTGATCTAGCTGTGCCCAGGGGAGTCTGGGGTCTCTCTCTGTGGTTTTGTATCACATTTCCACAGGGTCCCGCTTCTGTAGCTGTATTTACCCAGGGCCTCCACGTCTTTGAGGGGGTCGACTCCGGGGGACAGGATGAAGAAGATCGGCGTGGAAGGGCTGCTCTCCTTGTAGGACTTGGAGAACTCCACGCTCCGGCCTTCCACAAACTTACTGCCCATCTTTTCTTCCACGAAATTCCTGAGGGGAACATTCTCTGTGGGACCACAGGCAGCTGGACCCTGCTGGGGACCAGGGTGGGTGGGACATCCTGGGTGGACTTCCTCTGAGGACATGGCAGTGGCAGCCTGACTTTTTTTCTTGGACAGGGTCTGGAATGGTCCAGTAGCCCAGGCTGACTTGGTATTTGCTGTGTGACTATGACCCTCCTCCTGCCTCCACTTTCCAAGTGCTGGGGTTACAGGTTTCTGAGTGTCGCCATACACAGTTTGTGCGGTACTGGGGTGTGACAGCCTAGGGCTTGGTGCATGCTAGGCTAACACGCTACCAAATGAGCCGCGCCCCCATCTTACTCAGCAGAGGCCCAGGGAATGACTTGAAGGATGCTGCCCTGGATGCAAAGGGCCTCCAAGCTCCGTGTGGGGGATGTTGAGTGGAGCAAGCTCTGTGCAGAAGGTGGCTTTAGAGCTGCCAGATTCCCCCGCTCCCTCTCTTTAATCTTTTTAAAAGATTTCATTTATTATACATACAGTGTTCTGCCTGCGTGTGTGCCTGCACACCAGAAGAGGGCATCGGATCTCATTACAGCCGGCTGAGAGCCACCATGTGGGTGCTGGGAACTCAGGACCTCAGGAAGAGCAGCCGGTGCTCTTAACCCCTGAGCCATCTCTCCAGCCCCCATTCCTTCTTCCTAACACAGCCCCAGAAGTCCCCAGTCCCTTGGGTGGTCTTACGCTGTCCAATGTTTGCATGTTTTCCTCCATCATGGGTGGCTAATGGTCTGAGTCTCCTGAGCTGGTGAGACGCTTTAGCCCAGTGCCGGCTTTGAAAGCAGGGCCACCGTGGCTATATTCTTGTGCTGTGGACTTGTTCCCAGATGCAGCTGGGAGAGATGAGAAGGGCCTTACCGCCCACCTGAGATGGTCAGGCGCCTTTGCTCGTCCAGCACCTTCCAGACCTCCCACATTTATTCTTGCATTCTGTCTACTTCCTCCCTACTGATCCTGGCCCTGTCCTCTTCCAGTCAAGGGAAACAAAGCAGAAAAGGGCCTCAGAAATTAGGGAACTTGCGTCCGGGCCCTGCTTTGTCGAGGGGAGTTCTGTGGGGACGTGGGTGGGTTTGAGGAAACCTGGCTGTGTACAGGCTGCAGGGGAAGATGCTAAGGCCAGAAGCCAGCCAGTGCATCCAACTCTAAGCCTGGCAGTCTGTGCTAAGCCCCTCCCTTTCTTTAGCCCCACCCCAACCCCCACCTGGGAGGGCTCACGTCTTAAAATGCTGACTCTTCACTTAATGATTGACTCTAAATTTAGGCAGGGAGAGTTCCCCCGGTGCTGATGGATGGCCTTTCTTTTTCCTCTCCTCTTTCAGCCTTAGAGCCTGGTGTGGGAAGCTCTGCTCTCCCATCCCGCGTCTCTGGGAACCTCTGTACACAGGCCAGTGGTGCCAGCAGTCCTGCTAATCAAACCCTGAGGCACCAGGAGTCAACAAGAACCCAGGGCTGAGAATGTCGTCCGGTCAATAAAAGTGCTTGGCAAGCGCGTGCTAGGCCTGGATCCTCAGCACTGCACAAAACTGGGTGGGGTGGGGGGGGTACAAACCTGTAATCCTAGCCCTCTGGAGACAGAGACAGGAGAGTCATGAGCTCCAAGCCCTTGCCTACATAGTATGTTCGAGTTTAGGGTCAGCCCGGGGTGCTTGATACCACATCTAAAACACAAGGAACGAAACTCGGGCCTCAGGGTCAGAGCACCTCACGCAATGGCTGCGGCGCTGGCTCTGACCCCAGCAGACTGAGATAGAGGGTGAACTAAGACGCCCAGGCTGGGACTGCTGCCCCGCCCTCCAGGGGGCTGAGAGATGCTCACTTGACCGCATAGGTCATGCGGTCTGGCCTCATGCAGCGCACCATACACAGCTTCTGCAGGGCTGTCTTGTTCTTCCACTCCTTGGGGAAGATCTCCTTCTCTGGCGCTTCAGACTCCACCAGTTTTTTCCACCGCTTGGCAGAGCCCTCGATGTCATTGTCCAGGTTTTTGAACTCGTCCATCTCTGACAGGGCCTACGTCGGATGTGGCACCTCAGTGACCACACAGGTCCTGAGGCGAGGCGGGCACCTTCCCCAGGTGGCCCTTGGGGGACCCTGGGGAGAGGCCTCGGGAAGATGTGGCCCTCTAGGGAGGGTGACAGAGGGACCTGTTGTTAAGGTCACTGCTGTCCTTCTTTGTCAACTGCAGGTCAAGCTTCCCTGGTGCAGGGGAGGGGGTGTGGCCCGGGCGGGGGCTCACATTGGCCCCTCCCCTCCAGTGTGGGTGTTGTGAGGGCTGTCCCACCTGGGGCCACAGCCTGTCTGGGGTCACTTTGGATGGGAACCTGACACCTGGGACCTGAGGGAGCTTGAGGAGAAAGCAGACCTAGAACAGGTCAGGGCACAGGGACGCTGGCTGGCACAGGGTGGCCCCATGGGCGCAGCTCTGCCCTGGACCTAAGCTGGCCAGTGGAGGCCAAGCGTGCCACACACACTCAATGCAAGTGCAGAGCTGTCCGCGGCGGCAGCGCTGCTGGCTCCCGCCCTCGCCCTTCCGGGCCCCCTCACCCTCCTCCCTGGTTGCAGGGGCTTCGGCGCTGGGTGCGAGGACCCACCTTGATCCCACCCCAGCTCTGGTGCTGCAGGAAATCCACGGGAGACACGACGCCTGCTTTGAAGGGGAACCGCAGGAGGAAGTCCAGCTCTATGGCGTTCAGCTCCTTCTTCATGGACAGGACCTGTGGGCGGGGCGGGGGTGGGGTGGGGTGGGGCTCAAGTGCCTTTTCATTCCTTGTGTTGTTTACGTTGGGGGCGAAACACATACAACACGTTTCGCTGGCACTGAAGCGCATTAGGCAGGTGGCATTAGTACACTCAAGGGTATGCGGCTACAATTTAGTTCTAGAACATTCCCACCAACCTAAAAGGAAACACCCGGTTGACTAAGGAGGTCCCAGGCTATAGGAATGTGTGTAGTAGGCGGTTGTGCTGCAGTTCAGATGGCCCCCATTAGCAACCTGCTTTGTGATGTGTGTGTGTGTGTGTGTGAGTGTGAGTGTGAGTGTGTGAGTGTGTGTCTGAGTGTGAATGTGTGTGTGTCTGTGTGAGTGTGTGTGTGAGTGAGCGTGAATGTGTGTGAGTGTGTGTGTGTGTGAATGAGTGTATGAGTGTGTGTGTGAGTGTGAATGTGTGTGTCTGAGTGTGTGAGTGTGAATGTGTGTGTGTCTGTGTGTGTGTGAGTGAGCGTGAATGGGTGTGTATTGAGAGAGAGGAGACAGACAGACAGACAGACAGATAGGAAACAGAGGGAGAAAGAGAGAGAGGGCCCACGGGTTGACTATGTAGCCCTGGCTGACCTGGAGCTCATATAGACCAGGCTACATGAACCCACAGGGCTCTGGCTGCTTCTGCCTCCTAAGTGATGGAATTAAAGGAATAAACTTTATAATAATGTTAACTAACAATGGTTATCTGGGTTGTTATAGGCTTGTGCGTGGATAAAAAAAAATTCTGTTACTCATGTTAACATTATTTCATCTATATTTAAATAGATTAACCCAATTTCTAGAATAGGAAGTTGTTCTAATTTTAGGAATTATAAACTATTAAGTGTTGAGCTTGAACGCTTTCTTTATTGGTGGCTGCTTTAAAGCCAACTATGGTTTATTATTTTATGTCTTATTCACTATTTAAGGTTTTTCCTTAGCCTAGAGAGCTGTCCCCCTCTAGGTTATGTTTAAGATTACGTTTAGATTAGTCTTTCTTAAAGTAAACTTAAAATAGAACTGAAATTCTTTTTTGGGTAACCAGCTATCACCAAACTCGTTAGGCTTTTCACCTCTACCTAGAAGTCTTCCCACTATTTTGCTACATAGATGGGTTGATTCTTAAAATTGCTTCTAGGTAGCTCGTTTGGTTTCGGGGTTTCTAGGTTAAATTCTTTCAGCTAGGGGTTTTCTAGTTAGTTCATTATGCAAAAGGTACAAGGTCTAATCTTTGCTTTTTTGTACTTTATTCCTTTCATCTTTCCCTTGCGGTACAACCTCTATAGCTCCTATGTACGGTTTCTTTCTCCAGTACTTCTTAGTCTAAATGTTTTGGTTTATTGATTTAAATAATTAAGTTAATTTTTTATAGGGCTAGAGTTGGTTCATAGTGTCCATTGAGTGTGGAGTCTTCTGGGTGTAGACCAGACGCTTTACTGGGTTTAAGCTACACTGCGGTTAATCCAAGCACACTTTTCAGTATGCTTACCTTGTTACGACTTGTTTCCTCTCATGAGCTTTTGTTGTAATTATTTAAGTTTAATTTTGTTCAATTTGAGGAGGGTGACGGGCGGTGTGTACGTACTTCATGGCTCTATTCAATTAAGCTCTCTATTCTTAATTTACTACTAAATCCTCCTCTAATTCCTGGCCTACACTGGGATCCACAGGTCAGCAGTTGTGGGATGTAGGTGACAGACAACCAAGGCATGGAGGCGTTGGTGGCGCACGCCTTTGATCCCAGCACTCAGGAGGCAGAGGCAGGCGGATCTCTGGGTTCGAGGCCAGCCTGGTCTACAGAGAGTTCCAGGACAGGCTCCAAAGCTACAGAGAAACCCTGTCTTTAAAAACCATAGCAGGGAGATTGACACCAGATGCTGCACCTGGGCCACGGTCTTCCCAGTCCCCAGAACCAGAAGACAAAGTTCTGCCACCTGGGGAGTGCTTTCAAAAGTGACTGAGGCCACTGTCCATCTGTGTCCATCACCCACCCATCCACCCATCCATCATCCACCCATCCATCAACCATCCACCCATCCACCATCCATCATCCACCCATCCATCATCCACCATCCACCATCCAGCCATCGACCATCGACCATCCACCATCCACCATCCAACCATCAACCATCCACCCATCCATCATCCACCCATCCACCCATCCATCATCCACCCATCCACCATCCACCCATCCATCATCCACCCATCCACCATCCACCATCCAACCATCGACCATCCACCATCCACCATCCAACCATCGACCATCCACCATCCAACCATCGACCATCCACCATCCACCATCCAACCATCGACCATCCACCATCCAACCATTGACCATCCACCATCCAACCATCGACCATCCACCATCCAACCATCGACCATCCACCATCCACCATCCAACCATCGACCATCCACCATCCAACCATCGACCATCCACCATCCACCATCCAACCATCGACCATCCACCATCCAACCATCGACCATCCACCATCCAACCATCGACCATCCACCATCCAACCATTGACCATCCACCATCCAACCATCGACCATCCACCCATCCATCATCCACCATCCATCATCCACCATCCATCGTCCACCATCCATCGTCCACCCATCCACCATCCACCCACCAATCCCTCCTCCCTCTCTCCCTTCCTCCTTCCTTCCATTTCCTTTCTTCCTTTCTTCCCTCCTTCCCATCCTTCCTTCCCTCCCATCCTTCCATTTCTTTCCTTACTTCCTTCCCTCCCTCCCTCCCTCCTCTCCTCCCTCCCTCCCTTACAGGGTCTAGCTATGTTTCATAGCTGATGTTGACTCCCTGGCTCAAGTGTTCCTCCTGCCTCAGCCTCCTGAGTGCCCAATCTCTGAGCTCGTGCCACACGCCTTACTGAGACAGGCTGCTTAGCCAACTGTACAGAGCACAAACCTTTCAATACTTCAGCAAGACTTCTGGCACACATATGCAAATGTCCTCAGAATAGTTGTGAATCTTTGTGTGTGTGTGTGAGCGCACGCGTGTGTGTGGGCATATGTGCTCCTGTGTGCAAACATTGTAAGCAAGTGGAGGCCAGGTATCAACCCTGGGCTCATTTCTCAGGAGCTGCCCACCTGATGCTTTGAGACAGGATCTCTCACTGGGAGCTAGGGTTTGAAGATTAGGCTAGACTGAGTCATTTCCCCAGACCCTGTATTTATTTCTTTACCATTTCCTTGTGCATGTGTGGAGGCCAGAGGACAACTAGCGGGAGTTGGTTCCCTACTTCTGGCACAAGGGTCCTGGGTCTTTGGGGGCAGGTTCCCTGAACCCCCCCCCCGGAGCCATCTTGACAAGCTCTTCCACCTACTACTGAAGAAGCAGTCAGCGTCTTTGGTGGGCTAAGGACCATTTGCTCAGCACTGATAAACTTGTATTTCTTTGTACGTGTGTCTTTAACCTTCCTTCACCTACGTCTCCCACTGGAACATATGCTATGCTTTCCTGGCATCCCTGAATATAGATCCCGGATCAGCCCCCAGCAGATGCCTCGGGCATTACTGCTGCCTGGGAAGCGGGTTAACAGCTGGTTTGGAGGCCAGGATGTGACTCAGTCCATAGAGTGTTTGCCCAGCATGCAGGAAACCCTGGTTTTCGTTCCAGGTATGGTGGTGCATAACCGTAACACCGGCACTTGGGAAGTAGAGGCAGGGGGAAGGGAAATGCAGGGCTACGTAGCAGTGTGAGCTTGTGTGCATGCATCCGTGCATCCAGCCTGGACAGGGGTCCTGAGAATCTGCACTTCTGGCACAGGCCTGGGGACCCCAAGCTGCAGGCGCACAGGCAGCAGTTTGAGCGCGAAGGCAGTGTGATACCTGGAAGGTGACTTGAGCCAGGAAGATGAGTTTGTCTCGCTCAAAGAGCCCACGCGCCGTGTACATGTACACGGAGTAGGTGATCTCGTCTGTCAGATTCATCACTCGCTGCTTCACCTCCTCGGCAGGCGTGGTGTTCTGGATGGCCTTCTCGAACACCACGTTGAAGGCCTGGGGGAGTGTGGCCGGTGTGAACCTGGGGCCCCTGCTGCTGTAGCTCTGGCAGCTTCTGGCTAACTCTGACTGGGGCATTGGGAAGAGGCCGGGTGGAGGAAACGTCTTCTCCAGCATCACAAGTGGGCTTTCTACAGCAGCACCCTCTGGGACCTGCAGCCCCATGTGCTACCCGACCTGGGAGGAGCCCGCACCCAGGGTGGCTGACCTTGAGTGAGAACTGATAGATGGGGTTGATCTTGTTGAGGTCGTTCAGGATGAAGTACAGTAGGGAGGCCCGCGCTGCGGCGGGGCGGTAGTTCTCTCTTGCCTCATTGATCTTCGATTCTGTGATTTTTGCCTCTTGGACCTCGGGACAGACAAAAGGGGCTTGGAGGGAACTACCTGGAAGACTAGCCTCTCACAGGAGCGCCCCGCCCTGTCCCAGCCCTCCATCCCTCCCAAGCCCTCTGGAGAGTCTTCACACAGCAAGGTGCTGGCTCTCCCAGTCTGTTACAGCGATAAGATATCTTTAGAAAAGTAACAGCAGGAGGAAGGGGCTAGAGCCTGCTACTGTGGGGAAGTCAAGGCAGGAACTTAGAGTGTCCCATTCAAGGGCAGGGAGAGGCAAATGGATGCTTGCTGCTTTGTGCCAATACTCAGCTCGCTTTCTCTTTAACTTATACTCGCTGGGACCCCCTGTCTAGGGAATGGTGCCATCCCCAGAGGGCTGGGCCTGCCCACATCAGTCATCCATCAAGACTGACCCCCACAGACTCGCCCAACAAGCCTCACTATGACTTTCTCCTCAGGAAATTCTAGGTCGTGCCAGGTGGGAAGCCACGCCAAACCAACCATCGCAGGCACCCAGGCGTACTCAAGCAGCAGGCTGCAAGCCTTCTGCGCGCTGGGTGGCCTACCTTCTCCTCAATCTCATTGGCTGTGTGCTTGGTGGTCTCCAGGTTTTCCACCAAGGCCGTGTCCCCCAGGAAATTCCCCGATGCGGCCGATAGCCGGGCCAGGAGGGAATCTTCCAGCTCTTTCAGCACGATCTTGAACTCATTCTGCGATTTGGTGAGGCTTGCCTACAGGAGTGGCAGGGCCCAGGGGCAGAGCAACATTAGCTGGGGGCCTAGACTGGGGGGTACAGCAAAAAAGGACACCCAGCAAGCACACAGGGCACCATGCAAGTGCCAGCCTCCACTCTCCACTCCAGGCTGTCAGGCCTCTTGCTGTGGAGACGGAGAATCCTCTCTCTCTCTCTCTCTCTCTCTCTCTCTCTCTCTCTCTGTGTGTGTGTGTGTGTGTGCGTGCGCGCGCGTGCGTGCGCGCACCCGTGCCCGTGCACGGCTAAGGCAGAGATGGGGAAGCAGCTGACTCACAGTTGGCTATGCATAGTCTTCTTCCTGAGTGCATGTGTCCATCCCTGCATGCACTCACACACGTGTGTGCATGTATGTGTGAAAGTCAGAGCCTCAGACTCAGTTTACCTTGTTTGTTAGGATGGAGTCTCTTTTCTGGGATCTGGCGCTCACCTTTAAGGCTAGGCTGTCTGGCCAGCGAGTCCCTAAGATCCTTTAGTCTCTGCTTTCCCAGCCCTGGGATTCCAAGTACATGACAACCTTTTCTGGGTTTGGGGGTGGGGGTGGGGTCAAACTCAGGTCCTCATGTGCATGCTACAGTTTACCGAGTGGCCCCTAAGTTTTCTTTATGATGCCGAGGGGCCGAATCAAGAGTTTCACACATGCTCTGCAAAGGGGCTCAGGCCAGCCCGGCATGAAGCTGTTCTGGGGACCTGGCTTTGGCCTTCCGGGCACTGAGCCCCTGGTAAAAGTGCATTGGAACTGAGTGGTTCGGAACCCAGTTAAGCCCTGAATGAGGAGAGTGTTGGAGAAGACGGAGCCTGGAGACCCAGCCCACAGGGCCCACCCACAAGTGACCCTCACACTGATGCTGACATCTGTCACAGGCAGTCAGTCACCTTGAGCTGTTCCAGATCCGGGCGCTCTTTGGCCACCACGGCGGCCAGGAGCTGGTCCTCAAGCCCGTCCCTGGTGACCAGGAAGTTGATGAGCGTACACTGTGCCTGCATCTCTGGTTTGTAGTGGGGGTTGAAGTACTTGGTGTGTAGGATCAGGCGGAAACTGGGGTGGTACTCCACTTCCTTGTCTCCGATCTTAATGAACCTGGCGGGTGAGGAGCAGAGGCAGGGCGAGGTTAAACCACAGGGCCCCTTGGCACCCTAGCCTGGTGGCCCACCAGCCTCTCCCCTACACTGCAGGGAGGCCAAGTGTCACTCAAGGCCATGTCTGTCCTTTCCTCTGGTGGCCACTGTGTCTGCACAGGTGTTCATCGAGCTGCCTGCAGCCCGCGCGTAGCTGAGTGCCCGGGAGAACAGACGACCCTTCCCATGTGACAATTAATTGTAAAGCTGCATGAGAAAGATGCCATTCGACGACAGAGCTCATGTGGAGGTTTATTTTGGGGGGGGGTGGGGGAGATGGAATGGAAAAGGGGGGGAGACCGGTCTCTGGAGACAGGAACGGCAGAAGAGAGAGACAGAAGCAGAGAGAGAGAGACAGAGAGAGATGGGAGGCGGGCAGGGCCCTTTAAAAAGGGAACATAGTGAACGTGCCCAGGTGATGCTCTTAGTGGTTGCAGCTGAGGGCGTGTCCTGTCAGGACCCCAAGGACAGGTCAGTACAGATGCCTGGACACGGACACCAGTGACCCTCTGCCAAGCACCCCTGCAGGTCACTGTGGGTCGCCCCTCCTGGGCTCTGTTCCCCTTCCTCCCTGGTTGAGCTCACTCCCCCCCCCTGCAGTCCTTGGGTTTCATCACTCGTGTCAAATCTTTGTCAGACCCCAGGACACCAGGATGTTCCCACCACCCCTGTCCTGGGCTTCTGCTTGCGCCAGAGCGCCCGCAGGTGGCCCCTGTCTGGGCTAAGAGTTGCTTAACTTTCTTCGTGTTACAAAAAACGAGTACATGTGGCAGATTCAGTCAATGGGAGATTACACGGCCATGAAAAGGAATGTGTCCTAAAGCACGGACGACATGACACATGCTAAAGCATGGATGACTCTAACAGCGTGGCGCTAAGTGGAAAGAGCCAGACACAAAACACCGATGCACACCGCACGGTTCACGTCTGGAGTGGCAAAGCCACAGGGACAGACGGGAAGACACTTAGCAGGTGTGGGTAGAGGGGCGGGTTTCCGTGAGGGAGGGTAGAGGGGCGGGTTTCCGTGAGGGAGGGTAGAGGGGCGGGTTTCCGTGAGGGAGGGTTAGATTGTGTAACTTGACAAGGTTAACAGTTGTACAACGCGGTAAATGTGCTAACCACACTTGAAACGCCGGCTTTACTACAATCGTGCTTCTCAGAATTAAGTCTGTGTGTGCGTGCGCACGTGTGTGGATGGCTGTTTTGCCTGCATGTATGTCTGTGTACCACATGTGTGCCTGTCGTCTGATGAGGCCAAGAGAGGGTGTGTAACGATGGGAGATGCCATTAAGGGTGTGTCTGATCCCCTGGAACTCAAGTTGTACACAGTTGTGGCCTGCCATGCGGTTGCTGGGAATCGAACCTGGGTCCTCTGGAAGAGCAGCCAGGGCTCTTAACCAGTGAGCCATCTCTTCAGCCCTACTTTATGCCCTACTTTATATCTTGTATTTTAAAGCCTCCCAGGTTTAATTATGGTGGCTTGCATGAGAATGGCCCTCGGGCTATTAACCCAGCACGGGCACCTGACCAGTGACCACGACAATGAAGCAAGTGACCCTCCCCGCCTAGTGGCCATTACCTGCAACAGCCTGATGAGCCCTCCTCCCCTTTCCAAAATGCTTTAATTTTCAAAATATTTTTACGTGTATTTATTTACTCTGTGTGTGAGTGTGTGTGTGTGCGTGAGTGTGAGAGTGTGTGAGTATGAGAGTGTGAGTGTGTGCGCATGTGTGTGTATGTGCGTGAGTGTGAGTGTGTGTGGGTGTGTGGGTGTGTGAGTGTGAGTATGTGTGAGTGTGCGCGCGTGAGTGTGTGAGTGTGCATGTGCGAGTGTGTGCGTGAGTGTGTATGTGTGAGTGTGTGTATGTGCATGTGTGTGAGTGTGTGAGTGTGTGTGTGTGTGTGTGTTAGGAAGAGAAAACCATCCAAAGGGAGTGGGAGAAGAGAGGGCAATGGGGGGGGGCAGGGGCGTCACTGTGAAAGATATTTTTGAAGTCTCAAGATTTTCAAATGCATAGGAAGTGAGATACAATATTAGGGAGCCCACACACCAGCTGGTCCCTCCCCCGGGACAGAGCTGACCGTTCTAGTCCCCTCAAGCATTAGGTCCCTTCTGCCTTCTTAGCATTTAGTAGGTAGGCCCTTCACTGTGCTCCCTGTGTGTCCTGGGGCCGCCCCAGGAGAGGTTCACTCTGGGCTGGGTTGTGGGGTGATGTCTTACTTCCCCTTTTTGATTGTGTTTCTGCCCAGCAACGGGTCAAGCACAGGATCTACAGTCTCTCCAATGTTCTCAATGAGTAAGATGTCGCCCTCCGAGATGGCCTGCTCGATGATGTCCAGGTAGCTGGGCACAGAGTAGAGACAAGGCATGGCTTAGAGGCCATAGGAAGCAATGCCTGCCCCTAGAGGTGGCCCTGGCCCCAGGAAGGAGGCCACCAGGGATTTAAGCACAATTCCCCCTTCCTCACCGGTCTGTGTGAGAACCTGAGTGGGAGGGGCAGTGGGCAGGGCAGCGGGAGGGGCAGTGGGAGGAGCCTCCAGGCTGCAGAGCCAGACGGTTCCCCTGCTCTATCTGGGCCTGTTCTAGGGCACCAGGAAGTTGCCCCAGTGGGCGCTCATGGGTTTTGTTTCTCTTGTGGGAGCAGGATGTAAACCACACACAGAGATGAGAGACCAGCCCGGAGCTTCCCAGGCAGACAGCAGCCAAGAGGACACAAAGGGCCTGCCAGGCCCTCCCCTGTGAAGAGGAGATGGGAAAAGGGCCTGGGCTTGATTCTCTGCTGTTGGGCCACCGTTTGTGTTTGTGTGTTTGCAATCCTGCCAGCAGACCCGTGAGTCAGCTAACCAATGCTCGGGGTTGAGCCCCCGAGAGAAAGCTAGCCTGGGGCTACTTCCTGGGCCCCCCAGCTATCCAATAAACACAAAAGCCCCAAGGCATGCGTGGTGTGTGCACATAGGACCTGGCCATCTCCCAGTCGTCACTCACAAGGCCTGAGGTGCACGTGGACACCCTGCCACCTCCCTAGCCCTGCCGGGCACCAGCCACACCTCTTCTGCCCCAGACGGATGGCCTTCAGTTCACTGCCATATTTGTTTTTGATCCACTTGATGCCTTGAAGCTGGGCATCCACAATTAGCGGCCAGCGCTCTGTGTTGCATAGGATGGTGGCATTCTCAGTGGACATGCGGTCGCTGGGCAGACCCTGGTTGTTCCAGGAGGCCACGTCGGCATCATCCGTCAGCAGGGTCAAGGGATCCAGGCCCTCTGTGATGGGGATCGGGACCTGCCAAGGGAGGAACCTCTCCTTCTTTTTTGTTCTCTGTCTCTGTCTCTGTCTCTGTCTCTGTCTCTGTCTCTGTCTCTGTCTCTCTCTCTCTCTCTCTCTGTGTGTGTGTGTGTGTGTGTGTGTGTAGCTTGGGCACAGTGGTGCATTTGTGGACAGAGGTCAGAGGACAACTTGTAGGAGTTGGCTCTCTCCTTCCACCACTGGAGCCCTGGAGAATACAGATCCAGATTATTAGGGCTGGCGGCCAGTTGCCTTACCCACTAAGCCGTTATGCCAACCCTTTGCCTTGTTTTTTTTTTTTTTTTATTTTGTTTGATTTTTGTGTATAGTGCTTCGCCTCCTTGTCCACCAAGTGTAGGTGTGTGTCCTCAGAGGACAGGAGAAGGCATCAGATTCCCTGGAATTGGAGTTACAGGTGGTGGTGAGCGGCCACGTGGGTGCTGGGAACCAAACCGAGGTCCTCTGCAAGAGTAGCGATTGCTCTGGACGATAGCGCCCTCTCCTCTCCCCAGGCCCACTTTGGCTCGCGCATTGAGCCAGGGTCTCTTACTGAACCTGTCTGGTGCGTCTGGATGGCCAGCAAGCCCCAGGGACTTTTCCACCAGCACCGTGCCTGGCTCTTCATTAATATGTGGGTGCTATGACGTAGACTCAGGCCCCACGTGTGCAACACACGCTTTACTGACTGAGCCCTCTCTGCACCGCTCCCTTCTCCCCGAGTCCTCAACACGGTACCGGCCACGTAATTTGCAGAACAAGCTAGAGGCGGCGGCAGCACTTGTACAAGTAAGCCTTGTGACATGCCAGAAATGACGTCAGTCCCAGCAAATGAGGCTGGCTCAGCCCCAGAGAGCGGGCAGTGTGACCACCCCTGTGCTTCTTACCTTTAATTTATTTATGTAAGGGATCCAGAATTTTTCCATCAGCTCATTCCGGTACTTCTTGGTGAAGTAGCCCACGTAGGAGACAAAGGCAGAGATGAGCAGGACGTCCCCACACAGGGTGACCCCCTGGCTCCTGAAGTTCTCCACTGACTCGGCCCAGCGCACGTTTTCCGAAGCCAGTCCTCCCACAAGCCTGCAAGAGTCCAGGGGACGGGGGGCGTGGCCGCGTGAGCCAGAGAGCGTGGAGCTGGGCCTCAGAGCGGCTGGTGTACCCATCAGCCAGCGTACAAACTGCCAAGTGGGCTTGTGTGGGCCGCAAGGTGACCTGGGAAACCTGGAGCCCAGTACAATGTGTCACCAGTAGCTCTGGAGGAATTAATTCCCAGGGCAAAAACCAGCACGTGCTAGTGACACTGGGGGATGCTGAATCTGTCCCCATGCTCTGCCTAGGATACTTGTGACTGCATCTCTTTACTGTGTCGAAGCCACCGTACTCCGCCGGCACACTTGGCTATCAGGCACTGGAGTCTAAGGTGGCCTGAGACACCCCCCACCCCCACCCCTGCCCAGAGCTCATCAATCATGCTGACCACTGACTCATCAATGGCTGCCAGCCCCCAGGATGGGAGAAAATAAGGGAACAGCCATAGAACGGACTCTGCCACTCAAACCTCAGAGCCAGGCTGACCACAGTGGAAGCTGTGAACCAAGTGTGGTCACTAAAGACCTTTGGGGTAGCAGGCCTGCACAGGGCGCCTTGGGGGCCGGCGTGGTGGGTACACACCTGCAAGGCCAGCATTTGGGAAGAAGAGTCAGGAGGGTCACTGCAAGTTCGAGGCCAGCCTTGGCCACACAGTGAGACTATCTCAAAAACAAAACAAAACCACAAAGTGATCAGTGGCTGTGGCTCAGTGAGTAGAAAACACAAGGCCCTAGGTTCAATCCCCAGGACTGCACAAACCAAGTATGGTGGCACATGCCTGTTAACACCAGCACTCGGAGAGTAGAGGCAGGGGGTCAGAAGTTCAAGGTCGTCCTCTGATGCACACAAGTTTGAGGCTAGCCTAGGCTACACGAGACACGGTCTCAACAACAGCAGAGTCTGCTGGGTTTCCAGGGCTTGGAGCAACCAGTGGTAGTCCACTGACCGCATGTGGACACCCTAACGATTTTGATGCTGGTTGTACTTTCCAGTGGGCCTGGCCTGAGTGTGCAAAGCACAGACTTGGGCCGTATTTGATTCCCGGGACCAGCACTGCCCCCGCCATCCTAGTCCAATGCTGTGTGTGACCGTCAAAAGTGCACAGACTGCAAAGCGAGCCGTGGAACACGTGGCCCACGGAGACCACTTTGAGAGTGGCTTGTAGGACAGAGCTACCTCTGTGGAAGAAACAGGACACCTGGCCCACTAACACCTAGTTACAGAGTGGGGGTGAGGGGGGGTGGGGAGATCAGGAGCTGCAGGGATCTAGGGACGACCTGAGTGAATGTGTGTTGTTAACATGTTGTTAACACAGATTCGGCCATTCATGACTAGAGCTCCAGCCCCCCCAGGTGAGGGGAGAACCTGGTGAAGTTCTCTGGATCAGGTGTGAATGTTGACAGCGTGCACAGAGGTTGCCAACCCTGGCTTTCTGTGCCCACCCTTGCATAGTTAACGGCCTGAACAGTAGTCCAACTGAGGTGCGTTTCCGCGTTCCCAAGGACACCCAGCACGCGTGCTGCCTGAGAGGTGGCTCTGGACAGGGTTCTGGGTGGGCAGGCCTGAGCTAACCGGGAACTCTGCCTTCTTCTGAGAGCATGCCCATTTTGGGGCCTGGCGAGGACTACCTGTTAGCCAGAGAGATCACCCTGTTGGTGGCGTCAGCCTCCTGTTGACACTTGATTTTCTCAGCTGTTGCTTTTTCAAAAGCTGAAGTCAGGTTGCTCAGGTTGGCATTGAGTTCCTGAAAAAAAAAAAAAAAAAAAAAATCAAGTTGGGAGATGTTCCCGGCTCCCTCCCAGAAAGCCAGGGCCTGAAGGCCCCAACATCCCCGGCAATCCCTCCCCTGGGCACGGTCTGTGGTACCACACTCTGCCTGTGCTTTCTGTCATTTAAAGATTCACGGCTGCAGGCTGTGCCAATGTGTTTTAAACAGGACCGTTGGCTGGCAGGGAGGGGGACCCACAGGGCCACGGCCTCCAGAGCCAGCACTTACCGCAATCTTGTTTTTGATCCGGGACAGCTTTTCCTGAGCCTCGGCCAGCTCTGCGTTGGCCTCCTCCAGGGCCTGCCTCTTGGGGGCCACGTCACAGTATACCTCATAGAAGCGCACGATGTTGATGCACCACGAGCACAGGCCTGCGGCCGCCGTGGACTTGGAACGAATGAATTCGGGGTCAAAGGTGGGGTTGCCTTGGTAGGGCCTGGAAGGGGACCATGGGAGTTGAGCAGGGCTAGGACAGGACACGGGCTCTGGTCCCCACTCCCCATGCTGGCTCTGCATCTCAGGCTACGGTAGCCATGGCTACAGAAACAGCACTGGGAAATACTAGTATTCCACCCTTCTTTTTCATCCGTGTGTGTGTGTGTGTGTGTGTGTGTGTGTGCGCGTGTGTGTGAGAGTGCATGTGTGTGTGAGTATGTGCATGTCAGTGTATGTGTGTGTGTGAGTGTGTGTGTGTGTGCGTGTGTGAGAGTGCATGTGTGTGTGAGTGTGTGAGAGTGTGAGTATGTGTGAGTGTGTGTGAGTGCATGTGTGCGTATGTGCATGTCAGTGTATGTGTGTGTGTGTGTGTGAGTGTGTGTGTGTGAGTGTGTGTGTGTGTGTGTGTGTGTGTGTGTGTGTGTGTGTGTGTTTTGAGACAGGTTTTCTCTGTATAGCCCTGGCTGTCCCGAAACTCTCTCTGTAGACAAGGTTGGTCTCAGACTCAGTTCTTTTTTGCCTTTGGGATTAAAGGTGTGCACCACTATGCTTCACTTAAAAACGTTACTACATTTTGTGTGTGTGTGTGTGTGTGTGTGTGTGTGTGTGTGCATGTTTCTATGTATCACATATGGTATGGAGGACAGAGGACAAGGACGGTCATTTCTCTTCTTCCATATCATACGAGCCCTGGAGATTGACGCAGGCTGCCTGGCTTGGTGGCAATCACCTTTACCTACTGAGCCATTTCGCCAGCCCCTGTGCCTGAAGTTATTCCATATTGACCAAATAGTTTCAGTATTTGGGGGATGGAGATACTGGGGTCACACAGCTAAGTCTTCTTTTCCAGCCACGGACAAGTGGCCCCTGAAGATGGGTCATCACAGGGTACAAGACAAGGGCATATGGCCTGGTGCATTCATCCACAAAAATGGGAGTGCGCTAAAAATGTCGGTGGGGTCCTCAAGGCACATGGGAGAAGCCATGGTCTAAATGTGGTGGTTTCAGGTCTTCCTACCTACCCCAGTTCCCTTCCCATGGGGGAGACAGAGTGACAGCCCCTTTGCTGGCCTTCCCATCACAGCTCCAGGGCGAAGGCGCAGCCCTAGCCCCGCCCTAGGCTTACTTGAAGGCCTTCAGGCAGGCCTCAGGGATGTGTTCCTTGTCGAACCTCTTCAGAGAGTCTAGGAATGTGTCCACCTTGCCCATCATGATCTTCGCAGCCTTCCAGCTCTTGTCCTTGGGGATCTTGCCCCCAGGTGCCGTCAGGATCATGACAGCAGCTGTGACATTGACCACAGCATCTGGTGGGGAGCCGAAGGACTTCAGCTCAGTCAGGTTGTTCTGTGGGGACAAGCATGTTGAGTGTCACCGTGGGCCCCGCTTGGCCACCCCTGCTCCCGTTTTTCTTTCCACTTCCTCTGTCACCTTGTTCAAAGTATCTAGGGCTTCTTGTGCAGCTAAGAGGGCTGGCTCTGCCTTGGCCAGGTCTGTTTCACAGGCTTTCTGTTTCTCGGTGACATTCTAGAAGGGAGACCAACAGAAAAGTTCAGTGTAGGTTGTTCAAACTTCCATGCATGCACCCATCTACTCACCCACTCACCCACCCACTCATCCACTCATCCATCCACCCATCCATCCACCCACCCACCTATCCACCCACCCACCTATCCACCCACCCATCCATCCACCCATGTACCTACCCATCCACCCATCCATCCATCCACCCATCCATCCATCTATCCACCCATCCATCCACCCATCCATCCACCCACCCACCCATCTTCCCACCCATCCATCCACCCATGTACCTACCCATCCACCCATCCATCCATCCACCCATCCATCCATCTATCCACCCATCCATCCACCCATCCATCCACCCACCCACCCATCTACCCACCCATCCATCCACCCATGTACCTACCCATCTACCCATCCACCCATGTACCTACCCATCCACCCATCCACCCACCCATCCATCCACCCATCTACCCACCCATCCACCCATCTACTCATCCACCCACCCATCCACCCATGTCCCTACCCATCCACCCATGTACCTACCCATCCACCCATGTACCTACCCATCCACCTAACCCACCCACTTAGCCACATCCATCCACCCACCCACCCACCCATCCATCCACCCACCCATCCATCCACTCACCCACCCACCCACCCACCCATCCATCCACCCACCAACCCTCACAAGAACCTACTCTTAGCTACATGGGATGCTGAGGTGGGCGTGTTGTATGTTCAAGGCCAGTACAGAGAGCCTGCCTCAGAATATAAAGTCAGAAGAGGGCTGGGGATGTGACCCCATGGTTCAGCTCTGCATGGTTAGCATGTGTGAGGCCCTAGGCTCACCAAACCAGAACCACACACAAAACCACAACAGTACGACAAGACGAGGAAGCAGGCGAGGTGCTGCCACTGGGCAGGGCCAGGCTGGACTGGGCAGCAGCAGCTCCTGGTTTTACTGCAATGGAGGGGCTGTCTGTGGGGAGCTTGGCTGGCGGTGTGCATCCTCTCAGGAGAGCCCTCTTAGGACCCAGCCTGCCTTCGAGGACTCCCTGGGTTGGGACCTTTGTCCTTGTCCAAGTGTCTCAGCCTGAGTCCTGACTGCAGGTGGCATCTGACCTCTCAGGGAGGCCCATGGGACCCACCTTGTTGATGACCTCGACTTTGACCTCCTCCTCGTCTGCGATGGCTTTCTCCTTGCTAACCTTCTCGGTCTCCACGCCCACCACCTGGATCAGCTTGTCTGCATTTTCGTTCTTCTGTTTCAGCTCGGCCTCCTGAACCGCCAGCTTGGCCTTTAGGTCATCCACCTGGGGAGGGAGGAGCCAGGGGAGGGCAGGAGTCTGCCGAGGACAGAGGGCATACTGCAGGGCACACTAGCAGAGCAGCCTCAGGTTCGGGAAAACAGCCTTGGTGGCTCCCGACTCCTGGTGACTCTGGACTCTTTTTAACATGTCAAAGCAAAGTTCACACTGAGCACCAAGTGTGTGCATGAACACACACACCTAAGACGTGTTCCCAGTGTGCCAGGAGTCAGGGTGACCAGATTTTAAAAACAGCAACAAAAAACCATGACTACTGAAATGGGGGAGGGAGGTGAGCGAGCAAGTGTGTGATCCAAGCACTTGGGAGGCGGTGTGTGTGTGTGTGTGTGTGTGTGTGTGTGTGTGTGTGTGTGTGGAGTGGGGGGGGAAGGGTGGGGGGAGGGGCTGCCAAAAGTTTAAGGGCAGCCTGGTCTACATAGTGAGTTCCAGGCCAGAAAGGACTACCAAGTGTACCCTTAGTAAAGACTTTCAGTTGAGAAATTGTTGAAGGTCTTGGGGTGGGAGTGGGGGTGGGGTAGGCGTTTGAGGTCCTGCAGTTTTGTGGAAGAGAAGCTGAGCCCGGGGATCGGAAACTCCTGGGAGCTGGTGAGAGACCTGTGTCAGCCCAGCCTGGTAGGGAAGAGGAGGCTGGGCTTCCCGGGAATCATGGGGGTGGGGTGGGGCGGGGGTCTGTGGAGGTACAGTAACTGGACGCCACACAGGGAGGGCATTTAAAGCCAGGCAGAGACCTTGAAAATCACCGCAGTGGGAGGGAAAGTTTTGTAAGGAGCCTGTGAGCAGGCACCAGGTAGGTACTAGAAACAACGCAGAAATGACTGCATTTTCATGGGCTCCCTTGCACTGGGGACGCACGAGCACACACACCACCATTATGTGTGGTCTGGAAGAAAACGGCCCCCAAAGGGAGTGGCGCTATTAGGAGGCGTGGCCTTGTTGGAGGAAGTGTGTCACTGTGGGGGCAGGGTTTTGAGGTCTCTTTTTCTCAAGCTTCCCTCAGTGTGACAGTCAGTTGACTTCCCGCTGCCTTCTGGGTCAAGATGCCTGCACATTGCCACGCTCCCCGCCGTGATGATAAAGGACCGAACCTTGGAAAATGTAAGCCACTACACCTCTATTCAACATTTCCTTTTTTTTTTTAAGAGTTGCCCTGGTCATGGTGTCTCTTCACAGCAGTAAGCAACCCTAACTAAGACACATCAGGCGTGCAGGGTGTCCACTTTAGTGATGATGTCATCAGAGCATCTCACTTCTGCCATTTTATATCAGGCTACACATCTGTACTGGAGTCAGGCTCACCCCGCTGCCTGGGACGTTCAGCCGCACATGGGAGCCCCGTGGGAGTCCCGTCACAGCGAGAAGGCTGGTTGGTGTTGCACGGCAGCCGCCCGGGCGCTCGGCTCCTACCTGAGATGCCGTGCTCTGCAGCTTCATGAGGCCGTTCTCCAGCCGCTCGATTTTGGCAACCAGCTCCATCCTCTTCTTGGCCAGCAGGTTCTGATAGAGTTTGATCTGCTCCAGGAAGGTCTTGGGCGTGGTGTAGTTGTAGCGTCTCTCTATCGCCAGGTATACCTTGGACATCTCGTTGACAGTGGTGTGCACGTAGGCCATGAAGAGACTGATGGAGGTCTTCACCTCAGGCTGCAAGCCAAGGATGGATGGGCTGGGCTGGGCTGCTCATCTTGGGGCCCCAGACAACACCCCCAATCCTGTAGGGCCTAGGGAAGGAGGGGCCACTGCAGGCCCCAGAGTATTCACTCAGGCTCTGGATGAGACGTGCCAAGGCCTGCATTGTCTCACGCGTCGAGAGACACAGGAGAGGGACCGAGGAGATGGCTGCTTTGCAAACATGGGGAGCTGGGTGTGGATCCCAGAACCCACGTAAAAACCCAGTGTGGTGGCTCATGCTTGCCCTCCCAGGCCTGGGGAGGTGAAGACAGGAGCATCCCCGGGGCCCGCTGTCCAGCCAGGCTCTAGAGCAGTGGCTCCCAATCTTCCTAATGCTCCCATCGTTTAATCCAGTCCCTCGTGGTGGTGACCCCAATATAAGTAAATAGCGGATATTTCCAGTGGCCTCAGGTGACCCCTGTGAAAAGGTCAACCACACAGGTTGAGAAACACTGCTCTAAATGATCGGCAACTCCAAGGCAGTGAGAGGCTTTTCCTCAAAGGATGTAGAGCACGTTCCTGAGGATGGCACTCAAGGTAGTCCTCTGGCTTACACATGCATGCATGCACACGTGTACACACGCACACACTCATACACACACTCTCACATACACACACTACAAAGAGGGTTTTCTTTTTTTTTTTTAAGATTTATTCATTTACTTTATGCGACAAGAGGGCATCAGATCCCACTATAGATGGTTGTGAGACACTGTGTGGGTTCTGGGAATTGAACTTGGGTCCTCTGAAAGAGCAGACAGTGCTCTAAACTGCTGAGCCGTCTCTCCAGCCCACAAAGAGTGTTTTTAAGATGGCTCAGTGCTACCAAGCCTGGGGCTCACCCTCAAGTGTCCCTCTGACCTCCATACCTGCTCTGTGGCTCGTGTGTGCCATCCCCAAAACACATGAATGCACATATGCATGCACACATGTATACACACATGCACGCACACATGAATGCACACATGTACACACACGCACACATGAATGCACACACATGCACACATGTGCACACACATACATAAAGAAAAGGAGAGAAGAACTAGAAAGATGCTGGAGAAGAAGGCCACTAGAGCTGAGCAGAGTGAGTGTCAGGTGACCTATCACCGGGGTCATCTAATGTCTGGGACCCAGCAGAGTCTATCATTATCAACTTTGTGACAAGTTGATCTAGTGCTTGGGACTCAGCATAGCCTGTCCTTTTGACACACATGCGCACATATTCCCATGCATTCCCGACACACATGCGCACATATTCCCATGCATTCCCGACACACATGCGCACATATTCCCATGCATTCCCGACACACATGCGCACATATTCCCATGCATTCCCGACACACATGCGCACATATTCCCATGCATTCCCGACACACATGCGCACACATTCCCGTGCATTCCCGTGCTTGTATACTGGAGAAGTACAGAGCTGAGGTCTCAGAGTGTTGTTTTCTATTCTATGAGACACAGCCCAGGCTGGGCTCAGACTTGCTGCCTAGCTGAGGCTGGGCCTTGAACCTCTTGACCCCTCCAGCCTCCGTCTCACAAGAGAACATACTTTCCCATGCCAGCTACAGTAAGCCTTGCTGGGCATCTCCTATGCGGGTCCCTGGGCTTGGTGGCTCCCTGACATTTGTCATCCTCCCAGGGCCGTTCCTGCCGAGAAGGGACAGAATGGACTGTGTCGGGGACTGAAGCTAGATTCTGGGTGCATTCTGCCTCACCTGGATGCCCGGTGTCTCCTGCAGGAAGCGAGCGCTCACGGACACCAAGGCGTCTTCAGGCCACTCGTGGAACCAGTTGATGGCTGTGCAGTTGACCACGGCAGGGAACTTGCGGGCTCGCACACGCAGGACGGAGCCCACAGGAGAGAAACACAGAATCACCTGGATATGGGGCGACAAAGCAAATGCCTGTGGGGGTTGGTGATGCTGAGTTAGACCCCTTGTTTTAGCAGATGACTCCTTTGGAAGCACAGTATTCTCAGGCCTCAGTGTCCACAGGGCACTTGCGCAGGGCTGCGTGTGTGTGCAGGGCTGGGCACCCCAGTGAACCCAGTGTTCAGCTTCACAGCTCTACCTAGTGCTGTGAAGTGCAGGATAGCCCCACGCCTCGCTGGATGCGGAAGGGGTGGGGAATGGGTCCTGCATGAGGCGGATGAGGACTGACAAGTAGGAGGCTGTGATTTCTTCTGAATCCACCTAGACTTGTCGCCCGTCCTGCAGACCCTGCAGGCTGATTTCCAGACTGACGGGCTTTCTGGGCCTCTCTGGGAGATGGAGAGACAGAGGGGAGCTGTAGAGAAATGTCCTGAGCTCGCCTGATGGATGGGGGCATTGCTTCTCGTGGGGTCTTGGGCTCCTGTTGCTCACTCTGGCCCTGTCTTTCAGGGAGCATGGGGTGACTGGATGGAAGAGGCTCCGTGAGTCAGTGGAAGGGCTTGACTTCCTGCTCTCTCTAGAGACCACACGGTGTCCACAGCCCTTGGTGGCCAGGGCCTTAGCAGGCAGTGGGGGCCAGAGAAGGATGAAGGGGACACAATCTTATTGCATCATCAGTGGGGGACACGTGGCCACAGAAACTCAGCGTGGCGATAGGGTTGGCTCGCTCCACCTGAACCCCGCGGAGCAGCCAGCGGTTCTCAAGTGCCTTTTGCCGTAGTCAGGGAGTTTAGCTTGCTTTTCTACAGGTAATGTTCGAGGCCAAGGGCTGCTTTCTTGCTCTTAAAAAATTTATTATTGGGTGTATGTGTTGTGGAATATTTGTTTAACTATGTAACGGTATATTGTATTTGTTTATGTTTCAAGATATTTGTTCAACTATGCAGAGATGTGTCGTGTGTGTTTAATTTTGTAAAGACGTGTTGCTGTTTTACCTGTCCTACCTAAGACACCTGACTGGTCTGGTAAAAAGCTGAATGGCTGATAGCAAGGGGGCAGGTACAGGCAGGACTTTTGGGCAGGGAGGTGAGGAGGAGGAATTTAAGAGGGGGTGGAGTAGGTGCCAGGGAGATTGTAGGGGTCAGCCAGCCCTTTGGTTATGGGGGAAGCAGGAAACAGAAGGAGAGAAAGGTAGAAAGAGCTGAGGCAAAACATAGATGAAGAGAAACATCTAAATTAGAAGGGACGGTGGGAGGAGCCTAAGCTAAGGCAGAGCATTCATAATTACAAAAATGTCTCCATGTCTTCATTTGGGAGCTGGTTGGCAGGACAGAGAGAATTCCAACTACACTATGTTTGTGTATGATGTGTGTAGCCATCAGGGGACCAACTTCCTGCATCCGGGCCTGTCCTTCCACCTTTCTGTCGGTTCTAAGAATTGAACTCAGGTCCCGAGGCTCCCATGGCAAGTGCTCTCTACCCACCCCTAAAGGTGTGCTCTTTAATTTTTAAAAATTATTATTTACGAAGCAGGGATGTGGGGCGGGGGGGGGGAGGCAGAGAATGTGAGTTCCAGTGCCTGTAGAAGTCAGAAGGAAGGAGTCTGGATGTCCTGGAGCCTCAGTTATGGGTGGCGGGTGGCTGTGAGCCACCGCATGGTTTCTGAGAATGGAACTCGGGTTCTCTGGAAGTTCACACAAGGTTCCCTCTAGCCCCCCAGAGGAACCTCTGGCAGCCATAACAGTGAACTCTAGGCCCTAGCTCCTCTGTGGTCCTCTCATCCCTGACCCCCATCCCCACACCCGCCTTTGGCTACCACTCGCTCCCTGCTGGCTTTCCTGTCTGGGAAGAAATAGTGCCAGTGCTACAGAGAAAGACTCAAGTCACAGGGAGGGGAAAGACAGCCGATCCCCCCCCCTCCGGCAGCTGTCAAGGTGGAGCCCTACCTTGAGCTGTTTGCGCACTTTCTCGATGAAGAATTTCCAGCATGCCTCTCTGGTGTCGGTCATGCCGAGGGACTTCACCTGTGGCCGCATGGAGGAGATGATGTTTTCCAAATCGTCTTCTCCAAACAGCCCTGGGATTTCGCCAGAGGCCAGGAGGTCATTGATCAGCACCAGGAACTGCTCCTCAGCCACCTGGGAGTCCGTCATCAGGAACACAGACGGCACATTCTTCACCGCAGACTTGATGTACTGGGTGGCCAGGTCAAGCTGGACGGGACAAGGACCGTGGAGTCAACGTCCTCCTTTAGGGCTGTTCCCCACACTCGCTCAGCAAGGACACATGTGGGCCAACTTCCCAGGAGCCCACAGGTCTGTAGATGAGGCCTGAGGCCTTGAGGGGACACAGCCATGCTCTGGGGACACCGTGCTTCAAATAATCATTCGCTAGGAGACAGACATCGAGAGTCTACTTGCACAAGCTGGGGGGAGGTGGAGGGAGGTGGGGAGAGGTGGGGGAGGTGGGGGGAGGTTCAATTTTAAGGCTTGTCTCTTGTTACTGCGTTTTAAAATGTGTGCACATGTGGAAGTCAGAGGATGACTTGTGGGAATCACCTTTCTCCTTCTATCACGTGGGCCCTGGGATCAAACTTCGGGGCTGCTCTATTGGTTTTGATGTAGGGTCTCATGCAGCCCAGGCTGGCCCTGAGCTTGGTGTGTAGCTAAGGCTGAACCTGAACTCGATTCTCCCACCTCCAACTCCCAGGTGCTAAGGCTGCAGCTGTGTCCCACATCTGGCTAGCTGGGGTTGTAGGCGTGTGCCACATCTGGCTAACTTGGAAAGACTGGGAGGTTTATGGAAATGGATGGTTGGCCAACAAGGGCCACATGCAGAATGCAGAACTGGCATTTCATTTTAAACATACACACACACACACACACACACACACACACACACACACACAGACGGGGTAGGCAGAAGGCTCTGATGTGGAAACTAACACTCAGATTCCGGGACCTAATCCTGGGAAGAGTGGCCCGGTCACAGCAATCTCCTTCCACGTTCCTGGGAGCATTTAAAGAAATAACTGCACCTTGGCCAGTGGCTTCTCCAGGACTGCCAGGCCCTCCAGCCCTGTCACTCAGCACCAAGCTTCAGATGCTCTCCACAACCCCTTCATGCCTTCCAAACAAGCACCACCTGGGTGGCTCTTACACTACCAAGCCTGGCTGCCAGCATGAGATGCAGCCATGGCCCCTCTGAACCACAGTGTCTGTGTGCTGACCCTGAGGAATTTCTCCACTGATGCTGGACTCTTCTTAATCACAGCTGACTCCAGCCCCAGCTGGCCAGCATCCACCAGCATCCGCCATCCCCCAGGGGGTTCATCAGTGGTCCTGGGCTCCTGTTAATCACAGCTGATTCTTCACTGGAAGCTGACAGGTTCTTAGCCCCAGTAAAGTCTTCCAGGGACTCCCAGAACTCCCTCTGAGATGTCATAGGCCAGGCCTCCATTATTTGCACAGCTCCCAGCATGCTCATCTTCCAAGCCCCCACAGAACAGCACAGTGAGCTCTGAGCACCATAGTCCTCCCCAAACACACAGGCCTGTCACAGCAACACCTACAACCTTGTGATGGGAGAGGTCATTCTGTAAATATGTTTCTCTGATTTGTTAATGAATAAAGCACTGTTGGCCAATAGGAAAGCAAGATAGGCGGGACTAGGAGACAAGGAGGAGAGAGGAAGTAGTAGGGAGGAGTCAACATGGAGAAAACTAGGGAGACCAGGCACCGGCCCCACTCCCCGGTAAGATGAGACCATGTGGAAATCCTTAGATTAATAGAAATGGGTTAATACTTAAGACAGAGCTAGCCAATGTTAAAACACAGTAACTGGCCAACAAAATTATATCAAATACAGCGTCTCTGTGTGTTATTTGGGGCTGGTGCCACGGTGGGTCCAGGCTGGCGGAAAAACTACTCATTACAACCTTGTACTAATTCCTGTCTATAGTTTTCTATTGCTGTCACAAGACATCATGACGCACACCTTTAATTCCAGCACTCAGGAGGCAGAGGCAGGTAAATCTCTTTGAGTTCAAGGCCAGCCGTGGTTACATGGAAAGATCTTGTCCCTCCCCCCAAAATAGCAATTTTGGTAAGAAAGGGTTTATTCTAGCTTACAGCCCTCAGCTCATACTATAATCACCAAAGGAAGCCAGGGCATCAGGGCTACGGTATCTGGGGCTCAAGGCAGGAGCTGAAGCAGAAGCCGTGGAGGGATGCTGCTTACTGGCTTGCTGCTTGGTCTGTCTGCCTGCATGCTTGCAGCCTTAGTTAGGGTTTCTATTGCTGTGAAGGGACACCATGACCGTGGCAACTCTTACAAAGGAGAAGCGTTTAATTGGGGTGGCTCACACTTTCAGAGGTTTAGTGGCAGCGTGCGGGCAGCCATGGTACTGGAGAAGTATCCGAGTGTCCTCCTCCTCGAGGGCAACAGGAAGTGAACTCTGATACTGGGAGTAGCTTGAGCATAGAACTCAAAGCCCACACCCACAGTGGCGTCCTTCCTCCAATAAGGCCACACCTCCTAGTAGTCCCAACTCTCTTTGGGGGCCATTTTCTTTCAAGCCACCACACTTGCTTTTCTTTGTTTGGACAGGGTCTTACTTACTATGTAGCCCTGGCTGACCTAGAACTCACTCTGTAGACCAGGCTGGCCTCAAACTCAGAGGTCCTCCTGCCTCTGCCTCCCCAGTGCTGGGATTAGAGGTGTGCGCCACCACCGCCTGGCTTAGCTTGCTTTCTTATAGCAACCAGAACCACCATGGCGAGAGTGGTATTGCCCCCGTCAGCTTGGTCACCCTGTGTCGAACAAACCAGAACGCACACCACAGCCAACCTGATGAGGTCTTGTCTTACCCGAGGCTCTCTCTTCCAAAATGGCACGGCTGTATCAAATTGGTAAAATTCATCACACACACACATCTCTTCCTTATCATGCTTGGGGTGGGGCCAGGGGCCTTGAGATGTTGCACATGCCTAGTATGTGCCCAACCACTGAGCTATGTTCAGCTTTTCTTTTTCTTTCTTTCCTTCTTTGAGATTGGGTCTCCTCCTCCCTACAGCCTGGATGTCTCAAGCCACCTGTCTCTTGCCGTTTAAGTATCAAGAGTATAGGCATTAACCACCACACCTAGCCTACCAACTCTCTGAAAGGCTCTGTGATTCTCTACAAGGTTTTACAGAAGTTTATGAATGCAGCCCTTTCCCCCACCCCCCTCCCCACCAGCCACACACCGAGTGTGAGCCTAAGTCACCAAAGGCTCCTAGTTTAGAGAAACTATCGACAAGGTTCCTCTTTTGGGGTTGATTGGCGGTCAGAAGCAAGTCTCTAACTCCGTATGCTTTGGCAAGCTAAATTTTTCTTTGAACCTGAGGGAGTGGGGGGAAACTCTGAATTTGGAAGAGCCAAGGCTGCAGGGAGATTCTCCACAGCCATGAGCTCAGTGACAGCCTCCCCGTGGGGGCCTGAAGTGACAGCTGTTCTTATCTTTCAGGGCACCCAGCACTGTGGCTCCGTGAGGAACCCACCATTCACCCCAGGAAGCAAGAAGGACAGCCAACTGGTCCCAGATGGTACTGGAAGCCGCTGCCGGGTGAGTGGAGGAAGCAAGGATCCTGCCAGCTGAATGCTGAGGCCAAGGCGATAGCCTCTGGAAAAGCTGTCGGGGCCACAGAAGCCTGGACACACTTCGAGGTGGTTCCCTTGGGCGAGGAACCATCTCGTCTGCACCCTCTGGGCATCCTGTCTCCCAGGTGCCCCGGAAAAGCAGCTATAGCCAAAACAACAAGGAATTGCTTTCCCCCCAGCCACACGGATCTGAAGCAGGCCCCGTCTCTGCTGCCTGGCACTCTGTCCAGGATCTTGTCCTGCACACTTCACACGCTAGGCTCCTGTCCCTCATTCCCACCATGCTTACAGGCCACCTCCTGTGTGTCTGCCACCCTCTGCATCTCTTTGCTCTGAGACCCCGCAGGCCTGCCCCTCCCTTGCTTAAGCATCTTCTTGGGATGAAGACCGGTGATCTCCATGTGTTACCCTAAGTGCTTCCAAGCACACTCCTGGCTAAATCCACCCACCCATCTTTAGCTCTGGTAGGTGCCTGCCTCTTCTTGAACTCACTTTAAAGGACTGTGGTAAGGCATCATGGGTGCATGTGTGCTAGCTCACACTAGTTCACGCCAGCTCATACCGGCACCATGGCACCATGGCACCATGACACTGCTCTAAGACAAGAGACTGTTCTTTTCTTATGATGTGGGGTTCCTTCCCCCAGCTTTTTCTTCTCTCTTCAAACTGGGCCTACAGGAGGAGGAAGCTAGCTTACCATGGCTGTGGGTGATGGGTTTCCAGACCGTAGTTAACGGTGCTGCCGTGGCTGATGACCAGAAGTAACGACTGGACACCCACTCTCTACTCTATGGCAAAGACTCAGTAATTGAGCCCCCATGGGGACAGAATAGGTTAATGGATGGGACAAAACCTTGGAAAAACATGTGGCTCCTGGGGGTGGGGGTCCAGACAGCACTTGAATTGGCTTGGTGATGTCACTGAGGACAAACACACAAACACGGTACAGAAAGCCTCGAGTGGGAGGCTCTGTCCCTTTTCATCCCTGTGAAAGTCGGAAAATACAGGAAATGGGGCTGGTCCTGAGGAGGCAGTCCCCGGCCTGCGCTCCCCATCTCCAGGGACCCTACCAGAGCTTCCTGTCCCCTTCGGATCCTCATCTGCACCCCACAGGCCAGGCACTGAGCTCACGGAGCTCCAGACCCGTGCAAACAGGCTGCGGCTGCTGTATTTGCCCTGGGGCGGGCTCCCCAGGGGCTCCCTGGGCGGGTCCAGCATCACCCAGGCCCCGCCCGCAGAGGCAGCTCCAGCATGGACTTAGATGTGACTGTGTTGTGTGCTCTGATCAATTCCAGATTTCTTCCCCTGAACTCCAATAACTTGTTCTGGCTTAATAGTGTTTGACTGGCACACGCTCCCTGTGAGACCAACTTTCGGGAAGGAAAATCAATGGCTTAGCAGCAGGCCTGGGGCACGGCAGGCCTACTTCACTAATGTGGGCTCGGTCAATTCAGGATGAGCTGTCGGCATCGCGTCGGACTCTGGCGTGCAGTGAGATGCCTAGCAGTGGCTCTGAATTCTCTAACCTGGACAACTGGGGACAGCTGAACACACTCAGCGACCAAGGCAGGGAGCGCACTGTCTCTACCCAGGACCTCCATACCCTTCCTTTGTGCAGTTTCTGCTCTGCGCTCCTACACTGTGGCGAAACACTCGGTAACCGAGACACACTTTCCCGCCTTGTCACAGGAGGCCTTGCACAGTCACCAGTGTCCTGGCCTTCTCTGAGACTGAGGGCATCCTTAGAAACATCTGGTTGGTGTCCCTTCCTGGTTGGCCTTGCTTTGGGAACGAGTGTGGTGTATGCCGTCGCTCTCCCTCCCTGGGAGCCCTCACCTTGAGGTCTGGGACGCTGTAGCCTTTCTTGAGGGTGATCTGGAAAACGTCCAGGGCACTGATGTAGGCAGCCAGGCGTGACAGGCTCTGCTTCCCGCTGCCGCCCACACCCACCAACAGGGCATTTCCCCGGGGAGACTCCAGGATACGGTTGATCTTGCAGACATGGGCCACAGCGTCCTCAAACAGCACCTGGAGAGGCAGGAGGGGCCGTGAGAGCCACCCGTTTGGAGGGCACACAGGCCCTTGCTAAGGTCAGAGTGCCACCCCTGTGGAGATCACAGACTCCCATGATCACATGACTGACCACTTGTGGTCAGAGGACGGTCAGCTGCATGGGTCAACCCCATGGAGAGCATAGACTCTTGTGCTAATCCCCAGTAGGTACTAGTGGCTTGCACCCCTGTTGAACTATGGTTTCAAATGTGGTTTTGTTCATAAATTACACTTGGGACAGATATGCATGAAGGAAACACCACAGCAGTTTTGGGCACCCGCCAGGGCCCACGGTAAAGTCACCATGAGGATAAGGGTTACTGTGGGGCAGCGACTCAGGAGATCCATGCCCCGGGCCCTTGTCAGGGCCACTGGCTCCAGTGCTACTCACGAGGTTCATGACTGCGTTGACCTCATTGTAACTGTCCAGGACATCCACGAGAAGTTTGTTCAGGTGAGTCACGTCCATGACGGGGAAGTATCTGGGGTCACCAATCCCTTGGGCAAAGTGGCAGAAGATGTTGGGTTTGGCGAATATGTGTTCCTCTCCGAGATCCTGGAGCCAAAAGGACATGCAGCTGCCTGACAATGGTCACCACACCAACCAAGAGGGC
This sequence comes from Phodopus roborovskii, assembly GCF_943737965.1. Classification (NCBI taxonomy): domain Eukaryota; kingdom Metazoa; phylum Chordata; class Mammalia; order Rodentia; family Cricetidae; genus Phodopus; species Phodopus roborovskii. Next base: position 31,788,546 of record NW_026125052.1, read on the forward strand.
CCCATGAGGCCTGCAGGAGGCTGGGCCATGTCTCCAATGAGTCACACCATGACTGTCAGCCCTTGCAGGCCACTGGACACTTGGCTTCCATGGGCTGGTCCACGATGCGAGATGAATGGATCAAGAGCACACGGGACATGCCAGCAGGTGACAAAGACCGAGGCCGCTGTGCTCTGTGCTACAGGTGGAGGGCAGGAAGCCACTCTCTCTGAATGGCTAGTTCTTTCTTTTAAAGATTTTATTAGCATTTGTAAGCTGCCATGTGGGTGCTAGGAACTGAACCTGGGCCTTGGGAAGAGCAGCCAGTGCTCTCAACCTTTGGGTTGATGGGTGTGTGTGTATCCTTCTGTATATATGTTTCTCTAATTGGTTGATGAATAAAACACTGATTGGCTCATTAGCCAGGCAGGCTAGGCTAGGAGATAAGGAGAATTCTGGGAAACGTAGGCAAACGGAGTTGCCATGTGAGCCCGGGAAGAGGGGACACACCGGCCAAAGGCCACGTGGAAATACATAGATTAATGGAAATGGATTAATAATTAAGACAGAGCTAGCCAATAAGCCCAAGTCACCGGCCAACAGTTTTATAACTAGTATAGCGTCCATGTGTTCATTTGGGGCTGAAGGGCAGCAGGACAAGCGGGGATGGAGAACCTTATGCTACACTGGGCCATCTCTCCAGCTCTGGCTAATTCTTTTTGACTGGATCCACTGACACATGTTGGCGTCCTTACATGGGTCTCCCTGTCTCCAACAAAGGGCCTTCCCAGAGGCTGTGGGCATCCTTAGTCCTGGACACTGAACTGTCTGTGGGCACAGCAGGGGGATCTGGTGGCTCAACTTACATCAAAGAATTTCTTGATGGATGCAACGGTGACTCTGCCCAGTGTCTCCTGGTCTCTCTCATCAACCATCTTGTCTCCGTATACCCGCTCAGCCTCATGCAGCCAAAGGCGGACAAGGTCCAGTGGGGTCTTTAGAATCTCAGCCGTGGAGAATAAGATGCCCTGTCAGACACACGGTGCATGGTCAGCCCTGCCCCGGAAACGCCCTGCATGGTCAGCCCTGCCTCCACTCTGGATGGCCAGCAGCTCTGCCTAAGCTGTGAGATCAAAGGCAACCGCTGCATTTGGAAGGGATGTGGAAGTGACTAGAGAGTGATGCACTAAGCTACCCTGTGGCTTCTGCTCGGGGCCAGGAGATCCATTCACTGTGGAGGTCACAGGCAGCTCAGAGGCTGGAGGGTGTGTCTGTATCCTGGGAGTCATGGGGAGTTTCCTCCCAGGGCAGGGTTAGGGGTTCATTGTCCAATGAGGAACACAGTAGAGAAAGGACAGGAAGGCCAGTTGTGATTGGGTGCATTCAAGGTGGTGGTATGGGCATTGGCAAGGGCCAGGTTTTAAAAAGCTGTGTGCAGAGGCCACAACTCAGGCTCTGCAGCAGGCAGTGTAGGCCCATCCAGGGGAGGATTGGGTCCTGGCAAGCCCAGACAGGTTTGGGCAGGTGCTAGCCAGAAGGCTTCTATTTGCCAAGCCCTGCCCGCCGGGCCCTGGGACCATCGTGGTAGGGAGACAGCCCCTGTATTTACGGAGCTTGCGTTCCGCTGGGGAGAGTACCACAGCAAGATAGCGGGATGGACGTGGGCTGTGCAGAGGCCTGTGCAAGGCCGGGACCTTTGAGCTGACAGCACCATTTAACCTCAAACTTTGGGAAGACATGAGCTGAGGAGATAATGGGCGCATAAACGGCCAAACCCAATGCCTGGCTCAGACTAAGCGGCCACTAAATGAGGGAATACGGTTGCCATCACCACATCAGCTTTGCCTCTCCATCCTTCATAGTCTGTGACCATCGTCATCGCATCACTGTTATCATGTGACCTGGTGTCGTCGCTGCCGCCGCCGCCACCCTCCACCCACCATCCTTAGCGTCAACCATCTTTCCCTCCCGAGCGCTACAGAGGAGGAAAGCCCCCATGGACCAGGGAACTGGCCATGGGCGATGTGACATAGAGCTGCGGAGCACTACCTGGAAAATATTGGAGAGGTCCCTGAGGTTGAAGATGTAATGAAACTTAATGGCCGTGGGAAGGAACGTCGTTGCGATTTTCTGGTGCAAGGCTGTTATAGGAGAGAGGCACATCGATTCTTACGGACTCTTAATGGCCTCAGGAAGTGCAGGGCTTAACGTTCCTAAAGCAAATGGACTGCGAAATGGTGACGATTTAACCAAGAAATCTACGCAGCTCTCTGAGGAGGGCGGGCACTCGCTCGCTGCTATTGTAAATCACCCCTCTTCCCCCCCCCACCCCCCCCACCCCCACCCCCACCCCCTGAACAATTGGATTCCATGTCTAAGCTGCAACATAGCACCATTAAAAAAAAATATCGATTCCAAAGAATAGATAAAATATTTACCAGGGGGAAATAGGAAGACCCATGAGCCCACAGAGCAGAAGGGCTCCACTCACTGGCTGGGGAGGACGAGGAGGAGGAGGAGGATGAGGATGAGGAGGAGGAAGAGGAGGATGAGGAGGAGGAGGATGAGGAGGAGGATGAGGAGGATGAGGATGAGGAGGATGAGGAGGAGGATGAGGAGGAGGATGAGGAGGAGGAGGAGGAGGATGAGGAAGAGGAGGAGGATGAGGAGGAGGATGAGGATGAGGAGGAGGATGAGGAGGAGGATGAGGATGAGGAGGATGAGGAGGAGGAGGAGGAGGATGAGGAGGATGAGGAGGAGGATGAGGATGAGGAGGAGGATGAGGATGAGGAGGAGGATGAGGAGGAGGAGGATGAGGAGGAGGAGGAGGAGGATGAGGAGGAGGAGGAGGATGAGGAGGAGGAGGAGGAGGAGGAGGACTCGGCTCACCCAGGGCTGCATTCACTAGCTGGTTGCTCAGCCGCTGGATCACCAAGGGGGCTGAGCGGTATGACAGGTGTTGTGCAAGGATCGTGTTGTAGATGGTGATGAGGGCCTCCTGGCCGGGGAAGCTCACAGCAAACACACAGAAGTGACGCTGCACAGATGAGCATGGGCCCGTCAGGTGGCTCTGAGCTACCAGCTGGAGGCCACGGCTAACCCTGGCTAACCATGGCTAGTCTCAGCGTAGCAGACTCTGCTGCTGTTGTCTAATGTTCTCTGGGGGGGGGCGCATTAATAAAGATGCAGGGAAAAGAATCAACACGAAACAGCCATTCTATGTAAGGCAGCCATGCTCACTGTCCTGAAAAATATTCCCAGGGGCACAGCATGGAGCAGACAGGTCCGGGTGTGTATCCAGGGTCCCTGTGGCCATGGTCCGGGTGTGTATCCTGGGTCCCTGTGGCTGTGGTCTGGGTGTGTATCCAGGGTCCCTGTGATCGTGGTCTGGGTGTGTATCCCTGGGTCCCTGTGGCCGTGGTCCGGGTGTGTATCCAGGGTCCCTGTGATCGTGGTCTGGGTGTGTATCCCTGGGTCCCTGTGGCCGTGGTCCGGGTGTGTATCCTGGGTCCCTGTGGCCATGGTCTGGGTGTGTATCCCTGGGTCCCTGTGATTGTGGTCTGGGTGTGTATCCCTGGGTCCCTGTGGCCGTGGTTGGGTGTGTATCCTGGGTCCCTGTGATCGTGGTCTGGGTGTGTATCCTTGGGTCCCTGTGGCCGTGGTTGGGTGTGTATCCAGGTCCCTGTGATCGTGGTCTGGGTGTGTATCCCCGGGTCCCTGTGGCTGTGGTCTGGGTGTGCATCCAGGTCCCTGTGGCTATGGTTATTTGGAAAGATCAGCCTGGGCATGGCTGCAGACATAATACATGAAACCCTGCTAAAATTGGACCTCAGACACCCCACAATAATTCTGAGATTTAAGTCTGTCTCCAGTGTCATAGGGGAAATGCTTATACCAAAAAGGTATCCGTAGATTGCATCTGAAACCCAGGTGCAGCTGGGTGCCTGTGAGACCAACCCGGGACCTTGTGCTGTTTAGTCAAGTGTCCTTCAAGGCTGCAACTCCAACCTTTGGGGGCCCGAGGCAGGGCCAGCAATGCAGCCCGCCTTACCTTCAACTCTTCTACACCCCTCCCTGCGGTCATAAGGAGGGCTGGCTGGCCGGCCCCTCCTCCTCCCTGTTTCCCTCAGTTTCCTGACTGGAGGCTGCCTGCCAAAAGGCTGGGGAGTTCCCTGAAGCATGCCCGCCCAAGCTCTAACAACCCCAACCCAAGGCCAGAGCTGCCTCAGCCTTCAGCAGCCTCAGGGCACTGTTTGACCTCTGCTTACCTGTAGTCTGGGGTCAATGGTGAAGGAGCCAGAAGTAGGGTTCATGCAAGCCACATACTGACAGTTGTGGACGTCCTTTAGTGTCAGTTTCTGCCTGTCATACCTGTGGGGGGTGTGACCATTGCACCGCAGGCCCAGAGACGCCCCCCCACCCCCTGCCCCGTTCCCTGAAGGACCCTGAGTATCTAAGGCAGACAATTGGAGGAGAGTGGCGGCATGAGGCAGCCAGCTGTACGCTGTGCCTCGAGGGGAGCTTGGGAATGGACAGCAGGGGCAGCTCTGGGGCGTGGGGGGGGCGGGGGGGGGGAGGCAGGCGGTTGGCCCAGGTTGGACTGGATAAGGACTCAGTACCCTGCAACTCCTGCCTTCACTCTGCACCATTGCAAGGATGCAGGCGCCTGTGAGAGCGCCTGCCGTGTAGCAAGCCAAAACTGCTTCCCGCCCCATGAGTGCCTCTGCGTGCGCACATGAATGCACTAGCACATGAGTGCACTAGCACATGAGTGCACTAGCACATGAGTGCACTAGCACATGAGTGCACTAGCACATGAATGCACTTGCACATGAATGCACTAGCACATGAATGCACTTGCACATGAGTGCACTTGCACATGAGTGCACTAGCACATGAGCACACTAGCACATGAGCGCACTAGCACATGAGCGCACTTGCACATGAGCGCACTTGCACATGAGTGCACTAGCACATGAGTGCACTAGCACATGAATGCACTAGCACATGAATGCACTAGCACATGAATGCACTAGCACATGAATGCACTTGCACATGAGAGCACTTGACAAAGCGTCTTAATTATGTGACCCAGGCTGTCTTTGGACTAGTGGTAATTCTCCCGCTTCAGCCTCCTGAATGCTGGGATCATGGGCACGTGCCACCGCGCGGACACCCTATGTTTTTTGAGAGGGCGTGTCACGTACCCTCGGCTGGTCTCTAACTCCCTGTGCAGCCAAGCGTGACCCTCAACTTGTGATCCTCCTGCTCCTACCTCCCAAGTGCTGGGATTATAAAAACAGGCGTGGCTAGGACAGGCCTGAACCCTGGGCCTCTCGCATGCCGGGCAAGGCAAGCGCTCTACCCACTGAGCCATGTCCCACAGCCTCTCTGCTTGTTGGTGACACCATTAGGGGAGTTGAGCACTCTGAGATGTCACCGTCCTGATATGAGGCTGTGCTGTACCTCTTTGTGTGATTCCCACTTTTTTCTCCCTCTGGCTGTTGCCCCGTGGTAGGGCCCAGGCTTGCTGGTGTCCCCCAGAGGGCTTCTCCACCAACCAAACGACTGGCGACAGTGTTAGTCACTGGGGAGCAAAGCCCCTGCTTTGCTCTGTCACGTTTTGCCCTTCCCAGCCCCTGCCACCCCCTTCACAACCTGGAGACTGTGTCTGTGGGTCGGGCACCAAAAATGCCTTTTCCTGACACTTCCTGACGTGAGTGACTGCCGTAGGACCCCTTTGCCCCTGCCACCGCAGGCCACCTGGACCTCATCTGCGGGGAGGGTTTGTCACACTGTGTGCGTGCGTATTTGTGGAGGTGGCACAGGACAGGCTGCAGGAGATCGGTTTCTGCTTCCACTGGGACCAAACTCGGGTTGTCGGCCTTGGACCCGAGTGGCAAGCCATGCCCAGCCGCCTTGCTGGCGCCTAAAGGGATCTTTTGCAACCTTATTAGAGCCACCCCTCCCCCCTGTTAAGTTTCTTCAGAGAAGGCGGCAGGTGTGGATCACCCAGCAGCAGAGTCCGGAGTCTCAACAGGGGTCCATGTGGGGACCAGCACTCAGCACTCCCAACAGCTCCCAGCTCCCAGCTGCCCAAAAGGGGCATCTTTGACCCGTCAGGGGCTCCTCTGTGATGGACCTGGGGCTTTCCCTCAGAGCTTTCCCTGGGTCCACAGCAGACGTGGGGCCCTGAGTGAGGACCTATCTGTTCCCCCTTGTACGGGTCTCGGCCGCAGTTACCGGCATGTTTGTGGGGTGGCAATAGCATAGAGCCCGAATGAACCTTCCACTGCCCCAACCCTGCCCCATGACCCCGTGACCCCATGGTCTCCCTGCTGTGTCATCTCCCCCCCCCCCCAACCAGCCACCTGCCACCTTCTCTACTCCTCTGCATGGCTGCCCAGCTCTAGTCCCACCCCCACAGAGATGTGGCCACGCCTCCAAGCTCCTCAGCCCATTCATTGGCCCTCACCAGTGCCCGTGGTCCATGTGCTGTCGGATCAGGGTGTGCGGGGCCACAGTGCCATACTTGTCCACCTCAGGCATGTTCATATCATCGATGAAGTAGATTAGCTTCTTGGTGCCTGGGGGGCCGTAGTTCCTCCCTGACTTCTTTTCCAGAGGTTTCTCCAGCACATCTGAGAAGGACAGAAGGTCGTCCATTACCCATACATCCCGAGCTGGTACCCGTTGGACAGTACAGGGCCCCTACTGTCACCCGTGGGAAGGAGGAGGTTGGAGGCAGAGGTCAGGATCGGGGGGAATGTGCCTGGCTCAGAGAGAGTGGGGTGTTATTGGCAAACGTGGGTCCACCATGCTACACCATCTGCAACACAACTCAGCCTCTCTATCAAAACAGCGTTCAGAAGGGAGGCTGCAGGACCCGTGGTCTGGCTCAACCTTGGTGCCATTCCTAATTGATTGATGGTTCAGCCATCTCTGGGACCCACAATTGATGGGAGATGTCATTCTGTAAATATGTTTCTCTTGTTGGTTAATGAATAAAGCACTGTTGGCCAATAGGAAAGCAAGATAGGCGGGACTAGGAGACTGGGAGGAGAGAGGAAGGAGTAGGGAGGAGTCAAGATGGAGGACAGAGAGAGAAGAATGAAGGCTCTCTCTCTGGTAAGATGAGACCACGTGGGCTAATATTTAAGACAGAGCTAGCCGAAAGAAACTAGTAACTGGCCTACAGCTTTATATCTAATACGGCGTCTCTGTGTGTTATTTGGGGCTGGTGCAGCTGTGGGACCGGACCAGGCTGGCGGAAAAAACCTACTCATGCCACCCAATGACCCATACTGACCACTACTGCAGCATCTGCCCAGGACACTGCTCAGGTGCCTCCATGGGACCTGAAGTCCAGAAGTCCCCAGGTCTAGGGTGGGAGGAGGTGGCAGGGACCGGGACCGGGGAGGTTGTGGGGGGCGGGTGTGAGGATGGGGCCAGGCTCTCTCACTCTGCAGCATGGCCGAGGTCGTGTAGAAGTTGAAGGGCACGGCCTGCACCAAGTAGTCGTCAGTGCTGAGGCTTTCCAGCTTGTCCCCCATCAGCACCGACTTGCCGGTGCCCGCGTTGCCCACCAGCATCACGGGCCACGCCTTCCCCATGAGGAGGTCCATGAAGTACCGGATGCGGATGGTTTCCGTGGTGTGGACTAGAGAGGCCTAGGGGGCAGTAGGGGAGCCGTGGGAGGGGAAAGGGCATGGCTGTCAGGCAACAGGCCCAGTTTCGGCTGCTATACAGGTGCCATTGGGTTTCTAAGCCCCCGCCCGCCTGCCCGCCCGCCAGGCACCACAGTGACTCAGGTGGGAAGGGGGCACTGAGCTCTGCCCCAGGCCACGGCTTTGGGTAAGGTCACCTGCAGCGGGACATCAGGATCCAGCTCAAAGGCAGGCACTTTTTCTGTCCAGGGCAGGAACTTCTTCGTGTCGGGGTCGATGTAGTAGTCAAAAATGGTCCCCTGTGAGGGCAACTTGATTGTTTTAAACTCGTTGATCCACCACTTGCTGAACTCGACTCGATAGTCGATGAGCTGTTGGGAAGGAAAGGAAAAGACAAAGGAAGAGCCAAAGGGCTCAGCTAAGGCAGCTGCAGGGTGGCCCGGTCTGGGTGGGGGGTCCCCGGGGCGCCTGTCACCTGGTCCTGGAACATGGCTCCACCAAAAGCCCAGAAGCAGGCGAACACAAAGTAGAGCTCGTACAGCTCCTTGGGAGAGTCGGGCGGGGCGTTCCTCTCCGTGAGCAGGCACTCCAGCAGGTACAAGATGGTCTGGATGACCGTGATTTCGGGCACGGGGGTGATCCTCTTGAAGCCAACCCTTAGCTTGTCCAGGCACGTGGGCAGGTACTTGTCGAAGAGGATGGTCAGGTTGGCTTTCTCCGACTGCACCTTGCGCCTCTCAATCCAGCTGCTCACCACCCTGAGGGGGGAGCGATGGCTGCTGTCAGTACCCCTCAAGGCTCTCCACATCGCTGGCGGGACGGCCAGGGAAGCAGGGACGGGGCAGCCTCCCGTGTGGCAGTACCAAATGAAGGCACGGTCAGGGCTAGCTACAGACGCTCAGAGGGTCTGGCGTGGGGGACGCTGGGCAGCCTGTACTTCTTCTCTGGATTGGTCCAAGCCAGCTGGGACTGACCGATCCACACCCCACCCCACTTTTTTTTTTTTTTTTTTTTTACTTTTTTTCAACGGTGTCTCTTAAATCCCGAGCTGTCATCAAACTAGGCAGCTAAGGGAGACTTTATCCTGATCCTCCTACCTCCGCTTCTCAAATGCTGGGATTATTGGCGTACAATGACCATGTGGTGCTAGCTGAACCCAGGTAAACACTCAACCCATTGCAATACATCCCCAGTTTCCTGAAAGTCTGCTTCTTAAAAAAAAAAAAAAAAAATCCACGTCATTTTATGTGTTTTGGTGTGAAGGTGTCAGATCTCCTGGAACTGGAGTTACAGACAGTTGTGAGTTGCCATGTGGGTGCTGGGAATTGAACCAGGGTCCTACTGGAAGAGCAGCCAGTGCTCCTAACCCCTGAGCCACCTCCTCTCCAGCCCCCTGACAGTCATTCTTGTTGCCACTCAGGAAGCATCTTCTCCCAGCTGAGTCTGAATCTAATACTAAGGGCTGGGGACTAGGAGATCTAATGAGGTCTCCTGGGGGGGGGTAGAGGGAGGGGAGGCAGCTAAGGATGGGAGAGAAGAGGAGGAGCTGGGGACCCTCACGGCATCATTCAGACCTCTGCACCCAGCACTTAGTGGCTGGAAGCCACATACATACACGCTTATGTAGACAGAGATTTGGTGTCGGTGAGTTGAAGTTGAAATTGATGTATTCCTTGGAAGAGTCCAAGTCCAAATACTAGAGGACCCCTGGGAAGCACTCCAGATTGTATGGAACAGTGTCATGCCTCAGCATGGTTGTGAGAAGCAAAGAAGCTGCAGCCGGCTGCTTGAGTTTGCACGGTGGACCACAGCCAGATGCTGCCTGAGGCAAGTCACTTAATGGCTTTGGGTTCCAGATGCTCTGTCTATAATCGGGTCGTGTTTACATCACCCCCTCTCCAAAGGGCCGTGTGGGCTGCTCTTTTTAAAGCTCATGGTCCTTGGTAAGTGCCAGAGGAGTATCTGCTAAAAGCATAAATAGTGCTGGGCTCCCTCGAGGGTCAGCGAGCTGAGGGTGTGCGTCATTTCCAGGATGCCCGAGGCGTAAGCAGGAAGCTCGTGTTATGAAACATGAGGCCACAGTCCGCAGCCAGCACCCACCGGCCTCTCCACGAGCATGCTGGGATGCTGCTGCTTCCTGCCCTGCTGTGAGGACGGGACAGGAAACCGAGGCCTTGGGCCCCTACGCCTGCATACCAGTGTGGTGGGTAAGCCTTTACTATCTATGTCTCCATGCAGGGCCGAGTGCAGTGTCCCCACATGCAGGTGGCCCTCAGCAGAGTGGGCTGACGTGCAGGTGCGCGTCACACTGCAGCATTGTCTCGATGACGTCATGGATTGCAGTCCCGTGCATGCTGGCTTCCGTCTGTGCACAAACTCAGGCAGGCAGACATACCTGAAGACGCAGGTCAGCCTTCTGACGTGTCCAGGCACTTCTGGCTTTACTCCCGTGGTAACTGGGGCATGCCATTGGTCTATGTCCCCGTGGGCTGGCCGGCTGCTGGCTGGAGCCCTGGCCTCCCCTGTAGCCATCTGGTTGAGGGCTGCTGCTCCATCTGGGGGCCCTGTACCCAGGCTCTCTCTGCTCCTTCAGCAGAACTCGTCCTTGTCTGACTCCTCTGGACACCCCAGGAGTGTCCAGTTCCTGCCTCCACCCTCACAGTCCCTTCTCTGGCTTGCCTGCCTGCTTCCCACGGCTGTACCCCATGACCCCATCTCCTGCATCCTAGGGCCGCCTGTGACTTGACCTCTCCCATCTCTTGGTGTGGCCGTGACTCATCTTTCCTCTTGCATCTCATCTCTATCCAGGCTTCATTTTGGTTCCCTCTTCCTGTCTTCTGTTCTTCCGGAAAACTCAACATTAGTGGCCCTTGCACATAGAGAAGGCACCTTTGTGGGCATGACCAATTATGGATCTCAAGATGGTGGTTGTCCTAGGCTACAGCGGACCCCGAAAATCTGGCGCCTGGCAGAGGGCCATGTGGAGGCAGCTGTGGGTGGCCACGAGCCACCTGGAAATGGTCAAAGTTGGGACCAATCCTGTCCGATAGGCTCCAAGGATCTGGTGTGGCGCCATCGTGTCCTTGGGCTTCTGTGCTCAGCTCTCGGGGGCTGCCTGGCACGCCAGCTACCTCTTCCTTTCAGCAGTGCCAGGAACTGGGCAGATGACCCTGAGGTTCCGTCTGAGCAGCTTCCAGCCCCCTGGTGTCTGGCCAGCTCCTAGTCCTATGGCCTGCCGAGGCTGTCCCTACCTTCTGTGCCCTCTGGAAGGAAGCCTGGCCTCCCGGCAGACACCCCCCCCCCACTCAAGAAGGACAAGGCACTCAAGTATGAGCTTCTGTTTCCTTCTCTCTACCACAGATGTGAGACACCTCAGGCCTACTCCCTGCACCTAAGACTGGTCCTCGCCTTGATGAATAGACCTCCCTTTCCTTGCTGCAGTGCGACCCCCACTCCTCCCCCAGGACGTGGATTCAGAGCTCTTGCAGGCAGCTTTACTTCCAGGGCCTCCTCTGTGCTGGCTTCCATCCCAGTGTCCCACTGGTCCATCTTGAGCTGCCGATGGGTACCTGGCTGCCAAGCCCAGGCCGGCTCCCTTCCTTGCCCGTGTTTGTCTCTCAGCTGTGATCACGCCTGTCAGCTTCCCGAGCCCCTTGCACTGAATCCTCAGGGTGTCTGTAGCTCACCACTGCCCCCTGAGTCTCTTCTGTTTTCTCTTCCAAAGCCATGCGAGTTTGGTGAGGAAAATTAACCTTTGCAATCGTGACCCATGTCTTCCCTGGGAAATCAGCTTCCCCGGCATTCAGGGTTCAACAAGTGTGCATAAAGGATCAACTGGATAGATGGGGTTGGGGGGTTGGGGGTGGGGGTGGGGATAGGTGAATGGATCGATGGGTTAGTGGACAGAGGATGGACAGACAGATGGAAGGATAGATGAGTTGATGATTGGGTAGGTGGGCAGATAAATGGATGGGCAAGTGGATAGGTAAGTGGGTGGTCATTTGAATTGCTGAGTGGGTGGATGGATAGGTGGACGGATAGGTGAATAGCTGGCTGGGTGGGTGAATGGTTAGGTGGACGGATAGATGGGTGAATGGGTGGGAGAATGGATGGATGGATGGGTGGGTGGGTGGATGGGTGGATGGATGGGCGGGTGGATGGACAGGTGGGTAGATGGATAGATGGACGGGTGGGTAGATGGATGGATGGGTGGGTGGGTGGGTAGATGGATGGATGGGTGGGTGGGTGGGTAGATGGATGGATGGGTGGGTGGGTGGGTAGATGGATGGATGGGTGGGTGGGTGGGTAGATGGATGGATGGGCGGGTGGGTAGATGGATAGATGGACTGATGGGTAGATGGATAGATGGATGGGTGGGTAGATGGATAGATGGACAGGTGGGTAGATGGACTGAATGAGTGAATGCTTATTTCCAGCTCAGGTAGTCATCATGAGTCACTGGTTCCTAGAACATGCAAGGATTTCTATTCCAATTGGATCAAGACATTAGCTCCAAGCTACCCCCTTCTGTGTCCCCTGAAGTTTTACTATTTTGGCAATCATTTGGCCACATATCCAAGCAGGGAAATATCAACATCAGATCTCCTGTTCTTTAAGACTTCAAGCCACTCTCTCAAGTCCATGCCTTCCTCACCCCATCCCTATGCCCTTCCCCATCCTCAACCCCATGCCTTCCCCATCCTCATCCCCATGCCCTCCCCCATCCCCATCCTCATCCCCATCCTCATCCCCGTGCCCTCCCCCATCCTCATCCCTATGGTTCACACATTGTCTACAGGCATCGCTGGAACCTCCTTTCTTCCTGCCCTCAGTCTTCATTGGCCATCCATCCCAGAACCTCCCCAATTAAGTGCCAGTCCTCCTCTGGAATGCTGACCTAGATTCTGTACTCCCTGAGTGCTCCCTCTCCGGGGGCAGCCTTGAGTTCAGTCTTTGGGGCAAACAGTATCCCCAGGCAGACCAGCCACCGCTTACCCCAGCACCCCGAGCAGCCAGCTTTTGTGCCAGAGTGTTTCGTCAGCCACCACGCTGCTGTCACCGAGTTTCTCTCGTGTGTCACCCCTTTACTGCAGTGACAGTGAGGTGAGCCAGGAGAGGACACTCTGCTACAGCCCACTGAACACGGGGTGAGGGGGCCCATGGCACTTCTGTGCATGAATGGGTACGTGCAAGCATATGCCACTGTGACACAGCCTGCTGACAGCTCTCTCTGCCACAGTTTGGAATCCAAGAGCCCTGGCCTCACTCACGGGTTCCACCCAAGATCAGCAGGGTTGATGTAGAGTATGCCAGCCCTGGACACAGTGGCTGGGGTGGCTGTCCTCAGGTGGCTGATCTCGAACACCAGCCTCATGGTCCGATTCAAGGGGATCCTCTCATTGCTGGCCAAGGTGAGGACCTGGGGGAGGGGAAGCGAGCCCATTGGTGGGTGGCAGCCTCTAAACGAGGAACAGCCGAGGAGGAAGACACACATAGCCCTCCTTGCCTCCTGCCCCCTGCACGCCTGCCCGGCTCCTAGCCAACACAGACATCCCTTCAAGAACCACCACTCCCTCTTCTATGGGGATCCGTGTGTGTCGTCTTCTACCCACTTCTAGATAGGTCGTGCTATGCAGCCCAGGCAGGTCTCCAACTCATGGCCCTCCTGCCTCGCCCTCCCCGGTGCTGGGAGGAATAATTTTCTCAAGCAGCTTCTACACTATTCTGGAGGCCATCCCTGCCTCCCCAAGCATGTCTCTGTGATGTGCATGTGTGAGTTGGAACATAAGCTCCCCGTCCCCGCGCGGCACACGAGCAGGTTCAGGAGTGCACACATCTGCGTCTTCCATGGAAGAATGCCTTGTGCAGGTGCCACAAGTCTGTAGGTCATGACTTTCTGTGTGGGCTTCCTAGCAGACTCCCTCCCAGCCACCCTGCCCCTCCCCTGTCGGCCGCTGCGAGGTCTCCTGCTGTCCCTTCTCACGGTGGTGACGGGGGAGGGGGGGTGTCTGGCTGGGAACCCGGGAGTCACGCACCTTGTTGTCATCCATGACTGTGTTGAGGGACTCAATCCACATAGGATCTATGTCCCCATCCAGGACAATCCACTTGGGGCCATCGTGTGTGATGTTGGCCAGGTCCCGCATGATGGTGGAGAACAGGCCTGTAGGGGGCAGGCTGGTGACACTCCCGGCCGCCTCTGAGGGGCTGGAAGGCGTGCCAGGCACTCTGGGGCCTTCATCCCTTCATGCCAAGGTGGATCTGACCTGGGCCCTGCACTTACTCCCCCAGAGGCAGCAGGTCCCCATTAGGTCCTCTGCTCTCCCTGGTGCCACCCTCACCCCTGTCCTTCCTTTCTTCCAACCCTCCCACACCCCTTCCCACCTTTACCCCTCTTTTGGGGCCCTTGTGGACAGAGGCCCAACCCTTCGCCTTCGGAGGCGCCCAGCTGGAGGCTGCCACATTCAGCGCAGCGCTATCTGTGGGTCCCCCCCAGGGGTGTGGGGGTCTCTAGCTGGACGTCCTGCCTGCCTGGTGGCACAGGAGCACTGTGTCCTGAGTGCCCCAGCCCTGGCTCCAGCAGCTCTTCTGCTGTGGCATGGGCCCGGGAACCAGGCGGGGCCTCAGAAAGCCTCCCCTGGCTGAACACAGTGACTGTCCCCGAGGGTGAGTCCTTACACACACACACACACACGCACACACACACACACACACCCTACCGTCTTTCCATTCCCTGGTGGCCGGGTTGATGATGCCAAACAGCTCGTCACAGGTGACAGCCTTTGGGTCCAAGTCCACTGCCACCGGCTTCCTCTTCAGGTTCTGATAGGTTTTGTTGAGGGACTTGAGGACCTGGCAAGGGAGGGGGTGGCTCACAATGACGCGGTGTCCTCGGCACCTGTCCCACAGAGCCCGGCTCACAGTCTCCTCTCTGCAGCCCCGGGGGGGGGGTCTGTGAAGTGAGCAGCCGGTGCTGCTGAGTCCCCTGGGCAGTGGTCTAGCCTGGGTGATGGGGGCCGATTGACCCCAGAGACAGAGCCTCAGACTATTCTAGGACCTGGAAAGGCACACGAGCTCTGTTCTCACTACACAAGCAATGCATTGAGAAAAACAAAAGGAACTCAAGGAAACTACTCATGGTTTTTTCACTCAGAGAAAAGGGCTTTAAGGACACTCAAGGCTAGTGTGTGTGTGTTTGTGTGTGTGTGTATGCGCGTGCACATGTGTACATCATGGGTGTATGCAATGTAGAGGCCAGAGGAGGATACCCTTCAGTGTCATCTTTGGGAATGCCATCAGCTTCCTTTTGAGCCAGGGTCTCCCACTGTGCTTGAGTTTACCATTAGGCTAGCTAGGGCTGGTGGCCAGCGAGCCCCAGGGATCCTCCCGGCTCTTTGCGAGTGCTGGGATTAGAAGCACAGGCCTCCAAGCTTGGCTTTTTATGTGGTTCTGGGGACCAGGTCTCCATGCTTGTGAGGCAAGTGCTGTGCCAACCAAGCTATCCCTTGGCCCCTCTGTCTTCAGAAACGGATCTGGGTAAGAGCCTAAGCATCCGGCCCTGGAGGCATTTGGCCAAACACTTGGCTGGCTCAGAATGCCTCCAGGGTCCACCACAGCCCCGGGAAGTGCCAGGAGACAGGAGTGGGTGAGTGTGTGGGTGGTGGGTGCTCAGGGAGGCGGGCGGGATGCATGGGCAGTAGGTGATGGGGTACTGGCAGATGCTGCTGACGTGCCTGGGATTTGCCACTGCCTGCGTTCCCGATGACGAACACCGAGTGTCGGACTTGAAGCAGCTCCTCCAGCTGCACGACCTTCAGCACGAAGCTGTCCTCTGCCTGAAGCTTGAGCTCCACAATGCTCTGCTTGATGATCTGGGAGACAAGGTGGGAGACGGCACAGAAAAGATGGCCTTTGGGTGAGCATTGATGTCACCCAGAACTCACACTGCTCCAGAGCCCCAGCCCCAGATCCTTCCATTACCCTCAGTTCTGAAACCCAGGGCTGGCTGGGCACCAGGAAACAGCTCCTGGCCCCAGAATTAGGGCAGGCTTCTCAGGGGAGGGCTGGGGTGGGACAAGAATTACCTTTTCAAAATTCAGGTCCCGCTTCCGAGGCACGTCCAGGGCAGGGAAGAGGTCCCCTATCAGCCCCATGAACACGGGCAAGTCGTCAGTCACGATCTTGGGGATGTTGAAGTCCCTCAGTGCCCTCATGAGCACCTGGTCCTCTGCGCGGGTGGGGTCCCCCCTCTTCAAGGAGCCGGCCACCACCAGCACAGACTTGATGGCCCGAAGACCCCAATCATAATGATCCTGTGGGGGGGGAGGGAACAGTGATGTGAACACACCTCCCGACAATGGCCAGCTGGCACTGCCAGGCTCAGAGTGGATCTCAGGGCTAGGGAGGGCAGAGACAGAAGCGTGGGTCCCCTGAGGCCTGGCCACGACTCCCCAGGGACTGGAAGAACACACCTGCTTTGAGAGCAGCTCTTTGCACAGGGTGTAGAGGGTGATGAACTTCCGGGCCAGGAGGCGGGCTTCCAGGAAGCCCTCTGCCACCAGCATGATCTCACAGATCAACTCAAAGTCGGGCACCACCATAGCACAGGGCCTGGGGGGATGGGCAAGCACGGGCCTGGGGGA
Source organism: Phodopus roborovskii (assembly GCF_943737965.1). Classification (NCBI taxonomy): domain Eukaryota; kingdom Metazoa; phylum Chordata; class Mammalia; order Rodentia; family Cricetidae; genus Phodopus; species Phodopus roborovskii. The sequence goes on from NW_026125052.1 coordinate 31,804,834, forward strand.
TGGGCAAGCAGCTCTCTCCCCCTCCCTTTGGCTCCTCTGGCTGGCTCCTCAGCTGCCACCTGTCCCTCTTGACCTGGGTGGGGCATGCGTCCCTGGCAGTCAACCTTCCGGACACGGGCACATGGAGCTGGGTTCCAGCCTTCCCGCATCGTTCCTCACACTCACACACCCGGCTCAGGAAGCTCCAGGCCTCACACTGCTCTGACTGGAATCCTCACAGAGAGCAGGAGAGCAGCAAGGGTCTCAGCTGGGGGTTGCCCCCACTTGGGGAGCCCCAGGGCTTCTGACAGGCCTGCCTGCCATCTTGTTAGCCCTACTCATCTGGGGAGCGAGGTTTGGGCTTCTTTCCACCCCCACTCCCCCCCCCCGCCAGCAACCCTCCCCACCCCTCACCTGAACAGGGCCTTCAGGTTCTCAGGCAGCTCTGTGCGTCCAGCGTAGCCAGGATTCATGGTGATGAAGATGCCCACGGTGGGGATGAGGCTTATTATCTCGCCCAGGAAGTTAAACTTCTTCTTCTTGGCCCGAATTGCATCTTGGACACACTTTACCTAGACAGTTGGCACGCAGACACACACCAGCATGGAGCCATTTGTGTGTGTAAACGTGTGTGCCCATGTGTGTTGGTGTGCACGCATGTGGAACCCAGATGGCAATGGGCGGCTTCCTCTGCCGTTCTAGACTTAACTTCCTTTGAGACAAGGTCTCTCACTGACTGTGGGGCTCACCAGTAGACTGCCCTGGCTGGCAGCGAGCCCCAGGGGTCCCCCCCATCTCCTCCTCCACAGCCACCCACAGCTCTGGAGTTATGCACCTTGCATCTGATTTTCCTTGTGTTTTGAAACTATGTGGCCCAGGCTGGCCTCAAACTCAAGAGATCTGCCTACCTCTGCCTTCTGAGTTCTGCGATTAAAGGCATGTGCCACCACTGCCTGGCTGTGCCTGCCACCCCCATTAAAATATTTATGTGTACATTTGTACACTTGTGTTTGGCTGCCTGAGGAGGCCGGAAGAGGGTGTTGGATCCCCCAAAGCTATGAGCCACTTGGCATTGGTGTTGGGAAGTGAACTTGCGTCTTTGAAAGAAACATACGCTCTCAACCTCTGAGCCATCTGTCCAGTCCCCACCGTCTGGCCTTTTATGTGGCCTCTGGGAACCGAGTTCAGGTCTATGGGTTTATGTGGCAAGCACTTTACTGACTGGATTACCCATTGTCCATCATTGTCCCACCCTGTACCCCCACTTCCACCACAGAACCCGACAGCTGTCACGTCAATTGGTCATGGCCACCACACTGTCCCTGCCCTTGATCGCTGCCAGCGCTGCCCCGTCCTGTAATTTTGTCACTTATGGGTGTTATATAGTAGACTTTAGGGGGACTTTTGTCTCAAGAGTGCCCTCTGGCTGTGACCAGAAAGAATTCTGTCAGTTTTCTGACAAGAACCCACCAGAGCTCCATGAGTAGCAGTGCCTGTAGCCAAGAGTCCCCCACCTCCTGTTTACCAGGGAGGAGGGGCTTCAGGGACTTGGTCTGCACCTGCAATTTTAGAGACACCCACACAAGGCGGCTGCAGACTACAAGATCATCACTTGAGGGAGCTCCTGGGGCTTGGGGCTGGAGTGGCTCAGCCATCGGCTCCTCTCCCTGGCACACAGCTGGCTTGCCTGGCTGCGTCATGATGGGGTTCCCACAGGGCTCACTCCGGGGCAGGACTAGGGGGTAAGAACCGGGAACCCCTCCTCCTGCCAGGACCTTCCCAGTGTTCTGTTCCCAGGTCCACACACAGAACATGTACCATGGAACATTCTAGAGCTTGTGCCCTGACTTTGGAGTGGGGCAGGAGTGTGTACTGGGTCCGGGGCTGGTGGTTAAAGGCTGGTGAGGAGGGTGGAGCAGTGGCTGCCACTTTGGCAAACTTGGATGGCCTTTCTCAGACTGGGGGGATGGGGGACTGCTGAGAGCTCTGGAGTAAGGGTTCCCCAGGATGTGGTCCCTCTCTCCCCTGCTTCACCCCCTTCACGGGTGGTTGGGGACCCTGCCCTCTGCGTCCCTACTGGCTTTTCCGACAGAAATTCCAACAAGATTAGCAGCTGCTTCTGCTACGGAGGAGCGCTGACTTGTCACTGGACAGACAGGTGGCTGCCGGGTGACCAAGAGCAGGGTGAAAGCTGGGGACTCACAGGGTCAACTTCTGTGCCAGGGACAGCAGGTTTGAGGGACCAATGTCTTAGGACAAGCCTGGAGATCCCTGTCGCCCAACCCCTTCCTGTGTAACCTCGGGGCTCTTGGGAGCACTTCCCCGACCTGGAAATCCCTACTCCGCCCAGGACAGGAACGCTGTCCCTCTTTCGGGTGTCACCACCGTCCTTTGCCATTTCCCACCGTTCCTTTTGCTGTCTGGGTTTGGGACAAGTAGCTAGGCCTGGCTTGTTAGGACCTTGAAAGGTAGGGCCTCTGGCCTAGGGCTCCAGAGGTGGGGCCGCGAGTTGCCATGGGCTTGGAGGCCCGGCTCAGCCGCCCTCCGAGACCATGGTTTCTACAGCCTATGGGGTATCAGGTTTGCTGGGGTTCCTGTCTGAAACGTGGTGATGCCTGTCCAACACACATGGTAGGGCCGTGCAGGTGGGTTTAAAAGCAAGGGTGCTGGCATAGCGCCCTCACCCACACTGTTTGAGGGTTCCGTTCCTGTCTGCCTTGCCTTGGATTCCCCACCGCTGTCCTGTGCCCTGGTAGGGAACCCCTCAGGCACACTGCCATACTTTCCTCGTCCACTCTGTCCTGTTAGTCACTCCTATGTCCTTTGTGGGCTAAGCTTCACTCTCCTCTGTCTGGTTTAGTGGCCTGGCTTGAGGCCACCTCCTCACTGAATTAGGCTTAGGTAAGGGTTCCTAAGTGAATACACCGTAGCCCATCTGGGTAAGGGTTCCTAGCGAATACACCGTAGCCCATCTGGGTAAGGGTTCCTAGTGAATACACTGTAGCCCAGCTGGGTAAGGGTTCCTAGTGAATACACCGTAGCCCATCTGGGTAAGGGTTCCTAGTGAATACACGGTAGCCCATCTGGGTAAGGGTTCCTAGTGAATACACGGTAGCCCATCTGGGTAAGGGTTCCTAGTGAATACACGGTAGCCCATCTGGGTAAGGGTTCCTAGTGAATACACGGTAGCCCATCTGGGTAAGGGTTCCTAGTGAATACACTGTAGCCCATCTGGGTAAGGGTTCCTAGTGAATACACGGTAGCCCATCTGGGTAAGGGTTCCTAGTGAATACACGGTAGCCCAGCTGGGTAAGGGTTCCTAGTGAATACACTGTAGCCCAGCTGGGTAAGGGTTCCTAGTGAATACACGGTAGCCCATCTGGGTAAGGGTTCCTAGTGAATACACTGCAACCCAACCTATGCATAAGGAAACTGTAACTTAATTCTTGAAGCACATGGCAGCTGACTGTTCAAGCCATGCTCAAATAAGACAGAGCCCAGCTGTGATCAACCCAGCTGTCCCTTCCTTTCCTCAGACTACAAATACAGCCTGCTTATGAGGCGAATGGTTCATTCTGGACCACTTTGATTTAGCCTGCTGCCTGACCGTACGTTCTCAAAGGCTACTAAGGTTGTAAAATATTCTCATTCTCTCTGTCTCTTTCTCCTCTGCCCTCTTGTCTAGACCAGGGCCTTGAGCCTGTGATGATCCTCCTGACTTTCCATCACAAAGTGGTAGGGATTGTAGGCATGCACTACCACACCCAACCTAATGTTTTTATGTTCGCACCCCAAGCAGAATCAGTTATGCCTCCCTGTCTCCCTTGGCACGGGGGCTATCCTCTCTGATTCTATTTCTTCTGTGTGTAAACTACATAGGGTCCCTGGGGACCGGGGCAGGGGTCTGAGACATCTTTGTGTCATCCCACAGGTGGGGGGGGTGGTCTCCGGTGTCTGAGATACTACAAAAAGCTGGGCAAAGCTCAGCCAAGGCCAAACAGAAGGGCCCTACCTGAACAGCAATCACAGACAAGACTTCCACCGAGATCCGGTTAAATTCATCAAAGCAGCCCCAGGCTCCCGTCTGGGCTAGACCCTTGTAGATGTTTCCACAGGACTACGAAAGGGAGAGGCGTGTCAGAGGGAAGGGGTGGTTTCCAAAGGCCTTCAGGAAGCAGGTTCCTGTCACAGCACACTCATGTGGCCCCTGGCACGTGCCTGGAGGCCACATCCGTTCACGCCTGACCTGCACAGTCCTGGCACCCATCTGAGGAAAAGGCTCAGGCATAGGCAGGGGCAGGGCTGGCAATCCCTCAGAGATTTAATTCTCTGAGCGGATGTGATCTCACAGTTTCTGTGGCTGGTGGAATGCCCCCGCCCCATCTCTTGCCCCCTTCAGAGTCCACCTGAAGACTACACTCATCCTAAGCCCACGCTGAACGTTTAGTGGGAACTCATGCCTTCTCTGGGATCTCTAATCATTGGGGCAATCCTGGTTAGGAGAGGGGTCCCTCTGAGACCCCCTACCTCCCAGAGGGGGTGCTGGCAGGGTATTCTGCATGCATAGCCACTGCCCCCTGGGTTGCCTGGGGGGGTCCACCCCATCCCTGGGTCCCAGGTGGGGGCTATGGCCCTGGTCACACACCTTGTAGTCCATCTGCTCCGAGCAGTTGAAGACGTACACCATGGTGCCCAGGGCCCTGCCCAGGTCCTTGGTGGTCTCCGTCTTGCCTGTGCCCGCTGGGCCCGCAGGGGCTCCGCCCATGATCAGGTGGAGGGACTGTGTGAGTGTGATGTAGCACCTGCCAAGGACCACCAGTCACCTGTCGCACTGTGACCCCAGGGCATGCTCCATGGTGACCCTGGGGCTCGCTCCACACGGTGACCCCGGGGCCCGCTCCATGGTGACCCCGGGGCCCGCTCCACACGGTGACCCTGGGGACTGCTCCACACGGTGACCCTGGGGCTCGCTCCACACGGTGACCCCGGGGCCCGCTCCATGGTGACCCCGGGGCCCACTCCATGGTGACCCCGGGGCCCGCTCCACACGGTGACCCTGGGGACTGCTCCACACGGTGACCCCGGGGCCCGCTCCATGGTGACCCCGGGGCCCGCTCCATGGTGTGACCCCGGGGCCCGCTCCACACACACAGTGACCCCGGGGCCCGCTCCATGGTGACCCCGGGGCCCGCTCCATGGCGACCCTGGCGACTGCTCCACACTGTGCTTTACTCTGTTATCTGTGGGACTATTGTATTTGCTCAGCCCCCACCCCCCAGGGACAAAAGGCAGAGGGCAGGAACACTGACTGAGAGGTGGGCAGGACTCAGGCACAGCCCTCCTGTGGTTTGGGGAGTGGGCCGGCCCTCTGGACTCATCAGGTGCGGTTTCTGTGCTGAGTGCATTTGTCATCCTATAATTTACTCTAGCCGCTCTCCCCGCTTTGCAGCCCTCAGAGAGCTGGAGTCACACTCCCTCCAGGACACAGCCAATGTCAGAAGGAGGACTTAAAGCTGGGCTCCTGCCTGGTGACAGGGCTGGATCCTGGGCCCTGGACCGCCTTACCCAGGGGTGGGCTTGTAGTCTCGGAGCTGGGAGTGGGAGGTGGGAGGAGCTGTGGGGAAGGGCCCTAGGGGGTGTGTGGTGTAGCGGGACCGGTGCCGGCCCTCACCTGTCTGTGAGTGGGGTGATGACCAGCCGTGGGGTGTTGCCCAGGTACTCATAGGAGTACTGGATCTGGGCGTCACAGATGTTGGCAAAGCAGTGTTTCTTGTCCTCGTCCCAGCGGTGACGGAGCTGTGACTGCCAGGTGAAGGCCTGCGAACTCTCCACCTGCCCAGGGAAGGTGTGTGTCTTGGCTCCGGGCTGGTCCCCGGGGTCCCACTCTCGAGCCTAAGAACAACTGTCAACCCCCCCCCCCCCGGCTGCAGCCCTGCTACACATACGGGACTTCTGGAGTCGGGAAGTTGGCCTAGTCAGTTAAAAACTAGCTTAGAGTGTAAAACGACCTGAGTTCAAGCCCTACCCATCTGGCCTCTATGGATGTGTGTGTGTGTGTGTGTGTGTGTATGCGTGTGTGTATGTGTGTGTGAGTGTGTGTGAAGGACAGCAACTTCCTTGGTCACCTCCCTGGGAAGAGGCGATGGTAGGGGCTGAGTCCTTGGGTGTGTGTCCAGACCCAAGCCCAGCTCCCAGGCCTCCTTAGCGCCCCGGGGACAGGGGTGCTCCTGCCTTGGCAGTGATCATTTTGGCCACCACGTCTCGGGCGTGCACGTCGATGGTGCAGATGGTCATGATCTTCATCCTGTCGCCAGCGCTGAGGTTCCCAATGAGCAGAGTGATGAGTGCGTTCAACTGGCTGATCTGTAGAAAGAGGTGCCTGTGCTGGGACCCTGCCTTGGAGACACGTGTGTGTGTGTGTGTGTGCGTGGGTGTGAGTGTGCGTGGGTGTGAGTGTGCGTACGTGAGTGTGTGCGTGTGTGTATGTGCGTGTGTGTGCACGACTGTGTGTGTGTGCATGTGTGAGAGTGTGTGAGTATGTGCGCGAGTGAGTTGTGAGAGTGTGTGTTGCGTGTGTGCGTGTGTGTGAGTGTGTATGTGCGTGTGCGTGTGTGTGCACGACTGTGTGTGCGTGTGTGAGTGTGTGAGTATGTGCGCGAGTGAGTTGTGAGAGTGTGTGTGTTGCGTGCGTGCCTGAGTGTGCGTGCGTGCATGTGAGTGTGAGTGTGTGAGTGTGTGAGTGTGTGAGTGTGCGTGTGTGTTGCGTGAGTGCCTGAGTGTGCGTGCGTGCGTGTGAGTGTGCGTGTGCGTGGGTGTGAGTGTGTGTGTGCGTGTGCGTGAGTGGGTGCGAGTGTGTGCGAGTGTGTATGTGCGTGTGCGTGTGTGCACGACTGTGTGTGTGTGCATGTGTGAGTATTGCGCTAGTGAGTTGTGAGAGAGTGTGTGTTGCGTGAGTGCCTGAGTGTGCGTGCGTGTGTGCGTGTGTGAGTGTGTGAGTGTGAGTGTGTGTGGGTGTGTGTGTGAGTGTGTGTGTGAGTTCGCCAGCCCTTGCTTGTCACAATGAAGGGATGGATGGAAACGTTCCTCTCCTGCCAGGTGGGGACACCATGGACCCCTTAGGAGGAGCAGCATGCACTTTCAGTGAAAACCCAGCTCGGTGATCAAGTGACACGTGAGGAAGGAAGGTTTTGACCGCGGCCTGGGGGAGGTGGGGACAACTGCTTTCCTTGCGAGACGAGACCCAGGTTTGATTCCCAGACCCACATGAAGAAGTGAGGCGTAGTGGCAAGGGCCTGTAACCCAACACCAGAAGACAGGCAGGAGGGTCCCTGGGACTCACTGGAGAGCCAGCCTGGCCTACGGGACAAGCTTCAGACCCTGTCTCAAACATAAGGAGGGCAGAGCCCTGAGGAACCACCCGAGGTTTACTTACACACGCGCGTGCACACACACGCAGCTTCTCAGACCTACCCAAGTAGCTTAAGGGGGAAAAGAGTACTGAGCAGACAGCTGAGCGGGTAAAGGAGCCATGAGGCTGACGACTGCGGTTCAGTTCCTGGAGCAAAGGACTGACCTCCACCAGCTGTCCTCTGACCTCCTCGTGCACACTGAGATGCATGTGCAGGCACACACATACACACACACACACTCCCTCTCTCCCTCCCTCCCTCTCACATGCACACACACTCACACACGCGCACACACACTCTCACAGTGTCTCTCACACGCACACTCTCTCACACACAGTCTCTCACACACACACTCTCACACACACAGTCTTGCACACGCACATTCTGTCTCTCTCACACACAGTCACGCACACACACATTCTGTCTTTCTCACACACAGTCACCCACATGCACACTCTGTCTCTCTCTCACACACACAGTCATTCTCACGCACACTCTGTCTCACACACAGTCATGCTCACGCACACTGTCTCTCTCTCACACACACAGTCACACACACGTACACTGTCTCTCACACATAGTCACACACACGTACACTGTCTCTCACACACAGTCACACACATGCACACGCTGTTTCTCTCACACACAGTCACGCACATGCACTGTCTCTCTCACACACACAGTCACGCACACGCACACGCTGTTTCTCTCTCACACAGTCACGCACATGCACTGTCTCTCTCACACACAGTCACGCACACGCACACACACACTCTGTCCCTCTCACACTCACACACAGTCACACACATGCACACTGTCTCTCACACACACAGTCATGCACATGCACAGTCTCTCACACAGTCACACACATGCACACACTCTCACACACACAGTCATGCTCATGCACACTCTGTCTCTCTCACACACATACAGTCACGCTCACACACACTGTGTCTCTCTCACACACACAGTCACACTCATGCACACTCTGTCTCTCTCACACAGTCACACACATGCACACGCTGTTTCTCTCTCACACACAGTCACGCACATGCACTGTCTCTCTCACACACACAGTCATGCACACACACACGCACACTCTGTCCCTCTCTCTCACACACACAGTCACGCACACACACTGTCTCTCACACACGCACTCTGTCTCTCTCTCCCACATGCACACCCTCACACACACAGTCACGCACACTCTGTCCCTCTCTCTCACACACACACAGTCTTGCAATGCACACACTGCCTCTCTCACACATACACAGTCTCGCACACGCACATTCTCTCTCGCACACACAGTCTCGCACATACACACTCTGTCTCTCATACACAGTCACACCCACCCACACTGTCTCTCTCTCACACACACAGTCACACACACACAGTGTCTCTCTCTCACACACACAGTCACGCTCACGTACACTCTGTCTCTCTTACACACATACAGTCATGCTCACACACACAGTCACGCTCATGCACACTCTGTCTCTCACACACACAGTCACGCACATACACTCTGTCTCTCTCACACACACAGTCACGTACACGCACACTCTGTCTCTCTTTCTCACACACAGTCACGCACACCACACTCTGTCCCTCTCACATACACAGTCACACACATGCACACTGTCTCTTTCTCACATACACACAGTCATGCACACACACTCTCTCTCTCACATGCACACTCACACACACACAGTCACACACACTCTGTCTCTCACACATACACAGTCTCGCACACGCACATTCTGTCTCTCTCACACAGTCACACACGTACACTGTCTCTCTTACACACACAGTCTCATACACACACTCTGTCTCTCTCTCTCACACACAGTCACGCAACCCACTCTGTCTCTCTCTCACACACACACAGTCATGCTCACGCACTCTGTCTCTCTGACACGCACACTCTGTCTCTCTCTCACACATAGTCACACACACTCTGTCTCTTTCACATACACAGAGTCACGCACACGCACACTCTGTCTCTCTCTCACACAAACACGGTCACGCACACTGTCTCACACATGCACACTCTGCCTGTCTCTCACACGCACACAGTCACACACCCGTACACTGTCTCTCACGCACACAGTCTTGCACACACACACTGTCTCTCACACACACACACAGTCTTGCACACACACTCTGTCTCTCACACACGCACACACTCTGTCTCATACACACACACTCTGCCTCTCACACACGCACACACTCTGTTTCATACACACACACTCTGTCTCTCACACACATGCACACACTCTGTCTCTCACACACACACTCTCTCTCACACACACACATGCACACACAATTTTTCTTTAAAGCCAGTGTTGGTATGTGGTTCTGGAGGAGACTGAGTCCTGTATTTCTGAGGTTGATATTAGATTGTTACGTGACTGCATCTGACGCATGCAAATGCTGAACACAGTGCAGACCTTGGAGAAGGGGCCTGTGGTGCTCACTTTTATGTCAGTTTGACACAAGCTAGAGCCTCAGCTGAGTAAATGACCCCGCCAGAGTAGCCCATGGGCAAGCCCGTGGCTCGTTTTCTTAATTAGTGACTGATGGGGAGAACCCAGCCTGTGGTGGGTAGCGCCACCCCTGGGCTGGTGGTCCTGGCTTGTATAAAAATGCTGGCTGAGCAGGCCTTGGGGAGCGAGGCAGGAAGCAGCTCCCTCCACGGCCTCTGCTTCTGTTCCTGCCCTGACAACCCTGGCCCACAGATTACAAGCTCTAAGCTGAACTAAACCGTTCCTCCCCAAGCTGCTTTTGGTAGTGGTGTTTTATCACAGCAGTAGAAACCCTAATTAATGCAGGGGGATTCTGGCTCCTGCCTGGCAGTTTCAGGGTCCCAGGGCTCACATACCTGCTTTTTATTGTAGTCCTTGATTGCGTTTTCGTACCCTTCCTCCAGTCTCGAGAACGCCAGGCCCACCTCAGTCGTCCACCAGATCTGTGTGCACGTCAACGCCACCTGAGGATGAGTCGGCATGAGAAACGGTTCTTTGTGGATGATGACAGGAGGTCATAGCCGGGTGGTGGTGGCACACACATTTGGTCCCCGCACTCAGGAGGCAGAGGCAGGCATGGTCTACAGAGTGAGTTCCAGGGCAGCCAGGGCTGCATAGGGAACTCTGTCTTGAAATCCACCCTCCTTGCATACACCCTCGAAAAAAGGAAAAAAGAAAAAGAAAAAGATGAGTCCATGAAGCTGCTGAGACAGCTCAGTGGTGACAGAACTGGAGGACCAGGGTTTGATTCCCAGCGCCCACATTGGATGTTCACAACCACCTCTAACTCCAGTTCCAGGGGATCTGGCGCCCTCTTCTGGCCTCTGCACGCACTGCACACAGGCGGTGCACTCACACACAGGCAAAACACCCACACACATAAAAGAAAAGAAAAGAATTTAAAAGAGCTCATGCCAAGCAGCTAAACCCATTCCCGACAGACAGAGGGTAGCCTGGGGGCCTTGGAGTCACAGGGAGGTCCCCATGGGGCTGCAGTGCCCTGGGTCCCGTCCGGGACAGACCTGGGCTGGGTAATCGAAGATCCATTGCTCCCTCGGCTTCTCCTCGTACGTCACTACGGCTTCCGGGATCTCGTGGCGTAGCGTGGCGCACATTCGGTCCAGCACCCGGTTCAGCCACACTTCCACCTGGGAAAGGAGCTCACACTGACCTCCCAGCGCCCCACTCGCTCACCCAGGGCCTCCAGCCGCGTTGAGCTTCACTCAAACCCCTCTCCAAAGAGAGCCGCCAATCCTCTGGTCTATGGCTAGCTACTGACTCCCTTCCTGTAACCAAACACATCCTGGTTCTGGGAGCAGTGCACCGGACCGGTGTGCAGCAGCTTTGGGAGCATGGGCAGTGTGGCAGAATGTGTCGTCATCTCTGTCAACTTTAAGGGGCAATCCCCTGGTAACCATCCCATGGGTTTGCACGATTGGGCATCCGTGCAATGAACAACAAACAGTCCATGCGACCCAAGCCTGTCAATCAAAGCAGGAAACCACCCCATCCCACCCCTAACAACTCCTCCTCCAACTGGATCCACAAAAGGAAGCGAAGGGACGTGCCGCGCGGGTGTTCTGAGCCATGCACCTTCGTGCCCGCCACCCTTGCTGTGTATCTGCGCCTCTGCGTTGCCTGTAAGTAACGTCCTCCACCCCAGCCTCTTTGTGCTTGTGTGCTTGTGTGAGCTTCAACTGTTTGAACAAGATGCCAAGAACTTGGAGGCTTGGTCCAGGCAGTGACCACCAGGGGCAGAAATGCTAAGGTTTTCATAGAGCAGTAAAAAAAAAAAAAAAAAACCGACCCAGCGGGGGCCAGTGAGATGGCCCAATGTGCAGAGGCGCTTACTACAGGAACCCGGTGACAGGTAAATCCCTCAAATCCACATAAGGCTGTCTAATCTGTGCTCGTGTGCCGTGACACACACACACACACACAACACACACACTTACGAAATGCACACTCCCGTGCACGTGTGTATACACACACACACACTTACGAAATGCATACTCTCGTGCACGTGTATACACACACACACACACACAAGTGTAAGAAAAAAAAATCCCCCGATGCCAACACACCACATCACATTAGTAAGCCAGCAATACCCTTGCAAGAATCCTTGTGGAATACACAATTATTCCTTTATCAGAGGAGGGAGCAGGCAGCCATCCAGGGAAACGTCTGTCTCAGAGGGAGGGAGACTGACTGCCCACCTCACTCTGTCCTGGGGCCCTGGGCACACCCCGAGCACCGCAGCAGAACAGTAGGAGCACAACCCTCCACGGTGCACCTGCATGGAGGAACAGAGTCTTCTAGGGGAGGGGAGACGTTCTTGGTGAATTGTCATTACCACGAGGGGACCTTGCACCCATAAGGGGCCCTTGCAGCTGCTCAGAGTCACCCTAGAGGGGCAACGTGGAGCTGCCTCCTGCAGCCCTTGCTCCCCCCACCCCTCTCGAACAGGGGAGACACAGGCTGTAAGCTGATCTCTAGAGCTCCAATATTCTTGCTTGAGTTTCTGGTTCACCCCTCATCACATTGTCCCTGAGGCCAATGGCCAAATCATTTCCGGGGCTGGCTGGGTCAGAAGATGGACAGGGAGGTGGGGGAAGGGACAGGATGAAGTTTACTGTCTGCTTGCTGGGAAGAACCAGGACCCCTGAACGCCCTGATGCACCACGGCCACTTCCTGTGACAGGGGCTGGGGCTGGCGGCTCCGATGGCAGAGCCCTGTTCTACACAAACCATAACAATTCAGTGACGTGGGCAAACCCGTCCCTTCCTTCTTCCTTTGCCCCTCAGATGCATGCCACACCCCGTAGGAAGGCCGCTTTGTAGATTCCATAATGAAGTCTACAAGTTGGGGCTCAGCAGATAAAGGGGCTTGCTGCCAAGCTTGGCAACAAGAGCTCAGTCCCCAGGGCCAACCCGGTGGAAGGAGAGAGCTGACTTCTGACAGGTGTCCACTGACCTCCGCTTGCATGCCATGACACACGCACTCACACACACACACACACACACACACACACACACACACACACACACCAGACTAAAAAGAAAATAGGTTCCTAAGCATTTCCTTGAGTGACAGATGAAAAAGACCGACCGCACACAGCCTGCCCCCTCCCGCCAGGCTCACCTGGCCCGAGAGGTCACATTCCTTATCAAAGTCCATGAACTCATCCTCCTTGCTGTACATGCCCAGCCCAAACTTGAGTGGTTTTCCATCGGCGTCCAGACGGAACTTTAGTTTACACAGACTGTCGAAGAGTTTGGACAGGTGGCGGCTCACCTAGCGGAAGGACCTTCGAGTTGCCGGTGGCTCCCAGCTCCATCCAGTGGCACTAAGCCCTCCAGCTTCCCCCTACCCTTTCTCGTTTGTTTTTAGGAACATTTGCCCCATCGTTGACTGACGTTAATGTTAATTGAGTGTGGCCATAAGCATAGGCGAGGACTGGCCTTGGGCAGGACACGGTTACCAGCGCCTCCGTCGAGCACATCCCCTCCTCCATGACTATCCTATCTTTTTATCGTTGAAATGAAACACAGCCATGTCTCTCCCCCTTACTTCACGAGCCTCTCTCCCTGAGGAGCCCTGGGAATGCGATAGGGCAAAGGTTATGAGGGACTCAGAACGGTTCAGGGTGTCTGTCTCTCACCTGCCCACGAAGGCCCCAGCTTCTCACCCACCCCAGAGATGGCCAAAGCCATACTGTGTGTAGCATGTGAGGTGGGTCTGTCCTCCCGCCACGGCTCCTAGGTGCAGGGGTTACACGGCTAGGGCCCCGGCTACCTCCACAGGGTCGTTTCCATTGGAAAGAATGTCCAGCAAGTCGGCCGAGGACACAAAATAGAACCTTGGGAAAGCCAGTCTCTTTGTCTCCAGATACTCAGCCAATGCCTTTTCACACACGGCCAAGCTAAGGGGGGGGGGGCGGGGAGAAGGGGCTGGTTGGTCCTTTTCTACCGCGCTCTTGGCCAGCCCACCCTCTCAGCTTACTGAAGGCACCCAGCCCTTTCTGCACAGACCCAGATGAACCCAAACTCTAACCGGATGCCCCCATTCCCTACCAGCTCTGACCACACACACACACTCACACACACACACTCACACACACACACTCACACACACACACTCACACACACACTCACACACACACACTCACACACACACTCACACACACTCACACACACTCACACACACCACACACACACACACTCACACACACACTCACACACACACATACACACACTCACACTCACACACACACACACACTCACACACACCACACACACACACACACACACACACACACACACACACAGGGCTCCTAATCCACCAGGGGTGGGATACTGTCAGCCTGGGACCTGTGCCCCATCAATACCTCAGCAGGGACAGAGGGGGTGTGGGGACCGCGGGGGAGGGGGCGGCGGGGACACCAGGGGGTGTGGCTGGCCGGTGACCCCACCTCTTCTTCAGCATCTCCAGTTTATCGTAGAGTCCCGGTTTGTTGGTGGCCTCCACCACGTTTGGCGTTTTCACGGCGTCTGCCATCAAGGCCTGGGAGGAGAAGGAGAGGACACAGGAGCCGGAGCCCATCTCGTCCACCGTCCACGGCAGCCGTCTGTGGGAGCACCCAGCGGCTGGGCTCACCTTGAACTCCTGGTCGATGCTGTCGAAGCGTTTGGAGTCTTCGGGGAGCTGGGCCCTGATGTCTTCTGAGCCGATGAAGATGCTCTCCAGGTGGCTCCAGGTCCTCTGTACCTCGAACCAGATGGAGATGACGGAGTCTGCCGTCGACAGCTTCTGCTGCCAGCTGGTCACCTCCTTCAGGAAGTGGGACAGGTACTTGGACATCATCAGGTTCTGCAGCTGCACCTGGTTGTCCTCCAGGGTCTCCACCAGCACCTCATCCGACTTGAGCATCATGGTGCCCGTCCGCGGGTGCGGCTCATGCTCAAATTCCATGGTGGTCCAGGTGCTGTCCAGGGTTTTCAGTATCTTTCGGGGAAACAGAAATAGGGGGTGTTTGGGATGTAAAACGCCACCCACAGACTCACGTGCTTTTACGCCCAGGGTCCTTAACCAGCGCTGCCGATCGGAATGGCTGTGTAGCCTTTAGGAGGTGATGCCTGTGCTGAAGAGGTGACGGTCACTTGAGGTTTTAGAGAGGTGCCCCACTCGGGGCTCATTTTCTGCTTCACTGTGGGCTCACTGTGACTGGTGGCTTCCCGCTCCTGCTCCTGCTGCCCTCCCGATGAGGGACGCTCCCCGCCCCACCCCTCCCATGTAAGCTACAACAATACCTTCCTTTCTTAAATTGCTTGCCAAACATTTTGTCACAGCAACGAGAAAAATAGCTTAATTCACAAGCATCGAGCGAGCATCTGTGGTGGCCTGCTCAGGGAGGGCTCAAAGCCCCTGGGACTCGGAACAAAGCTAGGGTGCGCACTGACTTCTGAGCTGGAGGCATTTTTGAAATAGCAGGTGCTAAGTTCACGCCGACCTCCGTCCTCGTTTAGGGTGTTTGAGCAGGGGCCTTACTATGTAGCCCTAGACAGCCTCCAACTCAGAGGCCCACCTGCCTGCCTCCTGAGAGCTGGGATTAAAGGCGTGAGCCACCACCGATGTATGCGTGCTGGGTGCCCATGGGGGCCAGAGGAGCTCGGGCAGCTGTGAGCCGCCCGCCATGCGTGATGAGTCTGCACTATGGTCTTCTGACAGAGCAGTAAGCACTCTTATCTGCCGAGCCACCTCTGCAAACCCTGGGAGGTTCATTCCCAGGTGAGTGGTGGCCCTGTAACCTCCTCATAGTGTACTGCTGTGCGCTTGGGAGAGGACAGCCAGGAACCAGGCTATCCAAAGATGCTGAGTTCTGCAGGTAGTGGATGATTTCTGTCTTGAGCTCTGCAGGGAAGGCTGCTAGGCCTTCCAGAGCCAGAGACTGAAGCTAGCCCCCCTCCCCTCCACCCCTAGTCACTGAGCCTATCAGCAATGGTGCCTACCTTCTCCATCCCCGATTCCTTTACGGCCTTGTCCACAATGTTGCGGACCTCATCCTCATACTTGTGGAGGTTCAGCTGCAGCAGGTCCGCCAGGGTGGTCTCTTCTGACATCTCGAACTTCACCTAGGGAAAAAGCAGGTGTGCGTCCTGTGAGTCCAGGTGTGCTACGCCGGTCGGAAGCAGGCCGGCCGCTGGGCCTCGCTTTCATCTGTGACTCAGGCCGGTCCCCTCTCCAAGCCTCACATGTTGAGGATCTCAGGATGAGCTTGTCCTGATCTCCAGGTGCACCCCAAGTCATGTGACAGGAGAAAGAAGTCACAGCTGAAGGCGGCCACAGAGCTGGAGACAGATGGAGGAATGTGGCCCCAGACCAGCAAACTCACAGAGCCTTGGAAGCTGGGAGCGGCCCGCAGGAACCCGGTTCAGGAGCCTCCTTACTGACATCCCGCGTGGAGCTTCTGGGCAGCCTGCGGGTTATCGACTCTCCACTAACGAGACGATGAGCTGCCGTCACCCCACTGCTGTGGTTTGGATTTTCAGGGGCACCCGGAGCCCAGGAGTTAAAGGCTTAGTTTCCAGGCCCAGGTGCTAGAGAGTTGGGGCGTGTGGCAGGGGGTCTAGCGGAGGGATGTGGGGCCATTGCGTGCATGCCCTCCAAGGGACTCTATCACACTGGTTCCTCCTGCTCCTGCTGCTTCCTGGCTCCAGGAGGTGAGCAGCCCTGCAACCCTGCATGCCTGCCATGCGCGACGTCACCGCAGTCCCAAAGCTGCGGGACCAAGAGACCCTCTGCCTGGGAACCAGCATAAACACTTTCTCCGTCTATGACCTCAGGGGCTTTGTCACCGACAGGACGCTCACACCCCTGTCTGTCCTCTGCCCACTCCTGCATCCCCAAGTTCACGTTCTCGAGGTCACAAAGACAGGTTTCTGAGCATGGATTCTGAGCCAGGCAACAAAGAGCGGCTCATCCACTGATGGACCTGACACAGCCAATCACCTTTAGGGAATCACCTACCACGTCCCGCTATGCCCTTAGCTGTTCCATTCATCTCTTGGCAGGACGTTTTGTTCTTATTTGCTTTTATTCTCTTTGAGATAGTGTCTCACTACTCGACCCAGGCTGGCCTTGAATTCTTGATCCGTTTGACTGAACCTCCCCAGTGCTGGCATGCACGTGCTGCCTTCCTGACTTAGCAGGACGTTGTGGTCGCTGGGCAGAGCCCCTGGGATCTCTCCCAGCATGCTTGGGTGGGGTACTCGAGTCTGAGAAACTTTGGTTCTTACAGCCCGGGAGCCTCCCTCTTGGGGGCAGGCAGGCACGGAGTCACGGATATGGACGGATGTGGCTGCGTTTTACCCTTATCCAAAGACCCTGAAGCTAAGTTAAGAGTTTTGGGATACTTCTGTTGGCAGAGGTAAAACCAAAGCAGCCTAGAACAAATTGTCGTGTGGTTATTAATGTTAACTCAATGAAGAATCATAATGAAAAGGAACAAGCTGAGCAATCTGAGCAAGCAAAAATACAGAACGTACAGGTTGAGAAGAGGATCATATGAAGTTCAATGGAGCCAAAACCCTGTGTCCAAGGACATAAACGGGTCAAGAGATGGAATAAAGGGAGAGGCGACCTCAGGGCAAGGACCCCACCCAGGTAACTTTCCAACTGGTGAAAAGGAATTAAAGACTCAGAGCTGGGTGCCGTGGAGCACACCTTTAATCCCAACACCGGGAAGGCAGAGGCTGGTGGACTTCTGAGTTTGGGGCCAGCCTGGTCTACAGAGCAAATGTTAGAATAGCCAAGTTCAGGCGGTAAAGGAAACCATGGGAGACAGAAACCTGGTAACGATGTAATTGAACAAGGGGGTCAAGTTCCAGCCCCAGCATGCAGCAGAACCTGGCAGCTTCAGCCACACGGTTCTGGCTTTGGAGTTAAGGATACAAGAAAGGCACTATAGAATCTCCCTCCACAACTAAGGAAAGCTGCTGAGGCCAGGGCATGAGTCAGGGGCGCCCCTGAAGGGAGGACCCAGAAAGACCATTGCGTGAAGTTGACGCCTAGATTGCCTTGGAGACCCCAAGATGTTAGAGACGCCAGAGTCGTGGGACACCTGGCGGGGAAAGCTGCCGGCAGGGAATGGGGCCAGCTCAAGACAAAGGAAGTCAGCAAAGATGAAAGGAGCTGAGGCCCTGAAGAGCCTTTCGACATCAGGGTGTTCAGTTGCTCACACCTGCATGGTCTAGGAAGCCTCACACCTGCATGGTCTAGGAAGGCCCACTCCTCTCCCCCCCCTCCAAACCCCACCTGCCAGGAGAGCCTCTGAAGACTCAGCATTCTTGGAGACTTTTGCACGTCCTTCCCTGATGCTGCCGCCCAAGTCCCTGCCTAGGTGCTCAGCTTTTGACCATCATACGTGGGCACAAACCCAGCTTGTGGCGGACATGTCATCACCCCTTGCCTGATGGAGAGGTCCTTCTGCTATTGATTAATGAATAAAACACCGTTTGGCTAGTGGCCAGGCAGAAAGGATAGGCAGGGCTACCAGATGAGGAGAATTCTGGGAGGTGTAGGCAGATAGCAGTCACCACGTAGGCCGCCAAAGGGGTAACAGTTCCAGACCCTTCTCTGGTAGGATAAGACCACAGTGATAGAAATGGGTTAATCATTAAGATAGAGCTAGCCAATAGGAAGCCCTAGTCACTGTCCAACAGTTTAATAACTAACATAGCATAGGTGTGTTTATTTGGGGCTCAAGGGCGGCCGGGCTGGTGGCAAAGAACCTCCATAACACTTGCCCACAATCTCTGAAACTTTCCTGCCCTGGCCTGGGCGTGTGACTTCTCCAGCCTTGATCTCTGGGACAGGGCAACTCGCCTGGGAGTTGCTTTGCTCAATAAACCTGCTGCTATACTTTTTCAGTGTTGGCAGAGAATCTCATTATTGTGGGGCAGAAAACCTATTAACGAAGAGTTAGGAGTTTCCACAGCTGGTTTCAGTCTTTCTTTGGTCCAGTAGTTCTTCACTCCCTCCCCTAAATGGTAATGCATGTCCTGTGCCATTATACGTTGGAAGTATGTGATTTGGGTTTTTGCTTTTGATTTTTACAGGGGATGGCAGTTAAGAGATTGCATGAATCTCAGAAGAGATTTTTGAACTTTAGTTAAGTTTGAGACTTACATATGAAGACGTTTGAAGTTGAACGGAATGGTCTTTGCATTATGACATGACTACAAGCCTTTGAGGTCAGGGAGTAGAATGTGGTGGTTTAACAGAAAATGGCCCCCAAGGGGAGTAGCACTATTGGGAGGTGTGGCCTTGCTGGAGGAAGTGTGTCACCGTGGAGGCGGGCTTACCGGTCTCCTATGCACAGGGTACCACTTCCTGTTGCCTGCTTATCAAGATGCAAGCAGCAACTTCTCCAGCACCACATCTGCCTGCTTGCTGTCATGCCCTACCATGACAATGGACTGAACCTCTGAACTGTAGGCCACTTAAATGTTTTCCCTCATGAGAGGTGACATGGTTTGATGGGGGACGTCCTTCTGTGTAATGTTTCTCTTATTGGTTGATGAATTAAACACTGTGGCCAACAGAGGTGCGGAGACAGGCGGGACTAGGAGACAAGGAGAATTCTGGGAAAGGTAAGCAGGAGAGCCCACCAGAGATCAGTGGCCACATAGCTGGCAAAGGAATTGCAGGTCTGGGCATTCTCTGGAAATGCCAAGACCACGTTGAATTACATACATTTACAGAAATGGGTTAATAATTAAGACAGAGCTGGCCAATAAGAAGCCCTAGCCACTGGCCAACAGCTTAATATAGCATCTATGTGTTCTCATTTGGGGCCAAAGTGTCCGTAGGCTAGGTGGGACCAGGCAGGAAAGAATCCTGCAACAATGGTCATGGTGTCTCTTCACAACCATAGAAACTCTAAGACGCACACTCAACAGGTGACTTCTGTCAGGGCAATGAACAGGGCACAGCCAGCCAGCCTAAGGTGAGTAAAGGGAAAAAAGAAGATGCCCCTCTCCTATAACTCATGCTGGCTGTGAAAGACAAAAATGTAAAGTTAAGGACAGACTAACCGGGAAAGCTAACCCAGACCAAATCTGTTCCTTGGAATTTGCTAACTTCCCCTCACAAGGCCCTGAGATAACAAGATACCAAGAATTCACACTGCCCTTCCTTTCCTGTGAGTCAGCAGGTGGTGAATAGGGTCCTTAAGAAACAAAAAGATAACTGTACATCAGGATTGCCCAGACAAGATTAATTAGCACACCCTGGGGCCCTAAGAGTCACATATTCAATGGACAGAGGGTCCCACCCCCTCCCTAAGCTTGTGGGTTTTGCCTTTAAATTAAACACCCGTGCCCAGGGGATGGTGCTTCTCTCTAGCCTGTGTGCTGGAGGAACCCATTTGCGCAAATGTTTCCTGTTCATTAAAGCCTCTTGCGTGTTGCAACGACTGGACTGGACATTGAGTTCTTGGGGGTACCGACCGAAACTGGGAGACTCCTCATTCTGAGGGTCTTACAGCTGGAGGGCGGGGGGGGGGCAGGTTTCCTGTCTGCATTGCTGGCCTGTAGAGTCATGCAGATGGAGAAGACGCTCCTGCCTGCCTTCTGTGGGTGCTAAGACCAGCAATGATGGCTAGGGGGACATCCTTGGAAAATGTGGGGTGCTAGCAATTGAGCTCCCATGTAAAAGGATGTCAGAGGAGCAGCTCGTCATCCCCAGCCTTCCTGTGCCATGTGGATGCTCAGTGACGATCAGAACCGACTCTGTGATTCCAAGGCCTGGCGTGAAATGAACACACAGGGCCTCTGAAGATGACCGAGTTTCAAGGTCATGGCAGTAAATACCAACTTGCCAGATGTGCTCACAGGTGCACAGTGGCATGGCGGCTGTGGCGTAACCAACCATGTTTGATAGATTTCAGGCCTGCTCCACAGGCAGGGAAGCTCAGGCCTGTTGTTTAAGACGTGGTCAGAAGTCCGTGGCTGGGGAGGCCATAGCAGGGGCGAACTACTGTTGTTTTGCTAAATGGACACAGTGTCGCTCTGCCTTCTAAATATTTATGATCACACTCAGAGACAAGGGCCGCTCTCAGCCGGAGCCAGAGCAGCTTCTGTTTGCAGTGGGCAGTAGTTAGCACAGCGACTCATAACTGGTCAAGCCAGTCAAAATTCCAGCATGTGGGGGGAGGGGATCACAAGGCCCCTCAACTATTCCTGGCTGCCGGGGGAAGGAGAGTCATTTTCTTCAGCAGTGGGGCCCCTGGTAAGTTACCTTTGCTCTAGTTAAATAGCCCCACCCCCACGCTCAGGGGAGCACCCCTAAGTGAACTCAGTCACGACAAAACAAGCAAGCAAAAGGACTTGAAAATAAGAGGTGGGGGGGTTTGGGAAGAAGAAGGGGCTCATGGGAGGGGGTGAAGGGGGAATGAAGAAGATGACCAAAACACATTGCACATCTGTACCAAGTTAAGAGCTGAAGTCAAGTGCGGGCTCCCGGAGCTTAGAGCCCTGTTACAGGAGCGGCCCACGCCTGGCTTTGTCAACCTCGTGCACTGACAAGTCGGCCCACATCCACCACCGGGGCAGCTCAGGTTAGCCGGACTGCCAGCCGCCGCCATCCCCCTCCCCCATCGCTCCCCCCCCCCGCCCACCCGCCACCCCCCATCCCGCATCAAGCCTGCCTCCGCCCCCACCTCCGGTTACCTGTGTGGCCTGCATGAGCTGCTGCCAGTGGCGGTCTCGGATGGCGGGGTTCTGCAGCTCACTCACTGCACGAAGGGAGGTGATCATGTTTTTCACGGTGTTGTCCAGCCCCACGAAGGCATCCCAGGTTTTCATCTCCTTGTCCAGGGACCTCACGTCCTTGGCGAACTTCTTACAGTCGATGTCCATCTGCTCCACATTGATGTCCTTCCACTTGGTCGTCTTCCAGTCGTCGATGCTGGTGTTGACCTGCGGGGAGAGCGATCCCGCGTCACCTCCCATCCTCCCTTGGCGACCGGCTCAGTCTGCTGCTGCAGCGTGTGGGGAATGGGAGGCGTGATGCGCTCTCTGGTTTTTAATCTTTCGTTTTTGAAGGTGTTGAGACAAACTCCATTAAAAAGGAAACTGCGACAAAGCTGCTCAGCAGAAACAAATCCCTCCAGGACCAGAGCTTCTTCAACCTCAGGGGCCTCGACTGACGGACTGACTGCTGCTACTCGACTGGGCATGCTCTTCGCCTGCCCTTGTCAACCGCGCTGGAATATTCCAGGCTTACCTCTGACAGACAGCTGCCTGGAACCGGAGTACGAGGAGCATGTTTTTGCTGTTGCTGTTGTGTTCAGTGTTTGGGATGCTTGTTACTGCATGATAACCTAGCTCATACTGACTAATAAGAACGTGATAGAAGAAACTTCATTCTAGACAGTAAGAAACACACTGGACAGACCACCAGAGAAAACAAAAAATTCGACCAAGAACAGAACCAGGAGATGGCGAGAGCCTGTGCCCTTCCATCCAGGTGTGCAAAAAAAAAAAAAAAAAAAAAAAAAAAAGGCTCAAAGCAGGAGGCCACTTGTCATCAGCAGAATCAGATGGTTGACAGCAGCAGCACTGGAGGAGGAGGGGCCTGGACTTGGCAAGAACTCGTGACCCAGAAAAGACCCAGCGCCTGCGGGATGTGCACTCGAGGACAGGAGACCTGAAACCTTCACCTCAACAGGACTTGGCGACCCTGCCTCTCAGGCAGTCTGAGTCCACTCTGCATCTGGTCTTCTTGTATGTCCTGGCTGGCGGGTTTTGACACCTTTTCCTGAGCTGCCTTCCTGGGCCAGGCTCCCTTTGGTGGTTTCTGCTATGGGAGCTGTCGTCCTCCTCAGACACCAAGTCTGCATGAATTTTGCACTTCCCATGTTGGTAAGAAGCGCCACCTGTCGTCTGTGAGCCTCTAGGGTGTGGTGTGTCGCTGTGGTAGCTCTAATGGATTCCTTCCTGTTGGGCTCTGGCTGGCTTGGAGACTGCCATGAAACCCAGGAAGGCCCTATCTAGAGCTTCCTGCTGCTTCTGCCTCCCTGGTGTGGGAGTGCAGGTGTGCATTCCTTAATGTCTTCTGGACATGGCCATCACGAATGAACTCACAGCCCACAAGAACCACAAGACGCATGATCTTTTTTGTTTGTTTGGCTTTTGTTTTGTTTTCAGGACACGGTTTCTTTGTGCCTCGGAGCCAGTCCTGAGACTTACTCTGTAGACCAGGCTGGCCTAGAACACACAGGGTTTCACTTGTCTCTGCCTCCCAAGTGTTGGGATTAAATGCATGCACCACCACCTCCCAGCAAGATGTGAGGGGCTCACAAGGCTTCACCCCTCTCTGAGGGGGCTGGGGGAGTCATATTCCTCAGTGGTGTGGCCACTGATAATTGCCCTTGCTGCTGGAGGAAATAACCTCACACCTATGTGCTATGAAGTAACCCTTCTATACACTGAAAGTATCTCTCTCATTGTTGATAAAAAGGGCAACTGACTGACAGCTGGGCAGGATGAAATTGGGGGAACACAGCTTGAGTCAGAATGCTGGGATGAGGAAGGGCAGGGTCAGAGAGCCGACAGCCTGATGCAGAGGGAGGAGATGAACGTGCCACGCTAATGAAGGTACCGCCACACGGCAGAGCGTGAATAAGGAATATGGGATAACTTAAAATGTAAGAGCTAGTTAGTAATAAGCCTGAGCTATTGGCTAAGCATTTATTAAGTAATATCAAGTCTCAGTGTTGGTTATTTGGGAAACGTCAGCCGGGACAGGAAAGCTCTACCTATTCCTATGCTTGGGCAAGCAACCTGAATTGTACTCAATAGGTCTCACATACACACATGCACACACCGGGCAAGTAGGAGGGGTCTTATTAAGAACCGATTGGAGGGAGAGAGGTGGGGAAGGAGGGAGGCAGTAGATGGAGATGGAGGGAGGTGATATTGCACAGAGCAAAGCTTATAATCAGAGGTCCCCTCTTGGTGCCATCGCAGCAGAGACCCCCCCCCCCCGTTCCCCCGCCGCCACCGCCGCCCATCCCACAAGGCCTAGCCTGCCTCACCATGATAATCATGTCCCAGAGCTCCTTCAGCAGGCGGACCTCCCTGTGGCAGGCCTTCAGCTGCTTGTAGTCTGGCACCGTGACCTCAAACAGGCTGGCAGACTTGCACAGTGCATCCATGACGCTCTCCATGGCCGAGATGCTTTTTTGTTGCTGGGATATGAGGGGAGGGGACATCAGTGGGCTGCCCCAGCCTGGGTGTCCCCAAAACTATGTGCCCTACCCTGCCCCCAATTCCTGCCTTCTTGGTCTCTCTCTCTCCTTTTTTTTTTTTTTTTTTTTTTTTTTCCTACCATGTCCCAAATAAATCTTCTCTGTCCTCCAGCTGCACCTTCCTGTTCCTTCGTGGAGATCAATGCTCCAGCCAAGATGGTGGCTGCCCTCTGTGATGCTCCCCCCCCCACCCCTCCCCCAGCCCCTGGGATGTAGTAAGCAGCAGCTTGTCTCTATAGACTCAGGTCTGTGAGGACAGCCTGTGAGGCTTGTGGGATGCCCGTATGGCCACGGGCGATGGTGACCCTGGAATAGCTTTCTAAGCAATGTCATAGAATAGAGGCTGTGTGGCTAGGAGAGGGAGGCTTGATTCTGCATGTGTGTACTTACACATGTATGCACATACACACACAAGCGAGTCCCCTGCATTCTCGTTTAACCCTATCTGCCAGAGTCAAGACTTGGGAAAAGACCAGCCCTCCGAGAGGTTGTTCCCAGAGCCACCACAGGGATCCGACACTGGGCATCAGTACCTTGTTCAGAGACTTGTAGGGGTCGGGGTCGCTGAAGGAGAAAGGGGCATCACGTCTGAACTTTTCCCTGAATTCATGCTGCTTGAGCTGTAGGAGCAAGGGAGGCGTACGCCATGCTTGGCTCAGAGCATCACAGCGTGCTGCAGCCGCCACGCACCCCCAGCCCCAGCCTGGGCCACCTCCCAGGCTACCTCAAAGTGCTGGCACTTGCGCCGGAGGATGTTAACCTCATTGGCCTGGAGGGGCGCCACATTCTGCTTCACCTGAATGGCCAGTTTCTTGGTGTTGGTCCACTGCTCTGGCAGTTCCTGTGGGAGGCAAAGGCCAGGGAGGTCTCTTTTATTTTATTTAAGTATTTAATGTGTCTGAGTGCCTGCGTGCATGGTCGGTATGTGGGCCACAAGCCTGCACTGCCCGGAGAGGTCAGAAGAGGGTGTCGGGTCTCCCTTGGAACTGCAGTTAGGCAGTTGTATAGCTGCCATGTGGGTACTGGGAACTGAATCCGGGTCCCTCTGCAGAAGCATCGAGGTCATCTCCCCAGCCCCTCATGCCTCCCTTTTTAGACTCTGCGGGCTCAGGAGAGACTTCTAAAGTAATGTGTTCCTGTCATCCCCACTCAGCCCCGGAATGACTAACCAAGAAGCTGTGTCCTCTGCCAACCGCCAACCAGAATCTTTTCTACTCTCTATCACATTCATCAGCCTGAACCCATCTACGCTGTACACTGGGCGTGCGCGCATGTGCGTTTATACGTGTATGGATGCCTGTGTGTCTAAGTATGCGTTTGTGCATGCGAATGCATGCGTGTGCCTGGGTGAGTACCTATATGGACAAACGTGCATGGGAGCACCTGTGTATACTTTTGTGCATGTCTGCCTGTATACCAGTGTATAACTTTAAGCTTTTCATCCAGGTATGTCCCACAGTCAGGTTAAGGACCCAGCATCAGAGTTAGAAAACAAATGGTAACATTCAGGCCGACAAACCACCCTATACGGGATGAGACATTCCTACACAGCTCACCTTATGAGGCGCCCTTACACCCCAGTTGCCCCCTTGCATGGCCCGGGAGCCGCTAGGAACTGGCCACATGCTTCAAGCCCCATGGCTTCAACGGACCTTGAGCAGGGCCACCCTGGCTGTCAGCACCATGGGGCCACGGGCTATGGCTCCTCGTCCCTTGCTATGCCTGAGTCATGGGTCTGGATAGTGGCTAGAGTTGGTGCACACAGGCAAGAGATGGGCCTGGTGGGAGGGAGGGAGGGAGATAATGGGCTGGGGAGGAGGTGGGGAGGACAGGGCCTCCTGGCAGCTTCCCTGAAGGGACTTGCTCCATCCTGCCTGCTCTGCCTATAGCCCAGCAGCATAGATATCTTCCATATGAACCATGAATGGCAGGGCATCCACAGCCTCTGGCCCCTTCTTCATTAACTGATCTCAGGGGCTCTCTCTGCCCTGGTCTCCGTTAGCTCTCACACCCAGCCAGAGTGATCGCCACACTCAGGAAGAGATGTAGGACGTGGAGTGATTTTAACCTCATGAGACCATCAGTAGGATGTTCCCAGCCTTGGGGGCCACCTTGGCCTTGTTCTCCGGGAGGATTCCATCTCCTGCCTCAGTACCTCTGGGAATCCAGAGTCTAGCAGGTGTGGAGCCTGCAGTGACCAGGCAGGCACAGCGCCCCTGGCACAGCTCCACCAGGACCCACCTGTAGCTTCAAGTAGGTCTCCTCCGGCATCTCCTCCCCGTAGGTCTTGAGCAGTTCGATGGTCTGCTTCAGGGGTTCAAACATGCTGTCAGTGGCCACCTGCCTCTCCTTGACCTTCATCAAGTGTCCCATCACCTCTACCAAGCCGTCATAGTCCCCCTCCTTGAGTGGCTTCTTGAGGCCGGATCGGGTGATGGTCATAAAGCTTTCCAGGTCGGTCAGACTGCGGAACAAGGGGCTCTCTGTGTGAGGGGCTCATATCCTCCTTGGATGCTCCCTCAGTGTCCGCTTAGTAAGGAACCTTGACCGCCATGCAAGGCGCCGCCTGGAGAGGGACACGACTGACCCCATATGGCCCCCTCATCCTAGAGGCCACAAAGATCCTAGCAGCTTAGACTGGCTAGATTCCTGAGCGCCTGCCATACATAAAGCCACAGCTCAGAGCGGCCGGCGGGCCCCCCCAGATGGGCTCAGCTGGAGCGCCTGCTCATGGCAATGCCGTCAATTCTGCCCATGCTACCATTACTGGTGGGGTCTTCTGACAGCCTTCCTGCCAGACCCAGGGCTTCCTCACGGAGCGCGAGGGGTGCAGCTTCACGTCCCCGCCTGGCTTCACCCTCCTACCTGCCCTGGACTGGTCCACACTAAAACCACATGCAGAAGTGCAAGGCCTCATTCACAAAGTCCCCGGAGTCTCTCCCCCACCTCCGCTGTCCCGGGGTCCCAGGGGGACTTGGGTGTCACAGTCGCGGGGTGGAGTCTCACCTGTTGATGACGTGGTTGCTCAGGTATCGCTTGAACAGGAAACTCCAGCGCTTGATGGTGTTGAGCAAGGCCTGCTTGAAGGGACGACAGTCGCACTGCAGCCAGCCATGGAAAACCTTCGTGTTCTCACACCTGGACACCTCCTCGTACAGCTTCTCATAGGAGTCAATCTGCCCAACACAGCCGTGGGCTCCGTCAGGCACCGCCATGTCTCCCCTAAGAGCCTGCACTGCTTTCTTTCTGGCTGTGAAGGACAGCCATGTGGCCCAGGGTGCCAAGACCACCACGCCACCTGCTAACAGAAGCCACTCCCACCACCAGACTAGAGGAGACCCAGGGGCAAGCGACAGGCCAGCCTTGCTCTGCCTCCTGAGACACTAGTGCCCCCCCCCCCCCGTGTGGCGAGGTGCGGTATGGCATGCCACTCCTCCAGGCCACACCAGCCCTGAGCACACGCACCTGTTGCTGAAACTGAGCCAGGCTGGGTGGCGTCTTGGGGATGGTGTCATCTATCCGGGTGTCCAGCTCCTCGGGGGTGGGCGCGTGCCCAAAGATGAGGAAGTTCTTCATAAACTCTTGTAGGTCATCCACCCAGAGGTAGGAGTACCTCTCGAAAGAGTCCTGGTACTCCTCAGCCACCTTCATGGCCCCAATGACCAGGCTAGACACTTCCTCCCGCATCTCTATGAGGTCTGTAATGTCCTCCAGGTCTGTCTGTAGGCATGGGAGTGGGGACAATGGATGGGGCTTTGGCCTTCTATGGACGAAAGGGCTGCTAAGTAACTGGGATGGGGAGCCTGTCAGTGCACAGTGCCCTCGGTGCGGGGGCATTTGGTCTCTCCCACCCCAAGGCGACTTCGGTGTCAGCTCATCCAGTCTGTATTTGCACAGGACTTGGCCGTGTGATCTGTGCTGGGATGGGCGATAGGGACACAGACAGGGCTCACACTGACTGCTGAAGGTGGGACTGGACATCTCTCAACTAAGAACAAAACCCAGGAAAGGGCCCTCTTGTTAAATTTCAGTAAATGCTATTTATGACGTATGAAGGTTGATTGGATCTGCACCGGGCCGTTTACGGGGGTCTTAAAAATTCCTCACTACGCTCTGTGAATATCTGTGGTCCAGGTTCACTCCCAGATGCAACCCTGCTCCAGCTAGCAACGCCAAGGAAAGCGGCATTCTGTTTTTGTACATCTCTACACGTACAAAACGATTTCTGTTACGTTTCATTTTTATATTGGTCATGATGCCTTCACTAGTCCTCACTGAGTAAATTTAAATCTTCTAATAAACACAGACACGTGCACATGCATCCCTCCCTCCCTCTGTGCACACAATGAGGCATGAACCTAAAGAAGGAAACACCTCCATGCTTCTTAATCAGACATTCCTTCTCTAAGGAGGCTCCCCCAGGACTCGGGAAGCAGAGGGAACACACAAGGGCCAGGAAACTCCTGACACTTACAGGATTCACACAGCTGGTCCCCAGGCTATTTGAGCAGTGACTTCTGGCAAGAGGACACTGCCTATTGGCAGGCTCTCCCGCTTACTGCCGGTACTCTATCTGAGGTGAAATGACATTGCTCATGTCTCCCCAGGAAACGTCACCTGACATCCCCTTCATGCCACCCGCCCTCATGTCCCCTAGCCTCCGTCCTGGCTGCCACCAGTAGGCACTGGAAGGTTTAGCGTGTACCCACAGAAAGACTGGTTCCCGTTGGTTTAAATGAGACCACGGTGGAAACAGTGTCCCAGCCTCCCAGATATGCGCTGATCAGGACAGTTTCCTGGGCCTGACTTATTGTCAGTACTCAGCTAGACACAGACTAGCAGGTGGCTCCAGTCTGGGATCGACAGCAAAACTCTGGCTTGTGTGTCACTGCGCAGACAAATGATCTGGCAGCCTGCCTGCTCCCCACTTCAGACTCCTGCACCCAGAAAGAATCTGACCGGACCCAGATCGGGTGGGTGGAGAAGGAGCAGACGGCAGCTGTGAGAGTTAGTCTCCATTGTCAGCTTGACCAGTTTTAGAATCATCTCTGGGTGTGGCTGTACTCTGGTGCCAAGACCCACATGGATGTGGGGAGCACCATTCCCGGACTGAGTACCAGGGAGGAAGCCGACTGAGCCCCAACATTCATGACGCTCTGCTTCCTGACTACCCGGAGACCCGAGGGGACGCAACCGCAAGAAGTTGACCACATTCTGAGCTCTCAGCACCAGGCTTTGCCGAGCTGGGCCGTCGCCAGCTGGCACCTGAGCAGGGAGATGCAGGAAGGCGGCAAAGGACCCGAGACTCACCTTGTAGTTAATTCTGCCCTTGGCCAGGCGAGGGATGAGCCTGGCCACGTTGTAGAGGTCGTTAATCAGGCCTTCGATCAGCACCAGGAAGCCATCCTCCTCGCCCATCTCCAGAGACGGGTTGTAAGTCAGTCCTTCCTCGTCCAACTCCATGCGGATCTCAAAGAGGGGAGCGATGCTCTCCTGAAACAAGTCACTGGGGGCTCAGTGCCTCGGAGGCTGCTAAAGGAGACCCAGTCACCCATTCGAGGCTCTGGCCAGTGAATGGCTGTCTCCTGCTGGCACAGACCACGTCAGCCAAGTGCACAGCCATGGATGGGCTCAAGGCCAGCAAGGGCAGGCTGAGAAAGAGGGTATGGAGGCGATGGCTGAGCTTAGCGCTGCCAATCACTGTCTCCCTGGCCTAGGGAGAGTCACTTCCTGTAAAGCCAGGATCATCATTTTATAGGATGGAGACAGTGGTTGTCCATCACTCCGAGGACACAGAGCACTCAGGGCTAGGCAAGTCCTCACATCCCAACGTGGATGCAGGCAGTCCATGTCTACCCGCCTCTGGGAGGCTGCAAAGCCTCCAAATCTAAGCCCAGAAGGCGCTATCGGGCTCTACTGTGGGGCTGTTTGCATTATACCAGCGACTGTCGGGTTTGTCCTTTCTGTGGGCACCTCAGACTCCGGTCCCATCAGACTCCATGGCAGACAGGCTCTTACACCCCTCCTCCGCCATTCTCTATGAGGAGCAGAGCTGTCCACTAGTGTTGGGAGGCCCTACAGGGTATAGAGGTCAGACATCATGAAGGATGACCCGCCTTTTCTGAACGCCAACGCAGAGGCTGGCTCCTGCCATGGGGCCAAGGCCACTGGGAACTCTGGCAGTGTCAAGGAGGGAGGGACGTTTGTGGTCTTGATGGCCGCTCCCCTTGATCTGCTGCTGTAAATGACACCTTGTCACCTTTATCACCGAGGCTTAGCAACGGTGGTGTGGGGTTGGTGTGGGGTTGCTCTGTAAACCTTACGGTTGGGAGCAATGCCTGCTTGCATCAACACAATTTTAGGTCTGCAATTTGTCATGGCTGTGGTTGGCACACGAGTCTTCCGTGTGGTGGGCAGAATTCTGGTCCTGAGGGCGGATCCTGACTATGGTGGGCTTGAGACTGCAAGACTCTACCATTTGGCCTGTCCCTTCTCCTCCGGGAAACGATACAACATTAAGATCTGCTGCAGGAGGGCTGTGACTGTGTCTGTGTCTCTTGTCACCCAGCCTCTGGCACTCAGCTATAGCAGCAGAGAACACACTAAGGCAGTGGCCGAGCAGTGATGAAGACACATGCCGGCTCCCCACGTGACCCAGCTGCCCTCTGGCTTGTGGGAGGCCCTCTCGATGCCACCACCCGGTCCTTTGCTGGGATGGGTGGGTCTTTGCCTTCTCCTACTGGCAGCTTCAGGATCCTCTGGGAACTGTTGTATTACGGCGTAGAACCGAGCCGTCCCCAGGAGCTCACGTGGTTGGTCCCTAGTGTAGCGGTGATGGGACCGTGAGAACTCTGACCTCATCGATGGACTAGTCTGTGGATGGTTTTGTAGCTTCAAGAGTTTGGGGAACGGTTTTGTTATGAAGGAGAGCTTCCCCGTATTTCCTGGCCGCGGCGGCACCAGCAGCTTCGCTCCGTCAATGGGCTCCCTGCATGGGGCTGTGCTCACCACAGCCCGGAAGCGATGGACCAGGACCTTTGGCATGGTGAGCTATATACTAAATCTTTCTTTTTTGGAGTTACTTTTCAAGTTCTCAGGTGTCTTCTCACAGCGACAGAATGCTGACCGATACGCACTGTGACGAGGCATGGTAGGGAAGGTGGTGTCCTCCCCTTGGAGAAGGCGGCAGTGGGACTCGCTAGCTCACCTTGGTTACAGAGGGGTGAAGCTCGTCCCCTGACATGACTCGAAGAGTCCCCTCTGCCATAACCACGGGAAGGGAACAGGGGCGCCTGGCATCGCCTGGCAGCAAGGTGGGGGCGTTTTCTCAGACCTGTTCAGGTACCCTTCAGTATATCTGGGGATCTCAGGCGCTTGCCATCCGAGGGAGGGCCTGGGAGTGGGGGTGTCCTCTGGCATGCAGGGCCTCTAGTTTTAAAACCAGGGCAAGCTGGTTACCACAAGCAGACTTTAAAGTTTGCTAATCCACAAAACTGCCTACTCTTTCATCAGGCAAATCAGAAGCATAGATTCCAACACAGCTCCCTCTGCCGCCCCCCCATCTTTCCCTCCCTCCCTCCCTCCCTCTCTCCCAATAACTTACATCCATAGTCATGTTGTCCATTAAGTAATTTAGAGATTTGCGGATGAAGCGGTCAAACTCATCTAATACCATGCTGTCGATATAGTTGACGTAATCCTTCCAGGGCTGGCTGGTTGTATCTGCTTTGAAGAGTTCTGCGTTTTCCTGCACACGGAAGCACGCCATTGGCTGTGACCTCACAGAGGCACACTTGGCTCTCCGCTCAGCCTAGCCCGTGACAGGACGCACCACCCTTGTCTTTGTATGTTTGGTTTAGAGACACTCGGGGCAGGTGTTTTAAGCCCCTTGAATGTGCTGGGCTCTTTGCCATAGAAGGCTTCATGCAGGGGGCTCCCCACCCCCCCCACATTCCTGTAATCTTTCCCTTCTGACATCACCTCCTCATAGAGGCCGTCCTTGATCACCCACTTAGATCAGGGTGCCCATCCCTGACCCCGCCCACCTTCTCTTTAGCAGCCTGCTGTTTACGCAACCACGACACAAGTGATAATTCTTAAATCATCTTCTCTTTGGTCTGCACCTCCCTTTCATGACCATCTTTGTGACAAAGAGCTCCAGTTATCCTTTCTGCAATTGTAACCCTGATGCGTGGTACAGGGTGTAATGCACAGGGGGTGGGCAGATGAACGGGTGTGTGGGTGGATGTGTGGATGGAAGTGTTGCTGGGTGGGTAGCTGGGTGACGTGTAGATGGGTGGGTAGGTAGATGGATGATTGCATGGATATATGAGTGGGTGGGGTGAGGATGAATGAAGGGATAGATGAAGGGAGGGATGGATGATGGATGGATGGATGGATGGATGGATGGATGGATGGATGAAGTATATAATAGATGGCAGGCAGAGGGGCAAATGGGTGAATCTATAAGACACTGTGTGCTCCAGGTGAACAGAGATGAATATAGCCCAGCCTGTATTCTCAGGCGAAGGAGGGAGAAGACAGGTTTCCTGGTAACTTTAGTGTAGGGTAGAAAGAAATGGATGGTCCTAGTAGCAGTCACAGCAGTCACTGGATGTGGTGACAAAGCCCGGCACCCAGGCGGAACTGTCTCGCCGAGGCTGGGACAGATGAGGTTGCTTTCTTTGGCTCTGACCACCATCTCTCTCAGCCAGCTCCTTCTGCTGGGCTTCTGTCTAAGACACCTGCTCTCTGGATGGCAAAGCAGGTGTGTGATTCATCTGCTCGCCAGCACGCGCTGGCTGTGGTGTGCAGCATGCAGCGTGCACAGGTTGAGGGGGCTCGTCAGACCCCACGCGCCCACTGTGCACACTCGTGGGTAGGGAATCCGTGAGGGATACACGCAAACACGCAGCGCCTGTCGCCAGTCCATGTGGACTGCAGTGCAGGGACCGGTGGTGGCTGGGTGCCCCCCTCCGGTCACCTTGGAACAGAGGACGGGACAGGATAACAGGAACTGGGCTTACGAAGCTCAGCGGGGACAGCTGGCTGCTCTTGGGTCAGAAAGCTAATAGATTCTGTGGCCATGAGTACACGCGTCATCTTGTGTTTCATAAGACATTCAGCGAGGCCTCCTGCCTCTTCTCCCCCCCCGCCCTCAGGGTCTCCTTACCGCAACCATGGCTTGGATTCTCACGCCAGCATCCTTGACAGCGGCGTAGCGCTTGTTCAGGTTGGCTACCCTTCCGTCCAGGTCCAGCAAGGCCTCCTTCTTGTTGTCCTTCCTCTCAAACAGGGGGTTGGCTGACCACTCCTGGTGGGAAACCACGAGAATGGCCTTCTCAGAGAGGACACACTTGGTTTGGACCCTCGTCCACGCTCTCTTGAACCTCGCCAGCCTTCCTTGGGGGGCACGAGTATGCCATTCGAGAGAAAACCCAATTTAAAACCTAAGACGGCGGTGAGCGGTGACCTTGCTCTTCCATTCCCGTTTCTAAACTTTCTTTTTTTAAATTTATATTTGTCTCTGTGTGCCTGCTTGTCTATTTTTACCCCACACGGGTGTAGTGCCCACAGAACGGAAGAGGGCGTTGGATCCCTGGAGCTGGAGCTACAGGGGGTTGTGAGCCACTTGATGTGGGGGCTGGGAACTGAACCCTGGTCCTCTGCAGGAGTAGCAAATGCTCTGAGCTGCTGAGTTATCTCTCCAGCCTCCCGGAGGGTTTTGTTTTTATTGTTGGTGCCTCCCTTGTTTTTCTAAGGCAGGGTCTTCCTGCATACACCTGTGTGTGTGTGTGTGTGTGTGTGTGTGTGTGTGTGAACCTCAGCCCCCACCTCCCAGCCCTCCAGGGTTAACACACTTAGCTCATAGCTGCTTTTCCCCCTGCCCTGTGCGTGTGTCTGCATGTGAATTCGTGGCTTCCTTAAACATAGAATAAAATGATATTATCTGAGAACTTATGGGGGGAAAGATCTTTTAAAAAAAACTTTCTGGGCTGGGGAGAATAAAGGGCCTCTGTCCAAGAATGGTGACCTCAGCTCAGATGCCAGCACCTGTGTAAAAATAAGCCGGGTGCTATGGTACATGCCTGTAAGTCGAACGAGGGGAAGGGGCGTGGGCTGGGGGCGGGGATGGGGGGCAGCTGCATCCTGGAACTCATTGGCTAGCCAGACTAGTCAATGGGTGAGCTCCAAGTTCAGGAGGCCCTGTCTCCAAAGGTAAGATGGAAAGCTAGAGAGGAAGCCACCTGATATTAACCTTTGTTCTCTACACATGCACACACTCGCATGCATCAAACACGCATGCACTCAATTACAACTTCCCTTTGAACACCTAGCCACAAGTGTTTTTCAAACCAAGGCCACCGAGACCCATGAGGGAGGCTAGGGGAGGGCCCCTCAGCCGCCTGGAAATTGTCTGAGGTGGAAGGGACTGCGTCTCCCCCACGGGAACAGGGTATCTCTTCTCTGGCTGGCTGCGTCCCCACCCATCTCGTCACCGCTTATTCTGAGCACCATGCCTGGCACAGCCAGGGCTCCGCACAGTCTGCTGAGTGCAACAGACAGACGGAGCTGTGAGCCGATTCCGCAGTGACTCGCTCTTCCTGCCTTGGGGACGCACTGACAGCACACAATCCAGAGCATCGGGTCAAGTGGCATTCCCTGGCCACCTGTTATGGTAGCGCCTGCCGGAGGCCTCTGTGCAGCCCTGGAGCTCCGCTCTTGGCAGCCGACTCACCTGCATGGCCTGTCTGATTCCTTCTACGTTTTGCTTAGCCTTCTGGATCCGGTTCTGGAGATTGTACAGAACCTCCCGCATCTCCTGGATGTACTGGAACACGTCTGCAACACAGAGCACAAGCAGCCTAGACCCAGGAAGGACCTGAAAGAGTCACACCCTCCTTAGATAGATAGGCTCAGTGCTCCATTCGGTGGGCCGCCTCCTACACTGTCCCTACTCTGGGGTGAAATGGCGGGAGTCACTCATGGTCTGCCGCTGTGGTAGTGTGTTGCCTTTACTTCCCAGTGTGTGGGTCCCGCCTCACCCCAGGCTTCCGGGACTGAAGCCCCTTTCCAAGTATGAATAAATGAAGAGGAGACTGGGCACTGGCAGGAGGTGGGGGGAGGGAAGCCTCTTTCTATAGCATGTCATAGAAGCGGTGACATTTGGTCCCACCCCTCAGTTGGGACAGTGGAGCATGGTGGGGCTGAACTTGGCTAAAGGCACAGGCAAGGAAGGTCTCAGGGGAACAGAGTAGCCGAAGGCGGCTCATCAAAGCCTCAGAGGGCACCCAGGGTTATGGGAAGGGGTGGGGTAGGGAGTTAGGGTCATTGCCTCGTTTGCTGGAGGGATGGAGGGGGGAAGGAGGCCCCTACAGCTTCATCTCTTCCTCTCCTCCAGCAACTGCCTTGAACAGCAGTGACAATATGTCTTCTCTACTGACTTGCTATGTGTATGTGGTAGCCGTGAGGAAGGCAAGGCCTCCAGGGACCTTCAGCAGCCCCTCCCTGCACCCCCACACCCCCGCGGGTCTCTGCCCAGTTCTGTGAGTGACATGAACAGGCTTTGTGGCCTGGGCAAGAAGACGGACGACAGCCGTTCAAGCAACTCTGCCCCAGATCATGGGAGGTGTGTGCTGCACAGACAAACCCTCCGAACAAAGGTGCCCGACTTACTTTCGCCGTTCCAGAACAATGTTGTCTCGGCGCTCAGCAGCTTGACATCGATCGCTTCCAGTTCCGACTTGATCAGTGGAAACTCCACCTCCATCACCGTTGTCTTTATCTGCACAAGAAAGGCCGTGCGAGTTAGAGTCGGGCCCCTAGTCTTGATCCTCCTCCTGCCCGGAATTTAACAGCATTAAGGACCCCGTACAAATGCCACCAAACCAGCCACCATCAGTATTGCCTTGCAATTATTTCTAAATTGGGTGCTGGGGCTGGAGAGATGGCTCAGTGGTTAAAAGTGTGCACTTTGCTCTTCTAGAGGGGCCCGAGTTCAATTCCCAGCACCCACATCAGGCGGTTCACACCTAGAACCCCTGCTGCAGAGGAGCCGATGTCTCCAAGGAGACCCACATAAATACAGCACACACACTAATGATCGAAAGTAAAATCCTAAGAAGGAAACCGAACTGTATCTCAGGTGGCTCTGATTTCCGCAGTCATTCTTAGCCCCAAGGCTATGGCTGTGCTTCATTCCTCGTAATCTGTGTCCCACAGTAGAAAAAGCAACGATGACAGCGGGAAACGTGTGTGTAATGTACGCTCTGGCTGCAAACCCTCTTCCGGCTCAGGAATCGAAGTCTGAAGTCCACTGATGTCGTGAGGGAAGCCAGGGTCTGAGAAGTGGCTCAGTCTGTTTCTGCCCCGCTCTGCCTCGTGCACCCCCAAAAGCAGTGGATCCTCGAAAAGGTGAATTCACAAAACCAAAAAATCAGAAGTAACCAAGGGAGAGTAAGGGTCTCTCCAGGACACACGGGACAGTGACTCCTCCCAGACGCCTATGAGGTGATGTCATAGGCCATCTCTCATCAAATCCTGTGAGTGGATTTCAGGGGAGCCCTATATACTAACTCTAACTGCTGGCTTCTCGTGGCTGCCCATGACGATGATGTGGGATCCCAGCAGGCTTCTGTCTGGAAGACAAGGTTGATCTAGAAAAATCTTTTGTACTGGAAACACTCCACAGACCTGTTTTGTGCTTTCTGCCTCCTAGTCAAGGTTTCTATTGCCCAGATGAATCATCACGATCAAAAATCAAGTTGGGGTGGAAAATATTTATTTGGCTTACACTTCCATATCACTGTTCGTCATGGAAGGAAGTCAGGCTAGGAACTCAAACAGGGCAGGAACCTGGAGACAGGAGCTGATGCAGAGGCCGTGGGTGGATGCTGCTCACCGGCTTGCTCCCCATGGCTTACTCAGCCTGATTTCTTATAGAACCCAGGACCACCAGCCCAGGGATGGCCCCACCCACAATGGACTGGGCCCTCATCCATCAATCACTAATTAAGAAAATGCCTTATATGCTTGCCCGCAGCCTGATCTTATGGAGGCATTTTCTTAGCTGAGCCTCCCTCCTCTTTAATGACTTTAGCTTGTGTCTAGTTGACATAAGACTGCCCAGCACATCATCTGAAGGCTTCCATTTTCTCTGAACAGTCTGTGCTGTTCCAGCGAAGGGAGGAACATGTGCTCAGAGGCAGCAGGTGTGGAGAAAGCAGGCTTGAGGAAGTCTGCGTAAGGCAGACACTGGCATTTTAAAGGTATAGTGCAAACAGCCAACTCAAAAATAAAATGGAAACTTGTATGTGTTGGATGCACATGAACATGCATCAACATGCATGTGTCCACACAAATATCTTCATCAGAGGACAGCTTGCAGAGTCAGATCTCTCCTACCACATGATCCTTGTGGATCAAACTCAGGTAGCAGGACTTGGGAGCAGATGCTTTTCCTACTGAGCCATTTCATCAGCCCTTTATTGTGCTGATATATTACTTATGATTTCATAAAGCTTGCCTGAGGGTTCAGGATGCAAAGCCAGCCAGACACAAGCTATAAAGGTCAGGCAGTGGTGGCACACACCTTTAATCCCAGTACTCAGGAGACAGGCAGATGGATCTCTGTTAGTTCAAGGCCACCCTGAGCCACACGAAATTGTTCCAGTCCAAAAGAGACACAGCTCACACACGTGATCTCAGCACTTGGGATCCCATGCCTTCAATCCCAGGACTAGGGAGGTATAAAAAACAGAGGGTCTCATATGTGAAGAATTAGTCTTCATTCTGAGGCTTGGAGTAGAGCTCGTGGAAGCAGGATCAGCCCTCTCAGCTTGAGGTAGAGGTGAGAGCTTGTGGCTTGGCTGATTTGCTTCTCTGATCTTCGGCTTGAAGCTTGAACCCCAGTATCTGTCTCTGGGTCTTTTTTTTTTTTTTTTTTTTTCATGTTGCACTTTTTTTTTTTTTTTTTTTTTTTTTTTTGAGTCAGATTCTCACTCTGTAGCACAGGTTATCATCAAACACACAGCAATCCTCCTGCCTCCACCTCTTGTGAGCTAGTGGTATAGCTGGGTGGTACTTTGTTTTTCTTTGAGACACATTGTTGCTCTGTGGCCTGAGCTGGCCCGGAACTCAGCACCTGGTCCTGGAAGATGCATGTCACTGCACCTGGGTAGCCAGGTGCTGAGTATTTAAGCTACAGCTCAGCCGAGGAGGTCAGTTCTTCCATGGGTGGAGTGCGAGGTGTGGCCTTTACCACCCGACTCCCCCTTTCACTTTGGCCCGTGCATCACGCCAAAAAGAAGTTGCAAGCCGGGGTGGCCCAGGCTCCTGCAGCCTCCCCGGAACCTGCTCACACCCCTAGCCTTTGCTTCAGCTGCATCTAGGACCACACTGAAATGTCGGGCGTGGTCAATACTTGAGGGTGCCTGGATGCCATCCTGTAAGGGAATCTGGCAGTGTGTCTCACAGCAGAGGCAGCATCAGGCATTCTTGATGCTCCTCCCCTTGCAGTATCTGCTCCCCAGTGCAGTTCCTGGCAGGACTTAGCAAGGGGCAGATAAGGGTGGACCTGACATGGTCCCTTCCCGGTGTGGGCGGGCCTCACCTAGGCTTTGATGTCATCAGTGGAATGGAGGTTGAATTGAGAGGAATTTGCTCCCTTTTCCTGGCCCGCCCCCTGGGGCAGCTGGTCGCCTCTCCTGGCCTTGGCCTTGTATTCACTCTGCCAGCTTCCCTAGCCCTCAGGTTTTAGACTGAATTACATGGTCCCCTCACGAGGCACCAGCTAGCAGGTGGTGTAAGCTGTGGACCTTCCATCATGCAGAACTGTGCAAGCCAGTTCCTTGTAATCAATCTTCACACCCACAAAACAATCTCTCCTCGGCTCCATGTCCTTGGAGAGCCTTGGCCAAACACTTGAGCCATTAGCCAGGACAGTGGTAGCCTTTAGAAGTGGGAGAGGGCCAGTGAACAGTTCCTAACCTACAGCACCCTAACCTCTCAGCTGTCACCTTGACCTCTGCAATGCAATGGACAGGTTATACACTTCCAACCTGGAGAACTGGAAGGTCATAGGTCTGCCTTGTTTCCTTGGGTTGCTTGGCGTGCAGCGTTAGATCCCAGCGGCGGTGGAGAGCCTACCAGTGCCCGGCCTGGCACACAGTCTATGGCTGGGGGACCACGGTACCTGGGCTTGCTTGTTCCCGCACAGATGAAACCCGAGAAAGTCAACTTAGAGGGTTAGCTCACGGCTTCCCAAGTTTTCATCCTGAGGTTGGTGTAATTGTTGTGGGTCTGTGGCGAGGCAGACGTTAAGGGAGTGGGAATGTGAAGCAGAGGTCAACTCATGGTGGTGATAAAGCTGAAGAGAAGGAGCTCGGGCCCCAGTAATGTCCCCAGTGTCCTCCTATCTGCCTTCTATAAGGCCCGCCTCCTGACGGTCCCATACCACCCAACGGCACCACAGACTGGGGACTGAGCCTCCAATACAAGCCCGAACTCTAACACTGCCTTTCTCTGTCGTCTACGGGTAGAATTTAATAGCGGGGCAGGCACAGGAGCTGCCTGCTAGCGCCCCATGCCCACCGGTCGCTGACAGAATGGACGACCCTCAAGGCTCATCATCAATGCCTGGGACTCTTATTTCTAAGTGACGAGGAGAGACAGGGATCCTTGAACCACAGACCCCAGGGCGATGGCTTTCTCTCCAGGTACCTCATACAGCCTCCTCGTCACCAGCTGGGGCGCTTGTCACACCCATCTGGGTTTCAGGAGGTGCCCCTGCCTGGCTTTAACAGGAGTGATGGAAGTGACATGGGGTGACGTCAGCATGATCCAAAAGTCTGGGAATTTCCAAAGCCTTTACACAGAATTGTGCAGTGTTAGCCAGAGCCCAACATAGATTCTCCACCATCTCTGTAGCCTCTGGCTAAGCTAACGGAGGGTGGCTTGGGGCACATTTGAATGTGCAAATGCCTAAGTGTGGCACACTACACGACACCACCCCGGCTCACCTCATTGTACCAGCCGACAATGAGCTCCAGGTTGCCCACAAACTTCCGGAAGGTCTCGTTCTCCGAGAACAGCTTCTCTGCACTCTTTGGAATGTCTTTCTGTTGCTGGAAGTTCAAATATTTGACTTCTCGAAGGACTGCCACCAGCTAAAGGGCCGGGGAAGAGAAGGGGCCCTGTCAGAGGGTCGGTGATCTCAGCCATGGGTCTGCTGCTGGCTTTTCACGGCCAGAAGGTCCTGGGGTGTGTGTGTGGGGGGGGGGAGTGGCGCTTGCTGGCAGGCTGTGGTGTCATCCCGGCCTGCTAAGCGGACCCAGCCAGGGCAAGCTTGACATTGTGGGCGGATGATGTCATCATTCTCTCATCTCCTTTCCCGCCAGGCAGGTGTGTGATATTCTCCACCTCTGTGCTTGTACTAACTGGCTATCTTTTCTCTGCTCACCCCCCCCCCCTGCTCCCTTGAGCAGGGAAGCACGGGAAGGGATGGAGGCTGTGGACTGGCCTCGCATACATGGTAGCGCCCAGCCAGGGTGTTCTGAAGGGAATCATGGACTGTAAGAGGAGGACAAGCTTTAACAAGTCCCCTCTGGTCCCCTCCCTGCCTTCCTGGTGTCTCTGTCCATGTCCAGACAGGACAGGTTACCCAAGGCAGAGTAAACAAGGACCCGGCCTCTCCTGGCCTCTCCTGTCCCCCAGGCGCACCCAAACCATCTGGCTTCAGCCCTGCACGTGTCGCCCTGGCCAGCTGGGCCAGCTCTCTGGGTCATGTCTTCTCTTGGGCTCGTGTGAAAGGCAGACAAGCTTTCCAAAAAGGCAGCAGAGGCCCCAAACCCCAGCTACTCAGAAATCTGAGGATTCATGAATCAAGGCCAGACGGGGCAACTCAGCGAGACCCTGTCTCAAAAGGAAGTAGAAGAGATCCAGGGGCAGAGCACAGTGGTGGAGCCTGTGCCTAGTAAGAGTGAGGCATCCACCTTAAAACTGTGCGTGTTTCTCTCTCACTCGCTCGTGTGTGTGTGTGTGTGTGTGTGTGTGTGTGTCTGTCTGTCTCTCTCTCAATGCTAAGGGTCATGGACACCTAGGCCTCTTGTGTAGTAGGTACAGACCTTACCACTGAGTTGTACTCAAGCCTTGAAGTTATCAGGCAATGCTTCCATTGCACTGGTATCTTGAACACTTAAAAACACTCAGCAAAGCTGTAGGCGCCTGTGGCGTGCACACACACGCAACCACCTCCACGGGTGCTCGCTGTTGGTGGTGGTGGGGTCAGCCTGTGGCACGGTGAGCCCAGGCTTTCCCCTCCCTCTCCCAGCCGTGCCCCCCTCACGCCTGCCGGGGACCCACCGCCTTGCTGAAGTTGACTTGGATAAGGCTGGAGAAGGGGTCACGCTGGATGAGCGGCTGGCCCAGGTTGAAGTGGCAGTCCTGGTCCACACCTTCCACCCACTGCTGGTAGATCTTCTCCCTGTACACCTTCAGCAGCTCTACCATCTCGTCGTATTTCTCGTACACCAGCTTGGCCTCCACACTGGACATGACCCTGGGTCAGAGCCGGACAGAGCAGTGAGCTGCCAGGCTTCGCCCCAGGGCCTGGCCGCCGCCGCCTCCCTTCACTCCAAGATGACAGAGAGGATGTACAATCAGGTGGTGGCCTGATCCCATAAACCCCGTTAGGGGTCAGATGGTAGCTCACATTGCAGTAGCCCCAACTGGCCATCGCTGTGAGGAATTCACAGCTTCCTTTCCAACTTGGGACCTACTAGACCAGAGTAGAGCCGGAGTGACCCCAATGGGTCCCACAGAGTGCCTGTTTCCCCCGGCAACAGCCTCCAACTGTGCATTCCCGAGTTTGCTGGGGAGCATCCCCCCTCCACAGCTTGCCTCAGAACCCCGCCAAATTCAAGAAAAGGGGTCTAGTGATGCCTTCGATCCAGAAAGTGTGGTGAATAGCCCGTTTGGTCCCAGTCAGGTGGCCCTGGTTTATTTCCGTGGCTCGGCTCCCTCCCCACAGCCAGGATGTGTGGGCTACCTGGGCCCTTCACAGCTTAGCCCGGGACTCACGGATGCTCGATGTGTTTCAGGTGCTTCATGGACACCTCGAGTCTCTCCTGAAGCTCCAGGCTCCACTTGAGCTGCCCAGCCACAGGAGACATGTTTGTGTGGATGGGTGGTATCTGGCCT
The DNA here is from genome assembly GCF_943737965.1 of Phodopus roborovskii. Classification (NCBI taxonomy): domain Eukaryota; kingdom Metazoa; phylum Chordata; class Mammalia; order Rodentia; family Cricetidae; genus Phodopus; species Phodopus roborovskii. The sequence goes on from NW_026125052.1 coordinate 31,847,260, forward strand.
TCGTTGGAGGCCGCCATCTGGGCATCGTACATGAGCTTGGCGTTGTCCAGCTCAGTGTTGAACATCTCCAGCATGACCGAGTACCTGGGCACCACCTCCACAAGGATCAGAGGCCGCTCTAGGAGGCCCCCACACATGTACAGGAGCTGCGGAGACACAGGAGGAGGCGTGCCGTTGCCAGAGTCCAGGCTTCCAGCCCTGCCCCTGGTATTGGCCCCGACTTGTAAGATCCCATGCTGCCTTGCGGTGGCACCAGCTTGGAAACTAGCAGAGAGAGAGCTAAGCCCGGAGCTCGGGAGAATTTACTCCACACCTGGGATACACACATTCAGAGAGGGTATAGTGTGGGGTCCCCTAACGTCTGAACCCACCAGGTGTCTGGAGTTCGAAGGAAACACCTAGAACTCCGTGGCTTCCCCTAACATTCCCCAGCAGGAGCTCAGGGGCCCGTGTGGTCTTAGACTGACCTCAGGTTTTGGTTTGGAAAATGAATGTGACCGTCGCTAAAAACGACCTGTTGAGACTGCAAGTGAGCCCAGGAAGGGAAGGGAGGTTTCAGTCCCCTGAAGGTGGAATGGAGTGGCGTGGGTAACCCAGAGGCATCTTTCCTTTAAGATGCTGACATCTGGGGGCAAGGGGTCTGAGGGCCACATCACTGCTCTTCCTGGTTTCTCTTTTCTTACGCATTTTTTTGGTCATATTTTAGGGACGAAAAGCCCATTTACTTCCTTCCTGGAAGGGGTCATGTGAACTGTGCTCTAGAACTTTCCAGGTCACGTGTGACCTGGCTAGCATCAGTGGTCTCCGGTAAGGGATGCACAGGGACGGCTGGAGGTCTCCCCAGCCAGGACCGTTTTTTCTGACTTAGCATCATTGTGAAGTGAGAACTTGGAAAATGACCGAGTACGGGAGTGGATCCCAGTTCTCACGTGGGAGGAAGCCCTGGAATAGGCCACCTTTATCATCCTGGGACTGGTGAGGCTCCGCCCATCAATGGCCCGCCTGCCTCACAGAAACAGAACCCGAGGATGCCTGGGCATTACTCATGAGGGTGGGTGGCTCAACTAATGCCCTGGGCTGGGAGACTCCATCCAACTTTTTCCTCCTCCTCTAGACTGGGAGGCAGATGTGCATGATGTCTTTTTTTTTTTTTTTTTTTAAAGATTTATTTATTGTGTTTACAATGCTCTGCTTACATGTCTGCTTCAACACCAGAAGAGGGCACCAGACCCAATTACAGATGACTGTGAGCCACCATGTGGTTGCTGGGAATTGAACTCAGGACCTTTGGAAGAGTAACCAGTGCTCTTAACCTCTGAGCCATCTCTCCAGCCCCCGAATGATGTCTTTTTATGTCTGGTTTTGCTGAGTCTGTTTCCCTGAGGTGCTAACCTTAGATATCAACTTGACTATGGGCTCCTGCTGGGGTGTGTCAGGGAAGGCTGTGGACAGAGACACTTGCAGAATTAGTAAGACACACATCTGGGTGTTTCGTCCAGAGACCCGGGCTATGCATAGTCATTTCTAGGCACCGGCCACCCTTGTTTCTTGACTGTGGTCCCTACTTGCTTGGGCTGAATTGGAAAGGGAGCCCATGGCAGCAGGCGGGGTGGAGGGGGATTATTACCCCTCCCTTCCTGTAACAGATGAGGCTTTCTTTCTGACTTAACAAGTGTCACTGAATAAATTCTTTACCCAAACTTGTGGAGACACGGCATTAATTTGCATTCATTGCTACTTCTCTCAAAGTCCCAAGCCAAGCAATCCTAGACCTTACCCACCCATTGCTGCGCCCCAGACACTCATAAAAACAAAGTTTAAGCAGCATAGGGCAGGGGTGCAGCCAGGTCTGCAAGGGAGAGGTATTGGTGCACCAGTTCCAGAACCTTCCTCAGTTTCCAGCTGAGGCCCAGAAACCCAGCCCTGACAATAAAGAGGTTGTCATTGCTCTGGGGGTGCCTGGGTCACACTGACTACCTTCAGTGGGGGGAGGGGCGTGTTCCCTACCGACCCTACGCTGAAGCATGGGCTGCCTGGCTCAGCTCAGATATTTCCATGCCTCACATGTGCCGAGCTCGGGCTCTGCAGGAGTGGACAGTGTCTGCTCACCTTTGCCGACGACTCAATGGAGCTGCAGTCATCAAAGGCTTGGCAGAAGATGGTCGCCAGCCTCCTGTCCAGATCTTGGATTTTGGTCTCAAAGTCACTGTAGTCATCGTCAAAACTCTGAAAGGAGATGAAGCGTGACAGCAGATGGGCAGGGCTGGTAGCTGCTGTAAACCGCCCACGGGGGTTAGTTAAGTGAAGACGGGGCTCAGAGGTGGAGTACAGCCCTGGGCTGTGTCACCGACACTGCCCTCATCCCCCCCTCCCCGGCCCCAGATCCTGTCCATGCATCTGCCCATTGGCATGGGGACGGCAGCTTCTGTACTTTGAGCCATTCCTTGGGCCGGGGTCACTCCGTGTCCATGAACTTACGGAGTCTCCAGGGTCCAAAGGGTCGTATTTGCACTCAGCGAAGACCTTCACCAGCTCGAAGACCTCGTCATAGATCTGGGTCACCAGGTTCCCCAGGATGTTCCCGCGCACGCCTCCCAGTTCAATCTTCTCCAGCTTCAGAAACTCAATGGCTGTTTTGTAGAGATCCTAGCACGGGGAGAAAGAGCAGGAACCCATCTGCTCTGTCCATTTGTCTCCAGGGCTAAAGTCAAGGGTCCCGGGCCCTTATCTGACCAGCAGGGAGAGTCCTGGAATGGCACCCGGGGGAGGGGGCGGGGGTAGACACCACTGCAGGATGCAGATGAGCCATGCAAGGTGCAAGCTGGGATACACATGAGGCATCAAGGGGCATCTGTGGGGTGTGCTCTTCAGGGTCCACGTGCTTCCAAGAAGTTTCTAGAATAAGGAGTGTGTGTGAGAGAGTGTGTGTGAGAGAGTGTGTGTGAGAGAGTGTGTGTGAGAGAGTGTGAGTGTGTGTGAGAGTGTGTGAGAGAGAGTGTGAGTGAGTGTGAGAGAGTGTGTAAGAGAGAGTGTGAGTGAGTGTGAGAGAGTGTGTGAGAGAGAGTGTGAGTGAGTGTGAGAGAGTGTGTAAGAGAGAGTGTGAGTGAGTGTGAGAGAGTGTGTGTGAGAGTGTGTGAGTGTGTGAGAGAGTGTGTGAGTGTGTGAGAGTGTGGGTGTGTGTGAGAGTATGTGAGTGTAAGAGAAAGTGTGTGAGAGAGGGTGTGAGAATGTGTGCGCGTGAGAGAATGTGTGTGCGTGCATAAGTGTGTGTGTGCGTGAGTGTGTGCATGAGTGTGTGTGCGTGCGTGCGTGTGCATATGTGTGCGTGCATAAGTGTGTGTGTGCGTGAGTGTGTGTGCGTGTGTGCGTGCGTGCGTGTGTGTGCGTGAGCGTGTGTGCGTGAGCGTGTGCGTGTGCGTGTGTGTGTTCCTCCAGGAATCACCTCTGCTCCAGCCTCCACTTTCTCAGCTCTGGAAGTTGATGCAAAGGTCCTGACGGGGCCTCTCGTGCTCTGTCCCCTGGGCGGTGTTGCACACTGACAGGGATCAGATGGCTGGACACTGGTTCCCAGTACAGACACTCTTCCAGGAGTATCCCCCACTGCCAGTTTTCCCCAGCTATGTCAGCTCACGGTAGCAGGGTCAGGCCCCTTCCCACCCATCCCCCTCAGCTGATGCTTGTGCGCGATGCGATGAGCATGTCTCCACAACAAGGTTCCCCCTGTTTGAGGACGATGAGCGGCATATACTACTTTTGTCCTCCGTCCTCTGCCCCCACACCCCCTCTTTTTAGTCAGGGTCCCTGTAGCTCAAGCTGGGTCCCTATGTAGTGGGTGACTCCTGCTTCTACTCCCCAAATGCTGGGGCTGCAGGTGTGAACCAGGCACTCAGTGGTGCAGGCCAGGCAAACACTGTCAACCGAGTCACATTCCCCAGCTTGTCCTCTTTGTAATGGATTGAGGACCAACCGGGGCACGTGAAGTTAAAAGCCAATCACCTCATGCAAAAGATTTGACCAAGACAAAAAAGCAAAGTGGGGGCGGGGCTGGGCGGGGCAGGGCGGGGCACTCAGCTGCTAGAAGTGCTTGCTCTACAGACATGAGGATTCAAGTTCAGAACCCTAACACATAAAAATCTGGGCATGAAGCTGGGGAGTGGTGTTTACATCTTTAATCCCAGCACTCTCTGTGAGTTCGAGACCAGCCTGGTCTACAGAGCTAGTTCCAGAACAACCTCCAAAGCCACAGATAAACCCTGTCTCAAAAAACAAAAACAAAAAACAAAAGTCTGAGCATGAATGGGGGTGGGGGCTGCTCTTCACAAAGGACCTGGGTTCAATTCCCAGCACCCATGCAGTAGCTCACAGCTGTGTGTAACGCCAGTTCTAGGGGATCTATTGTCCTCTTCTGGATCTGTGGGTTCCAAGCATGCAGGTGGTGCATGCTTACCCATGCACATGCAAACACACGCATGAGAACATCTGTGTGAAGTCTCATGCTAGAAACCCCAGCGCTGAGGGTAGAGACATGATGATTGCTGCTAGGGCTTGCTGGCCGAGTTCAGACCCTGCCCCAAGTGGATACAACAGAGCATGAGGTCGTCTGGTCTCTCTACCCAGGTGCAGGAGCACACATGTTCACCACACACATAGTATGTTAAACGACACTGAGGCCCCTTTGTCCTACACAGCTGGGGCCCTCTCCCCTCTCCCACTAGAGACGCCATCGAGACCCAGTCTTGAATTTTCACTTGGCATGTGTCACTCCGTGTCCACACACAGGGATGTGAAGTCTTCCTCTGTGCTGATTTTGTCCATTTAGTCTGCCTTTGGCGTTAGGGAACTTTCTTTTTACTTAACAGTGTTAGACTCTGATTTCCTCCTCAGCTGTTTCGACTGGCTGTTCCTCAACAATCTCATGCACTACACATCATAAATTGTTTCCGTTGTTCTGAGAACTGACTGACCGTAAGGCGTTCCGTGGCATTGTCAACTGTCTGACCGGAAACCCTTAACGTGTACCTTTCCAGTGACCATAAAAATAACTGCAAAATTCCACTTTTAATCAGCTGCTCGCTTGGTCAAAGAGGCAGCTCTGCCTTTAATCTGGGCCCTTTTCCTTCTTCTACCATGGGAGACTGAAAATGTGGCCCGGCTATTGACGAATGTTTGTTTTTGCAGTGTCTGGGTGTTAGCTCCTGGGTTTTGCCACAACATTTGGCTGTTGACTTGCTGACCATGGCCACTGTATGGGCTGGCAGATACTACTGGAGTTGAGGAAGAAACCCTGCTGGGTTAGGTATGAAGGGTGACTCTAGGACAGTCCCCCTCAAAGACGCTGGAACCTGCCATTCACTGGGGATTTTCTAACTAGGAGATGATCCTAGAGTTGCTGGGTTTTTCTCCACTGCTAAGGTCCAGAGTTAGGAAGCCCCATGCATGCTGGCAGATGGCTCTACTGCTGAGCCTAGCCCCAGCAGCCACTTGGGACGGACTTAAGAGTCAAAACCGAATGGAGTCCTCGTTTTACCTCGATGGTCTGCACACGGTGGAAGAAGGCGTTCATTCGGGAGAAGGCGAGTGACGAAGGGAATTCCCACGGCACGGGTGGCCTGTCCTTTTTACAAGGGGGAGGAGGAGAGGCGAGAGAAAGAGGCCGTAGTTGCTTCGGCTAGTCCCACCTGCCCACCCGTCAGGTGGCCCAGTCCAGACTCTGCCAAGTCTGCAGTTACCTTAAAGAAAAGCTTCATGTTTGCACAGCAGAAGTCGTAGGCATGGAAGAGCTCCTTGAGGACGCCCACGGAGAGCGAGATGCCGCCCAGGACCTCCTCTATCTCACCCTGCAAGCCCTTCAGCACCTCTTCGGGGCTCAGGTAGGCTCTCGTCTGGAGAAAGGGAGACACAGGCATCCTGAGGCATCCTTCCTGAAACCCCAGGTGGTGTCCTGGCACGGTGGATGCTGGGAGAGAAAGGACCAGTTCCCCCCCAGCGCCCATCTCGTGTCAAGGCTGCAGCAAAAAAGGGATTTTTTTTTTTTTTGCCCATGGCAGACCAGGGATCACCGGGCATGGAAGACACACAGCAGTGTTCCCCTGGCCCTGCGGATAGGCTGCAAGCATGATTTTCACATGTTTCGGGGGCCTGGGTTTCAGCCCTTCGGCTGGTGCTGGTGACTACTCAGATGGCGTTTGTGAGGAGGTGGGGGGAGAGAGTGTGTGTTGAGCTTGTAGGTGCAGGGCCCAGCAGAACAGGCTTGGCTAAGTGCTGGGGTGCTGTGACTCTCAGGGACAGAGTCCTCCTCCTTCCCTGCTCCTGATAGGGTACTGGCTAGCAAAGCACCCTGGGAAAAAGCTCGAGGGCCACCCCCACACCCCTCAGGCTTGGCTGAAGCTTGGGGCCTGAGAATGCCCATGCCTAAGAAGGATGTGGGTGGGGGAAGAGGGGGGGGTAGCGGCTGTCACCATTTCAATGATTTGGTTGCAGAACTCCCGGAGGATGACGATGACCCTGGAGGGCGTGTTGTAGTGCTCTGAGTTCGCCCATATGAAGCAGATTGTGCTCAGTACCTTGACGATGAATCTGGGGAGCTGGGAGAGACAGCCCGGATGGCTGCAGGGGCTGGCCTTTGATGCTGTGCCTCCACCCTACCTCTTCCCACAGCCAGCCCTGGGGGACCAGAAGAGGATTCCCCGGGGGCATCTGTACTGGACGGCCGCCAAGGGCTTCACCAGGCTGGGCGCCTGCCTCTCCCACCCACCCTGGTGGTGCTCTCCCCTCAACACACCACTGTGAAGTCAGCCTGCTCCATCTCCTCCAACAGGATGCGCAGGGGCTTCAGATAGAGGACGATGTCATTGGCTTCCTTCAGCCCTTGAGCATGAAGGGGACCAGGAGAAGGAGTTCAGCACCGAAGGGAGAAACGGGCAGCTCTGGGGGCTTCAGCATCTTCCCCAGGACTGGGCTGAAGGGTTGGTTTGCTCATGGGGATGGCAAACTGCCGGGGTCAATGGCAGACAATCCACACAGCCCTCCCCTGTAGGTCCAGCAGCTTCATGGATGGTGTCTAGCTCACCTTGCGTGACGTTCATGTAGACATTTTGTAAGGCTGGCCAATAGCAACTTTTGGCCTTTTCCAGGATCTCAACTATCTTGTTCACCTTGGGTCTGTTTAGCTGAGGACAGAAGTGCCATAGCCTCAGGTGAGGGAAGCCTGACTTGGGGCTGCCAGGGCTGAGGGGTCCCTGGGAGGCAACTGAGCTGCCTGCTGCCCAAGTGGTCCAGCGAGGACTCGGCTTCTGGGTGGGGTGAGGCCCTACCTGCTCATGGATGCACTGCAGGTTCATGAGGCGGCCGTCCCAGAACTCAAATTCCACACGGGGCAGTGGGTGCAGACCGTCCAGCAGGGCCTGAGCTGAGTCCTTGCTCAGCACATCCCGGATTTGATGGGACCAGTCGATGATGATGGTCTCGATGGAGTGCAGGAGTGAGTTGTCCAGGGAGGAGGGGATCCTGTCAAACACCAAGGTCAGGATTATGCACTAGTGGCCACACACACACACACACACACACACACACACACACACACACACACACGGATTGCCTTGAACCCTGGGCCACTGGGGAAGGAAACCCACCTGACCAACAGCCGGCAAACAATAAACCCCAAGCTGCCGCCTCCTTACCGCCACCGCTAGCAGTCATATCTGGTTTCACGTCCCTGGTATATTTTAACCACCTGGGGGAGACTGAAAGATTTCCCTCCACTCCCAGGGAACAATACCCAGAGCAAAGAGGAAAGGGAGCAGTCAGAGACCCCAGGATAAACCCCACACAGCATGGCCTATATTGGGAACGTAATGGACAGTCCCACAAGGACCAGTCAGCATGAAACTTAGGAGCCATCACTCAGTAGGTGTGTGCGTGTGTGTGTGTGTGTGTGTGTGTGTGTGGAGAAGCCCCTCCTTTTTGCTTTATGAGTTCACATACCAGGGCAGTTTAAACGGTCAGGGTGCCTCAAAAGTCCCTTGACCTCTGGATGTGACAGCCCCTGTACCTCGACTCACACCTTCCTGGCCAACATCCCTTCCATTCAGCATGGCGTCTCAAAGCCAGCATAAGTGACACCTTTTGAGCCACGAAGTGAGTACGCGTGTGTGTAAATGGGAAGGAGACCAGACGCAGGTGGGTCCCATCCTGGGAGCAGACACTGCTGGATGGTTGGAGCTGGCATTCCCCGGGGCTCCAGTGCCCACCCTGAAGTCTTCTGCACTCTGCTGTGGATTTGGCGCTATCCCGCACTTGAGCATCTCGAGAATGTCAAGGCATAGGACCGATCCGCAGTTACATCTGCAGTTCACGGTTACGGCTCAGGTCCTTCGCCCCCAGCTGCCACCTACCTCTCCATGGATTCCCGAGTGCCGTCCAGGCTGCCCAGGTGCTCTGGGATAGGCAGCAGGGTCTTCCCCTTTATCTTGCCTCCCATCACAAACATTTCGTTCTTCAGCCTGTGGACTTGCTTGACGATGTCTTCCGAGACCACCCGCGGCCAGCCGTTCATGTTCTCTCTCTGGTTTAGCAGGGAATAGAGGACCTGGAAGGGGACACGACAGCCACTCTGCCTGGCGCTGCTCTTTTGGGGGACTTGGAAGACCTCTGTTCCCAGAACCGTGAGAAAGCTAAACCTGTCTTCCGGAGATGGGGCAGCTGGACTTCTTGGAGCAGTGACGGCCCAGCTACCCGTCTTTGAGGGTGTGGATGCCACATCCCTTGCTGGGAGTTTATAAGGACTAGGGATGCTTTGTTACGCCCCCAAGCTCATGTATACAGTCCCACCACCTGTACCTTATATGTGGCAGTGGGAAACAGTCGTGTGTGTGCATGTGTGTGTGCACGTGTGCGCGCATATGTGTGCGTGTGCGCGTGTGTGTGGGGTTACCATGTAGAGGTCTCACAGGACAGTGTTTTCACTTTAAAGGTTTATTATACAGTGTTCTGCATGCCGGCCAGAAGAGGGCACCAGAGCCCACTACAGATGGTTGTGAGCCACCATGTGGTTGTTGGGAAATGAATTCCAGGACCTCTAGCAGCCAGTGCTCTTAACCACTGAACGAACCCTTTCTCCAGCCCTGACCTTTTTGAAGCAAAATCTCTCACTGAACCGGGAACATCTATCGTCTGGCCTGGCTGGCAGCATGCCACCGGATCCTCCTGTCTCCTCCTCCCAGGGCTGTGGTGCTAGAGATGGAGCATGCGCCCTTATGTCTATGCAGCAAGCTCTGCACCAACCGAGTCATCTCTGCCTGGTCTAATATGGTCTTTAAGGCAAATTAGGCCAGTAGGCTGAGCCCTAACCTAGTTGAGAGGACAGACAGAGGCAGCCATCTACAAGCCAAGGACAGAGGTGAGGCAGGAGAGGGTCAGCTGGCGCCTGACCCTGGGCTCCCATCTTCAAGAGCTCCCGGGACTACAAACGGCAGCTGAGTTGACGGTGTCCCGCTAGGGTTTCCATTCAGCTTCTGGACCCTGCTCAACGGGCTCCTGGCTTCATATTTCTCTTTGAATAAAGCACAGGCAAGGTTCCAGGTCCTTGTTCTATGATGACTGGGAAGGCTGTTACCAAGCCTGCTGGTGTGCCCCCCCCCCCCGAGGCTATGCCCCCCACCCCATCGCATCTGCTGAGGGCCAGTACGAGGCAGTGGTGTAGAGATAGAAAATACCACACCATTTGCCCTTCTTAACTCAAAGCCTTGGAGTTAGGGAAATCATCTCCTGGTCCTTGATGACCCACACCTGTGGCTATAGCGAGCTGCCACCCGCTAGCCAGTGAAGAGTACAATCCTGGCAAGAGGGTAAGCCTGTTGGGACTCCCAGCGCATCCCTTGGAGCGGGTCAGTCTGCATTTCCGAACGTCTCTTACGTGAAGCCACTGGGCGTGCACACTGTCAGAGCAGCGAGGCCTTGGGCCCCTCAAAGTCCCTCCCACGCTGTGGCATTCCAGCCCCACCATGCCAGCGTAGGCACACAAACCTCTTCCACAACAGCAATCAGCTGGTCCACAGGCGTGGGGCTGATGTCGCCATAGAGGATCCGGGTCTTGTAGTTGTCCTTGGTGATGTTCTCAGGCTTTGTCTTAATAAAGTAAGCGCCCTTGGACTTGAGGGACTCCGGGAAGCCCAGGCAAGGGATGATCATGCCTGCAGGGTTGAGTGTCAGCACCAGCACAGGGTTATCGGTTTTGTCAAAGAACTCTGAGAGCAGGGCCATATTCTCCTCGGCTCCGATTAGTTTCCCCCACTTGTCTGCCTTGAACTTAAGGATGAGGGAAGACACATTCTCCAGGTACTCAAGTCTGACATCCGGCATGGTTGCTAGAACCACCTTTCCTTATACCACGATCCGCTGTAAACAAACAGATGCCGGCTGGTCTCCGGGCTTCCAGAGCCCCACAGAATCCCCATCCTAACCGAGCTGGTGAAAGGGGCTCAGGGGCCTTTGTTTTTATCTGTGGCTGATGAGGGGCACCTGTTCCTACCCTAGTGTGGGTCATCAGGTAAATGGTGCACACTTGTACTGTGACTAAAGTTAAATGATCTGGAAAAGACAGAAGTGGCCACATCACTGAGGGGTAGCAGGGGAAAAAGAGAGGGAGGAGGGTAAGCTATAAAGAAACGGAGGAAGGGTACCCAAGATTGACCTCTGACCTCGGTGTGTGGATATGGGCGCACACGCACACACACACGCGCGCACACACACACACACGCACGCACGCACGCACGCTGCTCAGCTCCTCTGGGGCTCTGTGTTTCAACCTGTTTGTTCTAGAACCAGACACTGCCATTGTCAGCTTTTGAGGCCACAGTGGAAACACTCAGATTCCAGCTGTTGGCTTGAGGCTGGCTTCTGACGTGTTACAGCGTGTTACAGCGTACAGGTCTGGAAGCCACCTCCCACACCAGAGCTGGTGCTCAGCCCCTGCCCCCATCTGAGCGGGAAGCAGGAGTGCTGTGTGGTTTCAGGGACTCAGGACTTTCCTAGAGCCCAGGCTTCTGTGACAGGCAGCAATGTCCATACACAGACAGAGGGGAAGGGGAGAGGGGAGGGAGCCAGCAGCGTGGAGCCACTCTGTGAACTAGGGGCCTGGCTGTGCACTCCACCACACAGGAGCAGCTATGCAGTGACGCTTGGAGCACACATGGCTTGTTGGGTCTACTGCTGAGATGGCGCCTCCCGGCACTCTTGATAGAATGTAGGCCCTGCCATGTGACTGCTTAAGTTGTTGATGGTACTGCCTCGATTGGCAGGAGCACCCTCTGGTTTACTGGTTTTGTGGATTTGGGGTTCTCAAATCCGCCATTTCCTGGGGTGCTGGCCAGCAGGTGACGGCTTACAACCCCACCCCATGGAGTGCTTCAGGCCCACCAGCACCTCAGGCTGTGAATGAGGCTGGGCTGGTTCAGGAGGAGCTACAGGGAGGGAGACCTAGGAAGCCTGACTGAGACAGAGTGGCCATGGCCGGCATCCTGCTGGCCTGAACTGGCCTTCTCCACGCAGATAGCAGGCTCAGTGCTGAGGTCGCTCGGCTCAGAGAGTGTGCTGACAGCCAGCACCTGGGCTCCTACCGTGTGCCAAGGCCCCTCAGCTCTTCCAACACCCCAACCTGGTTTACAGCTGCTCACCAAATCCGAACAGCGTGTGCTTCCGTCAAGAGACGGTGAGCCCTTTCCCAGCGAGGAAAGGAAATGGCTTCTGTTCCTCGAGAGCCTCCCAACTGCCACAGAACTGTGGAGTGTCAAGGTACCTGAGACTTCTAGAACCTTCTCCTGGCTACCTAAGTAGCCAGGGGTAGGGCAGCAGATGGCTTGCCCACCAGTCACAGAAGCAGGGAAGGTCTTGGCTCTGAGCCTGCGGACAGCAGAAGGCGCTGCCCTCTCGGGGACAGAACACCAGGCCAGGCCCAGTTTTATTCTGTAGAATGACTGCCTTCTTATTGAGACCTTCTAGTCTTCCAGATCAAGTAATTTTTAGTACAATATTTTTATATTTAATATAATATTTGCTATTACCATTATTATTGTTGCTGTTGGTTTCTTGATACAGGGTTTCTCTGTGTAAAAGCTCTGGTTATCCTGGAACTCACTTTGTAAACCAGGCTGACCTTGAACTCAGAGACCCAACTGTCTCTGCCTACTGAGTGTAGGGATTAAAGGTGTGCACCACCATGGCCTGGCTCGATATTTTACTAACTTTTAAAAAGTCCATGCAATACTGTATTTTGATCATGTTCACCAGTACTCCTCCCTAGATCACTCCCTCCCCTCCAATTTCCCCCCTTTTCTAAACAACCCAGAGACCAGTTAGCGTTGCCCCATACCCTGAGTGGGGGCTGTCCTCTGGAGTGCCGTCAACCTTCCACGGTCCCATTCTTAAAGAAAATGGACCCCCTTCTGCAGAGGGGTAAACCCTGTCAGGAGATCATAGCTGCCGAAGCTGGATTGCTATTCTGTCTACTGCCTCAGCTTGTGCTGAACACCATCCTGCTCCTGGGTTCTTATTCAGTTTCTGCTACCATACCTGAACACCACAGGCTGGTTAAACGCTAAAGAACACAGGTTTGGGACAGTGGAGTGACTCAGTGGATAAAAACCCCTGCCAATCAAGCCCTACCAACCGACTTTGAGTCCTGATGCCCCACAAGGATGGGGGAGAAGAGGGTTCACGAGGCTGCCCTCTGACCACACATGCCGTGACACATAGCCCACCACCACGTTGTGTAAATACAACATAGTGATAGCAACCGTTTTGCCTATTAAAAACTAGAGAGGTGCATTTATTACCTCGCTGTCCCGGAGTCTCAGCCTGGACCTGCCCAGTCCTTCTCACCGCGCTGCAACCCTGCTACACTGGAAACCGACTCCAATACATGAAACCTGAGACCAATCCCAGTACATTAAATTTCATTAAATTAAGATTTTTTTTAATTTGATAAAATTTAAATTTTGTCAAAACCACTGGAGCCGAGTAGCAGTTAAAAAACCATATTATCTTAATAACGTGGCCAAGTAGTTGGCATTTATATAAATCATCATCAGTTTCTCCCACAACACTCATTCCCATTTCTTCCCACCTCTATCACTTTCTGCCTCGTGGTGTCTCCTAGAAAATGCTTTAGAGGCAGAGTGAAGCAAGGCTCTTTCCCGAAGGGCATTCCTGGCACACAAGAGTCGTCGTTCACCTCCCCCGCCCAAAGCAGGAACAAGACCAGGCTGCTGGCTGCTACGGAGCCACTGGCCACGAAGTAAGCAAGAAAACCAAACAAAAGAAACAAACAAGAGGAATTCAAATCAGATAGAAGAAACTCTTGCCTCAGATCAACACCCTGTCTGTTGCGAAATCCTAAGTTAACTAAGACAGCAGCTCAGTGAGCCACAACCAGGATGAAGATTTTAACTTATGTACTTCAGGTGGTACGTTGTGCAGCTTGGCTGTCAACACCTGTGTCCAAGTGATCCCAAGTAGCTGGAGCTGGAGACATGTGCCGCCATGGCCAACTTGATTCAAAGCCACCATGTTTCCATACACTAAGCAATGAACACACCATGACAGTGAATTCAAAAATAACTATCTGGCTTCCCTGGCTTCCTCACTATCCCCTCGACCAATCCCTGGGAAGTGGGAGGTGACAGCTTGAGACTTAGCCCAGAAGGGTACTCATCATGCTATTCTGTTCACACCTTCATGAGCCAGGCTTAGTCACCGATACCCGGCCACCACTGAACACATGGGAAGCTGGGAGATGTAGTTTCTAGCTGACATCATGAGAGTACTTGGACTGGGAGAGCTGGTTAAGCAGACAGATGAAGGGGATGACATGCGAGCTTCTCCCACACTGGTCCAAGGCTACTGTGAAAGTGTCGCCTACTCTATGCCCAGTTTGTTCAGAACCTACCTCTGTCTCCTCAACATCCTGCACAGACCTGGCTTAACGCTGAGGCTCCACATCCTGCCCACACCCTCTTCGTTCACACTCTCCTTGGTCTTCCTGGGTCCACGGAAAGCCTCATTTTGGTTCTTCCCATCCAGTCTCTCAGCAACTTTAAAATATCTGTCATGTTGAAACCATCACCAGCTTTCTCCACTCATCCTTGGGACCACAGCTGAAGCTCACCTGGCCTCTGCTGCTCCGCCCCACCCAGCGGTTAAGCATTCAGCTTTGCAGGCTCTCACCCAGCTGCACTGCAATCAATCTGGTTGCCGGCCTCTCTAATTCATGGCGATAGGCATTGTCACTCTGGGATATGGCATTGGGCCTGGCCCAGAGCAGGCCCCAGCAATATTCCTGAGAGGACAAGGCTCCCTGAAGTCCCGCTGTAAAGACTGCTGTCAACCCCCGTGTTCCCCCAAATTCACGAGGCCTCCAGACAGACATTCCCTGCAGCTATGCCTCAGACTCATGGGGCAGTTAAGGGACCAAACTTTCAGCCAGACCAACTTTCATCCAAATCCTGCTTCTCAGAGGCCTTCAGCAGCCAAAGCCAGGCGAAGCTGGAGGTTAAGGGCTTGCTTAGCAGGCATGTAACGAGCCACGCACGGTGACAAACGTTTGTCATCCCAATGTTATGGAGGCAGAGACAGGAGTGTTCTGGGGCTCAGTCTGTCCAACTGAATCAATAAGCTCCAGGTTGAGCGAGAGCCCCGGGAGAAGATGTCTCACAAGACCTCTGACCTCCCGGTGCGTGCACACACACGCGCGCGTGCACACACACATACACTGAGCACAGACAGTCTCCAACCCCAACAGCAAGAACCTTCTCCTTCACAGGGAGTAGGCGATGTCCACCCCCTCCTCCTAAGCCCTCACACCACCCCATCACCGCCTACAGAGCCACTGAGCATGCTGAACTTCCTCATGGAGCGCAGGCAAGAGTGATTGATAGGAACATGAGTGACCCCAAGGCAACCGCAAGAAAGGTCTCCACCCAGAACGGATGATGGCCTCCTTCCCCCAACTTATAGATTCTAGCTCCTCCCCAAACCGTAAGGTCGTGGGCAATTGGGGCAGAATTGCCTAAATCTGCCCGGGCAGAGCAGCTGGATACTCAGGTGAGGGTCCTATGACCTGCCCCTCCCCTTTGTACATTCGAGCATCAATCAGCTAGCTGTGATGGTCCTTTGCGAGCAGGCACAGCTGGCTGGAGTTGACTGTTCTGCTTGGGCAGTAGTGCGGGAACACATCCACACACAAAATTAGAGATGAAAGACACCAGAGGGTAGTCTGGTCCAGGGGGCACACCAGAGTCTTTTACCCCTGGCACCAGGCTTCTGCTTGGCACTGATCCCTGGAGACACAAAGGTCGTCCTTCCTTCCTGTGCCAGGGCTTTGCCTGAGGGGGAGCCGGGAGCCGGGGCCTCTGGCTTTCCATACAGACCTGCTATCTGCATTGCTATCTGCGTCACACCAAGCCTTTGAGGAAGAGGCCTTGAAGCATGTGTGAAGCAAGTTGTCTCTTGCCTAACTTGAGACAGACAGGCGGAGTGATGGTGTCCCTGTGCCAGGGCCACCAGCTGAGGAATCTGTCTTCCCCCTCCCATTTGTGGTGGAGATGGATGGACGGGAAATGAAAGGCTCTACCTGTGGTCTGATACCCCCTCCTCTCCACCATTAACTCAGATTGCAGAGCCTTGCCCTGTGGGGGTAGGGGTGGATGCTTACAGTGTGGGGGAGGCCTAGGGGGAAGAATGCAGGGGCTGGAGACTTGGGGGGTGACCATCGCAGTCTGTCAGGCTCCCCTGCATCTGTGTGGTCCAGGTGACATGCCCTCACGTTGAGTTCCCAGCAGAGGACAGGAAGTGTCCTCCTGCCTGAGGTGTCCTTGCCCAAGTGGAGAAAGGCAGAGGCATTCTATCAGCCGCTGGGCAGTCTAGTGGGCCACTCTTTCCCAGACAGGACAGTGTGAGCTGAGGGATTTTCAAGAGGCGGATTCATTCAGTAACAGTCTTCATTCCTCAGTGGCTTCAGAACACTCCCGGGGCCATGGGGTGAGTCCTGGCTGGGGGGGGAGCTCTGCAGGGTGAGTCCTGGGATGGGGGGGGGAGCTCTGCAGGGTGAGTCCTGGGCTGGGGGGCTCTGCAGGGTGAGTCCTGGGCTGGAAGTGTGGGGTTTGCAGGGTGAAGTCCTGTCTGGGGGGTGGGGAGGGGGCTCTTCGGGTGAGTCCTGGGCGGGGGGGAGGGGCTCTGCAGGGTGAGTCCTGGGCTGGGGGGCTCTGCAGCGTGAGTCCTGGGCGGGAGGGGGGGCTCTGCAGGGTGAGTCCTGGGCGGGGGGGGGGGGGCTCTGCAGGGTGAGTCCTGGGCTGGAAGTATGGGGTCTGCAGGGTGAAGTCCTGTCTGGGGGGTGGGGAGGGGGCTCTGCAGGGTGAGTCCTGGGATGGGAATGGGTGGGGGGCTCTGCAGGATGAGGTCCCATCTGGGACCTTCAGGAACTTGTTCCTGACTGTTTATGAAAGGCAAGCAGGTATCTGGACAGTGGAGACTATCTACTCTCATCCATCACAAAAGGTCTTCCCAGCTGGTTCTGTGTTGTTTGCTGGACGGGAAGTGTCTGAGACCCTGTCTGAGACAGAGACACCCTTCCACCTTCAGTAGGGACAGCCTGCCTCACAGGCCTGGCCAGCTTGTGCCTGGCCCCTTCCCTCACCCTGCCTTGCACTGTCCACATGTCTCCAAATGTAGGACAGGCGATGTAGCGTCTAGGCCATTTTTGGGACAAAGAGGACGAGGCCAGGCCAGGACTGCAGGACCGAGGTTGGCAAAGGGATGGCATGCTCTCTGCAATGGCAGTAGCAGTGTGACTCTCCGAACAAGAAGTATTTGTGGCACCCGCTTGTCATCCCAGCGCCGGGGAGCCTGAGGCAGGAGGGTCAGGGGGTCAAGGGCAAACTGGGATATTTAGTAAGCTGGAGGCCAGCGACAGCTGCAGAGCAGGACCTTGTTTGAAACATAATAGGAGTACCCAAGACTCACATGCACAAGTAAGGCCTTGCAAAGCTCGGTGTCAAAATAAGTCACGTCATAGTGTGACATTTGAAGAAAATCTGTTGTCGACATCACAGTATCCACATTTGTTTTTCTGTTTGTTTTCTGTTTTGATTTTAAGGCAGTCTCTCTGTGCAGCTGATGCAGGCCAGGAACCCTGTGGGCTGACTTCACCCACCACGCTCTTTCTGCCTCTGCCTCATGAGTAACTGTGGCCCAGGCATGTGCCATATCCCAGCTACAGTATCCAAGTTCTGCGTGAAGGTGGGTTTAATACTGGCTCTCCACCATGCTGGAACCCAGGACCAGAGTCCATAATTCCAATCCTGCCCCAAGCTCAATGTTTCATGTAAGGAAAAATGTCAGCCTGCCAAGTCCTGACCATGCTGGAGAGAGGAAGTTCTGAGACAGGAAAAGGAAGACCACTGTCCCTTCACACTGCACACCTGCCTCAGAAAATGGAGTTTCAAGCTTCCCAGAAAGGCAAGGATGGATGCGGTTGGGGATGCATGGAGCCCTGTGAACGTTTGGAATTTGGGTCCTAGAAGGCTCTATGAAATGACCATTAGCTAGAGTGGCCAAGCTCTGTCCTAATCCAGGAGTGGCCTTTGTTTCTGCATGGAGACCCAGCTGAAGGTAGAGGGTGGAGTCGGGGATAAGGAGACTGGAGTCCCCTCCCTCTGCCACTCCCTGAGCTGTGTGTTCCCGGTTATGGTGACAGGACCGCTTTGTTCCCCAGAGAACTGAGCAGGCCTTCTCTATGGACCACCACACAGCCTCCCTCTCATCAGAGGCTCCTGGAACCTGGCTCTGTGGGTCCTTCGTTAGGGGCGAGATGGTCTGGGATCAGACACTGGGGTATTAACCATGGGATTTATTAGACTGGCTTACAGGCTCTAGTCCAGCTAATCCACTAATGACGCTCTGCCAATGGAAAGTCTGATAATCCTATGATCATTCAGTCCATGAGGCTGGATGTTCTAGCTGGTCTTTAGTGTACACTGGAGTCCCAAAAAAGCAGGCTCCAATCCAGTGAAGGAATGGATTCAGCCAGCGAGAGTAAAAGCAAGCAGGCAGAGAGTGAGCTTCCTTCTGCCCTGTCCTTCCTACAGGCTGCCAGCAGAAGGTGTGGCCCAGGTTAAAGGTGGCTCTTCCCCCCTCAGAGGATCTGGATTAGAAGTGGGTCTTCCCCTGCGCCTCTCCTGGGCAGCACAGTAGAGCTGACCCTGTTGGTGAAGCCAGCCCAGACGTTGTGAAGACAGCTCACCCTGGTGGTGGAGACAGGGAGAGCTGGTGGACTAACTACCCAGGCCCAGAAGCAGGGTTATTTGTTGGTCCAACCCAACACCCACTATATCTATGATCTGCTGGAGCACGGGAGTGGGGTGAGGTGGGGTGGGGGGTCCTGCAGACCCAGGGATGGAGGACCCCCGTGACACAGGGCAGCATTGGGATGTCCAGGATGAATCCCAGTGAGGGCCCAGCGTTGATGGTGTAGCAGAGACCAGGGGCCTCAAATCAACCAATGTTTCTTTGCAACGAATGCCTGCACGTGTATGGATAAAGATGTTTGCCACTTGACTCACTATTTCATACTACAGCTTCCATAATGAGATTTTCCCTTTCTTTTTCTTCACCCCCTTAAACTTTATTTTGTTTTATTATGGAGGGGGAGGGTTCAGGAGGCATGATGTGAAAGACACAAAGAATAAGTAAAAAGGAAGTTAAAAAAATAAGTGGCTCTTCACACTTCAAATAAATTAAAAAACAAACAAACAAACAAACAAAAAACCCTCACAGGTATACCCAGCCACTTGGGGTTTAGTTAATTCCAGACGTAGTCAGGTTGACAACCAAGAACAGAGATCACACCGGTGTACAGGCTGAGGAGTGACTGACAGCTGCAAAGAGCCAGGGTGTGGAGCATGTCCTCACCTAGTAGGAGAGATTGAGCACCTGTACAGAGAGTAGCCAGGCCGTCCATGAGGAGGGACACCCCACCTCCATCATGGATGCTCAAGACCTCGCAGGGCCTCACGGCAGCCGCCCTCCGTGTTCCCGCTCTCATGACACCTCCTTCACGGTCAGCATCTTCCACCAGATAGAGCTGAGTGCAGCGCTGTTGCTGGAAACCCGCTAATTGCAGTAAGATGAATGACTCCCCAGCTTGTCCACACCATCAGGTCTATGGGACTCAGGGGCCTCCTTCTCTGCCTCCCGCCCAGTTAACATAGAACTTCCTCCTCCTTGGCCGAGCTTCATGGGGGGGCAGAGAGCTGGTTTTTATGAAATCTTTCGTCTCTGCCTCCAGTTCTACTGCTCCTCTGCCTTCCAAGATCCCTTCTGGGCAGGAGCCATGTGTCCCTGTCCCCCCCCCCAAGATGGACCGTGCCCTCCAAGTGTGAGCATAGATAAACCCTTCCTTCCTTCCTTAACTGACCCAGCACCTTAGCTGCACATGAGCCCCATGTGTGAGGCTGGGGCCTGACAAGGCGGCCACTTCAAGATCCAATGAGTCAAGACATGCTGGAAGGCAGGCTTGTCAAGGCGACTGCCTGATGTGACTGTCACCAGACTGCCTTTCTTAGGGCTGGAGACAGCCCCATTGGCAGAGTGTTTGCCTCGTATGCATAATGCTCCAGCCTCACTCAGCACCTCATCCACTGGGCCAGAGGTGCATGACTGTCATCCCAGCTCTTGGGAGGCAGAGGGAAGGGATCCGAAAGTTCAGAGTCACTATACAGTGAGTTTGAAGCCAGCGTGAACTACGTGAGATTCAGTCTCAGAAGTACAACAGACCAATGAGATGGTTCGGTGGGTACAGGCACTCGCTGCCAAGCCTGATGACCTGAAGTTGATCTCTGGGACCCACGTGATGGAAGGAGAGAATGGGCTATTGTAAGCTGTTCTCTGATCTCTACATGTGCACGCACACACACACACACACACATATATATAAATAAAATGCAATGAGGCAACAGACTCCAGTTTTCCTTCTGGGTTGCAGTAAAAGACCCCCAGCCCTGCACTCTTCCAAAGCTGCATGCTGCTAAGATTTTTCTGGACCGGGGGCATGTAACTGGACGTGTGGCAGCGGCTGACTCACTGCAACTCCCTTCCTGGTCCGTGAGCACACGCCACCATGAAGCTGTAGCCTCTGTGATGCTGAGATTCCTTTCCTGCTTTTGTACGAGTAACACACACAGGGCACAGGCGGGCGTGATATCATGAAACACTTGCACGCCTCAGGTCTGAGAAGCAGAATGGACACAAGCTTCCCCGCAGGAGGCAAGAAACAGGGAGCAACAGGAAGTCCACAGAGAAAGTTAAGACAAAAGCGCCTCACCCATGTGGCCCTGCGGTGCCTCCCTACAGGAAGTGCGCATCTATGTCTCCTGCATGCGGCCGGCCTTGTGGTTTACTGTGGACAAGAGGGTGCAGAGGAAATGACGGTGTGTGTGTGTGTGTGTGTGCGTGTGTGTGTGTGTGTGTGTGCTGGGTGTCAGACTCCCCTCTCCCACATTCAGTCCCATCCTACCCCGCCCACCTCCATCCAAACAATCCACTCTCTGTCCTACACTGAGGAGTTGGAGACAGCGAGATGGCAGGCAGGCATGCCACGTGTGACGCCATGCTGCATGCCTGCAGCAGCAAGTGTCTGCATAGTTAGTGGCTCCAGCCAGGCTTGGTGTCACCGGGAATCCCAGTACTTGGAAGGTGGATGCAGGAGGATTAGGGATCAAGAGCTGGAGGCCAGCCCAAGCTGCTTAGTGAGTTCAGGGTCACCCTGGGCTACGTGAGACCCAGTTTTAAAGGACACACACACACACACACACACACACACACACACACACACAGAGCCAGGCGGTAGTGTGCGCACCTTTAGTCCCAGCACTTAGAGGCGGAGGCAGATGGATCTCTGAGCTCTAAGCCAGACTGGCCTATGGAGTTAGTTCTGGGGGGCAGGGGCAGAGTGAGTTCTTGGGGGGGGGGGCAGGGGGTATTGCAATATTGCTATGTGGTTGGGAAACAGTCCTGGGTAAGATCACCCACAGAAGGGACTTCCCCACACTTGCATCACAAAGGCAGAGGGGGCTTTGAATTCGTAACATATAGCAATCACACGTCATAATTTATAGTACATGTTGCCTAATGTTCTTAGGCCTATGTAGTCTTTTCCTGCATGTCAAGGGAAATGCGGACACTTAGGATTTACGTAACGGGTGGCCTAAATTCTCTGAAAGTCTGTTTCTAAATCCCAATCGTCAAGTTGAGGGTCTTCCTCCTAGACTGTCAGGGTCAGTGTAAGACAGAGGACCCTTCCATGGCCATCGCAAGGCTGGACTGTAAAGCTAGAGGAGTTGTGAGATGTGAGAGTCCCATAGCACAGTGCTGGCTCTGGCAGTGCTGGGAGGCAGGAGGGTCAGGAGATCAAGGCTACGGATGGCGGGCACGTTTGAGAGTGACCGCACAGGACAGCGGGAAGCCTCAGGGTGGGGAGGGGCCCAGCTCACTCTCACCTCTGGTGAACTGAGGGTCCCCTCTGAGGGAAGCACCCCAATGACCTCTCATGGCCTCATTTCTCCTTCTAAAATATTTGTTTGTTTACAGGGTGGGTACACATGTCACAGTGTATGTGTGGAGGTCAGAAGGCAATTTTTGGGAGCCGTTTTTCTCTGGACTGTGTCTGTCTTCTTCCCTCTCCTTTGTCCCCATGGGGACATCTGACTCGGTTTAGCAGACCTTAGCTATGAGTCCTCCCGGCAAATGTCTAAACGTGTGACTGACCTCGGGGACTCCACATGCTCTAGGAGGAAATTGCATGGACACCTGACGGGTGACAGGAGCTGGCTAACATGGTATCAAGGACCAGGAGAACACGCAGAGAGGGCCCCCGGAGGCGCTCACAGAGCCACACACGGGGAGGGGCCACCCAATCCCACACCTTAGACTATCCACACAGTTCTGGAGGAGGGAGCCCGAGATCTAGGTGCTGGCAGACGGGACGCGGTGAGGATTTCTCCCGGAGCCCTGAATGGCGGAAGCGGAAAGGGGCAGACGGTACAAACGTCTGGTCTCAAGGTGTGGGAGAGATGGAAAAGCCGAAGGCACCCAGGTGCTCCCCTCACCCTCTTTCCTAGTGGCTCTCTATGCCCTCCTGTGAGGATGGTTGTGGCCTCGTCACCTGTCCCAGAGCCTCCTCCTCATGTCACTAACCTGAGGTTTGCGCTCCAGTGCGTGAATGTTGGAGGGACACACACTCACGTCAACACCCACTGGGCTTTCAAAGGCTTTGGATGGGGCATCTGAGTTCTCACCGGAAGAAAGAGACCCACAATGCTGTCCATTCTTGCTACCCACCCGCCAGGGCCTGGGCAGAGCAGTGTGAGGCAGGGGTGCATCTGGGCCGAGTAAGGGATGGGGCTACCCCAGCCAGCCACATTCCTGCTTCATGTGCTGTGGGTTCTTACGGCAGCAGTGAGTTTCACACGCTGACAGCAAGCATGCCCTACCTTATCTGCACAGGTCTCCAGACGCCACAGCGAGGTGACATCAGCAGACGCCGCCTCAGCCAGGTTCAAGCGTGGGAACACTGGCACAGCATGGCACCCTCCCTTCTTGAGTCCATGAGGAAGGCCAGAATACCCACGAGGAATGTGTGGACCCAGCGGGAATTAATTAAGACAGTGTATACACCAGGCAGAGAGCCGAAACACAGCCAAACCCAGCTGCACCACGCTGCGGCCAACCCATGACTCTGCTCTGATTGTTTATACTTCATTTGCTAGCATGAAACATGCCTGGGGACACCCAGAGGACAGCCAACTCCTGTCCTTCAACCCAGGAAGACGCTACGGGCACCAAAACCAGCTGTGTGATAGAATGTTCCGGAAATGGTCACATAAATTACCAGAGTCCTGGCCCAGCCAGGTGACTCCTAACGAGACACTACTACTGTCAGCTCTGGCTAGACCAGGCCTCTCATGAGGACTGGGACGGGGGTGCAGAGTCTAGCGAAGCCCACCATTGTGACGGGCATCCTGGACCTAGGCTATGGAGGACCCACCAGCCGCCTGGTTCTCGTCGGCTCTGAGATGCCAGAAGGTCTTGCCGGTGTCTGCCGGGCTGATGTTTGGCGTCATTTCCCAGGCCGGATCACCGGGTTCCAACAGGACATGCCTGTTGTCCTCCACCTGCCAGTCTTCCTCTCGCTGCTCGTGTGACATTCACTAACGGGCATGTCTGCCGGCCAGCCGGCCAGCCAGCAGATATGTAACCCTTTACCTGAACACCTGCACACCACTTGTAGTTCCTTTAAGCAACGCTTCCGGGGTCCGACTGCAGACACCATGACACAATAGGCAGAAAGCCCAGCTAGGACAGTGCTCCCGGGACAAGCAGCCAAGTGTCAGCCAGTCTACGGCCGACCAAAGACCGCCAGCTGTTCAAACCACAGCTGTCGCCATCCCTGCGTGGTTCCTTCCTCTTCCCACACTCCGTTGCCTGCCCCCCCAGACATCTTCCTCTCTAAGCCTGTCTGCTATAACAGATTTGTAAATAAGAGCCAAGTGAGATCTGCAGCTCTGCCGTCACTTTGTCATCCTTCAGCAGGTCCCCGGCCCCCCGAACGTCCATGAGACAGCCTCCCTGTGTCCAAGGACCCTGCTCAGGAAGCAGCACCCTCCCCATGTTAGTGCTGGGATGTGGCAGGCGTGAGTAGCGGGTGCCTCAGTGAGTAGGAGAGGACACAGGGGTTTCCCCTCTACCTGCCCATGTGAGTGAGCATCAGTGCATCAAGTTCCTCTGGGGAGGGGGCAGAGGCCACAGAAGGCACGGCAAGACTGTCCTCTGGCTGGGAGGGCTTCTCGATTGAGAAACAGGAGGAGCAATGAACAGCCACGTCCCTGAATGATACACCAAACTGTCCAATGTGCCACAGCCCGATGCCACCAGAGACCTCCCCACTCCATGTCCCTAACAGCCTGCAGGTGTGGTCACTTAGGGCTGACTTAGGCCTGGGAGGGGACAGAAAACCACAGGAACAGCAGGGTCTCCCCTGCCAGCCAGAGGCTAAGGGCCTAGTACTTGAACAGGAGCCGATGTTTATCTGAGCGCAAGGTGGGGTGGGGTGGGGGGGCTATGCCTGACAGACATGTTTACAGGTTAAGTTAAATTTGGTTTTCTTGTTGCTAAGCAGGAGGAAGGCACTGTCAACGAGGCTGAGGAAGCATAAAAATAGATCTTCAAGTTTGCATGCCGCTGACAGGGGAAGGTGGATTCACACCCTCCTTAAGTCAGAGAGACGCAGCACACCAGCCAAGCCTGTGCGCCCGCAGACCCCGACAGATTACACTCCGGGGAAGGCGGGCTGCAGCCACAGATCAGCCCTGGGACCCCAAGGAAAACACCCAGAAACAAACACAGAACCCAGCTGTTTGAAAGATCAAGGGGCTGAAGAGACAGTTCGGAAGCTAAGAGCACACGGCCTCATACAGAGGACCGAGTTTGGTTCCCAGAACCCTGGTTGTACAGCTCACAACTGCCTGTAACCCCAGTTCTGGGGAAACTTGATGCCATCTTCTGGCCTCTGCAGGCACTGCACCCACGTGGCAGACATAGACACACACTTACACAATTAAAAATAAATAAATCGTAAAAGAAAATAAAAGAATTAGCAATCTGGGTATAGTGGTACATGTCTGTAAACCTAGCACTCGGGTGGTAGAGGCAGGGGGACCCTGACTTTGGGGCCAGCCTGGGTGTAAAGACCCTGTTTCAAAAAACACAAAACAAAAATCAGCAAACAAATGGCTGAGAGATACATGAAGATAAAAGAAAAAATACCAATTAGGATTGAGAATGCAGATTAAGACTCAAATAGGCAGATTAAAAACAAAAACAGATCTGTACAGACCCTTCCATTCAATAACTGCGTATTCTACAATATCTTCAAACGGTTTTCCCAAGCACGTGCTCCAGAGACACCCCAGAGCTCTAGGAAAGCAGAGTTCCACCTCCCCTTGGACCCTGCACCCATTAAAAGCTCTCCCTACAGCTCTGTGCACCCTGACATTAGGGCCTGCCAGACTGCAGGGCTTCAACAGGGATACGGACAAGAACACTGGGCCCAAGGGAGGCAGGGCGTATGAACCAACCAACCAGCCAGCCTAGGAAAAACGAGAACCACGAAGGGTGTCCCCACCCCATGCTGAGTTCCACTGAGTCCCACACTCACAGGCTGAAGTGCTAGCAGGTGACCCATCGTATCTGGAAATAGCGTCAGTGTGGCGGTGGTTAAGATGAGATCATGCTGGAGTTGGTGGGCCCAGATCCAACACGGCTGGCGTCCTTACACATGGGGAAATGTGGTCACACACAGGAGGACGCCACATGAATATGTAGGCAGATCTTTGGCGACAGCGGCAGCAGCAGCAGCGGCTGAGTGGTGTAGCCCCGGAGGAGCCACCCAGCAGAGGCCTTCCCCTGACTTGGGGCCTCCGGAATTCCAAGTCACCTTACAGGTTTTGGCAAACCTCCTGGGCACAGGCAACGTCCATGTCTTTAAGTTGGCACACAGGACCTGAGCAGGGCACACTCCTAGGCCATGTGATAAATCTAGTGTATGGCTGGGGTAAAGCTTGAACAAGAGCAGGAAGGGAAGCAAGGGCCCGGGGCCCTGAGGAGACTCAAGACCGCAGACTCCCCAGGCAGTGGACAGGATCTGTGCTTCCAAACTGATGCTGTGACCCACGGGGCTCCTTTCCCAGCACTAGGAGGGTTCAGTGGCAGCTAGCCATTAGTGGGATTTGTCATCTGAGTAAATTAAGGTCGGGAAACCAAGTGGACAGACAGACACACACGTAGAGCCTCAAGGACTGGCCACCTAGGCTTTACCAGATGCTGGCTGAGAGGAAGTGGGTGACGAGGACCCCTCCGTCCCACAGGCGTGCAGGAAAGGGACGGGCTGTAGGGCGCATGGACTTCTCCTTAATTCTAACTTTCATTTCCATGCACTTTGAAAGCTGCTCTGTGTGTGTGGTGCGTGTTCAGCGCGCACATGCAGGCGAGCTAGCACTATGACACTTGTGTAAAGATCAGAAGGCAGCCTGGGGGTCCGTCCTCTCCGTCCATCTCCTTAGAGATGGGTACCGCACCTGCGCGGCCAGAGTACTGAGCACTTAACAGACCACCATGAGAAGTGAAGAGGAAGCTGCCGCCTTTTATTACAGAGAGTAATGGGCTTATATACCCAGCCAGGGGATGGGCTAAGCACAGGAGGAAGTCATGCACCGCCCACACCTGGGGTCAAGGCACGGGCTCTGCACACCGGAAAGTTATGAGAACAACCTTGTTTGATCAACCTTGAGAGCTCGGGAGTTCTACACCTGGGTGGGGAGGAAGAGAGCTGTAAGGGACAAGTACTTAAATTTCCCAACAAATGGGTTTTGCTGCCCTGGACCCCAGGCTAGCTGGCTCACGAGCTTCTAAGGGTTCTCCCATCTCTACTTCCCTTCTCACCACAATAACGCTGGGATTACAGACGTGTGCTGCCATGTCTGGCGTTCTGAGGGTTCTGGGGAACTGAACTCAGGTCTTTGACGGGGGATGTTCTTCTGTATTTTTGTTTCTCTCATTGGTTGATGAATAAAACACTGATTGGCCAGTAGAGGCAGGAAGATAGGCAGGGCTAGAAGTCGAGGAAAATGCTGAGGGGAGATGCAGAGAGGCACTGCAAGGAGACGCCATGTAGAGACATACCAGGTGTCCTCTGGTAAGACAAGGCCATGCAGAAATACATAGATAGTAGTTATGGGTTAATAACGAAGCGAGAGCTAGCCAGTAAGAAGCCCTAGCCATCGGGCAACAGTTTATAAATTAAAGTAAGTCTCTGTGTGCATATTTGGGGCTGATCAGCTGCGGAACCAGGCTGGAAAGAAACTCCAGTCACAGGACCTCATGCTGACACGGCATGTTACCCGTTGAGTGGTCTCTCCAGTCCTGCCTCTGCGTACCTGCAGCCAGCTTGATTTTGGACCCGTGGCAAAGGCTCAGCTGTCCATCACAGCTAAGAGTCCCTGTCTACCCCGAATGCAGAGAAAGGCAACCAGCCAAACAAAGCGAGATGGCCACAGAAGGACTGGGGAAAGTCTTTCTATAAAACAATAAACCTGTTTTCAATTCCTTGTACATGGACAATTTGCCCCTTCAAGTGCGTCCCTTTTCTCTCTCTCTGAGATGCATTCAAATGATACTTCCTATCGTTCTTCGACCAGACGCCGAGATGTGTTTGGAGTGGAAACTGATCTATGACGGGCGTGTCCCTGTATGGTGACCCAGCAGGCATGCTTCCTTTCCTGAGCTCCCCAGGACCCGTAGCTGCTGCTTGGGAACCCGTCCAGCTGTGACTGCTCTGTCTTCTGAGCTGTCTACTCCATCTAAACTCAGGTCCTGGGATCTGAACCATGTGTTGTGACTTTGTAAATAGACCGGGTACATATGTCACATGGGTTTGTCTCAGTCTACTTCTCACATTGCTAAGGTCTGAGTTGGTATCTCCACTAAATTTGTTGGAACTTAATCCGTAGTGTAATAGTGTGAGGGGCGGGGAGCTTTTTGAGGTGAGTAGGACAGGAGCAAACTCTAATGAGATGAGGGAGACGCAGAGGAACCTTCCAACAGAAGGTATAGCAGCAAGGTGTCTAGCCCTCAGCGGCTCCAAGGCTGACCTGGACCTTGGACCCCTTAAACTCCAGAACTGTGACAGCGGTATATTTGTTACAATAGCAGGAATGGACGAAGATGTTAATGTATCTTAAGAAGCTGTTACACAGTAACAGTGAGAATGGGCCACATCTCCTCTAGGAGACCCAGGGAGATGGATCCACAGTGGAGACTGCCACAGGCGTGGGAGTGGGTTTTAGAGTCAAAGGAAAGGTCAGGCTTGCAATGGCGAGGCCTGGAACATCAGGGCTGACAGAGAGCTCCAGAGAAACCTGCACAGGGCAATGTTGTCTCCATGCTTCCAGGGCAACCAAGTATAGCCGACTAAGGACACAGCTTCTGAGAATGTCCCCATCTATTTCAGGGAGACACCAGAGCACCCATAGGCAAGGCGTAACCGAGGGAAAATACGGGGGGGGGAGGGGACAGGTGGAGAGGAGGGGGCAGGGGGAGGGGAGGGGACAGGGGGAGGGGGAGGGCAACAGGGGGAAGGAACAGGTGAGAGTGAGGGGTGGGGTTTAAAAGAAAGCATCACGTACGTACGTGTGCGGAATTGTCAAAGAACAACTGTAATCAATAAAACTCAAACAACTAAACATTCTAAAGACCCCGCCCCGACATTCAGAAGCTCAAGTTCAAGGACATCTTGGGCTACAACAGCAAACCCCCAACATAAGCGGTGTTGGGAAGAAGAAAAAAGACTACCACATCCCAGAAGGGCTCCAACACAAGGGGTTAAAAGGCCACAGCATCCCAGGAGAGCATCCTGCCTCCCTTGCTTTCAAAGGAAAGGATGCCTCTCACTAATTTGAGATGCAAGGAAGGGAAACAAAACCTACTGTGGCGGGAAGCCACATGAGTCATTAGTTTAGAATAATTTGTTGTTAATGTCAGGGATGTAACCACAAACGATCACACTTACGTCTGCATAATTAAACTGGTAAAACACAACACTGACCTCAGCAGGCCGGTGTCTCTCAGCTTGGCGGACAACTACAGGGCAAGTTTTCCCAACACTGGAGCAGGCTGCCAGGTGACCTGGCACAGGGACCTTCACCGGGGAGGCCTCTGTCTCCTCGTTCCTCGGGTGAGCAGGGAGGACTGAGCTGTCTCTAAGGATTCTGTCCAGTTCTAAAACCCCTTGGGCTTCATTAATACATGTTAGGTTTCTTCAGACAACTCTTGTAACACAAGGCCTGTTTACTCTCCACACTAGTCTGGGATCTAGGGTCCCCTTGCTTGTCCTTGGCTTCCTGGTTTGTAAAAACAGGACTCATGGTCCATTATTCAGTGTTTCTCGGGTCATGAGTTCTAACTTTGCCTGAGGAAGGGCAGAAGCAGCATTATCCTATTCCCTTTCTTGCTTTGTACTGGCTCCCGGGAAGCTGGTGGGGACCAGGCTCCCTTACACACATCTCAGGATGGCTTGAAATTAATGCCCACATTAGGTGGTAGTAGCAGGACCCTGGCTGGGGTGCTGTGGCTGTCCTCTTCACAGCCGGCCCCAGGCTCCGGAGCCCATGAAGAGGGCTAACGGAACACGATGCTGCTCACGTCAGGGTAGTCTACAGTCTTTCTAACTCCACCGTGAAGAACCCTTGTTGACCCCACGCTCACAAGTATACTGTTTTATGCTTTCATTTAGAGGCCTCTTGGCTTTATGTCGGAGATCGAGTCTCCCTCCGTCTTGAAATATTTTAGGATATGCAGCTTACTCAGGTAGTTGGTTCCCATGCTGCGTGTTGAAAAGGCTTTGCTGTCCCCACGGGACTTTATCGGACAATGAGTGTCCATAGATCTCCTCATTAGATTATCATGGGGATCTGCTTTTGTTTCCTGTTTTTCTTGTCTTTCAATTGTATGGTCCTAGCTCTGTGCGTGCCTGAAGGCGAGGAGTTCTAATGAGTTCACCAAGCCCAAGGTGAATGATAAACAGGGGGTATGAACTTACACAGATAACAGTAAGTAGCTGTCCAGGTGTTTTTGCTCCAAGGATGCAGACCCTGACTCCCTGATGCTCTCCAAGACCCAAGGAGCTCCCCCACCCCCACCCCCCGCCCCAAACGGGTCACATCCACAACTGTAACCACACCTAAAAGGTGTGGCCATTGTTACAGGTTCACAGGCAACATGGAGGCATTCTGGGCTGGGCTAGGCTGTTTTTCTATCAAGAGCTAAGACATGATCTCATTGGCTTTCCTCTCTTTACTAGCGAGCTCTACTTTGGGTCTGAACATGGTCTGGGGAAGAAGTTCTCCTGAGACAGGAGATACTTGGGGTCACACCTGATATAAGGCCTCTCTCCCTTGGGCCTTGCCAGAGAGTTGGACACTTGGGAAGCCTGCCTTCTCTGGTGTATTTAGACCTCCAGCATCACACTTGCTGCCCAGGACCCAGATGCCCCTGGTAGCCCCTGCATACCTCATAGCTCAGACCTCAAACGAAGACCTACAGCAGACTTCCTTTTCCCTGTGACCCAGATTTGACAGGCCAAGGCACTGGGTGCCCCTGTATCAGCATGTCAGAATGAATACCCCTTCTCAGGTGTCACCTTACAAACAGGCACAAAAATGCCCCCATGCAGGGCGCTGGGCTCCATCAGCTCCGGGTTCTTCTGCTCTCAGAACCACCGTCCTCTCCATCTAACACCTGGTCCCTTTATCTCATCCCTCTCCCCAGCATGAAATTCAAGCCAGGTATCCATCATTCTCTTGTGGTTGGAGGCAGAAGGATGCCTTGGCTTGTCTGGGCTCCACTGCTTGCATGATGACAGGCTTTCCTCAAGCCGCCTCCTCCCATCCGAGGTCTCTGGCCTTAGGTCATTTTCATTGCACAATAATACACAGTTCACATGCGCAACACGCATAGTGATTTTTAAAGTGAAGTCTTGGGGCTGGGAAGATAGCACTGGCTGCTCTAGAAGAGAACCTAGGTTTGATTCCTAGACCTCACATGACAGCTCACAACCACCTGTGACTCCAGTTTCCGGGGATCTGACATCTTCTGGTCTCCATGGGCACCAGGCACATGTGATATGTATGTATGCATGATGTATGTATGTATGTAAACAGGGAAAACACCAATGTACATAAAGTAAAAACAAATTTTGAAAAATTCCTTCTTCATTTGGAACATACTTCCTCACTAGACCTTATGTGTCGGTCAGGTCAACAGACATCATGTTTCACAATTTGTGCTGTTCAGACAGTTATGCCTTGTGCCCTGTCTGGGACACACAATGCCTTCTTCCTTGTACCAACCTGTAGCATCCGAGTAAGGAGCCAATGGCAGGGACCCACTCACTTGCTGTCTGAGGCGCAAGTGCAGCTTCCTGGGATGGACTAACCTTGGCTTCTTTACCCTGCCTTCCGCTGTCTCTCAGCAGCTCTTCGGAGGTTGTCATTAGGATTTGACATCAGCTTGTCTTCTGACTACGTGGGAGATGTGTAGTTTCTGCATTCCCCACAGTCTATTCATTTAAATCAGGTCCTCACCAGCCCTGGAAAGTGGCTCAACTCCTAAATGCCCCCCGAGACACTGCAGTGTGAACAACTCAAGCTGGGCATGGGATCTCAAGCTGTAATTTCAGCACTTGAAGGGCGGGAACAGGGAGCTGACTTCGTATTTGAGGTCGACCTGGGCTACACAGTGAGTCCCAGGCTTTGGTTCCTGGGCTAATGTTGAGAGCCTGCCACAAATGAAAACAAACGAATGACTTGGGCACCCCTGCAGAGCCCTGGAGCCCAAGGACTGGCCTGAGGGTTACACTGACTGAAGAATACTGTGTGTGCCTGTACCCCAAAGTCTGTATTCCCAAGTCTGTGTATCCCCTGCAGTCTGTGAACCCTGTAGTCTGTGAACCCTGCAGTCTGTGTATCCCCAAGTCTGTGTACCCTGCAGTCCATGCACCCCTGCAGTCCATGCACCCCTGCAGTCCATGCACCCCTGCAGTCTGTGAACCCTGCAGCCTGACAGAGTCCATGAAAGTATGAATGTCCTTGACCCAGCAGCAGTCTGCAGGGGGTGGGTGGGGGGAGGGGTGGATGCCAGCAGCCATGCCCAGATACATCATTACAAGTCCAGTGCCTTGGCTCCTCATGCTGGTCCTGCCCACTCCGGGATGCCCACTCATGGAGTGTGTGGCGTATGTTCCGGAGCTGCCACGGTAAGGGGTAATATGACCAATGGCTGTGCCCTCCTAAGACCTTGGAAAGGGCCATGCTCGGCAGTTCCCCGTGTGTGTGTCGGCACCTTAGTCCTCCCTGACATCTCCTCCTCCGTGCCCTCCCACGGGATCCACCTGGCCCCCATGTCACCCTTGCGCCTCTTGCACTGCACACCCAAGGCTGTCTGCTTACAGTGTTGGGATAGATTCTGTCAATGCCACTGCCTCCACCACGGTCACACATGTTCTCTCTCACGGCTGTGAAGCCTGGAGGTGCCATGCCCTTGCTTCCCCCGGGGTGAGTGTGTCCAGCTATCAAGGACATTGCCTCAGCCCCTAACCGACTGCTGCTGACCAGCAGGCTTGGGTACGCACCACAGCCTCGGGTGCGTTAGCAATGGGCTTCCTTCTGATTGACAACTCACCTCAGAGACGACCCCTTCTGGATTCTCAAAGTTCATTAGCAGAAGGCCCATGAGGCAGGACCCCAGGCCGGGTGTGGTGGCATGGGCTTGTCCTCCCAGCACTGAGGGGCTAGAGCAGGGGCTGCTCTACTCAAGTCTGAGGTCAGCCTGGTTTGCATAGGGAGTCCTGGGATGTGAGGGTTACACAGTGAGCCTCTCAAGAGAACAAAAGACAAAATTAAACCAGGACCAAACAAAAGCAGAGCAAAGCAAAACAAGGCAAGCTTTGGTGTGAGCAGACACACTCAGACACGCACACGTCAGGATGCAGACCTGCAGAGTAAACAGTGACATGCCCATGGCTGGCACTGTTAGTACACACACACACACACACACACACACACACACACACACACCTGAGAGGCTCGCGTCACATTCCGATGTGATGAAACAACCTGGGACAGAGATGGAGACAGGGCCCTGCTATCTGCCCCCCTCTGCCCCACTCCTGCTCCAGCCTGAGACTGCTCTTGGCCTGAGTTTACCCTGGCTGCTAAGCAATGGATGCTGGGATGAACAACTTCATTTCCACCAAGACAGCCTCTAACCAGAAGGACCAGACCCGTGGACAGGACAGACAAACAGACCCATGCCTGGCCCTCCCCTGAGCATTGTCTAACATTGGCTGGTTCCAGAGAAAAAGTGAGTAAACGTTTTGCATTCACCTTCTACTGGGCCCAGAGAACCTGGGACACAGCCATGCTCTGGGTCACATTCTCAGTGGGGTGAGGCTCCAAGCTGGGCATCTTGTCGATCAGGACGTGTCTGGTACCAGGTGCATTCCACCTTTGACCTCGACACTGCCTATCTGCCATGGTGGAGATCCGGGCACTGATCAGGTCGCCAAGCACGGAGCTAACCAGGTTGTCGGCCCTCCCCGGATCCGGATGTGACCCAAATAGCTGGGACCAAAAAGGAAAGAATTCATCTGCTGGCAGCTTCAGAGGGCCCAGCCCACGGTCCTTGGATCTGGTGACCCTGGGATCGTGACAGCAGGACCGTGTGGTGGGGGCTGCTTACCTCATGGCACACAGGAGGCAGAGAGAGAACAAGACGCAGTCTCCAAAAATACCCCCCCCCCGTGACCTACTTCCTTGGAGCAAGTTTACAAGGTAAAAACAAACAAAAAAACCAATTGGAATAATAATAATAATAATAATATTTTCAAGACGCTCTGTCAATAACTTTCAGTGATTTCTTTGTATTTTGACAAATCTTTCTTTTCTTTTTTCTAAACAAATACAAAATAATTTAAAAGGTGGAAAACTATGGATTATTTACACATCTGAGCCAGGTGCTGTGAGAACTGGTGTGTGGGAAGGGGCTCTGGCCCTGGCCTGCCCCTGCCCCCCAGGCTTGGGATGCAGTTCAGTTGACAGAGCATTTACCTCACACACAGGAAGCTTTGGGGCAATCCCCAGCATTTCACAAACTGGACAAGGTACATACCTGTAATCTCAGCACTAGAGAGAGAGGTGGATGCAGGAAGATCAGAAACTCAGGGTCACCCTCAGCTGCACAAGGAATTTAAGGCCAGCCTGAGCTACATGAAATGCTATCTTAAAGAAAGAGGGGGGGAGGGAGGGAGGGACGGAGGAAATAAGCAAGCAAAGAGAGGCCCACCTCTGACGCCCTGATCACATACATGCAGCCTTTTGTTTCCTGGTGACAAGGACGTGCGATGCCATGCTGCAGGTGGCTAATGTGGACACTTACGCTCCGCCTTGAAGTTCAGTTCCTTTCCCCAAAAGAAGGGGCAAAGGTTAAGCTCTCCTCCCCTTGTTATGCCGTCCCTTGAGAAACACAGCCCCCTGCCCAGCTTCTGCTTTTAATCAAAACTACACTCAGGACCGAGCCACACCCATCCTACAGGCGCACACCAGTCCCCCACCCCAGGCTTGACAAGAGGTGACACCCACAGCCAAGCAGACACCGAAAGTGGTTTGGGCAGATTTGGAGTTTATTTGCTGCAGTTCCTTGGAGCTAGTTTACAAGGCAAAAACAAACAAAAAAACAATTGGAATAATAATAACAATGGTATTTTTAAAAAACCCTGTCAACTTTCAGTCATTTCTTTGTATTTTGACAAATCTTTTTTTTTAAACAAATACAAAATAATCTAAAAGGAGAAAACTGTGTGTGGATTATTTACACCTCTGATAAATAGACCGATTCTGAGCCAGACGCTGCTCTGCCCAGGACACACCTGTGAGACCTGGTGTTGGGGGACGCCGACGACCTGGGCCAGCACTGCCTGGCTCTCTACCAGGAGGCTCAGGGTTCCAGCCTGGACCCTGTTTGTCACTGTCACCTCCGCACACTCCAGCATCAAGCACCTGAAGCCACTTGAGGCCGGATCCACAGGACGGGGCCAGAGTGCTGCCCCCGCACTCACCCTTCTCTGCAAAGCTATTTCCAGAGGTGCTGAGCTCCTTCTGAGATCGGAGGGGCCCAGCCCATGCAGCCCTGCCCAGCCCAGCCCAGCCCAGCGGGCTCACGCAGCCCAGCGGGAGCCCATGGCTCCTCCACCTGCCTGGAGGCAGCACTCTGCCACCCAGGCCTTGGCCGCATGGAGGAGTGTGCCAAGACAGCACCTGCCACCTGCTCTGCGGCCCTGGCCAAGGAGCAGGAGCTGCCCTTGAGAGTCCCTGAGAGAACGGCAGGGGATGCTGCGCTTCATGGCTCCCTTCACGCCGAGTTAGGAGACCAGGGCCAACTCACCTGTGCCGTGGCGTGCCGTGCCAGAGGGCAAGGGGACATAGAGGCCGCCTCACCCTGGCTTGACCGCACTGCACCCTGCTGAGCGAGGCCCCTGCCCCTGGAGGCTACCACAGAGTGCACCAGGAGAGTCCAGTTGGGGATACTTTTGAGGCAGAAAAGGCTGAAGTCCCAAGGGGATCAGGTAAAACCTACTCCTTCCTCTAGAACGAGGAGTGGCGGTCTTGGGGAGGAGAAAGACAATCCAGCTATGAAACAGTCAGCCACCCTGCACCATGGGGTGACCTCCTCACAGTTTTGGTTATTGGGAAAATGCAGACTTCCCACTTTAAAGCGCAGTAGGCCTGGGTCCTGAGGGTCAGGCGAGGAGCTGGCCAACCTCACCCCATCCCACAGGCACTGGGCGGGACCTGCCCACACGGCCCCTGCTTGCTGCCCTGCTGGGCCCTGGAGGCCCCCCTGTGTGTGCTGGGCTCTGCCAGCAGCCCTGCTTTTGCCCCTCACCCCACACAGGTCAGGAGGCACAGCTCCTGGGATGCCCGCAGCCCCAGAGCCCCTTCCCAGGGGAAGCTTCCCGAGCAGGGCACAGCAGGGTAGGGTACAGTGCTACGTTTACTTTTGCTTTACAAAAACAAAAATAAATCTTTATAGTGCGTGGCTTCTTTCCTTCCCTCCCTTCTCCTTAGTACATAAGAGTACATCCTCACAGGCATCTGTGGGGCAGAGCTGAAGGCCCTGGGCCAGGAGTACTGTGAGGTAAAGAGAGCTCTCTGCGAGCCGTGGGCCCGGCCCTGCCGAGCTGAGGCATCTCAAAGCAGCACCGCTCTGCCACCAGCAGCGGCTCCAGAGCAGCCCCCAGCCCCGGCCCTCACGTCCACCCTTCTCCCACTCAGAAATTGCAAAAGCTGAAGCTAGTCTCTAGGAGCGGGCGGGAACTGGCAGAAGAGCCGTCTGCTCTCCTCTGCTTGGCTCCTCGGCGGGCGCCCCTCAAGGGGAGGCGGGAGAAAGGGCCCCAGCTTCAAGGGCTGCCGTGCCCGGGTGCGCCCTCAGTGCCGCTTTGTGGAGGACACCTTCTTCTTCCGTGCTGCAAGCATCTCGTAGAAAGGGTCTCTGCTGATGGCCGCTCTGGGGGGGGACAGAAAGGGAGGGAGAGGCATGAGGGCAGACCCAGGTGGTAGCTTAAGGTGACACCCTACAGAGACATGTAACACAGTTACCCTGGAGGTTTCTGCATATTTTAAACCAACATCAGTTACTGTTTGAGAGTAGACTCCTTATACATTCCTTAGCTGAGCTCCAAGCCTGGGGATGGTTTTCTCAACCAAGTGAGTGTCCTCTGTAGCCCCGAGTGCTGTGTTGTAATAAGTGGCGTGCTGTAAGTTACTCTACTCACGGCACCCAAGAGGCTGGCATGGACCGCAGGGGACTTTCGGTGGGGGTGGGGGGTCTCTGCGCATCAGCTGCGCGTCCATGAGAGCTGCTGGGGGTGGCAGGGCAAAGGGGACCAGCCATGCTGCCTGTCCAGCGCAGTGAGGGAAGGTGCTAGGAGCAGAGTCTGTGTGATGCTGACTCCTAGCGGCCACCAGTGCCCTGTGCCCATGGCACACACATCCCAGGGATCTCCCTGCCACAGCACTGGTGAGCTAGCTAGGCCTCACCATCACAAGGACTCAGCACCCAAAGGGCTATGGATAACCAGGGGGCCTATCATTTTCAGGGTGTAGGTGATTCGGCTTTGGCTTTTGGGGGTGACTAACCCTTCTGGCAGGCTGCTCGCCCTTGTAAGGCAGTGCCCGTGACTCCCAGATCAAAGTATGCTGGGAAACGATGCCGAGAACTGGGCTGGCATCAGATGCGCCTCAGTTATGGGCTATGTTTAACTCCCTCTTCGTCCCTGGAACCGACAGTGCTCGGCGCTGGAAATCACACCTTTCCGCATCTGTTAGGCACATGGCGGACGGTGGGCATCTCTGGACT
This sequence comes from Phodopus roborovskii, assembly GCF_943737965.1. NCBI lineage: Eukaryota > Metazoa > Chordata > Mammalia > Rodentia > Cricetidae > Phodopus > Phodopus roborovskii. The sequence goes on from NW_026125052.1 coordinate 31,884,331, forward strand.
ACTGAGTGTCTGCTTACAGCCTGGACTCTGTTGAACCCAGTATTGAGATGCACACATGCAATGCACCAGGAGTGTGTTTAGGCTGCTGGGAACCCTAGGGAAGGCAGTGTCGTGACCTTTTACAACCCCGTGAAGCATACCCACCCCCGCCCCGTGCTCTCTCATCCAACCCTTCATACAGGTTCTGAGCTGTGGCGTGGCTTAGTTCCTCATCTGTGGAATGGTGCTGACCATCTGCTGGCCTTCCCCATGGGGATGGGGTGCACAGACCACGTCACCTGGCCCCTATCTGTGGGCCATAGTTGACACAATGGCTGCTACTTGAGTACAATGCCTGCGTAAGGCAGCATGTCCTCAGCCCCAGCCCTGTACATCAGTCACAGAGAAGACACAGGTAACGCTCCCCAAAAGACATCCAGGACTGTACAGGTGACCTGCATCCAAGCCCCAGCCGTCGGCTTCCTTTCTCAGGGAATTTTGAGTGCCACCTTTCCAGAGTGAAGTACCCCTTAGCGCCAGCACACTGCCACAGTCTCCTGTCACTTGTTTACCAAACACTGCTCGGGCTGGAGTAAAGTCCCCCACACTAACTTAGGCCAGGCAGCAATCGGGTCCCAAGGAAGGGCTGTACCTGGGGAGAAGGCATGCTGTGTCTGAGGACAGAGGCAGCCTGTGGCCTGATAGCACACTCCCCAGGTCATCAGGGCCCACATAAGAGGGAAGCACCCACAGAACCCTAATGGCCAGAGTCCCCAGGACTGTGAGTAAGGAAGAGACTGGAGGAAAAGCTTGTCGAGAGCGTAGGGAAGCAGGCTCTCAATGGCTATCTTCCTGGGTGAGGAGAAAGACGCCATGTGAGTTCCAGGGAGCAGCGCTGACCAAGGGCCATCTTCGGTCACGTACTTATTCCCCTCACCAGCACACTGTCCAGAGGGCTTTGCACAGCCTGTCCCCAGTCACACGCCACGCTAGAAGTCCTGTGCCTACAGTAACTCTCACACTGTGGGGCTGTAATAGTGGAGGGACTTGGAGAAGCTCCCTCCACTCAAGGCGCGGGGTGAAGAAGGGCTGGGCTCCGCTTCATGAGCTTGCATCACAACACTCAGAAGCTACTGTGGGCCCTGTTTCCCATGTCTCTAACTGGGAGGACGGTCTCCCTGGACGAAAAAGTATAATAAAGTCAAGTGCTGTCCACTGAGGACACACACACACACTCACACACACACTCATACACACTCACACACACACTCATACATACTCACACACACACATACGCACGCACACACTCACACACACACGCACACACACTCACACACACACAAACACACCATGGAGGTAGGTGGCCCTTGTCCCCCCTCTGGGTCTGAATTCTCTTGGTGCCTAGGCTGGAGACACGGCCTTCCTAACACTCTAACAGGCAGGGGTCCCACGGGCTGCTGGGCAGCCTCCCTGGACACTTTGGGCCTTGTGACCACATCCGCCATGCCTGCGAGCCACCTACTTGATGCACTTGATCCATTCCTCCTTCTCCTCGGGGGTGGGGGCGGAGATGCGGTACACGGTGTGGTTGCCTTCCACCACTCGCCCGTCGGCCTCGGTCTTACAGGCCTTAATCACCTGGTCTTTGTTGTCGGGGATGTAAAGCTCGAAGCAGTTCTGGAAGACCATGAGAAAGCAACGGCTGACTTTAGGACAGAGCTGACCAAGGAAAATGTTACTTATAACCCAAAGGTTCTTTATCGGTTCTCTTAAGAAACACCCCCAGAACACGCGGCCAGGGGACATATGTCAGTTGACAGAGTGCTTGCCACAGAAGCATGAGGACCTAAGTTTGATCCTGCATTTGAAAAGCCAATCGTGGGCCAGTGTGGTGGTCACACCTTAAATCCTTGCACTTGGGAGGCAGAGGCAGGTGGATTTCTGAGTTCAAGGCAGCCTGGTCTACAAAGCAAGCTGTAGGACAGGTAGGGCTATGTGCAGTCTTGAAAAACCAAAATTAAATAAGTAGTAAATAAATAGATAAATTTGTGGGGGGGGTGAGGAGAGGTTGTGCGTATGCATGGGGGGAGGGGAGGAGAGGTTGTGGGTATGTGGGGGGGGAGAGGTTGTGGGTAAGTGTGTGTGGGGGGGGGAGGAGAGGTTGTGGGTATGTGGGGGGGAGGGGGAGGAGAGGTTGTGTGCGTGTGTGTGGGAGGGAGAGGTTGTGGGTAAGTGTGTGTGTGTGTGTGTGTGTGTGTGTGTGTGTGTGTAGGAGTGCGCATGTGCACTTGTAAGCGTGAACGCAGGCGCCTGTGTGGGTGTGGGACTCCGAGAAACCCTCGAGTGTCAATCCTCGTCTCTACCTTGTCTGAGACAGGTCTCAGTGTTGCTCTCCCACTGCATACAAAGGTTAGCAAGCCCAGGAGCGTCTGGAAATTCTCCTTTCTCCACCCCGCCCTCACTGTGGGAACGCTGCCACACGCTGCCACACCCCGGTTCCGAGGCACTAACTCAGGCTCTTGGGCTTGCCAGCACTGGCTCACGCTTTCCCCAACAGCCCATCCCCAGCCTGAGAAAACAAGGTGGACAGTCCCTGAGGAGTGACCCTTGAGATTGACCTCATTCCACACACATGTGCACCTACATAAGCACACAAATGTTTTTCCTATGAAAAAAGAGGCTCAGACAAGGGCATGGCAGGGTGTCAGCTGTGTCAGGCTGAGATGCTGGTCTGACACCTGCTGGCTCCACTGCGGACTGACACGAAGGAGCATGCGCAGAGCTGCGGGTGAGCTGTCCCCACACCACACAGAGCATCACTTATAATTATAAAGTCAGCACCGAGCTATGGGGGCGTTAGCAGCTGACCTGTCAGGAGGGATGGTTCAGTCAGGAGGTGACATTGAGGCAGACAGACAGACAGAGGAAGATAAGTGTTCACTTGAACACTAAGGATAATCAAAGCAGGTGGCGGTAAAGGCATGGCTAGGTTTTTCAGGTTCTCGGGTTTGTCTTAAAACGCCTTTACACGCCACTTTTTCAGAGCAAGGTGATGACTTGCGGCCCTGGGCACCATCGCAGGGATACGCACCGGCTTTTTGGAGTCTTCCACCTCTCGGATACTCAGATTTTCTAAGGGGATGATCCCACGGGGCTCTTTATCCTGGAACAGGAGCAGAAAGACTTCACTGGCAGCTGGGATACCTGGTTCTCTGCCCTCAGCCTGTCCTGACTCCTCCCTCTCGGGTTTGACGCTCCCAGTTGGCTTCGGCCACCCTTGGGTTCTACAACAGGACCAGCGTCAGGAGTGTGTGGCATGATGGGAAAAACCCAAAGCCTCTGCAGATAACAAGGCCAGGGATGCCATCAACGTGTACCTGGCAATGACCCATGGGGCCCTCAAGCGGGGACCATGCCAGCTACTTTCCCCGAGGAAGGGCTTTTCCCGGCTCCATTGTTTATCTGGGTTCCTTTTCCTAGCTGTGGTGCTGTGCCGATAACTCCTGGAAGCCATTTCAGGGTTAGGTCTAGGTACTCCTGCCCATGTCTGATGCAGGGCTCCAGCTGAGTTTCAAATTGTCTCTTGTTCATTGCCCATCACCTGAATTTGTGACCCTTAGGTAGCGCTGTCTTGAACAGCTGCTCCAAGATCCATAGAGGTACTGAGTTCACGTCCACACAGACCCTCACCCCCTCCTTCCCCACAACTGGCCCTCTGAGGTCCTGCCCATTGCATCAGCCAAGGCCCCCACCATGGACATCCTTCCAACCCCACTAGCCAGTTAGACTTGGCCAAGGCCTACTGCTGATCAGAGTTACACATGCACAATATGTCAACAACAAACAAGCCAACCCACCAATTAACCAACCAACCAAATCTAGTTCTATGACTGTATAAAAACAAACAAGCAAACAAACATGCCTTTCCGCCATTCCCCCGGGCCCTGTAGAAAGTTACCCTCTCCCCGACAATCCTGAGGACACTCGATCGGAGCTGCTTCTATGAATTCCCAGGACCACCCACTGAGAAAGACGCAGCTCTTCCTGTCTCATCCCTCAGTGACCAAACTAGAGCATGCTGGGTGTGCTCGCTGGCTATGCCGTGCAGGAGCTGACCTGTGCCAGGTGCCCTACTCTGACTTTGCTCATCACCTTCTACCTGGGTGGACGTGCACTCATCCATTACTCACTTTCCTAACCAGCAGCACCCAAATCAATTGCATGAGCTTTGTCTTGTTATCTCCTTCCCGAGCGTAATCCATACTAAGCATCCTCTTAATCTTAACGTGGTGGCCAGGTCCCTCCCAGGGCCAGCTGGCCTCAAGCCTGGGGACCTATCACCCCCAAGTTTGCAGCTGTCCACTATGTCACTGCCTCAGGCCCGGTTCTCACATTAACCTTTCCCCCGTTTTACTGGGCACCGTCATTTTGGCGGGGTACTTCTTCCACCAGCAGTGAGGGAGGGTCCGGAGGGCAGGGAACCTGTTCCAGGCTCCCGTGGTTGGAAAGGGTTCCACGTCACTGAGCTCGGCTGCATCTAACGGTGTGGGTGTGGGTGGAGAGTGCATCCTCCAGACTGACAGGCGCGTGGCACGCTTCAGCTCTCAGGCTGGTTTGTGTAGGTTTTTCTGTGACTGGGACTGTTTGTGCTCTGGTACTGAGACTCTAGGAATGCGGACTTGGAAGGGTTTGTTTCCAGCCATGATACAGAGTGAGCCTGGAGGCACACTTTCCATTTGGGGACGGTCTAAAATGGCTGTTAGTCTCTCTCTGACGTCAGGAAGCCATCTTCTGAGGGCCACATGGGATGTCCTGGGCTAGCTCCCATCCATCTCCTGTCTCCTTTTCTCTGTGTCCTTGTGCTCCTTCTGGAAACCATGGTTCCTTCCAGCCCCTCTACTGCCTTTATGACTGCCGTGTTTTATTTCCAAGAGCACGTCTGTCTGTCTGTCTGCTCCTGGGCTCGCTGCATCCTGTCTCCGGCTCCCCGCTGCAACAGGCCGTCTCTCTGAGATAGTATCAGGCTCTTCACAGTCCTCTCCTCCCTCCTCAACTACACACCTGGACTTGCCGGTGTGTCATCTGGAGAGTGGTGGTCTAGGCTGAGTAGCTCGTGGGCTCGGTCTCTGCTCACCAGGCCCCTCTCAGAGGCCTGGGCATTGGTCACGTACACGGTAGTTACAGGAGGAGAGATAATGCATGCTCCTGAGCTCCCTGCCCCTATGTGCTACAATGCCCACCCTTAGCAGTGCTTCGAGGGTTCCTTGGTGCAGACACCCACGGCTTTCCCCTCTGCGGAGGAGCCCGGGAAGGGTGCTGCAGGAAGGGTGGCCACTGGCTTCTTCAATTCCAATTCCCTTCCTTTTTCTTCCCCTCCACTGTCATTTCCAGGCCACCTGGTGCCCGGACACCCTGAGGGTCTGGGTGCTGAAGTGGGTTGTCAAGTCATCCTAACGCTGGCCCTTGTGAGGCCACGGCTCCTTTACTCTCCTTGATGGCAGCGGACCGAGGCAACGAGCTACACGTGCACAGTACACGGTCTGTGTTCTGATGTGCAGCCGTAGACCAAAAGGAGTGAGGGCCAGCTCTGGCGTCCACTCGGGCTCTCGGCACAGGTCGGGTGGACCCTGCATCTCCACACTGCTTCCGTGATTGGGATGCTGTAGCAGCTATAGCTAAGTGTCCCCGGGTCCCACCTGAGTGCCACCCAGGCCCAGCTCTGTGTAAGCATCGGTTTACACTGGAGCATCTTCTGTAATGGTTACATTTAAGGAGAGGTCAGCACTGGTTCTGCTTTTCAGTGTGGCTGGCAGCAACCCCCAGCTGGAGGTTCCCATGTCGGCAGTCTGGTTTTGGCTGCACAGCTCGGTGCATGGGGCTGTCAATTCTGCCCACTGAGGATTCAGCACTGGCCCCTTATGTCTGTATACTTGGCCCGCTGAGCTCAGCATGTCTGTTGCAGACCTAAGTGAAAGAGGTGAGCATCCATCCCCACCCACGCTAACCCTGCCCCACTGCACTCCTGCATCCCGGGAACAACCCCACCAGTGGGGAACTGATTTTGCTGGCATCAACTTCCTGGCACTGAAATGCTGACCTGCCCGGCACCTGTCAGCTCACTGCTGATTTGTCGCCTTCCCTACAGGAAGTGAGGGCATCATTAGTTAGTGTGTCCCACTTCTTAAAGTTTACTCAGTCTCCACAACCCTACAGTGATTCAGAGATGAACAGCTTTGGCTCTCAAGAGCTGAAGTCCTGTTCTGCCTTCTACATCATTCTGGTCACTATTGAAGTGACTCTAGATGATTCTCCTGGAATGTCTGGGGGCCAGCTGTTTGCCATTCTACACGTTCTACAGTGTCCTAAGAACTGGAGGAGGCTGCTGGTGTGGAGTGAGTCCAGGGAAGAGCTGGCTCCATCTGTTGACTTACAGAAGCCCAAAGGCAGCTTCCCGGGTGAACACACCCTCCCATCAAAGGAGAAGTCCGCTGGCCACACTTCCCCAGCCCCCTCTACCCACAGCGGCACCCCTCCCCCACCCTGCTCACTCCTTCCAGCCCTGTCTGCTCCAGGCCCGCGGGTGGAGCGGATCGGGGCTGACGGCACACCCAGGCCTCAGCAGAGCCACTGGCACAGAGCAGGATGACCCAGCAGCTGTGCCCTCCCTTCCTGGACTGGCACTCAGCTTCTCTAGGCCACTCTGTCAGTGTTTTGTAGGCCTTGCTGGGAAACTTTCCTTGCTGCCTAGGCCCCTATAAAGTCAAAGGAAGGAAGTGTTTGGGAGGGTGGGGGACCCAGAAGCAGCCAGGGGGCTATGAGTCTTTGTCCAAAGCACCCTAGGGTGGAACAAGGAGACTCTTTCTTACCATTTTTATACACTTAACACATTGTTCTAATGTTTGAAAAGACTTTAAGTTGCAGAACTTGGGTGGCTCGAATGGGACCCTGGTGAGAAGGACCTGGAAACAATGTCCTGTCGGGCCCACAGCTCATCCCCACCATGACTGAACTGAACCTGTTAACTCTATGCAGCTAGCCTGGAACTCACTACGTAGCCCAGGCTAGCCTCAAGCTTGCAGTGATCTTAAACACCATTTTGCTCCATCTTCACCACAAACAAGGCTTCAGGCCTGTTTCCTCAGTGGAGTCAATGACTTTTACTCAGTGAAGCTCCAGCCCAGTTAGCTCCGGCCCAGTTAGCTCCGGCCCAGTTAGCTACCCTGACCTCGTTCAAGACCCAAGTCCAATATGCATGCAAGAAAAGCCACCTCTGTGCCTACAGGTGCCCAGGAGGAGGGCAGGGACACAGGTGCCACATCACCAGTGTGGGGAGGCACGGTCTGAGCACCGGCAACCTATGGCTTTCTGGGTGCTCTGCCCACAGGACGCCCGGAGGAGTTTACTGGATACTGTTTATCTGTAGGCTACAAGAGGCACCTGGGGTGACACACTCCTGCAGTGACGTCTTATCCCACTGGACACAGCAGCAGAACCTCCATGGTGACAGCAAACGGCAGCTCCCCAAAGCTGCGGCCTCCCATCCCATCTTTCCCCTTCCCGCTACTGTGCCTCTTTCCACTGAGACTGCTGCTTCTACTGGAACGCTTCAGCGTCCCGACACTACAAAAGTCGGAATTCTCCAGGTCACGGCCACTGCCCCTTTCACTACCTTCACAAGGCTTCCTTCTTTCCAGCCTCACTGCAAACGGTCCCCAACACGTGTCCACCGAGCCTCCTCCTCACTCACTGCAAACGGTCCCCAACACGTGTCCACCGAGCCTCCTCCTCACGCACTGCAAACGGTCCCCAACACGTGTCCACCGAGCCTCCTCAGTGCGAGCTGGGCCGCAGCCTCCTAGCCGGCCCCTCCACACCCTTGTTAAGGTTCTATTCTGAGATTTACCTTACTCCTTCCCTGGCCCACGGCAAGCAGAGGGACAGCTCTGACCGGCTCCCAGGCCCTCCTCTAGCTGTGTTTGGTTGGAGTGGTTTGGAAGCAGAGGACGGGCCCACCCTGTCACAGGTGCACCAAGACACTCACCGTGGTGTACTCAAAGTAGTAAAGGCAGTTGTCAGTCAGGATGAACCATCGTCGTTTCCACGTCTTCACCCTGCCACCTGAGAGCAAACATCGGTGCTCTTGACAAGGGACACCAGGGCACGCGCGCTGCACACACACACACACAAGGCT